>NC_044980.1:63953216-65264033 GCF_008728515.1 Papio anubis | reverse complement strand
TTAGTATCTAGATTACATCTGAGACCAATAAGGTAAGAATTTTAGAAAAATGGATAGAGAATATGAACCAGCAGTTCACAGAATAAAAAACCAGAATGGCAGTTAGCATATGAATAGATGCTCACTCTCAATAATCAGATAAATTACAGATTAAAATGATACAATTTCACATTTATTAGATGCAAAAATAAAAGACTTCCATAATAATTGTGGCAAAGAGGAGTAGCAGGAAGTCTGATTCACTATTAGTGGGAGTTTAAAATTATATAGTCACCTTGAAAAGTAGTTTGGCAATATGAAGTAAAAGAGGATGGGCGTGGTCATCTTCTACTCAGTCTTCTGCTCTGGGGTATATACCTTAAAAGAACTCTGGCATGTATAAGGATTAAGTTATAAGACTATTCATTTTAACATTGTTCATAATATGAAAAACTGGAAGCAACTTAAATATCCTCCAATAGGAAAAAAAGAAAAATGTGATAGACTTTTTTTACAATGGAATACCATACAACAGTGAGAAAGAATGAACCAAAGCTATCTATAGGTACATATCTATACACACATACACATATATATCAGGGTGATTATCTCAAAACATAATGAGTTAAAAAATGGTGAAGTATCATACATATAATATGATACCGTTTGTGTAGTTTGAAAATAAGTAAAGCAATATCATCACTTATATGGATATATGTATAAAGTGAAGGGTATAAAAAACATGCCCAAAAATGGTAAACAACAAATTCAGAGTATTATCTACCTGTGAAGAAGGAGGATGGGGTTGGAGTAGGATCTGGAGGTATATATGAGGGAGCATCAACTGTATCTATTATGGTTTATTGGTTTAAAAAGAAAATCTCAAACAAGTGTGACAGATTTTAAAATTTGATGAAGATAGGTGGTTGAGTATGTGGGTATTATGTTCTACTTGCTTTTTTTTTTCTTTTAACTTAAGTTTCAGGATGCGTATGCAGGATGTGCAGATTTGTTATATAGGTAAACATGTGCCATGATGGTTTGCTGTACCTATCAACCTATCACCTAAGTATTAAGCCCAGCATGCATTAGCTATTTTTTTTTATGCTCTCCCTCCCCCACCCCCTCATCTCACAGGCCCCAGTATGTGTTGTTCCCCTCCCTGTGTCCAAGTGTTCTCATTGTTCAGCTCCCACTTACGAGTGAGAGCATGCAGTGTTTGATTTTCTGTTCCTGGGTTAGTTTGCTAAGGATAATGGCTTCCAGCTCCATCCCTGAACCTGCAAAGGACATAATCTCGTTCCTTTTTTATGGCTGCACAGTATTCTGTGGTGTATTGTACTACATTTTCTTTAGCCAATTTATCATTGATGGGCGTTTGGTTGATTCCATGTCTTTGCTATTGTGAATAGTGCTGCAGTGAACATACACGTGCGTGTATCTTTTTTTTTTTCTTCTTTTTTTTTGAGACGGAGTCTCACTCTGTGGCCAGGCTGGAGTGCAGTGGCGTGATCTCGGCTCATTGCAACCACTGCCTCCTGGGTTCGAGTGATTCTCCTGCCTCAGCCCCCCAAGTTGCTGGGACTACAGGTGCCCATTACCACGCCTGGCTAATTTTTTGTACTTTTAGTAGAGATGGGGTTTCACTGTGTTAGCCAGGATGGTCTCGATCTCCTGATCTCGTGATCCACCTGCCTCGGCCTCCCAGAGTGCTGGGATTACAGGTATGAGCCACCACGCCTGGCGCTTTGCTCACTTTTTAGTGGCATTTTTTTTTCTGGTAAATTTAAGTTCCTTGTAGACTCTGGATATTAGACCTTTGTCAGATGGACAGGTAGCACAAATTTCCCCCCATTCTATAGCTTGTCTGTTCACTCTGATGATATTTTCTTTGGCTGTGCAGAAGCTCTTTAGTTTAATTACATCCCATTTGTCATTTTCTGTTTATGTTGCAATTGCTTTTGACATTTTCGTCATGAGATCTTTGCCTGTGCCTATGTCCTGAATGATATTGCCTAGATTTTCTTCTAGGGTTTTTATAGTTTTGGATTTTACATTTGAATCTTTAATCCATTTTGAGTTAATTTTTGTATAAGGGGTAAGGAAGGGATCCAGTTTCAGTTTTCTGCATGTGGTCAGCCAGTTCTCCCAGCACCGCTTATTAAATAGGGAATCTGTTCCCCATTACTTGTTTTTGTTAGGTTTGTCAAAGATCAGATGGTTATAGATGTGTGGTCTTATTTCCAAGTTCTCTAGTCTGTTCCATTGGTCTATGTGTCTGTTTTTGTACCAGTACTATGCTGTTTTGGTTATGGTAGCCTTGTAGTGTAGTTTGAAGTTGGGTAGTATGATGCCTCCAGTGTTTTGTTTTGTTTTGTTTTTACTTAATGTGGGATATGATGAGGTTTCTCCTCTAATAATCTGATCAATCTTTTATTCTTTAATTCATAGTACTCCCCATCCCCATTTTTCTCCTTTTTTCTCCTTTTTTCCTTCTTGCCTTTGTTAAATACCCAGGCACACCACAGTACCAAGCATTATCAGTACCAGCTCACATTCCTTTCCTTATTTGGAAAGAGGACTAATTTTCTGGCTTATTACAGACACCCCTTCCCCTTTCCTTCCACTTTCTTTTACGTGCCCACCCTATCTAAAAAAAATCAAATGTTTAGCCAACCGGGATTAGTTTAGATGGTACGACCCAAGCCTGGCCAATGGGGAAAGGGTACAGGGGCAAGACTTGCGTCAGGAATAAAGGCTTTCATGCCCCTTTGTTCAGATGTGCTCTCACGGCAACTGGCCAAGGAGGCACCCCTCTGCGCAGAAGTAAAATTGCTTTGCTAAGAATCCTTTGTTTGAGTGTTCAACTTCCTTAGGATTTTGAGCATTATTCCTAACACTTAGGATTGTCTTGTCTATATGGGCTCTTTTTGGGTTCCATATGAATTTTAAAATAGTTTTTTTCTAATTCTGTGAAGAATGTCAATGGTAGTTTGATGGGCATAGCATTGAATCTATAAATTACTTTGGGCAATATGGCCATGTTCACAATATTGATTCTTCCTATCCATGAGCATGGAATGTTGTTTCATTTGTTTGCGTCCTCTCTTATTTCCTGGAGCAGTGATTTGTAGTTCTTCTTGAAGGGGTCCTTCACTTTCCTTGTTAGTGTATTCCTAGGCATTTTATTCACTTTGTAGCAATTGTGAATGGGAGTTCACTCATGATTTGGCTCTCTGCTTGTGTGTTGTTGGTACATAGGAATGCTTGTGATTTTTGCACATTGATTTTGTATTGTGAGACTTTGATGAAGTTGCTTATCAGCTTAAGAAGCTTTTGAGCTGAGACAGTGGGCTTTTCTAAATATAGGATTGTGTCATCTGCAAACAAAGACAATTTGATTTCCTCTCTTCCTATTTGAATACGCTTTATTTCTTTCTCTTGCCTGATTGCCCCGGCCAGAACTTCCAATACTATGTTGAATAGGAGTGGTGAGAGAGGGCATCCTTGTCTTGTGCTGGTTTTCAAGGAGGATGCTTCCATGTTCTGCTTACTTTCTGGATGTTTGGAATAGTCTTGTGCTGCATAATGATGTTTCAGTTAGCCACCCACTGCATACACAACAGTGGTCCCATGAGACTATAATGAAGCTGAAAAATGCCTGTTCCTTAGTGACATTGTAGCCATCATAATGCCATCATAACATTGTGGCATACGGCATTACACGTGTGTTTGTGGTGATGCTGGTGTAAACAGTCCTACTGTGCTGCCACTCATGTAAAAGCATAGCGCAAACAATTATGTATAGTACATAATACTTAATAAAAATCGTTAATAAGCTATACTACTGGTTTATGTATTTATTATACCTTTTATCATTATTTGACAGTGTACTCCTACTTATGAAAAAGAAAGTTAACTTTCAACAGCCTCAGGCAGGTCCTTCAAGAGGTGTCCAGAAGAAGGCATTGTTACCATAGGAAATGCCAGCCCCATGTCTGTTATTGCCCTGATAAACATTCAATGACACAAGATGTGGAGGTGGAAGACAGTGATCCTGACCTTGTGTAGGCCTAGGCTAAGGTCTGTGTTTGTGTATTAAGTTTTTAATTATTGTTTTTGTTTTTTTTGAGACAGAGCCTCACTCTGTCGTCCAGGCTGGAGTGTAATGGAGCGATCTCTGCTCACTGCAACCTCTGCCTCCCCGGTTCAAGCGATTCTCCTGCCTCAGCCTCCTGAATAGCTGGGATTATAGGTGTGAGCCACCATGCCCAGCTAATATTTGTGTTTTTAATAGAGACAGGATTTCACCATATTGACCAGACTGGTCTCGAACTCCTGACCTCCAGTGATCTGCCCGTCTCGGCCTCCCAAAGTGCTGGGATTATAGGCGTGGGCCTCTGTGCCCAGCCTGTGTCTTAGTTTTTAACTAAATTTTAACTAAGAATTTTTAAAAGTTAAAAAAAAATTAAAAATAGAAGAACACTTACAGAATAAGATCATAAGAAATTTTTGTACAACTGTACAGTATGTTTGTGTTTTAACCTAAGTGTTACTACAGAAAAGTCACACGTTTCTTAAAAATTAAGTTTTTAAAGTAAAACAGTTACAGGAAGCTAAGGTTAATTTATTAGCAGAGAAATTTTTTTCCATAAATTTAGTGTAGCCTGAGTGTTGTGTTTATAAAGTCTACAGTAGTGTAGTGTCCTAGATCTTCATGTTTACTCACTGCTTGCTTACTGACTCACCCAGAGCAACTTGTAGTGCTACAAGCTCTATTCATGGTAAGTGCCCTATGTAGATGTACCATATTATATCTTTTATCCTGTATTTTTATTGTACCTCTTATATGCTTAGATACGTTTAGACACAAATACTTATCATTGTATTCCAGTTGCCTACAGTGTTCAGTACAGTAGCATGCAGTACAGGTTTGTAGCCTAGGAGCAATAGGCTGTAGCACATAGCCTAGGTGTATAGTAGGCTACACCATTTAGGTTTGTGTAAGTAAACTCTGTGATGTTCACACAACAACAAAATCACCTAACAACACATTTCTCAGAAAGTGAGGATGAATCCCTCTTGTTAAGCAATGGATGACTGTACTTTATAGGGTTTTATTATCTTCTCTTACCACACAGAAAAAAAACAGTTTTCATATTTGTTAAAAAACAAAATTACTTGAACATATTTGAAGCTAATTTTTTCTCACTTTCTCAAAAAATCCAGGACCAATGGCCCAGCTTGAGTGATGGTCCACTTTGGCAAGAAGGATAGGCTTATATATTTGCTTGGGCCAGGTAACTACCTTCAGATCAATCCACTGAGAGGTGTGATCATGTAAGAACAGGGTAGCTTCCAGGGATGGGATAAGACTTGAATTTCTCAGGAGAAAAGGGAGTAAGATATTGAATAATCTTATAAGATCCTGGTTGACTAGAAATCTAATATGTAAATAATAAATTTATTAATATCACAAGATACACAGCTTTAGAATGAGTTTGGCTTATTTTTATTACAGAAAATTTTAAACATATATAAAACTAGACAAAATAGTATATATACTCATGTATTCATTACCCAGCCTCAACACCTACCTTCAACCCCTAGCCCATCTTTGTTTCATTTATATCAGGGTTGACAAACTTTCTGTAAAGGGCCAAATAGTAAATAATGTGGGCTTTGCAGGCCACACAGTTTCTGTTGTAGCCATTGCTATCTTTTTTCTTCCCCTAATCTTTGTCAGGAGTCTCCAGTACCATCTTCAGGTTCCATGGCAGACTCACAGGACACAGCCTATACTCGTACTTGCAGCTAAGCCATACTCACAGCCAAGCGAAATCAGCAAAGGGGAAAGGTTAGGGGCAGTCTGGAGGAAACCAAGCAAAAACTTGTGGAATTCCTCTGCCAGTGAGGTCACACAGGATGTCCTTAATTCCTCCAGCGTCAAATTGTGACAACACACATGAAATGTGTCTACCTGGGAAGCTCATTAGAGACTCAGTGTCCAAGGTTTTTAGTAAGAACTGGTTATATAGACATCCTCTGCCTAGCACATAACAAAATTCCATACTACCAGAAGGAAAGAAGTGTTCAGCATAAACCACATTATTCATACAGTTTATGCACAATGAGCTCCTCTTAGCAGTTTTAAGGAATGGTGGGAATGTCCTCAAAATCCAAATTTCCAGACGCCAGTGAAGGGCCAACCTTGCAAGTAGGCGTTTCTAAGGATAACAGTATCAGGCCTGATATGGCTCTTCCCCTTTAAAATGTAAAAGCGATCCTTGGCTCACAGGCTGTAGAAACAGACCACAGACCTAATGTATCCCATAGGCCTTAGTTTGCCAACCCTTGATCTATACCCTCACTTCTTGGTCTTTAAAATGTGGCAGGAGATAGGGGGGAATCCCAGTGTTTCATTGTAACCATCCTTACTTTGTTTGTTTGTTTGTTTGTTTAGAGGGGAAAAAAGTGAAAACTAGAGCTTAAAGTTACTCCTGAGCTATTTGATTTTGCACTTCAGAGCTTGAGGAGAAATAATTCATTGGATGACTATTTTGTGTCCCAGTGTGAGCCTATATATAATTTTTATGAGCCCTGCAACAGATGCTGGATATCAGCAGATGGCTGGCACATGCTCCTTTTTTACAGTTTCAGAAGCAGAAAGATGACCTTGTTAACTGATAGACAGCTAACTTGCATGGGTATTATTTATTAATACTGATTATTTGAACTTTAGGGATTTTGCCCATGTAACTACTATATAATGATTAAAATCAGAACACTTAACAGAATCACAATACTGTAATACAGTCCATATTCAAATTTTGTCAGTTGTCTCATTAATCCTCTTTATGGACATAGTTTTTTTCTTTGTCTAAGATCCAAACCAGGATCACACATTATATTTACCTGTCATATCTCGTTAGTCTCTTTTAATCTAGAGCAGTTCCTGGGCCATTTGTGAGTATTTCTTGACATGAATGGGATTTAACTCGTTTGTTTTTTTTTTTTTTTTAAGATTGCCTCTTTTTTTTTCTCAGCAATATTTTATGAATTTCAGTGTAGGCATTTTGCAAGTCTTGTTAAATTTATTTTAAAGTATTTTATGTTATATTGATGTTATTATATGTGAAATTGTTTTCCTAAATTCCACTTTCCAATTGCTTGCTGCTAGAAATAGAGTTGATTTTTGTATCTTGACCCTGATTCTAAGAGCTTGATTAACTCACTTATTCATGCTAGTAATTGTTTGTAGATTCCTTAGTGTTTCCTACATATCCAATCATATTATCTGTGACTAGAAATGCATTTACTCTTCCTTTCCAAATTTCAGGCTCTTTCATTTTTCTTGCCTTATTTCACTGGCTAGAACTTCCAATATAGTGTTGAATAGAAGTAGTGGGAGCAGACATGTGTTTGCTTTGCTCCCAATCTTAGAGGGAAAGTATTTAATATTTCACCATTAAGAATGATGTTAGCTGTAGGTTTTTTATAGATGCCCTTTATTGGGTTGAGGAAGTTCCCTTTCATTCCTGGTTTGCTAAGAGTTTTCAATCTAACACAGGCATTGAATTTTGTTAAATGCTTTTTCTACAAATATAGACAATTACATGAGTTTTCTTTTTCATTTTCTTAATACAGTGTATTGCTTTGATCAGTTTTCAAATGTTAATCCAGACTTGCATTCTTGGGATGAATTCCCAAGGTGTGTTGTCCTGATGTAGTATTAATTTGTTAAATTTGTTTTAAATTTAATTTGTTAAATTTTTTAAGTTGTCAGTAACACTATGTTGTCAGTAAGACTGGACTCCAAATTTCTTTGCTTGTGATGCCTTGTGTAGTTTTGGCATCAGGATTGTATAATGTCACAAAATGTATTGGGAAGTGTCCCCTGCTTTATTTTCTGAAAGTTTGTTTAAGAGTTTCTTCGGTGCTTGATAGCTTTCACCAAAGATATTACCGGGGCCTGGAGTTTCCTTAAGAAGATGTTGAATTATAAATTAACATTTTAAAATAGATATGACTTCTCAATGTAGTTTCATTTTGTATTGTTATTAGTGAGATTGGCATATTCTTTTTTTAACTCAACTAATTCATAAATTCACAAGCATATTCTTGTGTGCTTGAGAGTCATTTATATTTCCATGGACTTTCTTTTGCCTTATCCTGTCTTTCTGCTAGGTTATTGGTCTTTTCTTACTGCTTTAAAGAATAGCCTTTAATTAATGAATATTTTTTCTTTTTTATTACTCTGCTTTATGGTAGTTTTTGCTATGTAGGCATTTTAATTTTATTATTATTATTGAGACGGAGTTTTACTCTTGTTGCCCAGGCTGGAGTGTAATGGCGCAATCTCGGCTCACTGCAACTTCTGCCTTCTGGGTTCAAGCGATTCTCCTGTCTCAGCCTCCTGAGTAGCTGGCATTACAGGTGTGTGCCACCATGCCTGGCTAATTTTTGTATTATTAGTAGAGACAGAGTTTCACCATGTTGGCCAGGCTGGTCTCAAACTCCAGACCTTAGGTGATCTGCTCACCTCAGCCTCCCAAAGTGCTGGGATTACAGGCGTGAGCCACTGTACCTGGCCATGTTTTTATTTTTTATGTAATTGAATTTATCAATCTTCTTTTTATGGATTTTATATTAGACTAAGAAAGACATTATCCATCCCAAGAAAATTTTCTGTTTTCCTCCAGTAAATGTATGCTTTTGTTTTTAACATGTAAATATTCATCTGGAGTTGGATTTGATTTGCGTGAGGTACAAATCCACGCATACACATAACCCCACACATGTATAAAACAAATGGCTACCCAGATATCCTAATGCCATTTATTGAATAATCCTTCCTTTGCCTGATGATATTATATGGTATCTTTATTATACTAATTTCTTATTTGCGTTTGGGTCTGTCTCTGAATTTTCTCTGCTTTTCCACTAATCTGCCTTTCATTCAGTAACATCATACGTGTTTTAATTATTATAGCTTGCTAGTATATTTTAATATTAGGAAAAAGTTTACAATTCTGATTACCTGTTTGCTCAGCCTCCATTATCCTCCTTTTCTCAAACTATGTTTAACAGCCTCCTTAATTGTTAGAAATATTAGTCAGATAACCTGTTTGAATATACATTTCCTCCTCCCTTTCTCCAGTAAGGGCTAGATAGTGGCTGAAAGTCTCAGATACATGACCAGGACCTCAAATAGCCTTTAGGGCATTTTTGTGCAAGCAAGAAAAAGACTGCCTTTTCTAGACAGATAATCAGGGAAAAGTACCTTTTTCGGAAAGATGCAGACTTGTACCTTAGTACACAGTGGCTACAGCCAATTTTAGTTCCTGTTCACACCTTTTGGCAGTGTTCAAAATAAACCACTTTACAAGGAAAACTCGTATGCAACAATCCTGAATTATACTGCACCCTGCAAATAATGTAATCAGAGCAAGCATACAGGAAAACCAGATGCATATTCCCTCCCTGCCCTCTTCCTCCCCATCTGATCTGCTAGCCCCTGAACTGACTAGTTTGCATCATTCAGTAATGGGCTTCCTTAAGTGGATGTACAAGTGGCTGTTTACACTAACCCCATGCCTTCAGAGATGCTTAATCAGATTGAAGTGAGAATGAATAAACCTCTCTAAAGTTCAGTTGACCCCCTATCAATTAGAGTGACATTGTGGATCACATCAAGATAAAGGTCAAATAATAATTACTTGTGTCTATGTAAGAGTACATTGTCATCTCATTTTTATCATCCTCATATAAGACCGGCAAGATTCCATATTTTTGCTCCTCTTTTGTAGAAGAAAGTAAATCAAAGAGGAAACAATTCCAAAATCAAACAGTTAATGAATGACAGAAGGCCATAATTTTTTGAAGTTTGGGGTTCTTCTCTAAGCCTGAAGGAGCACTTATTTCCCATTATCACTCAGTTTCATAAAAACATTGTTTGTCAGCTCCACAGACCTCCAAGCAAGTTAAATTTAAATTATCACAGAATTATGCTGCTATGTTTCATCCTCCTGAAAGTACACTCTGATATTTCTGGCATGTTCATATCGCCTTCCCCAGTGGTGCCAAAACACTTTACTTCCTTTCAGAAACATTTGTGGAACAAAGAGAAAAATAAGGACAAATGCAGACGTTGCCGAGTATTTGGTTTTACTTGTTTGTAGAAGTCTATAAAGTCTCTGGACTTTTAGAAGATTGTAAGAAAGATAGTGATTTTGAGAGTAAGATTGTATTCTGATACAGTGCGATGATAAATTAAGTTTGTTGTATTTATAATTCTTATGTTTTAAGGATTTTATTTGTAATTTTTTTTTTTTTTTTTTTTTTAGGGTACTCTTTCCCCACCTAAGAAACAAGTTAGCTTTCAACTCTGGACAGAATTTAGGTTTGACACCAAGGGGGGAAATTGTTGAGGCTGATCTTGGTGCACATGTTTGTTGGGTTTGGGAGTCACTGTGAGAGAAGTTTTTAATGCCTCTAAAAATCATTCTTCTCTCTGTATTTTTATTTCTAAGTATACCTTTCTTTGCAAATAGTAATCGTTTGGGCTCTACTTGCAGATCTTTTTGGCCAAGTATTCTGCAGTGATTCACATAAGTTCCCTGAACATTTATTGGGAAGGCAGCATCTGAGAGCATACTTTTTTTTTTTTTTCTTAATGATCTCAATATCTTATTACTGCAAGGCAGCACAGATTCTTTTTAATTTGTTTTGATACCTGAATCTTTGGCAGTCATAAATTTGGTTTTGACTGCAGGCATTTTTTACTTTGGACAAAATGTATTTCTGGAGGACCACCAACTAAGGTGTACTTTTTGAGGGTAATGGTTATCTCTTATTTGATTTTATATTCCCAGCACTTAGCTGTGCTTGGAACATAGCTGAGCCTCAATAAATATTTGTTGAATGAATGATGGAATGAAGTGTATAAGCAAATTAATGCCATTTAAAATCCTGTCTGTGTATACATTGTCTTTCTCTGTTCATACGTTGTTTGAACTTATTTAATGAGCAAATAAGGATAAATTTTTAGGTGGTTTCAAATTAATTACATAGTTGAACTTAGAATATCATATTTGTTGAATGAATGATGGACTGAAGTCTATAAGCAAATTAATACCATTGAAAATCCTGACTGTGTATACATTGTCTTTCTCTGTTCATACGTTGTTTGAACTTATTTAATGAGCAAATAAGGATAAATTTTTAGGCGGTTTCAAATTAATTACATAGTTGAACTTATTAGTCCAGAGAAGTCGTGTGGTTAGCAGTAAGCACTAGATTGGAATTGGAAGACTCCGTGTAGTTATGCCAAAATGAATATAGTCCGATTCTTGTCAGATTCCTTAGCATTGCTGACCTCAGTTTTCTTATGTTTAAAATAAACATATAAAGTTGTGTAGGAATCACTCATCTCATACATGTGGAAGTGCTCTGGAAAAGTTGAAGCACTTTAGATACAAAGGGACACTGCTCTGTACATAGCTGTCTCTGAAGCCTTGAGCCTCACTTTGGGAAGATTTAGGGACCCTGCAGCCATAATATTCAGCATATTTTCTACTGTGAGAAAAGATTCATGAACCTAGTGGTAACTGCATTTCGGGCTTCATCTTTTTTGCTGCTTCTCCTGTAGTTCAATAAAATTTTCCTTGTTATTTCTCTACCTGTAGCTAGGAACTGGGCCAGTGGCCAGTAGATATGTCGAGCATGAAAAAGCACATGGTGTCACTTTGGCAGCCTTCACTTAGATTCCTATCCTAGAAAGATTCCTGTTTAACTCCTTTACTCGGGCTACGATCTGGGGCAGTCACGTCTTTACTACATCTATCCTTGGGGGCAGTGGAGATAGATACCCACTTCACCACGTTACGAATGGGTCAGCTAAGGAAAGTGTGGGTCTTATAAGTCAGAGAAGGAGGCCTTTGAGAATGTCTTTTCAATTCTGTGAAAATAAAGGGACTGCTGCATATGTGTGCTCTTTCAGATTATCATGCCTCACTATTATTCTTCATGATTAACTTCTAATATCCCATCATGCTTAGTTCATTTTCTTATCTACTCCACCAAGACCTATTGTTTCTCCTTCCACTTTCTTGTATCTTCCCCTCCTTCGTCCTATGAGATACTATCCTAGGTGAAGCTTTGTTTTCTAGCATCTGTATTCAAATTCAAGTACACCACCTTCATAGGAGGAAAAAATCATTAACAAATTTCAAATCAAAATCTTGCTTTCATTTTAGTGAACTAATCATTTGTTTAAAATAAGGTGTTCTGCCTTAAATTCATGAATGTCATAGGTCTACCTGAAGTCATTTTCCTTGTTTTCATAACAGAGCCAGCCTCCTTTTTCAGTTAAGACACTCAAGATTCCTTGTGTTTTACAAGTTGTATTAATGGCTTCTTGGATTTGCAATTCCCAATTGTAAAACAGAGATGTGAACATCATCATCCACTTAGTTCATAGCTCTGTGAGACGTCTGTCCAAACTTTCTTTATTGAGGTGATAAAGAAAGATCCACTCTCATTTACTGGCTTAGAAGTTAGTAAAGAACCCTCCCCGTCACCCCAAGGCTCAGTCCTGTTCTTGATGTCACATCTTTTGAGAATAGCCCAGACTGTTTATATAATTTGATTCCAGCCTACTTTTCCAGCCAGATATCACTAATCTCTAATGTAAATCCTACGTTTATGGAATTATCTTTTCTGGATCATTCTGTGTTGCCTAACAAATATTAATTGTATTTCCTTTGTAAACTGGGCACTGCTCTTGATGTGAGGAATCATTCCCTTACTTCTAAAAGTCTGCCAAATCTTAAGGGCCCAGACTCTGTGATGCCATTTCAGATCACGTCAGCCAGCAAACAGCCTTAGTTTGTATCACTCAGGTTACATTGCACGCTGGTAGCACTTAGTTTGTATTGCTCAGGTTACACTGGTCATGTGTGGCCTAGATTTGTGACATTATCAAATTGCGAGCTTATCAGCATTTTAAGGAAACCTTGTCTAATTAAAAACTCATAATTAGCCAAGTCCTTAAAAAGACAATAAATGTTCACTAATTGCCTATTAAATAAATAAACACAAGAAAGAAAAAAACTCTTCTTTCTTGAAAGAGTACTTCCCATAGAAGTACTCTGAAGTTCATATCTGAGCTCCCCTCACAGTGCAGTTGCTCCACATACCTCTCATACTTAACTTCCTTCTCTAAGCCTACTTCCTGCCTTGTTTTTTCCAGTATTTTTTAGTTTCCTAGGGCTGCTATAACAAAGTACCGTAAACTGGGTGGCTTAAAACAGCAGAATTTATTCTTTCATAGTTCTGGCTAGAAGTCTGGAATCAGAGATGTCAGTAGAGCCATCCTTTCCCTGAAGGCTGTACAGAAGAGTCTGTTCCATGTCTTCCTGGTAGTTTCTGGTGTTGCTAGCAATCCTTGGCATTTCTTGGCTTATAGATGCACCCACTCCAGTCTCTGCCTTTGCCATCACATGGCACTCTCCCTCTGTGTGCATACGTGTGTGCCTCTTCTCTTCCTCTAAGGATGTCAGTTGTATTGGGTTAAGCCCCCTACACCCACTCCAGAGGGCCTCATCTTAACTTGATTACATCTGCAAAAGACCCTATTTCCAAATAAGATCACATTCACAGGTTCTGGAGCTTAGAACTTCAACCTATATTTTTGGGAGATGCAATTCAATTTGTAAGTCTCTCTCTCTCTTTTTTTTTTTTAATGAAATTCAGATAATGTAAAATTAACCACTTTAAAATGAACAATTCACTGTCATTAAGTATATTCACAATGTTATGCAATCACTATCTCTGTTTCCAAAATATTTTTGTTACCCCAAAAGGAAAGCTTGTATTCATGAAGCAGTTATTCTTCATTACCTGCTTCTCTGGCTGCTGGCAACCTAGTGTACTTTTTGTTTCTATGAATTTCCCTATTCCGGATATTTTATGTAAATGGAATCATACAGTGCAGACCCTCGTGTCTGGCTTCTTTCACTTAGCATGTTTTCAAGGTTCATTCACATTTTAACATGTATCAGTACTTTATTTCGTTTTATGGTAGAATAATATTCCATTGTATGTATATACTACATTTTATTTATTCACTCTTCTGTTGATGAATGCTTGGGTTGTTTCTGTCTTTGGGCTATTGTATATAGTGCTGCTGCAAACATGCATGTACATGTACTTGAGAACCTATTTTTAGTTATTTTGGGTATATACCTAGGAGTAGAATTTTTGGGTCCTACAGTAATTCTGTCTGTAGCTGTTTTAGGAACTGCCAAACTATTTTCCATAGCAGCCAGCTGCACCATTTTACTTTTCTCCAGCAGTGTACAAGTTTTTCCACATTCTCAACCAATACTTTTCCATTTTTCTAGTAATAGCTGTCCTAATTGATATGAAGTGATATCTCACCATGGTTTTCATTTGCATTTTCCTAGTGACTAATGATGTGGAGCACCTTTTCAGGTGCTTATTTTGGCCATTTGTATATCTTCTTCGGAGAAATGTCTCTTAAAGTACTTCGCCATTTTTTAATTGAGTTGTCTTTTTGTTGTTAAGAGTTCCTTATATATTCTGCATGCTAGATCTTTATCAAAGAAATTGCAAATATTTCACTCTGTAAGTTGTCTTTTTCCTTTTTTTTATAATATCTTAATACACAAAAGTTTTTAATTTTGATGAATTCCAGTTTCTCTATGTTTTCTTTTGTTGTTCATGCTTTTGGTGTTATATCTAAAAATCCATTGTTAAATTCAGTGTCATGAAAGTTTACCCCATGTTTTCTTCTGAGGGTTTTATGGCTTTTAAGTCTTGTGGTCATTGATTCATTTGAGTTCGTGTTACTACTGTGCACAGTAGTGGATAATGTCCACAAATTCTGAAAGTGCCTAGCCTCAAAGGTCTTATGGTTTAAAATTCTTTAATTCACTTTGTTACTGATGGAGGAAAGCCCTAAGATGTAATCAAAGGGAAATGCTTCATTTTACTAGACATTGCAAACCAGAGTTTGCCTTTCATAACCATGAAACCTAGTGCCTTGTGACCAAACGAGAAAACCTTTATCTTTGCTTTTTTTCTAGATGTATGGTTAACCCGGTCGTGCAAATAATTGTACTACATAGGGGTTCCATTCAGTACTTACAGGATATCAAAGGCAGGCATAAAGATCTTTCGCTTTGGGCTGGGAATGGGATACATGCCTGTAATCGCAGGACTTTGGGAGGTCAAGACGGGAAGATCGTTTGAGCCCAGGAGTTCAAGGGTGCAGTGAGCTATGATCCTGCCACTGCATTCTAGCCTCAGGGACAGAGCAAGACCCTATCTGTAAAATAAAACAAATTTAAAATATATTTAATAATAGTAAAAAAGAAGACCTCACTTCGTTCCAGGAAGAAGTTTCACAGTATACATTCTCCCTTCAGTCTGCAAGATGGAACTCTCTCCCCCTTTTTTTCTGTCCACTTGCTTCATCACCCCCTTCATTCTGGAGAGTTGGTTTATTACTATTGATTATAGTGTAGATGTTTTCATATAGCCCTTGCTTATCCTTTAATGGGGTGTCCGACAGCAGTCTAGAAGTGGTCCTGCCATATTTACCTTTGTATCTCTAGCATTCAGCAATATTCAGTATATACTGAGTACTTATTGTTTGCTGAATTATGTTTGCTGAGCTTTGGGACGCTTTTTCTGGGTTTGTTTGGGTTTTTTATGGGTTTTCTTCTGGGAGAGGGGATGCTGTAAGACAACGGGCCTCACAAAAAACCTCAGCATAGAAATAATAGCAGCAGCAGCAGCAGCTGCAGCTTTCATTGAGTGCTAACCACATGATCATATGTTACTGATTGAGTCCCCCCCACACAGCCTTTTCAGTGTATACTCTTCTCATTTTATAGATAAGAAAACCAAGAATCAGAAAATACTAAGTAGCTTGCCTCAAAATACACACAGCTAGCTAGCAAATAGTTCGCCAGAGAGTTAAAGGCCAAATTTTTCACTAGTGTGGCGTACTGTTTCTGCCTAATAGAGGTTAAGGAGTGTTATGTTCATAGGTGTATGTGTTTGAACTTGCCAACTAGAAAGGGTTTAGGGGCAGAACAGATTGGTGTTTTTATAGATATGGCATGTAACTTGCATTTATCCTGCCACAGTTGATACCTACTCTTGGCAGACATCACCCTTTGGTCCTGGGACTCATTTCAGCAATCGTGACTCAGCCTCAGAACCCTGCTCAATATAGCAATGTGGCAGCCACTACCAAGAGACTGGAATTGACCTACAAATGAAATCTCTATGTTGTATTTGCCTTACGGCCATGCTGGAGTGTGGGGTAATGGGCAATTGACAGGAAAGAAGTTATGGATAATAATGGCTTCCCTTGTTCTCTTTTATGGTACGGACATAACATTACATGATACAGACTTTAATTGTTACATCAGCAATTATCTCATAATACTCATAAATACTCTCATAAGTATCAGAGCCATTGCTTCTGAAAAGTATTAATATTTATTTCAGTTTTCTACTCCTATTTTATTCTACTCTCATAATCTAGTACAAAAGTGCAGGATAGCATCTGAGTACACTGACAGTTTTTGTTGTTTTTTTTTCCTATGAGTCTATAGCAGCTGGGGTTTTTTAAAAATCGGTTTCCTCGAGACCAGCCTGGCCAACATGGTAAAACCCCATCTCTACTAAAAGTACAAAGATTACCCAGGCATGGTGGTGGTGTCTGTAATCCCAGCTAATCGGGAGGCTGAGGCAGGAGAATTGCTTGAACCCAGGAGGCAGAGGTTGCAGTGAGCCGAGATTGTGCCACTGCACTCCAGCCTGGGCAACAAAACGAGACTCCGTCTCAACATACATACGTACGTACATACATACATACATACGTTTCCTAAACAGCCTTATAATCACACCAACGTAGCAACTTTCAGGAGTATGTAAAAGGTTCCATTTAAATGTAAGTGATTGGCCAGGTACAGTGACTCGCACCTGTAATCCCAGCACTTTGGATGCCAAGGCGGATGGATCACTTGAGACCAGGAGTTCGAGACCATCCTGGGCAACATGGCGAAACCCTGTCTCTACTAAAAATACAAAAATTAGTCTGGCATGGTGACACATGCCTGTAATCCCAGCTACTCGGGAGACTGAGGCATGAGACTCGCGTGAACCCATGAGGCGGAGGTTGCAGCTGAGATCGCGCCACTGCACTCCAGCCTGGGCTAAAGAGTGAGACTCTGTCTCAAAAACAATTAATTAATGTAAATGATTTAGTTAATTACTGCAGAAAGTAATATGAAACTTGGCATTTTGTTCCCCAGAAACACAACTCTGCATTCCATGTATATTTTGAACCACCTAATTACTTGTGACATTTTGACTGTTTGACCGTTTCCTTATTAGGCTAGATTTTTTTTGTACTTGATACGTATTTTATTATGTTATAATTTTACCTTCTGTGTCAATCAGTAGCCACTTGTCACTCTACTGTTTTTAGCACAAAAAGAAAAACAAATGAAAAATTTGGAAAAATAAGGAACAAGTGATACCCTCTTACTTTTCCGATCATATTGTAGTAAACTTTTCGTGATATATGTTGTAAGTGTAGCTTTGTTTGACTTAGACCATAGCATCTGAAAAGTAAATGTGATTTTCTTGAAATTAGGAGTCTGTAGGTTGAAAGGTTAAATAAAACAGTAGGAAAAACAAAGATCAACGCCTGGAAGACAGAAACTATAACCTAGGAAATAGATAATGCAAAGGGACTTTTAGGGCAGTGTTATGTCCTTTCATCAGAATAAATTCCAGGTGGACAAAAGATTTAAATTTAAAAAATGTAACCGTCTATGTGAAAATTCAATAAGGAAATATTTGTGTTATCTTGAAGCATAGAGGCCTTGTTAAGCATGACAGAAATGTCAAAAAGCATTTTAATAAAGCATATTTATCCATATGAAAATTTAAAATGACAAATATAGCAAAATTCCTTAATCTAAGAAAAATGATATGAAAAATGAGAAATAGTAATTATAGCATTGGTTGTTTATTAAACTGATTAAACAGTGATTTTTGAGTCATCAATAATAGAAATATAAACATTGCAATAGAAAAAACAGGAAAGGCAGTTCTAGTAAGAAGAAAGGCATAGCCAATAAGCACTGTGAACGATGTCCATCCACCCTTAACCACTAAAGAAATTGTGCAAATAAATAACATAATGAAATACTTTTTGCCTGTCATATTGGTAAAAATTTAAATTTAAACAATGCCTATCTTCATGGAAACACATTCTCAAAAAACAGTGGTAGTAACTTAAATTGGCACATTTTTGAAGGGATTTATTCTAAGGAGAAACTTAATATATAAGTCAAGAAAATTAACTGTCTCTTTGTTTATAATAGTGAAAACAAATAGAAGCATCTTATTGAATAAATGTTTATCATTAGGGAATTAGTCAGATAAACACCAGAATACCAGCTGTGGATGGTGAGAATCCAAGTGATTTTTATTTCTCTGTACTTTTCTATAATGATTAAATGTATATGAAGATTACCATATTTATATCAGAAAATATAGTTTCTTGCTATTTAAAAAAGATTTTTAAATGGAAGCTTGTGAAGAAGCCACTAAGGGATAAGGGAATTGGATTTTTTTATTTTTATTTTTTGAGACGTTTCGTTTTTGTTGCCCAGGCTGGAGTGCAGTGGCATGATCTCGGCTCACTGCGACCTCTGCCTCCCAGGTTCAAGCAATTCTCCTGCCTCAGCCTCCCAAGTAGCTGGTATTACAAGCATGCACCACCGTGCTTAGCTAATTTTGTATTTTTAGTAAAGACGGGGTTTCACCATGTTGGTCAGGCTGGTCTCAACCTCCCGACCTCAGGTGATACACCCGCCTCGGCCTCCCAAAGTGCTGGGATTACAGGCTGAGCCACCATGCCTGGCTGGGACTTGGATTTTTAAACCAAGTGGAACATAGGCTAACAGATATTTAGTTTTCTGGATGGAGGGTGATCTTAAGTGATCTTGAACAAATGGAGATCAAATACACGGAGCAAAGAACCATGGTTGGGGAAGGGAGAGAGAGAAAGTACATATAATATGCTCAGTTCTGGTATGATGTATTCAAAGAGCCTGTGTGAGGTCCAAATGGAGATGTCCAGGAGGCCATAGTACATATGGATTTGCAGCTGGGAGAGATGTTTAGGCTGGAGACCGAGATTTAGTAGTCAACTATAGCTAAGCTGTTTTATTATTTACTGTCATAGTCTATTTTGTGCTGCTATAACAATGCCTGAGACTCTGTAATTTATCAATAACAGAAATTTATTTCTCACAGTTTTGGAGTCTGGGAAGTCTAAAATCAGGACATACACACAGGTTTGCTATCTGGTGAGGGGGGTTCTCTGCTTCCAAGATGGCACCTTGATTGCCATGTTCTATTGAGGGGAGGAGCACTGTTCTTCATATGGCAGAAGAGAGTGGAAGAGAAAGCAAACCCACTTCCACAAGCCCTTTTTCCAGTGGCATTAGTCCATTCATGAGAACTCAACCCTCATGACCTGAATACCTCCCATTAGCCCCCACCTCCCAGCAGTGTCGTACTGGGGGTTAAGTTTCAACTTGAGTTTTGGAGAGAACAAAAACATTCAAACCATAGTGCCTATATTTCTTCCAAGGTCTCTGGTCACTGGAGTCATGAAAACAAGGTGATTCGTATTCAGCCCAGATCATAGAAAACCCAAAATTTGTTGTCTCTCTTTGCTTGTTAAGCCTCTAGAAACAAAAATCAGAGAACAAAGTAGACTTCTTTATATCACACGTTAGATGCTAGTGCATATTGGAACAGTAGGCCCTTCTCTTGTATGTGTGGGTTTTCCCAGCAGCTTTCCTGGGCAGAGCGTTTGTTTGTTTGTTTTAATATTATCTCTCTTTGTTTTGAACTTCTTAATCTTTAAAGATACTCTGGTGCCTGGGACTTTTTAAGCTTCCCAGTCATCCTCCAATTTTTTTTTTTTTTTTTGAAACGGAGTCTCACTGTGTTGTCCAGGCTGGAGTGCAGTGATACTGTCTTGGCTCATTGCAACCTCCGCCTTCCAGGTTCAAGCAGTTCTTCTGGCTCAGCCTCCTGAGTAACTGGGATTACAGGCACCTGCCACCACACCCGGCTAATTTTTTTGTATTTTTAGTAGAGACGATGTTTCACTGTGTTGGCCAGGCTGGTCTGGAACTCCTGACCTCATGATCTGCCCACCTCGGCCTCCCAAAGTGCTGGGATTACAGGCGTGAGCCATCGCACCCAGCCTCCAATTCTTTAATCTCGTGGATCAAGTCCTTGGGTAGATAAACAGTACATCCTGCTACTCTGCTCACATAATCCTGTCTCAACTGAGATAGCCATTTTTAAAATCCCTGCTCTTTTTACCACCGCCTCTCCAATCCACCCTAAATAAATAATAACAACAGTAAAATACTAGTACATTTGGAGTGTCATAAAAATCCTATTCTTATTCTTTCTTCCTACTATGGCCAAGAATATGAAATTTTGGTCTTCTGAAACAATTTTCATAAAACCATGCACATGAATCTTCATGGGAGCAATGGAGCCACCAGATTCAACTGATGGAGGATTATGGGTGAACATAGCAGCCATAGTGGTCAATTTTTCACTGGCAGCCCTCTGGGAGAGAAGAAACAGAAAATTTACCAGCTAGGGAGGAAGGAATCTGTAATCATTTCAGTATAGAGACGAAAAAATAATCTGAGCACTTGTGGTCCCTCCAAAGGCAGGATTATATTATTGATTTTTAGTCTATTCAAGCTGTTCAAGATCTTTTCATTTAACCCCCTCATTTTACAGAACTGGAAACGATAACAGAGAAGGAACGTAAGACTTTCCCAAAGACACATAGCTGGCATGTGTAATAGGGCTGGCATGTGTATAGTTATATGAAAATTCTACTAAAAATCATTACAATTATAAATAAATTTGGGTGGAGGGTGGAGAATCAAAGCTGAGGGTTCAGGTACCTGGGATACCTTAGGTTTGATTCTCCTTCCTGTCAGTGGTGTATATGCGACATGATTGTACATCTCCTATACTTATTCTCCCATTTACATTTTTCCAGGAAATCATCTTAGGGACTGCCTCGAATCCTGTGCTTACTAAGAATGGCATGTGTAGTTCTGTACAGGATCGTAGCACGGCATCTTATAAGAATAGTGATATCTTCTGATGATCAGTGGACAAATATATAAGGCTATAAAGAGTCTCCTAATGTTTTCCTCTCACTCTGGAGATCTGATAACATAACATGAATCAGCATAGAGGCTCTGAGAAAATGTGAAAATAACAGACCTATTGTTTTGTTTTGAAGATCACTTAAGCAAATATCTAAAATCAGATCATGTAGAATAATTCCCTGACCTCAGTGAGTCTTCTTTCTAAACTGCTTTCTGTCTGCCTCAACCATCTATTTCTGCAGTTCCACCCACGGCAGTTTTAAAGTGACTTTGGATAGCTGGGTGAAAAGAAAGAGGGCAATACATTAAGGCTCAGTTAATATAATTTGCATAATGAAATTGTCAAAGTGTTCTTGGCCCAAGAAAACTTGTTTATAAATGAAAGTGAAAGGGTTGAATGGACAATTTGAAGAGAGTGCCTTTTCAGCTCTGTATCATAGGATGTCTTGCCACTGAGTCAGCAAAGGTTTTTCTCCCACCTACTCCATGCCTTAAATTTTATTTTACTCATTCTTTTTTTAATATCTGTAAGTATTTAAGATTTTGAAATGTCTTAGTTGTTCTTCTTAAATGTAAAGTGCATGCTGTTGCATTTGATAGCAGTTTCTGTATAAGCCTGTAGGTGAACAAAACATAGAACTTCATAATACGTGGAGTGTATCAGATATACACATTTGTGGTAACCTTAGATATAACAGTCATTGAAGGGATATAATAGAAAATGGTGACATTTGATTATCAAAATAGTAGTGGAAATTCTAGGGCTTAGGTGGATTGCCAAATCTACTCATAAAATTTCATTCCAGGATCAAGAGAGAAACAAGACAATGGCTTTCATTCAGTATGATTGAAACCAAATGATTTTATCTTTAGCATTTGAAATGACAAAGTTTTCTAGACAAACACCCCTTCTTCCAGAGGGTAATCTTAATTGAGATAGCACTCCCTGGTTTATAAATTCCTCGCTTGGGTGGTGAAGAAGCCCCAGTTGTTGGTTCAAAGTTGATAGAGACTTTGCTCCCTAAATCACCTATTTTAGTGTCAGATAGGACAGCTTAGTAGTCAAGAGCTCTGGAGTCAGACTGTCTAGGTTTGAATTTTGGTCTTGTTCAATATTAACTGTGGGACCTTGAGAAAGTTACTTAACCTTTTGATGTTCAGGTTCCTCATCTGTAAAGTGGGGATAATATACTTACCTTATATAGGGTTGTTTTGATAAGTAAATGAAATAATCTTTAAAAAGCAAATTGCTTAGTTACTAAAATAATGTAAAAGTTCAAAAAATGATGAAGCACTTATTTTATTATTGAAATATCATCTATATGTTGTCAGCTTGAGTGACTAAAAAGGAACGAATTGTGTGAGGCATGGGCGTTGAGCATTGGTAAAGTAGTATTTCCTGATGAGTGTTTACTCAGGAAAAGGTTGGTACTGACTTAATCGGCTCTTAGCCCTATATCCACTTGTGCTATTCTTATATGTATTTGTTTACATTGAATGTATATCAAGAAATGTGTTACAGGCCGGGTGCAGTGGCTCACACCTGTAATCCTAGCACTTTGGGAGGCCAAGGAGGGTGGATCACTTGAAGTCAGGAGTTCGAGACCAACCTGGCCATCATGAAGAAACCCTGTCTCTACTAAAAATATAAAAATTAGCAGGACATGGTGGCACACGCCTGTAATCCCAAGTTACTCAGGAGACTGAGACAGGAGAATCTCTTGATTCTCCACCTCTACCTGGGAGGTGGAGGTTGCGGTGAGCTGAGATTATGCCACTGCACTCCAGCCTAAGCAACACAGTAAGACTCTGTCTAAAAAAAAAAAGAAAAGAAAAGAAAAGAAAGAAATGTGTTACATTTTAGATGTGGTAGGTAAAACTCTGCTATATAGAGCTACTAAATTCTGCACTTTACTTAAATATGACATTCAGATTTCTTGGCAGCAGACACTTCTCTGAAGAAAAGAACAGTGATAACCAGAAAGCAAAAGACCATTAAACATTTCAAACAACAGAACTGATTCTTCAATGACCTGAATTCTCTCAAATCGAATTTTTAACTCAACTTTTTAGTTTTTTTAAATCCTTTGAATTGGTACATAAAATGTACCTAATGACATGGCTTGTATGTAATGTTACATCCCATGTGGCATTTGCAAGGAAGGAAAAGTTCACTCATATTTGCTAGAGGAAGTAGGTGCTATTATGTGCTATATTGCTATGGGAATAAAGAAGAGATCCTTGCTCCTGTTGTAATGTGGTACTGAATTCACTAAATTCTATCATTTTTCTCTTTCTAGACTATGACTTTCCCCTCCATGTAAAGCAAAGGGCTCCACATATATAATTCCAGGAGGGGGAAATAGTATTTAGTTTAGTGTGAATCCCAAGGATAATAAGGGGGTAGCTATTGTATTTTCCTTTCCCATCTTTTTTCTCCCTTGGTCTCTTTTTCCTTCCATCCCTTCTCTACATATTAATATATGTGTGTGTGTGTGTGCACCCCCACACACCAGGAAGCTAGGCTGTGGCATGATGTATGCTCCCTAGTTTCCTAGGTTTTGTGTGAACTGGCTATGAGAAGTTGCCTCATAGGTGCCTTGCTTCTCTCCTAGGCTTCAACTTAGGTTAGGTATTCCTTTGTGCTGGTTTTATAATCTTGTGGGAGCCATTCCTTTAGCTTCTTGGCCCTTCAAATATAGATAAAACTTCGCTTTTTGAAAAATCATCAGAGCAAAGAAGATTCTATGAATATTATTGGAGTTTCACTCTCAGGAAAAATTAAGCCAGATGCAGTGTCACCTGTCTGTAGTCCTCACTACTTGGGAGGCTGAGGCAGGAGAACTGCTTGAGCCCAGGAGTTCGAGACCAGCCTAGATAGCATAGTGAGACTCAACCTCTAAAAAGAAAGAGGGAGAGAGGGAAGAAGAACATTACTGCAACATTACATAATTTTCTATCTTCTTAAAAGAGAAATTCCCAAGCTTGATTTAAGTATCTTTCACTACTTAGTGTAATCCTAAGTAGTGACTTTTCCAGGAAAAAAAAGATGTATTACAGTTTAAAGACTATATCTTAACAATATTTCTTGTTAACACTGAGCATAACATCCATATACAGGGACCTTAATATATGCATTTGGTGGTTTAAAATAATTTTGGCTTATCCTTTATTTAATTTCTGTCCCTATACAAATATTTTCAGTCAAATTTTTAGATTGAACAGAGAATTCAAAATATAGCGCAGTGATTTATTTTAGACCTTTGTGGTGGAAGGATGTTAGAGGTGAAAGGGTTGTTAAAGATCTCTTCTCCCCGTTTGTTTTATAATTTCTTTAATTTGAAATCCAGATGAGTTGAGTGTCTTACTCAAGAAATTTTATTTTTTCCTTTTTAAGCAGAGGGCTATTACTGCTGAAATATCTGTGAATGTTTTATTTTCTTTATCATTACTTTTAGATGATTATATAATCCATTGACTAGTTTATAGATCAATGTGGAAGTCTTGTGATTAAATCACTGTGGAAGTCTTGTGATTAAACATGATAGATTGATCATATGTGCTTATCTCTATTTCCTACCGAAACCTCCACAGATACGACAGTAAAGGGTAGAAGAGGCAAAAACTGACAAAATGAGAGAGTAGGAGAGGAGACAACAGCAAAACAAAAGTAATGGAGTTAGCAGAAAAAGAAAGCCACAACCTAAGCTGGCAGGAGAGGAAGTCCAGAAGTGGCAGTGGAACCATAGGACCCCAGAAAGCCTCATAAATGAGAAGCAGCATGATTCCCAAAGTAGACATGTGAGTGGAGCTGAGACAGGAGAATTGACGGCAAGTCTTCATACGAGTTAGTGAAATACCCAACTCTAGCAGAAGAGTAGTCGATTTCTTTCTGGAGAGAGTGAGCCAGAAGGACTCTGGACTTGGGTATACAAGGCTCATTTTACCTCTCAGTGAGGAAATTGGAGGAGTACTCTCTAGGTACTCTGACTTCCAAAGAGAAAAGACCTATGGGGATTTTGGTGGTCCCCCAACAAAATAGCACCACCAGGGTACCCTGGCAAAGACGTGAAGTTAAAGATGAGAACATGTTGTTTTCATTTCTACATTCCTCTCATAATATGAATTTCCTGCTATGCCAAATGCAATTCCAGTATTCAGAGTGACACATTTTCTATAAAGCAGGCCATCTAAATGCAAGCCACCTACTTCTGGTGCTCAACAACAACCAATAGTGTGTTTCAAATGCTATAGGGAAAACCACCTGTGTTAGGTTCACTGTGGGCTTTTAGGCTAGGTTTTTAATCCCCTTCAGTTTCACTTTCCTACTTTGTAAAAAGGGGAAAATGTATATAAAGTAGTTAGGATAATGCTTGGCACATGGTAAGTGCTCATCACATTTTAGTTAATAATATTTATCATCATCTCATTTTCAGTCACAGTTAAAGATTTTTCACCAACTGATCAGGGCAAAAGAAGCCTTCCTTCAGTATGATTTTTCTTTAAAAGTTCTAAATGCTCAGAAGAAAAAGCAAGTTCTTTAGTATGCTGTATTTTTTGTAAGCATTCATCTGCAGAAATATGGTACAAGTAGTGCTGATAAATTAGTCTTTCCTATGGTTGCATGGGAATGTGAAAAACCCTTGAGATAATCACATGCTGTGATCACTATAGCAACAGCTCACCCTTGTCTTTCCTTTTTTGAGCCTGTCTTAAATCAGAATCCTAAAACAGAGTTATTAGTGGTTATTTGTACCCATAATTTTTTTTCAACATGAGAAAAGCTATTGTATATTTGTTTTCCATAGATAGCCTATTAGCTTAGTGGCCTTTGCTTTCATGTGACTGCTGTCAGCTGATCTTTCCAAGTTGTCTGAAAGAGCTGATGGTTCCATTTAGGTTGGGAGCAGGAGCAGGTGCTTTCAGCCTTAAACTCTTTTCAGGTTGCCAGTGGTGGGTACGTGATGGAAAAGGGAGTTCTTAGAAGCAAAGCTGGGGCAGTGACTTGCTCAGCAGCAAATGCTTTGCTTTAGTTGCTGTGTTCCTTTATTTCCTAGCCTTGGATGGGTGGCATGTTCTACACAAATAACTATTTTCTTCTTCTGAGCTCTTGCCCCAACCACAGATCCAAGCCATGAGCAGCACATAGCAGCTTCTCTTTTGAGTAGTTCTGTTTATCCTCCATAGGCATCCACACTCCTTAACTGTCTACCTCAACCAGAGGCTGGTGAGTACTGAGCTGACACAAAGCTCAAGGTATAAACCCCATTGTATTATAACGGTGCTTTGCCAAGCTTGTGGAAACCAGTAAAATCCCCATTGTATTATAACAGTGCTTTGCCAAGCATGTGGAAAGCAGTCCAAGGGCAAAACATGATAGGTAAATTGACTCCTCCTTAGGTCATCCCCTTGCTTCTTCCTAGAACTTTTTCTGTCATAAATAAGATCAGAAACCCTGCCACCAGTCATCAGCCTGACTGGCAAACCTTTGCTGTTTGGCTTTGGGCCTCTGTGATTGTAAAAGCCTCTCTGTTGTCCCCTTTCCTTCACCTTCCAGCTCCTCATTTGAGACTGTCTTGAGAGGAATGAGAGAGCAAAGGACTCTTCACCCTCTTACTGACCCTGTTCTTACTACTGTATTCCATCCCCTCTGGCTAATGGCAGTCAGGTCTTTGCTGCACACAGGTACCCAGCACTCTGCAAGTCACCTGCTGTGTGGATGGAAATAGTCATAGGAGTTCACACTTAACTCAGTGACCCTCAGAATGAGGCTGCTGTTGCTGTTGATTGCTCTGTCCAAGTTGTCTGGAAGCACCATGTGCCAGGCATTTTAATTTTACGTGTTTTATCTCTTTAATCTTCATATCAATCTAGAGTTGTACCAGATAAACTGGATACAACTTCTACTGGTTAGAATCCTGAATCCATTTCAGAATCAGTTTCCTGAGGTTCTAACATAGGAGAAGTTCTGTCTGATGCTGACATCTTAACTACTTCTCTACTACCAGAGACAGTTATGCCACAAGCCTTAGCCTTAGAAAGGATGCACATAAGCAGTACCAGGCAGAATGTCATCAAGTGCTAAATCAAGTAGATTATAATAACAATAATAGGCTGGATGCGGTGCCTCATGCCTATAATCCTAGCACTTTGGGAGGCCAAGGTGGGAGGATTGCTTGAGCCCGGGAGTTTGAGACCAGCCTGGGCAACATAATGAGACCTCCTCTCTACAAAAAATAAAAAAAATTACCCAGGAGTGGTGGCACACCTGTGGTCCCAACTACTCGGGAGGCTGAGGTGGGAGTATCCCTCGAGCCCAGGAGGTCAAGGCTGCAGTGAGCTGTGATTTCGCCACTGCACTCCAGCCTGGGTGACAGAGTGAGACTTTGTCTTTAAAAATATATATTTTAATATTGCTTGTATGTGTGTACATTTTTACTGTGTTTGGTTCCAAAAAGAATTATAAGCCGGCAAAATACCTAAATAACTCCTATGTGATTTTCATAATAACCCAGTGATTAAGGTATTATCTGTATTTTTAAAATGACAAAACTGATTCTCAGGTTAAATGACTCAGTTAGTGAGTCAGGGCTGGGTTGTAATCAAACACAGAGCAGCACTTTGTCAGATATTTCCCCGGTGGCAGTGCAATTAGTTTTCCCAGTGAAAGTGGCATCGAGTCCTCTATCCTGTCTGTGATAACAGTAATTTTGTCGCTTCTGTCCCTACTCTTCTGCCCCTGGAGAAATAGCATTACTGTGGTTTGATTCAGTTCTCTATCAGACAGGCCCTTGAATGCAGAATCAAAAGGTCATTCACCTTGAAACACTCAACACAGAACACATCCCTAAGTAGTAAAGGTATAACATGAGAATGATGGACACCAACTTTCTTGTTCTAGAAAGTGAGAGAAGTAGGGTACAGCATTATCTCTATCTATAACATTTTTATTTCTTAAATATACCCGAGGAAACAAAAAAGACAGACTGTTGGGAAGAAGAGAGAAGAGTTTGATTTATTTTCCTATTGAGAGCCAGTTTTTCAAAATTTATTACCAGGATGTTATGAAATAATCAGTGTTACATACATGGGGAATTATCTATGATGCTTATAAATTAACCTTCTAAACTTGTTATCAATGCTAAAAAAAAAACTTGGATTTTTTTTTTTGTTATTTTTGTTTTTTTGTTTTTTGAGACAGAGTCTTGCTCTTGTCACCCAGGCTGGAGTGCAGTGGCGCGATCTCAGCTCATTACAATCTCTGCCTCCCGGATTCATGCCATTCTCCTGCTTCAGCCTCCTGAGTAGCTGGGACTGCAGGCGTCCGCCACCACGCCCGGCTAATTTCTTTGTATTGTTTTAGTAGAGACGGGGTTTCACCATGTTAGCCAGGATGGTCTCCATCTCCTGACCTCATGATCCACCCGCCTCGGCCTCCCAAAGTGCTGGGATTACAGGCGTGAGCCACTGTGCCTGGCCTGTTTTTGTTTTTTTGAGACAGAGTCTTGCTCTGTTGCCCAGGCTGGAGTGCAGTGGCACCATCTTGGCTCACTTCAACCTCCACCTCCCGGGTTCAAGTGATTCTCCTGCCTCAGCCTCCCAAGTAGCTGGGATTATAGGCATGTGCTGCCGCACCAGGCTAATTTTTGTATTTGTTAGTAGAGATGGGGTTTCACCGTGTTGGCCAGGTTGGTCTCGAACTTCTGACCTCAAGTGACCTGCCTGCCTCGGCCTTCCAAAGTGCTGGGATTACAGGCATGAGCCACCATGCGGGGCTGAAAATACTGGTTTTTGATCGTCCCAATCTAACCTCGTTGAAGGCAAATAGATATTTATTCATCTGTGCCTCTTAGTGCCCAACAGAATATCCTGATTCATAGTAGGCTGATGAATGATCAAATGCAGAAGAGAGGAGCTTTGCCCTCATCAAATGCTCCATTCTGTTGTAATAAGTAATTTCATATAGGTATAGAAGTAGAAATATTCCCTCTGCAGTTTAATATTCGGTTTTGCCTTATTCATGCTTTAAAAATCCCAGCTTTCTTACTTTTTTACCTAAGATTATTGAAGGAAAAAATGTATCTGTTCACTAACGGCTGCATTCATTGTAGCAGCCATATATACGTGGACAGCCTACATGCTACCACACTTGAAATTCCGCTTAATGTGCGCTCATAAAGTACAAGTTCCCACCCCTTCGAACTCAGTGTTCAGTATATGAGCTTGCGGTGTTTAAGAAACTAGGGAGACTGAGGTATTTTCATAGCTTGTTATCCTCTCCTCTCCCACAAAGTGCAGCCATGATCTGACACATGATCAATGGGCTGAGCCTTTTTAGGATGCAGAAGATGCTCCCTGTGTCTGTGGATCACAGTGGCAAACAATACCGACTTCTGCAATGATATTTTGCCTCCCTGGTGTTCAAACTTCTTCAGTTAAGCCTGTCTGGAATCTATTTAACTATTATACATCAAAGCTTTTTTTTTTCTTTTTTTTTTTTTTTAATGAAAATGGTGGGGTGGAACCAAAGAGGAAAACCTGTATCTTTGCCAAGGAGCTCTGTCTCCTTCCCCTATGACTCATACTTAGGAAAGCTGAGGGACTTTGGATAGCTGCTTGAGTCACATTGAGGCAGGTCTCCTGGCACTTTCAGATACTTTTAAAATTTTCTCAGGCAATAAAAGATGTTTTTCAAATTGTTCATTCCCTCTTTCTGGGCCAGCCTAAGAGTTTTTGTTTAGCTAAAGTATGGCTTTTTTATGCAAGATTTGCCAGCCAGAACAGATGAACCTGGAACTTTGTATTTGGTTTATTACTAAAGAAACAGCTCTTTCATATTCAAAATTGTAACTATTCTTTCTTATGATTGTCATCCTATTAAAAGGAATTACCTCTGGTACTTAGCCTTCCTATGACGTGAAGTTTGCATTTGGTCATTGTTAAGAATTTTCTTAGCATGTTATGTTTGTACAATTTCAGATATTCAGTTTAAAAAAGTTTGATTTTTGGTATGAGAGACTAGCTTGAGCTAAATAGAGGAGCTGCCTATTAAATGTATTATAGTTATGCTGATTTTTACTATTTGGCAGCAGAAGAAAGAAAGAAAGATCACCTTAATTTTTCTGTCTTTACATATAAACAACTAAGGGTTTTTGTTTGTTTGGTGAGTGGTAAAGTAAGCCTTTCTAAAAACCAATTGGACTGACAAATATAAATCTCAATTTTTAAATATCTTTCCTTTTTAAACTGCAAATGGTCATTATGTTCCAAAAACTGTCAAGTAATTTCTTAATATCTCTATGCCCACCTCATCCTACTCCCCTTTTTTTAGAGTTCAAGCATTTCTGCTGTAGGAATTGCCAGATAACAGAGGTTTGATAAAGTAACAGTATATAAAACAATAATTTACATTACGTAGGAAAATTAACTTTGGATGACTCTCTCAGATATAAGTTGGATCGCACTGAAGTATTTGAGTAGAAAATAAAATGCTTTACTAATGGAGTGATCAATTGCTGAAAATTTTATCTTCTATAAAACTTGATCTTCAGTTATAATGTACTTCAGGGACCTTACATTTAACTTTAGTTGATTTTATCATTTTACCTTGAAATTTTAGATGCCGACTTGCAGGGCCCACCGTTCCCATAATAATAATCTCTGTTGGCTGCCCAAAGTGGGTACCATATGGTAGGGGAATGGAGGCTAGTGGAATAAAGTAAAATCAGCTGTGGACTGAATGGTTGCTTGTTTATCTTTGAGTCTTTATTCACTTGTTTGTATCACTGCCATTTTTCTGGTTTAATAGAAACTTGTAAATGACTGATGTTTTAATGAGTAGATATAGGCTTATTGTCTTTTAGAGTCATTAAACTTAAGTGCTGGAAGGAGTTCCAGGGGTCTGGTGTAGTCCAGAGTTCAAGTGTATTTTATTTGGCCCATAAACTGTGTTTTTATAAACAGTATAATGAAATCAATTTGCTTGATCGTAATACAAGCAGCTTTGTACCTATTGTCTTACATGATTCATGCATTTATATTAACTGACTGGCCCCTGTAGACATTTGAATTCATGATCCAGATAACCCTACCTGTTCGTTTTACAGTTGCAGGAACTGAAACCCTGAAGGATCGAGTGACTTTCCAAAGTTAAACAGCTAGTTCAAAGCAATTCCAGAACTGTTTTACACTAAGTTTATTTTTCTGTAGATTCTGCTTCTAAATTTAGAAGAGATGTTTATTTTTCACTGTTAGAGACCTTTGTGAAACCACAAAAATGTTTTTTAAAGATGTCCTACGAATAAAAGAAGTTGAGAGGCAGTGGTGGAATAATGAGAGTGAGGGGTCTAATTTAGGTCCTATTGCTAACTGTGCTTATCCTGGGTAAATCATTTTATCTCACCACGTCAAGATTCCTCATCTATAAAGTAAAGGAATTAGACTAAATAATTTTACATCACGTAGAACAGGGCTAGTAAATTCTCAATAAATAGTCCAGTATACAATAGATATTGAAGGTCTCTGCCAGCACTAAATTAAAGATTCTCTAATTCAATATTAACTTTTTTTTCTCTCCCCTATCACCAGTTTACTTGGCCTAGGTTGCTTTCTTTTTTTTTTTTTTTTTTTTTTTTTTGAGACGGAGTCTTGCTCTGCCGCCCAGGCTGGAGTACAGTGGCCGGATCTCAGCTCACTGCAAGCTCCGCCTCCCGGGTTCACGCCATTCTCCTGCCTCAGCCTCCCGAGTAGCTGGGACTACAGGCGCCTGCCACCTCGCCTGGCTAGTTTTTTGTATTTTTAGTAGAGACGGGGTTTCACCGTGTTAGCCAGGATGGTCTCGATCTCCTGACCTCGTGATCCGCCCATCTCGGCCTCCCAAAGTGCTGGGATTACAGGCTTGAGCCACCGCGCCCGGCCATTGCTTTCAAAGCCTCTTCTGGGGTTGAAAGGAGTCTGTTTTTTTATTGAGTTCCTGTTAGGAAGTTCTGTGAACCCATGTACTCTGGCTTCTGTCCTCAACTTATTGGCTTCACTCTCCTAGCAGCTTGTCTGTTCCCTCAACTTTCACTAAAGAATCCATGTATCATCCTTTTATGTATTGTGGGAAGGAACAGTAGGGGGAATGAGGACTAGGTGGCTTTCCACAATGACCACATACTACTCCACTTCCTCTGCCATCTTTCATCTCCTCCTGCCTTGTACAAAAACGGCAGCATTTCTTCTTGACTTCAACTTTATTTTAGCCAGGATGATACTTCACAAGCGGAAGTGAATTACTGTTTCAAATATAAATAATCCTCATGAATTTCAGCATGCATTATTGGTATTTACACAGTCTTAGCAGGCCTAGTCACTGTTGCCAAATCATCAGGCACCTACTTGAGTCCTTATTTACTTGTTTGTAGGATGCAAAATGATAGATAACTTGTCTCCAGCCTTTTAAGAGCTTAAAAGCCTAATAGAGGAGTCAGTAGAGTTACAGAAATAGAAACTAGCTATGAATTGGATTGTATCACTGGAAGTATGTCCAACCTTACTTTTGCTGCAAACAAAGAATGCCTAGGGATTTAACTTTTTCATGTGTTAGAGAATCAGAATGTTTAAAATACTGAGATGCCTTTCTTCTTTAAAAAAAAAATCTGATTCTTAAGAAATCCTGATTAGTACTGAGCTTCTCTTCCCTCAGAAATACCCCTAAAGAAATCCATAATCTCACACACAAACACATATAAATCTGCTCAACACCAGCTTAATTCTTTTCTGATTTTACCCTAGTGTGCTTCATCTCCTGGGCCAGGCCCTTTGCCTGCTTATTTCTTTTGTGGCAGACTTAATCCTGAGAACTTCACTAAGCTAGCATACTCCAGAATTTCTGGTTTTTATTTCTATTCTATTCCTTTGTTTTCCTCCTTTTTTTTTCTTTCTCACCTTTCTTTTTCCCAGAATTATTCAAAACCAGTGTTTAATTAATATATGTGATTTTCCTATCTTAGTCATTGTATTATTTATGATTTTGCAGAAATTTTTTCTGCAGTTCCTAGCCAAAGCTTTAGGAGACATAAGGAAATGTTTGCATGTATTTAAAACTGGCTCATTTATTGCTCATAAATTTCCTACTGAAAACCAAAACATTTATCTTATCTCTATCCAAACCAAGCCAGTTTCCACAACTTTATATGCTTTTATAAACAGGACTGGTTTGGGATCCAGTTTTTCTCAACTTCCTACTATTCCTAGGTAAAGACCCTCTGTAGCCTAACCTTGGGCTTCAGCAACTGCCTCTCAGTCATTCTGAAGCTGACCTGTGAGCCAGTGTGCGTACAGCTTTAGAGAGGCTGGAGAAGTCTTACCAGCTGCTTCTGGGTGCAGTTTCACTGATAGGTCAGGTGGTGGCCACAAAGCCATTTTCTGGTTTTAGGACCAACTCCAGAAGGGCACCTCAGTGATCACTGTAAATACTTGTTTCTTCTCCCATTCTCCCCACAAGTAATCCTCCCTGGTTATCTACACATATTGCTCTTTGGAGGCTGATAAAATAGTGTTCCAGGCTTTAGACAAAGAACACAACTGGCTTCATTCTGACTGCCTCCCTTACATACCATGAAAGTGAGAGAGAGAGAGAGAGCAGCAGAGCGTAGAGTCTGTCTATAGGTGTTTTTTTCTGTATCGGAAAGGGAGAGATGTCATCTTTAAGATAGGAGTTAGGGCTAGGCATGATGGGAGGCTGAGGCAGGAAGATTACTTGAGGCCAGGAGTTTGAGATCAGCCTGGTCAACATAGCAACACTTCCATCTCTACTTAAAAAAAAAAAAAAGGAATATAGGTCACCGTTCCTAAGCAAAAGGTAGCTAGCTACTCATTAAATGAAGCAGAAATATGTCTTCTAGACTGAGAGTTAGATCTGGCAAAACCACAGGCAGGTCAGAGAGCAGAGAGAGAGAGAATAATTTGGTGACATGTGTCCTACTTTTGATTGCTTTCTGTTTCATGAGAGGATGTGGATAATAAGAATAACTCTCCTGGAATAGTTTCTAGTATATCATATTTATACCAGTGTGTTTCCAGGTGAAATGCTAATGGCCTCTTTTTATAAGCCCTTGGTCTGACAAATTCAGACTTTGATATCTAACAAGTCCCTCTGTTATCTATCTACATTTCAAAAAACGTGTTGTTATGCTGCATTTATTTAGCACTCCACATTTGCGAAATTCTATGCCCCTGTTATTCTCTACCAAAAATCTACTTACTCATCACCATTTTTAGACTAGCAGGCAGGGATTCCAGAAAGTCTAATGGCTATATGTAGGGCTCAAAAAAAGAAACTACTCACAAGCTAAGTTTTAATTTTTTCAAATTCTACTGGGAAATTGACAAAATATAAATTATAAACCAACCAATAGATATTGTGGTGGTTTTATTACCCTATTTGCTTTTCCTCTTATAAAATTAATAACTCTAGATCTAGAAAGGGACCCAAGGAGGTTACCTATATAAAATTTGCTTAAATTGACGAGCAAACCCTGGGGAGGTTGAATACAGAGGGGGCTTATCTTGACTGTGGTCATGATTATGCAACTGGATACATTTGTCAAAATTGATAGAACTATAAACTGAAAGTGTGAATTTTTTTGTTTGTACATTGTATCTCTGTAAACTTGACTTTAATTTTTTAAAAATTAGAACTTTTAAAGAAAGACATTTGGCCAGGCACGGTGGCTCACGCCTGTAATCCCAGCACTTTGGGAGGCCGAGATGGGCGGATCACCTGAGGTCGGGAGTTCGAGACCAGCCTAACCAACGTGGAGAAACCCTGTCTCTACTAAAAATACAAAATTAACCAGGCGTGGTGGTACATGCCTGTAATCCCAGCTACTTGGGAGGATGAGGCAGAAGAATCACTTGAACCCAGGGGTCAGAGGTTGCGGTGAGCCAAGATCGTGCCATTGCACTCCAGCCTGGGCAACAAGAGCGAGACTCCGTCTCAAAAAAAAAAAAAAAAAAAAAAAAAGAAACACATTTTTATCTGCGTTGTGAAGGTAGATAGTGAATTCATTGGAAATATTCAAGCCCAAACTGGTTGACTTTTGGTGGCAGGGTGGGAGAGGTGTTTTGGAGGGGATTCTTGCACTTGATGCTTTTATTTTGTGCAGGCTAAGTATATGTATGTGGAAAGTTAAAATTACCTTAAATTCTTTGAGTAAGAATCTGAGATCCCAAGCAGGAAATTTTAACTTATAATACTGATGTTTTTATTATCGATTTATGTATTAAACCCTGCCGTCTTTTTTTTAGTACTTGACAAAAATATAATAGTCATTAGAAAATTATCTCATCAAAATTTGATTTTATTTGTGGTAGCTGGGGGCGACTAATAATTGTTAGTTTTGAAATTAACAATTGTGAAAGCAGAATTTCTAGCAGGATGAAAAAGAAAATAATGAGAAAGTGAGTAGCAGTGATTGAATCAGATTCTGATTTAAATAGTCACGTGACACTCTTATCCTTTGGTTTTAGTTCAAGGAAGCACTCATTCCTTTTGATAATTACTAACTTTCTTTCATTGATAAGATCCTCAGTCTACACTGCAGGCTTTGAAGCCAGCCATATTTTCTTCTTGGCATTCTTTCTTTCCTCCCTTTACCCTGACCCCCTCTCCCATCTCTGTGTCTACCCAGCTCTGTGGCTGAGGTTCCCATCTGTAAAGCCTGTTGCCACAGGATACAGAATTCACTGGAGCGGAGGAAAAGCTGCATGTGTGTGTTTAGGGCTGGTGGCTCTCGGAATCAGATAAACATTGTGGAAAGCTTGCTCATTCATGTGGAAGAGCCAGTGTTGCAGCTAAATGGTGGAGCTGTGAGCTGCTGGGCTCCAGGCTCTGGCATCTGTGCATTGGGCCTGCCCAGCCTGAAGCATTTTTATTTGTGAGACCAAAAGAGCTGATGAGCACTGCCACTTTAGCCATTCAACAATAACAAAACCTTTATTTCAACCCCATGGAAGAAAGGATATATTTTACTTTTTTTTTCTTTCCTTTTTTTGGTGTGTATGTGTGTTATGAGTGCTCTGTGTGTGTGTGTGTGTGTGTGTGTGTGTGTAGACGGGGTCTCACTGTGTTGCCTTGACTGGTCTCAAACTCCTGACCTAAACAAGAAATCCCATGTGACTTTTACACACAATAAAGTATCTCCTATATAATCACGGTCAGTCTCTCGTGTTTTTCTTTTCACTCTTGGTCTCTTTTATATAACCTCTCTTCCCTTCTAAGAAATCTCTGCAATATCCAAGACTTTCACTCCCATGTCGGTTTGGCAGCCTGTGATTCTGCTCCCCTTCTTTCCTGGTAACATCAGTCTTAAATGAGCAGCAGTGCAGGAAGATGCCCTTAAGAGTTCTGAGTATGGCCTGAGTTTTGAGAAGAGGAAGCTTCTCAGTTCCTGCTATTTGATTGGCCGTGGTTTGGCTTCCTAGGCAAGCTCTGTCTTCACCTGAAAATCCTACTCAACACTGGGGACAGAGATCTCTTTAGCCATGGGAAACCAACTTTTAGAACTAGAGCTGGAACTTGAGAGTATACTTCGTCACTCTTATGCTCCTCCAAGAAATACACATTTTCTTAGAATTTTTGTAAGTATAATCACATTTTATAAGCTGAAAGTTCAGAGTACCTTTAGCCTTCATGAGCACAACCTTGTTGGGGTTATTTGCATTATATTTGTTTCTCTTTTCTACACTCACATGTTTGCCTATCTTGACAGCCTGCTGGCCTAGCAATAATAAAGCTTCTGTCGAGGTGAGCAAACAGCTGATGGCATAGGCGCACAGAGGGGACTCCTACAGTGGCTGTCTGTAATCTGCCAGGCTGGTGGTCAGAGCAGGCGAGAACAAAAGCCAGTCTGTTTGCAGGCAAATTGGAAAATCAATGTGTTAGTTGTATTCTTTTCTCTTTGCCTTTCTTCTGGCAGAAAGAGAGAATGCTCATCTAGCAGTCCACAGAATCATTCCAGGCAAGTGCCCATTCCAGAGACTCACTCACCTGACATATTACTACTGGAAGTTGAAAAGTCCCCACCTTTATTTGTCTGAACTGCTTCAAAAGTCACCAATACAAATTCTTCTCAAACTTGCCATCCAAAATTGAACCCCGCTGGCCCAGTGTTTTGACTTGTTTATATTCCAGATAGCCACTCACATAAGCTTCTCTTTTTAATGCTGATGGCGGCCTAGAAGGGAGTTCATTTGCTACCTGACTGGGAAATTCAGGAATTGCACTTTGGGCATCATATTTTATAGTAAGTTTGTAAGTATTTCACTGCTATTCCTCAGTTTATTTTTTGTGAGAGTTCATTGAAAATGTCCTAGACTGGGCACAGTGGTTCATGCCTATAATCCCAACTCTTCAGGAAGCTGAGGTGGGAGGATCACTTAAGGCCAGGAGTTTTAGACCAGCCTGAACAACATAGCAAAACCCTGTCTCTACAGAAATAAAGAAGGAGGCAAAGGTTCGGATCGCTTGAGTCCAAGAGTTCAAGGCTGCAGTGAGCTGTGATCTTGCAGTTGCACTCCAGCCTGGGTGACAGAGTGAGACTTTATCTCTCAAAATGTATATACAATAAAAAAGAAAGAAAATGCCCTAGACATAATTGGGTCTAGGATTGTTAGGGCTTAGAGAGCAAAGCTCATACCAAGTAGCCTTGTCCCAGGATAGGAGAGGGAGTGGACTTATTAAAGACTTCTCAGTGTCTTAACAAATATCTCAAAGGGCTGCTGTGCAGAGATGATTATATTCGATGTGTGAAGTCTTGAGTAACTTTCCCTTTAGGCTTCTGAGAGAGAGAGTCTGTGAAGGAAGGGCTTTTAAGAAGAAGAGACTTTCTTGCTCTTCCATGTGTTGAAGTTAGCCTTAGAAGCTTAGCGGATGGCTTTAGATGTTTTAATTTGAGCTTTGAAGGTCTAAAACTAGGCTCTCATTATCAGTCTTTGTTATTTTTCAAAGCCTAAAAGTGGTCTGTTGATCATGAGTAAGAGAAAGGTGTTTGGTTGGATATGGTCATGGTGTTCTTATTGTAAAGTTCATCATCAAAAAAAAGTTACAACTTTAGTGGTCATTGGAAACATCCTGGGCCAGAACCTTAGATTTAAAATGAGGATTAGGTTTAAAATCATCTTGAGTGAGGGTAGTAATTGGCATTTGATATATTTTTTCCCAAAGTCATTACCAAAAAACATTATATTTTGTTTTGTTCCTTTTTAAAGGAAAAATTGACTAAACCCAACAACTGCTACTACCAAAAACCCTTTAGCCTCTAGCAATTCCTTTTGTCTTTAGCACTGATCATGCTCCACCCTGTATTACTATTAAATTTTGTGTGCATCTTTTTTGTAATGAGACTCTAAATGCCCCAAAAAGGAAATTTATGTATCTTCATATATACCATAGACATTAACAAAAGATTGGGACATAACAGCATTTAATACCAGTGTTGATTAAAGCTCTTTTTTTTTTTTTATTGGCTGAAAAACCTATGGGCCAAGAATTGTGTCAGTACAGGAATCAGTATTGAGCGAGTCAATCTCTGTCTCTGCTAACCCAGGAACTCACAGGCTGATGAGGAAGCATCACCATCATTGAAGCAATACACCTGATATTTCACTTGACTTTTTTCTTTAAAAAATGAAACTCATTTTTAATTGGTCATTTCATGTTAAATCTCAGATTGTTCAGAGAAACAAGAATAAAGTAGCTAAATTATTGATTTGAAAATGTTGCCTGGGCAACATAGCAAGACCCTGTTTGTACAAAAAATAAGCTGAGCATAGTGGCATGCACCTATACTCCCAGCTACTTGGGAGGCTTAGCAGGAAGGATTGCTTGAGCCTAGGAGTTAGTTTGAGGTTATAGTGAGCTAGGATTGCACCACTGCACTCCATCCTGGGCAACAGTGAGACCCTGTCTCAAAAAATAAAAATAAAAAATGAGGGAAAAAATGAAATACTAAAAGGTGTATTTTGTTTCATTTCTGTGCAGAGGATCTTATAAGATCAAATATCTAGGTCCCCTATATAGTGCCTTTCTCTGGCCATGTCACTCTTATTCTAAACCTAATTTGACATATTTCTCTATTTGTGATTTTAAAGGGGCTAATTTGTAGAGAAAAATGGAGTGAGAGAGACATTTTCTAGCAAAACCTAAAATATTGAAGAGAATCAGGCGGCCTAGAAGACCCTAAATCCATAAAACATCTTTGGATCTTATTTTTGCCAAATCTCTCACCAGAGCACTAATAGATATCCTAAATTAAATACTATTTCTCACTTCCTCTCCTTTTCTTAGCTATTACTTTGGCAGAGAACCTGTTCAGAGGAAACCATCCCAATAGCAGATGGCAGGAAATAGCAGGAGGCAGACTGAATTATCAGCCTCTAAAAGGCACTAGTATTCATCTGTACCGTTGACTCTCAGTTATGGCATGGAATCCTTTAGCACTAGGTTTTTGTCTCTCCTCTTGCTTTTTAAGAAAAGAGTTTGATTTTCATGGGGCCCAGTGATTGGCCTGCTTCCTAAATGATTAAGGAAAGCATGGGGATTTCAGGTAACATGATATAGTATAGTATATGAAGGTCCATCCTAATCAAAGTAGATAAATAAAAAGAGAGACTACAGAGCCCTTTCCACCCCCATCTTAGAGCGCAATCTCCACTCAGTCTTTTGTCATGAACTCCAGGAACTAGGAGTAGCAGCTTCCATCCCAGGTGTTAGCAGTGTGCGTGGACTAAGGCAAAAGCAGCATTTGGAATTCCTTTCCAAGCACCATTCCTTTGTAGGTATACTATTATTGTATATAACTCATACTGGGCTGCTTCAGACTTTTAAGACCCTGTGGGGAGCTGTAGGAAGTAAGGGATAAACTGACGAGCTACAATGGAACTGTGAAGAAGGCAGTGTGGGATTGTGGATCTTGGAGGACATGAATGTTAAATTTTACTCAACTTTTATTTCTTTTCCTCTGTTTTCCTTTGACTCAGTGAAGAATGTCCCAGTCTCTCCTAAGAGCCACAGGAAATATCACTGTTACTCAAAGCTGATTCTCCTCTACAGAGTTGCTATGCTATCCTATTTTTTATTTTCTTCGTTTGTTTTAAATTTCCAAAGTTTCAGCTTAAGCTTCACACCTCTTCTAATGAAATATCTGTTTATATAATGCCATGATTAGTATTTTCCCCAAATCATTTTTCATAAATCTCTTAAAATAAGGTATTGAGGTAAGGGGTATAAGGAATACAATTTTTGTAAATCTTTTTTGTTATTTATTAGTTTGCCTTCTCTTTACCATTTCAGACTTTGTGGTTAATGAGTTTCATTCTCAAGTTTTTATCAACTGTTGACTTTTATGAATTTCTGTCACATTGCACACTAAATATCTAAGAGAAGGACCTATCGATGGAAGATGTGTTTTAACATGTAAGAGTTAACACCAGTTTTCTCTTCTCTTCTGCTTATTTAGATTTCGACACAGCCCCAACTGCTGGTACCTGAGAAACTGGACTATCCACAGCTGGATTAGGCAGTGTCTAAAATATGATGCACAAGACAAAGCCTTATATACCCTTGTAAATAAGGTGAGTGGTTCCATAGATCTGCAACCTGTTTTTCTGAGTTTAGATGATATGATGTTTGTACCTACTGTAGTACAGCAAAGAATAACACCAGAAATAACTTTTAAAAATTATTTGACCTCAAATATTCTTCTTATTAACAGAATGAAGCTGGGTATAAGTTAATAATGAAGCTGGGTATAAGTTAATAAATTTAAAAAAAAAAAAAATCCTGAGCTGCTGCTTTTCCAAACATAGTGACTCAGAAAAGGACAGGTATAAGCAAAAGGTAGTCTAATCAGAAGAACTCTCCAGTGGTGGTCATTTCATTCTTGATTGCTAAGCCTTAGATTTCTTGCCTGTTTCCCTCTGGTGAAGTGTAGGGAAAAAACATGACCATGTTTGCTCCTATGTGTTTTGAGTTCCCTGACTCCTCCCATCAAGCCTGAGACCCTCTAGGATTAGGATCTTTCTAACTGTTACAGCACCCAAGAGTTGAGTCTTACTTACCTTCCACAGTATGCAGTAAATACAAAATAAACAGAGATTTAGAATGTTATTATTGTGAGTCTGAAGCTAAATACTAGTTTGAACCAAAAAGATATTTTAACAGTCTTTTAATGAAAAGGTATTGTGTCTATAATGTCACTGGACCCTGAAAGTTAGCACCGAAAAGGAATACTGATTTTGAGTCCCCTTCTGTGCAGAATGTTTTATTTCCATGACTTGGACCCAATTCAACTTAATATGTGTTATATACAGTTTATTTGTGAGACATTGGATTGGTTATTGATAGTGGATACAAAAATGAGCAATATTCTGTTCTTGCCCTCAGGAAGCTTATAATTTAATAAGGCAGATAAGCTGGGTTACTTATAAATCTAATATTAGGCAAATGTAAGTGCCGCACAAGAATATTTGTAAAGGCCAGGCACTGTGGCTCATGCCTGTAATCCCAGCACTTTGGGACGCCAAGATAGGAGAATCACATGAGCGCAGGAGTTTGAGACCTATAGTCCCAGCTACTCTAGAGGCTCAAGTAGGGGGATCACTTGAGCCTAGGAGGTGGAGACTGCATTGAGCTGTGACGACGCCACTGCACTACAGCCTGGGCAACAGAATGAGACCTTGTCTCAAAAAAAAAAAAAAAAGAAAAGAAAAGAAAAGGAAAACAGTGAAAACAACTTGGAGAATTAAGATGAGGGAATCCGATAGGAAGGACATAATTAAAAGAGACTTGAGGTACCATTTAAGATGGTCACCAAAAGACGTATGCTTGCACATGGAGATGGGCTGGCAGAAACAATATTACCAGAGGTATATCTAGGTGAAAACAAAGACTCAGTCTGAACAGTAATACATTGCCTTTTTCTGGGGTATAAGGTATGTTAAGGGAGGAACCAGGTAAGGAAGGGAGTAAGAGATTGAGCTAGTTCCCTAGGTAAGTCCAATCAAGATGATAGCCTTGAATCTCAAGAGGAGAAAATGGAAGACCCAGAGGAAGGAATGGATTAAATCTTGTTTTCTTCAGTTCAGAGTATAATGCCACACATTACACTCAAAGATTCCTATGATAACAAAACTAGGAGGGTCTAGAATGTTTGCTGCTTCTCGAGTCTTTTAGTGGAAAGGACATCAAACTAGAAATCAGAAGGTCCAGTCTGTAGCCCCACAGACTCCACTGGTTGCTGGTAACTTTAGGCAAATAACTATATTCTTCTTGCTCTTAGTGTTTTCCACTCTAAGTCAAGTGGGTTGTAGTAAATCAGTGATTTCCAACTCTGGCTGCCCATTAGGGTCACCCAAGAAGCTTTTTAAAAAATGTAGATGTTTGCCTCTACTCCTGAAATTCTAGTTTAATTGATCTGTCTGGGGCCCAGGCATTGGAATTTAAATTTTTTTTTAAATAAGTTTAAATGTTTCTGTCAGTTTCGGGTTCACAGTGTAGGAGAGAAAACATAATTTATTTTCTTTTGCTTTTAGGTTCTTAGTTGAGACACTCTGCTGAAAACAAAAATCAGATTAACAAAAGAAAAACAAGCAGAAGATTATTAATATATGCTGTACTCATCACACAGGAAAGGCCTCAGTTCAAAAGTGTTTCTATCTCAAGGCAGTGGCTTAGGGCTTTGCTGAAATAGTATTTCAACCAAGGGACATAAATCCTATACAGTGACAAGACAAAGGAAGGAAAAGTTACAGTCTTCAAAAGGTGGGAAAATGTGGGAAGATAGTAAAATCTGTTCTCAGATTCCTCTGGTGCCTGCTGGTGCCTTCTCTGGGCTTAGAAGCAAGTGCTGTTCTAGGAAGGAAGGATTTGTGTGCTGCCATTAGGCAATTGGAGGCTGTGGCAGAGTGTTCCCCTGCATTTTCGGTGTCTTTCACTTAACATCCTCAATGATTTTGGGGAGAAATATTTTTGTTTCCTTCAACAGCAAAACTGAGTGAAAAGTACATAGATGTTCTATGTACTCCCTGCCCCAACACATGCATAGCCTTCCTCATAATCAACATCCTGCCCCAGTGTGGTACATTTATTACAATTGATGAACTTATGTTGACAAACTCTTGTCACCCAAAAGCCCTAGTTTACATTAGGGTTCACTCTTAATGTTGTACATCCTATGGGTTTGGACAAATGTATAATGACATGTATCCACCATTGTGGTATCATCCCTCATCCCTGACTGTTCATCCCTCATTGGGTTTCTTTATTTGTTTGTTTGTTTGTTTTTTAAAGCTCTCAGTTCTCATTTACAGCCTGGGTTGAGAATCATTGACCAGTTGATTTCTAAAATCCCTTTCAGCTTTAATGATTTGTCATCCTAAAATATTTTGGTTTTTACCCTGCCCTAGGGATTAATACTGATTTGGATGACTGCTTTGAGAAATATAGACACTGGCCATGAGCTACAACCTTTAAAATAGTGATTTTTTAGACATGTTTCCCTTTCAGCACACCTGAGGCTCCTATATATAACTCCTGGAAACAATGAGTCAGCTCAGTGGTGATTCACAGTTGGGGGTTAGGACTGTATCAAAATCTCTCAAGGAGATAAGGATATAGTTTAGAAAATTCCTCAGGTGTTTCTACTGGTTGCAAGAAGGAAGAATGGAGCTTGTGGGGAATGGTGGTTAACATTACTGAAGAATTTGAAACAGATAAAAATGCAGCCACAATCTGGATCACTGGTAGTAAAATGAGTATGCATGAAAATCACGAGAAGCTCACTAAAAATTCAGGTTTTTATTCTCAATTCCCAGAGATTCTGGTTCTGTAGGTCTGAGATGTAGGAATCTGTATTGTTAAAAACACTCCGAGAAAGTCAACATCCTGCAGGTGCTAAAGGGTCCACATTTTAAGAAATCTGAATTCTCAAGTATTCAGTTGTATGACACAACTTTCTAGAAATTTAATAGCAAATATTTGTTGACATATTTCTTGGGACCTGAAAAGCCAGGCTAAGAACCAGAAAATGCTGTGTAATGTCTGCTTTCTCATGAGAGTTTTTGCATTGTTATTCATACTTTATAAAAAGAGTCACTGAACCAGTTAGGGGGGTTGTGTGGGTTTCTTTTTTTTTTTTAAGCTATGATGAGGTGTTAGAATTGAAGCCTTGGTTTTTACATATCAGTTGTCTTATATCAGACACCCACTCACAACTTTCTCACACTGACCAACAGTGCCTCATACCAGACCTCATGAGTCATGGCTTCTGTTTCACTGTCACAGATGCTGTAAAATGATAGTCAAATATTTTAAAGCTAATAGTGGCAGGTTTTATTCTGAATAACATAGGCATATATTATAGACTAAATTAGATAATTTTCTCTTTTTTTCCTGTTATGTTCATTTCATTATAGGTTCAATATGGAATTTTTCCAGATAACTTTACATTCAATTTACTGATGGATTCTTTCATAAAGAAAGAAAATTACAAAGGTAAGAAACTAAGCCCAGATTCAGTGTTTATAGGGCTTCCGGCTCCCAAAGGGAGGTGTACAAATGTAGGAACTTCCCCTTTTTTATTTCTTAATAACATCTCTTCATCACTCTTTTAGTCAGAAAAGTTTAGACGATTATCATTTATGCAAAATTTTTAAAAATATTATTTTTATTTTTGTTAAGATAAAAAAATCAAAGTACATAAATGATTATAGAGGAAAAGTAAGTTAATTATATTGTCCAATCTAATTTCACTTCCCAAACTGACTGAAATGTAGAATATAAATAAAGGATACAGTAAATTTATTTTTCAAGTATAATTTTGGATTCAGTAATGAACAGTTGGCAGAAATGAGATTTTTTTTTTCAACTGAATTTTTAGCCTGTACTCTTTTAAAATATTACTGGCTCGTTTATGTAAAAGAAAATTCCTTCCAGGTTCTTAATTTTCTACTGACTTATTAGATGACTACCTGGTCTACCTGTCTATCTCAGTTTCCCCATTTGCAAAAAGAACAGACATTCATGCCTATGGCCTCATTCAGAACCATGACAACATGTGCAACCAGCTTGCTAGGAACAGCTGCAAATCAGTGCTATTTTATAGTTATGAATATATGTAAAAATTGGTTTAAAAAAAACTCATTAAGTGAAAAGTATTTGTTGTGCTTGTGATATGAACAGGCACTATGTGTTAAGCCATTGTTAATATTCTCTACTTTACCACCAAATAACTACAGAAAGAAATTGTTTGACTTGATTTTCTTGGCCTCCATCTATGTTGTAGAGTATCAAGGGAAAATAAAAATTGCTTAAAGACCACTTCCCAGGCTTTAATAACCAGCATTAATGTGCAAACAAATATCTTATGTTATGTGTTATACTCAGAGGCTTATAATTTATGAATGAGCATTTCCCATTCCCTTCCAACAAGTATTTTAAACTGAGCCTTATTGTCCTTTTTATAGTCATTATTTTGCTTTCTTTGAAATAATACCTGAGATTTAGGGTTTCCTTTAGCATTTTGTCCTCTTCTGCCTTAACAGTGAGAAGGTACCAGAGCAGAGAATAGGGCAGTCAGACCAGCCTCTCTGCTTTGCTTGTCAGGGTGACCTTGAGAATATATGTGTCTCCTTTATGCCTTAGCTCTTCTAGCTGATAGACATGATGCCTTAAACTTGCATCACAATTTGAGCCATTTTCATATGTATTATCTTGTTGAACTGTCCAAAATTCTTTTGAAGTAGATGAAGCAAATAGTAATTTATTATTATGAAGATGATACTGGGAGCCAAGAGAAATTAGTGGTTTGTTTAATGTCCTTGAGGACATTGGTGCAGTAGCACCTGATTTAGTTCATTCTGGTATGTAAAATAGAAGCTAAAGGCTTAGGAAAAGCCTGGTTTGTGGAAGAACTAGGGCCAAAGCCCGCATATTTTACTTCTTAATTCTGTGTTGTTGTTGTCGTTGTTGTTGTTGTTTACCATGCCCCACTTTTTAAGAGTGCTTATAGTTAAAAGAGATTTGGTAATATTACCTACAACTAATTTCCTCTGATTTTTGCTTTCGTCTTCTTGCCAGATGCTTTATCTGTGGTTTTTGAGATCGTGATGCAAGAAGCCTTTGAAGTGCCTTCCACCCAACTTCTCTCCCTCTATGTTTTATTTCATTGCCTGGCAGAGAAGACAGACTTCAGTGTAAGTGATCTTCCCTAAAGCAGCATTAAGAACTTTAGAAAAGGCAAGCAGGGGCTTGCTCTCAAAAGCTAGAAAAAGGTGTCTACTGCTCTGTGGCCAGGCACAACCTGGAATGTGTGTTTATTCTGTGCATTTTGGTTACTGGTTTCTAATGAATGGAATTGGAGGTTGTTCCACTTGAGTCAAAAGTGATTGCATATTTTGAAACCTGAACTAGGCTGAGTGCACCTCAAACATTCAGAAATGGGTCGTTGGAAATCATTGAGAGCTGGACATGGCATGTCAAAGAGGCAGTGAGGCAGCTAACATTGACCATTACCTGGGACATTAAATACTGATTATTTCATTTGTATCAGTATTTTCCTAAGGTTTCTCTAGGGCAGTTCCGTTTTGGAAAGTCTACAATATCAAGTTTTGGTTTCAGGTCTTAGGTTCGCATATTTAATCATTGCTTATTGTTATCCTAAGAATAACAATAGCAATAACCGATATTTTAAGTAGCACTTACTTTGCACCAGGCTATGTTCTTGTTTTAAATGTATTAATGCATTTAATTCTCACAACAACCCTAGGCAGATAAGGAGACTGGGGCCCAGAGATGTTACAGAGTAACCCCCCAGCTAGCAGGTAACGAAGCCACGTGGTAAAGCCAGTCAGTCTGCCTCTGCCATCTGCCCTTAACCTCAATTGTAAACATCAAAAAATCCCAGTTTGGGTAGGAACTGAAGAGGTCATTTAGTCCAGCCCACATTCTAAAGAGTAGATGGCATGTTATGCCTTTCTAAGATGAGTGTCATAATCTTATGATATACCCCACATTCATTATTAATTCATTAAATATACTATATTGAACACATACAAATTCCATACATTGGCAAGTACTAGTTATATAATGGTGAGCAAATATTTCCTGCTTACAATCTAGGAAGAACACAGACATTTAAACAAAACAATCATACAGGTATAAAACTATGACTGTCATGAACACTACAAAGGAGAAATCTATGAAAAGAATATATTATAGGGAGTTTTCTCTGTATTTTAAACTTAAATTGGTTAGGAAGGGCTTCCTTAAGGAAATATTTCTTAGGTTACTATTGAAGGATGACTGGTAATTAACTGGCTAAGGAGGGGAAGAACAGTCCAAAAAGAGGAAATAACATGTGCAAATGCCCTGTGGCACAAAACTTATTGAAAAGAAATGGACTGGAAGAAGATAGTCAATGTAGTTACGACAGAAAATGGTAGGGAGGACGTGGAGTGAGATAGGGTTGGAAAATGTAGGCCATACTAAGCCATTCTGTGTTCATTCTAAAAATAGTGAGAAGCCCTTGAAAAGTTAGAAGCAGAGGGCATATAATAATCAAATCTGTGTTTTGATAAGGTCCTTCTGGCTGTACTGTGGATGAGCTATCAGAGCAGGGCAAGTATGGCTGTGGTCAGACGATTTGAGAGACTGCCTTGAATCTGAGCAAGGGATAATGGTAGCATAGAGACCAGGATATGATGCAGTTAGAGAGTGGGCATATTTGAGAGGTAGATAACAAGATGAGGCAGGGAAGCAGGGGTCACTTATTGTCTCCTCAGTTTCTGACTCATACATCTGGATGGAAGGGGTTCTATGTGTTGTTTGCAAGAGGGAACTTTGGGAAAAGACTGGATATTATGAGAAAAGTCGTTACTGTGGCTCTGAACATGTTGCATTTTGAAATTCATTTGAGACAGTCACGAGATTTCACCAAGGAACTGGGGGCTTAATGGAAAGATCTAGACTGGAGATACAATTTTGGAGACTTATACATCCATGTGTAAATGGTTGCAAAAAGTGACTTATACATACCTGTGTAAATGTTTCCAATGTGAGCCAGAAAGTAAAAAGAAGGGAAATCAGGAATGTGTTGGACCACAGAATCCACAGGAAGAGATGGTCTACTATGTAGAATGCTTCCAAAGGGGTAGGATAAGATGAGGAATAAAAAAAAAGTTCACTAACTGCATTAGTGGCATGGGAGGCACTAAATTGTAACCTTTGTTTCCATATGAGTAATGGAGGAGGATATCAAATTGGAATGGATTGTAGAATGATTAGAGGTATAGACAACTCTTTTAAGATGCCTAGCTATGAAATGGAGAGTAAAGTGGGGAAGTTGGGAGAATGAGGATTTGCTTTGTATTAATGGAAGAGGCAAAGCATAAAATGGAAAAACTTTGAGGGCGTTGATGAAACAACACCTGAATTAATCCATTATAGTAGCTACAATAGAAATTAAAGGCTTGGGCTGGGAGCAGTGGCTCATGCCTGTAATCTCAGTACTTCGAGAGGCCAAGGCAAGAGGATTGCTTAAGGCCAGGAGTTTGAGACCAGGCTAGGCAACATAGCAAGACCTCATCTCTACAAAAATTGAAAATAAAAAAAATATTAACCAGACATGGTGGCACATGCCTATAGTCCTAGCTACTCAGGAGGCTGAGTTGGGAAGATCCCTTGATCCCAAGAGTTTGAGGTTACAGTGAGCTGTGATCACACCACCTTATTCCAGCCTGGGCAATAGGGCAAGACCCTGTCTCCAAAGAGAAAAAAAGAAAAGAAACTAAAGGCTTGGAAGAGATCTGTTATTTTATGTTGACACATGAATAGCTTCACGTAAGCAGCAGTAGTTGCAGGAGTCCCAGACAATGATCAGAGAATTTCTAAGACAGTCATTTGTTTGTTTTCATTCATCTTTTTTGAAGTCCTTTAGAAGTATCACCATCCCAGTCACTGTCACCACCCTTTCTTGACTCCTAACACATAAAAGGTATCTAGTGCTTAGATATTTTAGTGTTCGTTTGGCTTTAATAAACCCTGCTACAGCCTAATACTGTAGCTCATGTTTTTCCCTACAGGGGGGAAAAATGTTTTTAAGGCTCCTTATTTGTTATTCACCGGCCCCACTTTCCATGCAGTTTTAAGTGGGGGAAATCAAACTTCTTAGAGTGATTTCCTTTTGAAAGTAAAATGACCTGGTTTTTAATTACCAACTCTTTTGTTTACCTGTGCTGCCGAAGTGCTTGGGGGGGTTGTTTTTCTCCTGAGGTCTTTGCTTTTCTCAAAGATAGGGGAGCAGCCTCAAGAAATGACACTTGTATTGCACAAAGGCTACTCACAGTAAAGAGGTTTGGGTGCCTGTGAACATCTGGGGTGCCTCACTTGCACGTGGCTGTAACTGCAGCCTGCAGACATTATTCATTCTCTGCTTCCTCCCTAATCTCTGGGTGCAGAGACCAGTGCAGGGCAACCTGAGCTTAGTGTTCTATGTTTTGAAGCCACAGTTAGGGCTCTAACTCTGTCCAGTGTGTACTCATGTGGCACCAAGAAGATCACAGATCCTACTGGGGAGTTGCCAAGGCTCTCCCCTGACCGCATTACCAGCAAGTCCTCCAGTCATCATTCCTACTAGCCTGCAGCAGGTTTAGCAATGCTTGTGTTTCTGCCCTTCGTTTCCCCCGTGTCTCTAAAGGCTTCACTTTTATTGAAGCGTAATTTTGCACCCTGGGTTGAAAGAAATGATCACTGTTTCTGATTGCCTCATTTGTTTTTGAGAGGCACAAATCTATCTAAAAGCAATTTAATAGTGGTATTTATTCTAACACTCTGAAGAAGTCTTATCATTGCTAAATTGTTTAAAATTCAAAAGCTTGCTCGATCAGGCCACAGCAGTGTGAGTGATTGTGGGGCTGATAATGTGTTGAATCTTTATTGATTGTCTCAAGTGAGTGTTGGTGTAAAGTGTACTCTTTATTTTTGTTTTGTTTTCCTTTTCTGATTGTAAAAGAAACACTTATTCGTTGCCAATTTTTTGGAAAATAATAAGAAATACAGAGAATAAAACCAAAATTGCTCATAATTTCACTGCCCAAAAATTTATTAACATATAGGGTATTTCTTTCCTATATTTTTCTTTGACATAAGTACCTTTTATTCACAAAATTAGGATTATAATGTATATATAGCTTTGTTCTTCTTCCTTGTTTACTTAATACTATAACATGTTCTTTTCCTCGTGTCATTAAAAGTCACATTTTTGTATAAAGTACTCATTGCTTAGATGGATCATGATCTGGTATATTCTGTTGCAGTGGGAAGAGGAGAGGAACTTTGGTGCATCCCTATTGCTTCCAGGCCTAAAACAAAAGAACTCAGTGGGTTTCAGTTCTCAGTTGTATGGCTGTGCACTTCTTGGTAAGCTAAATGATCCTTACAAATATCGTTCTTCATGGTCAGAATTGTTGCATTCTTCCAGTTCATGATAAAATTGTAATTTGATTTAAATTTACCAGTGAAATCCAATTAGCCTTCATTTTCAGACATAAAAATAGACCTTGATGGCCTTACATAAGAGAGTAAAGAGGGTTCGTAAAACCTGCCATCACTGGCAAAGCAAGAACTAGTTCTGGTGGACATAGGTAATAATATTCAGTGGTCATCAATCTGAGGAAGGGATCAAAAAGAAAGAAAGGGATGTTCTGGCCCTGTTTAGGGAGACTAGGTAGTAGAATCTTTTCCAGTATTAACAAAGATCTTTCTGTCTCTTTAGATCTAAAGTCCAGAAGGTAAGAAATTAAGAGTTAGAGTTAAACTTGTATCTTTGGCATTGTTTTCAGGTAAGGGAAGAGCACAAGTAGTAGCACTTCAGGAAAAGTAGAGTAGTTCATGGGCACCATGTGATTGCACCAGGAGGTACGATGGTGGCTTTCCTCTTGTGCCCTGATTGCATTGAAAATCAGACAGGTTAAGAGGACAACGCCTTCTGAAGAATGGCCTCAGAACCTGGGTTGTGTGGAATCTGGGCAAATAAGGTTCAACCTAAATGTACATAAAATGTTGTCCTGATTTACAGAGTTTTATTAAATGCATGTTATTTCATTATTCTCCCATTATCTCTTAAGTAGTTAGACATCTCTCAATTATACATTGCTTCTGCTTACCTTTGTTTTTGAAAATCACAAAGTTATAGCAGTTTGACTGCTTTTGAAGTTGATCTTTGCCAACAGAATGTAGTGTGTTATTCTTGATGCTGATTTATAATAACTCAGAGGAACTTCAGAGTTTATTGACTGTCTGTCAGACTCACAAAGGAGTTGACCACTCTTTTTAAAAATCATTTTTTCCTTATTTGCCACCTACTTTTGATGTTGATTTACATGTATTTTCCTTTGCTTTCAGATTAGCATTCAGTACTGTCACACAGCCTGAATTGGTCAGAAGTGACAGGGCAAAGAAAATGTACTTTGTTGTGGTTTGTGAGCAGAGGCCCTGGTTCTTTGTGATGGCAGCCATCAGATCAGAAGCTCTTTGCTCTCATTGTGTCATTTGCCATGCAGCCTCACTCAACCCTGATGGAAGCAGCTGCCCAGAATGTAACTGCAGCCCAGCCCCAAGCACCTTAAAGGTCTAAAATTAGCTGTCTCCTGATAAGCTTTGTCTGTTTGTGTCCTACTCTGGCTTTCCCAAATCCTCCTTCCCAGGAAAGATAAAAGAAGGTAGATTTAAGACTGAACAGCTCAAGGTGACTTTGGTCATTAGTGCAGAGAGGTTCTGCGCCACAGGAATACAGACAGCCATCTCTCTACCAGAAGATCCTGCTGTCTAGTGTCCACATCTTGAACTCCAGGTGTGATGGCTTGAGGTACCCAGAGAAACGTTCACGTCCAGAGATCCAAAAAGATTATGAGCATGAACTCTGTGATTTTAAAACCAGTGAAACTCAAAGGAAAGAAGGGAAAGATGAAGGTTTTTTTCATAAGGATTGGGTGTGTTGAAGGATTCCAAAAAATGGCAAACATTTCCTAGCAGGGAAGGTGGTCAGATGTTGACAAAATTTTCACAGTAGGAAAGTTGTGAGATTTCTTTTTCTGGGGAAGATTTTGTTCTTGAAACAAAAATTGTTTCTCAGTTGACTTGTTTTTTTAAGGGTATCCTTACCTAGAGCCATATATGTCAGCTTCTCAGTTGCCCTCAGCCCAGTGGTTTATATATACATCCTCATGAAAATCTCCACCAGCCCAAATGAGAAAGAAGAGAAACAAGTTCATGTAATTTTGCATTACAAAATGGAATTTTTACCACATTCTTCATTATCCATCTGAAGTGTCACTGGATGAGATGAGTCTCTTGGTACAGATTTGAAATGATTCTTCTCTGTTTCTAGAACTGCCAGGTGAACATTCACTTGGGCCTTCAGGTCCTCAGTCTTAGAAATAGTGGGAAGACATAGCTGAGCATTCTTTATTGTTCTTTTTGGCCACAGGGAAGGTGGAGTTGCAGCAAGGGCTACGGGCTGTGTACCACAACATGCCTCTGATATGGAAACCAGGCTACCTTGACAGAGCCCTGCAAGTGATGGAGAAAGTGGCTGCCTCCCCAGAAGACATAAAGCTGTGTAGAGAAGCGGTATGTTCCTCAGCTCTAAGGCAGTAAGATTTAGCCATCTGTTTCCCATAACCTGAGCTTTAAATTTGTTTTCATTGTCCTTCCCCTACCCCTACTTTCTGTATTTCTATAGAATAGGTACCTATGCAGTTGAAAAAATGCAAAACCACAAACATTTTCAATGCTCCTAACCAAAGGCACTAGAAAATTTGATTAACATTGATTTATAGTTCATTGTGTAGGAAAAAAAAACTATTCCACTGCCTCGTCCCTCACCTCCTTACCAAAAAAAAAAAAAAAAAAAAAAAAAGAAAGCTCATTGAGAACTCACGAGAGGGTAAAATTTCGTTTTAAATATGTTTGCCATTTCTGTAACCCCATGTAGTCTACATAGCATGTAGGCTACGTAACATTTTTCCCCATAAAAGTCCTTAAGAAATGAATCTGAGGACCAGACACGGAACCGTCTTAAACCATTCTGTGTGAATGTGTGATGCTGATGAGATCTGACCCAGATGTTTCGTTCAAAGTTCTGAGGTGTTCACTTTACCAGAACAAGAACACTACCCTCCCACCAGTCCCAAAGCTCGTGCCTCTTGGTCACCTAGGACGCTTTACAGCATGGGATTGCTCTAACTCCAGGCGACATGATGCGCCTTACACCCCACAGGCAGCCATAGTGTCTGCTCCTGTCCAAACAGCTTTTACAGCCAATTGAGGCCTGAGAAGGACATTGGTTGTCTTGTTACCATGGTGTAAAGGTTACCATAGAGCCACGTATTTGTTTTTTCTTGACTCTGGTTGCTAGGGCTCATCCCTTGGCTTTCATTTCAGTCCTGAGGTGGTCAGGTCTGGTGTCTGTCCTGTCACCTTACACTTATGTATAGTGAATCATTATGCTGTTTGCCAGACATTAATAACAAAGGATATACATTTGTTACTATACTGGTTTTAACCCTGCTATAGTCAGTACTGGTGATTGAAAACACAAAATTATACATAAATACTTTGCTAGGGAAATATTCCTTCCAATCTCAGCCAGATTTGCAATCTTTGCATTCTAACAGTAGAAAATGTGTTCACATGTCAGCAAAAATGTGCTATGTGTCCAGTTTGGGTGTGATGTATTAGTGGTATTAAAAGGCCTTGGCATATTTGTAGGATTTGTGTTCTGATGTGACATGGACAGGATTAATTGGTTTCCAGGCAGGTGTTTCTGCTGGCCTTGCTGTTGTTAATATCCCATTTCTGATCATTAGGCCCTCCGTGGGTCAAGGGAGATGTACCTCAAAGTGAAAGTAGAGGGGAGAGGGGTCAAAACAAAAATCTTCTGTTTTTAAATTTACTTCCTAAGTCACAGAAATCACCTCATTCAAATGAATTTCATGTATGCATCTCTGGTCTTTGCCGGCAGCTTATGTGAATTACACTGATGCTTAATTTACAGATACCATGTGAGCTAAAATCTTTCTCTGAGGGGGACCCTTGCCTATATCCAGAGGCTTTAACATACGCTTAAAATGGCCTTTGGTTGGTTGTGTTCTGTAGTTGTCTATCCCTTTGTCCCAAATCCAAACTGACTGAGGAAGAAAGACATGGAAGTGGGAAGTACTTTAGTGTCCATCAAGCATTATTCCTGGATTCCTATCTGGCTAACTAAAAGCGAACTTAGCTGCCATTGTGCTGATTCACTTATACAAATAATTCTTAGCTCGCTTATTTGGTATTTTGTTGTTGTTTTGTCTTTGAGACAGGGTCTCACTATGTCACTCAGGCTGGAGTGCAGTGGTGTGATCATGGCTCACTATAGCCTCCGCCTCCCAGGCTCAAGCAGTCTTCCTGCCTCAGCCTCCTGAGCAGCTGGGACCTACCACAGGGGTGCACCACCATGCTTGGCTTTTTTTTTTTTTTAATTGATGGGGTCTCCCTATGTTGTCCAGGCTGGTCTCAAACTCCTGGGCTCAAGCAATCCTTCCACATCATCCTCCCAAAGTGCTGAGATTACAGGCATGAGCCACCATACCCAGCCTAGCTTGCTTATTTCTACTATTTGTTTTGTACTGTTTTCCATGCCATCTGATAGGGTGTTTATAATGTGAAAAAATATAACCATTTATATTTTCTACAATTTTATAAGAGAAATCTTTTCCCAGTCTTTTAGAGCTCATTCTTGCTTTCTTTCGCCTTTTCCAGCCTCTCTTCACCATGTGCTTTTGGGCCATAAGACATGTAGTTGCTGACCCTCTTTCTGCTCCACAGCTCCATGTGCTGGACACAGTGCTGAAGGCTCTGACTTCAGCTGATGGGGTTTCAGAGGAGCAGTCCCAAAAAGATGAAGACAAGCAGGAGTGGGAAAAACTGGTGGAGCAGTTAGACATCGAGGAAACAGAACAGTCGAAGCTTCCTCAGTACCTGGAACGATTTCAGGTGAATCATAGCAGAATGTGTCTCTCTTAGCAGTGTATAAAACACACTTCTCTCCTGTGGTGATGGACAAGCATTCTTTCTGCATCAATGTCACACACAAAGAGGCATTAAAAACTGACATCAAAAATTACATTTGTATTGCTTTGCACAGGAAGCGGTCTTAAACCAATGGAATTTTTATGCTCCTTTTGTATTTGAGCTAATCGGTCACAGTTTTGTTCACCAAGGTAGCATGTCATTGCCCACGCATTCCTGATATGCGCCTGTTGGCTAGGTAGTTGCTTGCCTCCACAGCAATAACCTGACTCCCACCCCAGGTGGAAAGTATCTGGCCATTTCTCCATCTTGCACTAAATGTGCTTGATAACCTAAAAACCCAGTTAGACACTATAATGCCACATTTGCGTATGTAGAGATAACACGCGGGCGTCTCTCTTTGCTCATCTTTGGCAGCTGTGTTGTTCTCTTGTGCTGCATGGAAGCTGTAAACAGTTTGCACTATTTCTTTCCAGAACAGCCCTGAGCACTCAAGCTACCTTTGGTAGCTTCTAACTCTGTATATCCCAAAATGCTCTGTGATCAGTGTCAGGAAAGAACCATGTTCAATGTTTGAACTCTTGGCTTCTTAGCTGCTTTGATTCTTGTCTAGTGCAAAGGGGGAAAAAATGCTGCCAGAATGGGAATTCTTTGTACAGCAAAAAACTTTCCCACTTATTGTATGTGACTTGTGTCATTTTGGTATTGATAAGATGTAAACTCTGCTAGAGTTTACATTAACTCTATTATGTTTAAATCTTTTCAGTAATTGGACAGAACCTAATTCCCAGTGTTATAAGGGGGAGCCTGTTGTATTTTTAGCAGCAATTTCGCCCAGTACTTCTATGAAGTCGTTGCTCAACTTCCCTCTTAAAATTTGAAACTGAGAAAGAGAGATTAATCGATGTTCCCAAGGTACCCAGAGAATTGGCAGTATAGCTGGGCTGAGAATTTGCATGTCTGCCCCTTCAGGCTCTTTGCTTAACCTTGTATATTAAGAAAGGCTGAAGAAAAAAAATCTCCTTAGCCCCATATATTATGATTCATTGCATTCACATTGACCAAGGTTGCCACACTATTCTTAAAAATTAAAACTTCCTTCCCTTGTTTCTTATATACTTTGCCTCAGAGAATAGAAACCTGTGCCTGCATTACGTTGTCAGCCCTCATTCCTCTACGAATGTATTTTTATGAACATTTTAAAAAGACAAGTATTTATTGACTACTAACTGCGTGTTGGGCACCAGTGCATTTCTGCTTGCAAGATCTCTGGATGCTAGAGACTACCTTTCTCATGTTAGATGACAGCAAAACTGAGAAAGAGTAGCCCAGAGTGACTGACTTTAGATTTGAACAAAAGTTTGCCGACTCATAGTTGAGTCCTCTTTGTGGTGTCCCAGACTGTCTTGTTGGCCTCAAACCCCACATGAAGAGTGTTATCAGAGAGAAATCGTTTTTGTTTTATATTTCCTTTTCTTCCTGTTGCCTGATTTTTGTTAGTCTGAGGTCATTTGTTTGGGAGCCATTTTTATATGATTGACTCTCACACTAGGCCTCTGGGCCCTCCTGGAGCCTAGACACCCTGCCCACCTCCAACCCTGTTACTGGAGCAAGCCTCCTTTCCTGTGCCAATGAGTGGCGTTTGTTTGTGGAACATGGGGATGTGTGGTATAAGCTACAGCTGGCCCCATAAGTGGCTCTGTCTCTCTAATGAGAGAGTACATCTCGAAGTACTTAAATAGATTAATGTTTTTAATACTTAACTTCTCCAGGAACACACCACCAACCAAACCAAGCTGCCATTTCAGTTGGAGCTGTAAGCAGGCCGTACGTAAAGGCTGACCTGCAGTGGAGCACAGCAGGTGGATGCTTCTAACAGCGCAGGCACTCAGGGGAGCTATTCCTTGAACTGATTTCTGTCTGTTGAGAGGAACTCCAGGAAAGCAAATACATGTTTCAGTTATTCTGAAGGCACAAGTATGGTTGGGCTTGCTCCAGTTATCAGATGCCTCTGCCGTTTTGTTTGCATATTAGAATTCTTGTTCTTGGAGTTTGCTGCTTGGTTTGGTTTAGGTCAGGGTGGAAACATAGATTTGTTAGAGGCTGGCCATCTCTGTGGTTTAAAACAAGAAATTACACAGGGAGACACAGCATATGGAATTCCATTTACTGTTTGTGAGTGAAAGGAGAGAAATCACATGCGGTGCATCTTAGCAAAATTGCCGAACTGAAGAAAATAACAAAAGCTAACAGCACCTGGATGAAAGGTAGCGTGACAATTTCCCAACAAAATGGTTTTTTTCTACCAGCAAAACATTTGGTTATTTTGCAGGTGACTTCATTCTGGGACACTAGAATGAGGACTAAACTACAAGTCAGCAAACTTTTGTTCAAATCTAAAGTCAGTCACTCAGGGCTAGTTTTTCCTCTTTGTATCCTTCTCTCACTTCTCTACCTTTCTCCTCATTTGTCCCCTTTGTTTCCAACAGGCCTTACATTCTAAGCTTCAGACTCTGGGCAAAATTGAGTCAGAAAGTCTTTTAAGTCTGACCACCCAGCTTGTCAAGGAAAAACTCTCCGCCTGTGAAGCAGAGGACATCGTCACCTATGAGCAGAATCTGCAGCAGTGGCATCTAGACCGTGTACAGTTGATCCAGAGAGAACAGGAACAGAGGGAGAAAGCGAAGCAGGAGTACCAGGCTCAGCAAGTAGCGAAGGCATCTGCCTAATTGGGTCCCCCAGGACCCCACCCCTCTCACAAAAACTTCACTCGACCCCGTGCCAGGACTCAGCAGTGGCCTGGACAGCAGCCTCCGCTTTCTCTACCCATCTTCTTTTCTTTAAGCAGGCTATGTGCCCTACATGGCAAGGCACCATGACTGCCCATCGAGATGCCAAGAAGGGCTGTGGAATTATGCAGGTGGCTAGTGGTCAGACTGAAGTCACCGGCTGAATACTTTAAGGAGGGCTCTTGAGGCTCATGATGGAGTTCCTGGGTCACAGGGATTAGTTATGAGCATTAAAGTTCCTAAGACCCAGTAATGGTACTGGGAGAAACCAAGGCTGAAGAGTCAAGTCTGAAGCATGGGCTTTTCTTTTTTGTTGTTTTTGTTTTTTGAGACAGAGTCTCACTCTGTCACCCAGGCTGGAGTGCCGTGGTGCAATCTCGGCTCACTGCAACCTCCGACTCCTGGGTTCAAGCAATGGTTCAAGCAATTCTCCTGCCTCAGCCTCCTGAATAGGTGGGATTACAGGTGCACACCACCACCCCCGGCTAATTTTTGTATTTTTAGTAGAGACGGGGTTTCACCATGTTGGTCAGGCTGTCCTTAACCTACTGACCTCAAGTGATCTGCCCGCCCCGGCCTCCCAAAGTGCTGGGATGATAGGCGTGAACCACCGCGCCCAGCCAAGCACAGGCTTTTGAATGGTCTCCCTCTCCCCAGCCCAGGCACATGAGGCCAAGGTGAGCTGTGCATCCTGAGACCTTGTGTCCCTGAGTCTCCTCTCTGAGTGCAAGCTGCACTGTGGGCTGGCTGTAGGATACTCACATTCCCACGTTCTCCTTTCTGGCACATCTTGCCCTTCTGGACCTGCACTGGGAGAAATTCAGGACAGGAGTGAACTCAAGGCCATGAACTCGCTGGATTTCAGTTTTTAGGCACCCACTGGGATGTTTTTAGGATGTAAGAGTTTTTGAGGAGAAAGCTAGCTCTAGCGTGAAGCCTTTTTGGCTTGGCTTCTCCATCGTGTTGCGGTAACATTTTTTTTTTCCAATTTTTTTTTTCTAAAACATTATCTCAGCTCGTGTATCAAGTAGGTGAAATGAGCCTTTTGTGTACACACAGGCACATGTGCGCACACACAGCTTGTGAGCACACATTTTCTGTTGAAGTTAGAAAATGAGATGGGTTGAGGCTTGAAGTGCGTCGGAGATACGAATGTTGTCAAACTGTCAGGAGACGGAAAATTCCTTTCTGAAGTTTCTCGTCTGTGAGAGTGGTCAGGGCAGACTTTGCTTACTGTGTAGTGTTGCCCTTAAGCACAGTGGTGTAATTTTATTCAAGATTGTGCTCTTCTGTCAAAAACCTTTGGAAATAAATGTTTTGGGATCACGTTAGTGTATTCTTTATCTTTGGGGAAAGGGAGAAGGGAGAGAGAGACTCATTGTTACTATGATTTTGAGGAGCATACTTTCAACCCTCCCTCAGACTATGGGATTTATAATGATAATTACCACCACTAATATTTAGTAAGGACTTAACTGTAGGCTGAAAACCCAAGCAGCCCTATAAGGGAGGTACCAGTGTCCCCATTTTATGAAACCAAGCAGCTCCCCTGCTGCTCCTCTCCCTGCCTGTGGCCTCCATGTGGAACTGCAGTCAGGATCCATCACAGGGCCCTTTAGACTAGCAAAGCTGCTGAATCTTACTTAGGCAGAGGGCCGTAACCAAAAGTCAGTTCCAACATTTTGGTTTACCAACGACAGCTTTTCAGCCACTCTCTTATTACATTAAGAGGAACATTCAAGACAAACCGAAGGGCAACTTTTGCCCAGTAAATTAATGACTGTCACAACATGAAGTATCTGGTTAAGGCTTTGGCTCAACGTTTTGCCTTCATTTTTCTTCCCCCTCCAGCCCCAATGTACTTTACTTCCAGTCTTCACCAAAAGAGACCACTTCTGCCACTGTACTGTGGTCCCACAGGAATTTCCATGTTCCCTGCTCCTCAGGATTCCTTCCACACTTGTGCCCCATTTCTCAGGACTCTTGGAGTCTTTCCCCTCCAAATATTCTGCCCTTTCCCCATGTCCTTATCTCCTGAGCTATAGGATACTCTCCCGCCTTCCTTCACAATTGGCTCTTCCCAATACGGTTGTCCTTAGTCCCTTTCCCTGATGTCGTCTTCTGTATTTCTTCCATGTGGATGGAGAAACTGCTCTTGGTGCCCTGGTCTCTGGAGATGACCTCAACTGGGTCATCTCCCAGTAACAAATTACCTTCTGCAGCTGACCTGCCGTAGTGACAGCCAAACCTCCAGCCTCGTATCACGAATCCAAGATCTTAGATCCTGAAGTCCCCACTCTCCCAGGCTTGTCTCATACCATGACTGCTGCTGAACCAGCTTGCCCTGTAATTTCCCGCCTGCTAACCCTTAGCCTTTACCCCATCACCCCAACTCTTGGCCTCCAGAATGTGCTGCTCTTCCAGTGTGGGCCCCATGGTCAGCCATCCCCCTGATGTTCTCATTAGCATCTTGGTTTTCTCTCACTCCCTTTATCCAGGCTCACTTACCAGCCTTCAACCTACATCCTTGCACCCATCTGTTACGGGCAGAATTGTGTTCCTTAAGAAAGGTAAGTTGTATCCCTAATCCCCAGTCCCTTAGAATCTGACCTTAGTTGGAAATAAGTTCTTTTACTGAGGTAATCAAATTTAGAATGAGATCATCAGGGTCAGCCTGATCCAATTTGGTGTTTTTTTAAAAGGGGAAATTTGCACACACAGACTCACAGAGGGAAGATGAGCATGTGACTGTTCAGGCCCAGGAACACCAAGGCTTGCCAGCAAACACCAGAAGTTAGAAGGGGTAAGGACAGTTCTCCCCTAGAGCTGTCAGAGAAAGCTTGGCCCTGCAGACACCTTGATTTCTGAGTTGTAGCCTTCAGAACTGTTTTAAGCCACACCATTTTTGGTACTTTGTTACTGCAGCCCTAGGAAACTGATAACACCACCATTAATTTTGTCTTTGGTTCTGACTTACTAAGTGTAGATACATAAAGTCATAGTATTAGGCTGATTAGATTCTTCTACAAAATTATGGCTGTTTCTCTTCAACTCAATAGTCCTTCCTTTAATTGACTCTCATATTTGCTTCCATAACTTTTCTATTCTGCGTTAGCTCGAAGCTCTGCCTTCAGAACTACAAGCAGATGTTCTCTCTCCATCACCCTTCCTACTTTCAAATATAGGTATCCCCTCCCTCCTTTCCAAGGTTAGACTCTTCATTTGTGACCTTGACCCGTACCTGCCCACCTGTTCTACACATTCAAGCATTTCCTTTCCATCTTATAGCATCTCTGTTGATTTCTTCTAAGTCTACAGTCTTATTCAAGACCTTATTCAATGCTTTTTAACAGCAAAAAAGCCTTTACCCTGCCATCAGTCAAGCTGTTATGCTATGTCTCCTTCCTTATGTCTCCAAACTTCTTGAAAGGGTATCTACACTTACTGGCTCATTGCTCATTCATTAGATGCTGAGAATTTGGCTTACAGCTTTACCACTCTGCTGCACAGCATGGCCATCAACTACAGTGATCTTTTTTTTTTTTCTTTTAAATGCTCCACTCCATTGGGTACCACTGACCACCCCTTATAAGCTTGCTGTCTGCAGCAGATGTACTGTCTGTTCCAGCACTGCTTTCAGAAGCTCTCAAGTGTTCGGCCTATACTGTGTGCAAGGCACTATACAAGTGCTATGAAGTTTGCAAGGATGAATAAACTATAGATTTTACCCTCAACAGATTCTAGTGAGGCTGGCACATCCACACCCGTCAACACACAGCTGAAAGGTGTCATTAGACAAACAGTTAATGTATGTGGGAGTTCACAGGAAGATCACTTTAAGCCCAGCGATGGGAAGAGCTCTAATGAAGGGAATTAATTGCCTGCTTTGTGCATTAATTAGTCACATACGAGTGCCTCAAGCTGCCCTGGGGTCCTCTTTCCACAGAGGCTTGTGTGGTGTGTTCATGAGAAAATATTTTAAATTAAGCTAAAATGAACAATTCAGATTAAACTTGTTTTGACCCACATCCCATACTTACCTTGGCCATAAAAAGGAAGAAAAAGCAAGGCGGTGGAAAAAAGAGAAGAAAGAAAAATGATGTATTATGCTCCCCTTGGTGCTGTGTTGCCTTGGCACCCAGCCTTGCACCCTGTTTTCCAACCATCTTGTTGGCTGTGGAATCAGGTAGGTGTGTGAGAAGATTGGTTTAGATTCAACAAGAAGTAGTCAGAGGCCTTGAAAATAAGTTGATTATACCAGACACAGTGGCTCACACCTGTAATCCCAGTACTTTAGGAGTCCGGGCCCAAGGATCACTTGAGGTCAGGAGTTCAAGACTAGCCTGGCTAACATGGCAAAACCCCATCTCTACTAAAAATACAAAAATTAGCTGGGCATGGTGGTTGGCACCTGTAATCCCAGCTATTCAGGAGGCTGAGGCAGGAGAATCAATTGAACTCAGGAAGCAGAGGTTGCAGTGAGCCGAGATTGAGCCTCTGCACTCCAGCCTGGGCAACCAAAAAAGTTGATTAAAACCTTTTTTTCACACTGAAAACAATTAGTTTGTTTTTTTGTTGTTTGTTGTTGTTGTTGTTGTTGTTGTTTTGGCTGCAGGTAACTGATGAACTTTGGGAAACCTTCTTGTTTTAACCACCCAGGAAAGGAAAAATAGCTGCTGTGGTAGAATAAAGAACTTAGAATTAGGTATGAAAAACATTTCTAGAAGCTCATTGTGTCACTTAGGCCCCCCGGGAAGCAGATCAGCATGAGTCAGAGGTGGCAGTGAAAGCAGTTTTGTGGGGATAAAGCCTGTGAAAAATGAAAGGAGGTGGAATTGGGATTGGGTGAGGAAAGCCTTCAGGTGGAGGTCCTACATCTGGAAAAGCAAAGGAGGGAGGAAGCACCACTGCCTAGCCTCTGTTGCTTGAGATGGGGGAGACTTTCAACACCCATCATCCCTATTGCCAACAACACCGAGCATAACCTCCTTTCCTACTGTGAGTCCTAGTCTACTACCAAACCCGGTGACACAGGTGCCTGCTCACCATTGCCCTCCCAGTGCATTCCCAGTGACCTTGATAAGCAACGTGCCACCTGGCCCTCGAGGGAACACAGTCCTCTGCTGGGTCTTCTGGCTTCCTGTGATAGATGTATCCGCTCCAGGAGGCCGCCCTGAGACTTTTAATCCTTTTCTCCTGGGTCTACCAGGTCAATTTGGGTATTTCAGTGGTTCTCAGTTCAGGCTATCCCTTTCTCCAGGCTTTTTTTATGAGCCATCATCGCAGCAAGTCTGCAACACCCCCTGGAGTGTTAAACCCCTTAAGTATTTTATGGATTCTGAATTAATTATTTAGAACTAATTGATGAGACTGGCCCCAGACTTTAAACTCCTTGAAGACAGGCACTCTGTGTATCTTGTTCACAGTTGTGGCCCAACACAGAGAACAGGCATTACCATGAGGAAGGGGCTTATAAACATTTATTGAGTGAAATATTTTTTGTTAAGTTGAAAGGAAAGTCTTCTAGCTGAGGTATAATTCCCAGCAGAAATACTGAGATGCTAGAAGCCACATGTCCTAAGCTGAAGGTTTAATGCCAAAGAAAGCCTCTTTGGATTTCTACAAAGTGTAGTGTAAGCCAAAATTGACACCAGGAGGAAGATTTGGCGGGGGGGGACATAGGGGGTGAGCATGGTGCATCACATCAGAATTCTCTCTACATATGTGTATCCCACTTATCTGCCTCAAAGCAAGGAGTTAGGAAGTGATGAAGCTATAACACAAATCTTATCATTTCTAGACCAGTAATAAAAGCCAATGTTTATTGACCATTTTTAACCAAGTGCCATATTAAATTTTTGTATGCATGATCTTATTTAACCCACAAGAATATGACCATTATTACAGTTCTTTTTATATACAAGATAACAAAAACTTAGAGAAGTGATTAAATGCCAAGGTTTCCCTCTGTGAATTGGAGAGCCAGGGTCAAACCCGTATCTGACTCCTAAAGTGCACTCCCAAACTCGGAAGATCACAGTCTCAGTTTAGGTTCCCCCTAAAGCAAGACAGGAGACAGAAATTTGAGTGCAGGTGCATTAGTTGGAGGTGATCTTACGAAAGCAGGTGAGGGAAGGAGAAAGTGAGACAGGGTAGAAAGGAGAGCCAACAAAGGGTGCATGATTGAGTGGATTGTGGAAACCGGCTCATTCTTGCTGTGGACCCTCTGAGAGACCGTGAAGAGCACACCTCAGCAGTTTCCTCTGAGAGGCAAGGAAGCTAGCTAAGCATTTGCCCATTCAGTCCATTCCCTTATGGGTTGGGAACACTACAGCCTACTCCTAGTGCAGCACCATCACACTCCCATGACCAGGAAACACCCTTGGGCAGAGACCAGGAAGAACTTAGATTCTAGTGAGGTTGGCTCATTCGCACCTGTCAACACACAGTTGAAAGGTGTTGTTAGAGAAACACCATCCACTGGTGGAGAACTGTCTGCCGATGACCAGGAGTAAGCCCAGGGCAGTGGTTCTCAACCAAGAGTGATTTGTTTCCAGGGGATGTTTGGTAATGCCAAGGTATTTTTGATTGAGCTGCTATTAGCATCTGACATTTGATAATGTCAAGGTATTTTGAAGGGCTGCTATTAGCATCTCGTTCGTAGAGGTCAGGGATGCTGCTAAAATCTTACAGTGCACAGGATAGTCCCTCACAACAAGGAGCTATCTGGTCTAAGATGTTAGCAGTGTCGACGTTAGAAATCCTGGCCTAGGGTTTATGGGTGGAGCATTCACAGGACTTTTTCAGGGAATGTAGATGAGACCCAACAATGATATTTGTAGCAAATAGCTCATTTACAAATGATATTTCAGGCTAGAAGAATCATTAATTCAGTAGCTGTTTCTTGTCTAACTCTGAATATAAATATAAAATACGCAGTGATGCAGAGTAGGCCATTATTCTTCCTGAGTAAGATCCATTAGGGAAAAGAGTAAATGGTGATTTATATGGTTTTGCTGTCTGGTTGTAACTGGAGCAGGAGTTTTGAGTTCCAAAATGCAGATGCTGTGAAGTGACCTTGCGTGAGTCAGTGGAAGGTGATTCCGCTGGTACCCTGGGCATAGGTGAGAAAAAGATGAAGTAGAAAAAGGTCTCAGAGAGCTTTGACTTTAGTGAGTCATCAAAGCAGAAAATGTGGTGTGGTTGTATTTTCATGAGCTTTTCAAATTCTGAAAATGATCCATTTTAAAAATTTTGCTTTAGGAAATGGTTGGAAAGTAATGCTTTTCAACAAAGGAAAATTGCCTTTTGTTCTAAATAACAGTGTCTTAGCTTGAAAATAACCTCTTATTCCCCATGGATTTGGCCTTTTTGCTGATACTGCATACTGCTTTGAGGATGTTATTACCTGTGTGGTAACAGGGAAATCTAAACAAACGATGGTGGCAACGCTGCTGAGGTTGTGGCAGTAACCACTGGGATCTTTGTTTAAAACAAAATCGTTGCTTGAGCTGTGATTATTATGTATGAAAGAGATTCCAGATCTGAGCTAGGCATATTCAGAAAACAAGGAGTTTATTCTTGTAAAAAGCACCTGAAAATAAATTTCATCATGGATTTTAAATGCAGGATCAAGGACTATGAGAAAGATTTATAAAAGGGGTATTATATCCTCTGATGCCCTCAGTGGTAGAATTGTTTGTTTTTTTGGCTTTTGTTTCCCATGATGCTTCATCTCTGCAGAGTTCAAACTTCTAATCCTTAAAACACCTCCAAAGTGAATATGCCTATGATAGTAGGTAGAATAGACCATTAATGCCCATTACAAATGTACTCCATTAACAGCATGCTGGGCCACTGCTGGGTATGAGTATTTCCCAGGCTCTGGCTCATTAACTCCCACCATTTTTTTTTTTTTTGAGACGGAGTCTCACGTTGTTACCCAGGCTGGATTCTCCTGCCTCAGCCTTCTGAGTGGCTGGGATTACAGGTATGCACCACCATACCTGGCTAATTTTTGTAGTTTCACTAGAGACGGGGTTTCACCATGTTGGCGAGGCAGGTCTCAAACTCCTGACCTCAAGTGATCCATCAGCCTTGGCCTCCCAAAGTGCTGGGATTACAGGTGTGAGCCACTGCACCGGGCTTTGCCCCAACCTTGATCACAAAAATAATATGTCATATGGAGACCAGGAAGGTAGAGAAAAAGAGAGTGCTAGGTAAATGGTGGAGATTGCAACTTAAAATAGGGTGGTTAGGGAAGGCCTTCCTGAGAAAATGACATTTGAACAAAACCCCACATGAGTGAGATTGAAAACCGTGGAATCACCTGGAGAAAAAGCATGTCCAGCAAGGGAAATAGCACAAAGGCCCCGAGATGAAAGGCTGAATGCCTGAGGAATAGCAAGGAGGCCAGTATGGCTGGAGCAGAATATGTAAGGTAGAGAGAAGTGGGAAATGAAGTCAGAGAGAAGGGGTAGAGGAGGGATGGATTGTGTAAGCCTTCTTAGCCCATCAGTAAAGACACTGGCTTTTACTCTAAGATGAGAACTTACTCAAGAGCTTTAAGCATGGGTGGCATGATTTGACTTAATATTTTTAGAGGATTACTCTACTGTAGCTGCAACATGGAGAATAAGCTAGGAGGGCAAAGATAGGAAACAGGAAGGTCAATTAGGATGCTCCTGCAATAAACCAGGAGAGAAATGATTTGACTTGGACAAGGGTAGTAACCGTGAATATGAGGAGAAGGTATCCGACTGATGTATTTTGAAGGTCAAGCCAGCAGTACTTGCTAGCCAGTAGATTTGCTGATGGGCCAAAATTTTTGATCTGAACAACAAGAATATGTATTTGTCATTTACTGAGGTAGAAAAGCCTAGGAGAGAAGCAGTTTGCAAAGGGAAGTCAGGGGTTTGTTTGCGGACATGTTACATTTGGTTTAGGGTATTTTAAAGACTCCTATTGGATATCCACGTGGAGATTTTAATGGGCACTGGATATATGAATTTGGAGGTAAGAGATGACGTACAGGGTGCAGATATGACCATAAAAATCATCAGTCTACACATGGCATTTAAATTCCTGAGACTGCATTAAAGCAGCATGCATTTCTGGTTTTAGTGGGGACAATCTGAGCCATGAAATAGAGCTGCGTCTGTTGGTGTATGGAGAGATCTCCCTGTGAATCAAGCAGACCTCAGAAGCTCTGCTCCACCATCTGTGAAAACATTGCCAATAACCTCTAGAGAAGTATCCAGAAGAACTGCTCATATTAAACGAGCTGGCTGTGACCAAAACTGCATATATGGCTCGAGTGAATTTCCAAGACATACAATACAAGATCAAAGAGGAAATAGTTCGGAAATTATGCAAGGGACCAAGAATTCATGAGTCAGGAGTATTTTTAAAAAAGCATTGTAGGGATATAGAAAATCATCCCAAATGAGCGGTACAATTAAGAAGAGAAAATACGATCACAGGACCTCAACAGACCTTTGTTGATTTTCTCAGAAGATAAGAAAAAAGAAACTGAAGGAACACTAATGCCAACTTTTCCCCTTCCACTGTGCCTGGATGTGGCGAGAAGGGGATGTAAACAGCAGGGCAGGGTTCAGGTAGGGTGACTAGCCCTCAGTGGTTCCCAGGGACTAAGGGGTTTTCTGGGACACAGGACTTTCAGTGCTGAAATCAGGGCAATCCTGAGCTAACCAAGATAGTTTGCCACCCTGGCTTCAGGCCAGAAGTAAGGCTTCCTGGAACTGAACAATTTGGCAGTGGAATAGAAAACAACTTATTTACTATTTAATTTGAGTCTGATAGATGAAATTAAAATCTGTAAGTGATGATTTCCCAGCCTGAGTCCTCACATGCTTAACCCTTTAATTTCTGGAGGGATTTCAGAATCCCTCTTAGCAAGCAGTGATTTCTGATGGGACCATTCAATGTAGCCCCATGGTTTGGAGGGGGAAATTAAGATCAAAAGGAGTGGATATGACACGCAAAGGAATATCATAATGACTCGGGACAGGCTGCAGGGGTCTTTTGAGGCTAAAGGACCATCTCTGCAGACAGGCAGGGCCTGGTCCTGGAGGTCTCTATTGAGAACTTTCTGGGCAAGTTTTTTGTGGCCACGTCGGGGGAAACTGAAGGGCCAGGGCCTCCCCATCCACACACTGCCATTGTGAGCAGTCTGTGCTCCCTAACATATGCTGATCCTGCTCTCTGCTGAGACGCCGTGTGAGCTCTTGCCTCTGCCTGGAATTTACTTTTGGTCCGACCGATGCACACACACACGCGCGCACACACTCCAGAGCTCAGCCAAGACATCATTTGCGGTGCTTTTCCTGTGGTCACCTAAGCTCGCTCTTGAATTTTAGGAGCCCCTGTCACAATGTGGTATCATTGCCTCTGCTGGTCCGTCTTCCCCCAATCGGTCAGGGCAGCAGTTAGGTTATATCTCGTAATACAACCCGCTGCCAGGTACAGGGTAAATGTGCAATAATCGTTTGAATGACGGGGAGGAAATCCTCCTCTTGTTAGGTATTCTTTGCTACATATATAATCACTTTTTCCCAACAACTTCTAGTTCCTGGGTATGAGTCAAAACCATAACATATGATGTTAGTTAGATAGAGGATATTCTGTAACAGTGAGCAAGGAACTAAGAGAAAGATAAGGTACTGAGCACAATTGCTGAATATGATAGGTTCTAGTCTGATCTGTTTTTTCTATGATAGGTTCTGGTCTGATCTGTTTTTTTCTTTTTTTTTTTTTTTTTCAGAGACAGAGTCTCTCTCTTGCCCAGACTGGAGTGCAGTGGCACAATCATGGTTCACTACAGCCTTGAACTGCTGGGCTCAAATGATTCTCCCACCTTGGCCTCCCAAAGTACTGGGATCACAGGCATGTACCACTGCACCCAGCTATCCTTTTTCTTTTCTTTTCTTTTTAAGCAATAATTTTAATTGTTCCTTCCCTTCACCTCCCAGTTTCTGTCCTTAGACGCTCACATCCTCTAGGGCTTGGCTATAAAAGTTCATGAGGTAGCAGCTGCAAGTATTAGCAAGACCCTTTCAGGAGTTTGCCAAAAGCCAGGGAGCCCACCTTGAAAAGAACGTAGTCAGTCCCTGCCGTCATGCCCTGACTGCCCAGCATTCTGCGTGAGTGGCAAAGCCCAACTCAGGAACACAAAGCAAAAGACAGCACAGCACACACATGAACTTTTGCCACTTTTGTATTTTATTGTGGAACTGAGTTTTTTTTTTTTCCTTTACATCAAATATCCTCAATGGAAGAGGGGATATTGCACACAAATATCATAAAAGCACTACATATTACTTTCACTGGAAACTAATTTTCTACATTAGATATGACTGGATAGGATAGAAGTGATGCAGGATTATAAGACATAATACCATACACAGCTGCAGACTGACACAAACACCATTCAGAACAAGAGAGAGGAGTGTGAAGTGCTTCTCGGCCGGGCTCAAGACCACTTCTTTCCAGTGCTGGAAAGAGGGGCTGCATGCAGTGGAGGAAAAGCGTGTCTCTGAACTGCCACAGGGTGTTCTCGAAAGGGCAGCCCGGTCTTGATGCCACTTCTCCATGGCCCCCGTTTTGGGGAGCTCCAAACAAATGCAGAGAAGCTGCTTATGTTTTCCCTTCCTTTTCAGTTTTTGATGCTGCCTTTAAAAATCAACTTCATGAAGTCACAGATTTTTTAACAGTAAATAGTTTTAATACCAGGTGAATAACCTAATTGCTTTCGAAGAAATGCTCATCCCTAGGCTGCTTTTGGTGTATTGTTCAGTTGGTTAAAAGATAAAAGCTTACAGTTCCTTTCAAATGGAAACAGGATCTTTTCTTCTAAATCTGAAGCACAAAAAAAAAAGTTATTATCCTAACTCACAATATCATTACTGAGCAGGAACTTCCTGTGACAGGTGACTAAAGAGAGGCAAGAAAAGCAAATTGAGAATTGTAGAGCAGCTCCTAAGAGCTGAAATTTGGTAATAGAGGGAAAATGAAAGGTGGTAAGATTTCCATTAGCAAATGATTAAATCTTAATTAAATGAGTATTGGAAAGCTCCTAGACTGCATAAGCTATTGGAGACACTTAAAACATTCATATACACTGGGGAAACCATTCACTATGATATGTAACGTTAAGGAAAAAAAATTTTTTTGAACTCCATGGAAAATGGTGTTTAAAAGGGGGAGGAGGGGAAGTTAGTCATTGTATCCAGTCCCACCACAAGACTGAGAAAGCATGCACAGGGCTCAGGGTTTTGAGAAAGGGGACAGAATTGGTTAAAATTGAAAATGGAGGATCTCTAACATTTAGTCTCTGTAGAATTTTGTTTAAGAATACTACCAAAAAGGTCATGATCATGAGTGCTATCTCGATACAATCCCATCGTTTAAACAGAGTGTAAATTCCTTCCACTCAAATATTCAATCTATACAATTGGATTAAGTAATCAGTATGAACAAAGCTCCTAGAAGTCTGTGTCGATCTTTAGCTCTCACTTAGAATGTACATGGTACATTGTGATGGCTGTTACTAAACTAATCGTGTATTTATGGAACTAGCAAAATTAGGTTAGTCACACAGGCAGGAAAGGTGTCTGGAAGGACAGGAGCAACCTGTAATGCGAATATTGGTTTTCTTGGTATACTCAGGCTCTGTGGTCATTATTGAGAACAATGGATGGAGAAAGGTACTGATAGATTTCATAGGAAAAAGAGCCAGCTGACTAGTGACAGTTTTTATATATTTTTCCCATTAAATCTCATAGCAAAAAAAAAAAAAAGAGAGAGAGAGAGAGAAAGTGAGGGGGGTGGAGTGGTTATAACTGAAGACTGGCTATAATTCTCCTACAATGTTTATAGTTTTTAAACCAAAATAATGTACATGTTAAATACATTTAATTTGGGAAATTGGAAAATTACTTCATCTTCTGTCAAAGAAAAATCAACCAGAGGTCTGGATTTGGCAAGAAGGCTAAAAATCTGGTTTTCTTCCCACGTATTATGTAGACCAATTCAACTTAAGAGCTAACCATTAAATAATTATCTCGAGTATCTTAGGTTGTCTTATAAAATAAGTTTGAAGTAGATGCGTTTATACTCAATGAAATTCATTTGCGTCACAATGACTTTTCCATCATGTGTTAATTTCTTGTACCCTTAATATGTTATTTTTCAAGGACTTGAAAGAAATGGGGTAATAAATAAAAGCTGCATTTCTAGAGAAGCCTAACAAAAATAGAATATTAATTTTCTTTAAAAAATTAAACATTTGAAAAACGTAATTCACAGCATTAAGTAGACTGCACAGGTCCTCAGTGAAAGGACCCTGAAGAAGCGTTTTTTTAAACCCTCATTGTAGTTAGCAGTGCAAAACATACACTTATCAGACAAAAATAAACTAAAATGTTAATTTTGAAATAAATAACTAACATAGAAAATAAAATGAGGTCATTGTTCTCTACTCCGTAGATCTTAGAGTCTGCAGGAAATGTAATGTGACAGAGCACAACACAGTTGTCACGGAGAGGTTTGCCGCATCTGAACACTGGGTGCATTGATCTGCAACTTGAAACTTGATGTCAGTTTTAATCATGATCTGGCTTCCCAGGTTCACAGTTCAATGATGACAATGATGGAAATTTTCTCTAAACTCTACATGAACCGTAGGAGTTGAGAATTCATTTGTTTTCAATGTACTATTTATTTATTTTTTTTCCAGAAAACAAAATCCCAAAGCAAATTTGTGCTAGGGTTCTTTGAACTTGGCTCTTTTACCTCATGGTTGAAGATCTTGAAAGAAGTATGTAGGATACCACTGGGTGATGTACTTGTCAAGGCCCTGAAAAGTAGCCTACCATGCCATTCTCCCCCACTCTCAAGTAGCACTTTTATGTTATGGGAATCAAGGGGTGGGAGGTATCATTATTCCTGGTAGTTATGGGTTTTTAATAAATATCATTACTGCAATATCAGACTTCAATCTTGCCAGAACTTCAAAAAACATTATTCAATTTTTGTCTTACGAAACACTTAAAAAAAAAGACTATCACTTGAGAATTTTCTTTGCAATTTCCTGTAAATGAAAACATTTGTTAAAAAGTTCATCTATGAAAAGTTCTCACATATCTTAAAAAAAAATTCTTCTGTACACTTGTTCCCATAATTATGTTGAAATTAATGGAAAATTTAAAAAGCCAATGTAAGACAAAGGTAAATACTGTACACTTGCTGAGAACCTCTTCCACCATAAGATTCACTGTTTTCCCAGTTCTGATCATAGAAGCCATTTCAGTCTTGAACTTGCAGTAGTAAAGAAGCTGTGAAAGGCACAACTTGTTTGACTGAGAGGCCACAGGTGCACTGAAGTGGGATTCAACACACATGACTCAGCATCAAACTGTTGGACCAATCAGACCAGCTTCTAGTACCCCCACACGCGCTCACCCATGTGCTCCTTTAAGTATCTATAATCCTATAGGGATGTTTTATAAACTTGCTGTCTCACATTAAAAAATAAGTGCATCAAGTATCTTTGTACATTCAAGTCACTTCCTAAGGCAAATTGTCTACCATATGTACTCCCAACTGCTTTGGTATTTGCTTCAGTTAATTGGGGTGGACTTGGGTGTTGCTGCATGCAGGTTAATCGACTCAGAGTGGACTAAGTGGGTGGACAAATGCTGGGAGCATGCCTTAGATCAATCTACTTGTGTGTTTAGAGTCTGAGAGTTCTGAATGGGGCCCAAACCACTTGCATGGCCAGTCTACACTCACTACATCATGTCAGTGTGCAGCCTTCAAACTGAAGGAGCTTAATTAAGATGTGAAAATATCACATGCCCTCATAACAAGTTTTGTTCTTTTTACTTTTCTTCTAGCCAACTTGTTTTAGAAAATTAAGACTCTTTTTGATGACTCAGACTGACAAAAATGGAAAACTTTGCCTATGTAGACTAAAGAATGCCTACTGCCTGAGAAAATACAGACCTAATTGTTGGTTATTTTCTCCTCCTTACCCCACCCTGCTCTCTCTTTTTCTCTCTGGGTATCTCACCAGAACTCTCTGTCATTACATCTCCTTCTCTTGCATTCCTTTTCTTTCTCATTCTTTCTCCGTCTCTCTCCTGCGTTCTCTTTGTGCTCTCACTCTCTCTCACTCTCTCCCGCGCTCTCTCTCTCTCTAAGACAAATGCCTCTACCTAGCAGAAGTCAGTTGGGTTGGCTAGTGCATGGTTTCCAAATGTTCAGCAGAGATGAACTGGGGTAGGTAATTTTGCAGGAACTTGAACCCTATTGTGGGAATACTGTTACTTCCCTTAGCAATCAGCAAAAACTGAGAAATTTAGTGACTTGCATCACCATGACACAGTATAGCATTTGGCAGGTAATTGTTCAGCGACTTAACTAGATGAATTGACTTTTTAGAAAAGGTGATTTCAAATTGAAGAATTTCTGGAAACAAAGTTCAGATCCTGTGGTGTGGCTGGCCTTGCTTTTTACAGTTCAATCTTGCATGCAGGGAAGGATTCATCTTGCATAACCACTGTGCTGCTGCTTGCTAAAACCATGATGTTGAGGTCTTGCTGTTTCTCGTGGGTCTCCTGGTACCATTCCCTCATCACTTCTGAGTCATGAGTTGGGATCAGTGTCACCTGCAGGGAGAGACAAAAAAAAAAAAAAAAAAAGCTATTTAAGGGCAGAAACAGAAACCATGGAAAAAAAGGAAAATGAATAGCAAGGTATTAGACCACTGGAAGAAGAAGGGAAATGAGAGAAAAATTTTCTATTTTCCTCAAGAAATGCAAAGGATTTTTCGATGTATATTTTCCAGGAACCAGAATAAAGCTGCAAAGAAAAGCTATTGTTTGTAAGGGAAATTGAAGGCTGGAACCAAAGGCAACTAATCACTTGTCAATTCGTTCATCTACATTCACTGTCAGTTTCTCAGTTCTTTACTGCTAAGAAAGTGCTTCTGTTAGGATACAATTTCTTGTATTTCCTTTAACACAACTGGTAAGTTTTGCATAAAAGATGTTGCATATTTAATCCAAGGAGTTTTATCATGCACTTCAAAGCCCTCAAAAGCCCACTCATTGTGCATAACTAACATTTTGTCCTGAGAACAAAGATCTGCACCTTTACTTTATGTGTGTGGTTGGGGATGGAGGTATGGAGGTATGGGGTGGGTAGGTAATGTCCTGAATAGTATAAATTCCATCTAGTATTCAGTAAGAAGCCACTGGGTGCCTCTCATTAGATTTCATATGATTAAATAACAAGTAATTCTATATAATATGATACAAGCACAATTTACTATGTAATTTTGTACAGAACCACAAATAAAACTTGATAAGCAAACATCACAGCTGAATTAATAATGGCTCACTCTACGAATCATTTAAGGCCAGGAGTTCGAGACCAGCCTGGGCAACATAGAGAGACCCTGTCATTAAATAAATAAGGGATGGTTTGTGGTCAGGCCTGATGTTTGGGAGTTGGGAGTGTCCTGTGAGGGACTATATTCAGCAATGCTCCTACTGTGGAATTTCACATGGACAGCTGTTTTTCTAAATGGCCCTATTCCTAGCTACAGTCTACTCATAAAACACAAAGGAAGAAAGGAAATATGACCGCTTTGATTCACACACACAAGACTCTTGGCATACTGGAGGAAGGGCAATGAATCTTGGGCCCATTTTGCAGATAAATGGTTTCTGCTTTAGTTAAGGTGGCTTTCCTCCAAGGCTGTGGTTGCTGGTGGTGCCAAGAATATTATTTCTTGTACTACCTACTGTATGTTAAACTGACTTTGTTCTCAGGATATTTCATGTGTGATAGACACAGGAGGCTCCTCATGTGAATCCACAGCCAGCCACATGAGGCGCCTCTTTAAACATGGTTCCTTCCCATTGCCTCTGGACACAGCTCAATCTGCAGTGCAGACACTGTTGAGGAGTTCTCACCTGCATGTTGCTGCCCCACTGAGCCTTTCCTTCCAACAAAGCGTCCAGGACAGCCCGGCTGGGCTCCTCAGCAGCAGGGTCATTCCCACTCACCACGTAGTAGGAAGACCGTACTCTCTTGAAAAATTCCACATCAACATTCTTACTATTGCTGTGGTTAGGAATGTAGCACAGGTCCAAATACACAGGGAGGCCTGGGGGCACAGTGGAGGACTTGGTTGCCTTGGTAGTTCCTGGTCCTTGGGTAAATAAACAAAGACAAAGCAAGGTTATAGCAAGGTGAAGAGATCATACATCCAGCACATGTTCCCTACTCAATCACACCTTCCCTACTCAATCACAAGCAGGTCCTCTGGGACATGCAAAGTGGTGACAGCATTTCCATCTCCCTGGGAATCTGTCAAGGGCATTTGCGCTAGCAATGTGACAAAACATAACATGGTTGTTTACCATCTCAATAGGAGAAGTGAAGAATGGGATGGTTTCCCTTTGTGGACAGCCAACATTAGGAAGCAAGAAGAGTTTGAAGGCCTTTCCCAAGATGGCACTAGATATAATACCCCTCCTAAAGAAGCTGCTAATGTGCTTCTTTATTTGATAAGTGATCTAAGAAGTACATTTTAAAAGTCAAAAGAAAACATCTGTATTTGGCAAAACATAGCTAAGTTATCTTAGTAATCCACTTTAGCGTCTCATGATTGCAATTTTGTCCACAGCTGGGTATTATACCCTAACGTTCCACTTAGTAAATAGTTTTGATCTTAACCCCATATGATTTCCAAGGCCCTCAGCACCTCAGTCTCGCTCACAAACTGATGAAACACCATATTCTCTCCTTAGCACAGTATTCTGAAAACTGATGCTTCTTTCCCTAGGCAAGGCTGGATGCCGAACTTGGGCAAAGGACGGTTCAGAAAGACCAGGTTTTCCCTAACTAATCAGGACATATCAGCCTGCAACCAAAACCCCAGTCAAATCACAAAGGCCTGGGAAAACTAACTTGTTCCAGTTAGGAAGTTTAAAGCTTTTGAAACGTTAATAGAACTAGCATTTTGAGGCAGTGGTTCTTTAGCCTGACTACATAATTAGAATCACCTCGGATGCTTAATACTGACACCCAGGCCTCATTCTCTAGAGTCTGACTTAAGTAGGTTTGGGTTGGGGTCTGGCACTACTGTCTTTTAAAAGCACCCCAGGTGATTCTAACATGCAGCTGGTTTCATTGCTGTAAAGCCAATTAAAACACCAGCTAGATTTTATATGCTTAATCCTCTTTCTCCATAGGATATTTAAAGACTATCATCCCAGATTCAAAACCACCAGCTAATTCTATCAACTGTCCAGTTTTATTTTTAGAGAGGTAAGGGAGTGGTGAGAATCAGCCAAAGTAATAATTGGATAAGCTAATTCATTCCATGAATAGATCAATAGGTTATTTTAATGAATCTGAGCTGAAAGCCCTCAAAATACCCAGTGGGGGCCTCCTAAAGAATTCTGACTTGTAGTAGAAGTTTGTGAGTTACAGTTCTTCCAGTAATTAAACATGTCTGCAATTTCCCCCTCTACTCTAAATCACTACCATCAACATCAAATGAATATTGCTCACAGAAGCACAAACCAACAGAACTGCTGAAAGTTGGCCCAGGTTTGCTTTAAAAGTCAATTAGTACTGCAACTTTGCCTTTGTAGACATCTAAAAGCATCTCCAAAATAAATGAAAATTAACTCATTTTCACTTATTACTTTGCCTTTAAATTACCTCTTTAAATGTCCAAAAAGTGTTTTTAAAAAGTCAATTGTGTGGGTTAGGATGTATATGTTCTGGCAAACTTGGGAGTAAATTTCAGTTGGTTTTATCTGTTTAAATGGATTTCATGTTTTCTCCCTAAGTGCAGGTCAGTTGTCAACTCTTTCAGATGAAAGGGTTAATTATCTGGTGGTTTGTCATTCATTTTAAACATGAAAAAAATTCCGATTATTTTCTACGTGCATGTAAAAAGACCAAATGTGCTGAGAACTGAGTCTTAAAATTGATACTCCATATTGTTTAAAGTAAAAACTTGTAGTTTTAACAAATCTAAATCCTAAAGTGTACTTAATTGGAGAGCTGCAAAGATTACTCTATCAGATTTTCCCTAATAAATCAGGGCAATGTTACTTAAATTATGTTGTGCCTTACATGTTTGGGTCCATTTATATTACACTTTGTGAATTGTGATCTAAAATCTCTGAATAATTACCTAAAGCAAATAAAATGTATGAATGCCAATCCTTGTGATTGATGTGAAGCAACAAAATGAAGCAGTACTGCAGAGACCAGTTCCATCAAAAGCCCAGGTCATTACCGAGAACATGATAAATCTGGGAATCATGACCAAAACATGAATGATCAAAAATCAGGGATATCTGCTCCTGCCAAGTGGAATTTCATTTGCTTATTTATTTTTGAGAGACAGGGTCTTGCTCTGTCGCCTAGGCTTGGAGTGCAGTGATACATACAATTCTGGCTCACTGCAGCCTTGACCTCTTGGGCTAAAGTGATCCTCCTGCCTCAGCCTCCCAAGTAGCTAAGACTACAAGCATATGCCACCACACCCAACTAATTAAAAACATTTTTTTGTGGAGATAGGGTCTTGCTATGTTGCATAGGCTGGTCTCAACCTCCTGGGCTGAAGCTAACCTCCTACCTCAGCCTCCCAAAGTTCTGAAATTACAGGCATGAGGCCATGCACCCAGCTTCCAAGTGGAATTTTAATCTGAAATAGCATTGAGTCTCTACTAATGAGGCCATGGGTAAGAGAAGGGTAAGAAAAGAGTCATCAATGTTTTTCTCTTAATTTTCCCTGGATACTCACTGGTCACCTGAAATTATAGTACTTTTTGGCTGACATGAAAATGGAACACTGCCTTTAATGAAGATTTATCTCCAACCTGGTTATGTTTTAAATAAAAATGTAAAAATTTTTAATTTTAAAATTTAATTTTTTTTAAAAAAGGACTCTAAATCTTCAGTCTAGACTGGTCGATCCAGTCTTGGTGTGAAACCTCTGGTTCTCCTTAGGCCTTTAGGAGCTCCTGGCCTGTGTTACCCTGTTGGATTCTGCGGCCAGCATGGCTGAAACCAGTCTTCCAGAAGCATTTGAAAGACACATCCTTGGTTCTGAAGATTTAGAACAGGGTTGTAGTTGCTGTGTTCCAAAATGGCACAAAATCAGGAATCCCATGTGATGAATCACAGCTGCTTTGAACCATACACTGAGCTATTTCCAAGCCTTAAGGCCACACTGGACTGAGATATATACCTTTGGGCAGAGGAGAAGAGTACAGGGAAGGTAAAGCATCAGTTGTGCTCCCTCATCTTCCCAGTACAAAGCCAAACAGGGAAATATAAAGGTTGTAAATTAAGTAGAATGGTTGTGGCATATATTCAATGCCCGGCCTTCTCAACCTACCTGCAGTGGCGGTCTTGGCCGACTTGGATGCAGAGGCATTGGCAGCATTCTTGGTCTCCTTGTCCTTCTCTTCCCCACGTGCAGCTTTGACCTCAGGAGTGGTGGTGGGTTTTGCTGCCTTTTCCACAGATTCTTTCTTCTTAGGAGAAGCCACCCTGGACACCTTATCTGAGGATTCTTTCAAGCCTGCTGGTTTTGGTGAAGCTGCCAAGGGCTTAGACTTCCCATCACTCTTTTTGACAGGTGAAGATGACTTGGTCTTTGTACCTGGCTTTTTGGTTTTGGTCTTCTCTTTCAGATCTTTCTTTAGAGCTTTGCCCAGGTTCTGCTCAAGGGCCAAGGCCTCTGGGTCCACCATGGACACATCAGGATGGCGTGGCGAAGGGCTGCGGTCTTGCACGGGAGCTGGAGGTGGGTCCATGTGTTTGTACGTGACAGTTTTATCTGTGGGGATGGTTTCCGACTCGTCTTCAGAGTCGATATTGGCATCAGCCGTGATGGAGGGGCACTCTTCAGTCTCCGGGGGAACATCAGAGTCGGTCTGGGATGGGGCCGACTCGCTGACTGAGGTGGGAGGGGTTTCATCACACTGTCGGCCCTGTTGCTTTCCTCCTGGAGGCGGTGGGGCTCCCCCTGATTGAGTGAGGGGCTTTTCAGATTCTTCAGTGGGCTCTTCACTGGCAAACCACTCAAGAGGATTGGGATTAATGAAGGAGGGTGAAAGCTCTGTCTTGGGGTGCTTGTATTCACAGGAGGACACGAGGCATAAATCGACATCCTGGCGGGCTTCTGAGGGGGACTTCTTTTCTGCAGTGTAGCATAGGTCTGAAGTCTCGTAGGAATATGTGGATGCCTGAGGGGTTCTAGCGATTTTCTCTGTAGTCTCGTAACAGTATGTGGAAGTATCGGGGGTTCGTGTCGTCTTTGTAGCTGTCTCATAGGAGTAACTTTCAGACTCAGGGAAACTGGTAATTTTCTCAGTGGTCTCATAAGAGTAGCTGGGGTCCCCAAGTGTGTGGCCACCATCCTCAGAGTCATCATAGCCATTGCTGATGTCATCCAGAAGCCTTCTAGACCTCTCAGTCTTTTCATAGCTGTAACCACTCACTTCAGGGGGGCTGGCGGTCTTTTCACTTATGTCATATGAGTACCCACCCTCTTCAGGGGTCCGTGTGGTCTTCTCAATAATTTCATAGGAATAGTCACCATCTTCAGGGGTCTTGGTGGTTTTCCCAATGGTCTCATAGGAGTAGCCACTGTCACTTGGGGATTTTGTGGTTCTCTCTATCTTCTCATAGTAATAGCCGCCCACATCTGAGGTCCGGGTGGTCTTCTCATAAGACTCGTAGTCATAATCTTCTTCATCTGGGGACCTAGTTGTTTTCTCAGGCTTTTGATAGGCATAGCTAAAGTCACCAGGTGTCTTCCCTCCACTGTCCTTCTCCAGGCCAGGTGTGGCCAAATCTCTATTCAAGGCTAGATGGTGTTGCATGGTATCAAATAACACTGAGGCACGGAAGCCATAGGGCTCTGCGGATGCTGCATCTATGGGTGGAGAAGAGGAAGTGTGGCAAGCTGCTGTTTTCTCTTTGACTGCAGAGGTAGAATCTGAAAAAGTAGGTGAATATAAAGGAGAGGACTCTCGTGGGGTGAGTGGAGAGATATCAGATTTTGGAGAAAGCTTCTCTCCTTCCAGACTTTGCACTTTTTCAGAGGTGAGTGAGGCATATAAGGACATATCTCTCGGAGGAGCAACATCAGATAGAGTATCTTCTTGGAGAGGAGAAGCGATCTGAGAAGGGGTATGAGCAGAAGAGGTGGATGGGGAGGCTTCTACCTGAGATACTGAGATGAGCTCAGAAAGATCATTATCTTGGGTATAGGACGGCTCCTCCATAGGTGGTATCTTATGTGATAAACTGGAGTCCTGCATGTCAGAAGGACTGTAGTCCACTTCAGTTGGCCCATTTTCAGTGATGTGAAGCACACCTGCACCCACTGTAGGATGATCTGGAGACTGTCGACTGAAGTCCATAGCAAGGGAGTGCTCAGGAGATTCTTGGCCAAATTCAATAGACATTGAGGACTGTTCAGATCTGTGATCTTGAACGGGTGTCCTGGACTTTGCAGTTTTAGGGGAGAAGTCTGGTGGGGAAATTGACATCGGTCTTGGGCATTCTTCTTTAGATGGAGACATTTCTGTTTCCTGGAATGTGGTAGGTGTTTGCACAACAGACACTGAAAGGGAGTCATCTACTTCTGTGGAATGTGGGGAGCCAACCTCAGCATGCAGAGAAGGAGACACATCATCTGTTGTTGGCTCTGGAAATGAGCTCGTAGCCACTGAGGCTGTGGACACTGAGGCCACACCCTCCATATGAGAGTATGTGTCTTCCGCTACACCCTCATCAACAGGAGTAGCTGACTTGTCTGAGACAGTACCTTCAGAAATGGACATCTTAGTGTCTTCTTTAAAAGATCCAAACTGACTGACATCTATTTGTGTGGGAGAAACATCTCCTAATTTCCTTTCATCCAGAGCCAGTGCTGGTTGAGAACTCGTGGCTTCAACATCATCAGTTTTCTTTTCTTGGCCAAAGTCTTCTTTTATTGGTACAAAGTCTGTGCTTTTCCCTTCCTGTTTGTCTTGGTAAAGACTAGTGGAAGTCATTTCAGAAACTGGACTTACTTGGTCTGGAGAGCTTTGTTTTTCACTCTTTTCTTCAAAGGGGCTTTCGGCACCTCTGCCAGAAGCCTTGTCATCAGCACTGAGAAAACTTTCATAGGCAGACTCGGATCCAATGAGGGGTGGGCTGCGTAAAGGAGACAAAACTTTTTCAATAGGAGACTCTGAGTCAGGCACGGGCTCATCCATGGGGCTTACTGAAGCTCTTTCACTGTCATCTTTGGCATCACTGAATTCAAAACTCACTGGAACTGCTGGTGGTTTCTCAATTACTTCTGTAGGGAGGTGACTGGATTTCTCATCGGTGGGAGATTGGTAGTAAGGTGTGTGACCAGCACTGCCAGTCACAGACTGAGATGGTGACACCACTTCCAGAGTCTTGTCCTCAGGACTAGCACAATGTTCTTCAACTACTTCTTGGGTTACCTCAGGAGACACCGAGGCTACTTCTGCCTCTGCAGAGACTTTAATCTCATTGGGCGTCAGAGAGAAGTTCACACTACGTTCACCCAGGGGGGTCTTTTCTAAGGGTGATGGTGGAGATGGACTCAGGGATGGGCTCTTTGATGGGCTGAGCTTTTCACCTGAAACAGCTGAGATGGTATCTTTGATGTCCAACGTGGTGCTGGCTTTCACTTCAGAGCAGTAAGCATCACGTAGAGCAGATCTGCTGAATTTGTCTTCCTCCATGGAAGAGGGTGGTGATATGGTAGAGGCTGAAGCATTGTAATCCTTGCCATCAGTGGCATCTGTTTTTGATCCTTCAGAAAATCCGTTGAGTGGTGTAACATCAGCAGGTTTAGAGTATTCCTGAGAATACAATGAAGACTCGTATTTGGTGATATTTACGAATTCCTGAGAAGGGGACTCCGTCTCTTCATTGTTGGTCTCATCGCTCATCACATCTCGAGGGGTAGACATCTCATCCATGGGGGTAGGCTCACTGGATATCTCAATAGTAGACTGAGTGTAGCCAGAGGTGGCAGTGAATTCCTCAGGCTGGTCTTCTCGATTCTCCTCATCAGAAGCTGTGGCCTCGCTCTCTGAACCTCCAGGTAAAGTCTCATCATGAATTGAAGATGCAGGTTCTCGGCCAGGAGACTGGGCTCCTGGTTGCTTGGTTGGTGTGGTCAGGAATCCATACTGCTCCTCGGCACCACCAGCCTCTGCAGCCTTGTCAACCACAGCCATCACGTAGTCTTCAGCTTCCATTTTTTCCGGCTCATATTCCTCCTCTCTGGCATCTTCAGCTTTGTCCTCCTCATCAGCCTCCTCCTCAGATTGTTCAGCCTCTCCTTTCTCAATGGCCTCATCCATGTCTTCTTCGGCTCGGTCATCCCCACTGGCCACAGACTCCCTCTTCTCCCTGATGTATGCATCAGCCTCCGCCTTGGCACTTTCCTCATACTCAGTGGGGCTGTGCTTAGAGGCGCTCACACATATGTGTTCCTCCCCATCCTCTTCTGGCTCCTCAGCCTCCTCAGTTTCTGCCTTCTCTTCATAGTCTCCAGTCTCTGAGGATTCTTCAAAACCCGCTCCTTCATCTTCAAATTTTTCAATGTCATCTACTCCCTGCTTCTCGACGGGCTCCAGCTCCTCAGGTGTCTGTTCACATTCGCCTTCCCCTTCAGTGGTGGTGATTCCCTCATCAGGGGACTCGGCAGGACCTTTGGTGACTTCTGTCTCCTTCTGGATGACGTAGGCTTCGACTGGCTCGGTTTCCTTCAGTTTCTCTTCATCTTCGATTAGCTCCAGCTGAGGCTTGATGTCCTTTGTTACATCGACCTCTTCAGCCTTTAACTCTTCAAAGTCCTTGGTTAGATCCTCAGGAGATGACATAAGGGACCTCTCAGCTTCAAGTTCTTTGGCAGGGCCAGTGGCCGCTATTCCAGCTGCCGCCACCACGGCTGCTGTGGCAGCTCCAGTGCCGACAGCTGCAGCGACAGCCTCTGTGGCCTTGCCTTCCTTCTTAATGACTTTTATTTTCCCCTTCTCCTTTGGCTTCCCGGCGGCAACAGAATCTTTCTTGACAGGCTCTTCCTTCTTGGGTACTTTTGGTTTTAAAGCAGCTGGTTTTTTTGCTTCAGATAGAGGAGTAGATGATTTCTTTGCATCTTTAGGGAGCTTCTTAATTTCTTTTTTGGGTTCCTTTTCTTCCTTTTTCACTTCCTTCTTCTCTTCCTTCTTAACTTCCTTCTTGGCTTCCTTCAGCGGTGTTTCTTTCTTAACCTCTTTCTTGGGTTCTTTTTTCTCTTCTTTCTTGATTTCTTTTTTGACTTCTTTTTTCACCTCTTCCTTTTTTGGTTTTTCCTCCTTCTTGATAGGTGTTTTGTCCTCCTTTTTAGCCACTTCTTTCTTTGGCTTTTCCTTCTCCTCTTTCTTGTCTTCAGGCTTTGCCTTTGTTTCCTTTTTCACCGTCTTCTCCTTGGCGGCTTTGGGTTTGACATCTGTGGCTTGCTTCTCAGCCACCTCGGCCTTCACTGGAGATGGCTCTTCTTTGCTGGGAACCTCCTTTTCAGTCACTGAAGGTTTGGTCTCTGTTTTTACTGGCTTGTCTTTTTTCACTGTTACCTTTTCTTTGCTTTCAACTTTGGGCGGCTTTTCCACGTGATTCACTTTTGTGACCTCAGGGGTTTCTTCTTTTGACTCCTTGCGCACGGATTTGCTAGGAAGTGGTTTTGTGGCTGGCTTCAGACTTTCTCGGCTATCAGCCCTCTGTTTCAGTTTTGTTTGTTTCACCACAGGAGTGGGCACCTGGCCAGTGAGATCCTTTTGGGTGGCCAGTGGCTGCTTCAGAAAGTCTAGATGTTTGAGTTTTTCCAACCCTTCCAGGATGTTGTATTGGGTGCTGTTCCCAGGAAACAGGACTCGGATGATTTTTTCTGCAGGGTTTGCTGGATGCCACACAATCAAAGATGAGACTGAAGTTAAGTAGGAAATCGGGAGATCTACTTCTTGACCATTAGGCAGAATGAGTTCAGCCTTGTCTTTGTTGGTGCCAGTCCACTGCTGCATAAAATACTGCATTTCCTTGCTGCTCTTGACTGGATTAAGCACATACATCTCAAGTTTACCCACTCCCATTTTTTGGAAAAGAATGACAGGATCAATAGTATTGCCTACACTTCTAAACAGAGGTTCTGGTCTCATGGACAATTTGTTTAGGTACTGGAGAGTGAAGCATGCTTCTTCTATGCTTCTCTTCATCTTGATGTTTGGCTCTGGATTTTTGAGATTTTCAGGTACATTGAGAAATACAACTCCTAAGTCAGGGGAGATGAGATTTTTCATCCAGTCACTATTTGTGGTGGAGCCCTGGGACTGTTCTTCCTCGAGCTCTGCAATTTTCCGCTGTAGCATGCTGTTTATTCCAGGCAAATTGTCATCCCCAATGTGGGTGAGCAGGATGGAGTCCACTCGGTCTAAGTGTCGGATGAGCTTCCAGAAGCAGGATTTTCTCTCCGATCCGCCATTGATGAGCATATTGAAACCATTCACTGCAAACAAGGCAGAATCTCCCCTCCCTCCTGGAAAAATATAACAGCAGGGCTTGGAGAGCTTCAGAAATCCACCCGATGTGGGAGGTTCCAGGATGTCAAAGGGAGATGGGACTTCCACTGATTCTGAGAGATACTCAGTAAACTCAGAAAGTCCTTCCATTTCTGGCAAGATAGAAGCTGAATTGAGTTTAATATTGATGAAGTCTTGGAGATTGTGTCTGTCAAGATTGGAGTTCTTCCAGTCCCCTTCTTCAGGACAGAACAGGGTTAAGCTGGCTTTGTTAGCAGGATGGGTGGTGCTTAGTAACTCCCCGATCTGGGTTTTAAAAAAAGACAGAAAGAAAGAAAAGGTGTAAGTGATTATCATCACTAATCCATCATCTCCAGCTATAACTATGTGTTATAGGATCACAGGATGCACAGAGGACCAGTTTCAGACATGCACTCATGTAGCGATGCTGGTTGCTTAAATGCTGAAACACTTCCCTACTAGAAGGTGAACAGCCCTTTTTCCTGAGCCCCGATACTACTGGCTTCTACCTCAACCAGCACCCACTCACCCCGGCACCTCCCCGACAACCCCTCCACCATCTATTCCTGCCCAGCAGGGGAATGCCAGAACTCTGCTCCAGTTCTAAGACCAGTGACCACCTGAGCAATTGGGGATTGTGCTGCAGTGGTTATGAAACACTTTGAATATTATCCCTAGAGTAAAGGCAAAGATGCCCTTTAAAAAACATTAAACTATATCAAGAGAAAGCTGTCTGAGTCATTTCATCACTAATAAAAATGTTTTCTTTTATTCCACTAGACTTGGCGAAAAAAAAAAAAAAGGCCTGATTGACACCTCAAAGAAATTCAGATTAACAGGGCACTTGTTGCGGCCTCCTTTTAGAATCTGTATGTAAAAAGGAAAAAACCTTGGTGGGTTTTTCCCCATAGGAGACAAGAAGTTATGGATTGCCTGTTACTACAAAAAATTACTGGTTTCTGGTATCAGTGCACACTGATTAAAACATGAAGGGGTCACCCAGAAGATTCTCTGCAGATACAAATGCTTTTTTATTAAAGCCATGACATTAAAGTGGCTGGATAATTATAAAAGCCAGTGGCCAAATCTGTTCCCCATTTGCTCATATTTAACTCCACAGTGAGCCACTCTGTTCTCTTACTGCTCCCATTCTTTTCAGGGCAAGTTGGGTGTGAGCAGCTGAGATCAAATGTGGCTGAAACATTTTTCAACACATTGTTTAGTACTTCCCAAGGATGTAAACACAGAAAAGCAAATCAGGACCAAAACAGAAATTATGGTTTAATAAAAACACTACTTTCTCTCTCACTCCATATTATGGCCACATATTTCATGGTCTTAGCCTAGCAAATTAGTGATGGAGAATCATGCCATCAACTCCAATCTTCTTTCCATCTCAGTAAAGCTCACAAATCAGCTCAGAGTTTTGACTGAAAAGGGCTCTGTGTTCTGGATGACAAATGATCAAGTGTTAAAGCCAAGGTTTCATTTGGTCCAGGCATCCCTGAGCCAGCAGGTCTGAACTCTAACTTTCTAGTATTAGATTAGTTTCCTCTGTCTCCTGGCTATCAGCATTCTGAGGCTACTATTATGAATGTTTATAAGAATAATTTATAGAATCTGAATTTTCCTGTATTTGACTGCAACGTTGCAGTAAAACAGTCATTTCTGTTTTGTTAGCATATTAGTCCTAAGCATAACATTTTATGTAGAGGGTCGCAAAATAACAAAATAATAAAACTTTGTTGTTTTTCTGTGACTTCACTTCACAATTTTCTATAAAAAGGATAAGAATCAACTCCATTTTGGGAGCTAAGAAAAGTGAAAAAGCAAATGGTAACCATCTTTGGGTGGAGGGGACAGGCATCTTTGCTCCAATGATTTGCAGGCCAACGCAAACATAGGGCATCGAATATGGCTTCTTGTACAATAACTAGCAGAGACCCTCATCACAATCATTGTAGCACAATTAAAAGTCTCTAGATCCCAATTTTCACACCGAGCACTTACAAACTCTTCATGTTTTATAATACATTTTAGGAGGCAAATCTAGGATAACTGCTGAATCTTTAATAGTGAAATTTAAAAATTAAGTTTAGTTCATTTTAATTTTTGAAATTCTACCCTAGCTGAGAGGTGTGGCAGCCAAGGGTATAATCCAGCTGTTAGTAGGGGGCATTCAATCACTAGCTCTTTTTATGTAAAGTATGTAATCACCAGGTTGAAGCAGAAGGTAGAAAGACTTAAGGAATATCTTCCTACTTTTCCTCTTTTCACCTCTATCCAGAGAATTTCTATGAAATGTAGGAAATGACCCCAAAACAAAACAAGATTGCACAGAATTCTGAGAAGTCAGAGGTCATGAAAGATAGCCAAGAGACACTGGTGAATGAACAACCGTGATGTACAAGGCAAAGCAGAAAAGAAAGCCAGCATTGCTTTGACAGGTTTCTTTCTGGAGATGGAAAATCTGGTCCCTCCAAAGAAATAGCAGCACACTCTGAATGATGAGACAAGAACGCAGAGACAGGGCTGGACAGAGCCCTCAGTCATAAAACAGACAGATGGAATTGGGCAGAGGGAAGAGGAGGAAGAACAACTCCTACATCCTTGGAACTACACAACAGAATGAAGCCTGTGTTTTCCCCCACAGCCTCTTTCCAGACCTGTGGGCCAACTCCAGAGTAGAGAGTACCTCAAGGGCAAAGACAGGGTCTTAAGAGTGGCCAGCCCAAGGCAGCACCCAATCAAGCTTATTCAATGAATAGATGAGAACCATAAGGAGGATCCAACAATGTTAAGAGTGGGAAGGAAACTTGTGACTAGTTCTTAGACTTGGAAACTGAGGCTTCTTCTGAACAAATTGGGAAATCATCATCATGGTAAAAGGTACCTATTATAACCCACTACTCTAAACATATCTGATAGCAGGAAATATATCTTCTGTATCTTTGTATTTTAGTTATCTTTGTTTCCTCAATACATAATCAGGCTCAGCAGATGTTTGTTGATCAGTGTGCCAAACTTGGCTGTTCAACACATGTTGTCTTCCTGGAGTGGGTGCTTCAGATGTAACCACACTGAGCGCCACCCTGGTTCTTGCAAAGTTGGATGACAGATGCAACTGGGAGGAATATGCTTTGGGACAAAGATAATCTTTTTTGTGAATTACTTTTTCTGATTAAATGCAGGCATACTGGAAGAGGAAGGAAGATACAATAAATAAATGGTTTTACTGCAGATGATATTAATGAAACAAGATTTGAAATTCTAAACCATGGCCTGCTAACTACATTTCCTTTCTGATTAGGTTACTTGCTTGGCTGATGAGGAAATACAGTAGACAGTGTATCTCTGGGCTTTAGCAAGACATTTAATAGGATCCCTGAACAGTGTGATAGCAGAATTAGGTGGATTTCCAGCCAGCCATGTAACTAGTGCTGCTTAATGTCAACCTGGAGGGAGGTCTATGATGGGCGGCCTCAAGTCTCATTACCTGGCCTGTATTCACTTGGATGAAAATGGTGAAGTCATGCGTATATCTGTGGATTGTATGAAAATGAGAGACAGCAAAATGTGGGATGGCAGAATTAAGGTATTTATAAAAGCTCTTGAAATGGGGATGATGGTGGCTAAGTCAACTCTAACAGGATGGCATTTTAAAGGGATAAATGTAAGGTTCAATAAACCAGCAGGGTTAACTACAGGATTGGGAGATGTGGCTTAACAATAATATCCATGGAAAAGACTCAGGGATTTTAGTTGATGGTCAAATGGATTTATCATGAAGCCAAAGAAGCTTAAACTTCAAGGTACCTCATTGGCATGGCCCTGTACTTAATTGTGTATTAATAATTGTTTCATTTTTCTTAAAAAAGAGCCCTTAAATTATATAAATTGTAGAGCCCCTCAAAGCCTGCATCTCTTCCCCATTGAAATTTAATGGTGTATGGTGATGGTCAAAAGTCACTTTTAGACTTCTTTAATAGAAGATTGTACTGAAAACTATAGACATTATCGACTCTCACAATCCTAACCTGGTCAAATGACTCCTGAAATAGGGTGTCCAGTCTGAGTCATGACATTTTAGAGAAATTAGACCAACAAGCAAAAACCTGAAATAAGTCTCCCTTACTGGCTCCTTCCTCTTGGCCTCATGACCTCTCAACACTGGACCTGGGCCCCTTTCTCTTCTTAAAATATTTCTCACTCTAGGTCACATCATCTATCTTCTGGGCTTTAAATACCTCTAATATGCTAATGGATTCCAAATTAATATCTCCAGCCCAACTCTGAGTTCCCTGAGCTCTGTTCTCATAAATCCAACTGTCTGATTTCAAGGCACTAAAACATGACCAGGACTAAACTCCTGAATTCCCCCATACCCCTCCCATCTCCTCTTCTTTTTATTTTTTTAATGTTTTAAGTATACTTGGGTTTTTTATTTTTTTAAGAGACAGAATCTTGCTCTGTTGCCCAGGCTGGAGTGCAGTGCAGATTATAGCTCAGTGCAGCCTAGAACTCCTGGCCTTGCGTGATCCTCCCACTTTGGCCTCCCAAAGTACTGGGATTACAGGCATGGGCCACAGCACCTGGCCTTCGCCTCCCTTTCTTGACAGAGGAACAAGTTTGAAGGACAGCGAGCAGGGTTTTGAAGAACTGTGGGTAAAAATTGAAGATGATTAATCTAAAAGGGGAAAAATTGGCAGTGTTGGTGAAGGGTATCTAAGACACTGTAGGTGGGAAAGGGATCACATCACTTCCTTGAAGGTACAATGAGACAAATAAGGAAAAACTTTCCAACACAGAGACTGAAAAATGCCCCCAGGAGATGATGATTTCACCATCCCTGTATTTCAGGGAGGAGTGGGGTCAGCCAGACAATAGCACTGTCTGTTAGTTCTGGTTTTGTTAGTTGATCTCCGGTGATTAAGACTCCAAAACCCTGAAGCTCAAAGTGTACTGATAGTTCTATTTTTTCAGTCTATTTATTTTTAGCTGTTCTTATATTTTTTAAAAAGTATCATTTTTGCTTGTCCCAAATTGTGGTTTTGGTTCCCTGGAGTTAACTAGTATGTTTCAAGGGCTGGATAAAAGGAACAGGGCTGGACACCAAGTGGTCTTCAGGGTCTGTTTGTCATTCAGTTACTCAACCCTTTTTCCAAAGCAACAATGGGCAATCCTAGCCCCAAAAGGCTGATAACCACTGGTCCAGTCCAGTGATTTTCAATTCACTTTAGCTGTGGCATCCTTTCTTCAAAGTCCACAATGTAAAATAGATAAAGGCTGAGTTGCTTTGGTTGGGGGAGGAGGAAGAGTGAATTTGACCCAATGTCCCTTGCCTTCCCCCACCACACTGACACCATTGATCTAGTCTGTTAGGAAAAATCCTAGAGATCCTTTTCAATATGTATTAACTATTGCTTTTTCAAAAGTACCAGCATGGGGGTTTGTGGGTGGCGGAAGAGAACATGACATGATACCTGAGTATAATAAAAATGTGTGTCCTCCAGAACCTACCCCAATAATTACAAACCCTGGGTAATCCGCCCTTCCACGGAACTTGAGTTCTTCAGTTAGGGCAATTTTCTTTTTCTGTAGTTAGTGGCAAAATCTCACACATGCACAGCCCATGGTGCTAAAATTTTGCTTCCATAATCTAGTAAAAATGAATAAGCAGCAATCTTCATAACAACCTTATTTAAAGAAGGGGAAGGGGAGATATTATCTGAGATGCAAATATGCCAAATTGTGTTACTTCCTTATTGAAAATCTTGGCAATGGCAAACACTTTTCTTTACATATTTCCTTTGCTTGGTTTTTCAGCAAAAAAAGACAAACCAATCACTTGGGTAGAAACCAACCACTAGAAAATAACTACAGAACTGCACAGGAATGTGGAAAGTGCCCATGTGCATGCAAATGAGCTACAAGCAGGCCACTTAACTGCTCACCATGTCATTGGGCCCCTTCCAGCCTTCTGCAGCTTTCTTTCTTCCCTGAGGCAAGATGCTAATAATGTGTGTGATCCCACAGCTACTAGACAAATGCCCACCTACCTGCCTCTGGATACAACATGCACATGGGGACATAATCTTGCAAAAGATTCTGACATTATAGTGATCAAACAACAACTTCAGGACAGTAGGCAGAGTGAGAATTGTAGCCCTAGCTTTGGAATTTCAATGCAATCGAACAGTGGCTTACTAGGCCTTTACTACGTGCAGGTGCAATGGATACCGAGACGAATGAGGCAAGACGCATGAACTCTAGTGGCCTTGGAGGAAGACAGGGCCAAAGCTTGCATTTTGAAGTGGTAAAGATGAACCAACTGGGAGTGAGCTCTGAAGCCTCTCAGAAAGGAGCTGCCTGCCTGGGGGATCCCGTCCTGGTGTGTGTTTCAAGATGCAGATGACGCCACACCTTCTGAAAGCTGGGGCTTCAAAAATGTTCCTTTTCACAGTTTTGCATTCTCCCCTCCCCAGTGGCTGGAGAGTGAACAGTATTATGCCATCTGATCAGTGTTTTTAAAGAAGCTTCCAGGTGACCCAGATGAAGTTGGGCAGTGTGCTTACAGTTCTTGCCAGTGATGAAAAGTACAAACAGAGCTCTCTCTGAACCACAGGGCCAAGGAAGATTAAGTGCAGAAGGACACGTGGCCCTTCACAGTACACATGAGATGGACAAGCTGCCATCTCAGGAAGACAGTTTTAAACAGACTTGGTAACTCTTCTTATCAGAACATCCCTCAGTCCCTCCATGTAGAAATCTGCTATCGGCCACAGGCAGGCCCCAACCTACTATGGGGATTGGTCTGAATTGTTTCTGTAACTGCTATAAATATATAACCTAGATAAACAAGGTGCATTACTTTGGAAAGTTTCCGGGTCAGGATAAATTCCCAAGCAGAAATAAGCACATCAAAATCTTTGATCTCATTTGACCAAATACTGCTAACTTCACACAGTTTTCAACACTTCACATGCATCATCTTTGAATAAGATACGCATTAGAAATACGAATGACCCAGCTTCAGTCCAGTTACTTTAGCCATGTTTTTTTTTTGGGTCACAGACGTGCCCCATTTTCCTACGTGCCTCCTTTTGTAGAGCCCTCTCTCTTTTGTGGGCTGTTCAAACAGCCCAAGTTCAAACATTGGGACCAGGCATTAAAGTAAGAAAAATCTGAAATAATTAGGCCTGGAAAAGGCGGTGCCAAAAGCCCAAGATATCTTTGGAGTATTATTTCAGAAAACAGGAAATGTAGGTTTTCTTTTGGGCTCTGACATTTCAAGTTTCTCCATCATTTTGACCATCTGTAAAGTGTTGACTGTTCCAATCCTTCCCATCTATATCTCAGGCACATTAGGAATTATTCCAATTAATTGTAAATGAGTGCTCTAAATTATTTTGGCAATGAGCCACAAAAATAAAGTATTTTAGAGCATACAGTTTTGCTTATTTCAGGAGAGCTGTGAGTTTCCCTTCCCTTCTTCTTCTGTCTCCCCCAGTGCTCTCAAAGAGGAACCGAAGGCAACCAAGCCACTAGAAACACAGATATTCTCAGACATGAACCTACCTCTTGGTCGGTGAAAATCTCTATGAAGTTCTGGAAGGAGAAAGAGCCGGACTGGAGAATGAGCTCTCCGGTGTTTTCAAAGCACTGCCCGGTCAGCACGAGCAGTTTGTGTCGGGCAGCATCAGTGATCATTAAACGCACCTGCAATAAAGCACAGACCGTAGGCCCTGAGCCGCGGGCAGTGCTGCCGTCCCATCGCCAGGACAAGGCTAGCCTTCGGGGCCATGGGAGTTTATTACCAGCAAAAAGCATTCATTCCCCAAAGGTCTAATTTCTCCTGGAGGCCAGCAGAGCACGGGAGGGTTGAATGGATCCCTGGCTGTAGGATCATCCACAAAGCCAGTAAGTGTAGTTATCAGTTTGCCCATGAATGCCATTTTCAAAGTTTCTCTACAACCAAGACAGTAGCAATAGTTGACTTTCTCCCCCTAGTTTCCTCCTCTTTTTCAAAGCAGCCTTCACAGCTGGTAACCATTCGTTCCACAGCTGTTAGAAATGTCTGCTAGCAGCACGTGGTCTGCGAAACCAGGGAAGACTTGGAACTATCTCACAGGCTGAATCACCATGTATAGTCCAGGTTCCCCAGTGGCCTCCTCAGGAAGCACGGGCTTCCAAACTAGGGTCCCAAACCAACCCCTCCCATACGGCATCTCTTCCCTTCCAAGGCGTGCAGCAAGCACACAGCTCCAAGTGCAGTTTCCAACGGCATCAGTAAGGTGCTTGTCATTGAATAGAAAGAAAAGGCTGCCCCTATGTAGCAGTCTTTGAGAGAATTGCAAATGGTTTGCACTGAAGAACTCTGTGAACTTTTAAGTGGCAGGAAGCCAGACGTCCTTCAGCAAACACCACTCCAAAGCACCAAGGTATCTATTCTGAGCCCAGTTCATGAATGTTCAGCACATACTACTTGCCAGGCATCATGTTAGGCACTGAGGGGAGGATACAAAAGTAAACAGACCATGACCCCTTACCCAAGAACCCCACAGTCTAATCATGGAAAAAACACATGTACCTAAGTAATTGTTTCAGCCCCATCTGCTCCACAGGCAAGCCTGGATTCCTTTTATAAAATTCCATATTTTTCCTTTCTCACAACTCTTCCGGGCAGTTTGCCTGGACATATATTAATCCTCCAGCTTTTTTTTTTTTTTTTTTTTTTTTTCCTTTTGAGACAGGGTCTCACTCTGTTGCTCAGGCTGGAGTGCAGTGGTGCCATCTCGGCTCACTGCAATCTCCACCTCCTGGGTTCAAGCAATCCTCCCATCTCAGCCTCCTGAGTAGCTGGGACCACGGGCATGCAACACTATGCCCGGCTAATTTTTTGTATTTTTGGTAGAGATGGGGTTTCACCACGTTGCACAGGCTGTAATTCTCCAGCTTTTTTCAAGTTGTAATTACTTCCTGACTCTGTTAGTAACAGAGATTGCTATCCCATCACTTTCCTCAGCTTTGCACCTTCATGCATTGTCAGAGGTCCTGCTGATCTAAAGCAGGCAGAAGTAAGTCAGAACAGGTGACATCACGACAGTCAAAAAGTGGCAGCAACTCAAGTGTCCATCAACTGAGGAATGGATGCACAGATGTGGGCTATCCATACACTGGCACTGTTCAGCCCCGAAAATGAATACAGTCCTGACACATGCTACGACATGGATGAACCCTGAAATTGTTAGGCTAAAATAAGCCAGACACACAAGGCCACATAGTATATTATTATATTTATATGAAATATCCAGAACTGGCAAATCAGGACAGGCAGGTTCGCGCTTGTCAGCACTAGGGAAGAATGGAGAGTGACTGCCGATGAGCTCAGGGCTTTGGGGGCATGAAAGACATGTTCTGGAATTAGATAGGGGTGATGGTTGCAAAACTTTGTAAATACACTAAAGACCACCGAATTACATACTTTAAAGGGATAGATTTTATGGTCCTTGAATTATATCTCCACTTACAAAAACAGGATACAGTCACAGAGATGCTCAAAGTGTGGGTAGAAGGGACACTGCAAATAATGGAGGCTCCCAGGGACTTTGGCTACTTTAATGTCCAAGAAGCAACTCAATCTCAAAAGTGCTCAACTGTAATAAAGGAAGTGGAAAGTGGAGTGACAGCAGCTCCTCTGGCCTGGGTGACCAGGGACTCTTGGCTTCAACCAAGTTCTTATGTCACACTGGGCTCCGAAATACCCAGTTACTCTCCATAGCAACAGTTTCATACGGTGGTAATAGTAACAATCACAGCTAATATTTACATTTCAGTCATTATGTGCCATGCTCTGTTCTAAGCACTTGGTACTTCTAAGCACAACATTAAATATGAACCTTAAATGTAGAAACTATTATGACCTCCATTTTACAGAGGTGCAAACTGAGACAAAGACAGTAAATAGCTTGCTTGAGGCTCCCAGCTAGTAAGAGGCAGATGTGGGATTATGAACCCAGGTGGCCTGGCGCCAGCCCATGCTTCTGACCACTATGCTAGCCTGCCTTTCCACAGCAATAGGAGTGTGCAGGAAGGCTCTGAATGGGGCTTGCACTGGGTTGCCATTCTTGAGATGCCATTGTTCTCCAGGCTTGTCCTGTATGTCCCAGCCTGAGGGCTTGTGTCTATTTCCCCTAATACATCCCTATCAGACTCCATCCCAGCAGCACTCCCCACCACCCCCCTCATAAACACCCCAAATTCATACTCCCTTGCCTGGACAAAATCTTACAGTTCCAGTTACTATCTTCCACTTTGTCCTTATCAGGAGGAGCAGGCTGGGTGGTACCGATGCAGAGAACCAACCACTTAGTAGGGGGTTAAGACCTCTTAACCCAGAATTTCTCTCTGTTGTGACCCTCTCCTGCCCCCATTTGCCCAGCCCTTCTAATCCACTGGGTCCCTAGACAGTGTGTGGGGCCCGGCCCCAGATTCTACAGAGCTGAATGCTTACCTCAGTGCTGACTGCTTCATCAGAAGGGTTGATCAGGACCACTGTTTCTAAAACGTCACTTCGGTGATGAAGGATCTTTTGTCCTGCAGGCACAAAAACACACACAAAAGGGAGACCTTTAGCTTTTCCAGATAAAAACTGCCCTGCTGCTCCTGGGACAGCATAGGAATTTCTGCCTCCGATGTAGTACACAGCTCCGAGATTCTCTACATCATTTTGGGAAACATAATTGGTGCTATTAAAAAAGAGGGTGCAGCCACGAGCAGGTTCCTCCCCGAGCTGGGTTTGTGTGGTCGGGGGCTCCTCCTGCTCTCACACTCTCCAGTTTTCAGGGTCGGTCTAGGCAGCTTCCTTGCGGTAATGGCGGTTTTCATCTGAGACAAGGGTGGGTGCCAGGAAAACTCAATGGGGCTCTTGACATTTCCTTTCTCATGGTAATTGGGGATGTTTCTCCGTATCAGCCTTTCTTCTGGTGAGAACTGCACTGAGATTAATTAGGAGCCTTATTGTGAAATGAATGACATCCAGAAACTCCAGTTAACAATTAGCCCAACAATCAGAATGGCTGTCTGAGGCAGGCTTACAGTCTGTTGGAGTATTCATTAATTAATTCACTTGCTCATAGGAAACTGGAGACACTGTAAGCAAATGAAAAGTGGAGAACAACCCTCCCATGAAACAGGGTGGCCAAACTGCCCCCTAAAAATATGCACAGTGGACGGAGAACAACAAAGCAAGGTGTTGGGTGTGATGACCGCCTGTCTAAGGAAGGCTGAAACCCTGCAGGGCTGTGGCTCCACATCCCTGACTTCCCCCCACTCACAGGTCCTAGGGTCATTCGGTGGCCGAACCAGCCCTCCAGCCAAAGGGGACGGAGACCCGTGCATGACCTTCTACGAAGACTCCCCCTCCCCCGACAATGGGATGAAATGATCAGGCGGATGTACGGCCAGAGTTGGTGATACATGCTTGGGCAGCTGCTAAGGACAGGGAAGTGGGTGTTCTCTCTGAAATGTGGGAGGGAGACGCATGGTTGGGAGGGTAGACACAAACATGTCTGCCGCTTGGAAGTACAATGACGCTCAGGCAGCAGGAGGAAATGGAATAGAATCGGAGGGAGGCAGACACCAGGGGAGAGAAATACAAGAGGAAAGAATGACCAAAAGCAACTGTCCTCTAGAAAAATGGTTCAGCAGTTCTTCAAAAAGCTAAAATAGAATTACTGTATGACCCAGCAATCCCACTTCCAGGTGGAATTGAAAGCAGGAACCTGAACAGATGCTTGTATGCCAATGTTAATTGTAGCATTATTCACAATGGTAAGACAGCCCAAATGTCCATCTATGGATGATTGGGTAAAATGTGGTATATCAGTACAATGGAAGATTATTCAAACATAAAGATGAATGAAGTTCTGATAATGCCAAAACATGGATGAACCTAGGAAACAGTCTGCTAAATGAAATAAGCCAGATACAAAAGGATAAATATAGTGATTCCAATTATATGAAATCTCTAGAACAGGCAACTTTATAGAGTTAGAGAGTAGATTAGAAGGTACCAGGGACTAAGAGAAGGAGAATGGGCAGTTATTGTTGAGTGGGTACAGTTTCTGTTTGGAGTGATGAAAATGTTTTTAAAATAGAGGTGATGAAGTCTGGACGCAGTAGCTTTTGCCTATAATACCAGCACTTTGGGAGTCCGAGGCAGGTGGATTGCTTGAACCCAGGAGTTCAAAACTAGCCTGGGCAACAAAGTTGAGACCCCATGTCTACAAAAAAAAAAATGGCCAGGTGCGGTGGCCCATGCCTATAATCCCAGCGCTTGGGGAGGCCGAGGCAGGTGGATCACGAGGTCAGGAGTTCGAGACCAGTCTGGCCAACATAGTGAAACCCCGTCTCTACTAAAAATACAAAAAATTAGCTGGCTGTGATGATGTGTGCCTGTAATTCCACCTACTTGGGGGGCTGAGGCAAGAGAAGAATCATGTGAACCCAGGAGGCAGAGGTTGCAGTGAGCCAAGATTGCACTATTGCACTCCAGTCCCGGCAACAGTGTCAGACTCCATCTCAAAAAAAAAAAAAAAAAAAAAAAAAGCTGGGTGTGGTGGCACACACCTGTGGTCCCAGCTACGTGGGAGGCTGAGGCAGGAGAATCAATTGAGCCCAGAAGGTCAAGGCTGCAGTGAGCCAAGAATATGCCATTGCACCCCAGCCTGGGTAACAGAGCAGGACTCTGTCTCAAAAAACTGATAAAATATAAAAAGAGGGGATGGTTGTACAACCTTGTGAATGTAATTAATGACACCAAATTGTACATTTTAAAATAGTTAAAATGGCAAATTTTATATTTTATATATATTTTATCATGACTTAAAAATTAATAATATACCAAAAAACATTCACTAGTACACTATAAATGGGTAAATTGTATGGTATGCAAACTAGATCTCAATAGAGCAATTAGAAAATAAAAAACGTAAAGCAGTCCAGGATACACTGATTCTTTTTCCTTTATATCAAGAAGGACCAGAAGTACTACAGAAACAGCAACATGTTGAAATAGTCACCACCAACCACCATCACTGTTACCAAGCCCATTCTCCCCCACCATCTTACTTCCCTTAACAGCTAACATTTACCAATAAACCCCACATCACAGATAGAAGCCTAAACAGAACAATCATGGTGTCAGGCACTGTTCTAAGACACACATGGCTTCATTTAATCCTCAGAAGAGCTCTGCGACATAGGTACTGTGATTATCCCCCTTTACTGTCAAGAGCAATGAGTCTACAGAAGAGAATTAACCTGTCCAAAGTCACACAACTAGTAAGTGGTCGAGCCAGGACTTGGAGCCAGGTCACCTGGATCTAGAGTCCTTCTGCTTCGCTGCCCTATGGGTTTGGTTACTGGACTAAAATTTGTTAAAATAGACAAGGCACAGACACCAAATGCCAAAAGACAGTTAGAGAAAGGTTCAAAGAAATAAAATCAGAGATAAGCTTACAAAAGCAGGAAGGCAGAAAATATTAGGAGAAGAATATTGGCCAAAAAAAAGCAAAGGTGGCAGAATATCCCACATAAAAGAAGTTAAAATTAAGAGAAAATATGTGATGTCTTACTCCAAAAGCCTAAAAATAAACTCCAAAACAGAACAAAGTCCCACAGTTTGAGCAGACAAAGAACTGAGGCTTAAGAAGAATAAACCACAGGAAAGAAAGTTAATTCATTATGAATGCTAAATACTGTAATTTATTGGACATTGCTTTTTGGCGTTTTGGTTGTTTTTGGTTTTGACAACCATGTACATTTAAAGCTAAAGCAAAAGAAAATCAACTTAAATAAGCAAAGGATAAAATGAAAATTGGCAAGACACATGAAACTATCCTCTTTCTAGGTCTTTCCATCAGTGGTCTTCTTGAAACAAAGGTTTCAAGAGCTTCAAAGGCACTAGGTTGAGATGAAATTAAGCAAAAGCTTAAGACCAAGGAGAAGGAATATCATTTCTTTGGTCACAATTTTGTTGTGGGCACCCAGAGCATCAGGCAGTGCAATGTCCAAATATGACTGTCATCATGTCTGTATTCTGCAGGAATCCATACAAGTAGACTTGAACAAGGTACATAAAGTGGCTCCCTCCGCAAGTGATGGTAATGAAATCAGAGCCTCTTTCTTTCTGAAGTGATCCTACACAATGCCCTCAGCCTCGCCAACCGCACCCTTCAACACCCACGTCCAGGTGACAGCAGCCTGCACAGTCCACCTGCCTCCACATCACGCTCTTCCCCAAACACACAGTGAGCTCGCCTGCTGCCGAGGTGGCCCCTGGCAGGAGGCTTCTTACCATCCACCAGCAGTCCCTTTCTTTGGCTTCATCACTTGCAAACAAAACAAATGCCACGTGACAGCTGCCATTTACCTCCACTCCTTCCAAGTCAATCTTCAGACCAGTTTGCCCAGGAATTCAACTAACGATGTTCTCTTTTGTCCATCTTTGGAAATATCGAGAGGAATGGCACAGACGTGCACCAAGATGCCATGGCTGCTCCTTCAACAAAAGCCTTTTTATAGGATCGGATTTGAATGAAGGAGGGGATTTAAAGGGAGAGAGAGAAGCTTCTAGCTCTTGTCACAGCCAGACTGTTGGCCAGATTCTTTCCTGGGACGATGTAAAGTGGGGCCGGGCCACCCCAGCATCTGGTCAAGCCTGGCAGAGGGGCCCTGACGCGCCCCCACCCCTGGCATCCCCGTGGGTGCCAGCTTTCCTGCGGCAGGCGGGCGGGTTCTCAGCGCAGGCGACTGGGATGCTCACAAAGTTGCATATTTGGGGAATGCTTCACACTGGGAAACGGGCCAGGCATTCTGAAGGGAGGCCACCACCCTGGCTTGTAAAGGTCTCATTCAGTTGCTTCAGAAAAGAAGTTCCCAGGAAAGAAAGGCAGCCGGGTTCCAGCCTCTCTCCCCACCATTGTAGTCCGCATTCTCCATTCGACACCTCACAGGGAAACCCTTAGGCAGCCCCGTGAATAGTTAACTTTCCCGTGAATAGTTAACTTTGCATCGGTCTGAGGGCAGCAAAAGCGGGGGCTCAACCTGGAATGATTGTGTCGCTTATTGCTTCATAAGAAAAAGTCTTTGCGGGCTTCCCCACAAAACTCAGCATGATTGTGAAGCCTCGACCTGGGTCGGGGGCGGGGGCGGGGGCAGTGGAGAAGATTGTGTGTGACAAAAGGGGTCCGCGCCACCTCAGAATCAAAAGAGGACGGTCTGAGGACCCTCGAAGCAGCAGGGACCTTGCAGACAATGAGACTTTTGTTTGTGTTCTCCCAAAGCTGTGTTTGGAACTCAGAAGGAAGCCTGCATTTTTTGGTTATTGTGGGGATTTTATTCCTTTTTGAAAACGTGTCAGATTAATTGAACCTATGTGTCTTATAAGATTTGGCTTTTTTAGTAGCTTACGTTTTACTATATTCAATTGATTCTGAAATCTCTTGAAGCAAAACGTTATTATCTATGTATGTAAATTTCTAGGCTCCTTGCGGGATCTCTTCTCCACAGAGTTTAGGATTCATCTACACATACACACACACACACACACACACAAGCACACACACCCCTCAGAGGCTTCGCCCTGGTTTTGGAAGGAGGAAATAGAAATGGCAGTTGAAGAATAAAGAAAGCCTCTGATTTGTACTCAGTATGAAAGGGAAATGATGAGGAGGGTCCTGAACTACTGGTAACCAGGACTTCGGGGCAGGCATGGGCACGGGCTTTAGTCAGGAGAAAAGTCGTCCTGCCCCCATCTCTGCCTCTCTGCTGTGTCAGCTCCCACTGCCGCCCTCTCTTCACCTACCCACTACTCTCAGCCCCCTGCCCAGATTCAACAATGGAATAACTTACAATGTGAAGATTCTGGAGTTAGAGAGAAAAATATGTGAGATAAAAAAGGACTGGGTTGATTTAGCTGAAAGTAAAGTTTGGTCAATCGAGAAAGACCATAAGCACTAAATGTCTTGATTTTAAAGTCTGTTTTCAAGCCAGGCACGGTGGCTCATGCCTGTAATCCCAGGACTTTGGGAGGCCGAGGCAGGTGGATCACTTGAGGTCAGGAGTTTGAGACCAGCCTGGCCAACATGGTGAAACCCTGTCGCTACTAAAAACACAAAAATTAGCCAGGCATGGTGGTGCATGCCTATAATCCCAGCTACTTGGGAGGCTGAGGTATGAGGATTGCTTGAACCTGGGAGGCAGAGGTTGCAGTGAGCTGAGATCACGCCACTGCACTCCAGCCTGGGCAACAGAGTGAGACTCCATCTCAAAAAATAAAAAATAAAAAATAAAGTCTGTTTTCATTAGAAGGAAGAAGAGAAGGAGGGAGGGAGGAAGGAAGGAGGGAAGGAAGGAAAAAAGGGAGGGAGGAAGGGAAGGAAGAGAAAATGATAGCAGTCAGAGTTATTCAACTCAACCTCTTTACCAAAGTGAATTTTTTTGAGAGGAAACCTCTAACCTCCGACCCCTTGTGCAAAAAACACTCCCAAGAGTAAAATGTAGCTAAACGGCTAAGAGCAAGAAATGAAAGGTGCTTGGTACAGGAACTGAGAATTAATAACTAACCAACAGGTCTCCCGGTAGCTTGTAATAGCAGCTTTTGGTGTGAAATCATTTCCAGCTCCAGGCCTCCTTTCTGCAGAAACCCACATGGCAGGTAAAGCAAATGTGTGGTTGATTTGAAGAGAACGGGAGCTGGTGAGGCAGGAGGGGAGACGCCTGAAGCAGCAGAGGTTTGTAGTGAACTTTTTCTTCCAGAGCCCCTCACAGAAGTCCTCTCTATCCCTGTCAACTAACGCTGGGGCCCAGAGGCCTGGCAGGAAGGTTTCCCCAAAACTTCCTTTTCAGAGGGAGGAAAGGTGCCAGCAAATAAGGAAGTCTCGCGAGCAGCACAGAAGCCTGTTCCTGAGAGCTCCAGGTGGTTCTCTCTGTGCCCCTCTATCCCACCACATCATTTCTAAGCAAGAAAAACAGAGAGAAAGAGAAAGAGGTGAACATAGGCTACCCAGTAACCATGCTCTGAGAAGCTACAACGAGCAGCTCTCCATCCCAGGTGCCCCTGCTTAGAGCTCCAGAGAGGGTCCAGGAGAAGGATCGAGGCAACCCAGCCTAACAGAAGACTTCCTTGGCTCCCCTGGAGCAAGAACCCACCTCGGCCCTGAGGGAGGACATGATCCCAAGGCACGGTGAGTCACAAAACCCTCACCCCTGCCACAGAGGTACTGTTAGAAGACAAAGGTGCTAGGAGACTTGGTTCTAATGCCACGGATCCCCAAAGACCAAGAGCATCAGCACAGAAAACAGAAGGCCAGCTGTTACCAGGAAATTACACAGAATCTGTCTCCAGGGAAGTAAAACTCCTAGCCCTGGAGTGAGCTGGATTTCTCAGGGGTCCTCCGCATCAAATTAACTCCCCCAATCAACTCACTCATCTTTTCGCCTTCATCCGCTCTTGCACATCTCAGCCTGAGGCTTGGAAAAGAACCTTTTCTAGGCTGGGTGTCTCAGAGGCAACAGAGAACATGAGCAAAAAGGTGGCAAAAGCATAATTCAATATGCATGCTGGTTTTAAGGTCATGCACACATTGGAGCACCTTCTATGTGCCAGGTGCCATCCCACCTGGGTCCAAAAATGACTGAATACAAGGCTAATACACAGAAACGGGTAGTGACAAAATCTAATCCTTTGATCACCAGACAGTCCATCACCAGAATACAGCAATAAAACCTTACATGTGTAGAGCGCCTTAGAGTTGCCAAAGCATTTTGTCCTTCAGGTAGTTCTTTGTTTAGTCTCACAGCATTTTTATGAAGTAGTGGGGCAAATATTATCCTCTCTTCATGGATGAAAGAGCTGAGGTTTACTGACTTGACAGTGCGGAAGAACAGGCCTGAGGACCCTTGTCACACTCCACGAGGCCACTCAAGGCCAAGGTCAGTGCTGTGACACTATTCCTTTCTCCTTTTCCTGATCCACTGCCATCCAAAATAAAGATTTTCAAGCTGTGATGCCAAGATTCTCCTTTGTAAGAGGTAAGTGTGCAGCCAGGGTTGGCTGCTGGTCAGTCAATGCCTGCTGAATTGCCTGTGTGTGTGTGAGTGTGTGTGCGCGTGCACGTGTGCACCCAGCAGGGCACTATGGCCTCCCACACACGTCCTGAGGGCAATTCCTTCTTGGTTTCTGCTGAACCATCAGCCAAGTTCTTTCCCACCTTCCCCCTATATTCCTAGAAATGACATTTCTTTTCTGTGGCAAATAAATTTTTGTTTATGCATCTGTTTCATCTCTGATATATGTTCCTGAATCTATGGCTCTCCAAATTTTGAACACTTGTTTTTTTAAGAGAATAAAAAAAACTCAAGTTCAGGAGACTTTGCAAATAATTTTCTTTAGTTTAAATAAAGTGATCATTGCTTGTGAGTTAGACAACGTTTTTTTACCTTGGATATCTTTTGTGTTACAGGGAATTTAGTTATTACCTAACTTGAGTCTGTACCTAATTTTCTCTATACTTCCTGGACTTTGTGGTTGTTAGTTTTCTTTTTTGTTGTTGTCAGTGGTTTCAGTTTGGTTTTCCATGTGCAGGATTCTCATTTGACCTGCTTTCTAAAACCTCTCTTCGGTGTTTCTCTCCTACCCAGTCCCATTCTCTTAGGTTCCCCTCTTCCTTTTTTTCTTCTCCCTTTTAAAAATTATCAAGGCAAAGGGATGAGAATCAAGGATATGAAGGGTTAAGGTGAAAGACAGGGGAAGGAAGAAGTTTGCTCCCTTTTTCTCTGTTTTATCCTCCGCTGAAAGAAGCAGAAATAAATAACATAGATGGTGTTGAAACTTGGGCTCCCTGGAGGGCACCTAAGTAGAACCAGCAAAGCCCAATCCTGGCACCAGCTGTGGTTGATAAGATAGCCTAAGGGTCACATCTTCAACAAAGTACAGAAGCGACAGATTAAAAATAAAAATAAAAAAGGCACATGGAGTGAAGGGCGATGTAGTAACCTGTCAGGGGAGCCAACTCCAGGTGTCTTTAAATACAGTGACCAGCCTGGGCAGTATGGTGAAACCCCATCTCTACAAAAAATACAAAAATTAGCCAGGCATGGTGGTGCACGCCTGTGATCTCAGCTACTCGGGAGGCTGAGCTGGGAGGATCACTGGAGCCCGGGAGGTTGAGGCTGTAGTGAGCCAAGATCACACCACTGCACTCCAGTCTGGGCAAGAGAGTGAAATCCTGTCAAAAGAAGGAAAGGGAGGAAAGAAGGAAGGAAGGAGGGAAGGAGGGAGGGAGGGAGGGAGGGAAGGGAGAAAGAGAGGAAGGGGGAAAGGGGGAAGGGGGAAAGGGGGAAGGAAGGAAGGAAGGAAGGAAGGAAGGAAGGAAGGAAGGAAGGAAGGAGAGAAAGTTCAATGCCTACTCGTGTTGGTGTTTGCTTCACCATTTCCAAAGCACTTTCTTCTATGTCCACTTACTTAAGCTCTAATGACAGGGTTCCAAGTTTCTGATCTGGTTTCCTCTAGGCTGAGACAAGGTGGGATCTGTGAGTGCCCTGTTCTCTAAGCAAAACCTGCTGCAGGCAAAGGAAAACACACATGCCCCTCATGCACAAGAAAGGAGTCTCCTCTTCTGCATGTAAAATTTCCAGCAGCCAAGAGGGAAATGTGGTCCCCGCAAGCCTAGCAGAAGGATTTGTTGCTCTTACAGAGTAAGACATCAGAATTTCCTCTCCTCACAGAATGGGAGGACCTGAAGGAGTCTTGGCAACGATTTCATCCCCCCTCTCTTCCTCTTGTTTTACAGAAGAGAAAACTGAATCTCAAAGACGAGGAGTGGCCTCTCAAAGGCTTTTCCTGTGCATATTGTGGTCAGTTCTATTGGAGAGTAGGTACTAAAATACTAACACTACCTTTCACTTGTGATGGACTTTATGGTTTATACAATTTTTTATTTTCATAGTACCTCATTTGCATATCACGAAGGTCAATGTTTATCATTCTTCCTTTTTTATAGATGGACAAATAGAAGCTGTTGGGACAGGTTCCTTAATAAGGGTTAGCTGTCTTGTCCAGCATCAGAGAGACAAAATAAGCTACTGAACTAAGATTTATCTGTTTATTTATTTATTTTGAAACAAGGTTTCTCTCTCTGTCACCCAGGCTGGAGTGCAGTGGTACAAACATGGCTCACTGCAGCCTTGACCTCCTGGGCTCCAGTGATTCTTCCACCTCAGCCTCCTGAATAGCTGGGACCACAGGCACAGGCTGCCATGGCTGGCTAATTTTTTGTACTTTTTGTAGAGATGGGGGTTTGCCATGTTGCCCAGGCTGGTCTCGAACTCCTGGGCTCAAGAAATCCTCCTGCCTTGGCCTCCCAAAGTGCTGGGATTACAGCTTGAGCCACCATGCCCAGCTGGAACTAGGTTTTAAATCCAATCCACAGGACTCCTGATCCCTACTCTCTTTTCACTGTCCCTCACTGCTTCTCAGATTGTTTTAAGTGTTTACAAGTTCCAGATCCTTAATTTTTAAGAATAAGATCTGAGATACATTTTCCTCAGAATGTTATAGAATAATCCCAGCATTTGGGATATGGATCTGGGAATCATTTTTGTTTTGAAGAAACCCCGCGGTGTGCCAGGTGCCCTGTGCAGTATTAGGTAAAACCAAAAGATTACCTATATCAGCTATTCTTACCACAAAAAAGCCACTTTCACATGGTTCATCAATTAGACCTGACTTTGAGACTAGAGTAGGTTTCAGACACCTTTTTTAAAAAATCTTAATGGTCTTCTCCTGCTTTTGTATTCCCCATTTATTAAAACAACGTGAATTGTTTTAGAAGACACGGTTTTCTGGAGGTTAGTTCAGGCAAATTCGTGCTATGTTCATAAACTGAGCACTGAGATTAAAACATGGATGAGATGCTCCCCGTATCCTGAAGAGATATGGTTTAAAGAGGAGACAGTGTTTTGACAGTTTCTAAATCAGGAATCATAAGTCATAAGGAGGGTCTGATACACAGCAGATGCGCAATCAGTATTTCAAAAAGGAATGAATAAGAACAATGGCTAAGGTATATTCAAGACCTGCCCTGGGTCAAGACCTGACCTAAGCTCTTTATGTCTGTGATCTGATGTAATGTGCACATTAATGCTATGAGGAAGCCACTCTTGCCATTTCACAGAGGAGGAAAAGGCGGCACAGGGCAGTGGAGCAACAGTGCAACAGTCTGCATTAGTTCGTAGTGGAACTGGGCTGGAGACCGGGTGTTCAGTATCCAAAGTCCTGGCTTTCAACTAATAAGCTATCCTAAAGGAAAGCAGGAAGACAGATGACAGAGAGTTTGCTTGGGGGCATGCTGAGTTTGAGGTCCCTGTAGGATCTCCAGATGGCTCTGTCCAATAAGAGGCAGAAACGTGGCTCTCATGCTTGGCACTAGGCTTGGCCAGAAACACAGATGATGAATACTTTATTGATTAATAACAACATAATAAGTGACCTCCTTTAAAATCATCCTCACATGATTTTTATGTATTTCTATCCTAATACCCGAACACACTGCTAGCATTATTTCCCCTGGGAGCAAATGTAATCATTAAAGGCTCAAACAGCTTTTCCCAGGAAATATTGATTCTTGGAGTCATTTGATAGGTTTATCGGACATTTAATTTGCCATCAGACTCCTGACATTGATCAAATCCAGGGAAATGGTTGACCTTTCACCCTCATCTGTTACTATCAAACCAAATCATCAGACTACTATTCGGTCTCAAAGCCAGCTGCCTTTTAAAAACAAAAATCAAATTAGTCTTTTTCGGTATTTGGCTATTGAAAAGAAAACCAAAAAAAAAAAAAAAAAAAGAAAACATGCAAATAGCTGACATAACACATATTAAACCTAGAATCTACTGATTTCCATCCCTCAGAAAGTTGTTAGCTCTAGGCCAAGGAGAAATAGTATGAGTTGATTTTTCCCTGGTAAAACTGTGAGGGGGACAATACCATTGGTAGTGGCAGCATCAGGCTGGGCCACAGCAACCAGCTTGGTGATCGGCCAGGAAGGGACTTCTTAAGGTCAAGATGCTGACCAAAAAGGATGAGGCTCAAGACCTGAGCTCTGGTCTTGGCTGAAGTGGTACCTCGGCTGCCACCATCTGTAATAAGTAATGTACAGGTGGACACTCAGGTCCTGCACCCCAGCCAGGATGAATAAATCTGGTCATGTTGTTACAGGATTTGACATATAGCCTTAGCCCAACCCAAGGGACCTGTGATTTTTGTTGTTTGTATGAATCGTGTTTATTCCTCCACTGCATCATTTCAAAGGGTGAGGTGGAGATGGCTCATTCGTAAGTGCCGACAGAATCAGCACCTATGTACTTCCTCTCTCCACGGTGCCTGTGATGTTGAGTCATGGCTGGATGCCTGGCTGCCCAGAACAGCACACCCAGTTCCCAATGACCTTGGTTCTTCCCTCTTCCAGACCTGAAGGGTGATTCTCAGCACACCAGGGGCACAGTCCTGATTCTGCTTTCCTGTTCTTTACCCTCAGTTACAGGCCCTGTCTGGGAAACCAAAATGATGTCTCACTTAAAGCCTAGTTCTCAACTTCTCCCATTTGGGTTTGATTGAATCCAAAACACATTTCTTCCACTTAAAAAAAAAAAATTTTTTTTTGAGGGAGGGTCTCACTCTGTTGCCCAGGCTAGAGTGGCATAAATATGGCCCCCTGCAGCCTCGACCTCCTGGGCTCAAGCAATCCTCCCAACTCAGCATCTCCAAGTAGCTCACACTACAGGTGTGTGCCACCATGCCCAGCTAATTTCTTTTGTTTTTTGTAGAGATGGGGTCTCACTATGTTGCCCAGGCTAGTCTCAAACTCTTGGGCTCAAGTGATCCTCCCACCTCAGCCTCCCAAAGTGCTGGGATTACAAGTGTGAGCCACTGCAGCCGTCCTTCTTACACTGTTAAATGCCTTTTCTTTAAACTCTTGGCCCACCGATGGTCTTTCAAGACCTCTACTGCATCTTCAGGCACTATCCTTTGCTATGTTAATCTCAAAAATAGCCCCCGAAAAGCCATCATATTTGCTCATGTTTTCCTCTTTACTATACTCCTTTTCCTTATTCTGAGCAGGAAAGACTTAAGTCTTTTCCCCCTTTCCCTTTAACCTTTCCTGCTCTCTTTATGTTGTCCTGACATGCAGCAGCAAGAGAAGGGTGTCACTTTTGAAGACTTTGATAAGCTACGTGAACATAAAGCTTTGGGTAGATATTTTAGCTCTATATATTAAGCTTTATTTTATTTTATTTTATTTTATTTTTGAGATGGAATTTTTCTCTTGTTGCCCAGGCTGGAATACAGTGGCACAGTCTCGGCTTACTGCAACCTCTGCCTCCTGGGTTCAAGCTATTTTCCTGCCTCAGCCTCCCGACTACCTGGGATTACAGGCACCTGCCACCACACCTGGATAATTTTTTTGTATTTTTAGTAGAAACAGGGTTTCAACACATTGGCCAGGCTGGTCTCAAACTCCTGATCTCAGAGGATCCACCCACCTCAGCCTCCCAGGGTGCTGGGATTACAGGCGTGAACAACCACGTCTGGCTATATTAAACATTAAAGAGGACCATGCAACAAGGTCTTGGCAGGTAAACTGTTCTGACCACCTCTTCAGAGGCTCTGCCACAGGGGATGCTGAGCCACTGTGTATGAGATAGTCCCAGCTCCTCTCGGTGGGCAGAAGCAGGATAAATTTAATAGAACTTTCTCCAACTAAACCCTTCACCACTTCTCCCTCAACCAAATCCAAACCCTATATTTCAGCAGTAAAATATTTATTAAAAGGCTAAAAAAATATATTTAGTAAAGGGTAAATACTTGCACGAACTATTGAGTACTGTCTTAGAAACATCATATAGAATTGACCTTCTTGTAAGCTTCCCTTCATATCACTGTTTTTACTGTAGATAAAGAGATGTGAAACCCAGCTTGCTGCTGACTCAGGCCTATGGAGAATCATACTTTGACCAGTAGGATGCAGGCCCTTGGGTTTTAAATTAGCCATTGAGTTTTTCATTTCACCTAATAGCATTCAGCTTGAAGAACCATACTACTAAAGCTTACATGAAATAAACTGGTAATTTACAATGCTGATGTGTTCATTTAATTTCCACTAACAGGAATCTAAATTTTTAGTAAATCGGATATTCATGCCAGTTGGTCACTGCATTCATTTTTTGCCCTACTGGGATACTTTGCTTGAAGGTTGTTTTAAATAAAGAGCATTGTTTGGTGATAGAATTTACTGTGCCATAAAATAAGGTATCATACCCACTTAAATCTAATCCATTTTTTACATGTCCAGCTCATAATTTTATTTCCTCCTGGAATATCTCTCTGTCCACTTCAATTCTCAGAGTTGTCTCTTACCCCCAATTTCTGGGATAGCAGTTAAGAGTCTCTATACTACATAGCTCAATTAGAGGAAGTACATAGTGTTTATATGAGCTATTGCCTCCAACCAACTTATAAGACTCTAGTTAACAAAATGCTTTCACATACTTTCATGTATCTCTCATTGAACTTCCTGTGAAGGTGGCAATTTCTATGTAAACCTTACAGGGCTTAGATCCGAGCCTTCCACCTATAGGGATTCAGGTGATGACAATCTTTTGCAAAACAGGAGAACTAAAAATACACATACCCGTAGTTACACACAAACACTCACTCCATTTCTGAGTGGGATTTACCATAATAGTGTGGATTGAAATGTGTGTGTGATTCAGTCCACACTATTATGTTAAATCCCACTCAGAGGGATTTAACAAGCCAAGTAAGCAATCAAAGTGTGATTTGCTTACTTTGTCTTTAGAAGTAAGCAAATCAGGAGATCTACCTTCAGGATCTGAAAAATACACACCCAGGCCATCATTAGCAGAAAGCCCACTGCTGTGCATAAATAACTAAAAAGAAGACACTGCCTAGCTCTTTCCAAGTGATTAGGGCCAAAAACTGCCCCAAAGTTTCAGGAGTTGTGTGTCTGGTTTTCTCACACGCCCATTGGATTTTGCCTGTGGTCATTCTGCCACCCCGTAAGATCTCTTAAGGAATTAAAATTAGGCATCACTAGAAAGATTTCATTTTGATTTTATATTCAACTACAAGGTCTTCACAAGGTCACTATTAAAGGGGTGCTACAGCATGTCCCCAAACCACATTTTTTGCTGAAGGTTAATTTCTTACCTTAACAATGTACTTTTTATTTATTTTAAGATGAATACCATTGACCTCTGGGAGATTATAACTGAAAGAATACATCTGCTTATTTAGGAAAATGTGATGTAGTAAACCAAAGGAATTAAGTTCTGGGCCATATATTTAATCAATGGTTTACTTAACAGAGATTTGTTTCTGAGGCAATTCAACCAAATCTGACCAATGGGCATTTTCAAGGCATTGGTAAACGTACTCTGAACCAACAGACGTAGCTCTCCTGAGAAACAGGTCTGAAACCCTTGACAAAGAGCAAGTCAAACAAGGTAGTCAAATAAATTCTATCCTCTTCTATCTTCTTTTTAAAAAGACTGAAATTTTAGTTTAAAATGAGTTCAAGGAGGGAGGGAAATAATCTGGAGACTTTGAGGAAACTTGCCCTTGAGCAAATCCCCAGATTTTAATTTACATGAGAAGTAACAAGTTCTCATAAGAAAGGCAGTATGCATAAAATCACTTTCTACATTCCTGTCTTGCATTAGTCTCCATTGGGTATTTTGTATGTATTTATATACACTTGGAATATATGCAGTGATCCATATGTATGCTAATCAAAGTTCTTACAATGTATTACTCTTTGCTCTTTCACAAATTAAATAGTATAAATTGGGAGCACAGTTTGTCCCTGTAAAAATGCCAACAGGTAAGCCGGCCCTAGAGAAAAATGGACCAAATCAAGCTCTGCTAGAGCTCTGGAGTATAACTGAAAGAACATAGGATTTCTGCCCAGAAAGCAACACTGAACACCTCATTTATTTTGAGGTAGAGGCTGTAGCTGGAGAAGCTGGAAGGTGAGATGGAGCACCCTAAGGTTGCAGAGGGCACCACTGCTCAGCGTAAACTCAGATATCTGGAAAATGCAAGGCTTCAAAATTAAGGATTGGAAAGGCAGGAGCTGAGCAAGCCTGAGGCCCCCCTCAGCTCAGGGTCTTGGCCAAGTGACAGGAGCTGGACAGGGGCAGGAGCCAAGTGGAGGAGCAGTGCTTTCTGTGGGTCAGCTATCCCTCCAGAGGAGAGCCGAACCACATTCCCGACTCCAGTTCACTTTTTTCTCATAGTTCTTAAACAACAGAAGATGATGCCTTAATGTGTTATCTATATCGCCCTGAAAAATACCTGCATTTCCTTCTGTCATATCGAATCAAATTCATTATAAAATTTCCTGTTTCATATCTACAAAATTGCTCTAAAGAATGTTACATTTTTATTTTAAAAAAGTAAGGGTTATTGGGGGAAAGAAAGTCTACTTATCAATACTTCTTTTGATTCCAATGACAAAGTAAAAAATATATTTCTCATTTCTGGTCCATTCTCTTTCAATATAAAATGTCTGTGCACTCTTGCTTTGTTAGACAAAGCATTCCTTTAATATCTTGGTCTGTTTTTATTTGATTTAAAGAATGACAGTTGCAAAAGGATATCTAACAGAACGCTAGAGGTACACAGCTTGGCACATACAAAATATTCTGAATGAGTCTTTCCCTTATAGATGGATGATTCTTTTAAGTGGGCTCAGTTGTGTGCTTTCCCCAGTTTGCATCTGACTCTTGTGGTCAACTGAGAAGTGTCCTGTTCAGAAAAGTAGTAGAGAGAGAACCAGCTCATACTGTACTATTAATATTTTCTGGAAGCTCTGATAATAACTTTGGAGTTTCATCTTAACTTGCTAACTTTCTAGTCCTTGGGGGTAAAATTTTTGCTTCTTGTTTTAAAAAAATTCAATTAACAAATTACAAACTATGAGATAGATGCAGTGAAAATCAACCCAAATAGGAAATTCTGCTCACTTATTTTCCATACCACTTGCATGGACCAGGAAGGTGGTAATTTAGCAGAATGCTAAACCATGATGTAAATGTGGATCCCCTGTTTCCCTTTGTTCCTCCTCTCTCTTTTGTAATGTCTGCATTTTGGCATTTCTGCATTGCCTCTTTGGTTTCAGAGCTTTCTCACCGAGCCATTTCCCGTGGAAAAAAAAAAAAAAAAGAAGAAGAAGAAGAAGGAATATAGCAATTAGCATACATTATGTGGCTGTACCAAAAGCTATACTCACAAACATGTCTGCATGACAGACAAGTGGGCTGTGTTTCGTCTTGTTTCCTGGACTGCCCCGTCCTGCCCACAGCCTGCCATTTGCCAACAGAAGATGCCACCCCTTCCCTTCCTCCGCCATCAGCTTTCCCAGCACTGCGCAGCCAGTCAGCTTGCTGGCTCAAAGTACTACTTAATGAGTTTTTAATTCAGTTTTGACTCTGGAACCCAGCCAGCTACTGCTGCCTGGGGCTTGCATTTCCCTTTACACATCCTCAGCGACTAGTCATAAAGACAAGACGCTTCACTGTTGGGTTTCTACAGGGAGGATTAGCTAGGCCTCAGGCCTCACATTATCGCCAGGTCTTGCTGGCTGCAGACAAAAAAAGGGCTAAAGGGAGTTATCTCACAGAGCCAGGGGAAGAATCAGGGAGACACCTCTGAGTGCTGGGAAGCTGCTGTCTCAGCCTCTCTAGGCAGTGAACACTGCTCTGTTATCAGTGGGCCACAGTTCAGTGAGAACTAAACTACGTGGAATATTTGGGAGGCCAAATTCACATGCATTTTTACAAACAGATGCCCATTGTGTACCGGGATCCTGGAATACTCCTCTCCACCAAGGTTCCAGTGGCCACTTTTTTCTCTCCCCAGAGGCTGCAAAGGGGTCTGCACGCTGCCCTTACCTCCCTGGATTCTGTTGACGATCATGAAAAAGTCAATGCTGCTTGGGGAGGCTCTGTATAAGCCACAGAAGCTATTACTCTAGGAGAAAATGTTGAAGAAACTCTCTGAGGCTTAAAGTGCTGGGATATACCTTGTACATGATGTAGTTTCTCCCATATTTGCCAAACCACAGCTAGCATATTACAGTGTAAAATTTCAGGGCCTGGGACTTGCAGCCAGAAGACCTGGGTTTAAGTCTTCTTGCCACTAGTATCATTTGGAGCAAGTGACACTGAGCCCTGTCTATTAAATGGGGATAATAAATAATGCCTATTCTAAGAGTTGTTGTGAGGGTAGAACATGATGGGATCTCAGAGCTATTGAAATGTTTGCTATCACTAGGATTTCTCCCTTCTAGTCTATCTGGTTCTACAGTTAGGCTTTGCAGCTTGCTCTATCATAGCACGTAGCATGCTCTATCAGGGTGTCTCCCAACATGCAGTACATGTTCTACTGGCAGTATGCAAGATTGAGGTGATACACTGATGAGCTTTTTCACATTTTAATAGTAATGTATATTTTGTATATAGTGAATATGTTTAGGGTTATACGGCACTGCTTTTTCATCTAGGATAGTGATATAGTCCTGTTCAATAAATGGCTAAGTGAACTAATGATCATTACATCCTATCCTCTTGTTTAGTGGATGGGAAAACTGAGCCCAAGAGGTCATGTGACTTGCTTAAGGTCCTGTTCCTGGTTTTTGGCCAGGAACAGGACTGTTGGTTGTTCTTGGTTCTTCCTCCTGGCCACAGAATCCTTCGGGATCATTGAATCGTATAAGTAACATCTCTATTAGTGTTTTAACCAACTGATGTACAACATTTTAAATTCTGATTTATTTTAGATTCTGGGTCTGCGGACTTGACTATACTGTATGACTTAAGTATCTATTCCGTCATTTATTTATTCATTCATTCAACAAATATACATTAGGAACTTCCTCTATGCCAGGTCCTAGAGATATAGTGGTCAGCAAGACTTACATTCTAGTAGGGACAGAGGAGCAAAAATAAACAAATAATTAAGACAATTATCAGACAGTGATTGGCAAAGAATTAAAATATGGACATGTGAAAAAAACCAAACTGGGTGACTATATTTTGACCAGGGGACCGAGAAAGATTAAGGTCAAGAAATCCACTACAAATTAGCTGACAAAATTACCTTTTATTTCTAAAGTGTAGGCTTCAGTGGGTCCTGTACTTTGGTTTTAGCCTTTCAAGGTTCTCATGGTATTCAAATAGCAACAGTAGGACACTGTATCGTACAAGACATACATGTCCAATTGCTAACAGGTGAACCCAATTGAAAAGAGGGAAAAAACAAACAAGGAAGAAAGGAAAGAGACTCTTCCAAGAAAAATACTCATTCATGGGTAAATATCACCTATGAATATCACCTATGAAGAGAGAGAGATAAAACTCCCTAACAAATAAATACTAAAATTGTTTGAACAAAGTACCCTTGCAAGCAAAAACACGCAGGGAAAGCAATGTTCACCCAACAGACTGAGAGCTCTTCTGTTTAAGACCACACAGGCCTTACCCTGTCCCTGAAGATAGGCAGAGGAGCTGGAACTGAGGTCCCACCCACCTCAGAATGGATGTCTTACTTAATTACTGAAGACAACTGTATTGGTTCCCTGGTTACCCTCCATGTGATTTCCATGATCCTTTGCCTCTGTCATATCAGGCATGAGCTCTACGACTCATACAAGAAAGTTGGCACTAGCAAAGAGATGACCTTGCAACATTACCAGGGAAGCAGTTCCCATCCAGCCCATCATCAGCCCCTTTTTAAACTGCAAGAAGAGACCCAGATAATAGCCAAATTAGTGTCATTCAATGAAGGAACCACTGCTCTTCAACTCAAGATGCCCCCAAAATTCTGATGCTAAAAATAAATTTCATACCACAGATAATGTCACCCTTGTCACAGTCCTGGGCTAGATTATCAACACCCTCACTTTAACTAGGAAACAATGCCTCCTACCTTGTGAAAACCCTGGGAACCAGGTCTCTGGGATGAAATGATGCAGTCCAATTAGAAGTCTTATAGCAGGCTGGGGGAGTGGCAGCTCATGCCTGTAATCCCAGCAGTTTGGGAGGCCAAGACAGGAGGATCACTTGAACTCAGGAGTTCAAGACCAGCCTGGGCAACATAACACGACTCTGTCTCTACAAAAAATTAGCCAGATGCGGTGGTACTCGTCGCAAAGTACTCGTCCTAGCTACTTGTGATGTTGATGTGGGAGGATCACTTGAGCCTGGGAGTTCAAGGCTGAGGTTTGCCATGACTGCACCACTGCACTCCAGCCTGGGCAACAGAGCAAGACCCTGTCTCAAAAAAAAAAAAAAAAAAAAGAGAGAGAGAGAGAGAAAGAAAAGAAAAGAAAAAAGAAAAAAGTCCTATAGCCTGTAACACAGGGTTACAGAAATATGAATTTATATGGATCTATTCCAAACCTCTGTTTCACAGATGAAGACATTAAGGTTCAGAAAGGCTAAGTGACTTGTCCGAAGTCACACAGCAAGATAATGGCAGAGCCAGGAGTAATGTGCAGGTTATCCACACACCCATCCTCCCCAAAGCAAGAGACTGAGGTTGCTCCCCCAGGACCTCGTGCTCTTACAGCTCTATGACCCCGACACCTCCTTCCTACATCTATACTTTATCCCACACCAAATGGAAGCATTCTATTAAGTGATCTCATCTAAAGTGGCAAAAAAAAAAGTATCTGATTCCTAATCTAGACATGACTCAGATTCCTTATTGAAAGCACAGATGGGCTGCAAGAGAAGCAGTTTAAGCTCAACTCTTAGGTTGCCTGTTTGGGTCAATGATGGTAAAAGCATGGAATCTCATCCAGTTGGCTACAAACGTTGGGCTAGAGGCGATCACACATCCTCCCTTCTTTTGGAAAAGAAATAGACTAGGAAACATAACTGCCTTATTTACAAAGCTATTTAGAGTCAGAAAACTCTTCACACAGAATGTCCAGTAAGTCTCCTCTCCTTAGGCTGTTCTATATTTTTCTTTTTTTCTTTTTTTTGTTTTTGAGATGGAGTCTCATTCTGTCACCCAGGCTGGAGTGCAGTGGCATGATCTTGGCTCATTACAACCTCCACCTCCCGGGTTCAGGCAATTCTCCTGCCTCAGCCTCCCAAGTAGCTGGGACTACAGGCATGCACCACCATGCCCAGCTAATTTTTGTATTTTTAGGAGAGACAGGGTGTCACCATGTTGGCCAGGCTGGTCTCGATCGCCTGACCTCGTGATCCACCCACCTCGGCCTCCCAAAGTGCTGGGATTACAGGCGTGAGCCACCGCACCCAGCCTATGCTCCTCTATATTTTTCTTTCACAGAGACCCCTCATGACAAACTCTAAATGATGAATGAAATGAAAATCCCCACACAGTGCACTGGAAGGCTTCAATCCAGGTGGCATAATCACTCCTGAGCAACACTCAGTGTGCTGGAGTTAATATTCTACCCACACGCATTCACAAAACTCAAAGCACTCAGAGAGGAAGGGGAAGCGTTTTTTAATGATGATGGTTTAACATTTACTAAGTCCCTACTATGTTGGGTCCCACACAATGCGTATAAGCAGCAAAGACCCTGGACTCTACCGAGGTGACAGAATTTAAGCAAGGAAGCAAAAATCAAGTGAACATCCTTATATTTTTTTAAGAAATATTTCATAAGCACTAACATAAAATGCTACCTGTAACTGCAGGGAGAAGGTAGTAAGCTTTTTATAAGGAGCTTTTTCCTTTTGTGTTTTTGTTAACTTTTTTTTTTCGGATGTCTTCCTTTTTCTTAAAAACATTTTATTTCATCTTTCCTCCAAGAAGTAAGAGAAGAAGGAGAAAAAAAAGAGAGAAGATGTCTCCCCGCCCCCCATAAGTCATATTACGGCCCTTACATTGAAGATTCTTCAAGTAAATCACTTTGAAAATATCTCAGAGGGAATGAAAAGGTCTTTCAACTGTCACACTGACAAAGACTTTTACTTTTATAGGATAAAAATATTTCTGCCACTATTTTGGTTATTTCCTTTCTCCCCAGCTCAGACACTCATCTCTCGCCAATCACACCCACTTTGCTAGTGGCATGACTTAATCCGTCATCACAGAATGTTAGGTTGCACGCAGCACTGAGTTCAGTCCCCTGCCTGGCATGGCGCGATGTGTCTACAGTGCTGTCTTGGACCTGAAGGTCTTTTTCACTCTCTGGTGATGATAACTTAGTACTAGCTCATCATAAGGTTTCTGAACTGGCTGTCAATTCTGTTTTTTTTCTTTTCTATCTTTTTTTTTTTTTTTTTTGAGATGGAAGTAGTGACGCGATCTCGGCTGACTGCAACCTCCGCCTCCCGGGTTCAAGCAATTCTCCTGCCTCAGCCTCCAGAGCGTCTGGGATTACATACGCCCACCACTATGCCTGGCTAATTTTTGTATTTTCAGTAGAGGCGAGGTTTCATTATGTTGGCCAGGCTGGTCTGGAACTCCTGACCTCAAGTGATCTGCCCGCCTCAGCCTCCCAAAGTGCTGGGATTACAGGTGTGAGCCACCGTGCTGAGCCAACTCTGCTTTTTTTCAACACCTATGGTTTCAGCACACCATCAGCAGAACCTAAGTATGAGCTGAAGGAGCAGAAGTCCCTTGGGGTAGAAAAGACGGGCAGAGGAAGTCAGGAATGCCACCATGACTCTTCACCAACTGCAACTTCCCTGTCCACCTGTCTGCAGAATCCTGGCCATGGGGGACAAGATGCCTTTTGGGTTGAAAAGAGTCTCACAGAGAGCAGTATTTTTCATTTGTTCATCCTTTCATTGGCACACCAGCACTAGTACTATTATTCACATGAGCCATAATAGCCAGCATGTATTGACTGTTTATTATGTATTGTTTGAGTATTATTATGACATTGATTCCATTTCTCAATGAGAGCTGTAGGATTGACTTCATTGTACACATGGAAAACCAGGGTACAGAGGGACTAAGTGATTGATCCAAAGCCAGGTGGCTTGTGAGTGCCAAAGTTGCAACTCAAACCCACATGCATCTGGCATGGAAGCTCATCTTCTCTCTCCGTCCCCTGAGTACCACTGAGTCAAACACCCTGGCTGACTCAGGGTTGCACTCTTCTCGGTCCCCTGGCCTGGGATCCTTGAAGGTGGATGTACCAGAATCTTAAGGAGAAACAACATGTTCTCCCCAGGCCCGGAGGTACCATTCACTAGTCATATGATGTAAATGGTGTACACTGGAGTTAGGCAACTGAATTGTACTATGTTCTGGGGTCTTTCTGGCCTATGAAATCCCCAGCTCTCTCTGGCTCTAAGTCTAGACCCACTCATTCATCCAGGTAACACTTTGAGACCCAGGACCAATGAACTGTCACTTATTTCCACGGTCAGTGTAGCTTTCTCTTGAAGCTCTCCAGAGACAAAGAAGCCTGTAGCAAATCACAATGAGGATTCTGGTCCCTGAGGTGGAGAGGGTGGGAGCCCCACTGTTTGCCCTAGTCTCTGCTTTCTATAGATTAGGAGATTTCAAAGACTAATCATAGATTAGTCTTCTTTGATGTTGCCTATATATCTGTCTCAAGGAATAGAACTAGTTCTGTTCATTCTTCAGTAGGCTTAAAATGATATATGATAGAATAAAATGATGACATCATGAGGCTACTGAATTAATATAAACAGAAGACACCATGGAACAACCAACCGCAGGAACATTCATGAACCCTCCCACCTAAAGGGACTGCAAAAAATAAGGCTCATTTCTAAACAATGTAATCAGCGAGGCTATTTCCAGCCTACACTCATTTCCTAGACAATAGTCACAGTTGTTTAAATAACATCAGCTATTTTGAGCCTGGCAAAATAAATAGAGGCTCACAGAAAAGTATAACTTGTAGTAAAAGACCTAATACCATTGCTCTTGATTAAAAATGTGATTCCTTTTTCAGAGTCTTTTCCAAAATGGAAAGAATACAGAAAGATTTTTTTGGTTTGGAATTTTTTTTTTTTTTTAAGTTTCCAACATACAGCTGAAAACCACCCTTTATTCTCAGTTCCCGATCCATAATAACATCCTCCCTCCTGCCTTCTGATTCCCATTTATGCTCAAAGTGAAAATGGAAATACAAAAAAAGGGAAAGAAGATAAAGGAATGGCTGAAACTTCTTCCCTTGCTCAGTTTGAAAACACATTTTTACCCTCCTCCATAAACACTAAAAGAGTCATCACATTTTAGCTCTACAAGACACCGGAGGGAGACAAGGCATAGAGAAGGAGCTAGTTGGGTGTGATTCTGATGAAGCCCCCATTCTCTACCAGGTGAACACATTATTTCATGTGGCTGGAGGCTGCATGTACTCAACAACCATGAGTAAGGCCTGGATCTCACACTAATCCGTCATGGAAAGTCGTTTCCTTTAAAATTGAACTCAGACTCAAATGTGAACTTGGTATGAAGCTCCTGGTTCCTGGAGGGCCTCTGAAATCTTCACTGAATTTTCACAAATGTTTCTTTCTTTATTTTCATCATTGAATGCCTTGAAGGCTGCCTGCCTCTAAAATCTATCAATGCCAATGTTTTATGGCCATTAAGAGAGTCTAGAAGGCACTTCTTCCTTCGGGGCATAAGTTAAATCACTGGTGTAATGGTGTTTATCAACAATACAACAGCAGATGGTCAACTTAAACAGATATTTGTACATACACAGCCTCACTTGAAGATGTCCCAGTGTTAACTGCTTGCTAGTCCACAGGAAGCAGGCACCTAGTGATATTTTTCATTATATTAACATACACTATCTGCCTTTTTAGTAGCTTCCAGACACCCGGCATTTTTGTTCTCTTTAGAGAAATTCCAAAGAATCTCCAAGGACTCCTAAGAAATAAGTCCAAATGTAGGGACAACAGAGTAGTAACATATTGTACTAATCTAAACACTCTTCTTCAAAGAAAGATCACCTTTCTACAGTCTTTTTTTTAGTAACCCTCTGTGAGTTCCAAAAGCAGCCTTTTTACAATCTTTCATCTAAGACTGTTTTGCTTTCTTCCAGTCTTGATTGCACAAGTTTCCTTCTCTTCTAGAGGTTCCAAAAGAGGCTTTGGAGACTGGCAAGCTTGAGTTCAAATCCCAGCCCTGCAACTTGCTAGGCATGACCTTGGGTGGACTATTTAATCTCTCTGACCCTCAGGTTCCTCACTGGGACATGGGGATAACAGCACTCACATCCCATAGGGCTGCTGTGAGGATTAAGTGAGATCTTACAGGTAAGAAGCATAGCATTATGGATGCTCAATAAATGGGTGTTGCTATAATCACTCTAGTTATTAGGCCATGTTGCCCAAATCTCTAACTTTCTGCCTAAGTGAATCCTTTCAACATCAAATAATATACATTTATATAAAACCTCTCTGGGCCCAGATTCTTGTCTCTAGGTATGCTCCATTCAAATGTCTTCTGCCCATCAGCACTTATGCCCAAACTGCCTCACCACATACAAGTCCTAGAACAGTAAGAGCACCAGCTTTTTATCACATCAATCCTACCTGTCGCCTTCCATATTCATTTCCACTGAGCCCAAGATTTGGGTCTCATTAGGAAATCACCAAAATTTCAAGTTGTCATTACTTTACCAATCAATACATCAGTGGTCCTCTCCAAATTAGTCATACTCAAATCACATAACTCAAACACCATTGAAAACCTCCTTCCCCTTCAACCATAGGGCAGCTCCCTTGTGCTGTGTTTAAAGGAATCCATTCACATTTTCCCAAACACCTCTCCTCTTTCTTTTCTCCAATTGCTTCAATCACCTAAATCGTTGTATGAAGTGAGACAAGATTTAAGGTTCACTGAGGTTTGCATCGTTTACAGTTTCCCACTATCTCTTACTAATACATCAGATTACAAGGACTATCATAAGAATCAGGGGAGAGGCCGGGCGTGGCGGCTCACACCTGTAATCCCAGCACTTTGGGAGGCCGAGCTGGGTGGATCACAAGGTCAGGATTTCGGTACCACCCTGGACAATATAGTGAAACCCCATCTCTACTAAAAATACAAAAATTAGCCAGGTGTGGTGGCAGATGCCTGTAATCCCAGTTACTTGGTAAGCTGAGGCAGGAGAATCGCTTGAACCAGGGAGGCTGAGGTTGCAGTGAGCCAAGATCGTGCCACTGCACTCCAGCCTGGGTGACAGAGTGAGACTCTGTCTTAAAAGAAAGAAAAGAAAAGAAAGAAATAGGGGAGAAAGAGTGATAATAGCTAGCATTTAGTAACTGCTTTCTATGTGCAAGGCATTACTGAAACTGCCTTGCCTGTATTATTTCCTTCAGCACTGTCATTTCCCATAGTCCAGAAGCAATTACTGGAAGGTTTAGAACTTTGCTTTTACAGCAAGAATCTATTAGGGGATGGTCATGAATCTTATCAGGAAGGTACAGACTGTCTAGTCATTTATCTCCACTTTCAGGGACTGAGATCAATCATTCCTTTTAGATTCTGCTGCCGACTTGCCCCCAAGACCCTCCCCCATCCCTGTAATCAAAGGTGTCCTCCCCAGCAGTCCTCAGGGAGGGTGGGGAAGCCCATGGCTCACTGTCTTCGGGAATCCCATCTCCATCTTGTCCCTTGGCTCTCACTGTCTGCATCCCACAGCTGCAGCTGTTGACCTGTGTTTGCTGCTATTTGCATTTCAAATAAGTTAATAAAAGCAACGAACTAAATAATAAATTGGAGATTTGTGTTTAAAACAACAATGACAAAGGCCTTTGATTAACCCACAGTACCATAGAAAAGCAACTCAATAATACCACTAATGGTACTTTATGCACTTACAGGGCCTCTCAGCTGATTGTCTTGGGATTTCTACAAACATTACCCTCTCATTCCAAACTGAGTGAAAAACAACATCTTTGGGTAGGAAAAGTGGGTCAAGACAGATATAAAAGAAATGCACTGATTTGCATACGGTTACAATTAAAGTCAGTGAATCATTCATCCATCTGTTTAACACACATTTTCTAAGCACTAAGTGCTGGTCACTGGCCACTTGGGCTGCTGTGAGGAGTTGACTTATAATTTATTGCCTTCTACAAATAAACCTACAAGGATTAGGAACTGGGAAGGCTTAACATCTTCCAGCCCATAATGATGCTACCACTCAGTTCTGACTCGTGACTTAAAAGGTCTTTGTGAGTCTGTTTCCTCATCTGTAAAAGGGCAGTGGGGAATGGGGAGTGAGTTTGAACTGGCTACTCTTGAGAGCTCTTTTCTACTCTGATACTCAGTTGGACCTCTGGGGCACTCTGGTCTTGCTCTGTGTCCCTGTGTGGGTCAGAGGAAACACTGCTTCCCATATTGTGCACGGCAACAGAAGCTGGAACCAGAAGAATCATGTTTGAGTCCCTAAATCTTACCAAGTCCTGGTTTGCAAAATGGGAACAATGACAATTCTTATCTCAGGGTTGCTCTGAGATTCAAATGAGATAACATGTGAGAAATGCATTGGAGAACACTGTCCAAATCTGAGTTATCACAAACATCCATGAAATTTGAGGTCAGAAGTGGATAGCTCATCTTTCTACTGTCCTTAAGCATCTCTATCATATCTTACACTTTTACTGCTCAGTTTGCACACCATAGCTCTTATCCTGTGGCCATGCTATTTCATTTTCAAGTTGCCTTGTTTTTGTTTATGTTTTAAGAGGATGAGATTTTAAAATTTCCTGCCTTCACCTATCGTCTTCTTGCTCACCTAGTCAGACAGATTTCTATTTTTTGCTGCTCTGTTTAATGTTTATCCCAAGAGAGGGATTAAGAAATTCGGTATATAAGGAAGTGAGGTTGAGAAGTAGGGGTGGTCAGTACACAGGCGGAGGGTACCAGGCTGGGCTTTCCTGTTGCCTTCACGCAGCGGCTGCCAGGAGTAGCAAGTGTGGTGGTGGATGCCATAAAGGAAAACCAGTGTTTCCCAAGGAGAGGAGGTGAGAAGCAGGAAGGGAGGGCAGGGATGCAAGCTTAGGGGGCCATATGTGTGTTCAAAATGAAAATCAATCCGGGCGTGGAGGCTCACACCTGTAATCCCAGCACTTTGAGAGGCCAAGGCGGGTGGATCACCTGAGGTCAGGAGTTCAAGACCAGCCTGACCAACACGGTGAAACCCCATCTCTACTAAAAATACAAAAATTAGCCGAGCGTGGTGGCAGGCCCCTGTAATCCCAGCTACTTGGGAGGCTGAGGCAGGAGAATCACTGAATCTAAAAGGCGGAGATTGCACTGAGACAAGATTGTGCCACTGCACTCCAACCTGGGCAAGAGTGAGACTCCATCTCAAAAAAAAAAAAAAAAGAAAAGAAAAGAAGAAGAAAAAAGAAAATCAATTACCTCTTGTACTCTTTGAGATTTTCTACAGAAAGGCTACTCAAAAGTAGGGAGGAAACTGTTAACAAATGAAGAGATTTTAGAAAATATTTCAAAAACAGCCCCTATCAGTCAGAACATCACCACTCTCCTGATTCCACTGATGCTGGGAACATGGTGTAGACAGGCTCCAAATACGGTTGTGTGTGCAAAACTGCATATTCTCGCAATGAAGGACATTGCCTTTGTGTAGACTTAAACATCCTGCTGTATTTTTTCATTTAATCTGTCACATATTCTTATTATTAGTATAACTATCAGAAACTTCCAAGGACAGGAATACATAAAACTATACCTCCATTTTTGTGCCAGCACACTTTCGAGAAATCACATTCTCAATTACTGTTTTTGTTAAGTTGGTCCATTGCTCAAGAACCACCAATGGCTCCTCAGTTCCCTCATGATTAAATCCCAGCTCCTTGACCTATAATGTAAGCCATTTCACCAGTTAGCTCTTTGCTATACAGTACTCTGGGGGAAGCAAAATGTACAAAACACGGGATCACTACTCTTGAGGAGTTTAACAATTTTGTTGATGAGGTGAGATTCTGTAGATAAAAAGTTTAGAAAATAATACAAGCTGTTACAATCACGTGTTAAACCAGTGAAGGGACACAGTACGTAAGGACACGGTAAGGATGTACCTCCAACTCAACAGAACGTCTGGGCTTCCCTTCGCAGGATATGCCCTCCTCAGAAAAATACCTAAGCCATTGTTCAATCTGGAGTCTAGAATAATCTAGCTTCTGGGCCACCCTAATGACATTCAATAATTTGCAGTGCACCAGCATTTACCAGGGTAGAATTTCCCCAGATAAAGGATTCCTGGTTTAGAAGACACTCTGAAGAAGTGTAGAGATTAACAGGAACGAATAGGATGCTGGTTCACAGCACAAGGAAAAATGCACACAAAGGAACCAGTGAGATGCTCAGTACCTACTGGAATCTCCAGAACTAGCAGATCTGGGGGAAAAGACCCCAGCAAATAAGACGCAGCTTCTAACTTTGCCAAGCCTGGTCACAAAGGGTGGCACAATTGCTAGGCCTGGCAGCCTGGTTCTATTAAGCACCTCTCCATCTGGTAGGGGACATGTGTTTGTTTATTCAGGAAAACTCTGGTTGGCAAAGGTCATGAGCTCAGCTGGGCAGGAAGCCGGGGACCGCTGAATGATAAACCTCAGTGCTCCAACACTTTGTTCTGACTCTCACCTGCCCATGGCCATCTGTAGTGGCCAAATTAGCTAAAAGTTGTCAAACGTCCCTTTGTGTCATATAGATACTACTTCTGCATCTGTTCACCAATAGATGAGGCTGTTAACAGTAAACTGGAATGGGACCAAAAACATTCCATAGGTCCCAAAATATGCCAGCCCGACATCCACCTGGAGGACAGTCACTCAGTCTATGTGGCATTATACATGGGCACAGAGCTAGTCCATCCTAATTCCTGGGCCCTAAATCCTATTCCCTCTGGGAACACTTCAGATACTCACTATTTCTAGAAATCTGAGGGTGTCTACAGCATCTTCACTGTGATAGACACACAAGAATGAGCTAGGAATAAAAGACAAGTAATAAAGAAAATGAACACCCCATGGAATTTTAGCAAAATAAAAAGATAGTATTACTTTACAATTTAGTATTACTTTGTTTTGGTTTTACTTTTGTTCAATATGTGAAAGATCAAATGCAAGGTATTTTAATCAAGAACTGCCTCCTAACTATAGTTACAATCTGCAGATTTTAGTCAGAAATTATATGTTGAAGGTCATCTTCCCAACCTAGGGAAAAGAGATTTTTAAAAAATGAACATCATAAAAGTAACAGTAGCAGGCTTTGGGGGAAATGTCTTTGTGCAACACTCCGCTCATAAGGTCCCACAGCTGAGACCTGGAGATGTTTTTGTCATTTCTATTCTCATTTGTTATTCGAAGCTGACCAACGTTCTCTAACCAAAGGGAAAGGGATCTTTCCAAAAAGGACTTGATTGAAGACTAACAGAAGGGAACCCAGAGAATCAAGAAGGGAAAGTAGACTAAATCTGACATGTTCAAGGGTTTGTATTCTTAAGAACTCATCTTCTTCACCACCATCACCACCACAAGCCACATATCACCCCGCTCTGTAATGTCCTACCAGGATTCAATTCCAACTTGTCATTACAAATCACCCCAATTCCAACTTGTCATTACAAATCGCCCCCACACTGACTCCAGGCCTCACTTCTGCTTGTCTTCCATTAACTTTGAGTAAGACTATATGGAAGATGGGTACCCACAGAAATGGCAAGAGACCACTGCTTCTAACACACAGTTTCAGATTTTAGCTAATTAAAAGACTTTCTGCCTTTACAAGAGTGGTTCCTGTCCAATCCATTGTGGTCCCTGCATACGTGAGGTAGAGTTCTTGGCAGGAAGATGGCATGGGTGTGGCACGTCCACCCTCCCTCCCTGCTCTCTCATACGAGTGAGATCTCTGCCCATGGTGGACACCACCATCTGCCGCTGTGTAACCAAGCACAGCTAACCTGCTGCCTCCTGTTTTTGATGGGAAGGAAAGAAAAGACAGATCTGTGCAAAAAGCAGCAGCAAACACAGATCTGAAGCAAATACAAGGTGGATCAGCAAATACGTGACTATAGTCGGGGCGGAATTTATAGAACCTGACACCACACATTTCCATAGTGCAATTTCCTGACTTAATTTTGTTTTCTTATTTTCACTCCTGTGACCCTAGACAGGCTTTCTTCTCAGACTTCAGTCGGCCTTGGTTTCCCTGTGGTTCCTCTGGTGGAATCGCATTGCTGCTTCCTGTTCCAACAGGCCCAGCAGACCCAGCAGGCCCAGCGAGCACGAGAGCAGCCCGGGGCCCACGCTGCAGCCACTGTACGTCCACAGGATGAGCTGCACAGTGTTCTCCTCACTCACAACAGTACTTCTGAACAAAAATTATAGCTTTCAAGAAACTTGGTTGATTTATAAGAAATGCTATAAAAATATCATGGGGCCAGGCATGGTGGCTCATGCCTATAATCCCAGCATTTTGGGTGACTCACTTGAGGTCAGGAGTTCAAGACTATCCTGGCCAACATGGTAAAACCCTGTCTCTACCAAAAATACAGGAATTGACCAGGCGTGTTGGCGGGCACCTGTAATCCCAGCTACTCAGGAGGCCGAGGCAGAAGAATTGCTTGAACCCAGGAGGTGGAGGTTGCAGTGGGCCAAGATCACACCACTGCACTCCAGCCTGAGTGACAGAGTGAGACTCTGTCTAAAAAAATAAAATAAAATAAAACAACCATGGGATTTTCCAAATACTTTCTTTATTCTTCAGGTTTTCCTTCACAGACCTGGTGTCAATCCACATAATGCTCAGGGTAGGAAGGGGAGTGAACGGGGTCCGACCCCAGGTTTTGCAGAACAAGGAATCCCATTTATTTCAAAAAGCTAGAGGCCAGTTGCTTCACTGTGTACCTCTCTCCTCCCTGGAGGAAAAAACATCTACTTTTTACGTAAATAAAACATATCCACAGATAGGATAATTTAGGAACATACCCTGCTAGAATGCTGTTCTGGTGTATACCTTTAGGGAGAACCACCGTCTAAATACAATGTGGGATCCTGCACTGGATCATCGCATGGTAAAAGGACATTCAGGGGAAAACCTGGAGAAATTGGGAAAAAAATCTGCCATGTAGTTTAACTAACAGGATGTTAATTTCTTAGTTTCGATAAAAAGTAGCACGGTTATGTAAGTTGCTAATAGGGGGAGCAGGGTGAAGGGGAAACAAGAACTCTCTGTACTATCTCTGCAACTGGTCTGTAAATCTAAAATTATCTAAAAATAAAAATATGTTTAGAAAAAGGAATCACTGTGAGATGTCGAAAGTGACTAAAAACACAACCCAGTGATGACATAGTGAGTATTTACTATCTAAAGAACAGCGAGGGAGTTGTACAAACCACAGAGGGAGAGGTTGGTCCCTGGGTCAGCCCAGCTCAGCACTGCCAGTTTGGGACCACACCTATTTCAGTCTCACAGAGACAGTTTTTCTTTAAAACCCTCTAAAAAATTATGAAAACAAATCCACACCCATTGTGGACAATATGGATGCCACAAATGAAGAAGCAGCAAGCAGAGGTGTCTAATCACTTTACCCAGGGACAATCATCCTTGTTCATCTTTGACCATGTTTCCTTCCAGCACTTTTTCCACACAGCCATTTTTTACACAGTTGAGGGCACAGTGGAAACACAATATTTTGGTCCTGTTTTCTTCACTTTATATTCTATGATCAATGACTTACCCACTGCATTGCTTTGGACATGATTTGTTTGTTCCTCCCAAATCTCATGTTAAAATTTGATCCCCAATGTCAGGGTGTCAGAGGTGGGGCCTAGTGGGAGGGGTCTGGGTCACAGGGGCAGATCCCTCATGAATGGCTTGGTGCTGTTCTCATGAAGTGAGTGAGTTCTGGTTTTGGTGAGATGGGATTAGTTCCCAGGAGAGAATTGTTATAAAGCAAGTTTCCTCCTCCTGTTTGGTCCTTCTTTAAATATGCCTGCTTTCACTTTGACCTTTTCCTCCATGTCTTGATGAAGCACAAAAGGTGGAAGCACAAAAGTCCTCACCAGAAGCCAAGCAGATGCCAGTGCCGTGCTTCTTGTACAGCATGCAGATCCATGAGTCAAACACACCCCTTTTTTTAAACAAACAATCTAGTCTCAGGTATTCCTTTATAGCAACACAAAATGGACCAAGACACTCCCATTTATCCAAAGCTTTGTAAACATGGCACTCAAAGTTGCCCACTAACTCCACTCTGCATCACCTCCACAGCTGACCTACCCAGACACCAACTGCTGCACTATTAGGATGCAAGAAAGCTAAGGCTGCTTCATAAAAAGCAATGAGATCATGTCCTTTGCAGGGACACGGATGGAGCTGGAGGCCATTAACCTTAGCAAACTAATGCAGGAACAGAAAACCAAATACTGTATGTTCTCACTTATAAGCGGGAGCTAAATGATAAAAACAGGTGGACACATCGAGGGGAATAACACACACTGGGGCCTATCAAAGGGTGGAGGATGGAAGATGGGAGGAGGGAGAGGATCAGGAAAAATAACTAATGGGTACTAGGTGATGAAATAATCTATACAACAAACCCCCATGACACACATTTAGCTGTGTAATAAACATGCACATGTACCCTGAACTTAAAATGAAAGTTAAAAAAAGAAAGTTATGGGTGCTTAAGGAAAAAAATCTGTCCTATATCCAGCCCTCTCTGGGCTTACGTCATCCCTCGCTGGCAAATTAGGCAGAAAAGGTAGTTCCAGAATGTTTGGGGCCATTTCAGCTTGCAGCCAGTCAGTGATGCATAAAATACTAGTACATGCCAGTCACCACCAGAGAAAAATTTAAAACATGAGAGACAAGAATGTAAATTAGGTTTTCTGAGTAATAATGGCATAAAATATTAAATGGATTCTGAGTCAGTATTACATATATAATAAAGTAGACATCAAGACCTAGGAAACTATGGTGCTGTTTTAAGCGGGCCAATCTGTTTATATGGAACACCAAGTCAACATATTTATTTTTGTAAGAGCTAAATGGGATTTAGTATCAGCCCAATTTCAAAAAATGGGTAAAAACCTAGGTATGTAAAAGATGCAGAAATGGCCTAGGCCTAGCTCTTATTCTAGAAAATGAGATCCCACATGATATACCCACTCAGACACACACACACAGCCAAATCCTAAAATAAACTTAATCCCGCTAAGGATTTTCCTCCCCATGGCGCACTCAAGTGGCTACATCAATATTCAGGAAGAAAAACCAAACATGCATAGAGAAGCCAGCATTGAGGAATAAACTTAAATTCTTATTTCTATTTCATTTGTCCCACTTCCTCCCTTCTGGATATAGAGCGTATCTGGAAGTAGAAAATGAGGAGTTCTTCCCTTTTGCCCTCACCTCCTGCCCTCACCCCCATCCCATTTTCTCTTCCAATCCATCAGCTCACTATCCCCATGGTTCTGAATAAAAGCACAGAGGGGTGACAGAAGAGGGGAGCAGTATCCCCACTGGGCAAACAGACTGTCCAGAGGGTGTCCTGGAGATGCTCAACAAACTGTTTAAAAATCAAGTTCTTCTACAGCCTTACAAGGCTGGGCCAGAGTCTTACTAATGAGCTAGCAATCTTTTCAATAAAGCCAGCAAATCACCAAACGTGTCTTGTAAAATTCAGTACTCATCTGATAGATGATGAGAGCATACAGTGAAACAAATGTCTATTGTGAAAAAAGAAAAACTGGAGATTTTGCTTACCACCCCTCCTAAGTTTAAACAGGCTTAATTAGTATATTTTTCTAAAAGGGAATAAATCATTTAGTTAGAAATAGGAAATTTCTTTCCAAGTTAGTCTGAGGGAACAGTGAGGCTTAAGACCTCAGAGGTAGTTTACTACATTACTTTTAATGGCAAAAACCACATTACTTTTGCACCAACCTAATAGTTTTCTAAAATCTAGAAAGAGCAGAAAACTGTGCAGGGACTTACATGAGAGCACTATATTCAGTTTTTTTTTAAATAAAATAATATTTAATGGGCACCCACTATGTGCCAGCATTGTGCTAGGTGCTGATGGATACAGTAATGAATAAGATATGGTCTCTACCCTCATGGAGGGTGAGGTAGTAAGCAGATAATCAGAAGTTGCAGGGTACATAACAGGGGACCTAAATTAACCCAGGTGAAGGGGAAAGCTGGGTCCTGAAGAAGGAGTAGTAACTCTTAGCTAAGTGAAATTAGCGGGGAAGAACTTCGGTAAGTTCAAGGAGAAAGATCAGCCATGTGAATGCTCCAAGTTGGAGACAAACGGAGAGGTAGACACAGAGGCTGCCATCTCCTAATTCATCTCCCTCAATACACCACACTGTGGCTGCTCCCTTTGTACATAGTCCAAACACATGGCCTGGGGTATTTCGAAGAGCATTACAGAGCAAGGGGTCTTTTCCTGCATTATGCAACACACCTCCTTCCCGTTCCTGTTTCCTTTTCCCACTGCAACATCTCCTCGGTGTGTGGCAAGTGGATCCACATTCTAGGGCAGTGGCTTTCCTAGTCTGATGAACAGAAAAACCATCTTGTGAGCTCGTTCAAAATGCAGATTCCCAGGTCCTACCCTGGAAGACCCTCTGGAAACTGTACATTCATAAATGCACCCCCTGCCCTGCCAAGTGGTTCTGATGAATGTTTTAACTAGCCTGGTGTTTCTGCAATTAATTTGAAAAGAAGAATATTCAAAACTGGCAGGATAACATCAAGGACAGGTGCTGATTTCCTAGATGATCTCAGCAAAGATCTCCCTGTGTATGGGCCCTTCTGTGGGTCTCAGCTGGTCTCCATGAATGGAGGGGCTGAGGGACTGTCCCCCGAATTCTCAGAAGACAGGAAGGAGAGGGGATATTAAGGAGCCCTGTGCACCCTCAGGGTGAAATTCTCATGGAAGAAAGTTTCAGAAGTGGCTTGACTAAGCTGTTCTTTGGTTCCATAAATGCACTGCAAAAGATGTGTTTTTAAAAGTAAGTATTTTATAAAATAATTTCCATTTTTGAAATCTTCATATCTCTCATAACTATCATAAAATTTGTCCTTAATCAATGTAGATAATTGGCTATAAACTGAGTAATGCCTTATAATCGAGTGTTCTGACATTTAGAGAAACTTACCATTCCCCTAGTTTGGGTGATTTTCTTTCCTGTGTAAGTAAAAGAAATTTTAGAAACCACGGTCCTGAATTCTGCTTTGCACAGACTCCTTTTAATTTTCATGTTAACCTGGATCCGGTAAGAAGCCTTTGTTTTCCTGTCTGTAGATCTGTCAGTGCAGACAGCAAACTGGATCCTCCTCTGGTTCATTTTATAGTCAGCAAGTTTCCCAGGCAACAAGCCACCAAGCCTAGTCCATCAAACAGTAACCAATTTTCTCCCCTGACATGTCTCCCAAGTCCTCCCTCCCAGCTGGCCATCAGCACACCGCCCACCTCCTGTCTGTACCGGAGGAGAGGATGGGTAGTCCCTGGGAGGGCACAGGAATACTGGCCAACTGATCACCCAGCAGATGCACCGCTGGGGTGTGTCCTCGCAGGCCTCGCCCTGGGCTTCCAGGGGCCAAGCTTCTATGCCAGGCGCTTGCCTTGCTTTCTCTTCATTTTGTGATTATCTGCTTCATGCCTCACCACCCCATAAGGGTAGACACCACATTTCTTTTTTTAAAATCACTAAAAAGGATTCATCCAGTGATGCATATTACCTGGAATACAAATAGTTACAGAGCAAGTGATGAGGCACAGGTAATCTTCAAGATATTGGCCCAGTGACAAAGATGGGCCTTTCTGATTCAGCTTTACTGAGAAAGGTGACATCTTGGTTCTAGGCTTTGCCTTTTTATTTATTTATTTTTTTGTTTTTAAGAAGATTTTGGACCAGGCGCAGTGGCTCACTCCTATAATCCCAGCACTTTGGGAGGCCAAGGTGAGTGGATCACTCGAGGTCAGGAGTTCGAGACCAGCCTGGCCAACAGGGTGAAGCCTTGTCTGTACTAAAAATACAAAAATTAGCCAGTCGTGGTGGCACAGGCCTGTAGTCCCACAATCCCAGCTATTCAGGAGACTGAAGCAGGAAAATCGCTTGAACCTGGGAGTCACAGGTTGCAGTAAGCCGAGATCATGCCATTGTATTCCAGCCTGGGCGAGAGAGCAAGATCTGTCTCAAAAAAAAAAAAAAGAAGATTTTTGATAAAATGTATTTTTCCATCAGACATGAATGACACTATCCTTGCATCCCATAGTCAAGGAGGTGCTGCTTTTGAAAACGCTTTCAGTTGCCCCAGAAAGAGGCTGATGCTCTGTGTCAAAAGCACTTACTTGCTGTACATGGAATGCATTTGCCCCAAGCCTATAAGGTTCTTAGGAGCCCTGCCTTGGAAAACAGAAGTTTTTGAGTTAAAGAACTTCCCAGTGGTATTTGAGGGTCTTCAGAATTGAACAGTAAGCTCTGGGAACCGGATTGCTGGGATCTGAACCCCATCTCCATTACTCACTGGCTGTGTGACCTTGGGCATGCTGTTTAACCAAGCTGTGCCTCAGGTTCCTCGTGGTGGCATGAGGATAATAATAGGGCCTCCCTCTGGGAAGGCTATGAGGATTACACTGGCACATACACGGAAAGTGCTTAGAGCAGCACCTGGCACATGGGAAGCATTTAGTAAATGTTATCTATGATTACTGTTCACTGCCCTCACAAAGATCAACGCAGGCTGGCTTCACAAAGAAAAGGGGAACAAACCCGGACTCAAATGACACTGGCTCTGTCTGAGAAAGGCAAGGCCTCCTGCACAGAAATCACTAGAAAGGTGGCCTGCCTGACTTTATTTTTAGCTTTAATGAAAAAAGCAATCTAGTCCAAATTAGATGAGCTGGGTGACTGTAAGATCCAGCCCTGGGGCATCATTCAGATTTTTTGGTTCTGGTGTCATGCAGGGCTGGAATAAATTGATTTAAAAGAGTTAATAAAAAATTCAGTCTCCCTCCTTCCAACTGGTATTGCAGAGTTCCCTAAAACATCTCAACTAACACGCTACTTTCTTGTAAAAGAAACTCTCTTTTAAAAAGAGTGTAAGTTAAACTTACCTAGCGTTCCAAAATCACTCCCAACGCATCTCTTCTTTGACGTATCTCTAGATCTGACTTCAGCCATCCTGGGGTTATTCCTCTCAAATTGCCCACATTTCTGGGTCTTACTTCACTCCTCAATGAAATTTAATAGTGGTCACAAGAACCTCCAAGTGACCACTGGGCATATCATAATTAACTAGTGATTTAGGACAACTTAATTTCCCATCATCATTGTATGGGGCCTTAAGGAAATCCAGCAACACTTCACTGCTTCTGGAAGGAGATGCTTGGAGTCTGAATCGAATATTGTCAGGTGAAATTAGGCTACTTCTGAGTTGTGCAACATTCCCCTTCAAAATCTTGCTGATTATGCAAACACTGAATAATTACACTGATTCATGTATTATTCTCCATCAGAATGACAAAGCATTAGCACTGGCACCCCATTTCACTTTGCTAATGAAAAACAGCAAGCTTTTAAGACCACCATCCATCAAGAGAGAAAAAGAACTCATTCAGTGTAATGACAGGTGCATGACAATGGAAACACGGTTCTCTCTCCTTTTTTTAAGCATATGGGTTGCTGCCAAAGATTAAAATCATTCTGTGCTTAATATTATTCTCTTTCTTTGTGTTCCTCTGAGGTTTCGTATTTTCTTTTGGCAGAGAAATAAAAAGGTTGAAGCAAGAGATCCCAAATTCCCCAAGAGTATCTTTCTATCATTTCATACTGTGTTGGTGAGCATTTTCCACTAGGGTTTCTATCACTGTCTTTAGAGACTAGTGCCCTCCCCTTCAACAGTCCAGGGAACAAGTCTGCACAAAGGTAGTTCTTAAAAAATATTAACAAGCTCAACTGAGAAGGGAATGTATCCCAGACAATGCTCCCCACAGCTGGACAGAGCGTGATTTTCACCAAAACAGAGTATAATTCACAGGCAGCACCAGAGATAGGCAGGGATGGGGCCCTCTAGAATCTCACACAAGCAGCAACAGTCTCCCACAACTCAGATGGCCAGGGGAAGAGAAGGATCTGTGTTTCAGTTATAAGAAGGAGTGTATTCTAGTACCTCTCCCACGCAGCCCCTTCTCGTGCATTTCTAGTCATGGCCCAGACTACCTCTCAGAAGCATTACTTAATTTTCTCCCCAGCACTCTAAAAAACTGTTTAAAAGACCCAAGCGTAACACTTCATGTGTCAGAAGTTCTTTATCCAGCAGCATCAGCTGTGAGAAATTCAGCGTGGGCCTGGCATGGTGGCTCATGCCTGTAATCCCATTACTTTTGGGAAGCTGAGGTGGGGGATCGCTTGAGGCTAGGAGTTCAAGACCAGCCTGGGAAACATAGCAAGACCTCGTCTCTACAAAAACAATTGAAAAACTAGCTGGGTGTGATGGTGGACACCTGTGGTCCTAGCTACTTGGGAGGCTAAGGAGGAAGGATCTCTTGAGCCCCAGAATTCAAGACTCAGTGAGCTATGATTGTGTCCCTGCACTATCCTGTCTCTGAAAAGAAAAATTTAAAAAGTTAGCATTGAATTCAGTAATAAAACATTAACAAGTAGAGTGAGGGAAAGCCTCTGAGCAGGCAAAATAGACACCACTAAGTCAAAGCACTTACAGCTCAAAGACTTTATACCACAGAAGACTCCTTAGGGAAGATTCGGGATCAAGTCTCTCTCTCATTTTCTTCTTTAGAGAGGAGGTCTAACAAGCTTAGTTACTAGGTTTTCCAATCCACAGCAGATTCAGAAGAACAAAATAGAAGGAAGGTGTACTGGATTGAACAGTATTCCCCCCAGATGTCCACCTGGAAACCTCAGAATGTGACCTCATTTGGAAACAGGGTCTTTATAGAAGTCATTAGTTAAAATGAGGTCACGCTGGATTAGGGTGGGAATCTTATTCAATGACTGAATAAGAAGAGAAAACACAGAGACAAACAGGGAGAACATGCCATGTGACACTGGAGGCAGATAATGGAATGATACATCTACAAGCCAATGACGCCAAGTATTGAGCCTAGGAGTTCAAGACCAACCTGGGCAATATAACACGACCTTGTCTTTACAAAAAAATAAATAAATTAGCTGGGCATGATGGTGTACACCTGCGGTTCTAGCTACTTGGGAGACTAAGGAGGGAGGATGGCAGAAACCACTAGGAGGAGAAAGGCATGGAACAGATTCTCCCTCAGTGCCCCCAGAAGGAACTAGCCTTCAGCCTCTTGGAATGTGAGATAATAAATTTCTGTTACTTACGCCACCCAGTTGGTAATACTTTGTTATGGCAGCCCCAGGGAACTAATATAGAAGAGTACTTAGAAACAAGCACACTGAAGGTAGTTTAGAAAAAAACTACTGGCAGTGTGATATCAAGGGAGGATACGAAGACAGATATGTTTTTTAAAAGACATATGAACTGAAAAACCAGAGCTGGCATCATTCTGTCTGGTGGCAAACCAATAGGTCCTCTCCAAGAAGACACTGCAAACATAAAGACATAATTCAATTGTGGATGACGGTCATAATGATGACCTTGAATTGGTTTTTAAAAGGCTGGATTCTGTTCAGGGTACTTAAACAAGGCCTCACTGTACTGCCTCACCCCGTAGCCCTAAAAAGGAAATGTATTTGTTTGCCACTTGGATTGCACTAAATATTATCTTTTCTATTTGGCATCTCAACACGGCAGTGTATTCTTTTGTTACTAAATTATCGGGACTAACATTTCACATTTTCTTCTCTGGGAATCCTGATGAAATTATACAGCTTATCTATGATACGTGCAAAGATGTTTCTACATTTAGTTGGTATTTGTCTTTCTATAGCAACTGCACGCACACTCACACACACACAAGGGAACACAACAGAAGAATCCATGATTAGAACTCTAGCATATGGACACCTATGCAATCAGACTTTTCACTATGGATTTCACACAACAACTAGAAAATCTTATTTTTGGAGAATGAACTATGAAGCTGGGCCAAGAATGATTATATCTTGACTTCAAATCACTTAAAAACTCTATGCCTCAATGCCACCCCTTATCTATTAAGAAATAGAATAAAAACCACAGTCGAAAATGTTTACAGACTACGGCCCATATAAAAATGACCCATAACAGTTCTGCTTTACTCTTTAATTATTTAGCCCCACAAAATGTGCTAGAGTCAATTTACTTTTTTTTCTTTTTAATTGAAAATTATGCTGGAGAATTTTTCCTGTTCTACTTGGGGAGCAGTTTTTTTCCTGAAAACATCCTTTTTTTCTTTTATTTCATGTCTCCTTACTTAGTCCTAAATCTCCTTAAATTATCTTTTAAAATGAGAAGTATATAACTTTATGTAAATATATTTTAAATTGTCTTTTTAAGGTTTGACTTTAAATTTGTTTCTATGTAATTCTTCAGCGAGCTCCGGTCTCCTGGCTTAGAAACGCCTAGGTACAGTTTCCCCATCTCTTCCCTGGTGATCAAGGAGGTTTCAGGTCTTCACTGTGTTAAACCACATGGTGGAGTTTTGCAGACTGCCTGCCCCTCCTCCTTGCCTGATGAAATGAGGTGGATGTAGAAACACTGTCCCTCGCCACAGGCAGAGCAGATCCCATAGCACATTCCAGTCTGCACAATAAGCAACCGCCCAGGACTCCATCTCACAGGAAGATCTTAAATCACTCCCTTCCACTCTGGCTTTGAATGAGCTCCAATTCGCCTTCCACTCCCAGCCACCTTGGAGGAAGTAGGATGACTGAGGGTCACAGGGTGGGCACCAAGCCCAGGCGTGGAGGGCCACCAAATTATCACTGGGTGGGGCTCCACAGGTCTCCTTTGCTTTTGCTTTGTCAGCATATGAGGATTTGGGGCTGGGGGCTGTGTTCCAGAAATAATAAAAACCACCCATTTGGAGAAACACGTGGCAGGGCTTTATAGCCTCTGGGCCTCTCTGCAGTGCTGTGCTGGGAGAAACAGGCAGACAGTGAGAGTTCCTTGCTCCAAGATGCAGGGAAGGTCAGCCAGAACCAGTGAAATGGGATTTGCTGTCATCCCCAATGTAATCCAGAATTAGCATGGAAACGTTTGAAGGAGTATTTTCTCTTTCTTTTTTAACCAAGCCTCTAAGTAATATGATATCATTGCCTTAGGCTTTTTTTTTCTTTTTTCAAACTATGATCCTCTTGCAAACCAAACATACAATCGTCTCAGAACCTCTCCATATAAGGAGTTTCCAGACAGACTGATTCTATGTGATATTTCTTGGGCTTAATGAAGAAAGTCATTCTAGGGCATTGTCCAGCTTTCTGAGTCATGCCATCGGGGTACTGAGAGGCTGGCTCACTCAGGACAAGACCTGGCCTTTCTGGGCCTCAGGAAAGCCATGAGTGAGAAAGGTCACTCCGAGGCTATTGATCCCTAAGCAATGCATTTATGATTTCAAGAGACCCATTCAGCCCAGAGACAGGGCTGGTCTGACTATAAAATACCCTGCACGAAGGCTCTGAATTCAGGACTTTCCATCTGTTTTCCAGCGTGCATCAAAGGCCATTAAAAACCTGCTGAAGAAATTAAAGACCTGTAGCTACTATTAAGCTCCAACCAGTTAAATCCTGCACTGGGTGACCACTGGTCAGCCAAACCAGCCATGCTCAGATGTGTGTCATGGCACCAGGGTCTCTGCGGAGCAAAGGCAAAAGGAAGCGGAAGAGAGGAGAAATGGGAGGAAAGAAAGAAAGAAGCTAGAGGGCAGGAGAGGAGTAAAGTGTGGAAATGTACCCCAGGAGGTAAAAGAGTTTGAGGTGGGAGTGAAACTCTGGGTGCAGAGAATGGCACCCTACACTGGCCTGGCCAATGCTCCAGAAGACACAGACACCAGAAAAAGCAGGTGGAGTCGTACGCATGGGAGGCTGGTGGGTATCCATGGGCAATGAGTGGTCTGGAAGCTGTAGAAGAGGTGGATGGTGCGCCCCCAACCCCAAAAGGTTTCTGTCTAGAATGGTTTTATCGAGCGGTGATCCTTTGATTCATAATGACTCATACCCTGAGATGGGGATTCAGACAAAAAAAGAAAGATCCAAGATGGACGCTAGAAATAAAACTAAGCCCACTTTGATCTTGGCCCTTTTATTTTTTCATGTTGCCTAAAGTTGGTGATTTCATTCATCTGCATAGGTGTAATAGGATTGCTTCAATAATCACAGTTTTACCTCTTTCCGATGCATTCTTCTTGCTGAAAAACATTGGATACGTGTAAGTCTCCTCTTTTAACATGTTTCTCCCCTGTTATTTTTGTCCCAGTTTCTGTCACAATTAACTTAATAAAGAAAGGATCTATTTTCCTTTCCCATGTTGCTGAAAATAAATTTATGAGTGATACTTAATAGTTGTCAGGACGTGCAGTTGTTTTTCTCTTCCTTATGCGTACCTCTTCAAAAACCTCTGTACCAGTGTTCTTCAAATGAAGGCTGCAATACTTTACTGTGGCATGAAATGGAAGTAGTGGGTCAAAACCAGTATTTTTATGGAAGTAGTGGGTCAAAACCAGCATAGAATAAAACAGACTAGAAAATGTCACAATGCATTGCAGATAATAAGGATAGGCATTGTTTTGTTAAACTTTTCAATTTTAGATGTATGCATGGACCACCCTGTATTTTCTATACCGTGGTAAAAGATGTTTGTAGGCCAGGTCCGGGGGCTCTTGCCTATAATCCCAGCACTTTGGGAGGCTGAGGAGGGCAGATCACTTGAGCCCAGGAGTTCAAGACCAGCCTGGGCAACATGGGAAAACCTCATCTCTACAAAAAATACAAAATACAAAAATACAAAAATACAAAATACAAAAAAATACAAAAATTAGCTGGGCATGCTGGCGTGCACCTGTAGTCCCAGCTACTTAGGAGGCTGAGGCAGGGGCAGGAGGATTGCTTGAGCCTCTGGAGGCAGAGGTTGCAGTGGGCAGAGACCACACCACTGCACTCCAGCCTGGGTGACAGAACAAGACCTTGTCTCGAAAAAAAAAAAGTTTGTAAAACATTCTTATACAATATATGTCTGAATATGTTTGTCTTTAAGGTTAAAAACTAAAGTCCTCTGAACTGGGCTTTTCTTATGTATCAGGTGTATAGGATAAAGATCTGCTGCCTCTAAAGTCTCAATTTTAAAACCGTCTCTACCACAGATGGGATGAAATTTAGTCTGATGGTAATTTCAAACTTAGATTTTTATGTAAGAAAAAAATTGTTAAACTGTATACGGAGTTTCTTCATATTCAGGGACAGATCTCTGCTTTCATTTTGTGACCTCCAAGAGAGAATCAAATTGCCTTTCTTACCCTCAATTGTAGGCCTTTCCAAGAACTTATGTCACGATAACTTATTAAAAAATGACGGAACCAAGATGACTTCAGACACCTCTGATCCAACGGTTGGCCCAAAAGGAGCCTCAATCTGCTTCAGCAATGGCCAGACACCCCCAGACACTTGCATCTTACCTTGCAGGGCTAGAAACTGCATCAGAATGCCAAACTCCAAAAATGAATAACGATCCAGCCCTGGAAGAAAACTCTCAGTTCAGAGAGTTTGGTGACTTGCCCAAGGTTAAGTACAAAATATATTTGCAGAGCAGCCAGAATGAGAACCCAGGCTTCCAAGTTGCAGCAGCCCCAGTACAATGCACTGTGATAAAGGTTTGATATGGAGGCACAGACCGACCCTAGAGGTTGCCAGAACTGGAGATCATAGATTAGTAAATTTTTTTCTCTTATGACTGTTGTATGTATCTACTCTAACCTTAACTCAGACTGACATCCGTGGCTTTTCATGCCATGTCATTATTCTACCACATACTATTTTGAGGTTTCTGAGGTTAGTATTCATAAGAGCTTTCCAACCTCTGACTCAAATGAGCTCTATTTTCCCCAGACACATAACTTACTATTGAATCTCATTTCCATGAGAAATACAAAAGCAATAGTGATTCATGTCTCCAAGGCTACACTTACCATTTTTCAAAATGTGTATACTTTTTCCTGACCGTAAAACACTATGTGCCCACTGCATAAAATGTAAAAAACACAGAAAAAGATAATGAAGAAAATTAAAATAACCTGTTCACCTACTGCTCAGTGATAACCCATATTACGGTTTGGGTATCATTGAAATTGGGTGTCTATGAAAAGACAAAAATTATTTTGGTATTAAATTGTGATCAGATTGAAAAATACCTTCATGAACCCTTCCCTTGTCACTCAACATTACACATCAGTAAAATTCTTCAAAGATATGGTTTATAATAACGTAGGCCAAATATTGAATTCTATTGATTAATTGTTATTGATTATACATGCCCTATTGTTGAGAACTTCAGTGTTTTTTTTCCAGTTTTTCACATAGAGAAATAATACAGCAATAAGCATTTTTTTACATAACATTTTTCTGCACATCTCTGATTATTTCTATAGAATAAATTCCTGGTAGGGAATTACTGGGTGAAGTATGTGAGCATTTCTATGACTCTTGATATATATTGAAAAATTTCATTTCAGAAAGGTTGTTTATATCCAAATAGAAGAATATGAAGGTGCCCATCTTGTCCTCTTTGCCAGTGATCAGTGGTGTCATTTGTTAAAACCTTGCAACTTTGAAGTATAAATGTGTATCTTCCTGTGTTCATTTGTATTCCTTAATTTATAAAGAGGTTGAACATTTTTTGTATGTTTATTGGCCATTTGGTATGTGTATATGTGTGTCTTTCTCTACCCACCTCCCGTGTGTATGTAAATTGAATGTTCATATCCTATATCTATTTTTCTACTGAAATGTTGAAATTTTACTTATTTATTTGTAAGAACTCTTTACATCATAAGGATGTTAAACTTTCAACTTTTATATCTGGGGCAAGTACTTTAGGAATCTCTTTTAATTATCTAACAATTTAAAGTAATAGGATGGGTTGGGTTTTATATTGTCACCAGCAGAGCAACAAGTCATGCCACCTGCTGGTAAAGAAACAGAATAGTTCACAATTCTTCATGTTTCCAAGACATGATGCATATTAATACTTTTTCCATGTCAACTATTTTAAAACTTTGGAAATGAAAAATGAGTAATTGATTGAAGCTATTTATGACATTTCATACACATGAATCCTATGATCAAGATCCTTTGACCACATTTAAATATTTTTAAGGTTACTTCTCCGCTTAAATGGGAAGAAAAGGCTTTGATTCATATTAGACGTTAATAAGAGAAAGTATAGTTCTGAATCATCTCAAAGTCATTTCTGTTGTCAATTCTGGGCATACGAGCCTGTACTTTGTTTTAAGAAATCACAATTATTGACAAAATTTAACAATCAGATAAACAGGGAGAAGTAACTTTATTATTTATTTTCACAAAAGGCATTTTGAAAGAGACATCTTCAAATCAGAGCTTCAGACCTATACAGATCATTTAAAATCAATATTTGCTTGATTTGGCCAGGTAAATTAAGTGAAGCTGCTGCCATTTAATTCTGGATGAAGATGAATCTGAGCAGTTAAAGATCATAAGCTTTTTATATAATTCAACTAGAAAATATGATTTAATTTGTGGCTTACATAAAACAATAGTCAAGGAACATATTTATTGCCTATCATCCCTTGTAGACTAGTCTAAGAAAATAATACACTCAAGGCTCTACAGAAACTTAGGCTGTCAAGATGATCAACTAACTAAAGCAATAGGGCCAATAGGTCCTTGAATTCACTCATATATGTGGAGGTCAACACTAGTCTAGAGGATCTATCAGCAAATGGTCTGACATGCCTAGGAAGATAAAAATGGAATTACTGCTTTGTAATAGGCCATCCTTATGAATAAACTGAACTGACGTTTTTGTACTGTGAATTATTACTCAGCCTAGAGTTCTGATGTAAACAAAAATGCAAATCATGCTAATAACCTAGCCAATTTCATGTGCCATAAACAAGCCTTCAGTAGCAGTGAAGGGCACTTGGCCCATAGGGTGGAAGAAGATGCAGAAATCCGAATCTCCCTGCAACTCGAAATGACCAAACGTAAAATACTCAAAACCAAATTCACACGTTTTTAACAATAAAATAAGTCTTGGTATTGTCCTGGCAAAAAAAATAAAAATAATTCACATATTATTTTAGAACCCATATCAGCACCCTCTGGACAAGATCTTCCTTGTAGTTTGGCTTGGGCTCAGTAGTCAAAATGTTTATGTTTATAGTTTATAACCAGAAGAGGATACAAAACGACTCAAGGACACACCCTAATTGGAGGGAAACGGAGTGGCTGGCCAACAATCGAGTCAAGGTTCAAAACATTAGGCTAGGTGTGACTTGGAGCAGGATCTGACAGAGGGTAGTAGTAAAATGATGATGAAAAATAACTGAGAATGGACCCCTTTTCCTACCACCTAGGTTATGAGGTCTTGGGGAAAAGGAGGTAGGTTTTAAATTATCCCAGAGAACCGAACCCACACATGAGGACAACTCTTGGATGACAGCGCCATACTGAGAGCTTGGAGAGGACACAGTTGAGGCACTGGGAAGATGACCTGACTGCCCCTTCAGCCACCCAGGAAAAGAGCATCTGGTCATTTCCAGACAGCAATTTCAGCTTCCATAGTCAATCGCTGATTTCCTGTTTGTAATGTCCTTCCTTTGAATTACATTTACATTCAGGTAGCTTGTGGTAAGAGAGCTGTCCTGTATGTGGGATAGTTCAAGGAGTGCTGGGAGTGGGAACGGAGGAAGCGAGGGCAATAGTCCATCAGTTCAGGAGAAACTCAGGGGAGAGCACATGTCCATGAGTATGTTTAGTACAGTAACTAGCCCTTTACTTAGTACCTAGGTGCTCAGCAAACCTAAGTGCTCAGCACATGGCAGTGCCTTCTCCCTCCTCATTCCACACAAGGGCATCAGGACAGGTGAATCAGATAGTCCAGTTCTTCCTAGAACACTCCAAAGTTTCCCCCCAACCAGATGACCAAATGCACTGACCTTGAAGAACTGTAAATGGAGACTTCTGGTCAAATCCAGTTGGGCTACACCTCAAAACCCAGTGGTTTTCAGAATTCTTTCTAAAATATCAGTCTTACAGGAGCAATAATCATCTAGGTAATTGGACATGAAAAGTCCGATGAGGAAAAAGAAATAGCTCACCAGCTGCCTTTCACGGCAAAACAAGAATACAAATGGAAAGGTCCCAGGGAAATCTGGATGGAAAATTATCACCTCACAAGAGGGTCTGATCTGGATTGGATTCATCCTTCTTCACAGGATGACTCTGTTCCAGGGAAACTAGATGCTAGGAACATTCTGGGATCCAAATATGGAGAACTGAGAACTATTGTAAGGGTTTCTAAAACGTCCCCCAAAAAATTCATGATGACTCTTTTTCTTCCAATGCTTTGGGAAAATTCAAAAAAACCTAAAATTCCAAAGCCAGTCTAATCCAGGTGACCCTCAATCTCATAGCTACTGGGTCTACTCCACAAGGAGGAAATCAAGACTGGCAAGAGTTGGCTACCTGACCTGTACCTGCAAAACACTGACAGAAATGAGAGAGAGAGAAAAAAGGAAAACCACCACCTTTACTCACTCGAGTAATAAGCTCACCTCAGAACACTAGCCCATGTTTTGAAAGGAAATCATTTTTAGAGGTGAAAAACAATGATTGACAGGTACCAGGCATAACCCTTTGAGATGCAGGTACTATTGCCAATTAATGCCATCGGACAGATGAGAAAGTTAAGGCTCGGCGCAATCCCATAAGCTGCCCACAGTTACATAGCCCAGTAAAAGCCAGAGCTGGTATTTGAACCTAGAGTTTCTGACTCAGAGTTATTGTTAGATTGCTTGAAATGAGGCCACGACTCCCTACCCCAAGTCTGACAATGATTTTCTTCCTGTTTATTTTTGTGGGAGGGGCTGGAAATGACTGATAAAAATTATATTCTTCCACCAAATCAGATCTGAGCTCAAAGTGTCTGAAGCATCAGGATTCCACCTCGCTCCTGATTAATTTTTTCATATGGGCAGGGAACTAAGAGTTCCCTGAGACATAAGGAATGAGACTTTAAGACATACTCGATCAATGCCATCACGAAAAAGCAAAACATTTCAGAGATCTGATGGGACCAGCCGCCTGCCTGCCTTTTCCACTCAGGAGTGGCCAAGTCTCTGCCTTCCTTTCCCAGGAACATTTTCTGCAGCAGGGCCCAGGCCATTGTGAGCTTTGAGAAGAATGATATTCTGCTTTTGTAAGAAAAGGAGGAGATTTCCCAGGCATGCTTTGTGTCCCAGACGCTTTCACTAATTGATAGAGTGCCACTACAGAGTATATTTTTATTCATGCAGTCAGCACATGCCTGCTTCTACGTTTTCAAGTTTTCTTTAAAAAAAAAAAAAAATTATCCTATGTGGTAAGACAACAGCTTTCGTTCACAAATGAAGCAAAACCAAATTCTTCTTAATGAAAATGAAAATGTCAATAGGACTTCTCTCTTCATGCTAATCCCCTGTTTGACATGCAATGACATCATCCCATAGAAGTTAGAGACAAATGTAATGTCTGCTGTAATTACAAGGCTTACTCTGCAGAAGAAGGGAGGTGGCTGTGAGATGCAGGCAAGCCCTTCTCACTGGGCCCTCCTTGGGAATACAATGGAACCCACTAATGCAGTGGGGGAGTCTTGCTGTGACAATACTAAAAGGAGCAGAAATCAAAGGACTTCACTGACCATGGATTCAGGCTTGATGTTGTGATGCAAAGTTTATATCCCCAAGTAGCAATTTAAATAAACTTGCATTTTTCTTATTCAATCAAATCAAACTATGGTGTCACAAAAGACAACATGTACACACACAAAACTCTCACAAACACGTAAGAACTAAAGTTAAAAAAGAAAGCCCTCATTCATAAGGTATTCACATAGTGACCATAAGAATGCATGTGGCACTTCTGGCGGAAGCTGGAGGTTGCAGGAAGGGATTTTCCACAATATCCATTAAGAAGAAAGGGATTAATATAAAGTTTTGAAATGTGAAAGATTCTGATTAGATAAAGAAAAATGGAAATGTTTGGCTCTTGTGAACTGATAATGCTGTAATGAAACCATAATCCTGAACCAATTATGCCTGAATAATACCGTAGACTTTATAGAGTGGCAAATGGTACAGTTGGTTTGAATACTGAGTCAAGATGAATCAGCTTTTCCTGCTTTACCAACATTTCTTATTCATTTCCTTGAATGGCAAGTTAAAAGCATTAATCATTAATAAAGACTATTTGTTTTTTGTAACAGTGTTGTTATTTAAACATCTCTTAAAAATGTATTTGGTAAACTGTTGGTTTATAGTACAAAATAGCTAAATATTACTTAGAATAAGAATAATGTGCTGTTTACCATGAATCCAATCAATCGTATCAGAGAATTTTTAAAAACAAACGATGTGTAAATCTCTCTCAAAAATATGCCTTTGAAGTGTATCAAAATCAAAAAGTGTACCACATTCCCTAAGTATTACAGATTTTTACAAATGAAGATTACATCATTTAATGATTGCTTTGGGTCAGAATTAGGAAGGCTGGTGGGTTAACAAGGTAGCAGAGTAGAAAAGCCTAACATAGTCTTATCCAAATTTATAGCTTTGAAAAATTCAGGAAAATACAAACAACAAAAAAACTCACCATGGTGATTTAAAGTAAACAGTTGACTAAATGCTGACAGGTTGTGGGGAAGGTTCAGGGGTGAAGAAAAACTGCACCAAAGGGAATGGAATTACACGTTTTCAAATACATGTTCTTCCCCCAAGAAAACAGTAGCTGTATTAACAATAGGTGACATTTATGGAGCACTTAATATGTTCCGGCCACTATTTCTACACTTTACATGCCTTATAGCTACTGCATTTTCATAAATCCTCTGTAAAGTAGATTCATAGATGAGGAAACTGAGGCACAGAGAACTCAGACATGAGGTGCAGCGCATGTTTGAACTTGGCCACTGTAGCTCCTGGGCCCCCACGCTTAACCATTCTGCTGGACTCAAAGAAGGCTGGAAAGTTTGACACACTCTTCAAATACCTGCCCCTAATCCTAGGATGCAAGACAGGAAAAAGAAGCTTACTGCAGAGTATCTGATACCTCCTTTCCCACCACTCTCCACCCCTCCTCCAGCACCTCATCTCAGAGCCCAAGAGAGCTGGGGGTAGAGGACAGAGCTGTTTTGCATTACAGCCTGAGCTGGATGGTTGTCTCAGGAAAAACACCTGTAAGTACAAGCAGAGGCAGGAGGATCCTGGAGAGGAGTACATGCTGGTCATGTTGTGTAATAGTTGTACAAAGAAGAAATGCAAGTTCTATCTAATTCTCCTACAAGTTCTATCTAATTCTCCAGGATTAGAGGCAGAAGCTTGGACAGTAAAGACAGACTATTTCTTCTCAGGCTAGCATCCCACGCCAGATGCACGCCTGCTCAGGGACTATGGACCCAGGGTGGAGGGTATACACCTGAATCTGACTTCCAGGTTCCAGATGAGAGAGTGAAATTGCCAGCTCCCAAGTGGGCAGCAAGACTTGCTAAGGAGTCCCTACAACCCTCTGCTGGCAAATGTTGAACCTGGACAGGGAGTTGCAGGGACTCCTGAACCTCCTTCTTATACAGGAAGGAGGAAACAAACAGAACTCTAAGTGGGACCTTAGAAAAGAGTCTGCAGCACGAGGAAAAATGAGCGCTGTCTCGAGATTTGGTGGAAAAAAATCTATCTCTAAAAATGACTTTCCATAGGAACAAAATAAAATTTGAGAAAATGACACTTGGCTCCTATAAAAGATGGCAGATGTTGTCTTTATGAAACAACAGAGAACAATAAAAACAGGGTGGGCTGAATGACAGGCAGAGATTTAGAAAGAAGTCCCCAGTGGAACGAACAAAAGAATTCAAGGAAATACAAAATGCAATAGCAGAATTTAAATCTGCATTTAAGACACTCAAGAGCAGAACAAATCCTGCAGAATACTGACTCAGTGATGTACAGGACAAATGTGAAACGTTCTCCTAGAATACACAGAAGAAGATCCAAGAGGAAATAATGAGCTGGAGGATGAGATCTAAGAAGTTCCATTTTAAGAATTATAAATCTTCTTAAGGCTGAAATCAGAACAGGAAGAGAAACAATGATAAGAGTATATGGGAAAGAACTCTGCTACTTGAGAAAGTCTTCAGGCTGAAAGGGTTCAGCGCATTTCAGAAAAAAAAATTAATGAAAAATACTTGTGTCTCAACATTTCCTGACACCATATTTTAATTTCAGATAGATTCAGATCAGCTGAGATTTGTGCAAGTGAAACTGAGAAAATTACTTTGCAACTGAATTATGAACACCTTCAAGTAAAATACTACATAGAACAAGAAAATCTGTTCTTCATTAGATTTAATGGCGAAGGCAGGCTTTATTTTTTCCAATAAGGGCCAATGGTTCTAAATAACATACAGGTTATTTGCTTTAGTAATATCCTCCAAGTAATAGAAGTATCTTTATATGCAAAAGTTGAAATTTTAGATACTTCATCACATAGGACCAAGAGATATCAATCAACATGGGAGAGAAGTGGACATTTCAACCAAAAAGTAAATGGCATATGAAAGATGATCAGATGTGGTGTGAGAAGGCTGCATACCATTGGCCTGAAGAAAGCAAACACTCTGAGAGATGACTGGCCTAACAATGACCAGGTGAGGAACCCATAAACAAGTACAGAGAAGACACTGGGAGGAAGGTACTGAATTAACCGCTAAGTACCATGGACATGAGCTACGATTCTATTGGGACTCTGGAGCCCAGATTATGTTACAACACAAACCTTTCCATTCTGATCTCAGAAATTCTGGTTGCTTTCCTTTCTCTATTTATCATTAGAATTTTTGCAGCCCAGCAAACTTGTAATCAATCCCATGTTTTTAAGAGGCCAATGAATATTCAGATAGTTTTCTTTTACTTGATTCTTAACTTAGAGCAGAGTAGTGTAATCCTTACAAGAATATCTAATGAAAATATTTTAAAATCACTTCTATTTAATTGTTCCTATTTCCTCAGAAATGTGCTATTATAACCTCACATTGATCCATATGAAGTCCAGGATAAATCTGCATACTCTATACCTATAAAACTTGGCTGAATTGCTAATGTTTTATTAAGAGGGAAACATAAGGGAAAAATAAAATAAATTTTAAAAAAGGGAAAAATATAGTGGCCAATGTCTTAAATGTAAAATAAAAAGCACTCTTCACAAATCTCAGCTCTAAAGTTTACTTACCCCTTACTACATCAGTTTCTCCTTTTACATATTTAGATAGCACCGTATTATTTTCCCTCCTACTTAGCACAGCTTGTAATACATATTTGTGTTACTATTTCATCAACATCTGTCTTCTCACCTTGACTGAGAGCTCCATGAGAGACCATGTAGGGACTGTGTCCTCATTTACTTATTTTGCTTATTTTTATTAACCTTAGCATTGACACAGTACCAGATCCCATCAGACAAACAATATATTTGTGGAATGAATATATTCAGCCAAGCAAGTAATTATGTCCTAAGAATCTCAAAAAACTTTCTGGAAAACCACACATCTTGGTTTATACATCAGCTATGTTTGCCAACTTTACATGTAAACTATTTTTAAAATAAAACATTATTTGAATGACTTTTTTCACTTGCATCAGAGAATATTAATACAAATAGGACCTTAGAGATAATAAAACTGAAGTTCATAAATGCTAGGCAGTTTGTCCACAATGGCACAAATCTACTTAGCAGTAGAACTGGGATTAAAGCTCAGATTTTCCGCCCCCAGTTCCATTCCTTAAGGGTTCTGTCCATGCAGTTTCAAGACACTGGCTCTTTACCAGAGCTTTGAGACTGCCAAGTCTCTGAAAAGTACTTCACAGATTTTGTAAATAAACACTTTACCACATCTTAATGTTTAAAGGAAATCTGCAACAAAGAAATCATTTGCAATACAGATAATTACAAAAATTGTGAGATTTCTTATGCAGTTTGTTTTTCAAACCTAAGAGCTAACTTTAGTTTCTCAAGCCCATGACACCTCATCACTCATTGTCATACACATACTAAGCCGACATGCCTGGCACTATTCTAAGGCTCTTTATCAAGGGCCATTAGCCTAAGACCTCCTTATTTCAATGGTTAAAAGATAATTGCATTCCTTTTTTCTTATGATTCAGTTGCCATTGGGAAAAAGCCATTTCTGAAAAGTTAGAATTCTGAAAGATTAAACAATGTATCCCTGTGATTATTTAATTTAAGCTCTTTCATCTTTTTGTTCATTTTTTTTTTCACTTTTCTTCTTTTTAAATTGTAAGTTGGGATTTTTAAAAATTATTTATTTATTTATTTTTTTTTGTAACTAGCTTCAAATTTGTGATGAATTTGCTTACCAAGCATAGAAAATCCGTTTGCTGGCTAAAGGACTCTAGCAATAGAATTTCTATCTGATGACAGAATCATATTTCTAAATGACCCCTGGAGAGAGTTAATTTGCCAAAGTATTTCATTTATATTTATACGCTGGAATGTTATTCCAAAGGCTCCAAATAGTCTCTGTTCTATGTTTAAAACAATAAAATAAAGATAAGACATTGTCTAATAATTTGTATAACTAATACATAATGTAATGCTTCTTTAAGAAGCAGGCACTGATCTCATGTTAGATGTTTTAAAATAACCCCAAACCAGCATTATTTGTAGACCACAAGCCAGTGATTGGTGGCGGGGAGGACACAATAGGAAAAAGAAGAAAGAGAGAAGAAAAACAAGTGGGAAATAGGTGACTGCAGTAGAGAGGGGAAAATACGTGAGGGATACCAAAGAGAAGACAACGGAAGGAAAGGACGTAAACCCAAAGGAAGTGTCAGTTTTTTCATCAACAGACATTTACTTGGACCTTTTTTTTTTTTTTTTTTTTTTGAGATGGAGTCTTGCTCTGTCACCCAGGCTGGAGTGCAGTGGCACAATCTTGGCTAACTGCAACCTCTGCCTCCTAGGTTCAAGCAATTTTCCTCCCTCAGCCTCCCGAATAGCTGGGACTACAGGTGCTGCCACCACGGCCAGCTAATTTTTTGTATTTTTAGTACAGACGGGGTTTCACCATGTTGGCCAGGCTGGTCTTGAACTCCTGATCTCAAGTGATCTGCCCACCTTGGCCTCCCAAAGTGCTGGGATTACAGGCATGAGCCACCACGCCCGGCCCTATTTACTTGGATCTTCTAATGCTTCTTGAAAAGGGAAATATATTTTGATATGATATAAAAACAAAGCCATACACATACACACACACACATGCAATTACATATGTACATGTAAATGGCTACACAATTAGATAGACAACCTTGTCTCTTCCCAGGATCTAAAGATATTCCAGATAAATCTTAAAGCACAAGTGATTAAGCCTTTAAAAATAATCCCACTTCTCATCTCTTTTACCTTTTGGTTGGATTTTGTGTTTATTAGCTTATTTGGATGGAGATGGTGCAATGGAGAAGGCAATTGTCTATTTTAAAAATCACGTTTTCAGCCAAATGCAGTAGCTTACACTGTAATCCCAGCACTTTGAGAGGCCAAGGCAGGAGTACTGCTTGAGGCCAGGAGATTGAGACCAGCCTGGGCAACACAGCAGGGCCCTGTCTCTACAAAAATTAAAAAACGAAAATACAAAATTAGCTGTTTGCCTTGGCATGTGCCTACAGCTCTAGCTACTTGCGAAGCTGAGGTGGGAAGATTACTGGAGCCCAGGAGTTCAAGGCTGCAGTGAACCATGGCGGTGCCACTGCACTCCAGCCTGGGCGCAGAGTGAGACCCTGTCTCAAAAAATAAAATAAATACAAGTTATGTTTTCATAGGCAAGGGGATACAGGAAGTAGAAAGAAAAAAATGGTTGGGACTTAGAGGTGGGTGCACCCCACTGTATGTACATAAGAACAGTGCAAATGCAGTGGGCTATTGCATATTAGCAAACTGAGATATTTCCTTCAAATAACCTAGAAGATTGCCATGGTCTCTTTTTTCACACTTTCTTTTTTCTCTATAGCAGTTTTGAGTGTTTTTTTTTTTTTTTTTTTTTAAACAATATTTGCAATCAATGACTCTTATTCAGAAGCACTGTAACATCCAGGGATATTCCTTGTTCTATATTGAAGCACAATCATATTAGTATTGAGGACACCACCTCAAAATAAATAGTCTGCTCACTAACATTTCAGTAATAAGAAATCGCTACTAATCTGCACACCCTCATGTTTACAGTATGATTACCAACAGGGTTCATCATGAGGACCCTGAAGCACAGGGAGATGATCTTCCTCCTGAGTCTTCCAAGGAAGATTCAATTCCATTGTTCTGAGTTTGGGTTCCAAGTAGGTAGCAAGGTGTGCACTCATCTTGCCTGAATGTATATCTCTTGGCCTATCTTTCAAAAAAATGGCAGTATCTGCCTAAGGGGAACAATCTCTCTTTTTTTTTTTTTTAAAGCCTCTCTTTGAAAATATTATTCTATTTGGGTGGGAGAAGAAATAACAGATTTGTAAGTTCATGTCTTCTATAAATAATTTAAGTATATCTTGGGCTAATGTATAAATTTGGTTTAGGAAATTCTAAGTTAATTCTAGATAAATTTGAGGTGTTTGTATAAAAGAAATGACTGTATTATTGGATTCTACAACTTTGAAAAATAATAATCACATAAGGGATTATTGGCAACTCTCAATTAGCTAGAATATTTGATTAACCAACATATATTACCTATAGAGATATTATCATTAGTGTTGTTATTGTACATAAATTATTTCTGTTATTTTAGAATACTTGGTAAGGTTTGCTGTAAACGCATAATATCACACCTAGGTTTTTTAACTTTTTTTTTTTAATCATACTTTAAGTTCTGGGATACATGTGCAGAATGTACAGGTTTGTTACACAGGTATACACGTGCTATGGTGGTTTGTTGCACCCGTCAGACGCCTAGGTTTTAATGAGTGAATTAACGCTTTTTTGCAAATATGATCAAATTAGGGATGGAACAAATTGAAGTTTTTACCTTAAAGGCATTAAAAATCAATAGCCATTCATAAGATATAGTACCATAAAAATCACTTTTCCTTCTGGATAATCATGACTTTCTGATAATGATTACCTGCATGTAAATTGTACACTGTCAGTAATAATTTGATTTGAAAATTGCTTCCTTCCCAAGGGTGTTCATATCTGCATGTACTAACTTGTTAAATTATGGTGTGCTAATTGATAGTTCACATGACAAGATATGCACAGTTGACCATGCTTATTAAAATGCAGGCCATCCGCAGTTAGCGATAACAAACGATATGCCCGGGACTTTCAACAGTTAGCGATAACAAAGGATGTGCCTGGGACTTTGTTTAACAGTTAGCGATAACAAACAATGTGCCTGGGACTTTTAACACCCTCAACCGGCAGACAATCCCTAGAACTCTTGAGGTTCAATCTTCAGCCTCCTTCCAAAGATCTGTGAATAAGCAGCTAACCTGAGGCTTAGTGCAACACCAGACACCAACATGGAAATTCTCCTTTTAATGGGAAACATATGTAGCTATTTCCTATTTGGCATTGTGAAGATAAAACACCCATGAGTTGACTTTGGGGATAGTCTCTATGCAAGTGTTTGACATTATGCAAACATGATTAAGTTTTGTCTTGTTTGGTTTGTCTGTAAGGTAAAAACAGATGGGAAAAGCCAAGGGCCAAGATCCCCTAAAACTGAGAAATCAGCCTGCGTGTCATAGAGCTGTGCATCTTTCCTAAAATTAAGAATCCTCATGGATGGGATAGGCAGCTTTTTCTAAATGAAATTCTTTCATTGATAGTTTAAAGCCTGGATTAAAAGCCATTGTAAGCTGAATGAAGTAGGACAAGCTCCCATCTACATATGAGTGATGAGGCAATTTAGCAAAAATTCATAGAATAATGGAAAAAAAAAACTGGAAGAGACTCAGCAATCATTTAATCCATTCTTTCCCAAATTGTGTTCTATAGGAATCTAGATCCATGGGAGAGAGTGGTGATAGAAGTGACTAGTCAAATAGGCTAAGGAAATGTATGGTTAGACAAAATTGAACAAGTTTATGTACATATAATTTATGCCTCCTCAAAAAATTAGATTGAATATGTCACAGTTTTCAAATTTATGTCACCATGAAATCATTTTCCACTGACTATTAATGTTTTGCAGAACTACTGGCTGGCAGAACAAAGTTAAGATGACCTGATCTAGCCTAATCCCTTTACAGAAAAGGAAAAGACTGACAGCGACTTTCAGGGAGCACCATGGGCAACGATGGTCTCAGGTGTGGCCCAGAGCTGCAGCACTAGGTCAGGCTTCCTCCTCTCTCTGGAGCGGGGAGGGTCTTGGAAAGCAGCTTGCAATTAGTGTCCCCTCCCTGCCTCCCCTGACACAGGGACAGTTGAATCAGAGACTCTCCAAAGTGCCCATTCTAGCCTCAGGGCAGTGAAACAATTACTTCACATTTATTTCCTTAAAATATTTCACTTTCACAATCTCTTCCCTAGTGACTTTAGAGTCTGCCAATGGACAATTTTCCAGCACTCAAAGATGAAGACAGCCTTGAAATTAAGCTTATACATCCAGGTCAGGAGTTTTGTTCTCACATGATTTCAGAAGGGTGAATTCTTAAATTATCAATTCTAACTCTTCATCATTGAATTAATGGGCTTAATCTAAAATGTAGCTCCAAACTAGGAAATATTTTAATTCAGTCTGGATTCAAAATTCCCTGGTCACAAAGAGAATTCAGTGTACTAGGATCTGTTGCATTTATGCCCCAATTTGCATAGATAATATTATTTTAATGCTTTTTTATGCACATAGATTTTTAAAAATAGCCTGAACAAACAGAATTTACAGAAGGACCTCCTTGAAAAATTCTCATTTGGCACTTATTATAGACTGGCTTGTTTCATTAGTTATCTTATTTCCATACTCAATTGTAAACAACTGAAGACAGGATTTACTTACAAGTCTTCTTATGGCCTGCAGAGCTAGGAACTGAACTGTGTCTTGCTGCAGGAACATAAATATTTAATGACAGACTGGCTGATAATAGGACACCTTCTAAAAGGAGATATCATATAGAATGAAAGGATTGTCTCCTTTACAATAGATGTGAACATGATAAGGTACTCTCTCTCTCCTTCTCTCATGTATGCAAGCACACACACACAAACACATACGCACATTATAGTAAACTAACCACAAGGCACTTGAGACCCTTGTGTGGCTGCTGGAACTTCACGCCAAATACCACTTTCGATTGAATTGCACCGCCAAAAACTCCTAGTATTTGAGCTGAGAAACTATCTGGAATTCTAGATAAAAGAGCAATTGCTACACCATCCCTAAACAGGCATCGAGCTCCATCAAAAAGAGGAAGAATTCTCTTAGGTAGTTTTCACATCTTTCACACATCAAAACTTCCAAGTGAGAGGTTTTTAAAAGGCACAAGAGACAGCTGCTCAAAATGGCTCTACACTAAGAAAGCATTGCTCACCTGGGTTCCAGAACTTATTTGATCTTTAATTTTATTGCAATAAGGATAACTTCTCCAAATGTGACATTCCCATTGATGGATACTTCAGGATCCAAAAAGCCACATCTGTGTAGAGCAGTGTTCCTGGGGCCAGGTGCACTAAAAACATGTTGCTCCCTCAGGGGAATAGCTGTTCTTTCCTCGCACTATCCGTGTGAGATGCTAACAAGAAATCTGAATTTGAGCCACAATGGTCAACAGTGGCTTGTATACTCACAGTTCCTACTGAAAACCTGTTTTACTGAGAAACAAACGGCCAGATTAATGGTAAAGTGCATGAGTAGAGGACTTTCCTCTATGACAACAAAGACAGTCCTCAGGATGTTCATATTTCATCTTAACTCCTCCGGAATGCAAGGCAGAAATTTTGAGAGGCAACCTCAGCTTGAGCGTTTCAAATGAGGTGCGGTACAACTGCAGAGAGGAGCCACGTTCAATAAACACTACCCTAGCTTTTCAATGTTCATTCCTAATTACATACTTTTATTTTTAAATCATAGGTAGACACTCTCGTTGCAGTTTCTATAAGCATCCATTTCACCAGTCCTGACTATAGTCAATCCTTTAACCTAGAAGAGTTTACTAAAATAACATTATTATTATCTTGTATTTATGTTAATTTCTCCAGTCCCCGCAGCGCACTAAGTGCACTTCCCCAGAGTACCTCTTACTTTCTCACATTTCTCTCAGACCAAGCAAATCTGACTTCACATGCAATAGAAATTACCCTTAGATCACAGCCGAGAAAACAAAAGGGGTAAGCCCTGGAGTATGATGTTTGGGGATACTTGATCGTTGCCTAGGTAGCATTTAATTAGTCCTGGGTTGCAGCTGGGAGTGGGGTGCTGGTACCTGGGTAACCTTTGTCATTGTGACTAAACCCATGGTTGAACAATCAAAATGCAATGCTTATTATACTCTCCATTCTCACCCCTTTCTTCTTTAGGAATTAGACGCACACACACTCTCTCTCTCTTTCTCTCTCTCTTTCTCTGACATATATACACAGTTTGCAAATTAAGAGAACTCTCATGCTGGGCAGGGTGACTCACACCTGTAATCTCAACACTTTGAGAAGCGGGGGCAGGAGGATCACTTGAGGCCAGGAGTTCAAGACCAGACTGGGCAACAGAGCGAGACTCCTTCTGTACAAAATAATCAAAAAATTAGCTGGGCATAGTGGAAGGCTTGTAGTCCCAGCTATTTCAGAGGCTGAGACAAGAGGGTAGCTTCGTCCCAGGAGGCAGAGGCTGCAGTGAGCTATAATTGCACCCCTGCACTCCAGCCTGGATGACAGAGGGAGACCCTGTGTCAAAAACAAAAAGAGATTAAAAAAAATAAAAAGAAACTCTCTTTCTTTGTTGAACAACACAGTGAATTTTAAAGCTGTGAATGACTTATTTTCCCAACAAAATATTATAAACAGTGGGAAATACTTCATTCTTCCAAATATTTCCTTACAGTTGCTTTCTTGTTAATAAGCACTCAAAAACATTACTTGGCACTTTTAAAGTGATCTATTAGTTTATGCTTTATTCTTCATCTTCTACCATTATTTCTAGTACGCTACCATAAGCTAAACAAACTGCCCCGGAAGACCAAAAAGCAGGCAGAAAAAGCAAAGGGACTGTGCTTGCTTGATGGTTTGCTGTTGTTGCATACTTTCAAAAAAAAACCTTTTTAAAAAAACTCTACTAACAAAAATCATGAGCTCTCTTTGGTCTCTAGAGATGAAGACAAAAGCAGTGACACTCAGCATGAGGTGCTGTCCTTGGTTAGCAGCTGTCGTGGAACGCACTTAGTTGGGTTTAATGGAGGGGTTATTGACATCTCCTAAAATGGCTCCTGGGCCCAGGCAGCCAATTTTCTGCTACCTTCCTGCCTATGCCTGTCTATGCTGAGTGGTTTTACAGTGCCCATTACGAACTGCGTCAGAGCCATTACAGTCAGCAGAGTAAAACATCCTTTCCACTCTTAAAAAAAAAAAAAAAAAAAAAAAGTGAGATGAATAGGTATTTCTACGGTGGTCTGAATGAGCCATTATTAACTACCCTGAGGAATGAGGAAGCCTGAACACGGCAGTGAAACGCCATTTTATTCCTTTCTGCTGGCCACACCTGCACCAAGGGAAAAAAGTCATCGTGTACGTGAGGATCTGGATATAAAGAATCCTGAAATTTGAAAGTTGACCAAGATGTAAAGCTCACAGGAATTATGCCTTATGCTGCATACACTATAAAATTCTAATCTCCTTGGAAGGTCTGGCTCTTTCATTGCTACAAAAGGATGCAGGTGGGGGTGACTGGACAGTCTGCTGCTCGGGTGGCAAAGTCTCAATGGGAACACTGGGGTGAGAGCAGATAGCATGAGGAGCTGCCGATCACTCTGTCCCCTGCAACTGGGCCAGGAGGGCTCAGGGCATGGGGCAAGTGGGAGAAATGCTAGGGATTTGCATTAAATTGGGAGTCTCCTTCCCAGGCAGGCAGCAATGACCTCAAGGAATATTAAACAGAGATCTGGTTACCTTAACGAAAATAATGCTCTCTGTTTGTCATTTTCTTCGAACACACCATGATTCCTCCTATAACCTAGCATGATGTGCAATGAGGAAAGATGAGCAGAGCCTCATGGGCATGGGGACATGTACCTAGACCTGTGGGTGTGCGCAAACAACACAGAAAACATGAGGATAAAGAATCGGCTTTCCCTCTGAAATTGCAGGTTCCCTGAGGGTGAGTCAGCCCCTTGAATGCCACTGGAACATATATTTGTGTGCCTTATTGTTTAAAGGTTGGAGCAGGGCTGAAAACACATTCATTACTCCCTGTCATACAGCAGTTGATGTATTCTAGGCACATACAATTAAGCTATAATTCTACACACGACAGACTAAACACACAAGTCTAGACAGAGAAAGATGACTTAAAATATTCTCGGACCTTTTATAAGAGTATTTTCTCATTTTCTTATCACTCAACTGGTAAATATTAGTTGTAACCCGTGCCTCATTAATGTCAAAGGGAGAAGATTCGCATGACTGAAATTCAAAGGGCTGATTCTAATTCTCCATCAAAAACCAATCTCCAGGCAAGGTATTTTTAGCAATCACTCAGCACAAATCTAAAGATGCTCAACTGTGGTTTGTTTATCTTCTAGGCAAAAGGCATCAGTTCTTAAAACAAAACTGCCCATATACACCATCCATCACATTTGATGATGATTTTTGTGAATGTGATCTAGATGTTATAAAACTAGTGACAAAATGTAAATATATCAAGGTCTTACTGTGTATTCAGCTAAGAAAATAAACCACAAGAAATCTGTTTCTTAAACCTGGCAATGTCTGTAGTCACCTGTTGATTGGTGGGAGCAGAAGAGAAAAGCGAGCGTAGAACGGCATGGAGGAAGTGACCATGGATGGGTTATCATAGCAAAAAAGCAGGCCAGCCCTCAGACTGTGCACATGTTCCCTGACAGCCCTTGCGTGGGCACCCACAGGACCGTTTTGCAAATGGTCTCCAACCCCCCTCTCAGGCTCTGCTTTACCAGACAGCACTTTAAAGCATTGCTGGCTTTTTGCTCTCAAGCCCAAAGGACCTTAGAAGCTCAGTCATAGAATGTTGCCACCCTTTACACATCAGCAGCAGCTCTGTGCCTTCTGAGAATGCTGAAAGCAATCATTTCTCTGAGAAACGTCTTGAATACCAATTTAAAATTCCTACAAAAAGGAAACCAGCCAAATATCAATACCCAGCATTTCCCACAGATAATAACAATCACCAAATATACAAGTCAAATAGATTCTCCACAAGGGAGACAGCACTTGTTCACATTTGTTTCCATGTGACAAGCCCTGTCTTAAGAGCTTTACACACTTTAATTCATTTGATCTGCATCAAAACTATGAGGTGGGGCCGGGCGCAGTGGCTCACGCCTGTAAACCCAACACTTTGGGAGGCCGAGGCGGGCAGATCACAAGGTCAGGAGATCGAGAACATCCTGGCTAACACAGTGAACCCCTGTCTCTATTAAAAATACAAAAAAAAAAAAATTAGCCAGGCGTGGTGGTGGGCGCCTGTAGTCCCAGCTACTAGGGAGGCTGAGGGAGGAAAATGGCGTGAACCCGGGAGGTAGAGCTTGCAGTGAGCCCAGATTGTGCCACTGCACTCCAGCCTGGGTGACACAGTGAGACTCCATCTCAAAAAAAAAAAAAAAAGAAAAAAAGAAAGAAAGAAAAAAAAAAAAAACCTATGAGGTGGAAGTTTTCATCCTTGTTTTAGGTAACTTGTCCAAGATGACACAGCAAATAAACCACGGGGTTATGATCAAATAAGGCAGTTTGACTCCAGAATCTGCACTCTTCATCATTATGCTAGGCTGCTGCTGGTGAGGAGTCAGATGATCAAAATGTTTTAATTATTTCAATAGGTAGATAAAAGTGGCAAAATGATGGGAAAAAATAAAAATTGAAACTGATTTTCAGTCTGATGTCACTTGTCCTGGGAATAGCTTTTATTTGTTTGCTTGTTTTGAAATGGTGTCTGTCTACTACAGGTAATTATGGGGCACTTCTTACAACCCCTGGGAGATATCCTTCTTTACTACTATACATAGAGAGTCCTAAAGTCAAATTTGGAGAAGAAGCAAATGGCAGTGGAAAATGAAATAAACCCTGTACAGCATGGCAAGTCTAGCTTTCCTTCTGTGGTCCAAGATGATTCCCATCCAATATGATTAGGGTACAAAAAACATATGATATAATAGGTAAATCAAAATTTTATGATAGTATTTAAAATCATAAATATAAAGAAATATAAGACCGTTGTTCTGGCCTGGCACAGTGGCTCACACCTATAATCCCAGCAGTTTGGGAGACCAAGGCAGATACATCGCTTGAGCTCAGGAGTTTGAGACCAGCCTGGGCAACATGGGGAAATCCAATCTCTACAAAACATACAAAAAATTAACTGGCTGTGATGGTGCACACCTATGGTCCCAGCTACTCGGGAGGCTGAGGTCGGGGGATCACTTGAGCACAGCAGGTTGAGGTTGCAGTGAATCGAGACTGCACCACTGCACTCCAGCCTGGGCGATGACATAGCTAAGACTGTTTCAAAACAACAACAAAAGACTGTTGCTCTATTTTGAAAAGACTTAACTACTGAACTTTCCTTTGAGTGTAAGATTAGAGAGTGTTCATAAAAGAACACCTAACCTTTTCTTTCAAGATGACTGTTCTCACTTGAGCCAGCTTAGATGTGGCCAGGAATGGCTTTACATCAAGGCAAATCAGCAGAGACCAGCCCTGGGCACGCAGCAAATGTTTGTTGAGTGATCTTTAGGCAAGGCAATGCTGCAAGAGTAAGGCAAAGTAATAGTAAGATGAACCCAGTGACTGACCACTCCAAGAATTACAGTATGCCAGAGTTGGACAGGGCTTAAAGATCACAGGACTAACATTCTTGGAAACTAAGGCACCCACCACCCACCTTGTGTAGAGAAAGCACTCATATTCCAGATTCCTGCTCAAAGGATATTATTCAAGATGACTAAGTCTTTCAGAGTGGTCTTGAGTGAGACCTACAATCCTGAAGAAATAGTCAAATCAAATCTCAAAACCATATTTAAAAACTAGTATAAGGGGTAAACTAGTACAAAGGAATCAATCTTGTGCCATCTGCACAATCTGTTAGCTGCAATGTGAGGCTACCTTCAGTCTTTACAAGTGATCTCTAACTATTAAAAAACAACAAAAGCTATCATAACCAACAGGAATGTAAGACAGATATATGGGTGACCTGAGCCCTTTACTTATGTCATAGAAGGCAATAAATATTTTACTATAACTCTGCTGGCCTTAAAACAAAACAAAACCGTGGCTCGGCATTGTGACTCATGCCTATAATCCTAGCACTTTGGGAGGCCAAGGCAGGTGGACTGCTAGAGCCGAGGAGTTTAAGACCAGCCTGGGCAACATAGTGAGATCCCGTCTCTGTGTTTCTTTAAACCCAACCGCCACAAAAATCTGTTAGAAGCCTGGATTTGATGCAGGGGGCTAGATTTTATGTTGGTCTGTATACGATTGCTAAATGCCTTCTCCTCTCACAAGACTATAAGTGTAATAAAGGTAATGACTGTATTTGTTTTTGTTCCTCACAGTGTCCTCGCTCACCAAGCACCCTATAATGCCTGGTATATTATAGGCGCTATTTAACAATGATTTATCTGGCTGAAAACTGGCTCTATTTTTTTTAGGGGATCCATCCTTCATCTTGCTCCTTAAATTAATTTAAGATTCTTGAAATTAGGCAGGTGTGGTGGCATGCACCTATAATCCCAGCTACTTGGGAGGCTGAGGTGGGAGGGTCCTTTGAGCCCAGGAGTTTCAGAGCAGCCTGGGCAACATAGTGAGACCCTGTCTCGAAAAACAATGAAAGATTATTGAAACTCTAAAGGAAAAGGTTCCGCTAATTCCATTTCAGGGGAACTGAAATACATGAGTTAGCTTTCACATTATTTCAAGTGAGAGAGGAAGAGACCACTAGACTTGGACCTACTTAAAAACAGACTTCAAATTTTCCCATAAAACCTTCCCAGTTTGTTCAGGAAAAGCTAAAGGCTTCGCTGGGCCCAATCCAGTGATTATCCTGTGATCTCCACGTCTTCTTATCCTCTAAGATCTCTTCTCTTTAAAACACACTTATCTGAAACAGAATCTGACATGTGTTTTTATCACCTTACAGTCTTGGTTGGAAATCTTTATGCTCCCCACACAGAAGCATTACTATAATGGCTCTATTCTAGATGCTTAATTCCCAGAGGGGAGCTTTGGCCTGTGCAGTGTACTCATAGGCTTGAGAGGGAAAGCCATAATATTAGTCCTTTCTAGCGTTGGCAAGAATGGTAAAGATGCTGTGTTTCCAAAGGTCAATCTCCAAACACAGCATCTAGCATAACACTATAAAACTCGGTAGGTAGCCAATCCTTACTGAAGGTGATAGCAGGAGAAAGGAGAGGAGAACAGTTTGGGGGAACTTGATCTTCCTACTCCACAAGAGCAATGCTAGGTCTCGGGTCTAGATATGGTTAATTCTCCAGCAATGCTTGCAGCCTTTCATTTTGCAATATGCAGTTGTCACTCTATAAAGTCAATCCAAACATGAATGAACACAATGAGAACCACATGACTTGTACACCAAAAAAAAAGTAGTCTTACAAACAACACTTGTAAGAAAGCCAGAACAACCTACGGAGAAAAAATAAAAGCTTGTAGTTTTTACATTTTGAAATAATCATACTTGTTGGAAAACAGCACTTCCCTTATTTTTTTGTGAGATGGTTTTAAAAGATATGGAGATATTTCAAGATGAAAATACAATAAAATAACAACAAGAGAAACAACCTTATACTGTACCTTTCCTTCAGCAAATCATATGCTGTCTGACAGTTTCTGGACTCCTTTTTTCTCAAAGCAACGTTACTTCAAAACTGATTTTTCATGTGGCTTTGCAGCTAGTTTAACTTTTCATAAACCATTTCTTGCTAAGCTTTTCTTAGCACATTTACTCAATTCCATACTTGAAAGCTACAATGCATTTCAATAACTGAAATGCATGGGATATTATTCTAATATTAAACTCAAAAGGAAGCACCGAGACAGTCCTGTGGGCATATTACTGCAGCCAAACGTGATTCATGAAGGCACTGATACTCTATAAAAGTGGTTTCAAATATCAATGTATACAAGACTAATGGAATATTATCTAACCAGTCAAAATAGGCTGAACCTCATTCCTGATGCTATATCAATGCCAATAAAATTAGGAGTCATATAACAAAAGCATATGGACAGAAAACAGCTTTCTTTTATGTAAAATTCAAGTGATGGTCAAGAAGTAAGATGCACTACAGTATTTCTGATGGGTCAATGGCAAAGGTCTGGAGAAATATATTCCAGGTTTGGAGTCTTTATGGGCCAGAAACTCTGTCTCATAATTCCCAAATGTGACCAAATGGGAGGAATATAGGTTATTGCTCACACGAAGAAGACAAGATGGGTCAGCATGAATACATCGCCAGCACCAGAGGCACGGGTCAGAGCATAGCCCCAGGGAGGTGGCTGCTTAGTGGGAACATCTTCACATATGACACATTTTTGCATCCTTACCTTTAATTATTCTTTGGTATTCTTTTTCATCTCTGAAAAAAAGGCTATTTTAACAGCAGTTTGTAATATGAGATTCTTTTACCCACACTAAGAAAGATAAGTGGTAATGCAATGGCAGGTGATAATGCAATTATGAAATGATGATGTATATTTCATTTTGAAATGCAGTATACGTTTCCTTTTTCTTTTGCAGGAAGACAGTTCTGGGATCCTAGGAGCATCCAATTTGTATTCATAATTTCATTTGAGTAAGATTAACATTTAACATTAAATAGTTTGTAGTCCCTTGAGCTCAGAGTACAGTTGAGATACACACACACACACACACACACACACACTCTACTATCTCTCACTCTCTCTTCTCTCTCTTTCTCAAGCCCTGGATATCAATTCAAAATTTGAAAATATATATAAAATATATATTGTATGTGTATGTATATATATATGTTTTATATATATACATACACACACACACAACCCTAGAACTTAAAAACTCATTAAGAATCCACAAAATAGATACCCACACAGAGATAACCTAGAGAGACTTCCTTAACTGTGGCTCCTGGCTAACCCAGTTGATAATAACAAATACAAAGTATCCTTTTAGCAATAAGAGAGTCTTTTTGCTGCCCCAGACAAAGCTTTCCAGCTTGCTCCTTGTCCTTTGGAATTCTAGGCTGACCAACACTAAGCGGAAGCCTCACCTGGGACTTCAGGAGAGAATCTTGCAGAGTGTCGAGATACAAAAAGTTTGAGTTCTTGGTCCAAGTTGCATTCAATCAGGTTTGTGTCCCATGATCGGATTCCTAGGGAGGGAAAGAGAGTTGAGAGACTTCCAGTTAGTCATTTCAGAGTGGTTTGGACAACATCACCGTAACATTTCTCAGGCTTTCAGGGAGGATGTGGGAACTCCTTTTCTGAAGAGCTCGGTGGCTTAGCAGTGGATGCCCACAAAATGGGAGGGCCAGGGAGGTCTCTCCACCAGGCCACAAGGGAGGGATAATTAGCAGTGTGGACTGAGCTTCTGCCCCTCATAAAATGTAAATGCACCTCTTCTGGAAGAGTCAAAGAAAACAGTTATTAGGAAAATGACAGGCTGTACTCCAGGGAGGGGCTAGAAAGGGCAGGAAGAAGGTTAGTTCTTAAGAGGCTAAGAGGACAACAGACTAACTCTAGCTTGTAGACAGACTATCTCCACTTGTAGGTGGCAAGAAAATGTAGAATGAAGGCGAAGAAAATATATGGGGGCTGCCATTCAAGCACGGGCCTTTCTTTCTAAAATGATGTAATGGTAGTATACACGTATAATTTCTTTCCTTTACCCATCCCATTTTTGATTTTGGTTTATCAAGCCCTGGATATTAATCCAAGATGTGTGTGATCTTTGATAAACAGGGTGGATCCACTCAATCTTCGAGACTTGGCCTGTCTGTCCTTCCAGGCATTTTTCTGTTACCTGAGTAGCTTGGCAGGCAGCTCTTTTATTCACAATTGTTCTTTGTATTCAATTTTCTTATCCAGAGGCAAAGAAAAATGGCAACTTTTTATACTTTATAAAACATTTATGAAGTTGGGGGCATGAATCAGCTGTTTCTACAAAAGTTCAGACTTCCTTTCCCTAGGCTGAAAGGAATATCCGGGGTGAGAGGTACAGGAGGGCAACAGGTGGGATGAGGGCAGCTTCCTGTGCTCATGCCCTCCTCTCCAGCCTCTTCCTTCCTCCTCCTGCCGTCCTCCTGTCTCCTGCCATCCCAAAGGGGATGGCCCAGAGGGAAACTCAGAGAGCATCATAGAAGGGAGGTCTGGAGAGTAAGCCAGGGAAAGTTGGGGAACCCCAGAACTCTGGTGTGGGTGTGTGTGTGTGTATGTGTGTGTGTGTGTGCACGTTACATGTTTACATATTATATATTAGATTTTTCCTAACAGATTACTCATGGTGGAGCCAGTGTGTGGTATCCATCATTGTACCTTTGTATAGAGCATTCTCAATAGTCGGGAACAAATCTCTAGAATAACAAACATTTATTGCATACCTCCTAAAGGTAAGGGCTTGAACCTCTAGGTATAACACAGCAGGTGAACTATCTCTAAATTAACACCCAGTCATTTAATCATTTTTGTTGGACATTAGTCATGTATACAGACTTGGGGGAATAAATAGCAGTGTGTTACTTAAATACACACTGGATCCTTAAGGCATATTTGTATTTACCCTAGGTTATGTTGTATTCAGTCTTCCTATCCTGTAAAGAATCAAGGTGGATTATACATATATATTACAAAAAAAAAAAAAAGATTCTGGAAACTCAGTTCACTGCACATCTAAAATATCTTTAGATGACATACCACAGGCCCTTTCAACCATGAGGAATATTTTCAAATAGATGTGTGTCCACTAAATAAAGGCAGAAATTTCTCATATGATCACTGGGAAGAATTCAGGTGTGGAAGAGTTAACATGCTTAAGGAGAGGTTAAATTATAAGGGAGAATTTTATGGCTCTCCCTGGAAACATTAATAGCCTCAGTTTGCATTTGGGCTAATGGAGTATTTAAATTTTAACAAGAAAGGCATGTTGAGATTTCACAGATCTTTTTAGTGCAGAAATGATAAATGGGTTCTTTTTGTTTCACAGGGAGCCTGACAGGTTGAGAGGTCTGAATTCATTAGAATATTTTACTTCAACATATACACTATATACTAGTCTAGTGCAAAAAAATCGAGTTCCTGTCTGAGCTGCTTAATTGGTATTGTTGACTGAATTCTCTGTGTTCCAGCTCTGAGCTCCACTTTGTCTTCTACCCTGTCAAGCTGGGTCAATAAGTTAATAATGAGACATATGCATTTAAATTAAATTCATACAATTTTTCTGTCTTTGTTCTAAGTAATATCTAAATTGGTACATTATTTGAATGACTTCATCCAAGGTTATCTGCAGACTTGCTCTTACATTGTTACTTGCCATTTTCCCTTGGCTTCAGTTAACTTGTCATGACACACACAATTAAATGTTTGCTTTATATTTTCATACATATTTTATTTTTGATATATTTGTAATTTAGCAATAGAAAAAGTACTAAATGATAAATCCACTTAGTAATTTTTAAATTATACTAGTAGATGGCTGATAAAAATATTTCTCATTTTTACACTCCCAATGAAACTAAAAATGTAGGGTTCTTTTTTCAAGAGAGCAATTTCCACCCAAATTGTTTCTTAGCAATGCACAACCACTACTACCACTTATAAAATAAAGGTTACGATGAATTTGCCAGCTATTTTAGTTGGAAAAGAAAATTTTGGAATCAGGCCACTTTCCATACCAATTTTAGAAATAAAATAATTTGTAATTACTTTGTATCTCCTACTGGATAATATTGGTAAAGGCAAAGAGTAGTTGTCAACGAAGGTTCATACTGCATTTAGTGGGTTTATGTAGCTCCCCTTTGTGCCTAACAAGGAGCCAACAGCGAGCCCTCTAAAGTTCATAGGACAGAAAATTATCTTTGGCCCTTCCCATTTTCTCCCCTCTCTGAATCTGGCTGGAGGGCATCCTAGGGCGTTGGTGAAGAGGTTCTGAAGAGGCTTTCAGAAGCAGGTCATCCTGGCCTCTGTTGGAGAGGAGGGAAGCCCTCTTTCTGATTTCACCCCAATATGCCCCAAGTCAAGCTCTTCCCAGAGGCTTTGTTTCTCCAGCATTCTAAGACTGTACCCCTTCTGGGCTTACCCAGGTGGGGACAGAATAACTCCAGGCAGGTGGAGGCAGTGAACTCCATTCTTTCAATGTCTGGAGCCAAAAGGCATCCGTCATCTCTGAGAACAATCTGGGCCTACTCTGTGGCTATTGCCTAGCCCTGAAAGTGAGCTCCTTGGGACCAGGGAGCAACAAAAGATCTTTCCTTCTCAGTTCTCTGACCCCAGGTGGTAGCAGTGCACACAAGGGAGGCTAACATGCACATGATATACACAGATGAGAAAAGGAGAAAAGAATAGGTTATGGGGCAGGGAGGCAGGGAGGGGTCATCACAGAACAAGTTAGGGTAAAAAATGAGTAACAGTCAGGTACTCTTGGTGTATCTAGGCTAGATTGCTCCAAGTTTACCAATCATGTAAGCATTTTACAGGATTGTTTAATGAAACCAACAATTTTAAAAAGCACTTCCCATTTAAAGGCTAAAATTCATATTTCTAAAGGTGACAGTAGATTGAGGAAAGCAAAATGAAATGACTATGCATTGCGTGTTGATGGCACGTGGGTTCTATCTGACAGTTATTTGGGCCCTTGGCAAATTGATTTTCCTTCATGGGCTTTAGTTGCTCCCTCTGAAAAACAGGCTTTTGGATATTTTTTCTAAGTACCTAAATGATTAACCTACAATCATAAGATTCCATTTGCAAAACTATGCTAAAAGTGGTCTGAAATCAGATTGAAATCATAAACTACATAAATAAAGGAAATGCTACATTTAGGAATGCTTTATTTCTCAGAGGAAAAAAATTCTTATTTTTTTCCCTTGAACTCGTCTTTAATTTGCTCTTTTTTCTTTTTTTAAAGCCAGCAACTTGATGTTCATAACATATGTATGTAATGAAGATATAGCTTACATACAGAGCTCATAGTTTCAAAGCATTGATAATAAATAATTTAGGTCCAAGATAACATCTTACGATAGAAGCAAATGAGAAGTGACTTATAATTATTTGCTTGTCTAAAAAGTTAGAACTTATTTTTTAAAGTAAGCCCTTAGAAAAGGTGAACAATTTAATGACCTTAAATTTGGGGACTGGCTTGTTTTTCAGAAGGGATCACAGAGCCCGTCGTAGATAACACCAATTAAGCAGTACAAGCAGAAATCCATCTGTCTTTGAATTTGAAAAGTATAAAGGCAAATATAGTAAATTTAAGACTCTCTAACATTTAATTCTCACCACATATGGTATTGGTTTCTTATTTCCCCTGCTAAAAGAAAAGGAAAACTAAAACCCAAATCTTTCCTGGGTTTTAAATTCTCTTACCATCTTAGACTGAACACATTCAACTAAGTGACATCAGAATGTTACAATGTAATCAGCTAAACTTTTATCTAAAAATGCAGAGCAGTAGATGTTACATTCATCTATCTTTTCTGGAACAAATCTTGCTGATTCCCAATGTTAACTAAAGGAAAAGTTACAATCTAACGGTAATTGAAAACATTAAACAGACACGTAGTATTCCTTATATGGTTTAGTTTCTTAAAAATAAAATAAAATGAAACAATGAAAACTTTCACAAGGTTCTACAATTCAGTTCGCAAGGCATGGATGTATGTACTCTATGTATTAAAATAAAACCAAGAAGCAGGACTTTGCTGAAAATGAGAACCACTAGCTAAATCCATGCTGGGGGCTAATTAGGGAGGAGAAAAAGGAGGTGCCAAAGAGTAGTAGTTGGTGGTAGCGAAAACGATTTGGAATAAAGTCCTGCATAACTAAATAAATGAAGCTAGCCTAGTCGGAGGAAACACTATTGTTCCAAACTCTGGAGGAGACAAGTCCAAAGCCTTCATTATGCTTTCCGAATATAGTTGAGAAAACAAGAGGGACCATCTCTCTTCCCTGGATTCAAGAAGCATTTACGAAGCATCCACACTGGGACGTTCCAGGCCTGTTGATTTACTGCATTACCACCATGTCTTTACAGATTTATAGATTATTTTCTAGGCTTCCCAGAGAGCCCTCAGTAATCAGATGGCAAGAATCCAAGTCACCAGGGTCTCCAAACCCAGAGTCTCAGTTAAGGCAGGAGGGGAAATAGGAAGAAAGAGTAACAGATGAAGAACTGCTTTCCCAGCCTGCAACACACAATCATCAGAGCTGGCTCCCCTGCAGTAGCTCCATCTTGCTTCACACAACACCGCCCAAAGGCACCAAGCAAAAACAGCAGTGGCCTCTGGAGGAGGCCCAGCTGAGACCTGGCGGCTGAAGCAGCAGCTTGTCGTGTACAGGAAAACAGGACCAGCCTGCTCTGTTGCTAAGTCATCTCAGACTGTCTGAAAAGCTATGGGAGCAGGATTTTCACTTAGCACTGCAAGGGCCTGCATCTTGAGCTGCAGCCAAGACCCCAGGACGCAGGAGAGCCATCTCTTTACACTGCTACGGTGTGTAAAGAAATGGCTCTGCTCACTCACTTGGTTGATTCTTAATGGGATCAATACAGTCATTTCGGAGTTCCATGCAAAAACCTGACCAAATTAGGGAATTAAAAATCAGGAAGCCATGATGATTATTGCAAAGGGAACACAAGGGGGCTTCTGGGGTTCCAGTAATGTCTGTTTCTTGATCTGGGTAACCCAGGTGTGTCCGTTTTGTGAAAATTCGTTGAGCTGCTCATCTTTGATTTGCGCCCTTTCCTCTCTATATAACACTTCAATCGAATTTTTAAAAACATTAATGTCAAAAAGACAACTCTGAATTTTGTTACTAAGTGCTAGTAGTGTAAAAACGGGTAAAGGCAGGGAGTCCTACTTCATGGCAGTACATGGATGCGTCTGTTTTCTCCGTAAACAGATGCAGCTTGAATAAACCCTCTGAGGAATAGGGCACTGAAAGGATGATCAGCTGAGTAACAAAGCAGGAAGATAATTACAGTCCGAAGGTGATTGCGGAACCGTCTCCCAGCATGGGGCGCTGCCCACAAGTGGATGGCCATACAAAGGCAAGCCCTGAAAACTGTTGTGCTAAAACCTTCCTCCCATCATAGGATGTTAGCTGACCCTGCACTAACATCATGACAGGGTCAGAAAACAGTGACGCTGCAGCACTGGTACTTCTGTCACTTATGAGTGCTGTGTGACCTTGAGCCGGTTCTCTTACCCTTCTCGCCTCTTATGGGCCCCCAGCTCTAAAACGGGGTTCATGATCCTTCTCCTAGCACCACCACATCGAATGGTTATGAAGATTTTGTAGATAGAAAAGCACCTCCTAATATATTCCTATTTCCCATAAGTGCCACTTACAAATAATTTTTTAAAGAAAAAAATCCAGTCATTGATTCCCACAATAGCCACACCCAAAATCAGTAAGTGTAAAATTTTTCAAGGAGAAAATTATGCAAATAAACTAAATTAGAATAGATTAGACCAAAGGCCTACAGTCTGAAAATAAAGGGTTATTGAGATGCTCAAATAAGACATTTCACTATTGAAATATCTCTTGTTCTTGAATTTTTTGGAATAAAATACCATGACTTTCTGCTCACATTTTTTTTTCTTTTTCTTTTTTCTTTCTTTTTTTTTTTTTTAAGCTGAAAGGGAAAAATCAAGTGCTTTAAAGTTAAACAAAAGAACCAGGTCCGCAACTCCAGTCCCCACCCTGCAGCCTTTTGTTCTGGGGACAAGTGGCCGTTTCCAACTGCAGAGGCAGATGACAAGCATTTATTTTTTCATCTAAAACAAGGTTTTTCTTTCGTCTTTTATTGGGGAGGGGGAGCGGGGAACGAGGGCTGTGTGAACGCCCTTTGTCCGCCTCGGGCTGCCGTAGAGACCGCAGTGCGGACTGCACCACGCCCACCAACCGGTGTCTCCCGGAGAAACACTTCAGCACCACCCCAGGAGAATAGAGCGCGGGCTGGGGCTGCGGAGAGACCCGGCGACCTCTGTCAGGGGCGAGGGGAGGGCTGGGACGCCGGGGATAAAGGGAAAGGCAGAGACCAGAGCTGCCCACCCAGGGACTCCCGGCGCAACAAAGCCAGGCAAACTGAGAGGTGGGGGCGCGCGGCCCCCGCCAGCCCGAGGCCCAGGCGAAGCGCACGCCCAGCCAGCCGTGCCCGACGGGGGCGCCGCAGTGTAGGGGGCGGGTGCGGCGGGCAGTCCGGGGGCACTGCGGCAGCTCGGGTGGGGCTGGGGGCGGGTCTCCCTGTGCGCCCGAGGCTGTACCCGTCGGACCCTCACGGCCCCGCCCAGGGTACCCGGCGTACCGCTATTCGGCCTCCGCAGAGCGCGCCACTGGTGCGCGCACCGGGCAAGGAGCTGACCCTACCCGCTGACGTCTCCCCCACCGACCCCCTTCAAGCTACCACTCCCGGGGCTAAGACTTCTAAAAGCAGCAGCCCCACCCCACAACTTGGGGTCCCATTGTCCTTTCTGAGAGCTGCAGCCAAGGCCCCAGGGGCGGTAGCGAGGCGGGCTCTGTCTGGTGGCGAAGCGCAGGCGGTTCTGCATCCCAGCATCTGGGCGGGGGGGGGGGGGGGGGAGCGGGCGTGGCCCTAGGACTAGCCTAGTCATTCTGAGGAAAGAAAGGATCGGGATGTTTGAAATCAGAAAAGGCGTTTCTCAGGGGCTGAGTTAGCTGTGGTGAGGCTGAATCTCACGCGGGCCCTGGCGCATGGGACTTCGGCCCCAGGTCTGCAGTGGGGGGGTCCCAGCCTTTTCCTGAGGCCAGAAGGGGACTGAAAGGAGTGGTTGCATCAGGTCTCCCCCACCCTTCTGCCTCCTGCGGTTGCAGCTTTATTGTGGCCTCTGCTCCCCTGACACCTGCATTTCACTTAGCGGGAGAGGCGGTGGCCAACTCAGCAGAGGCTGCGGACCCAGCGTGGTGACAGATCCCTCAAGGTTACTGGAGACTCTCCCTCTGGGTCTCATATCTAATAATTCGGGTTATTCTTAATTAGCCCAGAAAAGAGTCTGGACCAAGTATGAGAGGTGGCGGGGAGAGGCATGGGTGCGGGGCGCGCGGGAGGTGCGCGGTGGCCGTCGCGCCCTGGGTGGGGTCGTGTTTGCGCGTCTCCCAGCGCGCGTCCCTGGGGGCGCGGGGCCACTTACCGAGCTCTATGTTGCCGATGGCGCGCCGCAGGTGCTCCTCGGTCACGATCTCGCCGACGACCACCAGCAAGTAGAACTTGCTGTCAAGGAAGCGGTGCGACAGGCTGGGCGAGGTGGACGCCGCCGGGTTGGCGATGCTGCCGGACGGCTCCGGCTCGGTGGCTTCCACCACCACGGTCGCCATCCTGCCGGCTGCTGTGCCTGGGCGAAGTGTCTCGCTCCGGCCGCTCCTCTCCTCTGCGGCAGGAGAAAGGATTATCTCCGAAGGTGCTGTCTCCGCTCCGCCCCCTGCGTCCCCCCTCCTCTGGCGCCGCGCGCCGCCTCCCCCTCCGCCCTCTCCTAGCGCCGCGGAGAGTGCGCGGCGGAGAGGAGCGGGGAGTGAGAAAGGGCGGGGAGGCGGCGCTGCTTTTATATGGAGACTAGGCAGGGAGCCGGGGAGGAGGAGGAAGAGGAGGAGGAAAGGACCACCCGGCACATCCTCACGCGGTGGCTGCCTCCGCTCTTCCAGCCGTTGGCCCGAGGCTGATGTCATCTGCAGCAAATCATCTCGCCGGCGGCCCGGAAGCTGGAGGGAAGAGGTGTGCGGACAATGGTCGGGGCAGGGCCGCGAGCCAAGGGGCTTGGGAGCCCGCTGAGCTCCTGCTGCAGCCTCGAAGGGGGAAGACGCTCTCAACCTACACCACCCACCACGTACACACCCACTGCCCACTCCTCACCCTCACCCTGTCTGTGCATGGGACTGGAATGAGTTTCCATTTTCATAGTGGGGTCTTTCTGTTATCCGAGTTGCACTAGTCAGGCCTCTGGTTTGTGTGCCGTCTATGATGTAGCCAGGTTCTCAGGAACTGGGATAGCCACAGTGGGCACATGCGGGACTGTGGGTACCCCGCCTAGGAAGGTGGAACCTGTCTTTTCTTTGACCTTGTGGCTTTAAGAAGACAATTTACTGATATTTACCAATGTCAATATTTACTACCTTCACTTAAAGAATACATCAAAAATGCAAAACTTAAGCCTACTATTGTTCAGGCCTTGGATTCTACTCTGGCAGGGCCAAGGGTGAAAAAGTACTGGCTCATGGTGCTCATGGGAAATGAGAGAAATGTAGATGTATTATATTAGATACCAATTTCTTTCCTTAATATGCTGAACAGATAGTATCAGTAATAACAAAGAATAAAAAGAAGATACTGTCTCTACCCAGCAGGGTTACCGTGACTATAATGTACTTTTCAGTTCCTTGGGGAACACACAAGCAAAATTATCTCAAGTGACAATGATGTCTTTTAAAATATATGTAGCATTGGGAATTTTTATTGCCTTTGTTTATGTTTATAAGAACTCATAAAAATGTGGTTTTTTGTTTTGTTTTGTTTTTTTAAGGCAGCCTATTTACAACCATTTCTCACAAACATACTGAATATAGCTTCTGTCCCAGAAAAGGGGAGGACGGTGAGGAAAGAGCAAAATGTACAAACATGGTATCATCATAGAAGTCTGGGGAATTCGAGCTTTAAGGAAGAGGGATAGATGGAAATTAGTCAACATAGCTTTAATACTAGAATGCCTGTTACTAAAAGATAGATAGATAGATAGATAGATAGATAGATAGATAGATAGATAGATAGATAGATAGATAGATAGATAGATGGTCACCTAGATATTCTTAAGATTTCCAAAATAACCCAGTGACTTAGGTGTTAGCTGCCATGACTTATTGGTTATGTACTCTTTGCTCTTACATCTTTCCTGACACCCTGGCATGGGAAACATGCTGGGCAACCAAGGGCTGGGGGATCCCATCCAACATGTCAATCTGATCAATGCAGAATAAAAATACCGTCTGGCCCGCAGTATTTGGGGTCTGTGACAGGCTTATAGAGAGTTGCATTCACCAGTAACTAGATGAAGTGTTTCCAACTAGCTGCATTCACCAGTAACTAGATGAAGTGTTTCCAGATCATATTTTGGTTAAGATATTCAATTGCTGTTCGAGAAGTAAGGCCTGCACCAAAGCCCATAATCGGGGTGAGGGGAAGGAAATATGGTGAAGAGCACTGTTTTCCAAAGGTCATCCATTGGATTCCAGCCTCATCTAGTTTGTTTGTTTTTCCTTTTTTTGAACCACTGTTACTTTTATGTATGTAATAGTTTTCTTTTACTCAGTTTATTTATTTTACTTAGATTTATTTTTAAATGCAATTCTATGTTGCTGTATAAATGGAAACACTAATATCACTTATTAATAGAAAGTATCCCTAAAAATATACACAATGAAGATAAGATGTGATCAGATTCCTGCTACATACTGTTATTATTTGCTCAAGACTCTGAGTCCAAGGCTCTCCTTTCTTGGTTGAAAACAGAGATTGGCCAAGTGTTAGAGAGGTGTTAAAGAGATACTAACACCTGACTGAGTTGCTCTCCACGTTATAACCGAAGGTTGGATGAAAATTATAACAGAGCGCTTTTTTACTGTGTGTGTCTGTGCAATTAAACGCCATGACCATGACCACCTAAGTCATCACCCACACTTTGGAAAATAGAGGCATAATGGGAGAACACAGACTAGGGATGCAGACTGCTCCTTTACAGCTCTGTAACTTTGGCAAGTGACTTTCTTTTTGATCTTCCATCTCCTTATTTAGTGAGAAGAATAACATCTTTATAATTGTTTAAGTAACTGTAAGAAAGAAGGAAATGATAGAATGTGTAAGCACCTAATACAGTGGCTGGGCATAGTAAGCAGTCAAGGGATGGTTGATTAATTGACCTGTTTTCTCCCAGTTACTAAGACAATGGAGTAAAAGCAGTCTTACAAAATGTGCAAGTGATATTGCTACAACACCTCTGAAACAAGAACAGAATATTACATTATTATACTTCAATACTGGAAAAGTAGCCCCTTCCCCTCTTCATCCCAAGAAAATGTATACAGTTCTAAGGAGGAGAAAGGGGAAAACTAACATATAAGAGCCCCAATATTGCCAGCTGCTCAACTGACATCACCTGGATATACCAAAGGCATGTGAATCTTGACATGCTCCAAACCCAAATCATCTTTTCCCTCCAAACCTGGGACACTCTCACTCTTGTTATTTCAATGAACCATAACAGTATGTATCCCATGATGCAAGCCAAAACCTCACAAATATTTTGGACTGTCCCCTGACCCTTAGCTTCCTGTGCAATCCAGCATGGAGTCTGGTCAATTTCACCTTCAGTATCTCTTCAATCCATCCACTTTTCTCCATTATCACCAACCTAGTCCAAGCTAGCATCATTGTGATAGGTACTAGTGTACCAGTTAGAAAATGGGTTCCAGAGTCAGACTGCCTGGTTTTGAATCCTAATACCATAATTTATTAGCTGTGTGGCCTTAAGCAAGGTGCTTAACCACTCTATACCTTGGTTTTCTCATTCGTATAATAGAGTACCAACCTTACGGACAGGAGTACAGTTTAAATATGTAAATTACTTAAAACAGTGCCTTGTATATAATGAACACTAAATAGGGGTTAGTTGTTTTTGGGTGTTATTGTTTAACATTTTACTATGGAAAATTTCAAACAGAGAGATTAGAGAGAATAATATAAGTAACCCCCACATACGCATTATCCCCAATCCATAGATTTTTATAATCTGCTTCTTTAAATCAAGATTGAAATAATATCTATATATTTCAACTGATTGATCAGTCTTAAACTCCTTTGATCTATGTAATCCTACTATTTTTTTCCTTGTAATTTTCTGTTGAATAGTGACAACATTGTTCAGCAGAGTTTCACAAAGCATAAATTTTGCTAATTGCATCCCCTGTTGTGTTATTTAACATGTTCTTCTATCTTCTGAATTTTCTGATAGACTTAAAGGCTTTATCAGATGCAGATTTGATATTTTTTACAAGTATACTTCATAGGTAATATTGTGGTCTTCCATCAGAAGGCAGCTAAAGAATTGTTAACCCTCATTCTGTGATTTTAGCAACTATTAATGATCATTACCTAGATCCATTATTTCACTATGGATTGAAAAAAATGATAATATTCTAATTTTGTTATTATTTATTTGACAGCTAGAAGAGTTCTGTTAGGAGACGTGTTATCCTGTCAGTTGATTACCCTGAGGTACAGTATGTACAGGAAAAGAAGGATGAACGCATGATTTTTTCTCTTTATTTACTAACTTTCAAAATAATGAATTTATTCCAAATCATTCTCAAAAGGGTGACTAACTTTTTGTATCATTACAAATATAACTTACATTATTCATATTGATGCTTTCATTTTTTCATCTTTGGCCAGTAGTATGGTAAGGTATCCCCACCTTACCTTGCACATATCTGGCCTCAGAACCTGGAATTAGCAGTTTCTCTATGGAATCCAAGTTCCTTAAGTGGGTAATGGTATTTGGAGACCCCTGTATACCAGGTGTTACTACTATTTTGATCATCGTGTCTAGACATTTTCAGTGGACAGAAGTATGAAATAAATTGTTTTTCAAATATGAATTCATACTTATACCTCTAACTCAGTATCAGGACTACAGGGATTTTGTTTAATGTTTTATCTTGCATCTGTATTTCCTTTGTCCTATGCCTAGAATTCCAGTTTTCAAAGACTCCAAGGGCGACAGAATTAGAACAGCAGGTAGCTTCTCATTTTTCTTGTTCCACAATAGGTACAAATTACCCTCATGGTAGTTTTAGATACAAATGCAACACTTTTGCCAACAATGTGATTACTAAAATCATTTTAAGGTATCTAGTTTGTTTGGTTGGTTGGTTGTTTTTGTTTTTTTTTTTTTTGAGACGGATTCTCACTCTTGTCGTCCAGGCTGGAGTGCAGTGGTGCGATCTCGGCTCACTGCAACCTCTGCCTCCGGGGTTCAAGCAATTCTCCTGCCTCAGCCTCCTCAGTAGCTGGGATTACAGGCACCTGCCACCATGCCCGGCTAATTTTTGTACTTTTAGTAGAGACGGGGTTTCGCCATGTTGGCCAGGCTGGTCTCAAACTCCTGACCTCAGGTGACCCACCTGCCTCAGCCTCCCAAAGTGCTGGGATTACAGGTGTGTGCCACTGTGCCCAGCCTAAGGTATACAGTTTTAAAGTGTAATTAATTCTGTTATATGTGATTATGCCAGTAACTCAATGCATAGTTGTGTTCATTTGTTTCATTTTGTTTTCAGTTTTTATGAATTGATTTTTATAATTTAATGTTGCTTTATAATAATGTAAAATATTTACATGGTTCCAAGGTGAAATCTACAAAACAATTTGTATTTGGAGAACTTTAGCCTCTATCCCTGTCCCCTCCACCTTTCTCCCTGTCTCTTCCTGTGAGTAACACTTTGTAACCTTGATTTAGCCTTTCACTTTAAAAGTGAAGTAGCAGCATATACATACAATTTTCTCCACTTCGCTTTTTTCATTAAACACTGTTCCTGACTATAACTCTACAATAATATATGTTAATATTCCTCATTTTTATTTATAGTTGCATAGTAACTCATTATGTTTATTTAGTATAATTTACTCAACCAGTCCATTGTTGGTGAACATTTGAGCTATTTCAAGTTTAATTTATATTGTAAACAGTAGGTCAAGCTATTGTTTTATCCCTGTGCAACCTCAATAGTCACCTTACTGGCATCTGTATAGCCACAATGACTCACCCAATCCATGCTTCACACCATATGGAAAATGATCTTTTCTGATCTGGTTATGTTGCTCCATCTCTACTTAAAACACAAATGGCTTCTCATTTTAGGATAAAAACCAAACTTCTCAGTGTCACCTACAAGTCTGGTCCCCATTTATCTCAGCAGCTTCATCTGGCCCCTCCACTTGCCCTTACTTTCCAGCACCAGCCACAATGACTTTGTGCCAGACCATCCTTCCCTCCAACACGGCCTTTCCCTTGCTTTTCCCCCTGACGAGAGGCCTACTTTTGTCCATTTTCTGTTGCTGTAACAGAGTACAGCAGACTGGGTAATTTGTAAAGAAAACACATTTATTTTGGAGGCTGGGAAGTCCAAGGTGGAGGGACTGAATCTGGTGAGGGACTTCTTGCTGTAACCTCTCATGGCAGAAGGCAGAAGGGCAAGAGAGGGCGGGAGTGAGAGAGCAGAGAGCAGAGAAGGCTGAACTCACTTTTATAACAAAGCCACTCTCTGGATAGCTAACCCACTCCAGAGATAACAACATTAATCCATTCATGAGGCAGATCTCTCATGACCCAGTCACCTCTTATCAGGCCCCACCTCCCAGGACTGTGGCAATGAGAATTAAGTTTCCAACGCATGAACCTTGGAGGACACATTTAAACCATAGCAAACACTGACTAGTTAACTTCACCTCATTAGTATCTTCTCATTTCATAGATAACATCTCAGCTATCACTTTCTTAGGGAAGCCCACTCTGAGCTTCCTCACTAAGTTAACCTTTTTAAATGCACTTTTAGTTCCATGCCCCACTGACGTTTTTCAACATTGTAATTTTGCATTTATAGCTGCAATTTAAAAAATTTGTCTCAGCCTTCACCGTGGAACTGTATGCTCTACAGGAGCAAAGAACATGTCTATCCCCACCCCCCAACACACCCTCTTCACACCTACCCAGCCACCCACATACCTTAGTATTCCTGTGGCTCAGCATAGGGCATATGCTCAGTCAAAGCATATTCAATGACTAAATGAATGGCTTCTATGAGCCATGGTAGTGTGCTAGGTGCTTAAAGTACTTCAGTGAATTCCCACAAACTTTCTAAGAAATTGGTATTATTTATATTTTTGATGGCTTGAAGTCTGTATTGATGTCTCTTTCTAGTTTCTGATCTTGATAATTTGTATTTTCTTTGTGTTTTTCTTGATCAGTCTAGCTAGGGGTTTATCAATTTTGTTAATCTTTACAAAAACCTACATTTGACATTATTGATAGTTTTCTATTTTATGTACATGTATATATGTTTTCATTGAAGCTGTTTTTATCTATGCTGTTTTTACTCCTAATTTCTTTGGGTTTTATCTTAATTCCTATTTTAGCTGCTTGAGAAGCTTAAGTAATTGATTGTCAGTTTTCCTTCTTTCTGACAAATACATTTAAGGCTAAATATTTCTAACTCCTGCTTTAGCTGCCCTGTACACATTTTGATGTGTTGTATCTTTATTATCATTCATTTCATAATATTTTCTAATGTCATTGTGATTTCTTTTTTGTCATTAGTTATTATTATTGCTGTTTGACAGGTGAAAAACTGACATGGAGAAAAGTTAGACAATTCCTCCAAATCACAAAGATAATAAGTTGAAAACTTGTGAAAAGAACTCTGCTATGTCATATTTCAAAGTCTGTGATCTCCCCTATATGATATCTTCCCTGATGCGATAGGAATTAAAGCAAATAAAGGAAACAAAGCACAGCCCAAGTGTTGTTTGGTGGGAAGAATAAAAGAGTCAGAGTAAATGAATGAGCCTCCAGTGTTGTTGTGTTGTTTGTTAGAGTTAAAGTGATTCTCTAGAGTGTAACTGAAGACGGTATGTCATTTAAGGGTCAAGAAATAGTCTGTTTACTCAGCATTCATCAGTCCTTTCTTTCTAAACATTAAGCAAGCTATAGAAAAATTACAGAGAGCCTGGGGAAATAAACAAAAGGAAAATTAGGGAAAAGACTTACAAGGTATGAAGTATTAGAGAACATTTAAAAAGGATAATCTATACCATTGATGGCTGCAGCCATTCTCTATGCCCATAAAATAAATGGGCCTAACAATTAACAGTGGCTATTAGGTTAGTTAGAAGAGGGATGTTTCTGAAAATTCCATAGTGAGCTTCATAGCCAGAGGAAAATATCTTATACTTCTTTCTATTCAATCATCCTTGACTCTGAAAGTGCCTCTTATTTTCTTTTGGTGGAACAGTGGGAAAAAATATCACACTGGAAGGCCAATTGACTGAGATCAAGTCCCTTTTCCTAACTCTGTGAACTGGGTCTTTCCCATCACTATCCTTCAACAACAAGAAAAACAAAACACATCCTATCAATGTATAAAGCAGAAAATAAAAGTTCCTTCTTTGCTACCCCTAGTTCTATTCCCCTTCCTAGAGGCTAAACTGTTTTGCGTGTGTGTGTGTGTGTGTGTCTGTGTGTGTGTGTGTGTGTAGAATGTACACATATATGTAGGGGAACGATTCTAGGACTCCCCTGTGAATACCAAAATTCAGGGACGCTTAAGTTCCTTATATAAAATGATGCTTATAACCTATGCACATCCTCCTATATACTTTAAATAATCTCGATTACTTATAATACCTAAAACAGTATAAATGCTATGTAAATAGTTGTTATACTGTATTGTTTAGGAAATAATGACAAGAAAAAAGTCTGCACGTGGTCAGAACAGATTCAATCATTCTTTTTTTATATATATTTTTCTGAATAATTACAATCCATGGTTTGTTGAATCCACAGATGCAGAACTGGTGGATATGGAGGGCTGACTGTATACATGTATCTTCACCATATAAATAGAATAATATTTTATATACTGTGTTGTGCAAATGGCATTTTCCCGTTGGAGCTCTTTTCAAATGTTTAAAAATCTATTTTAAAAAATTGCTACACAGTAGCTCATAGACTGAATCTACCATAGTTCATTTACTCTTTCTCCTCTTGGTGGTCCTTTAGGAGGTGTTTGGTTTTTTTCTATTATAAATAGTGTGCAATCACCATGCTTGTAAGTGCTTCTATATTCATATATGTTTCTCTGAGCACAGATGCCTAGATCTAGAAGCCAAACAGATGGGTTGAAGGTGATACCTAATTTTAACATTTGATGACTCCTGCCAAATTACCCTCTGAAAAGAATTTAACAATTTATACTCCTGCCGCACCATTGCCTCTTTCCTCACATCATAAGGTAAGCCTTCTTATTTTTTACTCATCAAAGTGAGATAAATATTTCTTGTTTAAAACTAAGCACCTTTTAAACTGCTTTTCTTTCTTTATTGGTTTAACTCTTTGAGATGTGTCTTTTTTCCTATTGGACTATTGTTTTTATCTTTACTGGCTTTTAGAAGCTCTTTATATAATCTGGATAATAAGCTTTTGTCATCAATATATGTTGCAGATATTACCTCTCAGTGTGTCAGATTTTGTATTTATGTCTATTTATTATGTCTGTGACCATACAAATGATTAAATTTCTTATAAGGTTAGACCAAGCTTCTTTCTTTATGAGTTAATGGGGGTTGTCTGTCTCAGAAAGGATCTCTCATCCCGAACCTTAAAACTATTCTCCTAATAATTTTAGATTTGTTCAATTGAGAGAGTGCTTAACTCAGGAGATCAATAAAGGTTCATAAAGGAAGAAATATTTGAAATTGTCCTGGAAGAACTATATTTTTCAACAGGCAGAGATGGAGAAAGCACAATCTACATGAAGAGAACAGCATGAGCAAAAAGAACCGGTAGAAATATATTGAGCTTATTCTTGAAAATAGCTAGCAGTTTACTCCTCCTTTCTTTTGTATACTAATGGCAGCACACTGAACAAACTGTCATCTTGCTTATCACTTAGCATATCTTTGAAATACTTCCATAATCATTGTAAGGAGTATCCCTATTGCTTTTTGAGCAATGCATAGAATTCCATTTTGTGTGAATGTCATAATTTATCACTCTTCTATTTTTATCACTCCTCTGTCAATGATGACTTCCAGTCTTTTGATAATATAAACAGTGCTATAGTAAATAGAGTTCTGTATATGTCATTTCCCACAGGTTAGAGACCATCCATAGGATAAATTTCTACCAAATTGCTGAGTCCAGGATATGCATGTTTGTAATTTTGGAAGATCTTAAAAACTTGCCTCCCATAGGTGTTGTACCAGTATGTACTTCTGCCAGTACTAGATGGGTGGGCTGCTGATTCCTCAAAATGTAAGTATTTTCAAACTTTTAAATTTTAACCCATTTAACATAATTTAAAAATTATGTCTCTGTGTGGTTTTAGTTCCATTTCCCTTATTATATGTAAGGCTGAACATCTTGGCATATGTTTAAGGGCCATCTGCATTTCCTTTTCTGTGCACTGTCAGCTTATATGCTTTGCCCATTTTTTCTAGTAGAGGGCTAGTGTTTTTCTTATTGATTTGTATGTATTCTGTATTACTCCTTTATCACACTGCTACAGAGAAATGCCTGAGACTGTGTCATTTATAGAGAAAAGAGGTTTTATTGGCTCACAGTTCCAGGCTGTACAGGAAGCATGGCTGGGGAGTCCTCAGGAAACTTACAATCATGGAAGAATGTGAAGGGGAAGCAGGCACATCTACACATGGGCAGAGCAGGAGGAAGAGAGATAAGGAAGAGGTGCTACACGCTTTTAAGCAACAAGAGCTCATGAGATCTCACTATCGCGAGAATAGCAAGGAGGAAATCTGCCCCCATGATTCAGTCACCTCCGGCCAGACCCCTCCTCCAACATTGGGGATTACAATTTGACATGAGATTGCTGGTGGGACACAAATCCAAACCATATCATATTCTTCATACATTTGGGAAATTAACTTTTTTCTGTAATATGATTTACAAATATTTTTCTCAGATTGGCATTTGTTTTTTGACTTTTCATATTGTACATTTTGCCATGGGAACTTTTTTTGTCATTAAATTTACCTATTCTTTCATTCATATGGTTTCTGCGTCCTGTATTATACTTAGAAAGACCTTTACCATTCTGAAATGATATAAGAAAAATTCTCTCAGGGTTTTTTTTCTGGTAATTTTAAGACTTTACTTATAATATTTTGGACTTATCCAGATGTAGACTATAAGATAAGGATCCACATTTTTTCCCCAGCTCTACATTTTGCTGCTAGAAGATTTTACAAAATTTTGCAATTACTTAGTAACTTATATTTCTTCCCAAATGATTTTGAAATCTGTAAGAGCAGAAACTTTGATTTCTCATTTTTATTCTTTCACATGCCTGCCCTTTAATGCACTTCAACCCCAGCCCCAAGTCTTGCCTAGTACTTGGCAGTTAGACAGTTGTACTTCTGCATTTCTTGACTCCTGGGGAGGAAAGATTCGACCTGAGTTAAGGCAAGTCCTACCCAGGATGTGGCTGCAAATGAGATTGCAAAGTTCTCAACCGGTGTCTTTTCATTAAACTCTGGCTTTTACCAAGTACAAGTACAAAGTGAGTCATACCGACACATGTAGAGGATGGCATCCTGAGGGGAAAAGAATTATAGTGGAAATAGCCAAGGCTGCTTGGAGATAAGCTTCTCAGCTGGCACTGCAGAACGGCAGCCACTGCCACAGCAAACAGCAAAACAATAACAAGCTTGCTTGCAGAAGGTGGGAAGCTGCAGACATAAATGCCAGCTCCTTTTCCAGGGTGCCAGCAGTCCCTGGGGATGAAGTATTCTAAATGGGCAGCAGTTGTGGAGTCCTCCCAGCTCACAGGAATGGAAGATGTCACTCACTAGCAGAAGTGCTCTGGGGTGGCAGTGAGGAGTGCTGTCTTTGGACTCTAAGAGGAACATCTGTATGGCACCAGGCTCAGGGAGACATGTCTTGTGTGTCCTGCTAAGCACTAACAGCAATAATTGAGCACAGCAATCTGCCTCACATCATTCTAGGCCCTAGGAGGGCACAAAGTTGGTTCTTGGCTCAGCTTATCAGGAAAGTAACATATGCACATACAAATATAGTGTCCAACAGCAGAAAGGGATGCCCTGAACAATCCAGGTTGCACAAAGGAGTATGGACAAACAAGTAGTTGCATCCAGCTGGGAGCACCAGGAAAGCTCAGAAGGAGGACACCTCCAGCAACCAGTGAGTGTACTCTGTCACCAGGTGCCTTGGAGAGTGGAGGATCTGCAGGGCACTTTTTGAGGCTGATAGGAAGAAAGCAGACGGGTGGGGTGGTAGACAGAATGACGCTCTCACCCTCTGCAATGTTCACATTCTAATCCCTGGGATATGTGAATATGTTACTCTAGTTGACAAAAGAGACTTTGCAGGTGTGATTAAGGATTTTGAGCTGGGGAGGTGACTCTGAATTATGTGAATGGGCCCAATATAATCACAAGGGTCCTTATAATAGGGAGACAGGAGTGTCAGAGTCAGAGATGAGATGTGATGATGGAAGCAGTGGTGAGAGAGAGATGTGAAGATGGAAGGAGAGAGCCATGGGCCAAGGAATTTGGGTGGCCTCTAGAAGCTGGAAAAGGCAAGGAAATGGATCCTCCCCTAAAGACTCCAGCAGAAAGAAAACCCTGCTGACACTTTGACTGTAGGACTTCCGACCTCCAGAACTATAAAATAATAAATTCATGTTGTTTTAAACCACTAAGATTATGTTAATTTGTTACAACAGTCATGAGAAATGAGCACAGGTGGATTAGACACTTCAAGAGATGTAATTTCTTTGTGTAATTCCTTCTGGGAAGCTCCCAGCCTGACATTTAGTACAGATGTGCCCCAATCCTGCTCCATATTACGAACTAGAATATGGTAGAATTGGGCGGGAACAGACCAAAAGATCGGGGCTGCCGTGAAGCCCCCTGCCTTGGCACTTCTCATTTTCGTGCTTCTCATTTGCAGCATGGTCAGCGTACGCAGCGTTCACCCTCTAATCAGTAGGAGCTGGGCAAGAGCATCTGAAAACCACTGGGTTTTAAAATAGTGATACAATCGAAGTTGTGCTTTGGGAAACTGTGGGCAGTTTCTCTCAAATCCCATGGTCAGCAAGTATCTGATTTCCCCTCAGATGGCATTTCAATTTGCCATTTCTGAATGGAGCTTGGTTCTTTAGAATTCTATAGTTGCTTATGGATTAGTTACTGCAGAAGTGAAGTCTTTCTACATGTGTGTGAACTTTTAAAAAATAAAGTCATATACGGATACCAGATGAGAAACAAAGTTTTCATATTGTGATATCTGGGCCCAAAGGGATAGCCATTTATTTGGTAGTTCAGACTTTCATTCAATCAACACATCTTTAGCAAGCATCTGCCATGTAACAGGTACTGCTGGAGTCGCTGGAGATGCAATGATGAGAAAAACATACTTGGTCCCTCCCCTCATAGGCCTTACTCTCCAGGGAGGAAGAAGTGCAAATATGGGAAACCAGAGAAAGGGTATTTTCAACATCTTTTTCCCCAGCTTTATTAAGGTATAAATGACAAGTAAAATTTTACATATTCAAGGTATACAATGTGATGATTTGATATACATATACATTGTGAAATGATTACCACAATCAAATGAATCAATGTCTCCAGCCCCACACATAACTACCATCTGTATGTGTGTATGGTGTGAACTTAACATTCTTTAGAGGAGAATAAAGGAAAGTTCACTGGCCAAAATGCAGCACAAAAGATTGTGAAGTGGCACAGATTCCATGTGGAATCAGATGGCATATCTTTTTGTTTGTTTGTTTTCTTTTGTTTTGTTTGAGACAGAGTCTTGCTCTGTTGCCCAGGCTGGAGCGCAATGGCTCAATCTTGGCTCACTGCAACCTCTGCCTCCCTGTTCAAGCGATTGTCCTGCCTCAGTCTCCAGAGTAGCTGGAACTATAGGCACGTGCCACCACACTCGGCTAATTTTTGTATTTTTAGTAGAGATGGGTTTCACAATGTTGGCGAGGCTGGTCTCGAACTCCTGACCTCAGGTGATCCGCCCGCCTCAGCCTCCCGAGGTGCTGGGTTTACAGGCATGAGCCACCATGCCCAGCCTGACACGGCTTCTTGAATACCCCAGAACCACGGTTTCTTCATCCACACCAGGGAGCGAGAATCTGGCCACTCTAGTGGCCATAGCATCAGAAAGATTCCACTGGCGATACAGTGGAAACAGTACAGTACAGTGGAAATGGTACAGTACAGCACAAACAGAAACAGCATGGGATGATATCCAGACTTGTCACAGCCCCCATGTGCCCAGTGTTAGTTCAGCCTTCCCTGGGTGCAGTAGGCCTCAGAAACATCATGTCTCTGAGCTCTCGTGCTTGTGCACTCCAGAACACAAAACAGGCACAGGAAGGTTATGATGACTGTCACTCACAGAGAGTATCACAACCTGGAGAAAACGTGACAAAACTGTCATTTTTTAACCTTTTAAACCAGATGCCCTCCTGTGGTAAATATAAAAATCTACTTCCTTTTAAGTATTTGAAACTTTATAATATGTTAATCATCACGACTGAAAGCAAACCAAAGTGAAACAAAGAGTAATTGTAAAAGACAATTTTGGATTTGATCCGGAAAGGTATTTTACTTTTATAATGACAGCAGCATTAAGTAGTGGCACGCAGGGTGGGAGTGTGGAAAAGGGGCTACTGAGGTCCTTGGAACATGAGGACTCCTGTGCTTGTCTTCCACATGTGCAAAGTGTCCTCTGAGAGCTTGACGCTGTCACTTGTGAAATTATCCCAGTAAGTGATTCTTGACAGCAAGGAAATTACACTAATATTTGTGTATCTGATTTCTTTCCATACTAAAAAACAATTATTAAATATTCAACCAATGTATTTGATGGGAAAATGACACAGTACCTAAATATAAATAATCTCCAAAAAATGTCACTAGTATAATGTTATAGTATGTGTAGTATGATGCGAGGTTAATTAAGTGAGCTTATGGTCAGGTTACCCAACTTTAAACCCAGTCCCATTTATTAGCTATTGAACAAGGACAAGCTACTTCACTGCATTGTGTCTCAATTTTCTCATTTGTAAAATGTGGATATCTAGCATCTCTATGTCATAGAGTTGTGACTCATTCATTTACTCATTCAGCATTTATTGTGTACCCAGTGGGTTTCAGACACAATGCTAGTTGCAGGGGAGATACAGCGTATTTAAATATCTACTGTTTTAAAAATGTTTTGGGAGATATGGGCAGTGTCTACAGTTTCAGAGCTGATCTTATTTTCAAACTAGTTTTATTTGCTTTGACATTTTTTGATGCCTTTTTTTTTTTTTTTTTTTTTGCTAATGCCTTAACATAAAATGTAATAGACTGTAAAAACTGTCATACAGCCAGGTGCGGTGACTCATGCCTGTAATCCCAGCACTTTGGGAGGCCAAGGGAGGTGGCTAACGAGATCAGGAGATCAAGACCATCCTGGCTAACATGGTGAAACCCCGTCTCTACTAGAAACACAAAAAGTAGCTGGGTGTGGTGGCACATGACTGTAGTCCCAGCAGCTTGGGAGGCTGAGGCAGGAGCATCTCTTGACTTGGGAGGTGGAAGTTGCAGTGAGCCGAGATTGCACCACTGCATTCCAGCCTGGTGACAAAGAGAGACTCCGTCTCAAAGAAAAACAAAACAAAACAAAGAACAACATCAGAAATCCCTGTCACATTATTATCCACCCATGGTTGTGTAATTTTGCCCTTCAGAGTTCTCAGGAGCCACAAAATATATAGATAAATAAATCAACAGATAATAGCAAAGATATACTGGCAAAGCAACATGTATGCAGACTTACAAACAAGTTAACAGAGATAATCCTTGGCAAACTATTCTCTGGAGTACCTTACTTACAAACAACATTTACAAATCAAATAAAGCCCCTCAGAAAAGGCTTGTAAAATGTAGCAATATGGCTTTGGCCACTGCATTTTCCTGACAGTGAGTCCTAATTCATAACACATAACAGCAGCCTGTCATCCAAAGGTTGCAGTGATGTGATTGTAGGTGGCTTTCTGTTCCAAGATACCAGTAATACAAGATCTAACCTCTGAGTAAGAAATATCTATTTCTGCTTCTTTTGAACTCCCACCCAAAAGAGAAAAATCACTCTCAGAAGCCATGTTCCAGCTCAGGAATGCCCATAGAATAAGCCAGGGGCTTTGAGTGTGGACACGCCCCTAACATTGCTGGTTACCTGGCCTCATCTGCAGAGGGTACGCCTACCTTGAAATCTGCCAACACAGCACTCTTGGTGGAGGTTTTGGGGTCATTTGATTGAAAGATTTTTCGTAGTCTGGAAGGACAAATACACTATTAAAATACAGAACAAAAATGGAAACTCAGGAAACTAGCCATATGCCAAAGATGACAAAGAGGCCACCAAAACGTGGCAAAGTCCATCTTACAATCCATGCCACTTTTACAGAAAATCACTGTTGTCCATGATCCGAAGTCATGAGATAAATTCCACTGATCTGGGTGAAAGTAAAGTATTTATAAAGAATATGGGCTTTAAATGTATGCCTGTATTGTTTCCAATTCAAGTCAAACTTTAAATATCTCATTAGAATTCCTTTAAATATATATATATATATATATAAACTTTAAAGACAGTCTAAATTTTGGCTTCTATTTAGATATCATGGAATATAGATCACAACTTCCAATTATATATTTCTGTCAACTTATTAAGGTGGCCCTTTTAAACTTTATATAAATGGATATAACATACCAGAGACCAGGTTCAGCTTATTTTTTTTTCTTATTAGTATTATGTATACTTGAGACCAGAGACTATTCTTTTTTTTTTTTTTTTTTTTTTTTTTTTGAGACGGAGTCTCGCTCTGTCGCCCAGGCTGGAGTGCTGTGGCCGGATCTCAGCTCACTGCAAGCTCCACCTCCCGGGTTTACGCCATTCTCCTGCCCCAGCCTCCCGAGTAGCTGGGACTACAGGCGCCCGCCACCTCGCCCGGCTAAGTTTTTGTATTTTTTAGTAGAGACGGGGTTTCACCGTGTCAGCCAGGATGGTCTCGATCTCCTGACCTCGTGATCCGCCCGTCTCGGCCTCCCAAAGTGCTGGGATTACAGGCTTGAGCCACCGCGCCCGGCCCCAGAGTCTATTCTTAACCCTTCACTATACATATATGCTTATTTTATTGAAACAATGATATAATCTGCACAACCTAGGTTATCACAAACTATTTTCTAGCTTTACCACATAACTTTTATTTTCATGAATGAGCCATATTCTTTCTTTTCTGCAGGACTTTGCAGAAGCTCTTCCTTCTGATTTGGATGTTCCATCCCTCTTAGCATGCTAACTTCTCATCTATCAAGTTCTAGCTTAAAGATAGCCTCCTCTAGGGAGCCTTCCTTGACGCTCCAAGACTGAACTAGGTATCCCCCCATGTTATCTTGTGCTTCTTCCTATCACAGCCCTTATTGTAGTAGGTTAGAATTAGTATACTTATTTATAGGTCTAGCTATGTCCTCTTAGACTGATAGTTCTCAAACGTTTTGGTCTCAGGACCTTTTGAACTCTTCAAAATTACTGAGGACTGGGTGCAGTGCCTGTAATCCCAACATTTTGGAAGGCCAAGGTGGTTGGATCTCTTGAGCCCAGGAGTTTGAGACCAGCCTGGGCAACATGGCAAAACCCTATCTCTACAGAAAATACAAATTAGCCAGGCAAGGTGGCTTATGCCTGTAGTCCCAGCTACTTGGGAGGCTGAGATGGGAGGATTGCTTGAGCCCAGGGTAGCTGAGGCTGCAGTGAGCCATGATCGTGCCATTGCACTCCAGCTCAGGTGACAGACTGAGACCTTGTCTCAAAAATAAATAAATAAGTTTCTATTGAGAACCTTGAAGAGTTTTTCCTTATGTAGATATTTACTGTACTAGAAATTTAAATTGAGAAATTCTTAAAATTGTTTATTAATTCATTTAAAAATAACAAGCCTATTTATTGCATGTTAACATGTAAGAACATATTTGTAGGAAAATACCAATTTTTAAAAATAAAAATTCCAGAAAGAAAAGTGGCATTGTTTTACGTATTTACAGTAGACTTCCATATCTGCCTCTACATTCAATATGTTGCAATAAATTGTTTTGGGTTGAAGTATATGAGGAAAATTCAGTCATTCATACACATACACACAGTTGGAAAGGATATTTTAATAATCTTTTAAGGTAATTGTAGATACTCCTCTTTGATACTATGCTGAAACCTGACAGGTGTAGATTTTTAAAGTTTAGTTTCAACGTGTAATCTGAAAGAAAATTAGTGAACTGTTTGTATTCTGTTACATTAAAGTCCATCTATCCTATTTTTCACATTGAATGAATCTTTTATCCATGCATGATTTTGTAATGTCATGCTTTTTGGTTATTTGAAAAATATGGGTCAACTGAGTTATGTATATCATTCTAATTTCATAATTTTATTATATAATATTAAACTATCAGTTTGTATCACTATTATTCTCATTAGAAAAGTCTTTAGTTATTGGAGAGCTGTAAGTTCAAGTTTTCTTTTTTTTTTTTTTTTTTTTTTTTTTGAGACCGAGTCTTGCTCTGTGCCCCAGGCTGGAGTGCAGTGGCGCGATCTCGGCTCACTGCAAGCTCCGCCTCCCGGGTTCACGCCATTCTCCTGCCTCAGCCTCCCGAGTAGCTGGGACTACAGGCGCCCGCCACCTCGCCCGGCTAATTTTCTTGTATTTTTAGTAGAGACGGGGTTTCACCGTGTTAGCCAGGATGGTCTCGATCTCCTGACCTCGTGATCCGCCCGTCTCGGCCTCCCAAAGTGCTGGGATTACAGGCTTGAGCCACCGCGCCCGGCCAGTTCAAGTTTTCAAAAACTCTACATTTCACTTAAAAGATCAAATTTTATTATTGGCAACAAATACTCTCAGTTGTTTTCTCTGTAACGTGGCAGGCTCTCTTTGTTCATTTTTGAGAAAATATCTGCCAAATACTCAAGTTTGAATAACCACAGTTTGTCCATCATTCTCTCAAGTGAAAATTATGTTCTATGAGAGAAGTGGTTAGTTCAGCTTGCAACTCAGTCACACAAGTTGTTTTCTCCAATCAGCCATCATACTACACTGTGTAGCAAAGTGCTTCATACATACGTCCCATTTTATTTTATTTTATTATTTTATTTTGTTTTATTTTGTTTCATTTTTTTTGAGATGGAGTCTCCTTCTGTAGCTTAGACTGGAGTCCAGTGGCATGATCTCAGCTCATTGCAACCTCTGCCTCCCAGGTTCAAGTGATTCTCCTGCCTCAGCCTCCCGAGTAGCTGGCATTACAGATGACTGCCACCATACCCAGCTAATTTTTGTATTTGTAGTAGAGACAGGGTTTCACCATGTTGGCCAGGCTGGTCTTAAACTCCTGACCTCAAGTGATCTGCCTGCCTCAGCCTCCCAAAGTCCTAGGATTATAGGCATGAGCTACCGCGCCCAGCCATGTCCCATTTTATTACACAGAATATTTAAAATATATATAATTAGGTTGAAATGTAATACAATTAATAATTTTTCCTGCTTTGCTCTGGACATTTTGTGTGTGTGTGGGAGGGGTGAACAATACAACAGCTGCCAGCATGTTTAGTATTGCCTGCCTGATTCAGGCTAAGGATACCCACTGCTACTTTTGTACCATGAGTACAAATGCCATCTTAATATTATTAGGAAAATAGTGTGTATCTCCAAGATCCCCAGAAGGATCTCATGAATCACCAGGGGGTTCTGACTATGCTTTGAAGCCTCTAACTTAGAACATACGTTTCTTAAGAGCAGGATCTGCTCTCAATGTCCCCAAGACCTGACTAGCACAGTACCTGGTACATAAGAATACTCACTAAGAGTTGTTGAATGAATGAATAACTCAATTTTCCCTTTCAAGCACCTGTTTCTGGTCCTTTTATATATTTTGTAATTTTAATATTTTCAAAGCATTATTTCTAAAATATCCTAAACATTTCTCTCCCTGAAGAGAGTGTTCTTTCTTTCTTTTTTTTTTTTTACTTTTCTATTATTAAACTTTATTTTTTTATTTCAATAATTTTTGGGGTACAGGTGGTTTTTGATTACATGGATGAATTGTTCAGTGGTGAATTCTGAGATTGTAGTGCACCTGTCACCCAAGCTGTGTATACTGTACCCAATATGTAGTCTTTTTTTTTTTTTTTTTTTTTTTTTGCTTGCCAAGAGAGTTCTAAACCCAGCTTACCTTTCTTTGATCACTCCGAGTCACCATTGTGAACACTGGCTGAAATACAGTGATGGAATATTGGGATGCTGCTCCTGTAATAAGTTGTTCTGTATCTACTTCATATAGGGGATTTCAGTTGTTGTTTTCTGGTTTCTTTTTTGTTTGCTTCCTTCCATTGCTGATGGGCTGTCAGTCATCACTTACTGATAATGTTAACATTATGACTTTGAAGAAATACCTCGAATTATTTCTCCTTTTTATGTAGTTTACAATCTAAGTTTAGAATAGTAAGTCACATAGATTCTAAACAGATTGTGAGTTGCCCCTTGAGTAAAATGCATGAGCCTTGAGTGCATGAATTTTCAAAGATTTCTTTGGTTAACCAGAGACCTCTTTTTATTTTGTTTCTGGTCCTGAGCCATTTCTTGTCTCCCTACAATTTTAGAGTAGCTGATTTTTGTATACATGAAGTTTTACTCTCTGTGTGACTGCAAAAAAAACCCCCCAAATACACCAATTAATAATTTAAGTTAAATTAAACCATAGTAATTTAAGTTAAATGAAGCCATATGTCTGTTGTTACAGAGATGAAGGTAGACCTTATTTTGAAAAAAATTCAAATTGTCATAATTAAATTCAAATTATTGGAAGAGGGAAAGGGGAGCTACCACGGGAGTGTCAGAATATTCCGCTTAAACAGAATTTCAATGTTCACTGCATCATCTTCAATAATTTAATCCTGAAACCTGTGAACTCAGCTTATACTGTGTTAATTTACACATAGTCATATTATTTTGTACTGTGGCTGCAGACTAATGCTGCTTTAAACTCATTTTAAAATACCACTTTAAAAGTTAACATCAACATTTTGTTTAAGAAAATATTTTCAAAGAGAATGTTGTTCTTATTTCAGATACGTAGACCTCAAAATTGTGCCTATGGAATAATGACTGTGACTTCCAAAAGTATGGACAGCAAACAGCAACAAACATTTTTGTTTAAAGTTATTTACATTTTCATGATTAGCAATTCCATCACTTCTCACATCTACCTGACTTAGTCCAGAAATACAGAAAGAAACTTGCCTGTCACACATCTCTCTTTGCAGGGGGATCCTCAGTATACTATGCAAGAATAGAGAATTATCCAGGTTTCAGGTTTGAATGAGGATGAAACTTCTGAGTTGTGGCTGGAATTAGTCTAACAAAGAATGAGAGGGCTCTGGAGTCTAGCCTTCACTGTTCTTTTTTTTTTTTTTTTTTTTTGAGACGGAGTCTCTCTCTATCACCCAGGCCGGGGTGTAGTGGCGCGACCTCGGCTCACTGCAACCTCTGCCTCCAGGATTCAAGCAATTCTCCTGTCTCAGCCTCCCAAGTAGCTGGGACTACAGGCGCATGCCACCACGCCTGGCTAATTTTTGTATTTTTAGTAGAGACGGGGTTTCACCATATTGGTCAGGCCGGTCTTGAACTCCTGACCTTAGCTGATCCACCCGCCTTGGCCTCCCGAAGTGCTGGGATTACAGGTGTGAGCCACTGCACCTGGCCTATCCTTTGCTTTTCCATTCACACTAAAGGAACCTGAGACATTTCCTAGTGGAGGGATTCCCTGCTTGCTGGTTAAGCATCACAGATTCCCATTTTCCTCAAGAATGAAGTCTCTGGGAGGCGGAGTTAGTTGGGAAAGCCCAGATCCTTGCCTTGAGGTCTGCAATGAGCCTGGGCAAACCGAGGGGCAAGGTTTCAGCAGACTGGGACATGTAGCATCTGCCAACTCAGAGGCTTATTGGGTATACTGGTGAATTCCGTTCTTTTCCAGACATTTGCAAATGCAGGAACATGGAATTTGAAAATAAAAACCTTGCCTGCCACCCTATTTCCAAAGCTTTGGAGATATGGCGTGTCTTATTTTTAGGCAGCCAAGTGTAGCCAATTAGTCTGACAGGGGATTCATCCAGTTTCTCCTCACCTAGCATGGCTACACCTGGGAGAATAACATCATCCAAAGGCAATCAGTGAGCTTTGGGTAAGGAATTTGCCAAAGGCTAAAGGTGCTCTTTGGAGGCGGTGCAAGGAATTTAAAATCAGCTGAAAAGTGGTCTCACAGGTTTTCATGCCTACTTTCAGGCCACAGCTAGTGGTTGTGCCGGGTCACCAAACTGTTAAATTCTGTTTTGGGGAAGGATGTATCTGTTGTATCAGAGGAGTCTCTTAAATATGGGAGTACAATTCAATGTGGCCTCCCATTCCTAAGGAATAGTCTTCACGGTGGTAACCCAAGGTATAGTGGGCCCGGATCTGAACCTCTCTCCTTTGAAAAAATCACACACTACTCTAAAACTGCTGGTCTCTCTGCCAGTCATGTCTTCTGCTTCCATGATGTTCCCTGTGCATATGAAACTACAGTCATTCACCAGAGAACAAACAGTCAGGAGCAGAAATGGATAGCAAGGCCAGGCACGGTGGCTTACGCCTGTAATCCCAGCACTTTGGGAGGCCGAGGTGTGTGGATCGCCTAAGGTTAGCAGTTCGAGACCAGCCTGGCCTACATGGTGAAATCCCATCTCTATTAAAAATACAAACATTAACTGAGCATGGTGGTGGGCACCTGTAATTCCAGCTACTCAGAAGGCTGAGGCAGGCAAATTGCTTGAACCCAGGAGGCGGAAGTTGTAGTGAGCCGAGATCGCGCCATTTCACTCCAGCCTGGGCTACAAGAGCGAAACTCTGTCTCAAAAAAAAAAAAAAAAAAAAAGAAAGAAAGAAAAGAAAAAAGAAAAGAAAAAGAAAGAAATAGATGGCAAATGCCATGGGAAGAACCAGGTTGTATCTAACCTGGGAGGATTCCTGCTAGATACATCTTGAACTGAAAGCCAGTCAGGTTTCCAAGTGGTGCGGGACCAGTAGCTGTTTCTTTGAAAGGCTCAAATTTTGACTGTAATATTAACATATTTATCATAGCAGTTGTTAGTTGAGCCTTAGTTTTCCAGGTTGGCTCAACAAAAATATTTGATTTATAGTAAGAAAATAATAAAGAGATAGAGTTTTTCCTAGGTCAAGGTAAGGTTTTAAGGTCCCATCCTGCCTGGGCCCCTATGAACTAGAAGCAGACATAAGAAGAGGCCTCAGCCAGACCTCCTAGTGTACAAATTTGAGGTGTCCCGTGCTCTGAAACCCAGATCAAGAAAGGGCAAGAGCTTCTACAGGTTCAGTGCCCAAAACTCGAATTTTAATAGTAATTACACTTTAATTTTTCTTGAACTCTTATTTTGCATGGCATTTATGCTAAGTTTATGAAAATTATCTCATTTTAATCTTCAAATGTATTTATGAGGTGGATGCCACTCATACACTGAATAATATTGCTTGGGGACCATTATGTAATTGTAGCTGAGTGTGACAGTGGACAAGGCTGATAAGGTCCCTTCGATAGTAGTGCTTACATTTAGTGGAGGGGACAGACAATGAGCTCATGGATTCTTCCATCCAATAGATGCTACTGATTACCTAATATGTGTCAGGCATTGTGCTAACCACTGGGGATACAACAGTGACACAAACAAACAAACAAACATCTGCCTTCACAGAACTACATTTTAGTGGGAGAAAAGACAGACAAAAAATAAAGAATTCAGTAAATTATAGAGTATGTTATAAAATATGGTCTAAGGGGAAAACTAAAAAAGGGAAGGAAATGGAGAAATATGGGGCACACATTCTAGATAAGGTGCTGAGCTAAGGGAGGTCTCACTAAGTCAATGAAAAATAAAGACAAATAAACAAGACGATTTCAAAGAGTAGAAAGTTTTGTGAAATAACAGATCCAAATAAGAGAGGGGAACTTGGATTTGGGGGAGAAGGTACTTGAGAGTGTTGACCCAAGGAAGGCCTCACTGAAAGGTGACGTTTGAATGAGACCTGCATGGTGAGAAGGCCCGTCAGTCATGGAGAGAACTGGAGGAGAGGCTTGCACATGAAGTTCTGTGGTGAGATTGAGGCCAATGTGCATGAGAAACAGAACGAAAGGCAGCATAGCCCTTTGTAGATGAACTCAGCAGGAGAACATGAAATCGAGTTGAAGAGGTAGACTAGGATGAAACCATGTGGTGCATGCTCTTGTTAGCCATCTTCCAGATGAAGAAACTGAGGGTCAGAGAGGGGCCTCAGGAACACACAGTATTGGGATTTCACTGGTTCCAGAGCTCATGCTTCTAAGTTATGTCAACACATACTCACTGTCCACACAGGTTCACCCCATCCTGGCAGCAGACAGCTCCTAGGTGTTTATAAACTATAGAATAGATATGTAAACAAACATTGCATGCCAGTCCAGTTGCTCCATGGGGAATCTAGAACATAAATATATCTAGGTTAGTGATTTCCCTGCAGACTTAACTGGAGACCAACCAAGGGGAAGCCTGGGTTGCTAGTCCTTCACCTTCACTGGAGTCCTTCAGTGTTAATCTGTCCTCCCCAGCACCCAAAACCCCAACCAGGAGAAAAGCTCATTGCAAATCTGGTTGCCTCTAATTCTAGGCCAGGAGCCCTCCAGCTCTTCGTTCAATGAGCTCAGGCACATGGTGTTCACAGCAGGTGCAAGCAGGACACCGGTCAGGCCCCTACACCCTCCTACCTGGCCTCCCCTGTCAGGGCTGCTCAGGGAACATGTATGCTAGAGGAGAAAAAGCTTAAGGACAAGAAGACCCACCTTTTGAATCCTTTGCATCCCTGTCTCTTTGCCAATGAAAACACCTCCTGATTGGCACCCAGTAAACTGCATATTTTTTAAAAGGACAACTTTTCTTGAAATTGTGGTTTAGGTTTCCTGTTTTTGCTCATCCCCATCTTACCTTCCTCCACCACAGGGAAGCCCTCAGTGGCTCCTGAGCATGTGCTTTGGGAGGCGACTTGGCGACTGCAGGAATTCTGAGTCTTGATGGAAGATGGCGGATTCTGTCCTTTTGCCTAGTGACAAAGTGACACAAACGATCTCTGCGCTCCCCTGCCCCCCCCCACCCCGCCCCGCAGTGACACGAACTATCTGCAGGGCCCTCACTCTCCCTGAGTCAGGCGATGGAATCTGCAGAGGGCCCAGCCTCATAGGGAGGCTGTCAGATGGCAGTACCCCAGGAAGCCTGGGCTGCCTGCCTCAGTCCTAGCTGATGCATCTCTCTCAGGCACTGGTTAGGCTGGGCTCTTTCTCCTTCTAGTGCCTCCTGTGTCCAGGGGGAGTCCCTGAAGTCCTGCTTACCTCTTTCTTCCCAGCCTCCACCATTAAGCACATTTTCTGGAATGACCCCTTTTCTCAACATGCCCCTGCAGTTTTGTGATTCTGAACCTAGTTCATGTCATCCTCCTGTCTGAATCTCCCTTTCACCCTAGTGCACCGGGAGTCCAGCTGATTGACCTTGCTGCTATTTGGGCCACGTTGCTGATTCCTGGTTGTTCCTTTTCTGAGGGCTTCTACCTCTGCTCATGTTTTTATCTTTATTTTATTTGGCTCCTATTAAAACTTCCCCTGACCTCACCCTTACCCATCTTTAACTCTTTGGGAGAGAGAATTGATTAATTTTCTTTCATATCCTCTTTCAAACACCCTGGCAACCTAATCACAGAAAAGTTCACCATGGTAGAGTGAGCAGCAGGGAAAATGTTACAAGAAGTGTCTCTTTCATCTCAGGCTGGACATCGTGTCTTTGGAAGGGAGGAACCACCCCTTACAGCTCAGAGATTACAAACAGAGGCACTGGGTTCATTCTGGGTCTTGGACTCAATAGCTGAATTGATTATGGGCAAGTTGCTTAATCTCTCAGTGCCTTAATTTTATCTCTAAAATGCAGTGAGAACAGTACTTAATTTCAGATAAGCATTGGAGGACATTTAAAAGCAACTGAAGTGCTTAGCACAGTATGAGGCACATAGTAGGTGCTCGGTAGATGCTAACTACTGTTAGAGGAGATGCAGAAAGGGTCCCTCCTGTTATAAGCCAGCACTTCCTGCAAGCCTTGGGCATTGGGGCTTATTTCCCTTACCCTCATTCTTTCCTGGACTGGATCCAGTGCCTTATGTGTCTAAGTCTCCATTACGCCTTGATGATGGGGACATCACAAAAGTGTGTGTAGCTTTAGAGCTTCCCTGTCATCCCGCCCATGCTTGGAAGTTATTTCTGGATTGCTTGTCCCAGCCAGCTGCAGAAAGAGTAAGCAAAGAATAATTTCTTTTCCAAGTATGCATTTGCAGTACACATTTCCAGGCTTCTGCGTTGGTCACAGTTTGGTAGAGCCTGACCTATATGATACATTTTGAGCTATCTTAGATTTCTTACGGTTTCTGTATTTAGATCTTTCATTAAGCCCAGTGCCTATGGTCATCAATGATTTTCTCCCTGAAAGAAGCCTAACTTAGCCATGCTTCATTTTTCTACATCTCCATTTTTGACCTTCAGTGTTTGTTTTTACTTTTTTGGCATGCTTTTCAATAATTCAGGAATTCAATCCAAAGGATTTGTTATTTTTCAGGGACAGTTTGCACTCCAAAGAAAGGCAAAAAGTATCTTTTGCTTTAGAGGTTTTCTGCATTCTACAAAGAACTTTATTTTTAAAACTGTCATCTGATTGAGCCTATTTTTTTCTGTCTAAAATAAACTCACCTATTGCCAATTTTTCTATGTGCTTGAAAACAAGATAGAAAGTTGTTTAAATGTGTCTGTCCCACTAGGGTATAAGCTTCAGAAGGCTGGGTGAGGGGTAGGGGGGTCTAACAACAATATCTGGCTGATTCATTTTGTCACCCTGGTGCTTAAGTCCAGTTGGTTCATAGAAGGCTCCCAATAATTGTTGAATAACAATGCAACAATTGTGTTGAATTGTGCAATTTTAAAGACTGGTCCTTTTATTTTAAAAAATCCTTTACGGGAATATTTTGCATTATTTAGTCTTCTGGCAACCCTGTGAACTAAGAGTGGGCGGAAAGCTTTTTTTGGATGAAGTAAAAAAACTGACTAGAGAGGGTAAGTAGCTGATCCAAGGTCCAGGGTAGGCCAGAACTAGTCAATGCTGTGCCCCAGGCTTCAGCCTGTCTGATTTGTTGAATTTCAGATGCATACTCACTGGGGGAAATTATTCAGTGCAGAAATGTTAGAAGTGATAAATACACAGACTGTAATCAATCCAGAGGAATTAAAAATCTAACACTGAGTAAATAATGCCCCCACTGGAAAGCCAATAGGTTCATTAGGAAACATTTGTAAGATGCAAGAAAAGAAGATTAAATCCAAGCTAATAATATGTGTGACATTTTTATAGAAATAGTCTGTGTACATGGCAAAGGGGTTCATCAGTTTTATTAACCTCATTATTCACTATGTTGAGTTTACAAAAATCTAGAAAGTTGATAACAGTAATTAAGCAGGGAAACATGACAGTACCAGAGCATCTAGGTGAGCTGCAAGGCACTGGGCCAAGTATTTTTAACCACACGGCAGAGATGTTTGTCAGAAAAGAAAAAGGAAGGAAGGGAGGAAGGGAGGAAGGGAGGGAAGAAGGAAGAAAAGAAGGGAGGAAGGAAGGAAGGAAGGAAGGAAGGAAGGAAGGAAGGAAGGAAGGAAGAAAGAAAGAAAGGAGCAAGGGAGGGAGGGAGGGAGGGAGGGAGGGAACCAGGGAGGAAGGGAAGGGGGGAGGGAGGAAGGAAGGAAGGGAGGGAAGGAGAATAATTTGATTTGCTTCCTGCCATGTAGTCCCTCTTTTCACCCACTTTATCTCCAACCTACTGCCATAATGACTGGATTTGTTTTGATTCTATAATAATATCCTGGCTGACCATTTCCTTGGGCTCAGTGATCAGCCAGATTTCAGGATTGAGATGGGGCATTTAGGGAGGGTGTTGAAAGCATAGAGGCATTTGGAAACAAGTGGCTCTATGTGGCTGGATGTAGGGGGCATGCCAGGGAGAGTGAAGCACTGCTTACATGACAGATTCAGACAACTGGCTGGATTCTGTGGACAATGGGTAGCCACTGAAGGTTTTAGAGTAAGAGAGCTAATGGGAGCCCTATCTTAGGAATGATCGGAAGCTATGACAGCTACAACCAGGATATGGAAGAAGAGGAAAAGGAGAAGCAGAGAGGCCAAATAATATTCTCTTTGAGAAGTCAAGGGGAATGGATATGAGACCCTAACTTACGGGGTATGGAGAGGACAGTGAGAACATATCAGTAGCTCCCCAGGGCCAAAGTCCAAATTCCTTGACATGACTTACAAGATTCCCCATGGTCTGTCCCCTCCCGATCTCAATATCAGTACCTCATCATCTTTGCACCAATCACAAGTTCCTTTAAGCTCTTTGAACATGCCATGTTCTCTCTCACCTTCAGACCTTTGCATATGCTTCTCTTTTTGCCTAATATAATGATGAAGGCAGTGACGATGCCGATAGCTGACACATCTAGAGGGCTTGCCATGAGTCTGTTACTGTTCTAAGTATTGGCACTTATTAACAATTTTCCAGAAGATCCTCCAATTTTTGGAGCAGTGCTGTATCTTCTCTCATCTTCTATAGGAGGCTAGTCTTCTTGTAATGGGGTACTGAACTGAAACTACAAGCTTGGGGTTTTCAGCCCATGCTAATGTTTTTGAGGCATACACCTTCTTGCAATAGACTTTTATTAGAAAGTAAAAAGATGGCTACTCTGCATTTTGGTATGTATGTTTCTGTGTCTGCCTATTTTTAGAAAAATTAAAACAACTAAAAATGACCAGGAAATGATCTCACCATATTGTGACCTAAATGCAATGTTATTATCTATTTTGTTCATCCCCGACTATATCCACAGCACATACAACAGTTCTTGGCACATAGTAAAGACATGATATATATTTGTGAAATGAATGAGTGAATGACTAAATTGATGAAATTTCTGTAGAGATATGTTGTAGTCCCCAAGTCAGCCCCTTAACTCTTGGCTCTACCTCTTTTCTCCGCTCATAGTCACACCCACCAATACCGTAGCCACCCACTCACTGTGTAGTCTTTTCTCCTGTGGTCTTCTTTGAGGGTCGCAGTGACCACAGTAGAGCAAGAGTGATGAACTCAGGGAAATGTTCATGTTACTATCTCCTCATCATGCCTGGTTGCTAGCCCTCTATTCCCCAGGGTGTGATGGGACAGGTGGAGTACTCTAAAGGAAGTTAGGCATCTCAGAGGACCAGGCTCTCAGAGTGGAGGTGTGGGAGAGTGACAAAGGGCAGTGCTTGACCTGACTTGTCTCCAGTTCTTGTTGGTGAAGGTAATTCTAAGATTCTAATTCTAAGACTCTCTAATGAAGACTAGAACTCAGGGGATGCAGCCTTTGTTGATGGTATTGTCCATGTGTATCTAGCCCTGGGTTTTGTGGACAAAGACCTGAAGGCCAGCTGCCCTCCTTAGAACCTGAGATTTGGGGTTCATCCTCCTCGCCAGATGAGGGTTAGAGCCATGAGCCAGCATGGCCAAAGGCACTTGGGTGAAAGACAGCATAACCATGTGGGTGAGGTGGCTGGTGGGACTAATGGGCCTTAGAGACAGAACCAAGGCATGAGGGGAAAAGAAGCTCTCCTGCTTGTTTTACCCCCGTCTTATAAAAACATGCCTGGCACTGGGACGTCAATGAGAGGAAGCTGAGGCACCTAGCCTCAGTTCTTATCCATAAAAGAAGTCACAGCATACAGGCAAAGTGACCTCTCGGCTGGCATCTCCTAGTGGACTGTGCACAATTCAGTTACTTCACAGGCTCCTAAGAGTGAGCCCCAGAAGAAGCACTGTGCTCTATGATCTGACTGAGAACCTGAGCCAGCCGTTCTTCTTTAGCCATTTATTTCAAGTCCAGCTCTCCAAACTGGATTTCAGGAGGACGCGCTGTTTCACCTGCCTCCACTTCCCCCTACAGCACATGTTTCAAGAACTTTCGTTCTAACAATATGGCTGATGGGGCAAGGTTCTGAGGTCTATCAAAAATAGATGTTATTATGTCAGTGATATAAATAATGTAGCTCCAACATGGGGAAAATTCATTTGAAGACTATAATTAAACGTAGCTCCAATGTTGTTGAAGGCTAATCACTATAGCTTCAGTTTAACTCTTTAAAGCTCTGAGTTAGAAGGCAATGAATCCTTCTCTACTGCATTAGAAATGCACACCGTAAGGTGAAGGGAGCGTTCCCAGGTTAAGCACAATGGCAGCATGGAGCAGATGTCAAATGTGTTCTGGGGTTTAACATGTTAACTATAGTGCTTTAAATGCAAATATTAGGATAACCCTCATTTAAGCACACATGGATATGTTTCTAAGTTATTATCAAATACTATGTTAAAGTTTTCACATTCATTTTTTAAAATGCTGTAAAAGTGAAAGAATCCTTCTTAGCAGCCATCTAATGCATTAGGGCCTGCTGTGGAGGATTCTGGGTCCAGGTTTTCAGCGATCTTCAGCTGACACCATCTCTGTTGAAAAGGGACTGTCAGGGACACTGTCCTATGGATACGATTTAAACTTTCTTCTTTTTTTTTTAACTTATATTTTAAGTTCAGAGTTACATGTGCAGGTTTGCTATATAGGTAAACGTGTGTCATGGGGGCTTGTTGTACAGATTACTTCATCACCCAAATGCAGAGTAGCCGTCTTTTTACTTTCTAATAAAAGTCTATTGCAGGTATTGAGCCTAGCACTCATTAGTTATTTTTCCTGATCTTCTCCCTCCTCCCACCTTCTACCCTCTTATAGGCCCCAGTATGTGTTGTTCCCTTCTATGTATCCACGTGAGAATTTTCATTTTGAAATACCTCCAAGTAGACGGATTCCCGATTCTCAGCGACAAGTCCATATTTAAATAGTTAAACCATAGGAAATAATTGCCCAATCATAGGGGAGTGTATAGAAAACTAATAGTACATTCACATGACAGAATACTACGTGGCCATAAAGAAGAGAAAGCTGTTTATGGACAGATATCAAAAGACCTGTAAAATATACTGTAAAATGAAAAAAAGCAAGGTGCGGCCGGGCACAGTGGCTCACGCCTGTAATCCCAGCACTTTGGGAGGCCGAGGTAGGAGGACCTGAGGTCAGGAGTGTGAGATCAGCCTGGCCAACATGGTGACACCCAGTCTCTACTAGAAATACTGTAATGCTGTAATCCCAGCTACTCAAGAATTTGAGGCACAGGAATCACTTGAACCTGGGAGGCGGAGGTTGCAGTGAGCCAAAATTGCACTACTGTACTCCACCCTGCGTGACAGAGTGAGACTCCGTCTCAAAAAAAAGAAAAAAAGCAAGGTGCTAAACATAATGTGCTACCATTCATGGAAAAAGTGGTGAGCAGATATACATGTGCTATGAATGCATGAAAGATCTCCGAATGATTACACTAGAAGGCTGAAACTGAGTGGCTACAGCATAGGGAGGCTTGAGACACCTTTCATTGTCCACCTGTTTAAATTTTGACCCATATGACTGCATTACTTATTGAAAAGTTGTTTAAAGTAAGAGAATAATTCCTCACCTAAGGAAATCCTGCATTTCTTATACTACATTTCAAATTTGATTTCTAGGCTTAAAAGTCAGGTGGTTTCACATGCTCTCTAAGCTTTCCCTTAGAAAAATAGCCCATGGGGCAAGGCTCCCTCTGATTTTCCTTGGCAAACACTGTCTTTGAGAAGCTTCTCTCTCATAGGAAAAGTAACAGGGAGGGAATTAGGGGACATAGTGTCTTGATCTTTCTGGATCACTCCTTTAATTTTCCCAGGGAAAGGGAAGATGGTGCCTGCCGGTTTCTCAGGAAGCTGCTGGGAATGTACCGGCACACAAAGTCCCACTGGATCTCAGGTCAGCTTTCTGAATCGCCACAATGATAGGCAGCTTGCTGGAGACAGCCCTGGGCTCACCCCACCTCCATGTCCCTGGGGACTGCAGGGGGCAGAGCAGCGCTCAGCTCTGTAAGTTGCTGTAGGACATCCTCCTGCAGGGGCTGAGGAATGACAGTGCAAGAGTTCGTGGCTGTGGCTGCTCAGCCCTTCCCAGCAGAAATCCTTGCCCTCTGGAAGGGACAGGGAAGGAGGTCACATAACTGCAGCAGCTCACATAGTCCTGACGCTGAGCAAAATGTTTCCAAAATGGAAATCTCCACACAGCAGCAGAGGCAAATGACAAACTTTAAAAATGTAACATCTTTCATATTGAAAAGTCCTACCCAGCCTGTAATCCCAGTACTTTAAGGGGCTGAGGTGGGTGGATCATGAGGTCAGGAGTTTGAGACCAGCCTGACCAACATGGTGAAACCCCATCTCTACTTAAAAATACAAAAATTAGCTGGGTTGGTGGCAGGCGCCTGTAATCCCAGCTGCTCAGGAGGCTGAGGCAGGAGAATCACTTGAACCCAGGAGGCAGAGGTTGCAGTGAGCCAAGATCGAGCCACTGCACTCCAGCCTGGATGACAGAGCAAGATTCCATCTCAAAAAGAAAAAAAAAAGAAAAAAGAAAAGAAAAGAAAAATCCCACCCAGAAACTCAAAACAGGACTGCAATCATCTTTATTAACTAAGAAAGAATCTCCTTGAGAATGAATCAAATAGCTTCATAAATTGCTCCTCTTCTGTTTTGTGGATGTAGACGTGAAGTTTTGCCCTCACAGCATTATATTTACCCAAAATAAATAGCAAAAGATGACAGTGTCAATGGAAAATAAAAGACATTTCAGTTCATCAATAACTGGATAGTGATAAAAATAGGCTCTCAGAGGCCACAGCATAAAATACGCCCTCAAAGCTCTATGCTTGTGGGAGGAAATGGATTCTTTGGCTGATATCTGAAAACTCCTCCAAGGTGGTTGTTCTTTAAAGAGGCCTCCTAAGGCCCTAGGCTCTTCTAAATGTCCCCTATTTCAATGCATCTCAGCACTGTTCAAGAGCTCAAATACTATGCCACTGGTGGGAAACACACAAAAAAAGTTTCTGCTCACTCTTCCCATCACCTCAGCATCAGCTGCTGACTAGGACATCTCACTCCCAGACATTGACGCAAAGCTGATGTTCACAGAGATCAGTGGCTTGTCATTTCTTTCAGTAAGAATTTAAGAACCAGTGCTAGAAAGGTGAAGCTCAGGGAACTGAAGACCAAGGCAAGGCCAAGGCCTTGGAGGTAAAAACATATTGAAGAAGAAAGAAACGCTCCAATGTTCTGCTTAATGTAAGCATTAAACTTCCATTTGTATCCCAGCCACCTACCAGATCAGTCCCTCCAATCTCTATATTCAATTCCTCATTTGTAAAAGAGGGATAATATTAGCCCACCTCACAGGGCTGATGGGAGGATTAACTAAGATAATGTCTATAAAGCACATAGATATTGCATGGCACAAAGAAAATGCTCAAAAATTAGGAGCTATTATTTTTGCTATTAATATGCATAAGTGGCTGGGCGCAGTGGCTCAGGCCTGTAATCCCAACAATTTGGGAGGCCAAGGCAGGAGGATCTCTTGAACCCAGGAGTTTGAGATCAGCCTGGGCAATATAGTGAGACCTCATCTATGTTTAAAAAATAAAAATAAAAAATTTAATTAAAAAATATGCAGAAGTCCGGGAAGAAGCGAAGTATAATGTTTCCAGTAGCCGTGTGCTGGGAGAAGCCCAAGTTATATTCAGAGACATGATTGCATTTTGTTTTTTCAAGTGCAGGCCTGGAAACCAAATGGAAAAGTCAGCAAGCGGATGACTGTGTTGCTCACATCCCTTTTCACTAGTTCTTGGGGTTCATGGTGTCCCCACCATGCAGCCCATAACTTCCGTGTGAGCCCCGACCCCTCTGCATCTAATGACAGCCTTCCCTGTTTATCCACAGCTCCCTGCCACACACTGCCAACTAGGTTATTCCAGAGTTGATTTGTATCCAACGTGACTGTAATCGACACTGTTATCATACCATAAAACCTAAGGTCACAGGAAGGTGAAGATGGGCTAAAGAATCTGTTATGTTCAATTAAAATAATATGAATAAATCATCTGAATAAAAAACACAGCTATAGGAAAACACATAAGCCCAAACAACACATCACATTTTTATGTGATTTTATGACTTGCTTCTTTTCCTTTACGACTCACTTTCCTTCCTTTAGGCACCTTGGACTTCACTTGTCTGAGGCAGGGACCCTCTGCTGTGGTCTTTCATAACACTAATGGGGAGAGCTGTTCCTAGAAAAATATTTAGGGAACTATATAATATTCGTAATGAGAATATAGGTGGATTTCAGTCAAAGAATTTCTTAAAAGGCACTTCAAGGCAAAAGACTGCTGCTGTCAGTTTTATGGGCTACGAGATTATTCCCCTGATAAGAGTTTCTAGCATCCCCTGAAAGATGAAAGTCTGAATGCAATGACCTGGCAGAGAATGGGTTTCTTGTCCTTGTCTGTGTGCAAACAAAGCCCTGGGCCAGAAGGGGAGAAGGTTCTGTTGGATTTTTTAAAGGCCCTGTAAACAATGCAGTAGCAGTAATTTTTAGATCACGAGCCCTTCCACAACTCCTTTGTGTTTTGGGCACAACACCTCTCTTATTGCTGATGTGATTGATTTCCTGCAGAGAACACCAAGCCCAGACCCACAGAACACAGAGAAACAGTGTTGGAGTAAATATCAGAGGACGATGCTCTGCCTGGAGTACAAAGACAGGCAAACCAGCTCAAACAGGGTTAACGTGCTGGTAATGTTTGTTACCTAGATTGTCTGATTTACCCAGAACAGTTCGGGTGAGGTCAGAACCATGCAGATGGAGGTCTTTCTTTGCCTTTCTGTTGGATAAAACTAGTCTATGTGTTCCAGAATTCCTTCCAAACCCAAGCTCTCTAACACAGTTAAGCCTAATCATTACTTCTATGCAACAGCTCTTTTTTGTTTGTTTGTTTGTTTTGAGACTAAGTTTCACTCTTGTTGCCCAGGCTGGAGTGTAATGGCGCGATCTTGGCTCACCACAACCTCCGCCTCCAGGTTCAAGCGATTCTCCTGCCTCAGACTCCTGAGTAGCTGGGATTACAGGCATGTGCCACCACGCCAGCTAATTTTGCTTTTTCTTTCCTTTTTTTTTTTGCAGGGTGCCAAGGAGATAGGATTTCCCCATGTTGGTCAGGCTGATCTCGAACTCCTGACCTCAGGTGATCCACCCGCCTCAGCCTCCCAAAGTGCTGGGATTACAGGCGTGAGCCACCGCGCCCCACTAAAGTCCTTTTTTAAAAAAATAAATAGTAGTGATCTAGAGAATAATATCTGTTTGTTTGTAAATCTTAGTGATGTCGATTATACCTTTTTTGTTTATAATAGCAGTGATATAGAGAATATCTTATTTGAACAAGCTTGTCAATGTGTATCAAGCACTTTCACATGTATTTGTGAAAGACTTTAGAAGCATATTATAGTTTCTGTTGTTGCTTCTCCTAAATATTTATATATGCAGCCACAGTTTAAAGGTGTCTAAAGGGCCTTGTAGTTTATTTTAAAAGCAGTTTTAAGTTAATCCAGCAGAAGACCAATATAACAAGATAAACAGATCCTAGTCCACCTCTGGTCCAGCATGCCCCAGGAAGATAGTAGTGGCATAAATAAATAGCTCACACCAGCATTAGTGCTGCCCACTTACGCCAGCATCACATAGGGATACTTCAGCATTCCAGCTTTACGCAGCACTTTCTGCTGAATAGCTCAGCAAGGAGTTGAGATCTGTGGGCTCTTTTTAAGGACCAGTGTCTTGCACAAACCCTCTGACCCCAGCCTTCTAGCTTACTAGGGGCTTTGAGTGAAAGGTGTTGAGTCCTGGGGTAGCTAGATAGTTCCATCTCTCCAAGTAGTTGGGGATCAATCATTATTTGCTGACTTTGAAAGGATTGTCATTTCTTTGTGTAAGTGTGTCCTAGGGTATAGGGATGCCTTTGACACTAGGAGCTCATAATTTCTCTTTTCCTGTTAGGATCGTACGTGCAGAAAATGACAAGCAAAGCAATTTTATCTGTGTGGCTAGACATCTGACAAAATGTATCTCTCTGCATTTGCATTTGTGTAGGAGTTTTTATAAGAAAGTAATATCCTTTAAGACAAACAAAATCCATGGCCTATAATATAGCTATTATTTTTGCATGAATTGGCTTCGGTTAACCAAATTTGGTGAAATATTCTCATTTTGAGAAGACGTATTCTTAGAAATTTTCTATCAGTTAAAAAAAAGTATCAGTTACTTCATGTCTTCTTGTGTTTGTTTCCACATTCCTTAAAGGGCCACAGATAATTTTAAGCTTGAGCAAAGAACCAGGCCTCCCAACACAATGTAAAGAAGGGAGGCACCATGTGGAGGGAAGATGGCATACATGGCACAGACCTCCACCTCTGCTCACCACCACAGAAGGGTGCTCCTGCATGGGCAGGTGACGGCAGCATCAGGAAGGGAATTCACATTTACTTAGGTTGTTAGTCATTATTAATTGCAATAGTCTTGTGCCTTCATTTAAAAAAAGAAGACCAAAAAATAAAAACAAAAACACCAACACTAATTTTGCAAAATATTTAAGTGAAAACTACTGGCATAGGTGTCATTTTGCAAAAGAATTTGGCACTTGGGTACCTTACAGGATGTGTCCCTAGCACAGTGAAACTGTATTCAAGTTTTTAAAAGGCTTTGCACACAATGTGATTGGAACACATTTGTCTACAGTTTTAAATATATAAGTTATATGTATTCTATATAGATAGATAGATGATGTTTTCATTCTTTATGCAAACACTACCTACAAAGCCTTATTCCAAATATTTAAAAATAACATGTAGTTTACCTTCTCTAAATTTGTATTGAGTGAGTGAGGCAGAAAAATGTCCCATATTCCAGTAAGATGAATCTCCTGGCATTAGACAGAGTCTATTTAACCTCTACACGATGACTGACACCCTGGATGTATCCATGATGAGCATTAGTGCTCTGCTAATGACGTCCTCTTGTGCACACGGTATTGATCTGCTTGGGTTCCAGTTCACCAACTCCAGCTGCTCCCTGCTATCAGGAAGAAGGTGCTGAATAAGCAAGGGAAGGAAGGGACAGGCCGACAGGCCTAATTCTTTCCTTTCACTCAGGAAGGCCTACATGACCCTCAACAACATCAGCAACGAAAAATTGCACTGCAAGCCTGGCTCTAATAGTATTGGCTAAATGAATATTTGATCCTGCCTTTGCAGGGCCACTCAAGGTACCCGCAGTATCAGAACCTGACCGAGGCCCTGCATTTGTCTCTGGTTATTCCTATGTGTCCTGGGATCCCACACCAAGAGGTTTGGGGTTATTCTTTCATGGCCAGAAACGGGGAATGCTTGAGAGAATGGAAAGTGGGAGTTCTAGAGACCTCAACTGTATTATTGTTTTAATGTTTCCTGAGTGGTGTCTCAGTTTCACCATCTGTAAAATGAATAGCATCCACCTCACTGAGATGCCGTGATGATTAAATGAGATAATGCCTGTGAAATGTTTAGTGCAATGCCCCACACGGGGTTACCGCTGGAAAAAGGGTTCATGGCTATTGCTACTGCCCATAGTTCTCTGAGCTGATAATATAGGGCTACACCCAGAGCCAACGTGGACCCCAAAGAATGGAGAAAAGCAGAGCTTTCCCACCGCTTTATAGAGGAATTGAGGCAAATCAGCACATTTCCCACTTCTTTGTGGAGAAACTGAGGCAATCAGCTGATTTTGCCTCAGTTTCTCTACAAATGAGTGGGAAAGTGTTGGGACCCCCTTCCAATCAGATTAGAACTATCCGAGGGCTGGCGTACCTATTGTTTCTTTCAAGGCCCTACATTTGTAATCTACCATGTTAAACTCTTGTTGTTTTTTGTCTCACAAATTAAAAAAGGAAAATGTTTTCAGCTGCTCCTTGAGCAGTTTTGTGTAGGCCAGCATTAGGTGAAAAATGTATCTACACATATACTCAAGCAATTAACTTGCTTGTGCGAATGAAATGAGCAAACCCAGAAATGCAATGCATTTTCCCACATAGAATGAGAGACTGAGCTCTTAATTTAAGATTGCAAGCACTGCAATGTTGTCCAGTTATTGAGACGCCTAGAGACGTGCATTTAAAATTAGAACCAAGGCTTATTGGATGATTACTATCTATATCCTATGTAAATGTGAAAATTGTCTTTCCATCTAAGTGGTTAAATATAGCGAGATCCTGAGATAGAGGAGTTCACATCTTACTGATATCGCAGACCCTATCTCAAGTTTAATGCTGCGATAGGTTAAGAGCACATTTCTTTAAATAGTCACAGCAGATCTCACAACTGCCTCTCTTCAACCTCCTTAAAAATATATAAAATCCAAAAGCCAGAGCCCTGGAGGCTGAAGGACTGACATAGATGCCTCATTTCATAACCAGTGGTATGAAGCAGGGCCCTTCTCAGGGGTTCTCTGAGTGCTTCCTGCTGCTGTTCAGGGTGGCGCAGACTTTCCGTTCTCTCCCTCGGAGGGTAAAGCAGGATGGCCCTCTTGCACCAACTGTGCCTCTTGGTTCTATGCCTTTCCGCACTTTTTCTTGTTCCTCAGAGCCTCTCAAACTTAGCCCATTCTCTATGGTCCAGGCACATAAAGTCAGGTGGAAGCCACAGTTCTACTTTCCAGCAGCAGGAGAGAATTGGGGGGTTATAGCCCCCCACCGTCTGTTAGTTAGGCACTGGATGTGGTACTTTCCAAACAAGGATGCTTTCCATCCATAGGGATGATTGGATGTGTGCTGTTGGGTTGGGTCACTTTCTGAGTAGGGCAGGGGAGGGATGGCCCTATTTCTTCAGTGAATGAAGGCCAGGGTGCCCAGCCTCCTGCAATACACGAACAGTCCACACAAAGAAGGACTGTTCCAATGTCACTAGTATCCCTATTGCCCCTAGACTCTTCCAGACTCTTTCCAAGTCACTCATTCTGTCACAGTCTTCCCTTCCCTTATCTAAGACTGACCTCTAAGGCCACTAACTCCTCTTTTTAGGAGCTTCCTCCCAGTCCCATTTCCACCACAGACCTAGGGTGAGGTCTCTGTGTGGTAGTGTTAACTCTGTGTGTAATCCTGGCATCTTATTTGGCCAAGATCCTATTGTAACTCCTGACCTCCTGCAGATGACTTTTATCATTTATGGGCACAGAATGAAAACAGTAGTGAGGGCGAGTATCTCACTCCAGTATCTGAGTCTCCAATCCCACCCCCCTCTACCTTGCTGGTGCTGTTCCCTCTAAGTCCTGCTCTCTGACTTTTGGCCCCAACCCCACTGCCTGACCAGCTGCTTGCTTCTTCCTTACTTAGCCAGTGGCTCCATCTGGTCAGATCTTAGGATGATAAGCCCAGTTCTGGCCTCTTGCCCCCAGTCCTGTTGGTATGGTACCAGTTCTCTACTAGTAGAGACTTCTTCTGCCTGGACTATAACCCATTGTTCTGGATTTGGGTGAGGAATGCTCTCCTAGTGCAATTATCTCTGAGCACAGGATTACAGATGGTTTTTATTCTCTCCTAATTACACTATTCTAATTTGTTTTTTAGTAATCAGCATGTAGTCTTATACCCTCTCCCCTTAGTCTCTTATTTATGTTTTTTTATTTTGCAGGATTCTATGAATATATTTTAAAATATATTTCATTTTTTGTTATTTAAAACAATGATATTAAGGTATTTAGAGTAAAAGCCAATCATTTCACTTCCCTTGGCCCCAATTCAATGTATTCTTTCCAGAATTTATCAGCTTGATGTGTATCACTCTAGAACTTTTCTATGCTTTTACCTATGAATACATCATTTGTATGTACGCATACATCAACTATAAACTCAGACACACATAAAGGTTAACAAATTGTTATTTCTAGGCAACCATGTGATCCACCATCTTGGTTAGTCTCCATTTTGCTCTGCCTGTCCTGAGATTCCTGCTCTCCTGGCTCAGGTTCCTTGCCTGCTTTCCCCAGCCTGATGGGAATATGTTCAAATATTAGACAATAATATATAGGTAGATGGCCACCATCTTCCTCTGAGTGTCTCAGAATTATACCTGAGAAAATACGTAACACAATTTGCATTTTATCACATGCTGACTTTAGGGTGATTTCTCAATCTTAGCAAATTTAGGGGAAGACATTTTTACTACAACGTTTTACAATTTACAAATAATAAAACTATGTGGTCAGTTTACCAGCCCCAAAGTGATGTTGTCCCATTAGACAAATAGTTGAACATCTTATATATGGAAAAAAATCCAACTGAGAAACAACAAGTAAAAATAGAATTCAGAGAAGCAGTGAGTCATGGCTTAAATGAACAAATACACTAAATGATATATTAAATGGAGCAGGATCTCCAAAGGAACATTGAGGCTGCCTTAAGGCAATCTTCCCCATCTCAGAACTGTGGATCTTAGAGGGTCTCAGGGATACTGGGGATCACAAACACTTTTTTTGTAACTTTATCATTTGCTTGGGTTTTTATTCCCTTGGAGACATGATCTGCCCCCTTTACATTACTGCACATACACACCCTTATTTTCGTCCTAAAATAAAGGTTGCTTTAGACCAATTTTTTCTCCCTTACATGACTACAAATCTACCTCCCAAATAGATAAACGACCTGGCTTTCTGGGTTTAGCAGGACGGTAACATCTATGCTAATCCCTGATCAGCCAGGTGCTTGCCCCCTGGGTAACCTTGAATTAAGACCAGTCTCCCTGCTCCTTCCTATTCTCCAGTTACTTCCCCAGACAGTCACATTAGCATGCTATTCTGCCCTCCTGGCCTGCGGGATAGGCTAACAAATGAAACATGGGAAAGATGTTTGCAAAAAGGAATCCCTTGTTGACATAGGCATAATGAAAAGAGACAGGTCAGCTCAGACAGGAAGCTTTACATCCCGACACTGGCTTCACCTCCAGTCATAGAACCCATCACCCTAAGTGAGTGCCAGGCCCTGTGCTTGCAGCTAGGGGAAAACAATGATGAAACAGTCGATCTAGCTGGGGAGGCCTGACTAAAACATATGAAAAAGCAGACAACAGTGCTAGAAAATAACTAGCGTCAACACCAAGTGTCACAGGATGTAGTTTCTGTATTCAGAATTTAAAATATCCCCATATGCAAGATGCCCCCTCTCCATAGGTTGTGTGCCTTCTTAGGGCCACAGCTTTTGCTTCCTGGTGTAGTGTTTGGTTGTAACTGATTTAGTATTGCTTATTATTTCATATATGTTTGTCTTCCCAACTGGCTTGTTAACTCGTTGCAGGTGAGAGTCACGTGCTTCTCTTAATACCTAAAAATTCAGGGACATGTAATGATCTCTCTCTCCCTTTTTTTTTGCAGTTTGAAATGCAATTCATATATCGTATGATTCACCCATTAAAGGACAGAATTTTATTTTTTTTAGTATATTCACGGAGTTGTGAAACCGTCATTACAATTGATTTTATGACATTCCCCTCATGGCCCCAAAGAAACTCTGTGCCCTTTAGCTTTTTACTCCTCATCTCCCCATCCCTTCCCCCACACCCAAGGCAAACACTAATCTACTTTCTGTCTCTATGGATTGCCTCTTCTGGACATTTCGTATAAATAGAATCTTATAATATGTGGCCTTTTGGGTCTGGCTTCTTTCACTTAAGTGAATGTTTTCAAGGCTCATTCATGTCATAGCATATATCAGTACTTCTTCCTTTTATGGTTGAATAATATTCCATTGTATGGGTAGACTACATTTCATTTATCCATTTATTGGGTGATGGATATTTGGTTTCTTTCCTCTTTTTTGGCTATTATGAATAACTCTGATATGAGCATTCATACACAAGTTTTTGTATGGACATTTTTTCGTATGTCTTGGGTATATCTTAAAGTAAAATTGTTGGTCAAATGCTAACTCTGTCTTTAACTTTATGAGGAACTGCTACACTATATTTCAAAATGGCTGCATCATTTTATACTACCACCAGCTGTGTATGAATGAGGTTTCTGATCCTCACCAATACTTGTTATTATCAGAATTTTTGATTCTAGCCATTATAGTAGGTGTTAAGTGGTATCTCATTATGGTTTTGATTTATATTTCCCTGATATCTAATGATGTTGAGCATCTTTTCATATGCTTAATGGCTATTTTATGTCTTCTTTGGAAAAATCCCTATTCAATTTGTTTTTGCCTATTTTTAAATTGGGTTATTTATCTTTTTGTCATTGAGTTACAAGAATTTTAAAAATGCATCCTATATATAAGTTTCTTATCAGATCTATGATTTGGAAAAACTTCTCCCATTGTGTGGATTGCCTTTTCACTTTCTTGATGATGTCCTTTGAAACACAAAAGTTTTTAATTTTAATAATATTCAATTTATCTATTTTTTTCTTTTGTTGCTTGTGCTTTTGGTGTCATATTGTAAGACTCCATTCCCAAATCCAAGGTCACCAAGATTTGCCCCTATGTTTTCTCCTAAGAGCTTTATAGTTTTAGCTCTTCCATTTAGGCTTTGATCCATTGTGAGTTAAATTTTAGATGGTTAAGAATAATTTTTTTTTTTTTTTTGAGACAGAGTCTCACTCTGTTGCCCAGGCTGGAGTGCAATGGTGCGATCTCAGCTCACTGCAACCTCCGCCTCCCTGGTTCAAGCAATTTTCCCTGCCTCAGCCTCCCAAGTAGCTGGGATTACAGATACCTGCCACCATGCCAGGCCAAATTTTAATTTTTAGTAGAGATGGGGTTTCTCCGTGTTGGCTAGGCTGGTCTCAAACTCCTGACCTCAGATGACCTGCCCACTTTGGCCTCCCAAAATGCTGGGATTACAAGCATGAGCCACCACTCCCGGCCAAGAATGATTTCTTAACATGCGTCTGTTGACTATTGTATAATCAAAAGAAAGTTCAAGCTAAGTTTTATTACTCATTCAACAAATATTTATTGAGGACCTACTATGTGACAGGTTCTTGTTAGGCATTTGGGATACAGCTGTGGGCAAAACAGTAGAGCCTGCTCTTAGGAAGTTCTAAGAATAGTGGGAAACAGATAGTGGCATCATCTCAGATACAGCAGGAAATGCTGTGAAGAGAAAGTACAAGTTGGTTTCAAAAAGTTTGGCCTGGGGACCTGATCCAGTGTGGAAGGCCAGGGAAGGCAGCAACCTGAAGAGGGAGGAAAAGGGAGTGAGGCAAGTGTGGAGTGATGGGTAGGAAGAATGTTTTTAGCAGAAGAAACAACACACTGAGGGCCGGGCGCGGTGGCTCAAGCCTGTAATCCCAGCACTTTGGGAGGCCGAGACGGGCGGATCACGAGGTCAGGAGATCGAGACCATCCTGGCTAACATGGTGAAACCCCGTCTCTATTAAGAAATACAAAAAACTAGCCGGGCGAGGTGGCGGGCGCCTGTGGTCCCAGCTACTCAGGAGGCTGAGGCGGAGAATGGGGCGTGAACCCGGGGGAGGCGGAGACTTGCAGTGAGGCCAGAGATCCGGCCACTGCACTCCAGCCGAGGCGACAGAGGCGAGGGCTCCGTCTCAAAAAGAAACAACACACTGAGTGAGAAAGGGCGATGGGAACGAGAGAAAGTTAGAGAGGCAGGCAGGGGACAGAATCAGCAAGACCTTTTATTAAACCCTTCCTATATTCCTTTGGAATACAAGATCTGACCCCACCTGCACACACACATCCTTGTAAGCTCTTTTCTGTGCTGCATTATTTTAAAGAGCTTTTGTTCCAACCCTGGGAGGCAGGGTCATTATGCATTTCTTGAAGGAAGAAACCTTTGCCCAGGGAGGTGAGGTGACTGAATTGTAGGCCCACCCAGCCAGCAAGCAGCAATGCCAGTTGCAAACCCAAGGCTGTCCAAGCCCACACCCTGCTCATACAGGTCTGCTGCGCTGCCTCTGCTCAAGATGAGTCATCCTCCAGGGAAGCTCTGAGGTTGAGGTTTAGGAAAGAGCAGACTTTATTGAGATATTTCAGTCAAGAATTCTGAAAGGACTTGTCTGGAAGAGAGACTAGAGCACATACCTTGGGGCTAGAGTCTTCTGGGTGTGAAAGCATGAAAATGCCAGCTGCCCTACTGGTCGTTAGGGAAAAGCCTAGTCACCCTCAGTGTCAGGAAGCCAAGCCTAATTGTTCCTTTTATGCAAAGAAGACATATTCTAAGATAAAGTTTTCCGGAGTCTCATGGCCTCAGCTTGGAGGTCGCAGTGGACTTGAGGGGTCCATGTTTCTCTGGAGGTGCTTGATGTAAGATCATTCTCGGCTTACTCTGAAGAGTTCAAAAGCTGGACCTCAACATCACATCACCACATGATGGTCCTTGCCTTAACCAGAGTGATTGATTCTTCTGGTTAAAGAAAACTAATAGATCATTTTATTTACTCTACTTCCCAAAAAGCACTACAGCCCTTTAAGGGACAGTGTTCCTGGTGTGGGTACGTGAATCTCAACTCTGCAGGCATCTGGAGAAGACTGATGGCACAGTAAACCCTAAACGCAGATGAAATTTCCCACTTGATTACCCAGAAGCAATCAGCCTGGTGTGGCTGTACAGCCTTGGGCAACTAAATGTCCTCCTTTGGAAGTTGCAGGCTTTTAGATTTCGGAGTCTGTCCAGCTGGAAGCTCAGGCAGAGATGATAAAGCAGAACTTATGGTAAAGCTTTATGAAAAGCAATATCCTAAAAGTAGGTGGGAAAAGTTGCTTGTCTCAGACTACAATGCTTCTTGAAATTTCTGTACATTTCTACCCCCACCCTGAGCCAGCCCTTCTCTGCTTATCTGTGAACTTGAAAATGAGACTAGGGATAAATTGGCCTCGGCGATGAGCTTGTGCTCTTGGCGTGTATGACTAAGTGCAAAGACACTTGTGGCTCGTGTAACTGGGTCTCACCACCTCATTTCTCTATTCCAGCTCATACTCTTATGTCTTATTCTATTTTGCTTGACGAAAGGCAGTGTCACAACTTCAAAATGCCGAGGGCCAGGCATGTCATTTTCATAAATGATTGAAATGGACTAGGAGGTTGGCAAGAAGAAGCAGTACAAACAGAAAAACTGGAGATTCCCTCTCTAGAAGGGGCAACAGCTACTCAGTCCCAATTCATTGTTGCCATGCAAAAATTGGGCCAGTGTTGGAAGACATTATCATTTTTTTCAAAAAGCCAGAAATCCTTAATTTTATTGAACATTTTTACATTTAAAGCAATGTGGGGATCAGGCACACTGAAGGCTCATAGGCTACCAGCTTGCAATCTCCGCAGAAGAGCATGGTGCCTGCAAACATAGACTCTGGAATCCAATTAACTAAATTTGCATTCTGTGTGAACTGTGAACCTTGAGCAAATTATCCAATCTTTTATTATCATCATCAATTAAAAATTCACCCATTGAGATGTTTTGAGAATTAAATGTGTTTAGCACAATTCCTGACCTATGGTAAACTCTCAATAAAGGTTAACTATTCCTATTCTACTTTGATTTCCTTTGAAAAGACAATTCTCCATCCCCAAAGAGCAGGTTTGCAAAGACTCCTAGTGCTGAAAACTGCCCAGCAACAGGCCCTGCTGGGAGTGTCTGAGCTGTAAGCTCAGAGGAGCAGCCGTTTGCTTTCCTGCAGCTCATCCAAGGCCAGAAACCCAGCCCCTCCCCCACTAGGCATGCCCAGAAACTATAGATCCTGCCTTAATTACCAGCAATTAAGCCGCTTCAGCCTGCAATACAGGATCAGGCGCTGCGCCCTGGCCTCCTGAGGACCTTACGGGAACACGGCTCAGCCCTTCCAGAGCCTCCCTTACCTCCAACCATTTATTTAATCCCTGGCCACCCTGACTCCCTCTTCAAACCTCGCTGGTGTCAGACAAACCCTGAGCCACCGAAACCTGAGGACCATGGGCAAGGGTCCTTCTTTAGCTGCATTCTAACCCTCTGCATCCAAACAGGCGTTTTCAAGAGCAAACCTCAGCTCACAGGAATCTCTCTGGATTGCATGAGAGATGGAGGCCCCTGTCCTTGCCAGTGCATTTTGTTCATTGGCTAAAAATCATTTGTAAGAGGAAATTTTCTTACATCAGGGAAAGGAAATAATACATTGACTCAAGTGGGAAATAAAATTGAGAAAAGAAAAACAGAAGACCTTCTCGAATGGGAGAAAGGCAGACTAGCAGAGGCAGAGATGTTTCTTTTTTATTTTATAAAATTTTAATTTACTTACTATTTTAGAGATAGGGTCTCTAAAAATAAAGAGACCCCATTTTAGAGTTGGAGTCTCCAGCTGGAGTCTCTTGACAGAGCCCAGGCTGGAGTACAGTGACGCAACCATAGCTTACTGCAGCCTCAAATTCCTGGGCAAAAGGGATCCTCCTGTCTCAGCCTCCTGAGTAGCTGGAATTACTGGCATGCCCTGCCACACCCAGCCAGAGGTGTTTTGAAAAAGGACCCTCTGCAAAAATTGAGTGAGTTAGTTAGGGAGATGCTGGGGGACATGGCCATTCAGACAGTTCTCCGAATACCTGTGCAGACTTTAAATAGCAAAATGGTAAGAACACCAGGGCTCAAACTTGGAGATCCATTTTGGTCAAACTATCTCTGGGTCTGAAGCACTCTTGGGCACAGGCAGGTAGGAGAGGCTGGAATAAGGAAGGCCGACTTTTCCCTTCCTCTTTGAGCTTCACATCTATGGTACAGTCTGAAACAGCTAGGAAAGTCTCCTCTACCAGCTTTTGTTTGCAGCCTGGGTCTCAAGGCGGCTTTTCCTAGCCCCTGGGGAAACTAGGCATGTGGCTCACACCTGCTCTTGGCTCTGGGGCTTTGAGGCCAGATGAAGTTAGTACTCAGGGTAGCTGAGCCACATCCATCTGTGACCCAAGGTTACAATGAGCCTCTGGGAGGCCAGGGAGGAGCTTCCATGGTCTCTACCCAACAGATGGCTTTGTTCTATTTACAGATCCAGAGCCAATGGCAATTCACTATTTCAGTAGTTATTAATGTCTGTCAGCCCAGTTAAAAAACATACACACAATCAGAATTTAATGAAATTTTAAAATTAAGATTTAATGTAGCTCCTTTACATATATAAGTCATTTATTTCTGAGGCATATCTGTGTTTACCTAGATAATTCAGGCAAAAAAAAAAAAAAAAAAAATCCCACGAGCTTGACTCAGTGTGATTACCTACCTCGGCGGACGCTTACTCTTATTTTTCATTTGTAAAAATTAACCAGGCGTGGTGGCTCATGCCTGTAATCCTTTCACTTTGGGAAGCCAAGGTGGGAGGATCACTTGAGTCCAAGAGTTCAAGACCAGCCTGGGCAACATAGGGGATCCCTGTCTCTACAAAAAGTAAAAATAAAAAATTAACCAGGCATGGTAACATGTAACTGTGGTGCCAGCTATTCAGGAGGCTATGGCAGAAGGATTGCTTGAACCAAGGAGTTTGAGGCTGCAGTAAGCCATCATCAAGCCACCGCCCTCCAGCCTGGGCAACAGAGCAAGACCCTGTCTCAAAAAAAAAAAAAAATTAACAAGATTATGGTGTGAGTTCTTACATCACTAAGTCTCTGCAGGACTGGTTACCTGGTGCTTTACCCATGTGTTCTTTTCCCTATTCTACAACCTCAGTAATTGTATCCTACCAAATGGCAGATCTACAGCCTCAATAAACAGCCACACAAGGACAAGTATAACATGTTAGTGCATACCCAGCTCCGTCGAGTCCTTCAGAAAGTATGACAAACCAATTAGATGCATGGTAACATTAGTAAAAAGTAGTGGTCATTTACAGAGGCCTGGGAAGTTGGGGTGACATCAACCAGAAATTCCATTACACCTAAGGATGTCAAGTCCAGATTGGAGGGTTCCAGGTATAAATCAGGGAAATTCATGTACAAACCAGGACATGTTTTTGAGGAAGCTTATTCACTGGTATAGTGAACAGGGTCACACAATGAGGGAGAACTCAAGTCGTAGAAACTTCTGGTGGAAATGTTAAGAATAACCCCACAGGACTAGCCCCCTCTCACTTTTATCTCATCCCAGGATGAGATATACTGGGTCCTGGACCTCTGCTACCTGCAAATGGACTTGCTCTGTTTTCTCAGTTGCAAGATTAAGCAATTGGACTAGATACTGCCTGAAACCCTTTCCAGCTGTAATATCCTGAATTCTAAGACATCCTTACTTTCTTTGTTCTCAAGCCTCCCCAACTCAACCCATCTCTACCTCATGTGATTTCACAAGTCAGGTGGCCTCACCTCCAAGTAGGAAGAGTCAGTGAGTTAGGAGAACATTATCCCTCAGCCGTTGGTGTTTCAGCACCACGGAGAGCGACACGAACGCGAAACTACTGCCCCGTCCACTTTGCCCCCAAACACTTAGATATGCCTATGCCCAAGTCATAAATATATCTCTAAAATAACCATTAACATATTTATTACAGAAATGAAGCCATTTCAATTTATATATCTAACCCTATTTGCTCCCTTAGCCCTAACTCAGTCATCAGTCATCAAATTATAACAAGCATTTTCTTGTGTAGCCAAGCCCCAGGCCATTGAAGAATATTAGAGGTCAGTGGGTGTAAACTCCTCCCAACATGGGAAACTCCCCTATACTATCTCTGGTGAGGGATATCAAGCGTCTGCCTGATTATTTCCAAGCTTCTGTAGAGGAAGCTTGGTACTTCATTGGAGATGACAAAAACGCTTATTAGAAACACATTTCTTTTATTGAGCTGAAAGCTGCTTATTAATAACAATTCTATTGTATTCAGATCTAGAATATGAACACTTCTTATCACCTCCACCACTAGCCTTCTGGTCCTAGCATCCATAAAGTTGACATGAAGGATTAAAAGGAGTAATCCTTTTAAGGTCTATGTCATACTCATGTCCCTTTACTGCTCTATACCCTCCAGTGTCTCCCCATTTCTCTCAAAGTAAAAACCAAACTCCTTATAGTCGTCTAAAAGGTTTTTCATGATTTGCTCCTCCTTTCTTCATCTTTCTCTAACCTCATCCCCTATCATTATTTCCTTCACTCACTCTGCTCCAGCCACACAGGCCTTCTTTGCCATCCCTTGAACACCAAGGACACTCCTGCACTGGGTACCTTACATTTGCTGTTTCCTGTAACAAGAATGCTCTTCCCCAGATACCTGCATGGTTCATTTTATCACCTTTTCTTAGTCTTCCCAAATGCTGCCCTAACAGTGAGGTCTTCCTTGGCCATTCTGTGTAAGGCCCCACACACTCTGTATCTCTGTTCACTTATAGGCAATGATTGGTAAACGCTGGTAAATATTTAACAACCCATTTGGAGGAGGGATCCTAATTTGCAGCATTTGCTAATTTCTATGATGAAAATAGAAATTGCACTACCATAGCCAATTGCGGGCTACCAATGTGAGGTCACTGAAGGCAGAATTGGGAAAGGCTAAAATTTTGTTCTCATGAACCCAAATAAACCAGGTTAGCACACTGCTGCAGGTCAAAGAGGAAAGCAGCATGCACTCCTGGGAGTGAGTGCAGTGGTGGTCATGGGGATGAATCAAGAGAGCCCCAAAAGGAGGAAATACTGATGGGGAATGAATTTCCCTATAGTAGGAGCATCTAGCTTTACTTCTGTCTTTCCAGTTGCTTTTGGATCAACTAAACCTTGGTGTTCTGTCTGCTCCTTGAATATCACGTGTTAAAAGTCAAACCCTTGCTTACCCTACCAAACCAACATTTGCTAGTTTTTCTTCTTCTGTCCATGACACCACGACCTCTCATTCTTCCTTGCCATATATATATATACACACACACATATACGTATATATGTACACATATATACGTATATGTGTGTGTATACGTATATGTATATATATTCCCAGTAGTCCAGACCCTCCAGGCTGATGGGACCATGGTATTTTGGAATAACTTATCTCCATAGCACATGAGGGCATGTGGATGCTTGTAGATTGTATAGCGGGTAAGCTGAGTGTATCAGGAACTGTCCATTGCTCTTTTCTCTGGTCTGCCTGCATTTCACATTCTTGACTATAAGGGCTTTGGAATCACTGAGCCCATGTCATCTCTGGCTGTGCAGTGGACTGGTTCTGAATTTCCAGGACCATCTAACAGCACCTCCAAAGTCCCAGGACAATTGTCCTCATCCATCACTATTCAGCACATTGGTTTCATAATCTTCTAGGATTATACATTCTCACTACCCCCAAAAATACACTTATGCACATTCCTATAACATTTTGCATCTAACTTAAGGGTTACCTAGACTGCCCATGAAGCCAACTCACTAAATTCCTCGGTAGTCATGCCCCCAAGTTAATCTCTAATGTCTTTTACTAGTTCTAACGCAGTATGATTACTTTATTCTTTTATTCTCCCCCAAGCTTAGTCAGCCAAGAGAGAGAGAAAGAGAGACAGAGAGAGAGTTAAATTATTCTTACTTAATTGGTCCTCTCTAGCCAAATAATGGGTCTTAATTATCAAATTAGTAAAGCATCTCTATGTTATTCATAATATGCTTACAAAAAAATGGCTATGTTTTTGTAAACTATGTTTCACTGATTGGTTTGACTAATGAGTTAATACAAAAACACTGAAAGCAAATTATATGATTACAACTTCTTTCTATCATTCAGAATGTTTATTTGCAATAATATAATGCAAACAAAAATAGCTTCGAATAAGATGCTCAGTTCCATTTTTAAAAAGAGAAATGAGCTGTTGCAGTTGGTTTTAGACACTTATTTTGATTTTATTTTTTACATTGTGGTCTTTATGATGTAAATATATTACAAACTTCAGTCGTTTTACCAAGAGATTATTTTTATTCTTCTTGATTAGCTCCTTTATACCCTTCAACATTGTCCTTTGCTTCTCAAAGACAACTCAGAATTTTTCAGAATTTGTTTTTTAGAAAAGAACAACTACACAAAAATCAATCTTTTGATTAGAGTCTATACAGCCATTCTTCTATCACAACTCTGATTTTCATTTAGATCCTGTGGACATCTTGGAGACTCACCCATAGATTGCAATATCTTGAGATTTATCATTTATTTTGGCCGATTTTGAACAGGTACTGACTTGGGATTATAGGATGTATTGTGAAAGAAAGAAAAGAGGAAGATTAGCGTATATGTATGGTGCATGCAAGCCCTTAGGTTTGTGCATAACTTAGAAGAAAACAAAGTGTGTACATCTGTCCACTCAAAGCAGTTGGAAATGAGGAATGCTGTTTTAAGTGGCACAACTGATGTGCCTGTATATAAGATATGCTCCTGTAAGTGTATCACTTTCGGATAAAAGTTAGTAAATGCATTAAAACATGTACTAAAAACTGCTTCTAGTTTGGCAGCTATAGTCAGGTTTTCAGATAAAATCTAACCCACTTATACCAAATTACTTCCACCTGTAACTGGGAGGTTGAATGGGATTCTTCCTATTGCTGACTTTTTTAAAAAACAAACTGAGATATAATTCACATGCCATAAAATATGCTCTTTTAAGGTATGTACGTCAGTGGTTTATAATATATTCACAAGGTTGTGCAATAATTACCACTATCTAACTTTATAACATTTTTGTCACCCCTAAAAGAAACCCTATACCTATTAGCAATCATTTTTCATTACTCCCTCCCCCAGGCCCTGTCAACCACCAATAAAGAGAAAAAGTCTCATTTGGTTTGACCCATTCTCAATATATCACATATTTGACATTTTGTGTCTGACTTCCTTCATATAACATACCATTTTCATGGTTCATCCGTGCTATAGCATGCATCAGTACTTCATTCCCTTTTATGGCTAATATTTTACTGTATGAATATACTGCACTTTATTTATCTGTTCATAGGCTGGTAGACATTTGAATTGTTTCCTCTTTTGGCTATGAATATTCATGTACAAGGTTTTGGGTACACAGAGGTTTTCAGTCCTATTGGGTATATATATACCTAGGAATTGGTGGATCATACAGTAACTCTGTTTAACTTTTTGAGGAATTACCAAATTGTTTTCTTTTTCTGAAATGGAGTTTTGCTCTTGTTGCCCAGGTTGGAGTGCAATGACATGATCTCGGCTTACTGCAACCTCAATCTCCCGGGTTCAAATGATTCTCCTGCCTTAGCCTCCCGAGTAGCTGGGATTACAGGCATGTGCCACTACGCCCAGCTAGTTTTGTATTTTTAGTAGAGATGGGGTTTCTCCATATTGGTCAGATTGGTCTCAAACTCCTGACCTAAGGTGATCCACCTGCCTCGGCCTCCCAAAGTGCTGGGATTACAGGTGTGAGCCATCGTGCCCAGCCCAAATTGTTTTCTAAAGTGACTGCACCATTTTACATTCTCACCAACAAAGTATAAGCGTTCCAATTTTTCCATATCTGTGTCAATGCTTGTTATTGTGCATCTTTTGTTGTTGTTGTTTTTTGTCAATTTTAGTGGGTGTGAAGTGGTATCCACTGTGGTGTTGCTTTGCGTTTCCCTAATGACTAATGATGTTGAGCATCTTGTCATGTGCTCCTTGGTCATTCGTATATCTTCTCTGGAGAAATGTCTGTTCAAATTCTTTGTCCATTTTTAATAAGGCTATTTGTCTTTTTATTGCTAAGTTGTTGGAGTTCTTTGTATGTTGTGCATAGCAGACCCTTATTTGATACACTGTTTGTAAAGATTTTCTCCCATTCTGTGGATTGTCTTTCCACTTTCTTGATGGTATCCTTTGAAGCACAAAAGTTTGTAATTTTGGCAACATAAAAATTTTCTCCTTTTCTTTGGTTGCTTGTGCTTTAGGTGTCATATCTAAGAAATCATTGCCTGATCCATGGTCATGTAAATTTATACCTGTTTTTCTTCTAAGAGTTTTATAATGTTAGCTCTTAAATTTAGGGTTTTTGACTCCTTCTGAATTAATTTTGGTATATAGTGTAAGCTAGGGGTCTAAATATATTCTTTTGCATGTGGATACCCATGCCCTGACTTTTGAACTAAGGCCAAAGGCTGAAGACAAAGAGACCTTAAGTACACCACAATGTGAAGAGGTAGCTCTTTCAGAGTTTACTAAGTGTTTGCAGAATGTAATCTACCACAGAAATTCCCCATGCCCAACTACAAGTCTGTGGTCTTCATAAGCAGACAACGGGGAAGGACGAGTGGTCAGAATCTTCAGGAGTACTGTTTTCCTGGTGAACGACTTTTTATTTCCCCACCAAAGTCAAATGAGGGTGCTGAGGTGGCTGCAGAAGCTCAGTTGTGAGACTGGAAGCACCAGAGAGAAAGAAAGTGTGGTATTCCTTGACCCAGCTGACACATCTGCCTAGACAGGACTTGCTGATCTGCTCGGGAGAAGAGAATCCAGGTGAAGTGGACAGGCAGAAGGAGGGGTGGCTGGAGCAGCCTGACACTGGCTCATCTGGCTGGGAAGGGTGGCTGGGAGTTAGCCAGCTCCCTGGTAAACCTCTAAGATGCTTGCCTGCTAGGCAAAGGGAACCCTAGCAGCAAGAGGCATTGGGGTGTACTGCTCATGGCTGTTAAGAGATGGAGCCACAGCTTGATTCCCCAAGTCAGGGAACTGTGCAGCAGGGATGCCCACAACTCTCTGCAAAACACACACATACCCTTAGTGAGATTAGCTAGGGGAGGCACTCAGCCTGTTACCTGCAATTAAGTTGATGCAATTTAGGTCCTTGCATGTTTAATGTTAGCTGTCTCTGCACCCCAAATTGAAGGAGTTAGAAATTGTGAATTTGAGTAACAGCCTTAGAAAGAGATAAGGCTCATATAGCTTTTTCAGTCACTTTCTGTTGAGTGTTCTGCTAGACAGTAAGAGCCAGTCTAGCAGCACAGATTAGATTAAGAGTGTAAGATTTGATTAGGAGTGTTTTCTTTGCCAACAGCTTATTGGTTCACCTAGCCTCAGGACAGTTGCCATTAAGATGGGTCTGGGGGTGGGCAGAATACAGACAGCAGTAAGAAAAGAAAAGAGTGCTCAGTCTTAAAAACACATCTAATAAGATCTTAGATTGTTATAACTTATGCATAGAACTGACCAGAAGAAAGATCGGAAACCTATTAAGTTTTTGATAGAGTTGTATTGTCAAATAAATCAAATGCTTGGCCTACTGAACCATGTGACTCTGTAACCCCTAGGTCTATGAAAAACAAGGATCCCTCAAGAATGCCATATTCTGTGGGACTGAAGAATGGTGATGGACCAGTGACTGCTCTGTGTTTTCCATTCTCTATTCTCTTCTTTTCCAAGTGGGAGTCTTATTGTGTTTTTCTATTCCTACTCCAGGGTTACACATTGGGAGTATGTGTAACAGATAACTTTACAGTACCAGATCACAGGTAGTCACATCTGATTCAATGCAGAGAACTGCAAGTGATCCTGGACTTTGGGCAGGCTATGGTAACTCCTTGTGGAGAGGGTATTATCTCAGGTATATATTTTAGCCAAAAAGCCAAAGTGCTAGAAACTGCTAGAGGTCCCAATATTTGTCCTCATTTTACTGGGCACCTCGTTGCCCAGAATACAAACTATAGTTTTTCCAGTCTACCTGGCAATTAGCTGTGGCCATTTGAAAACTCTGGCCAGTAGGATATTAGTAAACATGATGGTGCAGCTCTGGAAATTATCCTTAAAGGAAGGAGATGCTCCCTTCTTTTTCCATTCTCTTCTTTCTGGAAGGTAGTTGTGGTGGCTGGAGCTGGCGTGATCTTTCATTATAAGGAAAACTTGGAAAAGCCGTGTATTGCAGGACAACAAATTAGAAGCAGCTTGAGTTCCTGACACCATGGAATGACACCTTACCAGGACTGGGCTATCTACTTGAAGTTCAATAAACTCTTTCTTGTTTAAGTTCATGTAATTTGGGGGTATTTTTTTTTTTCAGAATTGAAATAAATCCCAACTAACACAGTAATGCTTTGGAACATTCACTCAACCCTTTGTAACAGTATTGCATACTCTTTCCTTGTCATCGTGTGTGTGTGTGTGTGTGTGTGTGTGTGTGTGTGTGTAGTGGGGTGGTGTTCTGGGAAGAATGGAGTAGAAGGATTCATTCAAAACTTGTAAAGAAATCATTTTCCAACCCTGAGAGGGGCTCTGGGCAAGATAATGCAGAAGGACCCTGGCCCCTTTTTAATTCCTGAGCAGAATCACTTTTGAGTACCGGCAGTCATAGAGAGACCCAGTGACAGCCTGCTACTGGTCATTTACTTCTCAGATATGGAAAATGCAAGGTGAAAATGCCCTGTTCCACTCTGCTCCATACCTTCACCCATACAACTTCCATAGATAGCAGAAACCATTGCCCTGAATGGGTACTGGTACAGACAGGCTTATGTTTATTCAACAAGTCTTTCTTAAGCACATCTAACATGCACCATGCACTTGAAATGCAATTGGGGTATGGTACTGAACCAGAGAGATGCAAACATCTATCTTGTGGAGCGTACATCTTGTTGACGGGTAAGTGATACAAAAGTAGACAAGGAAACTGCTGAGGCCAATAAAATACCAGCCTTTACCTCTCCCTTATGGACCGCTCACAGCTCATCTGTATCTGTAGCTTCTTTGGAGAGCTGGAGACAAAGTGCTACATTCTGGTTGAAGGAGGTTCCAACATCAACATTGATGCTGCCCTTTTTTCCCCTGGCTTTTCAGCATGCCAAATGGCTGACAAGTTTGTCAACTCCTAATATAGTACTATGTCCCTGTCTTACAAATAAGTTATAGGAGAAACAATTATTTTATGATGGGTCAATGAAAAAAAAAAAAAAAGAGAGACTCTCACTCTTGCCTTCTCTAGGACATCAGAAATATACTTAGTCTTTGTCTTCTTGTCTCACCCTGAAAGAGACAGTCAATCTCTCTGTGTGATCTGTTTTGTTTTTGTAGCAACAACAGCACTCAGCTGATTGGACCAAAAGAAATGCTAGGTGCATTAGTTCAGGCCTGCCAAGAAGTAAATGCCAAGATGGGATTAGATGTGCAAGAAATTTCTTGGAGAAGAAAGCAGGAAAGACAAGGAAAACTTCCGGATTGCAATACAAGTTTAACACCAGTAGAAGGAGAGAAGGAAGGAAGGAAGATTGGGCAAGAAGAATCTCGGACTATACTAAAATTTCAAGAAAGATTTAAGCAGGTCTATAGGGAGTACTTGAGACAAAGTTCCCCTTGGAGGAGCCCTGCATCTCACTGGAATGAGCCTGCCTCAGTACCCTTGCTGTGGTATCTGGGGAGCAGCTCAGGACCTTGGCCCGAGTGTGCAAGTGGGTCCAGAGGGGGAACACTGGGTCCATTGGCCAACTATGCTCCCCTAGCAGGAGACCTGAGTCTCCAACTATGCTCTCCTAGCAGAAGACCTGAGTGCATTTTCATGGCCACCACAGTAAGTCACTCTTCTGGCCTTGAGGAAGTCTTGCCTAATGTGAGCTTCCATTTTCAGTGCTACCAGTTTTGTCCTAGGCTATTAATTGTTTCTGAGAAGCAGTTGCCACCTGACCCTTGCATAGAAGGCCCGGGTCACATTTGATGCCTCTCAGAAGAAGCACACACTCTGTTTTCTTCTCCATACTCAGATTAGACAACTAGAACATTTTAAAAAACTAGACTTTCATTTTATTTTTTGAATATTTCATACCTTTATTACATACAAACCACTGCTCAATGAAAGAAAGGAGGACACAAACAAATGGAAGAACATTCCATGCTCATGGATAGGAAGAATCAATATCGTGAAAATGGCCATACTGCCCAAGGTAATTTATAGATTCAATGCCCTTCCCATTAAGCTACCAATGACTTTCTTCACAGAATTGGAAAAAAATACTGTCAAGTTCATATGGAACCAAAAAAGAACCTGCATTGCTAAGACAATCCTAAGCCAAAAGAACAAAGCTGGAGGCATCACGCTACCTGACTTCAAACTATACTACAAGGCTACGGTAACCAAAACAGCATGGTACTGGTACCAAAACAGAGATGTAGACCAATGGAACAGAACAGAGCCCTCAGAAATAATACCACACATCTACAACCATCTGATCTTTGACAAACCTGACAAAAACAAGAAATGGGGAAAGGATTCCCTATTTAATAAATGGTGCTGGGAAAACTGGCTAGCCATAAGTAGAAAGCTGAAACTGGATCCCTTCCTTACAGCTTATACAAAAATTAATTCAAGATGGATTAGAGACTTAAATGTTAGACCTAAAACCATAAAAACCCTAGAAGAAAACCTAGGCAATACCATTCAGGACATAGGCATGGGCAAGGACTTCATGTCTAAAACACCAAAAGCAATGGCAACAAAAGCCAAAATTGACAAATGAGATCTAATTAAACTAAAGAGCTTCTGCACAGCAAAAGAAACTACCATCAAAGTGAACAGGCAACCTACAGAATGGGAGAAAATTTTTGCAATCTACTCACCTGACAAAGAGCTAATATCCAGAACCTACAAAGAACTCAAACAAATTTACAAGAAAAAACAAACAACCCCATCAAAAAGTGGGCAAAGGATATGAACAGACACTTCTCAAAAGAAGACATTTGTGCAGCCAACAGACACATAAAAAAATGCTCATCATCACTAGCCATCAGAGAAATGCAAATCAAAACCACAATGAGATACCATCTCACACCAGTTAGGATGGCGATCATTAAAAAGTCAGGAAACAACAGGTTCTGGAGAGAATGTGGAGAAATAGGAACACTTTTACACTGTTGGTGGGACTGTAAACTAGTTCAACCATTGTGGAAGACAGTGTGGCGATTCCTCAAGAATCTAGAACTAGAAATACCATTTGACCCAGCCATCCCATTACTGGGTATAAATCATGCTGCTATAAAGACACATGCACATGTATGTTTATTGTGGCACTATTCACAATAGCAAAGACTTGGAACCAACCCAGATGTCCATCAATGACAGACTGGATTAAGAAAATGTGGCACATATACCCCATGGAATACTACGCAGCCATAAAAAAGGATGAGTTCATGTCCTTTGCAGGGACATGGATGCAGCTGGAAACCATCATTCTCAGCAAACTATTGCAAGAACAGAAAACCAAGCACCGCTTGTTCTCACTCATAGGTGGGAATTGAACAATGAGAACACTTGGACACAGGAAGGGGAACATCACACACCAGAGCCTGTTGTGGGTGGGGGGACGGGGGAGGGATAGCATTAGGAGATATACCTAACGTAATTGATGAGTTAATGGGTGCAGCACACCAACATGGTGTATGTATATATATGTAACCTACACGTTGTGCACATGTACCCTAGAACATAAAGTATAATAAAAAATAGACTTTCATTTTATTTTTTAAATATTTCATACATTTATTACATACCTAACTTTTCTTAATTGTTTGATATTTCTTTTTTTAAATATACTTTGAGTTCTGGGGTACATGTACAGAACATGTAGTTTTGTTACATAGCTATACACGTGCCATGGTGGTTTGCTGTACCCATCAACTTGTCACCTACATTAGGTATTTCTCCTAGTGTTATCTCTCTCCCAGCCCCCCAGCCCCCAACAGGCTCCAGTGTGTGATGTTCCCCTCCCTATGTCCATGTGTTCTCATTGGTCAACTCCCATTTATGAGTGAGAGCATGCAGTTTGGTTTTCTGTTCTTTTGATAGTGTGCTGAGAATGATGGTTTCCAGCTTCATCCATGTCCCTGCAAAGGACATGAACTCATCCTTTTGTATGACTGCATAGAATTCCAAGATGTATATATGCCACTTTTCCTTTATCCAGTCTGTCATTGATGGACATTTGGGTTGATTCCACGTCTTTGCTATTGTGAATAGTACCGCAATAAACATACGTGTGCATATGTCCTTATAGTAGAATGATTTATAATCCTTTGGGTATATACCCAGTAATGGGATTGCTGGGTCAAATGGTATTTCTAGTTCTAGATCCTTGAGGAGTCACCACACTGTCTTCCACAATGGTTGACCTAATTTACACTCCCACCAACAGTGTAAAAGCATTCTTATTTCTCCATGTCCTCTCCAGCATCTGTTGTTCCCTGACTTTTTAGTGATCGCCATTCTAACTGGCATAACATGGTATCTCAGTGTGGTTTTGGTTTGCATTTCTGTAATGACCAGTGATGATGAACATTTTTTCATGTGTCTGTTGGCTGCATAAATGTCTTCTTTTGAGAAGTGTGTCCATATCCTTTGCCTACTTTTTGATGCATTCGTTTGTTTTTTTCTTGTAAATTTGTTTGAGTTCTTTGTAGATTCTGGATATTAGCCCTCTGTCAGACGGATAGATTGCAAAAATTTTCTCCCACTCTGTAGGTTGCCTGTTCACTCTGCTGATAGTTTCTTTTGCTGTGCAGAAGCTCTTTAGTTTAATTAGAGCCCATTTGTCAATTTTGGCTTTTGTTGCCATTGCTTCTGGTGGTTTAGACACGAAGTCTTTGGCCGTGCCTATGACCTGAATGGTATTGCCCAGGTTTTCTTGTAGGATTTTTATGGTCCTAGATCTTACATTTAAACCTTTAATCCATCTTGAGTTGATTTTTGTATAAGGTGTAAGGAAGGGGTCCAGTTTCAGTTTTCTGCATATGGCTAGCCAGTTTTCCTAACAACATTTATTAAATAGGGAATCTTTTCCCCATTGCTTTTTTGTGTCAGGTTTGTCAAAGATCAGATGGTTGTAGATGTGTGGTATTATTTCTGAGGGATCTCTTCTGTTCCATTTGTCTATATATCTGTTTTGGTACCAGTACCATGCTGTTTTGGTTACTGTAGCCTTGTGGTATAGTTTGAAGTCAAGTAGCATGATGCCTCCAGCTTTGTTCTTCTTGCCCAGGATTGTCTTGGCTATGTGGGCTCTTTTTTGGTTCCATATGAAGTTTAAAGTATTGTTTTCCAATTCTGTGAAGAAAGTCAGTTGTTGCTTGATGGGGATAGCATTGAATCTATAAATTACTTTGGGCAATGTGCCATTTTCACGATACTGATTCTTCCTATCCATGAGCATGGAATGTTTTTCCATTTGTTTGCATCCTCTCTTATTTTATTGAGCAGTAGTTTGAAGTTCTCCTTGAAGAGGTCATTCATATCCCTTGCAAGTTGTATTCCTAGGTATTTTATTCTCTTTGTAGCAACTGTGAATGGGAATTCACTCATGATTTGGCTCTGTTTGTCTATTATTGATGTATAGGAATGCTTGTGATATTTGCACATTGGTTTTGTATCCTGAGACTTTGCTGAAGTTGCTTATCAGCTTAAGGAGATTTTGGACTGAGATGATGGGGTTTTCTAAATACACAATCATGTCATCTGCAAACAGAGACAATTTGACTCCCTCTTTTCCTATTTGAATACCCTTTATTTTTTTCTCTTGCCTGATTGCCCTGGCCAGAACTTCCAATACTATGTTGAAGAGGAGTGGTGAGAGAAGGCATCCTTGCCTTGTGCCAGTTTTCAAAGTGAATGCTTCCAGTTTTTGCCCATTCAGTATGATATTGGCTCTGGGTTTATCATAAATAACTTATTATTTTGAGATACATTCCATCGATACCCAGTTTATTGAGAGTTTTTAGCATGAATGGGTATTGAATTTTGTCAAAGGCCCTTCTGCATCTATTGAGAAAATCATGTGGTTTTTGTGATTGGTTCTGTTTATGTGATGGATTATGTTTATTAATTTGTGTATGTTGAACCAGCCTTGCATCCCAGGGATGAAGCCAACTTGATTGTGGTGGATAAGCTTTTTTGATGTGCTGCTGGAGTCAGTTTGCCAGTATTTTATTGAGGATTTTTGCACTGATGTTCATCAGGGATATTGGCCTGAAATTTTCTTTTTTTGTTGTGTCACTGCCAGGTTTTGGTATCAGGATGATACTGACCTCATAAAATGAGTTAGGGAGGAGTCCCTCTTTTTCTATTGATTGGAATAGTTTCGGAAGGAATGGTAGCAGCTCCTCTTTGTACCTCTGGTAGAATTTGACTGTGAATCCGTCTGGTCCTGGACTTTTTTTGGTTGGTAGGCTATTAATTACTGCCTCAATTTCAGAACTTGTTATTGATCTATTCAGGGATTCAACTTCTTCCTGGTTTAGACTTGGGAGGGTCTATGTGTCCAGGAATTTATCCATTTCTTCTAGATTTTCTAGTTTATTTGCGTAGAGGTGTTTATAGTATTATCTGATGATAGTTTGTATTTCTGTGGGATCAGTGATGATATCCCCTATATCATTTTTTATTGCATCTATTTCATTCTTCTCTCTTTTCTTCTTTATTAGTTTTGCTAGTGGTATATCTGTTTTGTTGATCTTTTCAAAAAAACAGCTCCTGGATTCATTGATTTTTGGAAGGTTTTTTTTCTTTTGGATACCACTTTGACCATATCAGGGATGCTGGAGCCTGGAATTAAAAAGACAAACCAACCCCTGGACCACTCAGCCTCTGTCTCTTCCTAGGTAACTTTGTCTGTGTCTGTCTCAACCTTGCTTAGATTGCCTTTGGAAAGAATGCTGTCCTCCATGAGCCCTGCTGGGTCAGCCATTTTACCAGCATCTAGATCTCCTTCTGAGTGTGATGTTAGCGAGAAAGAGTGAGGCTGGAGGTATCAGAGACTGTCTCTACATCGTGGTGGTGGCTTTCACATTGATCATGGACATTTTTCTAGAAAATAACTGTTAAAGGAAAGATGGGAGCGTGTAGAGAAAAAAATAGTGACCACTCAGAGTCCGATGAAGTCAGTTTGTCATTCAGTCTATGAGTCACTAAAAATTATTCATTTTATCTCTGGTATTGTGGCCAAATCAGACATGATTTCTGTCATATTGGCTCTTACTGTCTAACAAGAGAGAGAGGCAGTAACAAAAACAAGCATTCCAATTTAACCTTGATGACTTTGCCAGCCTGCTAGCCTAGGCAAATATGATAAACATAGATTTAATAAAGTATTCAACAAATTGTATCATGGTATTCCTGAAGGCAAAATGTAATAATGTGGCTGGATAGTAGTATGGTCCCATTTTACACACAGGTCAAAACATGAACTAGTCAAAGATAGAAGTGAGAACACATGGCCAAGAGAAGTTATATGGTTTGGGTCTGTGTCCCTGCCCAAATCTCGTATTGAATTGTAATCCCCAATGTTGCCATGTTGAAGGTGGGGCCTGGTGGGAGGTGATTGGATCATGAGGGTGGATTTCCCTCTTGGTGCTGTTCTTATGATAGTGAGTGAGTTCTCACGAGAGCTGGTCATTTAAAAGTGTGTAGCACCTCCCTCTCTGTGCTCTTCCTTCTGCTCTGACCAAGTGAAGTGCTGACTGTCCCTTTGCCTTTTGCCATGATTATAAGTTTCTTGAGGCCTCCCCAGAAGCCAAGCAGATGCCAGCATTATGCTTTCTGTACAGCTTGCAGAACCTTGAGGCAATTAAACCTATTTCCTTTATAAATTACCCAGTCTCAGGTATTTCTTTATGGTAATGAGAGAACAGACTAATACAAGAAGTTTTCTTGGAAGAGACTTGGAGAGTCTGGAAGAGAAAAGTCGGTGTAACTCAGCACTTCTACTTGACAGCCCAAAACTACTGTATCTGGAGCCTACAGCCCAGGGCATGGAGGGTTAACAGCAAACCAGAGTTGTTGCAGCCAGGTGCAGTGGTCCAGGGCATGACAAGTGCCATGTAGGAAATTCCATGGACTCCATTATGTGTGGTCCAATCCACTACTGTAGACTTTTAAAAGTCATGGTCTAGTTAGAGGGTTATCAAAACATATGACAGAATACTTTAATAATTATACTTTCTTGGCAGCACATCAATAAGAAGAGTTCATAAGATCCAATGCATCCTTGGATCTTATGAGAAAAATCTCACAAATAAATTATTTATTATAATTAACAATTAAAATTAGGTCCAAATGCTTTTATTCAAAACAAAACCAAGAAAAATATTGAGATAGGTAATGCTAAGGGTTTCTTATGTGCCTGGAAATATGGAAAGTTTTAGTGTGCATTGGCATCTTTAAGATTCACAGCAGTCTACAAGGTAGGTGCTCTTATTACCCTCATTTTTCAGGGAAATCACTGAGACTTGACCAAGGCTAATAAGTAGGTCAGAATAGGAATCCAGGTTTGCTTTGCTTCAGAGCTTATTCTTTTTGTCACTAAACGGTACTACTTTTGCAGGTAAAATTTTTCTTCTTGTAAATAATGATGTTAAAAACACCAACTTTTTAAAAATGGGAAGTGTGTTTTAATCAAATATTTGTATGCTATAGGGGGCATTGTCATTTATTCTCATCAGATCTTTACCTAATATCTGTTGTCTTTTTAGCATAATAGGAGAAATTCTATTTTCAAAGACACATTGCATAAAAGTGATGAACAGCAGGAGCTGCATGTTTGATGATATTCTAATACTCTTAACACAGCTTGCTGTTAAAACTATTCATTGTCTTACCTTATACACCTCAGCTCTCAATTCTTTTAGAAACCCAAGTCTGCCATTATGTCTTTTTCCTTTGTAGAATTCCAATTTTGTATTGATTTGATCTGGAGTTTGAGAGCAAGACTCGGTTTCTCATTGACGACTTTCTTTTCTCAGAATTTGATCTACAGGAAATGAGTCTTTGTGGTAGGCAGGCTTTCAATACAGCAGATTGCTGCATTCCCTCATGGATGTCCATGGCTCTCCTTCCTGCCAGTGTTTTCTTGCTTGGGGGAGAAGATGTGTTTGGCTCCCCTCATGAATCTTCATGTCTGTAAACCGGTTATAGTAATCCTATTGCCTTTTCTCAGATATCCCCTTCCCAATCTCCCTTGTAGCCAGAGTGACTATGGGATCTAATTTTGACTGATGAGATATATAGGGGAAGTTTGCTAGAGGGGTTTAGGAAATATTTTATTTTCAGATAAAGGGACAGACCCAGGAGAAAAAGCTTACTGAAGCCGTGTCTTGTCTCCCTTCTCCTTGCTTCTTGTGGAGAGGCAACTTCCCTCTGTGGACCCGAGGCAACAATCTGAGGATGCTGGAGCAGAAAATGAGAAAGGCCAGGGGCCCTGGCACACCACTGAGCAGCTGAATGGAGCCTGCCACTGCCTACTTCCCAGCATCTTAGTAGGCAAGAAAACCAAACTCTCGGTTGTTTAAGCCACTGTTAACCGAGTTTTCTATTTCTTGGTATTAAAACCCTCCCTAACTTTTATACATCACAAATGCATATTAAATTTATAAGACAAGCTACCCCAATGACACACGTCAATTCAGAGTTTACATGGTCAGTGCTGTCAAAGTGCTCTTGCACTGGTGATTTCTTCACATTCTTGGGTATGACAGGCCACTTCTAAATACTCTTATATTTTTCCTGCGTATCAAAATAAAATACACTGTAGAAGAAAACCTACTTCTGGCATTGATATTTCCTTCAAGAATTACCTGTGAATATCTTAAGCCTCCTGAATTGGAAAAGGCTGACCCAACAAGTGCCTCTCTTCCCACTGAAGTCCAGGAATCTTAAAGCCATCCCCATGGCTACAGCTTAGAACCTGCACCAGCATACAGATCACATAGAGAGTAGCTGTGATGTTGGCATTTGGTGGAGTGCTTATTAAAGGAACCCAATATGTGCAGAATACCGTTCCTGAAGGCTGTACTTAAGGAATAAACTGGGAGCCATTGGGGATATAATGCCTGTGATTTCTCACCAGTTGATTTAATTAAATCCACTATGACACCTCAGACTGGTGCTCCAGACCCAGAATTGTATGGTCCAGATGGGGAATGTGTGGGTGATTCAGACCTAGGGTGATGAAAGGACTAGGACACAGGCTGCTGCTTCATTCACCCCTGGAGAAGGCTTTCTGTGATCCTCAGTGAAGAAGGATTAGAAGTTACCCTCAGAGCTAAATTACTTGTTGCATGCTATCAGATATAATCATTTTCAACCAACTTTTGAACAAACTACACTTAGTTCCTATTTCATAGTATGGGGTTAATAATTTTTAATTCCTCTTCTTCTTTTTTTTTTTTGCTTTTGTACATTTTCAAGTGAAAGAGCCCTTTCAGGATGATATCTGAAGTGGGTGGAACCAATTGATGATTTTCATTAAAATTCTAATCCCTAGAGTGGACCCCATTAGGTGAGCAGAAACCCTCCCTCCTCTTCCCATCTTGCTTAATGAGCTGCATGGGCTAATGTTTACAAAGCACCTAACAGAGTCTGCTCAGAGCAAACACTCACAAATAGCTTTTTCTTCCTGCCAGTACATAATTTTATCTCAGCACTGCTTATATTTCCCATGAATAATTGTCACTGTTATTAATGAGGGTAATAGTCACACCAGGTACATCTTCCATCAGATTGTATCTTAAAGTGGGCAACACACTTTCAGACAATACCAAAATTCTTCCAACCAAGAAGAAAAATGTATGTCTTTTGACAAATGGCCGACATACTAGGGATGTTTAACCTGGACTAACAATGTTTTAGATGACAAATATTTGATAGAAGTCTTCAATTATAAAAAGGGCTGTCATGTTGAGAAGGCTTTGACTTGATCTGTCTGGGTGAAAACAGGAAAAATGATTAAAATAACTATAGAAATGATTTTTAAATTGCTACCTGCCTTAGTAATGTGGCTCACAAGAATCCCTGGAAAACTTAAGGAAGTACTGACATTGTTGGTTTGAAAATTTAGGAGACAAAATGAAGGAGGAGAAATACTTTTCCTCATTCCTCTTAGGTTCTGTGGGCTTAGCCTGAGAATTAAAGTGGCAAAAGACAGATTAACAGGAGAAACAGTGTACAAATTTTATTTGATATTAATATTTTACACGTACATGGAGCCTTTCATATGTAAGAAATGAAGATCCAAAGAAGCAGATAGACCTGAGAGCTTATATACCACATTAACAAAGAATTAAAAATTTCAGAAGATGCAACAAGACAAAATAATAAGACAAGGAAAAAAGGGAGTTGGGCTGAAGCAGCAGATTATGGGAAAGTGAGTAGGAAATAAATGGGAAACTAATAGAAAATAAGGTTATTTCAGTAGGCTTTTTTGTATGGATTCATCTGGGTGTTGACTCCCCATATCCAGTGATAAGAATGTTCTTGTCTTCCTGGTACAGGGAGAGCACCTTTGTCACAAGAAATTTGTGCCCTGCATTTAAACTAAAAGTAGACCTGCTGTTTGATCTAGCAACCTCACTACTAGGTATCTATCCAGAGGAAAATAAGTCATTATACAAAAAAGATACTTGCACACACATGTTTATAGCAGCACAATTTGCAATTGCAAAAGTAAGGAACCAGCCCAAATGCCCATCAATCAATGAGTGGATAAAGGAAATGTGATATTGTCTGGGTGCAGTGGCTCCCACCTGTAATCCCAGCACTTTGGGAGGCTGAGGCAGGCAGATCACTTGAGGTCAGGAGTTTGAGACCAGCCTGGCTAACATGGTGAAACCCCGTCTCTACTATAAATACAAAAACTAGCCAGGTGTGGTGGTGCATGCCTGTAATCCCAGCTACTCTGGAGATTAAGGTATGAAAATCACTTGAACCCAGGAGGTGGAGGTTGCAGTGCCACTGCACTCCAGCCTGGGCCACAGAGTAAGACTCCATCTCAAAAAAAAAGAAAGAAAAGAAAATGTGAGATATATATATACACACACATACACACACACACACATATATAGTGATTTATATATAGGTGATAAATATATATGTGATATATATTTTTGGTATATATGTATATATATACACACACATGCACGCACACACCATGGAATACTACTCAGCCATAAAAAGGAATGAAATAATGGCATTTGCAGCAACCTGGATGGAATTGGAGACTATTATTCTAAGTTAAGTAACTCAATAATAGAAAACCAAAAAACATCATATATTCCCACTCATATGTGGGAGTTAAGCTGTGAGGACGCAAAGGCGTAAGAATGATACATTGGACTTTGGGGACTCAGGAGAAATGGTGGGGGGTGGAAAGGAATAAATGACTACACACCGGGTACACTGCTCAGGTGATGGGTGCACCAAAATCTCAGAAATCACCACTAAAGAACTTATTCATGTAACCAAACGCCACCTGTTCCCCAAAAACCAATTGAAATAAAAAAATTAAAAATTAAAAATAAATTGAAAGGGGAAGGTCAGAGAGCTCTTTCTGCATCTGCTGTTACTCAATTGCCTTCAACTCAAATGAATCAATATGGAAAAATGCCATATTTTGGGGTGGTATGATATGATCCCCTACAACGGAAACCAGGTCATATACTTGCTCTAGCCAATATCAGATCAAGAAAAATTTCACCAAGATTTTAAAAGCCATCTCCTTCCTCAATGTGACATGCAAGAAAAGGGACAGGGACATCTCTGATCCTTAATAGCCAAAGATTTGTAACACTACCAGGAGGCTCAGTGTTATGTGGTGAAGAAATAAACAACAACAAAAAATTGTAAATGTTACATATGTTTGCACCCGTTCCTAGGAGGAGGAGTTTAATAGAAATAACATTATTCTAAAGCAATTAGTTGAGAGTAATAGGAAAAAAAACCCTAGAAAAGTCATTATGCAAATGTGAGGTTATTCACAGCAATTCAAAACCATCTGCTTGAAGACGTAATTTCAGCTGACGGGATGTGAACATTTTCCACCTAGGTGAGTATTATCCCTCCTTGTCACTAATATCAAGTCTGTATGAATATTGATGATATTTTTCAACAGTCCCTCACATTTTCTCTCACTCTAGACATCGTTTTCTCTGCTTCACTGCTTGATGTTCTTCATCCTTGAAATCCCAACATCTCTTATATCCATCATCCTACAAACCTGCTTTGGGCCTTGAGGAATAGTAATAGGTGCTTCACAATTATAGAAGGAGAGGAAGCACTTTTGGAAGGATGTTGTGTTGATGGGGAAGGTGATCCCTCTTCCTGACCTCTGGCCCTAGTGTCCTCAGGTTAAAAACAGGACACCAGTTTTTCTTCCTTATTAGCAATACCTGAGTACAGCCTTGGCTACCTAAAAAGAAAAATAAAGCAAAACCTTTCTCTTAAGGGAAATTGAGGAATTCATTTAAAGCCGTAATGAACATAAACTCATACATAGAGTTCTTAAACATTCAATACAGAATAGTGATAATACTGTCAGATAGTAATTTTTTATAATGGCTTTTTGAGGTATAATTTTCATACCATAAAATCACCAATTTTAAATCTACAATTTAATAATTTTCAGTAAGGTTACACTTTACTGTATTTATTTATTTTTTTTATTTTGAGACAGAGTTTTGCTCTTGTTGCCCAGGCTGGAGTGCAATGGCACGATCTCGGCTCACCACAACCTCCGCCTCCTGGGTTGAAGTGATTCTCCTGCCTCAGCCTCCCAAGTAGCTGTGATACAGACATGTGCCATCATGCCTAGCTAATTTTGTATTTTTAGTTGAGACGGGGTTGCTCCATGTTGGTCAGGCTGGTCTCAAACTCCCGACCTCAGGTGATCCGCCCGCTTCGGCCTCCCAAAGTGCTGGGATTACAGGCGTGAACCACTGCGCCTGGCCACAAAACGTTACTCTTATTGTTGAGCCTTATTGGTGTGCAACCATCACCACTATCTAATCATACATCATTTCCATCAGCCCCAAAAGAAATATCATGTTGATTTATTGTTGCTCCCATTCCCACCTGCAGCCCTAGGCAACCTCTAATCTACTCTCTGTTTCCATGGGTTTGACTTTTCTGAACATTTCATGTAAATGGAATGATACAGCATGTGTCCTTTTGCTCTGACTTCTCTCACTAAGCATAAAATTTTTGAAGATCATCCACACTGTAGTATATATCGGCTCTTCATTCTTTTTATTGTCAAATAATATTCCATCGTATGGAGAAACCACCTTTGTTTATCCATTCATTAGTTGATGGATATGTGGGCTGTTTCTGCTTTTTCCTGTTGTGAATAATGCTGCTATGAACATTCATGGCAACAATTTTGAATATCAATATCTAAAATCTTATCCTATGTCTTCTTTCCAGTGGGCAAAAATATTGTTACAAAGATACAGATTCTCCTATCTGAGTCTCACTATTTGACCCTACCACCTTCTCCATTTCTTCTTTCACTTCTGCCCTTGCCCATTCTTTGGCAACAGCATCTAGTACTAACCTGCTTGTTCATTCCCACAGGCCTTATAGAATCCACCAGCATCCCTATATAACATATCTGATTTCAGACTGCCTGCCTGCCCACCGTTAGAATGTTCTAATTGACTTCCATTCTGTCCGAACATCTCCAAATGCCTCCTTCTGTCCCTGTCTTGTGAGGCGTAGTATAAAGGTCGGCTTCCAGGACATACAGAGAAAAAATAAGTGTGTTGTTCTTACTGACTTTTAGTTGCATAAAGAAGATTACAGATGGGGGTAGCCATTAGGTAAAACCAACCATACCTCTTTTTAGCCAGCCAAGCAGCTTGGATTTACCCAGAACTGATGGCTGAGAGCAGAAGATTCAATCCTACTTTAGAAAGGAAAAATACCATGCATTTAAACTTGAGATACATTTAAAACTGAGCAATATTTCTATTAAAATAGTATAGAAATGTTCTTTTATTCAGATCTCAAAATACAGTGCATATTCTCACCTTGTATTTTCTCTAAAGCAAAGTAAAATTTCCATTTATTCTGATGAAGAACTTGTTCATAATAGCTAATTGGTAAACTTTATGACCTTGACACTTCAAGAACTGGACTGTAATAGCTAAAGGAAAAAATGTTTTTTCTTATGTGGTTTGTATGTACATATATGTGTACATGATATGTATTAAAATTCCTCAACATGAACACAACTACTGATTTTTTTTTCTTAAGGAGGGATTCCTTAAAGTTCTCTAAACTGAGCAATTGGTGCAGCCTATAACCTGAAGAATAATTTTTCAGGCTTCCCTACTATGTGCAAAATAAAGAGGTGAGACATATTTATAGAGAGAACTTTAAAAGTCAAGGCAAAGCCTTGTGCACCAGCCCCAAGCTTGGTCTGACCCCAGGACGTTTTCTCCCAGGTCATCCTTATCCCCTTCAGATTTCCATTTCCAGTAGAGTCAGTGGGCATGGTCCAGAAGGTGAACTTTCCAGCAACTCTCCAGAGTCCAATTCCTCTCATTATAAAGAGTGTGGTGTCCCCAAAGCCCTTATTTCCTTAATTAGCTCATTTAAAGTTGGTTATTAACAGAGTCACTTTCTCCTTTCCAGCATTTCTGGGAGTGGACACTTTTGTGAGTGTTACCAAAGGAAGAAACACAATCTACTTTTTCCACCTAACCTGTCTCCCCACTCCAGCTTTCTGGCCAGAGAGATTTGTCCCTCCATCCATAATCAAGGATGATCTTCAATCTGGATTCTAAACATATGTTGCTCAGGCTAAATATACCCTCTGTGCAAAGATGCGTCCAACCTGCGTGTCTCTTAAAATGTCTTCCTCAGTGACTCTTTCAATGATTTAACCCATATATTAACCTGAACCCCTCCGCAGGATCTCATCCTCATGTAATGAGTTCTTTAAAACCTACTTTTGGATGCTATTAATATGTCCAGATTTTTCTGCCTCAGTCTGAGTCAATTCCACCATAATTCAGTCCAAATTGCACAGCTCTCAGGATGCACCCTACCTGTTTTGGTAGTTGTGGCTCATTAGGTCATATGGATTAACTTAAAGGAATACAGAAATTATTGTCCCTTGTGACACAGGAGTCAGAAAATTTCCTTCTAAAAATATTTATGGGTGGGTGTGGTGGCTCATGCCTGTAATCCCAGCACTTTGGGAGGCCAAGGTGGGAGAATTGATGGAGTCCAAGAGTTTGGGAACAGCCTGGGCAACATAGCAAGACCCTGCCTCTACAAAAAATTTTAAAAACCAGCTGAGTGTCGTGGTGCATGTCTGTAGTCCTAGCTACTTGGGAGGATGAGTGGGGAGGATAGCTTGAGCCCAGGAGTTCGAGGCTGCAGTGAGCTAAGAAGTTGCCACTGCACTCCTGCCTGGGCAACAGAGTGAAACCCTGTTTCTAATATATATATATATATACACACAAAATATATATATATATGATATATATGATATATATACACACACATATTTATTTGTTTATAATGTATTAAATTATTATATTTTTCCAAGCCTTTCACTGTTTCCCCTTTATCACATCACTGTTTACAATAACAGTGTTATTCTAAAGCAATTGGTCTGGGCAATACAGAAACAAACAAACTGAAAGAAAAAGGATGACATCACAAAAAAGCATGCCCAATTTTAATTGCTCAAAGCCCTCCTGCCATGAGAAATTAAAGTCAGATAAAGAGGGAGGATGAAATATTTGAAAATGTTTTGCTTGGCTGAGCTACTCAACTTCCTTAAAAGGATTATTTGACTTTTTATGATTATTAATGCCATTCCTCAACAGTTTTGGGTCCAGAGAAGAATATATATAATATGCCAATTGGTGCTGCCTTTTTAGTAGAATTGGTTCTACTATGAACTAAATGTTTGCATCCCCCCAAATCCACATGTTGAAACCCTAATCCCCAAAGGGATGGTATTTGGAGATGTGAACTTTGGGATGTAATTAGGTCATGAGAGTGGAGCCCTCTGGAAGGAATTAGTGCCTTTATAAGGAGAGACACCATAGAGCTTGCTTCCTCCTTCTCTATTCTCCGCAAGATGAGGATACGAGAACATAGTCATCTACAGACCATGAAGCAGTCCCTCGTCATTCACTGTATCTGCCGTTACTTTGACCTTGGACTTCCCAGACTTTAAAACTATGAGAAATAAATATCTGCTGTTTCAGCCATCCAGTCTGCAATATTCTGTTATAGCATCCTGAACTAAGACAAGGTCTTTGGGAGCTACATCAGTAGCGTGTAGCTAATTGAAGGAATTAATGAACTTCAAGCAGCCTCCACTTGAGAGGTTATGGAAGAGTCATACTCAGTAAACACAGCAGAGGGGGACTGTCTGGGAGCTAGCTAATGTTTAAGGTTTGTAAAAATCCCATGCTTCCATGAATCTCTCATTAGCCTCAGGGGGCAAAAGAGAGATAGATATAAACAATCAATATTTTGATTCCACTTGCCCCTCACTCTCTAAGTTCTTCAGGGAACTTAATATGTTTTTCCTCAGTTTCATTGATTATACAATTCTGGTTCATCTAGGAAGTTTCACAATTTATGAAAGGCTCTTGGCAATTCCTTTATAAATAAACTGCAATTCCAACAAAAAATATTGATGGAACAATTTCTGTCCAAATCCTCTGACGAGACTCTGATATAAACTCTGTGTTTTATTCTAGACTGCTTTTTATTGCCTAATGAATAGATTTTGCTTTGTGAAGACACAGACTGTCATGCTTTTATTTGATTTCAATAATTATGGGAAGGTTTCAGTTCTGGGCCAGGGAGTTTTACTATTCTCTGACTTAATCATGCTTCAGAAAAGGAGCTCTGTGGATTTATTTTGTAAAGCATTTTTAAAGCTTTCAGACTATAGTCAATGAATAGCTAAAATCCAGAAGAATGTAAACTCATCTTTTTCCCTATTCCATTGACCAAAGGGGTGTTTGAAGATTACCATCTGATTAACTGTCCACACACTAAGAATGGGCTTTAGTGACAGGCAGAGTCTGTGGGACAGCATCATGCATCTGGCAGCCACTTTTAGGGAAGGATGTTAAAGAACCCTTGCTTTGTGTCTTTCTTGGTCATCATATGCCACATTTCCAGGCAAAGGAGATGAGTATCCTGTCTTCTAGGGATCTGTGGGGTACCCCCGGGGCCTCCCTTTGTCCTTCAGTGCTTGCTCCTCTGGGTCTCTTGGACTGTTTTCTGGGCTGGCTCAGGCCAGAGCTCAAACCCTTCTGAGAAAAGGCATTTTCAGTGAACTTGTTTAGAATAGGCCAATGACTCTGTTTATTTTGCCTGAAGGGACTTGGGGAAGGGAATAGGGACATCCTAATAGTTTTTTTAAGATAAGTACTTGGTTTTTTTTGTTTTCCCAGGAGATCTGGCTAAAGAAAGCAGATCTATCTTAAAGCAGGAGCAATTTAGATAAGGAATGAGAAAGAACTTCTGGATGTGAGCTACAGATCTACCTCCCCATGAAGTGGAGTTTTCCTAGGAAGAGCAGACAGTTCAGAGCTATCTGCAGGTGAAAAGATAAACTATATTACCATTCAAGTTTGCTGTTGGCTCTGTAATTTCTTTCTGGATACGGTTTCTATTTTTGTAGCAGCAGAAAGATTTGATTTCAAAGATGGATAGGAAAACTGCGCTTGGGTGATCCTCTGGGGCATGAATTATTAATTTGAGGTCCCTAGACTCTTCTGGTGTGCATCAGAGGTCTATGAACCTCCAGAAATTGTATGTGAAATTGTTGGGGAAGAACATTCACGGCTGCCACCAACCTCACAAGGGAGCCTGTGATTAAAAAACAAACACAAAAAGAAAACCAGGAAAGAATTATTGTTCCAAGGGAAAAGTTCATTTAGTTAGGATGATTACCTAACTCCGATCCTATTTCTTCCCAAGGCTTTGCAATGTGGTGGGAAGATGAAGAAGATGACTGGGAAGGGTGGTACAGAGTCCTCGTCACTGTTGGGGGGCTGAGCTACAGGGAGGCGAATGGAAGATGCCTCCAATCGCATTCATTCAGTCATTTGTTCAACAAATATTTATTGAGCACCTACCACATGCCAGGCACTAATCCAGGGTTTACAGATACAGCAAGTAACAAAACAGATAAAGATTTCTGCTTTTATGAAACATTTATGGGGGAGCAGGTAATAAATAACAAACACAGCACAAATATATTATACAGTAGTATAGTATAGAGTGGAGGAGCTGGATGGAATGTGAGTAGTTTGCATTACCATGTAGGGTAAATCTCAAAGAGAAAGTATTATTGGCCAGGTGTGGTAGCTGACACCTGTAATCCCAGCACTTTGGGAGGCTGAGGCAGGCGGATGGATCACCTGAGGTCAGGAGTTCAAGACCAGTCTGACCAACATGGAGAAACCCTGTCTCTACTGAATATACAAAATTAGCTGGGCATGGTAGTGCATGCCTGTAGTCCCAGCTACTTGGGAGGCTGAGGCAGGAGAATCACTTGAACCCGGGAGGTGGAGGTTGCGGTGAGTCAAGATAGCGTCATTCCACTCCAGCCTGGGCAACAAGAGTGAAACTCTGTCTCAAAAAAAGAAAACAAAACAAAACAAAACAAAAAAACAACAAAAACAAACAAACAATAAACAAAGAGAGAAAGTGTTATTTGGTCAAAAACTCGAAGGAGGTGAAGGCGTTAGCCTTGAAGATGTCTTGTGTCTGGGGGAAGAGCATTCCCACCGAAGGAACAGGCAGCTTCCTCCTAAGACAGGCAGGCATGGGAATATTTGATGAATGGCAAAGAGGCCAGTGGGGCTGCAGCAGAGTAAACAAAAGGGAGAGTAAGTAGAAGAGGTGACTCTGGGAGTGAGAGACAGGCCAGGTAGGGCCTGAGGGTCTGTTGTAAGAACTTTGGCTTTAGTCTGAGTGAAATGGACATCCATTGAAGGGTTTTGAGGAGAGAAGGTACAGGATCTGACTTACACTTCAATAGGCTTGATTTGGCTGCTGCCTTGAGGACAGACTGCAGGGGGGAAGGGTAGAAAGAGGAAGATCAGTAAGAAGTGATGCAGGTGAGAGACAATAGTGGCTTGGAGCACGGTGGCAGCAGTGGACGTGGTGAGAAGTGGCAGGATTCTGGATGTATTCTGAAGGGAGAGCCAGCATGGGATATCCTTATGCGATGGGTGTGGGGCATGCATCAATACTCATCAGTTTCTCTTCTTCCATGTCTCCCCATCACTGGGTGCAGAATAGGCGCTGTCTCAGCCCTCTCTCTCTCCGGGTCTGGATCTGTGCTGTCCAGTACAGTAGCTACCACCACATGTGGCTGTATGGAGTACTTGAACGTGGCTAGTTTGAACTGAGATGCTTTTTAAGTATAAAATACGCACCACATTTGTACCCCCAAAAAGGAATGTAAAATACTTTATTGTTAATTTTAAAAATATTGATTACATGTTGATATGATAATATTTTGTATATATTAGATTAAATAAAATATATTATTAAGGTATGTTATATATCTTTCTTTTTACTTTTTGATATGGCTAATAGGAAATCTGAAATTACACACGTAACTCACATTATATTTGATATTTCAATTGGACAGCACTGGTCTAGAAGATATTCGAGAGACCAATGGTCACATTTTAATTAAGGGCTTATTCTTTCAAGACTGGAGAGGCAGACTTGAAACTCCTACCTAAGAATGATAAAGAGCCATAAACTTCTAAAATACATGTTCTTCAGAGCCTCGTATGCTGCTTTCTTTGAAAGAAACGAGCCATTTGCTCATGTGCAGAAACTCTGAGGTTGGCCCATTCAAGCCTCAACAACCAGAGATTGATTTTCCTCCATCATCAGCAAAAACACACTTCTTTTTTTTTTTTTTTTTTTTTTTTTTTGAGACGGAGTCTTGCTCTATAGCCCAGGCTGGGGTACAGTGGCCAGATCTCAGCTCACTGCAAGCTCCGCCTCCTGGGTTCAGGCCATTCTCCTGCCTCAGCCTCCCGAGTAGCTGGGACTACAGGTGCCCGCCACCTCGCCTGGCTAGTTTTTTTGTGTTTTTTTTTTAGTAGAGACGGGGTTTCACCGTGTTAGCCAGGATGGTCTCGATCTCCTGACCTTGTGATCTGCCCCTCTCGACCTCCCAAAGTGCTGGGATTACAGGCTTGAGCCACTGCGCCCAGCCAAAAACACACTTCTAAGACCCTCAGCAGCATTCCTTAGGTGCAACATTATGACCTCCAACTTGAAATACCAGTTTATATTGACCTAGTGGCTTCATGTGAATGTCAGCCAGAAGGGCTGGGTTGTAGCTGAGCATCTCTGTTGAAATGTATGCATGCTGGAGCTGTGCATGTCTAAATTCCTTCCCCCACTTACTTTGCTACTTAGAGAGACCTTGCACATACACTCTTCAGTCAATGGCAAATGTCTATTTTATAGAGAAAGTAATAATACCATAACTAGTGAAAACGTTTCAGGCTCATTAAGTCAGAACCTCTGAGGAGGGTACTGGGGATTCACATGTCTGTCAAGTTCCCCAGGTGATTGTCATACTCCCTGAAGTTAAACAATTGCCCTAGAGAAAGAGCAGCTGGGTTCTGGCTCGCAGTTCCCTTCTAATCAACAGTCTGAAGCTTAACAGCCTTATTTCTTTCAGGCTTAGTCTAACGTGTCCTAAATTACTACACACATATGTGTACGTGTCTGCGTGTGTGTGTGTGTGTGTGTGTGTGTATTTGGCCTTCCTCCTCAGTGTATACATAATGTAAGACTCAGTAAAAAAAAAAAAAAAAAATCACCATCCTATTCCCTCTCAAAGTATTGATTCTATGATCCCAAAATCCGACTTCAACCTGGAGACAGCAATTGAGGAACGAGCTTGAAGATCCTTTTAGTAAAGTCAAGATAAGGTTAAAAATACATGTGCATGTGTTTTCCCCTGTGTGTGTGTGTATGCTGAGAGAGAGAGAGACAGTGAGAGATCTAACAATAGAAGATCAATATCAACGACCATAACAACAAAAACCTCAACCTATTTTCCTTGCCTGGAAGGAAAATTCCATCCTGAGTCACAGGCAGGCAGCTCTGGGCAGCTCCCACCTCGCAAGCTCAGACTCTTCCGGCTTCTCCTCCTTGATTGGCTGCCTGGAGCTGCTGAGGGTGCAGGGTGATCTGTTTTGCTGTTCTTTTAGGGCATCCCTTTTAAAGCTCTTGTCTTCTTCTGCACTCCTTCCCCTCCCCACGAGTGCTGCAATTCTTTCCAACTGTTTGACTCTGTAGGCCAAAACATCTTTGGGGGATAGCAAAAATGTCCCCTCTCTGAGAGTGGGCACTAGGAAACGTAATCCCCAACTCATTGTCCTGTTCAGCAGCAAGGGCCATGGACCACAGCCAGTTCCACACAACAAAATGTTAAGGCGTGTGTTTCCCTTGGCCATACCCAAACAATTCCCCATTGCTCCACCATTCTCCTGTTCTGTTTCCTTTAGATTGTAGAGTCTTTTGGGGAGACATAACTTTACCTTTCTTGGATGCAGTTGACCAAAGGAGCCACATTCCCCAAATTGGCTTGTTTACCTGGAGTGCATTTTTTAAGAAACAATGTAATACACAGGTTGCCATGAATGCCCCTTAGCTCGCAGTGGGCCTGAATTGGAATTCTGTTCTAATTGCAGTTTTAGCTCTGTCTACCGAAAAGAACGTTTTTATGTGGTCCTAATGTGACCCGAGAAAGGAACACATCTCCCAGAGCCCTATAAGCAGGCAAGGTTCCCCTACTGGAGGTGAGATGGGTGGGATGGGTGAAGGTCAGGAGTGTGTACGGAAGGGAGGGTGTGATATTCCGGCTCAGGTGGGGAGGAGAGCCAAGAAAATTGTTCCTGAGCTCCTCTAACTCAACTGTTCTTGCATTATGTAAGAAAAGATAGCAGCCTGGAGGCATTTTCAATGGGTGGGACAAAGGACAGAGAGAGAGGACTTCAGGAGCCGCATAGACTCCAAGTCATTCACAAGATGAGGGTTTGTAGATGGGACATGGCCCACATTTTATTTCTTTCCATAGTAGCCTTTCCATCAACTCTCTCCAGACAGATACATGAAGCATTTCACATTTTGTGAGATTATCCTGCTTTTTAATATTTCTGACAGGTGTCCTGCGGATCCTTCTGGAGTGGCAATCTGTCCCTTTCTTCTGTTATGCAAATGTGCTCACCCTATTTTAGTTGTCAGGGAGAGGATCAGAGATGAAAGATGTCCCTCCTAACCAAGCTCTGCTGTCACTGGTGGATTAATAATAGTGTGAAGCATCTAAAAGGGACAGACAGGCTTCAGAGCATGCTACTGATTACAAGTGATGCTGCTTCTTTCATGCTTTTTCTTACACTCTTTGGTGTTTGCATCGTCTTTCTCAAAGAGCCTGTGTTGCTGAGGCTTAGATAGTGTTCATTTGTATTTCTGAGCTCTCTGACTTTTAATATTTGACCTTTGCTGAGACAGGAAGCATTTAAGAAGCTGGATTGTCAGAAGCAGAGGATGGATGGTGTGAGGGTTGGAGTCAGTACAAAGCGGTGTATTACTCACCGTATCTGTATTGGGTTATCTTTTAAAGAAGACACCAAATTTAAATTGCACACGATTAGGATATTTTCTCAGAGCCAAAGTGTGTGTGTGTGTGTGTGTGTGTGTGTATTGCTTTTCAAGGCTGACGCAGGATGTTTAAGACTTATGGAAGTGCACAAGGTTGGAAGGAAAGACAGATGTGCTGGCAGATCACCAGAGCATAGAGTTAATTACGTCTCTTGTATAAACTTGTCAATATTTTCTTTCTCACATTAGAACTGCGCTCTGTCTTCTGCTGCTGTATTGATGATGTTAACCCGTTGTGACCTTTGAAAGAAGATGGAGGAAGGGCTATATTTTCAGAGAGAAAATGCAAATGCAAAACAAACAGGGCTAGAATGACAGTCTGGGTCTCTGGCACAAATCACTTTGAATAATTTGGTTGAATGGGAGGTTGTTGAGAAGGCAAGAAGCTCTGACTCATCATTATTTTCTGATGAGGAGCCTGCCCTTGAATTATGGTTTATAGAGCCTCAGGGGCAGAGGGGAGCCTTCTCAATTGTGAGTCCAATCCCCTCTCCCCCAAATCTGTCCCTCCCTCAGCAAGCATGGCTCTGCTTGGCTGTTCCCAGGCCTGGCGGGCGAGCTGTCTGCTCTGAGAGCTAGCCTTCATATGAAGAGGAAATCTGTCTTCCTCCAGCTAGCACCCTTTGGGACTCGTCTCTCAGGGCTCTGAGGAGATGAGGGAATTACTCATCTCTGGCAGCCTGTGACAAACAAACATCAAGCCAGACCAAAATGGATGGCCTGTTTACCTAGCAGGCTCCCAGGAGGACATGCTGCTTCCTTGATCCCAAGCCCCCAACACAATAGCAGTGTTCACAATGGGGTGGCTAACCTACAGCCAGCATTTACGGCACCTATGCCCCTGCCATGGCCAGTGTGGGCCTTGAACCAGTGGCATCAGTATCACCTGAGAGCTTATTAGAAATGAAGAATCTAGAACTCTACCCCAGACCTACTGAGTCAGAATCTGCACTTCCACAAGATCCATTTAGCAGATGATTCCTCTGCACATTTCTCTGCACATCCTCACTTGCTCATATAAAATTCTGGCTGACTCATGCACCCTGATTCTGTGTGCCTGACTTGGGGTCCCAGAATATGGTGCACAGCTACCACTGGGAATCAGCGATCCCCTCCAGAAAGCTGGACTTCCACAGGGATGGCAGTGTTTTCAAAGAGGACAGAGATGAGACAGACATCAGGTGAGTGCTTCGAGGACATTCTCTTAAGGAGGTCACCCTGGGGGGTGGGGAGGAGCCCTGAGATGGACCCTCAAGAGAGAGAGACACAAGCTTCAGGATGCCTCCCGCCATTCCCCTGGTGTAGGCTCCCAGGACTACTTGCTGGGGAAAAAAATCCAGCTCAATGTCTAAGAGAATTGTTAGATGTTGATGCCTTTGTAAATTTCCCAAGTTTGTTATTATTGTTCTTAGTCTCTATTTATTCCTATAGTTTGCTTCAAAAAAGATTATTTGCAGTCTAGTCATATATTATACAGTAGTATAAGAAAACACATTTAGGTGTTGACTTTCCATGGATGGCAGGTAATCAGGGACTTGGCAAGTCCACCTATCACTCATGGCCACGATTGCAGAGAGAAGACACCCTGAAGGAAGAAAGGATAGTGTCAGTGAAAAGGAAAAGGAGATTCAGGAGTTGAAGGATGGGAGCCATGGAGGCCTGGAGATGGCCGGTAACCGACCATTGCCTCAGGGTTTAAGTGGACCACAGGGTGGACATTTTTGTTCCTTACCCAGTCAGCGCACAGCATAAGGCACTTGGAAGGCAGCATAATATGCTGTGGAGAACGTGGCACTTAACAAGCCACATATCCTTGGTAAACCACTTAACCTCTCGGTGTCTTGTTTTTCCATCTGTGAAATGCAGATCATAATAGTGTTTATTTCATGGGAGCATTAAGAGGATTAATAAGAACATATTTGTGGTGGGCATAGTGCCCTCTTCCCAGCATCTGTTCTGCTGCAGCTGTATAAGGCTTTAACCAGTGGATAAGAAACTCTGTCTCCTCCATAGTGAATTGCTAGGTATGGGCAGGCCTGAACCAATGTGGGTCTCTCTTACTAGAAAAGGGCGTGTAAGCACAAAGCCCCAGCTTCTTCTACTGGCACCTGCAAAGCATAGGACAGAAAGGCAGAAGGAACCTTGGGACTTGGCCAATATCATTGAGGCTCTGCATGAATCAGTGAGAGCTACCAATCTCTAAACTCCAAGTTATGTGTTCTAATGCATTTCTTTATTATGTAACTTCGTTTGAACAGGGTTTTATGATATTTGCAGCTGAAAGTATTCGTACTAACACAAAGCTCTATATAAAGCTGTATATACTTACCATAGTGCCCAACACACAGTAAGCTCTTGAAAATTATTAGCTATTGTTATGATTCTATTATTATTATTGTACATAGTGTGCGAACCACATATAGACCCTTGCTGGCAACAGCATCAATCCCAAAGAGGGACAAAGAATGAGACATGTCTTTCTAGTAGGTTGCAAAACAACATACAATAATCTCATTTAACTGTAACCAGGCAACAGGAAAGGTTTTTTTTTTTTTCTTCCTTCCCCTCACCCCTCACTTCGTGCAGAAAAAAAGAGGAAAATTTGAAGAAAGCCAGCTGATTTAAAGGAATTAGTGAACCTTCATTAGCGACAATCCTCAGGCCATGCCTTAGCTCCCATACAGCTTCAGGATCTCCCCTCTTCCTTGACCTTTATATTTACACAATAGGAAGAATAATAGCACACCCGCTGGGGGACCGGGGCTGCAGCAAATGGTATCTTTGTGTTTGTTTCTCTTCATTTTGAGAAGCTTTAAAAATATAGAAAAAGGCAAAGAACAATATAATGAGCACTCTAGTTCTCATGCTGCTGGTTTTACTTCAGTTAATAAAATAAAAATTATAAAAAAATGTTTGAAGACTCTGGCCATTTCTTTCTCTCTAGAGACCATTTTTAACTGGAGTTTGATTCATTTTTTCCAGCCAGTTTTTTTCATGAACTCATTTACAGAATATATTATTTTATCTGTGCTTTTAAAATTTATATACATGGAAGATTATAGCTCTGCAATATGCCCTTTTCATTGAGCACTAGGTTTTTAGGTTTATCCCTGTTGATACATCTAAACCTAGTTTGTTATTTTCATCAGTACAGTGTTTTAATATATTTTAATTTATCCATTATCTTGTTAATGGACACTTGGTTATTTTCCAATTTTTTTTTTTGCCATTATAAGGATGGCAGCAATGAACACTCTTCTATGTTACCCACATCTTTAGATGTCTTTCATCCTGAAATCTAATGCATAAAACATTAAACCCATCAACACATTTATTAAGTGTAGTTGGTATTAACATCAAAAATTAGACAGGAGAATTTCAATTGACATACCCAGACTTACACTGGGGACACAATCTATAGTTTAAAAAGTTGTCAGTGCAGTTAAGAGTAAATATATATAGGGCCAGGCGCAGTGGCTCACACCTGTAATCCCAGCACTTTTGGAGGCCGAGGCAGGTGGATCCCGAGGTCAGGAGATCGAGGGCATCCTGGCTAACACAGTGAAACTCCGTCTCTACTAAAAATACGAAAAAAAAAAAAAAAGAGTAAAGATATACATATACCCAAGAAAACACAGCCAGTTGGGTGCCTATAATCCCAGCTACTCGGGAGGTTGACGCAGGAGAAGCGCTTAAACCCAGGAGGCGGAGGTTGCCGTGAGCCGAGATCACGCCACTGCACTCCAGTCTGGGCGAGCACAGTGAGACTTCTCAAAAAAAAAAAAAAAAAAAGAAAGCACAGCCAATAATGCAAAGCAGGAGACAGGAGATGATAAGTAGCAAATTAGAAGTATAGTCAACATTGTTAGAATTTAGAAGAAATGAGATTGAAGTAAGGTGATCAGGAAGCAGAATGTTGTTCTGGATCTTGAAGGATGAGTAAGTTTCAATAGGCAAAAGTGGAGAGGCTATTCAAGGTAGGGTTAGCAATATGAGCAAGGGTCAAGAGGTGGGGAGCATTGTAACGCTGAGGCCTCAGGTGAGAGGAGATGCCAGAGCTGCACTTTGCTCCCTCCACTCTGGGAGGACTGACACATCTGTTTGGTCAGATTCTTGGACAATAACAAGTCCAGGCTTTGTTGATGGGTAGGGACATTGTAACTCTTAATAGTTGATGCCCTGGAATGTGGCACTGTCTTCTACCTTGTCTCTCCAGATGGCTGGATGGGCAGGTCAGGGATGGCCTGGGCTTGGGAGGACCCATCTTGCCTGCTTTCATTTCTCTTTGGTATTTGGCATTTGGGTACTGCTTCATTCACATTAGGTCAATGGCATCAATTGCTGTTGCTAAGCTTTTTTTTTTTTTTTTGGAGACAGAGTCTTGCTCTGTTGCCCAGGCTGGAGTGCAGTGGCATGATCTCAGCTTACTGCCTCCCAGGTCCAAGTGATTCTTGTGCCTCAGCTTCCCAAGTAGCTGGGAATACAGGCACGCACCACCACACCTGGCTAACTTTTGTATTTTTAGTAGAGATGGGGTTTTACCATATAGTCCAGGCTGATCTCTAACTCTTAGCCTCAAGTGATCTGCCCACCTCGGCCTCCCAAAATGCTGGGATTACAGGCATGAGCCACCGTACCTGGCCTGTTGCTAAGCTTTTAGTTTGGGCTTAGAGAAGGAAGAGGTCCCTTGCAGGCCTCAGGCCTTAGCCCTAGTTCCAGCTTGGTTTATTAGTTAATGCCATAAATTGGTACACAACTTGTCAGAGAAATTTTGTGTGGAAGATAAAAGAAATTGATGTGAAAGGTAGGTTCTGGGTCAGATTGTGGTGAGCATTGATGTCAGACTGTGGAGTTTGATTGCCAGAAACAATTAGGTGGCACTAAAGAATTTTAAGCAAGACAGTATGGGATCAAGGGATGTTCTAGAAAGATCAGTCTGAGTTAGGGAAGAGTGAGTTAAGACGTCATGGAAGAAACCCAAATGAGTGATTAGCTAAAATTCCATTTCTGGAAGAAGCAATGGAAATAAGAAAAAAAGAAGAAACAGAAAAAGAAGGAGAAGGAGGAGGAGGAGGAGAAAGAGGATGAGGAGGAAGAAGAAGAAGGAGGAGGAGGAAGAGGAGGATGAAGAAGAAGAAGGAGGAGGAGGAGAGGAAGAGGAAGGAGAAGAAGAAGAAAAGAAGAAGGACAAAGAGAGGAGGAGGAGGAAATGGCTGTGAGAACTGGAAAATTGTCAGGACTTGCTGAATAATGGATATGGAAGATGGTGGTACAAAGAAATGACCTGGATGTTTTTAAGCTAGGTAACAGATAATCAGCACAAATCAAGAAAGGGATCTGGGATTCATGGCTATCGAGTTTGAGTCACTCACATTTTAGTCAGATGATAATATCCAATAGGCTGTGAGAAATGTGAGCCTGGGGCTGAGGACAGGTGGGGAGATATGGGGTAATGATGAGTGGAGAAGTAACTGTAATGTTACCTAGTTTTTTACATATTCCACATAAAATGGCTACCCTTTTGGAGTGTTGACACCTTGTCTGTAAGCCACCATTCTAAGCTTTTTATGTACACTAATTCACTTAATCCTTGCAGCACCATGTGAGGTAAGCACTGTTGTTATTCCAATTTTGTAGGTGAAGAAATTGAGGATTAGAGAGTTTAAGTGCTTGGCCAAGGTCCCAAAGCTCATAAGTGGTTGATAGGGATACAAAGCTATGTAGTCTGGTCTGAGAATCCTAACCAACTCTCAGTATTCAGGCAGCTTGTAAACTACACAAACCAGTTATAGCCCTTGGACAATTTACTGTTGTGAAATATCACTGTCTTCTCTGGATGATATTAAGAAGTAGAAAAGCAAGAAAATGCAACTATTTAAAAGATTACTCAAAGAAAATAATCTCTTCTTTTGATCAGATAACAAGTAGTTGAAAGAGGTTAGAATAAGTTATTTTGTAGGTATTATTTCTTCCTCTCCAAAGGCCATTAAAAGCCTTCTTATCCCTGCAGGCCTGGGATAGGTGAAATGGTGCTTGGAATATGCCCCATGCATCTGCATTTTTCTGCCATGATCTGTTTATGTGTCTACTAGCCCTGTTAGACCCAATGGGGCTGTGTGCTTCCTGGTACCTTTTTAGGAGTTTAATATAATGTTTCATTGAATAAATGAATAAATAAATAAATAACCATTTTCATGTGTGCTATAGGATATCCCAAACCTTGGATATGTCTCAGGGAAAGCTTCCTATTGTTGACGATACTCAAGCTGAGTTTTGAAGGATAAATCGGAACTAGATGGGGAAAGTTAGAACAAAAGGTTTCTGGGCTAATGGACTAGCCTATGCAAGAAAGGACATGGCAGGCAATAAAAGCAAAAATAGACAGATGGGTTTACATCCAACTAAAGTGCTTCTGCACAGCAAAGGAAACAATCAGCAGAGTGAAAAGACACCTATGAAATGTGAGAAAATATTTTCAAATCATACATCTGATAAGGGGCTAATATCAAAAAGGCATAAGGAACTCAAACAATGCAACAATGAAAAAACAAATAAACAACTAAAAACGGATGAAGGACCTGAATGGACATTTCTTGAAAGAATACAAATGACCAACAGATATATGAAAAAATGTTCAACATTACTGATCATCAGGGAAATGCAGATTAAGACCACAGAGAGACATCACCTCACACCTGTTAGAATAGCTGTTAGCAAAAGAAACATAAATGATGGCAGAGATGTGAAGAAAATGATGGCAGAGTTGCACACTGTTGGTGAGAATGTAAATTGGTACAGCCAATTTATAGAAAACAGTATGGAGATGCCTCAAAAAATTAAAAATAGAACCACTCTATGATCCACTACTGAGTATATATCCAAAGGAAATGAAATCGGTATGTCAAAGAAAGATCTGTACTCCCATGTTCATTACAGCCCTATTCACAATACCCAAAATACGGAATCAACTTAAGTGTCCAACAACAGATTAATAGATGAAGAAAATGTGGCACATGTAGACAATAGAATACTATTCAGCCTTAAAAAAAAGACAGTTCTGCAACACATGACAACATGGATGAACCCAGAGGACACTATGTTGAATGAAATAAGCCAGGCACAGAAAGACAAATATCATATGGTCTCCTTCATATGTGGAATCTAAAAAGTTGATCTCATATAAGTAGAAAGTGTGGAATAATGGTTACCAGGGTCTGAGGTGGGAGGGAGGGATTGGTAGATATTGGTCAAAGGACACAAAATTTCAGTTAGATAGGAAGAATAAGTTCAAGAGATCTATTGTACAACGTAGTCACTATATTTAATAATAATGTATTGTATTCTTGAAAATTATGAAGATGGTAGATTTTAAGTGTTCTCACCACAAACACATAAGTATGTGAGATGAGGCATAAGTTCATTAGCTGGATTTAACCATTCTACATTATTTGCATATTTGAAAACATGAGATTATACACCATAAATATATGCCATTTTTATTTGTCAACTAAAAAAGAGAGGGGGGTGCATGGCATGTACAGGGAGCTGCCAGCCGTCAGTGGGGCTGGAGGAGAGAGTGCACCAAGTGAGGCAGGATGTGAAACTGAAGAGACACAAGGGGACCACACCACAAAAACTTATTTGCTGTGAGGAGGAGTTTGGACTTTGTTCTGAGGGCAGTGGAGAGCTATTGAAAACCTTTTTTATTCTTCTTATTGAACTTTTTTCTTTTCCAGATCTGTAAAAATTGAGGAATAGTATACATGTAAGAAAGTGCACAAATCTAAAGTTTGACTAAAGTTAGACAGTTCCAGATAATCCAGGCCAAGTTGTTTATCCTATCTAGTGTACCACTTAATTTTTATGTATATATATACACCGTGTACAAACCACCCAAATCAAGTCTCAGAAGGCTTTCTCGTGCCTTCTACTAAAGTAACCGCTATTCCAAAAATCTCTCACCATGAATTGGGTTTGCCTTTTTTTGCACTTCATATAAATGGAATTGTACAGTACGTTCTTTGTTGAGTCTAGTTTTTTCATTCAACTTTATGTCTGCAAGATTCATCTTTGTTTTTGCTATACTTTCTTTTCATTGTTGTGTGATATTTCATTGTAAGACCATATTTCAATTTGTTTATGCATTGACCTGTTAACAAGTGTTTGGATTGAGTCCAGATTTTGGCAATTATTAATAAAGCTGTTATAAATATCTTGCATACATCTTTAGTGGGTGTATGTGTTCATTTCTGTTGGGTAAATACCCAGAAGTGGAATTGCAGGGTTATAGGGTATGTATAAGCATGCTTTTAGTAATAACTGGAAAATGTATCCCAAAATGGCAGTGTCATTTTATACTTCTACCAACAATTTAGAGAGTTCTTATTTCTCCACATTCTCATCAACACCTGGTCTTGTCTGTCTTAAACTTTAGCTATTTTACTGGGTGTGAAGTCATATCTTGCGGTTTGAGATTGCATTTTTCTAATGATTAATGACGTTGAGAACCTGTTTACTGGCCATTTATATATATTTTGTTAAGTGACTGTTCATGTCTTTTGCCCATTAAAAAATTGGGTTGTTTGCTTTTCATGGTTATTAAGGAGTTGTTTATGTATTCTGGACACACATCCTTTGCCAGATATATGTATTGCAAATATTTGCTTACAATCTGTGACTTGCCTTTTCATTTTCTTAATAGTATATTTGAAGAGCAAAATGAAGAGTTTTAATTTTGAGATATAATGTATCAATTTTTTCCTATGGTAAGTGTTTTTGGGCTTTGTATAAGAAATTATTGCTTAACATACAGATATGGAATTGGTTGTTTTCTTCTAGAAGTTTTCTTTTCTTTTTTGCATTTAGATTTATGATATATCTCAAATAAACTTTTGTAATAGTTTGCAATGGGAATTTAGATTCTTTTTTTCATATTGATATCATGTTGCTTCTGCACAATTAGTTGGAATTCCACTTTGAATTACCTTTACGCTTTTGTCAAAAAATCAACTGGCCGTACATGTGCGGATCTATCCATGAACTCTACTGTGTTTCATTGATCTATTTGTTGATCCTTATGCCAATACCACACTGAAGTGATTGCTATAATTTTATAGTAAGTCTCAAAATCATGAAATGTAAGTCTTCCAAATATGTTCTTTATCTTTCAAAATGGTTTTGACTACTATATAGTTAAAATTGTTTTCACTATATTATGTGCATGTCTATGTAAATTTTAGAATTTTGGTAATTTCTACAAAAAAAAACCTACTGGGGTTTAGAATGAGATTGCATTTTGTCTGTAGATTAATTTGGAAAAAATTGACATCTTAATAATAATATTGGAAGTATATATGTCTTCCAATCCATGAACTTGGTATATTTACCCATTTATTTAGGGCTTAAAATGTCTCTGAATAATGTTTTATAGATTTTGTGCATTTATGTTAGTTTTATTACTAGACAATTGGAGTATTTTTATGCTATTATAAAATGGGCCTTTGAAATTTTTTTCATTGTATAATTGTTTGTTGCTAGTATATATAAATGATTTCTATCTCTTGACCTTGTGTAGAGTGATATTGTTAAATTATTTATTATTTTTAATAGTTTTTCTATTGATTCTTTTGAATTATTTATGTATACAATCATGTAGTCTGTAAATAATGCTTGTTTTATTTTTTCCTTTTCAATTTTTATACCTCCTTTTTGCTAAGCTTATTGTACTGGCTTGGATCTACAGTAGCATATTAGTGATAGTGGTGACGGTGAACATCTTTGTTTTGTTGCTGCACTCAGGGATAAGCATGTAATATTTTATTATTAAATATGTTTGCTATAGAACATTTCCTTTTAATCTTAGTTTGCCGATAATTTTTATCAAGAATGAATGTCTTGTCAAATCCTTTTTCCTAGACTACTGAGATAATTATGTGATTTTTTCCATTATTCTATTACTATGGTGAACTGCATTGATTTTTGAATGTTAAATCGACCTTACATTATTGGAATATAGCCATTATATATTATCTTTTTATATATAACTTGGTTTAATTTACCAAAATTTTATTTAGGATTTTTCCATCTATGTTCATACATAAGATTGGTCTGTGTTTTTTTTTCTTGAAATGTCATTCTGAGGCATTCACCTAATGAAAGTAATGCTGGTTTTATTAAACAAGTTGATTTCATTATTATTTTTTTCTTTCTCAGAAGAGTTTGTGTAAGAATAGTATTTTTACTAAAATAAATATTTGGAAGAATTCATTTGCAAAGTCATTTAATCCTGAAATATTTTTGTAAGAGTGTTTTTAACTAGAAATCCAAATTATTTATCAGATAAGGTAATATTCTACTTATTTTTCTGTTAATTTTAGAAAGCTTTGCTTTTCAAGGAACTTGTACATTTCCCTAAATTGTCAAATTTATTGCCACAAAGATATACACTTAAATCCAAACATATCAGTACTTACAGTAATTGTAAACAGACAAAGCACTGAACTTAAAGAAAATTTTTAATAGTTATTAAAAAGTAAAACTCAATTAAATATGTTTTTAGAAGATAAACTTTACATGTAAGGATACAGAAAGACTGACAGTAAAAAGATGGAAGAAGATATACCATGCAAAGACTGGTGTAGCTATATTAATTTCAGACCAAAAAAAGACTTTAGTCAAGGAATATTACTACAGGTCATAATATTAATAAAATTCATAACTCTCTAGATAAACTAATACAATAAAGAAAAGAGAATTTACCCTTTTGTCATAAATTTTTATTATGGCAAAAGGGTAAATCCATCAGAAAGATTTAATGGTTCTAAATTGTATAAAATTAATAACAGCTTCAAAGTATGTAAAGCAAAAGTTGATAGATTAGAAGCAACAGACAAATGTATAATTACAACTGAAGATTTTAACATACCTGATAGAACAAAAAGAAAAAATTATTAAGGAAATAGAAGCTCGAACAATATGATTAGACAACTTAATTGAACATTGCATCAAACAACTTCAGAATATATTCTTTTCAAGTTCATATGGAATATTTATTGATTAAATACCATGTGTTGGGCTATTAAACAAAGAGACATTACTATAGACACTACAGATATTAAAAGAAAATGAGTATATTATGAACGATTTTATGCTAACACATTTGACAATGTAGAAGACTGGCTTTTAAATATGGAGTATCCTTTCAGAAGGATTACTCTGACTGCGGTGTGGAGAACAGATTGATGGGGGCAAGACGGAGGCAATGAGAATGTTAGGAGCCTATTACAACAATCTAGGCAACAATAATGGTGACTTATACAAGGAGATGGTGGTAGGGGAACTGAAGAAAGAATCAAATGAAAGAGTGGGTAATAAAGGATAGCTGAGGTTCAATGATTAAGTAACATTGCAAGACATTGATTCAAATAATATTTATTGACTACCTACTATAAGCCAGGTACTGGTTACAATAGTCAACAAGTATAAATATGGTCCCAGTCTTAGTGATGATGCTTATCTATGATTGGTATCAGAACCAGAAGTTGTACCTTAGAGTCTTAACTTCAGTTCCAGGCCTAGGTGCTTTCCACAAGATACAGCAGCTGGGATCTCTCCTCTGTTATACACTTGCTTTAACTGTTGCAATATTCTTGTATCTGCCTTTTTCAACCACCATAATGGTCAGATTCTTCCAGGCAGCTGTTATTGATCTTAAAATGTTATAAGATTAAGCTGAGCCCTCACAAATTTCATTGGTTTGGCTCAAAGTTACATACACTAGGAAATGGCTATTCCAAAAATCAATATGCTTTCCTTTTAAAATGGAGAGGGGTTCTTTGTCATAGTGGTGTTTGCAATCTGTTGGTCAATAGCACCTTCTTCTTGAGATAGGTCAGGCCAAGGTTTGATGAAAACAGCTTCTCCAAGCCACTGTAATCACCTTTGTTGAAAGCAAGGGATATGAAAAGTCTGGCAGCCTGGATTCATCTGGTTTGCTTTTTGTTCTCCTCTGAACTATACAGAATATTGGAGTGGGAACATTTTTGAAAAGAAAAAATCAAGACTCAGAGGAATAGTGATTTGCAATGTCACCCAGTTACTTGCACATAGACCCACAACCAGAATCCAGGACTTTCAAGCACTCTTTTATCTAATACCAGCACCTCTGCATGACAGCATTGAGAGCCAGGGATCTATCTAGTTCTCACTTATTTTATATTTTGGAAAAATAAAACTTCAGCTTTTGTTCCAAATGACTATTTATTTCCAGTTCAAATCCTCCTCTGTATTCAAATCCTGTATTGGCTCTCCACCATTGTCTCTGGCTGAAGGGAGGCCAGAACCTGAGCTATGCAAAGTAGTAGAAGCAGGTTACTATTTGGGATGATTTCAAGGATTCTGGGAAGGGCCTTATTCTTTCCACCTGCTTTTAGAAATCCAAACTTTCTAAGACAAAATTCTTCATTATATAAGAAGAGCTAAAGCCTGTGTTGCAAATGCCTGTGGAAAGGGAAAGGGAAAGGCCTCAACTGACACTGAATAGTAAATAATTGGCCTTGGACTCCTTCCTGGGCTCATTTTTTGACAGTCAGAAGACACTATAATGCAAGGGCACTGGATGTATTAGGAAGGATAGAAAGAAGTTTGCTGAGCTAGAAGAAAGGATAGAGGAAATATGTGTGTTGAAAGAAGAAGGGGTCTTTGGGGTAGAATCAGGAGCTTGTCTACAATGTTAACTCTACATATCACAGCTTGGTCCTGTCTGATCCTATCTGTCAGTCTGAGGTGTCCACATCTTAATGCTGGACCTGAATATACTGAAACACTTCCATCCTGGGTGCCAGCAACAAGGAATATGGGGCAGGGAAATGTCTTCAAGCCAGTGAGCACCCAGCCAGTTGTTCACCAGAGAGGGATCCCCATGCTTATGGCAACTAAGTCTTGTGATTAGTTCTTGGTTATTGGAATTACCGTGAACATTGTTTATGTGAGGATTTTTTAGGGCAAACTCCTGTGCATGACACTATAATGCGGCATACACATCATTAAACATTTGCCCAAACCTACAGAATGTACAATTCCAAGAGTGAACCCTGATGTAAACTATGGACTTTGAGTGATGCTGGTGTGTCAATGTAGGCTCATCCATTGTAGCAAAGGTACCATTCTGGTGGGGAATGTTGACAAACTGGGGAGACTATGCATGTGCTGGGGCAAGGAATATATGGGAAATCTCTGTACATTCTCCTCAATTTTACTATGAACCTAAAAACCACTGAGATCATAAATGAGATCATGTCCTTTGTAGGAACATGAGTGAAGCTGGAGGCCATTATACTAAGCAAACTAATACAGGAACAGAAAACCAAACACTGCATGTTCCCACTTATAAGTGAAAACTAAACATTGAGTGTACATGGACACAAAGAAGGGAATAGGAAACACCAGGGCCTACTTGAGAGTGGAGAGTGGGAGGATGGTGAGAATTAAGAAAACTACCTATCAGGTTCTACGCTTATTACCTGAGTAATGAAACAACTTGTGCGCCAAACCCCTGTGACACACAATGTACCTGTGTAACAAACCTGCACATGTACCCTGAACCTCAAATAAAAGTTACAAAAGAAAATAAATAAAAAATAAGGTCTATTTAAAAAATCTGTGTGCATGGTAGACTGGCTGGGAGTTCCTGCAGGAGCACGAAGTGGAGGCGGCAGGGTGAGGCGCTTGGAGGGCTGGATAGGAATGAGGAAATCTGTGCTGTCATCCAGGTTCTGCTAAGTGTGGGCCCCTGGCCTCTGTTTCTTCATCTGTAAATGAGGAGGACGGGCTTAGGAGCCCATAGCTGCATTCTGATCTAGGATTTTATAGTCTCCAGAGAATAGATTTTTCCAGAGTCTATCTTCGTAAGAGAAACAGTATGCCTAGGAATAAAGGGATACCTGGGTACAAAGAAAGGACTTGATTTCTCATTTGAGACCCTCAGGGCTCCCTCCAGTCTAGAGGTTTTCTTCCAGATTCAAGGGGGCCTGTGTGTTCTGGCCCTTCCTCAGAGTAGGTGCGGGGGCGGCTCATCGGGCGGTAGAATCTTTCTGTGCCTCCCACAATCCAACCTCTCAGCTGGAAGAATCACTTTCCTCCTAAGAGGAGCTTGGGCCATCAGCCCAAACCCAGGACCCTGACAAAGAGGTAGGGTGTTGATTTCCTGGCCGGAAGGCTGTGTCACCTCAGCTGGCTGGACTGTTCCTCCTGTCTTCCCTTCTCACTCCGCCTGCCCAAGACGCCACCCATGGACCAGCACGAGCTTCAGAGAAGATGTGTTTGTCTTCCTTTTGCAGCTCACAGCAAACAGTGATTTCACTCAAAGCAGAATGTTATTTTAATATCAGTTGGTGGTTCTATGTCTCTTACCTATGCCCTGGGACTCAGCTTGCACCCCATTCCCTCGCCAGATTCCGGGACCTCAGCCTCTCCGGGAGAGTGGCAGACCCCAGCTCTGGGGCGTCTGCTGGGTGAGATTTCAGGTCACCATTTCTCATAGTCCCTTCAAATTCAGATCACTATTTGCTTGGTCTCCTGTATCATGCTAGTTTGGGAGAGGCAGGCATTAGGAACTCTGGCAGTTTCTAAGCATTTAATCAGCAAAAGCATTTGATGGAATCAAGCAAATTTTCAAGGTTTTCCTCCTGCTTATCCAGCAGAACACCAAGCCTCAGCCCCTCCATTCTGGACTGCAGCAGGCTTGGATACAGAATGCTCTGAGCAGCTGCTTGCTGCCTCACTGCAGGGATCGAGCCCATCTATTTAGTGCCCCTTGTCATTGGAAGAGTAATTTATTTCCCTTGCTCTCTTTCATTCAAACCACTGCCCAAATCTTTCTTTTCCTAAGTGTTTTCATTCCTTTTCCCACTTTTCAGAGCTCAGCAACCTTTCCCCACCCTCCTCTGCCTAAGCACTTACCTTATGGGCTACTCCTGGGATAGATGAGATGAGTGACAGAGATTTGAGGAGTTTAAATCAGAACAGAGTATTACAAACACACATTCCCATGTTCCCCCACCACCCTGATAACTAGCCCTGGCAATGGCATCAGAGGGGTGAGCACTAGACCAGCAATCTATCTTCAGAAGAAGGGATTCCCAGGTTCCTTTCCTCTCCCCTCTGGGAATTTCCTACAGAAGCAAGGAGCCAGACTAAGGACAGGCTGCGCAATTTTGCCCTGTGCCTTTCCTGGGGGTCTGTAGCTTGGTGACTGGAAGTTGAAAAGGATCTTATTACATAGAAAAGAGCAATTGTCCATCCAAAGTTAGGGGAGTGGTTTTGCTATGTATTAGGTTGATGTGAAAGTAATTGTGGTTTTTGGTACTACTTTTAATTGCAAAAACTGCAAATACTTTTGCACCAGCCTAATACATAAAAATGAGAACAATTCAGCTGTCAGGAAGGACTTTCTTTCCAGGTAGCTGGCCAGGCCTTGTCCTCACTCACTACTTGATCTGTGCTGGGCAGCAGCTGGTGCCCTGGGCCCTGAGGAGTGTGAAAGCCTGTGGCGGTGCAGCCCTGGGCACCAGATGAATCAACAGAGAAGAAGGCCAGGCTTTTGGTCTGGTCACTTTCTTCTCCAGTCTGTTCTGGGTCACGAGAGAGACCAGAACTGTGGCACAAAGTTCATGAGATACCAGCAAGGAGCTCATTGGCTGGAGGAAAATTGTTAAAGCTATTAGGGATGTGATGTGGGGTGTGTGTGTGTGTGTGTGTGTGTGTGTGTGTGATGTATGTGTGCCTGTGAGGTAATGCTTGTAATATTAGTGACTTTTATTTTAGGGTGATGGAATGTATCAAAAACATTTTCTTTGCTCTTTCTTCTTACACACGGAGAGACTCATGGATGCGCACTCTCTTACATATTCTCTGTCAAGAAAACCGTTCTTCTTTCTGTATGTCAATCAAATGAGGCCTTCCAGTGTCTCTAATTCAGTATCTTATTTCCCTTAAGATCTGGAAGAGAAAGCTCTGATATACCCTTTGGAGCATAAGAGGATGCAGAGAAATTTGCAGCAGCTTCCTCCTCTGCCATCTCTTCTCCCTCAATGACTCTCCAAGGAGCCATGAAAGAGAAGAGCATGAAGCAGTCGGATGAGCTGAGAGCTGAATGCAGAGCTCACACTGGAGTCAGGCCAGGCAAGCTAAATGGCTGAAGTTCTCCCTGGGCAACTTAGGCTTGCGGTGAGAGGGTGGCAAGGTGAGGGACAGTTGAGGCTGCTTCATCCCAGGAGAAAGTCCTGCAGACAGGGCAACATGGTGGCACCTGCAGAAATGGGCTTCTGTGCCACCATCCTCCATTCTTGGCCTTTACGTGACATTCTGAATCTCCCCTTCCCCTGCCAGAGTCCAGCAAAATAGTTCTCAGGAAATCAATAATTTCCAACCTGCTAAAAATGTAAGCCAATCTATTATCTCTCCCAGGGTTATTTGCATTGTAAGCCTTAGCCCCAATTACTAAATAAAAGCCATTTCACCTTCTAAAGGAACAACACACATCAGCTCAGAGACAGGAGAGAAATTGCAGGAGCAAGAGTATCTTTTGGACTTTAGAACTTTAGTTTACTTCTAACTCCAGTCCCACTCAGAAGAGGACTAGGAGGATGCTTCCAAGGTTTGGCCTTTCAAGTTGGGAACCTCTCCTCCGATTGCCATCAACAGTACCTGAAGTTGTCATCATTTATCTCTTAAGGTTAAAGCATTTCCTTAACCTTCTTATTACTCTTCTCATAATTCTTTAAACTTAACTCATTCTTTAAAGCCAGTTTCCAGAACCATTACCTTGAAAAGCAACAATTCAGTGCTTGGACAAAAGACCACTCATTTTCACATTGTAGACATCTCAGACCTGAATGGGACACCAAACAAGCTAATTTCAATGGGCAGAAGGGGAAAGAGGTTTAAATTGAAAGTCAGGAAGTCCTGAGTCCATGAAGAGGTACATGGACCCTTATCCTTTACATCCCCATCTGTAAAATAAAATACCATCTGTTTTTCACAAAGCTGTTGTGAGACTCAAGAGAGAAAGTGCATGTGAAAGAACTTTCGAAATGGTAAGTCCCATAAAAAATGTAGGCTGTGGTAATACTTGACTTTGTGAGATGTAACTCCTTCCTTGTGCTGATTGGGCCTGAGGCACTGGGCCTGCAATTCAGGTACTTGCCACTAGAGGGACAGTGTTGTCTATTAGCCTGCAAAAATCCTATGTAGCCCACACTTCTTTGGCACTTCCTGCTGATATTTAACAGCAGTTGTCTAGATGTTTCCATGCATGCTGGGACCCCAGGCTTGGCTAACAGCTCCTTCACAGTAGGTATGAACTTCATTTGCTCCACACCAGGCATTTGGTATTAAGTCTATATTTCTTCTTAGAACCTTCTACTCCCTGAAAGTGGTTAAGGAAACCAAGAGTAACTGTTTTTAATAAGTCAAGACTGGACTCTTTCTGGACTCAGTGTCACTCTGACAAATCGAGTTTACTCACATCCTGAAAATCAGGCTGCTAGTGCCATCCTGCTAATGTTTTGACAAAGCCAGACTTTTCTTTGTTGGGTGAGCATGTAATAGGCTGGACTTTCTTTAAGCTTTTCCCGAGTGCATGCAAAATAGCCCAGTCTGCAGCGGTTAGTGCCGAAATGCAACATCACAGGTCACCGCATCCTCTATCTATTTGCCACACTTGTGTCTCATTTTGGAAGATAAAAATTGTTAATGTGAAACAGGCAATAAGCCCTGAAACCCATCCCTCATGAGGTTTGGCTTTAATGGCAGAAAATGAGGAGCAACTTTTAAGCCAATTGATGGGATGCAGGACTCAGAAAACCTTGGGAGTTTCCGGAGTCACGGGGTTAGATCCCAACTCAGACACATGCAGGAGATATTCCAGCTCCTCCTTTCTCTGACTTTGACACCAGCTTTGGGTACTAAGAAAATTCAGTGATCTTTTACTCTATTTTCATTTTCCTTCTTTACTTCATTTCTATGCTTCCCTGTCTCCAGAGAGTTGGGGATGGGGTGCCATTCCTCCCATAGTTTCATTCCTACCTGAATACTGGGTTCGGAAGATGGGCTCCTGAAGTCTGTGCAAAGGCTAGACTCATTTAGAGTGGCAACCATGTGCTGGTCTTCTAAAAGATGCCCTTTGGGTAGGAGCTGAATGTGAAGCTGAGGTCTGTGGGGCTAAGTTGAAGACTCCCTCATCAGGACAGCTCTGCCTGTAGTCCTAGATGTTTGCTGCATGTCTGTAGAGCAGAGGTGGAGACCCTTTTCCTAAGAAGGGAAACCAAGCGGTACTTTGCCTCTGGTTTCTTTCAGAATAGACAAGGTCCCAGACCTATGGGCATTCAGCCCCAGGCTAAGCGTTGCCCCTTAATGGGCCTCCTAAAGTCTCCCTCTAACTTCCAGGGAGGCGTCCTTGAAGAATCAGATCCACAGTGGACATTGGGGTAAGGGAAGACAAACATTCCGTTTTAGGGCAGTCACAAAATAAAGCCCAGTTGCTCCAGGATCTGTCTTTCTGTGCAGGCAGTCAGCACCAGCCACAGATGTCCAACAAAAGGGTGTCAAAGCTTCATCAACCGTTTGTATCTTAATAAAGTTCAGGAACTAAGATACCAAAAGAGTGACACCCAGTACTAGGGGATAAGCGAAAACAGAACTGGAGGCTGAGATGTAAGATCTTTTGCAGAAATCACTAATTTATTTATTTATTTGTTTATACATGTATACATGTATATATGCACCTCCTTGTTCCAAATTGAATTGATTCACTTATTTATTCAAATATTTATTGAGCACCTGCTGACATTGTAAGCAAAACCAGACACAAACATTACCCTAGTGGAGTTTACAGTCTTGTGGGGGGAACAAATATTAACACCAAATCACACAAATAGCACAGTGATAATAAACTGATAGGCACAGTGTAGGAAATGCAGAGATCCACAGAGGTGTGGCATGTGGGATTCAGTGTGCAGTGTGCTAATGAGAGTGGATGGTTACATTTTTAAGGATGCTGTGAGCCTTTAAATGCAGACACTATTGAAAATTAAATTATAGTCCAGGCGCGGTGGCTTACAACTGTAATCCCAGCACTTTGGGAGACCGAGATGGGCTGGTCAGGAGTTTGAGACCAGCCTGGCCAATAAGGTGAAACCTGATCTTTACTAAAAATACAACAACAACAACAAAAATACACGCATTAACTAGGCGTGGTGGCGTGCACCTATAGTCCCAGCTACTCTGGAGGCTGAGGCACAAGAATCACTTGAACCCAGGAGGTGGAGATTGCCGTGAGCCAAGATCACACCACTGCACTCCAGCCTGGGTGACAGAGCAAGACTCCATCTCAAAAAAATATATATTAAATTATACATACTAAAAATTACACAATTTATATTAAAATGAGATACATGTTTTAAACCCATTACTTCCTAATTATTTTACATTTTACTATTATCTATGCTTTTGAGGTTATTTATATTTTTTATGCCTTCATGTTGGAAATACTATAGAATGATGTGTTACTATGTCTCTCTTCCTACCTCTGTTGGACATCATGTTGATAGTTTAAAATTGGCCATGGTGGGAGTATTTATACCACAGATATGAGCAAACACTACAGATTAGGGGCTTTTGTTGTCCCAGACATCTGACTGTTAAACATTTTTCAGCACATCACTGCATGAGGCTGTGCGGCAGGGAGGGGTGACCTAACCTGAAGATAGTAGGTATGTAGAGACGAACACGGGAAGTGTAGCAAATGCTGCTAGTTGTCCACCCTCACTCATCCTCAGCTTGCCCTTAAAACAGCCACAGTTTTGTTCAGGCTGGCAATTTGCCCAGCTACGAAACCACAAATCCTAGCCTCCCTTGGAGCTTGAGGTTGAAGCCACATGACCCAGCCCTGGTCAATGAGATGGATGTGGAATCTGCTGCAAATTTCTAGGAAGAGTTTTGCTTCTTGACATGGGCACCTCTCCTTTCTCCTTATTCCTTCCTTCTTGTTCCTGCCTGGACTGCTGGCAGGAGGTGGAACAGCCATCTTGTGACCAGGAAGGGACCTTGAAGGTGGAATCATGCCAAGAGCAACAGCCAGGCAGAGACAGGAGGAGCTAGGGCAGGGATGATTATGGAGCTGGCAGCCTACCCGAACTGCCCACCTCTGGGCCTCTTCTTAGGTGGAAAATAAACTCCTATTTGGTTAAACTACTCAGATGGGTTTCTTCACATGCTGCCAAATGCAATCCTTTATTCAGTAGACTTTCCTGAAGAAGTGATGTTTGTGCTGAGTTGATGGGAAGAGGCAAGAATTAAGCGTGAACTAAATGGGGCATTTATTTTGTGCCAAGTGAGCAGGCTTACTGTTACCCAGCTCTCAGGTGTGCATGCCTGAGTTCTTGACTTCTCCCTGCAAAACATGGCTGGAATTCGCCAGACATGAAAGAAAGGGAAGACCATGATGGGGTTGCCGAGGCAGTAGCAGTTTTGTTTTGTCCCTGGCGAATTCATGTCGTGGGTTAATTGGCAGTGGTGGTGGATCCCTATACAAGAGGCTGGAAGGTGAATTCAGGCTGGACCCAGCCAATTGAGGCAGCAGTAAACTGCAATCTCTCTTTCTCCCTTTCCCTACTCTGGCCCACAACAGCTTTCAAATCTTTCCAAATCCTCACCCCCGGACACACTAGCCAGCCCTTTCCTGCCTGCTAAGAAGCTGCTTTCCTAGGAAGGGGCCTTTTGAATTCAAGTACAGAAAAATCTTCACATAAAAAAAAAAAAAAGCCTTCAACCGGTTGCTAGGGTTTTGTGTATCCTGCTTTACGGAGCTTTCTCCTATGAAAGAGACTCGTCGCTATAGAAACTGCCACGTCACTGGGCTTCTGTACAGCAGCGTCTGAGACTTAGGCTGCCTCTTCCAGAACAGGTTTTATATCAGCGCCCCTCTCACAGAAGTGTGTGCCTGGGACTGGGGAGGGAGAGGACCCTGGAATTGTCAGTGGCTTTAAATAACTCTCCCTCCCTTTCTTTCCCGCTCCCCACTTCTCTCTCCGTCCTGCCCCTCCTCCATCTCTTCTTTCTCCTCCCTCTTCATTGCAAACAGAATGCAAAAGCAACTGCAGTAATACAGAGCATTTCTCTGTATGTCCACACTTCTTCTTAGCCATGGAAAGATGACATTGCTACCACACCCATGCACACACACATGCACACACTCAGTTCCGGTAAGAAAAATGGCAGCTTGGAAGGGACTCATTTGATGGAACACTCAGGAATTCCATGTTTATGAGGACTCAAGGCTAACTCAAGCCAGTCTCCCCAAAGTCCTTGAGTCAAGCCAAGGGAAGTTCACACTGAGGCAGTTGGAGGTGTGGGGGACCCCCTTCCTTTCTTAAAGAGACATGCAAGTTCACACATCTATCCTCTAGGCAAAGCTATCACCTTCCCACATTAAAATACAGGTAGTCTTTGCCTTTCAAATAGGGTGATCATGTAGTTTATCATCCCAAGTAGGACATCTACAAGAGGAGCTCTTAGTAATTATACTAGGACGATGTCGTATACCAGGATTGTCTGGGCAAATAAGGACGTTTGTCTGATCCACTTGTAACTTGTAAACACATGCTTAACAAACAATGCATGAGAGAAAATGGCTTCCTGCACCTCATCTTCTCTGAAGAGCTCACTACTCCTGAAAACTGAGACATTTGGGGGATTGGAAGCTTTTGAATAACATGGGGGTTCAGAAGAGAAGAAAGAAATGAGTTGAAGGGTTAGCAGATTTTCAAGAAGATTGTTGTATACATAATACTTCATACATGTGTATCTGAAGAATAAATACCCACTCCCAATAGAGGAGAGTGGCCATTTCCCCACACCCTCACCAACACATGTCTTCTTCAATCTTACAAGCCACAGTCTCTCTAATGTTCTTATAGAACGAAGCCATTCCTCTTATGTCTGGCTCCACCTGCTTTGCACACAGCCAGACTTATCTCCTCAAAAACTCAGTGCTGGCATGATGAAGACAAGCACAGTGACTTTAGGTCACCTTATGCCTCTGTGTGAGGAAGGTGCCAGAGCCACAAGACAGCAGGAGCTGGCTTCTTCCTAACGTGCTATAAAATCCCATAAGGCAAATCCCCCCACTACTTCTCTTTTTCAGAAATTCCAGCCTGTTCATGCTTGTTAATTTTCCCAAGCAAACGTTAGCATCAGCTAATCCCTTCACAGTTTTTTTTTTTTTTTTAAATCCAAGTATCATCTTGAAGTATTTAACATAAAAGTTCATTTAGGGAGAAATGACACCTTTATGTTGTCTTCCTATTACTCACATAAGAAATGCTTTATCTTTTCATTGTTTAAATCTCCTTTCGTGTCAGAGTTTTGTTTTTGTTTTTGTTTGTCCGTTTGTTTTGTAACACAGAGCCTTGAACCACAACTCCAGAAAATCTGATTTCATATCTTCGGAGCTGGGCCAGGGAAAAGAGCATCAGATGGACAGCAAAACAGGCCCAAGGGCTTGAAAGACAACCTTAGCACACTGTATTTCACATCATTGCCTGCAGACTGCCTCAGATCTTCAAATTAGAAGGCAAATGTTTTCCTAACTCACCCTTTTTCTAAATTATCAATAATTGTGGGTAAAACAGCCTTTTATGTGCTACACCAGGAATGTGGCCAAGTGTGTTGGTGTGGAAAGAGGCAAGGTTAGCCCAGAGGACACGGGTTAGAGGAGGAAGAGGGGAGGAGGAGGGAGATGCCGTTTTTGGAAAAGTCTGGGCTTTGATTTCCCACCAGTGAATTTCATTTAAATTAAAAAAGCACTCCACATATGTATTGCTATGACAATACTGAGTCTCTTGCTCCGAGTTTCTTAGTATGTGTCAAACCGGAGTCAACCCTACTGCCCAAAATTGTGAGGCTCAAATGAAACTACATATCCATTAACATTGGAACAACTGTACCATATCCCCGAACTGTAAAATGATTAAAAAGTGAAATGTCATTATTAACACTTTTTTTATCATGGGAAATTATATTTTGAGTTACAAACATGCGACCTGCAGCTTTTGAAATCCAATCTGCCCTTGAGTTTGGGATTCTTGCAGATGGCAAGAGTTCATGCCTACGTTCCCCATGTGCTTTCAGAAAGAAAAGCAGTCAGGTGAGGTATCTTTAAGGATCAGCCAGCTCCTTTTAAAAGGTAAAGAGGTGTTCTCTGCTGGGTGTGGTGGCTCACACCTGTAATCCCAGCACTTTGGGAGGCCGAGGTGGGCGGATCACCTGAGGTCCAAAGTTCAAGACCAGCCTGAGAAACATGGAGAAACCCCCATCTCTACTGAAAATACAAAATTAGCTGGGCATGGCGGTGCATGCCTATAATCCCAGCTACTCAGGAGGCTGAAGCAGGAGAATCGCTTGAACCTGGGAGCCAGAGGTTGCGGTGAGCTGAGATCACGCCATGGCACTCCAGCCTGGGCAACAAGAGGGAAACTCCATCTCGAGGAAAAAAACAAAAACAAAAGCAAAAAAACCAAAAAGAGGTGCTCTCTTCTCTTCCACGTCCCCTCTTGTCTCACCTCGTGGGTTTCAGGATTTTTTTTTTTTTAATATCTTATTTGTAAAGGGTCCTTAATGCTATTCCTCATCTCTTCTTTTCCTTTTGATACATCTCTTGCCCTGTCTCTCTTTTCTTGAAAATACAGAATTGTCCTTTATTTTCGCTTAAAAAGAATCGCTTCTACAATGACAAATTAGTTCACATTTTTTTGGAAGTCCCAACAGCACGATGTAACGGAAGTGTTCACATTCTTCAATTCCTCAATCCCAACCTTGGGCAACAGTCTCAGGATAGCAACTCAAAAGAAGAAAAAGAAGACGAACACTACATGTAAAAAGATAATTACAGAAAAATACTAGAAAATGTCCAAAGATGGGGTCAAATCAATTAGTGCTGAATTTATAAGAGAAAATAACACATAATTTTAAGGAAGAAAAGTGGAGACTTTGTAGAAATGTTTATGCAATGCTTGTGATAGGTGAAAAATTAAGAATACAAAACAATATCCACATTATGACTAAAATTACCTAAAATTATGTTCATAAATAGAAATGATCAGAAGAGGACAGAGAGGAGAGACAAGGCACAGTCTCTGTGAGGCTGCTTTTGTAATACAGAGTGCACAGAAAACGAAGATCCTCTCAAGGGCTCCCACTGAGCAGCTCACCCTTTCTTCCTTGTTTCCCAGGCAATTCAAAAATACTGTAAGAAAAATCGAGGGTTTTGCATCAAATAACATTGAAACATTTATTTGCTAAAAACCAAGTGTGAATTTTTGCCATCTTCCCAATTGCTACTCTAACCACCAGCTGCCAGTAGAACAGAATCGTTCTGTGGCTTCCTATAAACATTGTACAGGTGTCATTAAATAAGGGTCTTGTTATAATGTAAAAAAATGGCAACTTTACTTTCTTAGAGCAGGACCCTTCCCCAGGCTCGGAAGTCAGCGTGAGGCTGCGGCACAGCCCTCATTTGTGTACTTACAACTTGTTTATTAAAATCTTCTTTGATTCCAATGTCATTAACAATGTTCCCAAATTTTTGCAAACACAGGGACTCAAACCACATCATAAATTAAAAGCAGGAACAGACTGCACCAGTTTGCTGGCGCTCAAACATAATTGGCTTATTGGGCCATAAACCCAACTTTTAAAATTATAATAAATAATTTTAAGTTGGAATAAAACCTATTTAATAATCAAGTAAGACTAGGACAGAAACCCTGAAATATTCTATGAAGAGCAGGGATGCATTATCCTATTCGAGTTTGTACTCTCAAATCATTTATATATTTTTCCTAACTACTTTGTGAATTCACATTTGTTCTGTTACAGGTTGGGGAATGCATATTATGTATTTGTTTAAATACTTTATGTAAATAAACTCATTTAATTATCACAAATAACCCAGGTAGAACTATTGTCCCCATGTGGCAGATACGTAAATTGAGGCCCAGAGAGGCCACACTACTAGTAAGTGACTCAGCCAGGAGTCAAACTGGGCTGTCCAGCCCTCAAGTGTGTGTTCACAGAGAAGCCACCTGTAGCGAATCAGTGTTATTACTTTTGACTTAACAGTGCCCTGGTGCAGGTGTCCAGGGAAGGGTTCCAGGAGAGGAGGGTGACACTGCTAGGAAGAAACACGCAAGGTGGAGAGCCAGAGGAACCGGAGGTGGACAGCCTGGGAAGGACATTGAAGCCACTGGGATTTCAGTTTCCTTGCTCCTAAGCAAAATGCTTGCCCAGCTGGGCTCAGGCTGGTGGTGAAGACAAACTTTGTGAAAATGTTTACTAAGTTGTAAACTCTGCATATTATCACGAATTATTTTTTCCCAAAGTTAAAATTTCTAAACACCTGACTTGCAATGGAAATGCTGCTAAAACATATCACACACTTCGCCGCCTTCTCTAGGGTGTACAGCTTTTTCCTGATGACTCAGTTTCACGTTGTAGTTAAAGAGCTATTTGTCCTATGCTGAAGCCCCCTAGTTCTTCTGTCGATTCTTTATTTTTCTTGCTCATCAGCCTGCATGCGAGAGGATAAACACGGCAGGGCAGAGCTGGGAGCTGCGTTTCCTTTCTACCTGCTGTCTTCCCTGTCAGGCTCCCTCCTCTAAAATTACCATCCCTAATCTACCATGGACTTGGAAATAATGAAACAAGCTTGTCAGAATCATGCCTCAGGTAAGAGAGTGAGTGGCTTCCAGGTGAGAGCCACATCATCCTCTTCTGACTATAGCTCATGAACGTCATCATTTAGACTAAGGTATTTGACAGCTCGGAGGCTTTTCCTGCTGAACTGCCCTGTGCCAAAGGTCGATATAAAGGACTCCAGGCCAGTGAGGTGAAATATGCCTAGTCTAAATGTATACTGAGTGTGTGGATTTTTGCAAAATTATTTAAAAGCCTTAATAATCAACTCCTGACTCACCTACTGCCTGGGTTGAGAATTCTGAATATCAGAAGACAATTTCTGGCATCACAGCACATCCCTTGAGCACTGCCTCCTCCCTTCTGCGAGGGTTCTAATATTCTTACAGTGGAATATTACAGAGCAGTTAAAAGAGCCACATATATCAACATAGTTATATTCCAAAACCATAATTTGAGCAAAATAGCAAGTTGAAGATGAATAAAAGCAAGTTGTAGTACAATGTCATTTAAAAAACAAAGTTATACAAGCAATATCATATTTTGTTTATAGACACATACATTTATAGTAAAAGATAAAGAAATGCATGGTAACAGTAAGCACAAAAATCACCAAATTTAGGACATTTGTTAGCTCTAGTGAATAAGAAGAAAAATTATATGTCAAAAAAATTTTTTTTTGCCTGGACTGGGTGTAATGTATGAATGTTAAGCAAAAAATATTTCATTATTTTATAAGTGAAGAAGAATAGGAAAAATACATCAAAATATTTATAGTAGTTAATTATGGGGGATAGGATTTTAGGTGAGATTCCTCTACTTTAAAAAATTTCCCCCAATTTGTCTATGATATTTGTCTTATGACAGAAGGACATTGATATGTAAGAAGAAAGTCTAAAAAATTCTTAAATCAGGCACAAAATCTTTTTTCCTATAATGAGGTGCTAAGCTTAATAGTATACTATTAAGTATATAAGACACACACTCATATACATACACATACTATATATGGAGTATGTAATATATACACACTATATACTGTATATGTATATGTACAAACATATGATATATAATGTAGAGAGAGAGTCACACTGGCTATACACTTCTTACTAAGATGTAAATGACTGATACATATCTTAGGAGCAACTGCAGCAGAGAAGGGAAGAAAAAGAGCAAGAAAACATTGAGTGCCTGAAAAGGTTATGAGCATGTTTGGGGTGAGGGAAGGGATGGAGGGTAGGAGGTGAAGTGAAAAGAAAAATCACAAACAACGATCACAGTTAGGAGAAAACTGGAGACCCCAAGGTAAAGTGAATGCTGCTCCATGTGACTGGCAAGCCCAGTGAGTCCCACTCATGAGGGCAGGGCTTGTGATTGTACAGTCACGGAGGGTTTCTGCTGTGTTTCCCTGGATAGTATCCCTTTGCAGTGAAGAAACAGAGGCCTGCGTTTGCTGGGTTGCTGTCCCTTCTCTCCCAGGATAAGGACAAGGTTGAGAACAGGCTGGTTCATGTCTGAAGTCTGCTTGCTGCCCAGCCTGCCTCAGGCCTGTGGCATCTCACCAGGATCTGCTGCCCTGGAATCCTTCGGAAGAAACGTCTGTTCTACCCTGATCACTGTCAACAACAGTGATTTTTAATTAATGGAAGCGGATGCATTTCTTTAATACATACAGAAGTAAAAGATTGATTTATGTCTTTTGCACACGCATAGGGATAGCTTAATTTAATGGAGCTGAAACGGGATGGGGAGAGGGTCTTAGTGAGACCCATCTGGCCCAGCTCCTGTGTGGTATGGATCACTTCCCACTCACGACAGAGATGCTAATGTGAGAGCTACTTTCAAACACCATAGGATGCGGTGTAATTACACTGTTCATAAAAGAATTCCAAACTGGGCTCTGTTTTGAATTTGATGGAACGTAATGAGAAATCTCTGTGGCAGATGACATTCTTCTTTCAATTAATGGCTTACTTGCTCAAATCATCCCCAAAACCATTAGGCACTAATTAGAGAGATTTATGGCCTCTGAAAGGACCTAAACCAAACATTCTTCAACTAGAAAGTGCAGTAAAGCTATCTCCTTTGAGGACTTCCCAGAGGTCATGTATTTAAATGAAATGTGAGTAGACAAAAGAATTTTCTAGAACACTTTCCATGCAGATTTGAAAGTCAAATCGCCCAAATGAAAATCTCATTAGACCAGTTCACAGTGTTTCATTCATTCCTTCCATCTTTCAGCCATTCATTCATAAAAATCACCCAACAGACATTTATGGAACATTATTAGGAGCAAGATGTAGGGCTTGGCTGTGTTAAACTGAAAGGATGAATCGAAAGGGAAATCTCTCATAAGAGACTCTGCATGTTGGAAAGAGAACAGAAGTTAGAAATCCTTAATTTAAGTTTAAGCTTTCCCACTTGTTAGTTATGTGACTGTGAGCAAATCACTTAACCTCTCTGAGAGTCGAAGTCCTCAAAATGAGGATAAATAATTCCTGCCTTTCAAACATCATAGAATTGCACTGAGTAAAATAATGTATATGAAATCTGGCCATAAAGTGTGGCATAAATGTAAGAAGCTATTGATATTAAAATACTTACTGCCCAGGAGGGGAGATTTAAAGCACCCAGAAATACCCATCATCCAGGGTGCCAACCATTAATAATGAGATTCTAAAAATATTATTAGGTATAGAATTTATTTGAGTACAAAACTTTAGAATAGTCACCTGGGAAACACTGACTCCAAAGGGATGGAGTCAGTGCTCCAAAGTGGGGAAGCTAAGGTTTCACTGACATAGGCAGAAACAGTTTTAGCAGAGTTGAAACATTTTACATACAAGGCCAATGCGTACATTACAGCTATTTGGTTAGTACACTGTGCTACATTCCAAGGACGACTGCAATAAAGAGGAGTAATGTTTGGAGGGAGTCATCTCTGTTCCTAATCATTTGTAGGAAAAGAAAAGAGAGAAGTTGCAACTGCATGCTATGTGACTCAGGCTACATAGCCACATTCCTCTTAAGGCTCAGAATAAAGTTTCAGCACCTTTAGGTTTGAATTAATTTCACAAAGATGAAAAAAACAAAAAAACAAAAAAAACCAATGCTATTTTGATAGAGACACAAATTTAGTTATTGGTTCCAAATATCTATTGAGCTCTAACATCACCAGATGATGTGCTCAAATGAAGTGTAAAGGGGTTTAGATGAGGAAGAATTATCTATGGGTTCTTTAAATCCTCCCCACCCCCACTACAATTATTCCCCAGATCTTACAGAATCCTTATGATGATCAGTGTGGCTCTCATTTTTTCAACTACTAAATAAAACTCACTGTGCATAGATTGATTTCCTTTCATTACACGGATCTTATTATTTGTTCTGAAAATAATCTTATCCCAGCCTCTCTCTGCCCTGCCTCCTGCTTTCTCTCAGTTGAAGATGAGAAATTGAGGCAATGGACAAATTTGGAGGCACACAGACCTGCCAGGCCTCTTCCTGGTCCAAGCAGGGAGAACCAGGAAAGTTGCATAACATCTCTGTCTTGGTGATCCCTGTGCAGTGGGGCAAACTGCAACAGCCCTACAGTGTCTTATATAGGGCTGAGAGCAGCTTATGTAAGGCTTCTGGCATACTGAACATGCTGAGCAATTGCAGCCATTATGCTTGTAACAAAGGCCATTTTAATCCATCTGCCTCGCTTCCTCCATTCGTGTAATGACTCAGGTTTTGATAGAGGATTTGATTTAACTGAGTCATGTGGGTTTTTTTCATTTATTGATTTGGAAGAAGAACAATAAGTATGGTTTAATTTTTTTTCAGTAGACTTTAAGCCAGTTATTCAAGAGCTATAGACATGAGAAAACAGATATAAATAGGCAAAACACTTGCTTCTTCTCTTATGATCCCTAGAACTGCAGAACCACAGAGTCCCGTTTCTTTTGAATCCATTTTTAGCCCCAGTTTTTTTCTCAACAATTTCCCATATGGCATGGTTTATGCATCTTCTGCCAAAGGCAGGGGATGTCACCTTTTTGGTTTGGCCACTCTCACTTCAATAATTCAGTTAATAATTACGTGTTACTTTTAAGCACATAATGAGAAGGGAATGGCAAATCATCTAGCTGTAAAACATGAAATACTTTGATTTAATACAATGCCTTTCCTTCCGTGGTAGTTCAAATACTTGTTTCAGTTGTCATAGTAATAGAAATAGGTGTTTGTTTTGTTTTCTACCTGCGATGTAAAAAATGCTTTACAAAGACAAACTCAAATCTGCTGAATTGATGCTGTAAAAGCAGTGAGCCTTGGGTGGAGGAGGATGCAGTGATAGGAAGTGGATTGATGCTGTAGGAGCAGTGAGCCTTGGGTGGAGGAGGATGCAGGGATAGGAAGTGGAAAGGGCAACGGCCCTGTGACCAGTGAAAGGATGCCCTGTGAACTGGATCCTTGAAAATGACCTTTGATTCCCCTCACAAAAGCACTCAAGGATGTCCTGAGGTTGTTACCAGTCACTCGTACCACCTGGGGGCAAATAGCCAGAGCCTCAGAGTTGTGGAGTGGAGCCAAAAAGGCAAACCACCCCTCTTCCCAAAATAGTGGAAAGAATATTTTAAAAGTGTCGGTAGTATTAGCCCCTGGGTGCCTTCTTGGGAACTTGGAGGCCAGGGGGGTTTGCTTCTCGGAGGGAGGAGAATGCTTTGTATAGTTGTCTTTTGAGTTTTTACATCATTTACTTCCAGCAAAGGAATTTGTATGCTTACCTGTGTTTGTTGGTCTCTTTCCACCAACTATCACTTCCTTCATGGCATCACCCAACATGTGGAAATATATCTGTGTGATATATTCCTGGAAATCCAACTGCTAGGCCAAGACTAGAACTCTGTTTTTAATAAGGGATGGTAAAAAGTGCAACCAAAATGAAAACTCCTATTCAGTAACTTGGGATTGGGAAAGAAACTCCCATGATAAAACATATTAACCACAGGTCTAGACTGTATACCATTCCTGTTAGACAGGGATAGTAAGAAAAATGATAGGACCAGCAGATTCAAAAGGCATCTGCTTGTTGAATCATTATCCAGGCAATGGGATACATGCATTGAGCAGCCAACCTGTCTGTTTCAGTTTTTACTTTTGGGAGGAAAGATCTGTCCAGTGAACTGAAGGACTACCCCAAAAGAAGGCTCTTGGGAAGGATCCCCTTGTAAGGCTCTATCACCTCAACAAAACACTTCTGAGTTTTGTCAGTATCCTTTGTACTTGGGCCCGGGTACTTCCTAAGCAGCCCAAGATCAACTCAAATTTGCTCACTGGGCTTAGGCTGTTGGGCTTTAGCGTCCACAAAATTCCTAGCTAATTATTTATTTCATTTTGAGAGAGTTCAGTTGCTAAACCAGTAAGATCTCTCCATAGCTGGTTTCTTCCTGAAGGTACATCATCTTGGCCACCTGTTGTGATGACCATATCCTCTTTGCTTACGATAATAAAAGCTGACGTCTGGAACTTGTTCCTCTACATTCTTCTTCATCCAACTAGGGAGCCTAGTAGAAAGTGGTTTGAAGGTATATGAAATCACGGTGCTCCAACATCTTGGATAGCACTGTTATAATTTTGAAGTTATCAAACTTTCCAAGTCAGGGCACCTACCTTGTTCACAGGAAAGGTGCAAAGCTGATAATATGATCTATGTAGTTTAGTAAGCCACATGATTAATGTCTCATTCTGGACCTTGGAAATCTTATTTTCTGACCTCGCTTTTTCTCTATCTGCTTTTAGTGAAGTATCCTTGGACTAAAATTGGTCTTTCCTCCTCTACCTTAACCAAGATCACAAGAAATAATCAATATACTTTGACAGCTTTACAATTGACTATCAAATCCCATGAATCTTAGCGACTAATTAGCCTCACTGTCAGTGGGCACATGCTCAGAATTCCAGAAGGCAAAATCTATATGACTTAGCAAACAGCATTGTTACTGCAACACATAGACCCGAAACCATCTTCCTTCTCAGCCCAATTTTGTCCATTTTTAACACTGTCCTTTCATGGCTCTTTGATTTTATAGATAAATTCTAGAATCAAAATTTTTGTTAAAGTTGCATCAAATTCATAGACTAATTTGGAGAGAATTATTTATTTACATTATTGAGCCTTCCTATCTATGTACATGGTATATCTCCCATTTGTTTAGAAATTAAAGACATAAATCTAGGTCTCTTTTAATAGTTAAACATATTTGCTAATATCTTTCGATAAGTCTTATGTTTTTCCAAAAAGGTCTTGCTCCTTTTCAATGCATTATTTTTTCTTTGTTCATTTCACATAGCTCAGATCACTGAGCATATATGTAGCTGTTATTTTCCTTGTTATTCCTTGTTATTTCCATGTGAATTCCCTAAATTCACATCTAGGCTGAATCAACTACTTCAAGTACAAAAATGATTGTAATAAGAAAAGCTATAGGTCACATTTGAATATGGCATGTGTGGGAGCTCTAGTGACTAGGGTCATCCTATTTAAGACATTTATTCTTTATTCATTTGCCCATTCAACCTCCCTTTTTCTCATAATACAATTTTAAATAACACATATTTTCAGCTTTTTAAAAAGTCTGCTTTACCTCACAGCTCATCATATTAATTAATTAATTCCATGAACATCTGTTAAGTTTTTCCCCATTTACAGAATGAAACTGGAAACTAGAAGTTTATGGTACATTTTGTGGTGGAATTCAGTGATACCTAACAAGAGTACTTTCCCCCTCTGCTCCTACCCCAGAGTGCACATCCTCTGAAATGATTCCTCCTGACTTGTTCAGAAGGAATAGCAGGTTCCCATGTCAAGGTACAAACTTACCCACAGGAATGCTTCTACCACATAGGGAATCACTGGCAAGTTCACTTTATTGAACACTGTCAAGAGGAGTAGATGGAAGAAGCATTTCACAGATTTTCCATGTATGGGCAACAGCCACTGATTTTTATGGAAAAAGCACTATGAGTTACTATTGTCACCTTTGAGGAGTAATGGGTTACTGAATGAGCCCATGTCACATAAAATGTCAGGCCAAGGACTTAGAGTAAGGGAAACAGTGGCTGAAGGAAGCTATAATTGCTTAGACTGCATGAAACTAAGCTTGGCTAGAGTCAGGGGCAGGTGAGAATTAGAGAAGGCTCCCTCTTCCATTCAACAGTGCTGATGTTGATGCCAGCTAGACTGGCCCCATGGTGGAAGCAGAGGCAGGGCAGAAGTTAGGGTGAGGCCTTGCACCAACCCATATTCTTCCCCCTGCCATCATCCATGCCACTCTTCATGGCCCAGGACCCACAGTGCATGGACTTTTATTTCTCTGAGTATAAGCCCTGCCATGTGTCAACTTCTACTACCACTCTCACCTCCCACTAAATAAGAGGGTCTTGTGTCTCATTCTTTGCAGTCTCAAGTCTATCTTTCCTATGTTGTTTTCTAGATACTCCAATAAATTCATCCTTGCTCGTGTATTATGGCTGTGCTCCCTCATTCATTCATTCATTCATTCATTCATTTATTCAACAGGCAGTTACTGATTTCCCCATATGTGTTGCTCTGTACTAGGCTCTGTACATAACAGAGATAAAAGACACAGCCTCTACCTTCAAGGAACTCAAACCAGTGGGGGACTGACAAATAAGCAACTAAATTACAATTAACTCAGTTCCATGCAACACACATTCACTAAATACCTACCACTCAGGAGACATTTTAATAGGATTGCCTTAATCCAACTGATGACTTTAATTGGGAATTCAGGCAAGATGGAAACTGTGTGAAAAGTGTATATAAAATGTATTGTGAACTACAAATATTCGCTATTACTATGAAGCACACAAGTTGACCAAGTCAAAGTTATTGCTATTGCTTCAGCCTCTCAGCTCTCTAGGCATAGGTAGAGATAGTGAGGAAAATGCCATTTTTACCTGAAGCTCCAGACAACTCCTATCAACAGATGAATGAATGTTTCCCTTCAAAGAGTGCTACCTCTTTTGGCTCTACTGAAGCCCTGGCTGGTGGTGACAGATGGAAGAATGGTCACCTCCAGAAGTCAGCAAGGGGTTAAATACTCCTACCTTTTTTGTATCCATTTCCCTTGCCCTTGATGGGGGAGAAAGAACACTCCTCCTAGCAGAGACCCCCCCCTTCACCTGGTGGGTGTCCGACTGGAAGCGAAAAGATGGATAAGGAAGGAGTCTCCAGTCCATCAAGGCTAGCTATAAAGTATATGTTAATGCTTTTTCATGATTTTCTCTGGAAGTCAAGGGGACTGTTGCCCTTGGTGATCCCAGAGAAACTTGAAAGAGATCTGATTTGGACCAATCCTCATCCAATCAAAATTCAGGACCACAAGTTCAATTACTGTCCTCTGCCACTCTGCAGAAAAACTTCTAAGTCATGACAGAAAACAAGAATTTGATCTGACAAGTATAGGAGATTTCACACAAGTTAATAGAACTTTGAATTATGAAGCCACTTGAAAATAGCTTTGGACTAAAGATTTTCTCCATGACAGTTATTCTTATTTTCTTGCATTTCTGAAAATGCCCAGACAGAGCCCAGTTACTTCTCCATACTGAAGTGAAGAATTTTATTTCTAATTTTTGCGTGTGTGACAGGTGGGGGTGGGGGCAGCAAAGAGGAATTTTATTTACCATTTTCTGAGACCTCTTGTGCCACTTTGGGTCATCCAGGAAGCAGATGCCCATCAGAATAAAATAAGCAGAAGGGAAATGTTTGTGAAGGGTCCTGAGACAGAGCAGGAGTAGACAGGGAGACCTTTTAGGACCCCATGCAGAGCTGAGACCTGTGCAAGGAGAGAGGGAAAAAGGAGAACTGGGTATGAGGAGGTTTACGGTGCAGTGAAACTGATTAACTCTGAGCCAGGCCAAGAGGAAGCCCCAGAGCAAAGATTTCGTTAGAGGACTCCAAGTTGGGCAGGTACGGCTGGTTCTAGCAGCTTTATCATGATTGGCCACTGGATAGAAACAATCAGTGGAGAGCAAAGCCTCAACAGGAATGCTGCATTAGATCCACAGGTGCACAGCTCAAAACTGCCTGTGAATTGCTCTCCTTGACGGTTCTTTTGAAGAGAGATTTGAGTGGAGCACCTCAATGGCTACCACATCCACTCCTTGTGCCACACACATTCATTTCTCCACGTGTTTTCAGTGAACAGCTTCCCTCCTATTCCTGCGGGCTTCTCTTCCTGAGGAGAAACTGAGGTTAGTTGGGCAAACTCAGTCCCAACTCTGCAGTTGGTCATTGTCTCCCTTCTCCACTGTCCATGCTCAGTGTCACCTCACCAGGCCTTGAGAGCTTGTCCAGTGGTATGAGCCCAAACTCTCATTCCTAAGTAATCTGAGCCCTCAGTACAACCGGATAAATAATCCTAAAAGGTGCCCAGTTGGCTCCACTGAGTTTCACATATATTCCTCCCTGTTCCCATTGTGTAAAAGTAACCTTACCTCCCCTGCTGTCCACGGACAATTTTCCCTACCCAAATGATGACTTCACCTCTCACCTTCTGGTATGTGGACACCAGCAGTCGTAAGTGCCCAGGAGGCAACCATAACTTGTAGTTCAATGGGACACGTGATATATCCCCGCAAGAATGTACCCTCTTTAGAGACTAGAACCTCTAATCCTACAAAGCCCAGTATTGTGGGAGTGTAAAGCACAAAGTCCCTGGATGGCTCAGTGGAAATGATGGCAAGTGGGCCTACTCTCGTTTGCAATCCTTGATTCCTGGATAGTTCAGACCTATTCAGACTGTGTTATGACAGTGAGTGGGACGGTTAGCAAAGCCATGGGGCAAAACTAAATATCGTTGTCTGTTCCATGTAAATGCAGACTGTTTCTGCTCCTTCTTTCTAATTGGAACAAAAAAGAATGCCAAATCAACAGCCACATACCATGTATATGAGAATTTATGAAATTACTGTAGCAAAGATACTATGTTCAACACAGAACTATAATCCAGGCTATTGCTTAATTAAGTTTATGGTAGTCTGTAGCCATTCTTCATGATCCTTCATGTGTCTTCAGGGGCTAGACTGATGAATTAAATGGAGATATGATAAGAACCACCATTCATCCCTGCAATCTTTAGGTTTTAAATGGTGGCACCAATGTCCATCATTCATACCTCCCCCACTCTGACCTACTGAAAAAATTTTGAATGCAATATTGTTTTTATTCACTATTTTCTCCAGGAGGCCAAAACCAGAAGGCTTTGGAGGCTTCTACTTGGCCTTCCCCACTGTGCTAGTTCCTACCCGCAGGCCAGGGGTTCAATGTAAGAGTTGTTCCAAATACAAAATATAGGTCCCTGTGAACTCATAGTAAGCCAGACTTGCCAGATCTCCATTTATTAGGGATCTATAGAAACATTCTGGGTCTCTGGGTTTTAATGTCAACTCAGACTCTGTGTCCAATACTTCTTTGAAATGTCTAGCCACTCCACTTTCCCAGTATACAGTCACACAAGTAAATGGCCATTGGTCCCTTTGAGGAAGGACTGAGGAAATCATTACAGTGTCTACACACTATGGTATAGCAGGGTCCTTCCTCCTAGGGACCCAGTCACCTCTTTAGTCAATGGGTTTCAGATCAGAAAATTGGCCGAGGGCCAGTAACTGAGCAAGTGATCATGACCTTGTATTGAGGTAACCTACCTCAGCCTCCTTCTCCTCTATTCTTACCTTCTTCTAAGGGCATTAAGCAGCACTCTTGGCTTCCCACCTATCTGGCCATATTACATTGACCATCTCCACAATTTCCTGTGTTCAAGCACCTTTGGCTGCCCCGACATTGCCCAGTCATTGTGGTAATGGCAGCCTGTGGCATCCAGTGGTTAATGCTGCCACCTGGCCTCTATGACTTCAGGGCTCCATTCCTCCCATTCCTATACATAAGCCCAGCTCTCCGTTGCCACCATGGGTTTCACCAGCACGTTCCTGATGGCCCTAGTGAATGCTGTGTCTTCTGGGCTTTTCTATGCAATACAGTCTTCAAGTGGGTTTCTGACCTCACATAAAATATTGATTCCAACATTCTTTCCTCCTCAAGTCTTTTTATTCCTTCCTCTACCAGCCTCTGCTGGGGCAACTCAGGGAAGTTCACTTTGCTCAATGTTAGCCATTGCTTTCTTTAGGTTGCTGAGAGCCACCTTAGCCAGGCATTGGCCCCATACTGGGGAGTTCTTGCCTGTGTCCTAAGAAAGTGCACCAAGTCCATGAATTCCTGTTAATGCAGTTTTACATTCTGCTCCTCCTGATCAAGCACCCTGAAAATCCGATTTCAAGGCTACTCCCTTTCCTGTGCTGGTACATACTACCTAATTTTTCAGCTCTTTCTGGGTATAATCTCTTCCCTGATTTATCAAGCCCATCATGTCCTCAGTCACAATATGCTGGGATTTAACTCTAGTTATCAGCCTGTTAGCCAGGAGAGGAGGTGTGGGCAGCTATTGAGGGGCACTTGTTGCCTCAGAGGGAAGGGCTTCTTCAGCATCTTCCCACAAGGGGAAGTACCAGCTCTTAATAGAGATGCAGGGAGGGGGGTTGCCTTAGCAAGTTCTGAAAGTGCAGAGGAGTCTACATGACTAAAATTCTTGAGGGCATCCACCTAGGTTCCAGGGTCCCAGCTTTTCCCAACCAGCCCTCTGACTAGCATAACAGCCCTGTCTTAACTGAGCAGTTAAACATCTCTGGAGCTCTGGAAAACTGAATCCTGCATCCTCTCTTCAACTTTGATTATCCTCCTACTGCAGTGGATGAGAGGCCTCTGGCTCTCACACTTAGTTCTGAATTGTTCATTAACTGCCCTCTGTTTCTCATTATCCCTCCACGGGGTGTCAATACAATATAGTAATAACTGTCCTTGTAGCTATTGCTCTCCCCAGATATCTAAAATGCCTGAATCACTGCACTGGCAAAGGCATTCTCCTCTATTGGGACATATTTTTCTTGTCACTACCAATGACATCTTCAGCAATTGAGCCACACCACCTTATTCCAGGGACTATCTGCACCCCACGTTTCTCTCAGGATGGCATTCTTTTGCCAGCTGTGTGGTGAGTGAGCTGGACCCCAAACCCCATTCTGTGTACCAGCTATTATCATTTTGAGTCCTTCAAGAGCAACACCAGATGGAACTAGAAGTGCTGGAAATTCACTGGGGAAACATTTGTGAAGGGAAGAAATGGCAGGAGTAGGTGGGAATGGCCGCTAGAAGCGGCCAAAGGAAGCAGCCAAAGGAAGCAGCTAAGAAAGGAGGATGGGTAGGTAAGCCCCAGACTGCAGGACAGATCTGAGAAGGGCTTAGCAAGGCAGATGAGGAGCCCAGAGCAAAGCTGGCCATCACAGGAGGCCTATGTCAAACAGGAATGGCATGGGGCTGGTATCCAGGCGGTGCCCAGTCTTGGCTGGTGTCATTGCCAGGGCCACACACAACGCCTCAATGTGAACTCCACTGAAGATCCAAATGTGCAGCTGCTGGAAATTGCCTGCCAGTGGCCCTTCTCCCAACAAGCTCTCTTAAAAGGTTATCTTAATTGGGAATCAATTGTTTGATGCATCTGCCCACAGAAGTGAGAACCCAGATATCTGGATGTCAGACCAGTGGCCAACCTCCAGCGGGACAGAAACTTGGAGAGCTGAATTAGTTCCCCATTGGCTACGGGGAAGAGTTCAAGCCATGGGTGAGGCCTTCCTTGAGACTTTTTTTTGGGAGTAAGTTCTATAGCAGCGGTATCTCCTGATTTCCTTTGGCCCTGTTAGAATTCTTACCCCCATAGGTTGAGCTTCTGTATGCAGAACAAGATTTTCCTGTCTGCCCTAAGCAGCTGTAGTTTAGGACCAAACCTGGTGGTTTTGGAAACTCAAGGAAGTATTTTCCTCTGGGCTCAAGGGGAAGTAAATTCAGCCATTAAAAGGACTGGCTTATTGTGATCAAATCTGACCATTCTAAACACCTGATCTTAGACTCCACTTTAATTTTTCTACTAATTGCATCAAATATCCTCTCTGATAGGCTTGTCTTCAAACACTAGAGGTCTAATTTGTTTGATTAAGGAAGAGAACAAAGGAAGAGTTAGAAATTGAAAGCAAGTAAATCAACTAAATTCTCCCTAAGAAGAGGCTGATAAGAGGGACTGCCCGAGCAATGAGCTCTAAACATCGCTGTGCGGGACATTGGATTTTTCAGGAAGCTCATTTCAAGGAAGTTATAAATACAACCTTCTAGAGGCTAGAGCAAAAGAAAAGCCAGAGTCTGTCATGAGGCAGCAAACAGGGAGTGTAAAGCGGCCTTACCAGGCAGCGCCCCAACAGGGTGCGCACGGGCTTTGGAGAGCAGGCACCCCTCTCCTTAGAGGCAGCTGGAAGACTTTGGGCAAGGCAGTTGATGTCTGTAAGCCCCTATTTCCTTATTGATAAAACAAAATAAGAAAAATACCTTTGTTTCTGGTGTATTTAGAGGAATTAAGAAGCAAAACAGCATGGCATAGTTGGTAAGCGTGGGTTCTGGAGTTAGAAGCCCCATCTGTCCCTGAGCGGTTCAACTTTGATACAGCCACTGAACCTCTCTAAGCGTGTCAGTTGCCGCTCTTTCAAATGGAGGTGTGGATCCCAGGGTTATGGAGTTGTTGTGATTATTAAGTCCAAAATGCACAGACAGTATTTAGCACAGGGACATATAGTGGTGCCGCTTCCTGCCTTACACTTCGGTGAGCACCAGCTCCCCTTCCGACTGTGGGCACCGGCATTTCTTCTCCGAGGGTTTTTCTTGCCACCAGACCAGCTTTGCTGCCGGAGAGGTAGGCCAAACACTCCAAGGAATATATGTCCCCCAAGGAATGGCCCTCAGCCAATGTCTGATGGTAACTGGTGTGCAAATACTCCTGTAACCTTCCCTCTGGAATAGGGTAACTCAGGTGAGAGTCTCATGTTTCTCTAATGGCAACGAACCTTATAATGCACTTTTAATTGGCTTTTCCTCTCTGTCTTGCTTCCCTACTCCCCTACCATTTTTTTCCTCCATCTCCCAAGTAAAATACTTGCATTTGAATTCTTATCTCAGGGTCTGCTTCTAGGGGCATCTAAGAAAGGCAGTCACACACACACACACACACACACACACACACAAACCCCTAGCTGTGATTATTGTACGAAATATGTTTTATAAAATACAAACCACCATGCTGCTATAAAGACACATGCACACGTATGTTTACTGCGGCACTATTCACAATAGCAAAGACTTGGAATCAACCCAAATGTCCATCAGTGACAGACTGGATTAAGAAAATGTGGCACATATACACCATGGAATACTATGCAGCCATAAAAAAGGATGAGTTTGTGTCCTTTGTAGGGACATGGATGCAGCTGGAAACCATCATTCTTAGCAAACTATCACAAGAACAGAAAACCAAACACCGCATGTTCTCACTCATAGGTGGGAACTGAACAATGAGATCACTTGGATTCGGGAAGGGGAACATCACACACCGGGGCCTATCATGGGGAGGCGGGAGGGGGGAGGGATTGCATTGGGAGTTACACCTGATGTAAATGACGAGTTGATGGGTGCTGACGAGTTGATGGGTGCAGCACAGCAACATGGCACAAGTATACATATGTAACAAACCTACACGTTATGCACATGTACCCTAGAACTTAAAGTATAATAATAAAAAATAATTAAAAAAATAAATAAATAAAATACAAACCACTATATGTATAAATATTAGTACTAATAAAAATATTTGTCAAATTCTCAGTAAAAAAGAAGGCATCCCACAACATCAACTCTAGCAGGTCCAGAAAGAACTTGAAAGTCCTCTTGTTTATTCCTACCAGCAGTCTCCACTCTTGCCCATCTCAGTGCCCTGCAGCCCAGCACATTCATACTGTCTGCACCTTGGAACCTGCCCATATAATAGTATATGAGTGAGTAGCTTTCTGAGGCAGACTAGGGCAGAGAAAGAGATGTCTCCATCACAACCTCTTCCCTTCTCAGATCTAATGTCAAGTTTGGACCTAGCTATTCTAGGGAAAACAAAGGGGCCTGGCCACTCCACAAAAGGCTGACAGCTCCCAGGATGCCTGGAGCTGCCCGGAGGTCATTGGGTTTAAACTTCTGTCCCAGCAAGAGGTCTATTTCTTCCTCTACCCTCTTGAAATCTGCCAAATGTGTTTTGTAAAGCATACCCTTAATAGGTCAGTGTGAAAACCAGCCTCTGCAGATTGACAAAATCCCAGGTTCTGAGGCTGCCTTGCCGCTGCCTCCCCTGAAGCACCTGCCCAAACCAAGCCAGTCCCGCTGAATCCCATTCCTGTCATGTCACGAATGAATCCTGTTTTACATAGAAATGAAATAGGGCCCAGAGGAGTTTTCTTCCAGAGTTCATTTTCAGTTCAGTTAGCACGTCTTGGCCTATGGGGAATCCCAAATGCCAAAACAGCACTTCCCAGCCAGGTGGGCTGGCCTGTCTTCACATCCTGAGAGCACCTTCCACCAGGGTAGCAAAATGACTAGTGGGGAGTGGGGAGGAGGTAGGACATCCTGAGCCACTTTTGATCATGGGGGGAACCTGTGATGGCAGAGATTCAATTTAGCATATTGGAATTTATTTTCTACATCTCATGTATAATCTAGAATTAACCTTCCCAAGGGCAGGGATATTTTTGTTTGTGTACAGCTATATTCCCAGCACCTGGAACAATGCCTGACATATAGCAAGCACTCAATATTTTGTTTTCTTTAAAAATATTAAGCTATATTTTACATGTAATGAAATGCACAAAACTTAAGTGGGTGATGAGTTTTGGCAAATGTATACACCCATCTAATCCAAACCCAAATCAAGATATAGAACATTTCCGTCACCTCAGAATATTTTCTAGTGTCCCTTCCCAAGCAATCTTCTTGCTTCATCCTAGAGGCAACTGATGGGTGGATTTTTATCACCTTAGATTATCTTGGACTTTATATAGATGAAATTCATACAGTATGTACCTTTCACATATGACTTCTTTTGTTCAACTTAATATAGTTCAGATTAGTTCAGATTCATCCATTTTGTTGCAGGTTTCAGTGATGCCTTTCTTTTTAATGCTAAGCAGATTACGTTTATGAATAAATGTATCCTGATTTGTTTATCTATTCTCATGTTAATAGACAGTTGTTTCCTGATTTTGCTGATCATGATTAAAGCAGTTATGAATATTCTTGTACAAGCGCTTTTGCATATGGATTCATATGTGTTTGTTTCTCTGGATAGCTAGGAATGGAATTGCTGGGTTATAGGATAGGCACCTATTTAACCTGACGAAAAAGAGCCAAACAATTTTCTAAAGGAATCATACCAGCAATATATATTCTCACTAACATTTGGTGGTGTTAACCTTTTTAATTTCGGTTATTCTAGTGGGTGAGAAGCAGAATCTCAGTGTGGTTTTAATTGATATTTCTCTGATAACCAGTAATATCGAACATATTGTTATGGCACGCAGATAATTTGGATATCTTCTTCTGTGAAGTGTCTGTTCAACTCTGGTCAATTTTTGTGTTGGGTTGTTTGATTGTTTATTATTTATGTTAGAGACTTCTTTAATTATTCTGGTTGCAAATATTTCATCAGAAAATAAATAAGTAAGCCTCAGAATTGGAAGAAAGTCAGGGCACAAGTTTTTGATGTTGATGAAGTCCAATTTATAAATTCTTTTCTTAAATGGTTAGTGCTTGTTGTGTCCTGTTTAAAACATCTTTGCTTATCCCAAGCTCACAAAGATATTCTCCTATGTTTTCCTGAAGAGGCTATATAAGGTTGGCCTTTACGTTTAAATCTACAATCCAACTCAAAATTAATTTTTGTGCATGGTCTGAGGTAGCAGTTGAGGTACATTTTTGCTATACAGTTGTTCCAGCATCATTTGTAGAAAAGGCTTCTCTTTCCTTATGGAATCACCATGATGTCTTTAAAGAAGATCAACTGACCACATATGTATAGGTGTATATCTGAACTTTATTCTGTTCCACTGAACTGTCTGCCTGCCCGTGTCTGAATACCATCTTAATTACTATAGCTTTGTATTTACTCATGAAAGTAGTGTGTGTAAATGCTCCAACTTTGTAGTTTTTTAATGATTGTTTTTACTATTCTGTTTACTTTTTATTATGATCTAAATTTTAGTGTCAACTTGATAATTTCTACAAAAAAAAAACCTACTTGGATTTTAATGCTACAGCAAATCTCTAGATCAAATTAGGGAGAAACGATAGCTGAACAATATTAAGTATTCTCATCCATGAATATGATGCATCTCTCCAATTCTTTATGTCTTCTTCATATATTTCAGTGATGTTTTATAGCTGATAGTTTTCAGTATAGAGGTCTTGCACATCTTCTAGTAAATTTATTCCTCAGTAATTTATGCTTTATAATGCTGTTATAAATATAAACTTTTATATTTAATGTTCTAGTTTTTATTCCTAATATATAGAAATACAATCTATTTTTATATATTGGCTTTGTATCCTGTGACCTTGCTAAATTCACTTATTAGTTTGAATAGTTACGGTAGATTCCTCTGAAATCAGATTATTTATGTCTGCAACCTCTGACAGTTTCACTTCTTTTTTCTAATTCTTTTGTCTCTTACTTTTTTAATCGTTGCTTTTTTCCCTGGCTAAGATCTCCAATACAATGTTGAGTGTAAGTGCTTTATTTGAACAGATAATCTTGACTTGTTACTAATCTTAGAGGGGAAACATTCAGTATTTTACTTCTATTATATCATTTAGCTGTTGTTATTTTGTAGATTGCCTTTATTAGATTGAAAGAGTTTGCTTTTATGCCTAATTTGTTAAGAGCTTTTATTTTCATCATGAATTAATGTTGGACTTTGGTCAAACGCTTTTTATGCATCTATTGAGCCAATTGTATGTTTTCTCCTTGATTCTGTTAATACATGAACTTACTTTTATTGATTTTACTTATATTAAACCAACGTTGACTTCCTGGAACAATGCCCCACTTGGTCTTTATGTATTATCCTCAATTGTTGATTCTAATTGCAATATTGGTAAGAATTTTTGCATCTAGGTTTATGAGGAATATTAGTCTGTAATTTTCTTTTCTTTAGTGTCCTTGTCAGATTTAGGTATTATAGTTATGCTGACCTTATATAATTAGCTGGGAAACATCTCCTTCTCTTCTCCATTCTGACAGTTTGTATAAGATTGATACTGTTTCTTGCATAAATGTTAAATGGAGCTCACTAGTGAAGCCATGCAACCGGGAGTGTGTGTGTGTTTGTGTGTGTATTTTTTAAATTATGAATTCAAATTCTGTAACAGATATGTATAGCTATTCAGATTTTATATTTTTTTCTTGTGTTAGTTTTATCTTTCAATAAATTTGTCTATTTCATCTAAATTACCAAATTTGTTGGCATTAAAAATTGTTCATAAAATTTTCTTATTATTTTTTCAGTGACTCTAGGAGCTGTAGTAATGTCCTCTCTCATTCTTAATATTGTTGAATTATTCTCTTTTTTTTTCTTGATCCCTCTTCCTCTGAGCTCATCAATTTTGTTAATCTTTTTTAATGAAACAACTTTTGGCTTTGTGGATTTTGCCAATTGTTTGTATTTTTATTATTTTATTGACTTGAACTGTTATATTTATATTTTTATATTCTACATATTTTGGTATAATTTGCTCTTTTTTTCCTAACTTTTTTGGTGAACGTTTAGATCCTTGATTTTATATCTTACTTGTTTTCTATTGCAAGCATTTAATGCTACAACTTTTTTTCTAAGGATTTCTACAGTTGCATCCCACAAATTTTGACATGTCATTCTCTCATTTTCATGCAGTTCAAAACATTTTTAAATTTTTCTTATGATTTCCTCTTTGACCCTTGGATTATTTACAAAGTGTGTTGCTAAATTTTCAAATAGTTGAGGATTTTCATAGATATGTTTTTTGTTATTGATTTCTCATTTAATATGATGAGAGAACATATATACAATCATTTGAAATGCATTCAGATTTGTTTTACATTGTCAAACACATTGTTCCACGGACGCCTGAAAAGAATGCATGAATTAGATTATATTTGTTGGCTGAGTTATTGAAATCTACTATATGAGAAGTCAGCAAACTTTCTGTAAAGAGCTAGAAATTCAATATTTTCAGCTTTGTAGGCCACACACTCTCAATAGCAACTATTCATTTCTGCTCCTATAATACAAAACCAGCTATAAACAATACCTAAGTAAATAAGGTAACCAGATTTGGCTGTAGTTTTTAGATGGGTTTAGTTTTAAGACCCTAGTTCTACATTGTTGCTGATTTTCAATCTATACATTCTTTCAATTAATGAGAGAGGACTGTTAAAATCTACACTCATAATTGTGGATTTGTTTAGGTTTTAATTTAGTTGTATTGATTTTTAGCTTTATTCCTGTATTGCTTTTGGACTTGATGTTTAATTTGGTCTAATATGAACAAAGTCAAGTCAACGTTCTTATAATTAGTGTTTGTACAGTATAGTTTTTCCGTTCTTCTTTTTGTATTTAAAGAATCTCTCTCATAAACTTTGTATTTAAAGAATATCTCTCATAAACAACATACAAGTGAATCTTTCCTTTTTATTCAATCAAACAATCTCTGTCTTTTAATTGAACCATTTAGTTCATTTATATTTTATTGATATGGTTAGGCTTAATTTGACCAATTCATTGCTTCTTTCTACTTATCGCTTCTTTCTTGACTCCTTTGTTTTCCAAAAAAAAATTTTTAAAAATTTAAAACACATTTTAATTTTAAAACATATTTTATTTTACCTCACCTACAGGCTTTTAAGCTATGTATCCTTATTTTATATTGTTAGTGGTTGGTGTAAGAAATACAATGTGCATCCTTAACCTAGTGTATCATGACTTGATATCATATCACTTCATATGTAATGAAAGACCTTATAACAAGGCTAGTTTGGGTTCTCTGAAAAGCAGACACCAAGATGAGATTAGATATGCAAAGATTTATTGTGGGAAAAATCTATGAAGGATAAAAGAGGAAGGAGCAGGAGGAAGTGAAGACATCCTTCAGGCTGCAATGTAGGTTTGACACCTGTAACAGGAGGCAGGAAAGAAATAATTATGTAAGTGGAGTCTCAAATTGTTACAGAGTTCTAAGAAAACCTAGATCAGGCTGAAGAGGTATTCCTGAACAAATGTTGCCTACTGGATGTGTCTGGCATTGGGCCAAAAGGGAGACTGCCTATGGTACTCCCCATGATATTCGGTCATTGGCTGCAAGCAGCCAGGGAAAGCATGGCATAGGCATGAAAACTATGGTGGATACAAAGGGGCAATAGCTAGAAATCGTCAGTCATCTATGCTTCCCACACCTGGCTCTCTTGAAGGAGTCTGAACAGCATGCCTCCATGGCTGTCACATACTACCCTTTGTGCCGCATAGATCTCCCTTCTGTGTATGTTCAAGGAGCAACTCCTTCAGGGTTCCTATGGGCTTCTTGCTTTTAGAAAAAAACTTAGAAGAGAGATACTAGTAGGATAATGACAGCCCCTGCTACTGCAGTTGGTCATGAAGCTGCAACTGATATATATCATCTCCCTTCTTCACTATCCATTCTAAATTTTCATTATCTTCAGTGAACTGTTTTGTAAATCTTGGTACTTTACCAGTTGGTGTGACCCAACACTTCATCATTGAGGGGTTTGAGATGTCTCAAGCCAGGTTCACCGCATATATCCATTCACAGTGAAAACTGGATAAGAGAGTACCAGGAGCTGCCTAAGTGCATCAGCAGACTTCTACATGCATTTTTCTCAGTCCCCATTGTGTAAGAACAGCCCAACCTTCTACTGCTGATAAGGATCTACTGTCCCTTCCAAGATGGCAATTCCTCTTTTTTTCCTGCTGGACCTTGGACAACGAGTGATCAATGGACCCTAGCAACAGGCATAGCTTGTAGTCAATGGGATATTTCCTCTGCATCCTGGCAAAAGTACACTCCCTGGGCCTCTGACTTTGCAGGGTTCAGAGTTTTGGGAATGAAAAATATGAAGTTCATCAATGAATCATCCAGTGTAATGTCAAGTAGAGCCACTCCTGCTTCCACCACTTGATTCCCAGACACATGTATTCTTCCTATTGGGAACGAGCACCTCATAGAGGTCTTTGATTTAGTGTACACACTGCACCTTAAGGAATGGCACCTTTCCTTACAGAGTGTTGGCTCTAAACTGATGCTTCGATTCTGCTTTCAGCAGATCTTTCCTGTGTTCTATGAGACTGATTGTCAATGTATATTGCAATATATGATAAAACAATACAACTTATGGATTACATGATGAAGAACCCATTCCCACAAATCCTTTGCTATGAAAGGGGTCGCTTGGATAGCTGCTTGTATGGATTTTCATACCTGCATGTCAGGCATTCTGTAAGCCCTGAATCATGGGGCTGGCTGAAGCTATGCAGACAGGTAAGGCAAATCCAAACCAGAATACATATCCATGTGAGGAAAGCTACTAGCCCTTCTAAGGTGGAGGGATCCTAAAGTGCTTAATTTGCCACTAGTGGCAAGTTGGTCTCCTCTGCGAATAGTGCAATGTTGAAGGCTAAACATTGGTGGCCGCTGTCTGTTTGTACTTTCAGAAGGAGCAAAAGTTAGTTTGGCCTTTGCAAGGGAGAGCTCATGCTGTGTTTTCAGCGGTGCTGTCAATAGGCCAGTCCTGTGTTCTGTGAGGCTGCCTGCACTGAATACTGTACACTGTATGGCATACTATATGACACAACCAGTGGATTCTGTGGTCAAGGGCCCATTCCCACAAATTATTTGTGGCGAAATGGGTTCCCTGAACAGATGCCTCCGTCTCTGCCACCCTAGCAACTATATTTTTAAGCCCATGATTCCAGTGGCTATGATGAGGACTGGCTAATGTCAACTAACTGAACCATTTTGTTTACTTTATTATTCAATGATTCTTCTGTTGAATGCTTTCTGGTGGGTGTTAAAGTGTGATAGAAAAATCACACATTGTGCCCACTCCCATGTGTCCATCCACAAGCCTCTACTCCACACAGCCTTGTTTCTGATCTTCCAGTTTTTTCCTTCTAGATCTCTGACCATCTAACGAGGTCATCAGACATTACCCAGGAATCTGTAAATGTGTTTTACATTGGGCTACTTCTCTTTACACTCAAAGTGAATGACCACGGGTTGCAGCTCCACCCCTGGGAATATTTTCCTTTTCACTGAGTTTCAAGTCAGCCCTGAATATGGATGTAATGCAGCACCATCTGTTTTCATCTTACTTCCTCTTACAAAGTCAACCTAGCTATACACCAGGTTCAGGCTTTTTCTTCCTGCCTCAGCTGATCATATGACAGCCTCCTACAGTCATAGGTGTGAGCTGGGAGATGGGTAGTGGTGCGACCGTAGTGAGCGACATGGAAGTGTGGATAACCTACTCATGCAGTTAATTTGTGCCCTCTAGTCCTACATAGGCTTAATCGTGTAACATTTCCATCTTACAGCAGACCACTCCTGGTCTGGTCCAGCTTGGTGATTTGACAGGTTTGATAGATCCCAGATCAGAATGGATAGTTCCAGGTGCAGAGCCATTGTGTTCCAAATAGCCAAGCATTCTATCTCTGCCAGGGCCCAGTATCATGCCAAGAGCTGTTTTCCCAGAGACATATAATTCTCTGCTACACATGGCATGACCTTGCTCCAGAACTCCAAAGGCCTGTCCTGTCATTCACCCACACAGCCTCGCCATAACTTTCACACTGCATCTCTTCCCACCACTGATACCACCAACACCATAGCCTCTAACAGGTGTTATATAGCCTGAGTGGTACATGTTATGGGTTGAATATTTGTGTCTTTTCACCTAGAATTCATATGTTGAAATCCAAACCTCAATGTGATAGATTAGGAGATGGGGTCTTTGGAAGGTAATTAGGTCATGAGAGTAGTAGAGTCCTCATAAATGGGATGAGTGCCCCTTATAAAAAAGAGAAACTGGAGCTTTCTCTGACTCCCTTCTCTCTGTAATGTAAGGATACAATGAGAAGAACAGTTATCTGCAAACTAGAAAGCAGGCCCTTATCAGACACCAGATCTACTGGTGCTAAAGCTTGGATTTGCTAGCCTCCAGAACTTTGAGAATTAAATGTGTGCTGCTTAAACCACCCAGTCTATGGTAATTTGTTATAGCAGCATGAACTGCCCAAGATAGCAGGGTTGCTTGCACAGCCTGGATCTGCTGCAGAGCTCTTTCCTACACCGGGTGACATACAGAGCTGGCAGCCTTCTGTGTCACCAAGCACATAGGCCAGGACAATATTCCTGCGTGCAGGATGTGTTGTCTCTAAAACCTAAAAAAGTGGTTTGCCAGTCACTGTGCTTCCCTCTTTGTGGTAAGGGATGAAAGATGCAATCATTTTTCTTTTACTTTGGTGGAGATGTCTTAGCACATCTCAGACCATCACACCCCTACAAACTTTACTAAAGTAGCAGGTTCTTGAATCATCATAGAGTTTTTCTCCCACTGTCTGGAGCCCATGGGTCTTAAATGGACTTCAATATAGTACCTCCTGTTGCTCATTTGTCTCAATCAGCATGATGTAATGGGATAATGTGATGTTTTACAAGATGTTCAGACAGTCTAGATCTCTTTGGAATGTATTATGACAGAGGGCAGGAAAATTAACAGCTCTAGGGCAAAACTATAAATGAATATTCATTGCCTGTTCCAAATAAACATGAACTATTTCTAAATGTCTTTTCTGATCAGAAAAGAAAAGAACACATTCACAAAAGCTTTAGCCTTATGCCATGTGTCTGAGGCCTCATTTATCAATCTGTTCTAGCAAGGGCACCCAAGTATAGTTCAGCAACTACAGTTAAGTTGCCTATTTATTTGAGCTTGCAGTAGTCTGCTTTCATTTACCAAGATTAATCTGATTTCTGCAGGGCCTAGACTAATTAAAGGATATATAATAAAGACTGCCACCTCGGCATATTTTAAAGCTTCAATGGTAGCATTATTCTTTGCCATCTCCTTGTGAAATGTGATAGATATTTTTAAATTTACCATTTCGGCCAGGAGAGGCAATTTCAGAAGTTTCCATTTGGCCCCACAATGACAGCTCTTATCTCATAGGCTGAGGATCCAATGCCAGATATGTCGATAGCAATTATGCACACAGGAACTGGGGAAGATGATCACCGAGTGGGTCTACAAACTCAGTTGACCCATTGTAAGCAATATTTTAGTCAGGATTTCATATATTACCTGGCCCCTGCCAGTCCCTACTCTACCAGGTAAGCCATGATGAAATGGTGTCTTTAGGTATCAACAGCTACTCCAACCCTTATCTAATTGCATTTGAAATGCCTGGGTAGTCCTCTTTCCCCAGGGTACATTCACCTTACTAAATGTCCACAGGTCCCTTTGACCAAGGAATAGAGAGATTATTAAAGTATGTGCTTACTGGAGATTTCCTTCTGGGGACGTTGTTCTTGACTTTTATTGGGATAACTGCACTCAAACTTCTGCTCCTCCATTCATGCCTTCTTTTTTTTTTTTTTTTTTTTTTTTTTTTTAGATGGAGTCTTACTTTGTCACCAGGCTGGAGTGCAGTGGCATGATCTTGGCTCACTGCAACCTCCGCTTCCGCCTCCCAGGTTCAAGTGATTCCCCTGGATCAGCCTCCTGAGTAGGTGGGACTACAGGCATGTGCCACCACACCTGGCTAATTTTTTTGTATTTTAGTAGAGATGGGGTTTCACAATGTTGGCCAGGATGGTCTCAATCTCCTGACCTCGTGATCCACGTGGGCAGGCATGGTGGCTCACCCCTATAATCCTAGCACTTTAGGAGGCTTGCCTTGCCTTCCTCTTGTTGTTAATGTTAGGTAGCACCCTATGGTAGCTTGCCCTAAGATACCCCATATTCTATTTACCATGTCCATAACTCCCTGCACATCAAGACCTTTTGACTGTCTTTCCAACCTGGCCAGTTAATATAATAACTGTGGCCCCCTGGCTTCTGGGAGTTAAGTGCCACAATTGGCCTCTCTAACTTTGGGGTTCTGTTGATTATGATGGATGTTAAGGAGCCAATTCAGTGACTATGTTTCCTACCATCATCCTGGCCTACACAGGAGAGACCACTAAATGTCTCAGCAATGCATGTCTCACTAGTGTCTTCATAATGGCCTTGGTAAATGGGTCTACCCTGTGAATGGGACAAAATTACAGATGATATAGAAATTGAACAAATAAATACAAGATACAATAAATAATTTTTAATACACTTGAAAACATAAAGGAAAATTTAAAATCATAGAAAAATACAATGCATCCAAAATGTACACAATAAAATATGACACCTGAAATGTCCTCTAACTATAAAATAAATATAATATTAAATCATAGACAAAAATATTTGCACAAAGAAAACCATAAGCCTGGGTGACTTTAAAACTTAGGCCTACAAAAATTCAAAGAATATATGATTCTAAACTTACACAAACACTTTCTGACAATTATAAAAGAGGAAGAAAAGGCAAGGAGCACTAAAAGGAAAAGAGTTTTGCTTCCCAGGCCATCTGAAGAATGTAGGATTCCAGGCTCCAGAGCACGACCAATTCTTGGAGGACCAAGTAGATACTCTGGTCTTGAGCTCTTCATGAACTTGTGCTTGGACCATTCCTCAAAGGTGCTTCTAATTGGCTGCCTTCTCATTCTTTTCTGACACACACTTCCCTTGGTGCTTCTTATTGACCATGTCTTGGAATTCTTGCCAAAATTTACTCGGAGGTGCAGGATAACTAGAAGAAGTCATGGCTTAAGCCTTGAGAACCTGCTGGAGTACTAGGAGGAGTCACAGTCTAAGTCCCTAGGACTCACAAACTATGTTTTGTGAATGTCCAGCAGTTGTATACTTATGTATGAAGCATGAAGAAAACCTCCAAGAGCTTGTCCAGTAGTTCCCAAACAGAAAAAAATGTTTCCTGCTTATAGACCCACAGAAAAGTATGGTAATAGCACATGAAGGCTGTATCAGGATAAGCATATCTAAGAATTTACTTCTGAGAATGGCAGAACAAAAAGATTGTTCCATAAAACAGTGAATTTGAGCCTTATTGTGTGGGGTTTCCCTATCCCCTACAACTCTGCAGAGAAATCCTGCAACTTTATTGGCAAGAAGTGGCAGGTTTGGTTCAGGATTAGTGGAAAACTGCTAGAAATTTAAGAGTGACATTTTGGAGGCAAAAGAGTCATGAAATAATAAACTCTCTGCACACCCTGCTTCTGATTGCTAAACTACACCATTACAAGTGTGCACAGGAGGAAAGTGAAAGTCTGAATTTTCTTGAGGTCACAAGGTGGAAGTGTTACTGACTTGATATGTCTGAACACACCCTTGGCACTAATTGCTGGCTGACCGCTAAACTATGCAAGCACAGGAGACAGCCCCAAGGGACCAGGCATTTTTTTAAAGGCCAATCTGAGCAGAGACATCAGCAATTTCACACCATAAAGGAGACAGATTTTGAAGCTTTAGTCCAGAAAATTAAGTTGCCCATTAAAACAAACAAGAAAACAATGACCCTCCAAAAAACCCCAAATCCAGAATTGCTGTTTTGTATTACCTACAATACCCAGGTTTTAACCAAAAATTACTAGACAGCCAAAGAATAGGAAAGTGTTACTCATACTCAGGAAAAAGGAAGTCAATAGAAACTGATTCTAACCAGGCACAGATGTTGAATCTAGCATACAAAGATAGAGAAGTAGCTACTATAAATATATTCAACAAATTAAAAGAAATTATATTTTTAAAATAAAAGAAAATATACTAATAACGAGTGAACACATAAGGACCCTAACAGATACATGAAAACTATAAAAATGAATGAAATGGAAATTCTAAAACTGAACGATACACTAAAACAAAAAAGTTACTAGAGGGCCTCAACAGCAGATTTGTGACAGCAGAGGAAAGAATCAGTGACTTTGAACATAGAACACAGAGAAAAAAGATGGAAGAAAAATGAAGAGACTGAGAGATCTACTGGGAAATAGGAACCTTTTTATCATGTGTTTAAATGGAGTTCCAGAAGAACAGAGAAAAATAAACAGGAAAATATATGAAGAAATAATAACACAAAATTTCCCAAACTTGGTGAAAACATTAACTTCCAGGTCCAAGATGCTCAATGTATTCCAGTAGTATAGACACAAAGAAAACCATATGTAGATGCGTCATATTCAAATTATTGAAAGCTAATGAGAAAAATCTTGAAAGCAACAAGAAAAATGACAATTACATATACGGGAACAATGATGCAATTAATGGCTGGCTTCTTGCCATAAAAAATGGAAGTTAAAATACATTGCACAAACTTTTTCAAAGTGCATAAAGAAAAAATACTGTAAACTAAGAATTTTATGATCAATAAAGTTATTCCTCAAAATGAAAACAAAATAAGAAAATTTCAAGATAAACAAAATGTGAGGAAATCAATCCTGGCAGACATGTGCTACGAGAAATGCTGAAGGAAGTCCTTCAGGCTGAAGGGAAAACATATATGACAATAATATTACAAAGAAGAGGAATGTAATGAAGCTATATTGGGGCAAATGTATTATATCTTATTGAAAATAAGTCAATATTTACTTAAAGTAGACTATAATAAAATAAAGACACACATATTAATCCCCAGAATAACCACCAAAAATAATTGAAGGAAATATAACTAAAAGTCAATAGAGGAGTTAGTACAATAAAAGATATTTATATAGTGCAAAGTAAGAAATAAAGCAGTTATGGAAGAAAAAATGAGATATTAGACAAATATAAAATAGAAAAAATGCATAAACATATCCAAACATATCAATTATTGCACTAAATGTGGCTGCACTAAATACTCTAATCAAAAGACACAGATTGATATACTGGATTTTTTTTTAAAAAATCCAACCCTAATTGTCCACAATTTTTCAGAGTGATAGTAGTATTCTAAAACTCGATTGTGGTGATAGCTGCATAAGCATACATTTTCCCAAAACACATCAAACTGTACACTTAAAAAAAGGTAGATGTTTTCTTCCTTGTCTTCTGGCAAAAAAAAAAAAAAAAAAGTGGATGTTAGCTTTGTATAGATTATACCTCTATAAAGCTGTAAAAAAAAAAAAAAAAAAAAAAAAAGGATATAAAATTTGTATATATAAAACCTCTAAAAAAAAAAAAAAAAAAAAAAAAACCAATAAAAGAGGACATATTCCAATTCATTCTATGAATCTAGAATATCCATCCTAACATATTCAGATAAGAATAAAAAGGCAGATAGCAGGCCATTTTCACTGAAAAAGTAGATGCAAGAATCCTAAACAAATTATTGACAAAATGAATTCAGCAATGTGTAAAGAAAGATAAAACGTCAAGATCAAGTTGGGTGTATCCCAAGAATGTAAGGCTGGTTGAACCTTTAAAAGTTAGTAAGTGCAATCTATCATAGTCATAAATCATAAGAGTAAACACATGATCAACAGAGGAGATGCAAAAAGAGCATTTGATAAAATATTCATTCAGATTTAACAAAAATATAACTCTTATGAAATTTGGAATGAAATGAAACTTCCTTAACATGATAAGTTAAAGAAAATTAACAGTAAACAACATACTTAATGGTAAAAATGTTTAAGATCAGGAAACATACAAAAATATCTGCTTTTACCACTCCTTTTCAACATCTTAAATATGATGTATAACAGTTTCAGTCAGACAAGATGAATAAGCTTTAGTGATCTATTGCACATAATAGTGATTGTGATAAATAATAATGCACTGTGTATTTCAAAATTGCAAAAAGAGATTTTAAATGTTTTCACCACAGAAAGTTATAAGTATGTAGCGATGGATTTGTTAATTGTCCTGATTTAATCATTCCACATTGTAAGCATATCAAAACATCACATTGTACTCCATAAGTACATATAATTGTTATTTGTCAATTAAGAATAACATTTTAAAAATATAAATGTACAAAGTATAATCCATAAAGGAGAAGATTGATAAAACAATATATGAAAATTAACAATTTTTATTTTCTAAAAAACACTATAAAGACAATGAAGACAAGCCACAAATTGTGACAAGATATTTGCAACAAATATAAACAAAGAGTTAGTATTTAGAATGTATACAAAATTCCTACAAATTAATACAGAGATTGCCAATTCAATAGAAAAATGGGAAAAATTATGAAAAATTTCACAAAAAAATACTAAGGCTGATACACAATGGAAAAATTTTCAAACTTTTGTATTCACAGAAATGAAAACTGAAACTACAATGAGATACCATTTAACAACTTCCAGTTTGACAAAAATTTAAAGATCATACAATGTTAAGTATTGCTGTTATGAAGCAAGAACTTTCATGCTATTAGCGGGAGTATGAGTTATTGCAAACACTTTGGAAAACAACTGGCAGCACCTTACAGAATTGAACATATGCATACCCTATGATTCAGCAATTTCTGTATGATATATGTATTTATAGAGTCATCTCTTGACATATGCAGGGGATTGGTTCCAGGACACCAGAATATCCCAAAATGCACACGTATTCAAGTCCTGCAGTTGGCCCTGCAGAACCCACATATAGGAAAAGCTGGTTCTTCATAAACATGGGTTTCGCATCCAGCAAACACTGTATTTTTGATCCATACTTGGTTGAAAAAAACTCGAATGTATGTACCCAATAATAAACAAGTCCTTCACCCTCGGAAGTTCTCTCAGTGGAACCACACAGTTCAAACTCATGTTGTCCAAGGGTCAACTGTCTATATATGTACATATATGTATACATAATATGTGTATATATAATGTATGTATATACATATATATGTTCAAACATTCTCGAATGTATACACATGTCCTTGTGCAAATGTACACAGTCCAAATGCTCAATAGTACAACAGATATAAAAATTGAGGTTTATTCATACAATGGAATAATAATAAATGGCTGTTAAGTGAGCAATCGCTATGCATATTCATGTGGTTGTATCTCAAAAATATACTGAGTGAAGGAAATAACTCATGTGGATTTCATTTCAAAAAATGAAAAACTGGAAAAATCAATCAACTTGATGTGTAGGGCCTCTATATTAATAGATAGTAAAATGATAAAGAAAATCAAGGGAATGACTAACATGAAATTTAGGACACTGGTTATCTCTGGTGGGAAGGGAAGGGCAGGATAGAGAGAGGGAGTCTAGGAGCCCCTAAATTCCAGGAAGTGTTCTCTTTCTCATGTTTGAGTGGTGGGTACATTCCAAATTAATTTTAAATTATTTTACATTAAACTGTACATATTTGTTTTATACATTCTTTCAATGTGGGGTAATGAGGCCTTTCCTACACCCTTGGTGGGAGTGTAAAATCGTATGTCTCTTTGGGAAAACAGTTTGGTAGTTTCTTAAAATGTTAAGCATCACATTAAACCTACCACATGATGGAACTGTTTACTCTTAAGTATATGCCACGGAGAAATGAAGGCGTGATGCATACAAAGACTTGGAAACAAACATTCAAAGCAGCTTTCTTTGGAATAAGCAATAACGACTGGAAACAATCCAAATGCCCCCTGCGCCTCCTCCACCAACAGGCAAATGTGTAAACAAATTACATCCATACATCGAGATGCTACTCAGCAATAAAATGCAATGGAGCATTGATAACACATTATACTCAGCATAGTTTGAACAAATCTTATATTTTGAATAAATCTCAAGACAATCATGCTGAGTAAAGGAAGCCAGATAAAAAAAGAACATATTGTATAATTCCATTTATATGAAATTCTAGAAAATGCAAACTAATCAACAGAGACAGAAAGCAGTTCTGCGCTTGCCTATAGGGAATTAGTGAGATGGATTATCCAGGGACAGGAGAAAACTTTTCAGGGTGAAGGACTTGTTTATTATCCTGATTGTGATGATGGCTTCATCACTGTGTACATACATTCAATTGTACACTTCAAATATGTGCAATTTATGTTTGCTAACTATATGTAAGGTGATACACAGAATATATTACATATGTACATATAATTTCAGACAGTGGGAAATTTTACGAAGAAAAATGAAATAGGACATATGATAGAGACTCTCAGAATATGCTGCCTTAGAGCCTTAGATAGAATGGTCAGGGAAGGCCTCTCTGGGCAGGTGGCTCAGTGTAAAAACCGTGGCCAGACAGCCTTCCGAAAAAGCTGTAACAATTCATATTTTCACCAGTTACAAATGAGAGTACCTTTTACTCCCATGTCTCTGCCAGGGGCAAGGACATGTGTCTATTGTTTTGCTGGTCTGGTGAGAGATGTCTTTTCTCAATACATTCTGTTAACCTTGTTATTTACATCAGTCCAAGCAACAAGTCTATTTATTATTAATCCAGAGAGACACTCTTCTGGATCTAAACTCTCAAACTATCAAAGGGGCCAAGCCATGGTGTGCACACCCTGCAGGGCATCCATTTCTCCACACACCTCTCTGCACTGGCCTGTCACTGTTCTCCATGTCCTCTGTTATCAGAGCCAACAGGCTTTGTCTCTTTCCATTCGGCTGACCTTAGAGCAAGGCAGTCAGGGCTTCGAGAAGGTTCTAAGTGGGTGAGATAAAGATGGTTGCTTCCTCCTCTTCAATCCTTTGATGGGAGATTTACTTCATCTTTACACAGAAAGAAAAAATATTAAAGAGGCTAGGAAACAGGCTGGTTTTATTTAGGAAGCACCTTAAGTAATTAAGCATTGAAATGTTTCTTCCCTGGTGCAATACTCTCCAGCACATTTTCTTTGATTCAGAGCTAATAAAAATCAACAATAATGTGTTTGGGGGAGGGGCAGAGGATGATGAGTGATGAGGGAAAAGGGGATGTAAATGGGTTGGGAGAGAAGGATGCCAGTTATTTTAGCCTACAAAAGGGATGCATTGTAAGTGACCAATCTCCATGAGGGATAAAGAAGATGTGCATGTCATTGTATACAGCCCTGATAATAGGAGACAATTGTGGACCGTCCTCTAGCTGGCCCACTGGAAGGATCTCACTATTTTGGCTCACATGATCCAATTCCAAGGGAGGGCTCTTATTTCACCTCTTTCCTGCTTCCTTATGCTGAGGAAAGCAGAATTGCTGTGGCAGTGGAAACAAAATGTTAGAAGGAAGTTGGCTCTGAAAAAATATTATAGAATAATTGGTTATTCTACCACTGCTTTCTACCAAATGACTATCTTCCCTTGAGAGTCCAGAGTTCTGAATTTAAGAAACAAAATTAATCTTTTTGTTGCTCAGACTCCTCCAAATTCATTGGTATCTTTGAGATCCAACACTCTCAGTGAAAATACATTGTGTCTCCTGTCTGGTAGACATTCAGATCCAGTGCTAAGTCCTGTGGCCCTTTTATAGTGCTATCAATTTGTCATCTGTCCTTGTTTTAAAGACCAGCACATTTTTGCCATGGCCTCATCTCACATTAATGAAGTCTTTGGAAAATTAGCAATCTCAGGCATTTAAACTTGCATGTGCACTGTGAGGCAAGGTGTGGAACAATGACTCCAGCTGCTAAAAGAGCATGTGCAATGATTATACTTACTCAGTAGACTTTATTTTTCACACCACCTAGGCTGCCCCTGGTGGTAAGCTAGCCATTTAAGAAGGCATTTGAACTCTGCGATTCCCATTGTGTTTCTCAGGCCTTTGTGTCTTTGTCTGTACTGTGTCCTCATTGGAAACATGCTTCTCTCTCTGTTCAAGCACTCATCTATTAGCCAACCGTATATTTTTCATTTGACATTTATAGTCTCCCCTCCACATATTCAGTATTTTAGGCATTTAGGTTACAAGATATAATACAAATAGTCCTTATTATGGAGAATCTGAGAGTTTAATGGAGAAGAATGGGAGACACACGCACACACACTCACACACACACACATACATGCAATGGTTAAGAATATAGGCTTTGTCGTCACATGACTTGGGTTGTAATCCCATCTCTGGCACTTATGGCCTTGACTAAGTCATTTAATCTTTCTAAGCTTCAAACTCTCATTCATAAGATGGAGATTCATTCATCTAACAAATATTTGTTCAGGGCCCACTTTGTGCCCAGCACAGGCCCAGTACTAGGAATCTAGCTTTGGAGCAGCCAGACAAAAATCCCTCCCAAGTGCAGCTAGCATTCAGATATTAACAGACAGATTGAAAGTTAAACAACAGAGACATAATATGCCAGGTAGTGATAAGTACGACGAAGAAAAATAAAGCAGGGTGAGGGGATAGTAAATGGAGGAAGATGCTGTTTTTGGTAGGTCAGAGAATACCTCTCTGAAGAGGTAGCACTGGGCAGAGATTTGAGTACGTTGACAGAGGGTCGCTGTGGCAATCTGGGAGAAGAGCTTTCTAAGGCAGATCCTGAGATAAGAGAGTACACCTGTCATAGTCACCCAATGGCAAGGTGGCCAGGAGCTCATGGTCACCAAAAAAAAAAAAAAATAGGGCATTTGGAAAGAGGTGAGAAGCGTGAACAACAGAAATGGATCAAAGGTTCTGTTAAGCTAGTAGAGGAGATTTCCATTGTGCAACTGTGCCAAAAACTGCCCTCACTCTCCCCTGAGCAGCCTGGTTCCCCTCTCACTCCCACAACTACAGGTCCTGATAATACTGGAATGAAAATTTTTGTGATAAATCTTGGAGGCTTACGAATGTTTTAGATTGATGTCCAGAAAGAAAAGAAGATATAAATAACTAAGAGATGCTGAGTTCCAGAGCAAGAGACCAGCCTGAACTTGAAACCTTTCCCACAATCCTCTGAGTTTTTCTACTCTGTAAAATAGCTGCTGACACTGCCTGAAATTCTACTGAAGATACATATGTATCACTATATGCCGTCTCTCAAAAACAGGAAAACTCTCAAGATGTGACTGGAAGTATTACCTAGTCATTTGCACATAAGTATAAATTAGTGTGTTCATCTTTCTTTCTAACATCTAGCTGACATCATTTTCTCTAGAAGAAAGAGTATTTCAGTTAAAGGTAAAAGATAATAAGTAACTCTTTATACAGTTTTCATGTATTTCATTCTACTTTATATTCCTGCTGCTTCTGAAAAAAATTTGAGGCAGCAAATATTTTTAAATTTTGAAGATTTTTGCAATAAGATGGACTGATTCCACTCCTTCTTCTACCACCTCTGCCTCCTCCACACAAAATAGTAATGCTATCTATAGCTGAAGGTATAGTTGGAACATGTTTGGAGGTTTGGAGACATTGAAGTAAAGTAATCCCTGAGAACATAGAAAGGAAGTTGTTTCCCACTAGTTATACTACAAAATCCACACATTTTGGATCAGAGCAATACTACATTGAACTTAAAACAAGCCAACAAACAAACAAACAAACGAACAAACCCAGAATGACTCCCAGGCTACCAATTTTGGCTTTGATCTAATTGAAGACATCATCACAATTAAAGCAACACTGTATCTAGCAAAAAAAAAAAAAAAAAAGCCAGAAAGCCCAGAAAAGAGAATGTGAAAGAAGCAATCCCCAAGCCTTGATTATGCGGAGTGCCAGAAGAGAGACTGGTAGGGTCTAAAGTTGTCCTGTCTAGTCCTGTGACAGTTGATCCCCGATCTAAGTGAGGCTCAACACAGTTTTCTGATTGCACTCCAGCTTCCCTTGCAGATTTGCTTCCAGGGAGGAAATGCACTGGTAGCAACATGCTTCATAGCCAGCAATGTTTGTAACTGCCATCTGGTTGGCACATCAAGCTGGTATGAGTCTGTTTAACCTGAGTCAGACCCTGAACTCCAATCACTTCTGACTCTAAGGCCACAAGAGGCTGTGTGCACATGACCTGATTATTATGAACTGTGGCCCAGGACTAGAACTGTATTAATAAAGAGAGGAAGAAAAATCTTCCTCCTCCAATTTCTCCTCCTGTCCTCCCCTACCATGCCCCACCAGTCCCCTCTTCTGCATCCACACATATGCTGTTCCTAGATCCCTCATTTGTGTTACAATTCAGCTTCATTATAGATTAAGTGGCTTCTGGGGCATATCTTGAGACCTTCTCTCCACTGTTATTTCTCTGAGAAAAAAACATTGTTAATTCCAACGTCTGATTTTCAAATACATTTTGGACCATGACCCAGTTACAATGTGGGAACATTTTGTTCCTGTAAATTGGTCTTTCTAGCCAGTGTCTGGAAGCTGGCTGGAAAATGCACTTAGTAAATCACTCCCAGTGGTTTGGGAAAGGACAGAGAAGGTTCTAGAAGAGATGAGTCAGGCAAGGGGGTGGGCAGCACAGAGGGGAAAGGAACAAAGAGCCAAGCAATATTCTGAAAACAGAATTTGTACCCAGCCAGAAATAACTGTCTGATCAGACCTAGCTAAAGGCTTTCTGAAATGACAAAGCAAATATTAACAGAGAAATCTTTCAGAGCGTCTCTCAGTGAACGTAACATTCTTTTTGGTGATAAGCCGGGTGGGTTTATGAATAATACACTTTGCCAAGCAGTCTTGTTAAGACCTCATTCTCCCCTCCAGGGCTGGAGAGTTGGGGATTGAAGTTTTTGTATCTCAACAAGAATATAGCACATGACACAGGGACCCACCTCCCTGTACTCAGCAAACAGCTTGAGATGAACATGACACCTGTCACAAGGATGCTAAAAAGCCCAAAGGACATTCTTTAAAAAACCAAAGAAAAATGATCAGCTTACTTTCAAGCCTGTACATGGAAATGGTGGGCTTGGGCAAGAATAGCTCAATACTTAGCCAGCTACTTCTTACCTAACTGGTGTGTGAGTGCATGTGAACTTCTGTTCGGCAGGTGCAGAGATCTGGGATAAACCAGAAACTGTCAAAAGAGAAAAACTCAGTACAACGTTGTTGCCGCAATCCTTCTATCTTAAAATTAAGCATGTGGCTCCTTTATAAAGGGATTATAACAGCAGCTTTGTCAGAGCGCCATGATTATACATATTAAAAACTACATTCATTCATCCGCTCATCCATTCATCCATTCATTTAACAAACATTTATTGTCTGTACTGTGTTCCAGGCTGCAACAGGCCTAGGAGAGGCAACAGAAGGTACACAGTTGCAACCTTGTAGGAAAGAAGAGTACTCAGGAGACTTTGAAAGTACAGAGAATGGGCATAGAAGGGGAATGAAAACAGAGATGGTATCAGGCAAGTTCAGTCCCAACTGGTCAATCATTTACAGAGTAGAAAAGAGCGGGCCGGGCGCGGTGGCTCAAGCCTGTAATCCCAGCACTTTGGGAGGCCGAGACGGGCGGATCACGAGGTCAGGAGATCGAGACCATCCTGGCTAACACGGTGAAACCCCGTCTCTACTAAAAATACAAGAAAATTAGCCGGGCGAGGTGGCGGGCGCCTGTAGTCCCAGCTACTCGGGAGGCTGAGGCAGGAGAATGGCGTGAACCCGGGAGGCGGAGCTTGCAGTGAGCCGAGATTGTGCCACTGCACTCCAGCCTGGGGCACAGAGCAAGACTCCGTCTCAAAAAAAAAAAAAAAGAAAAAGAAAAGAGCGGTACCTCCAAAAAGGGATGGGGCAGAAAGGCTGGATCTGATATTGTCTGCGAAAAGCAAATAAACACTCAAAAAACCGAACCCAAACAAGCCACAACAAGTAAATACACATACAGGATGATCATCTTGCAATATGCACATTGTGGAGGAGAGGAGAGCAATGCAGGACTCTGACACAAAGGCAGGCCGGAATGCGGCCCAGAGTGACGGGGCCCAGAGCTTTCACAGGGAGAAAAGAGGTTAGCCTGACTGGGTCAGAATGCCCTGCTATTTTGACAGTGCTTGTCAACATTTATTTGTTCAAAGTGTCCCCTCCACTTGAGAGAGTTGATACAGTTTCCCAAGTAATCTGACAACTAAGAAGCTGGCAGGGTAGTCTCAGAACAGCAGTGACTGTTTTCAGCTTGGGGTTAGGGGAAGCACTCCAGCTCTGAGGTCAGAGTTGAGTTTCTAGCAAAGCCCTGCCTCTCCTTGGTCCTCAGTGTCCTCATTTGTAAAATGGAGAGAATAATAGAATTGCTTCAAAGCAAGGATTAAATAAGATAGGTTCTGTACCAAGCTTAGCACATCATGAATAGCCAGCATGTGTTAGCCATTATCATTGCCAGCAGTAAAGGAGAGCTATTACTATTTGGTGTCTGGGGAGACAGCAGTGCCCTGGTGTCACAGCCACATGGCTTTTAGGCAAAACAGAAATCAGCCAGGAAAGGGGAATTCTGCATCCCCTCCTCTGTGGCTCCTCATCTGCCCAAGCCCCTTCCCCTGGGACCACACTAATTTAGCAAGAAATGTGACTGTTGAGCCCAGGATCCTACCTGCCCATTCCCCAGATCCATTCAGACACTTGCAGATAGACTTCAGGGCTGCTGTAACAGAGACTAAAGTGAGGAAGGAAGAAACAGAAAGTACCCCTCCAGTATGAGGGAAAGGAAAAATGTTGAGATTTGGTAAAAAGAAAAAAACAAAACCCACCTCTACAGATCAAACACACCATCATAGAATAAGAGCCAAGATACAAAAAGGCTTCCTGAGTCACTGAGGGGAGGGAAACTGAGGCTTATTAATGTAATGGGACTTCAGTTAAGTGAAGGGCCACCAGGTTGTGGGTGACAGGCACTGAGGACCTGTGTCCTGGCAAGGCCTCATCCACAGTTCCTGCAAAGAGCAAGTGCAACAGGCCAGGAACTGTCCAGAATGTAGAATTAGGAATGGCCAGAGAACCGGTGAAGAGAAATGCAGAGGATCTGGAAAGTGCTCTGGGGATGCCAGCCAAAGATGCAAAGGGAACAGAGAGAGTGGGTGGCAGAAGGCACGGCTGAGTTACCTCCCTGCAGGGGGCAAGGGCAGGAGGGGACACGGGCAGCGAGCACATCAGCTCTGACTCACAGGAACAGTAAAAACGATCCACACTAATTAGTTCGGGGATTTTCTTCGGAATTAATTTATTTGATAAGGATTTCTCTGAGAGTCTGGAAATTAAACTGCTGTTTATTAAACTGAATGTTTGTGTTCCCCCCAAAATTTATGTGTTGGAATCTCAACCCCCAAGGTGATGGTATTAGGTGGTGGGGCCACTGGGAGGTGATTAGGTCAACAGGCCTTCATGGGTGGGATTAATGCCCTTATAAAAGAGGCCCCAGAGAGCTGCCCTGCCCCTTCCACCATGGGAGAACACAGCGAGAAGGCACCATCTATGAACCAGAAAGTAGGCCTTCACCAGACGCTGAATCTGCTGGCCCCCGATCTCGGACTTCCCAGACTCTAGAACTGTGAGAAATTTCTGTTGTCATAAGCTAACCAGTTTATGGTATTTTATTATAGCTGCCCAAATGAACTAAGATGCAATATTGGAATTGAGATGTAAGAACTAACTCAGACAAAGCATCTCAGTCCATTTTCATGTGTAACGGTTCCCAGTCCCCACCCCATTCTAGGGAATAGAGGTCATCACCTTCAGCCCCATGCCAAGACCTGCCCAAGCAGAACCACTCTTAGGTACTTCCTGGCTGGAAAGAAGGAATGTGGTATTTGGATTCACCAGGCCTTATCAGGCATATCTGAGGGTTAGGAACAAGAACTTTTGGGCTCTCCTCTTGTATCTTCTTATAATCTGAAGACTCCATTAGAGTCAAGGTGACCAGCCAAAACATCAGAAAGAAGATGCCCAGAGATGATAGCAGGATTGCAACAAGAAAATAAGTGCTACAAATACTCCCTAATTGAAGTTTTTAATCATGTCCATCAAATTCCTGGTTTCTTCCTTAACCAAAGGGCATGAATCAAGTTAAGCATCTTGACATAGAGATTTTTAGCATAGAAACCTCCTTATGAGTATACAATGGTCAAAGAGAAACCTGGCATAACCTTCATCCCTGCATCCACCCCAAACTCTAGGTTTAGGCTATTTCTTTCTTTTCTTTCCTGTTTTTGAATCTTGATCTTTTCACGTTTATTCTTCTTGTATTTTTATTGACATATAATAGTTGTACATATTTTGGGGGTACATGTGATATCTGGATCCCTGTATACAATGTGTCATGGTCAAACCTGCATAACTGGATGCCCATCACCTCAAACATTTATCTTTTCCTTGTGTTGGAAACATGATAATTTTTCTTTCCTAGTTATTTTGAAATATACAGTAAATTATTTTTAACTATAATTTCCTTACTATACTACTGTATGCTAAGCTATTTTTAAAGCCAGGACTCTCCAGACTTGGGAACATTTTCATGTAGAAAATAGTAGATGTGGCCGGGCACGGTGGCTCATGCCTGTAATCCCAGCATTTTGGGAGGCTGAGGTGGGTGGATCACGAGGTCAGGAGTTCGAGACCAACCTGACCAATATGGGGAAACCCAGTCCCTACTAACAATACAAAAATTAGCCGGGCGTGGTGGTGGGCACCTGTAGTCCCAGTTACTCGGGAGTCTGAGGCAGGAGAATCGCTTGAACCTGGGAGGCAGGGGTTGCAATGAGCCAAGATCGCACACTGCACTCCAGCCTGGGTGACAGAGCAAGATTCCGTCTCAAACAAAACAAAACAAAAGGAAAGAAAGAAAATACTGGATGTACTGTACTGCATTCTCCTAGCACCTATCCCAGACACTTGGCCTTTGCTGGGACCCCGTAGTCATTCATCCTTGGGGAGGCATGGAAGTGCTAGGATGGGTCTCAAACAGTGAATCTAGATACTCGATAGATGCCAACTACAATGAATTCAGTATAGGACTTTTCTTTTTCTTTTCTTTTCTTTTCCTTCTTTTTCTTTTAGAGATGCAGTTTCATTCTTGTCGTCTAGACTGGAGTGCAATGGCATGATCTCAGCTCACTTGCAACCTCCACCTCCCGGATTCAAGCGATTCTCATGTCTCAGCCTCCCGAGTAGCTGGGATTACATGCATGCGCCACCATGTCTGGCTAATTTTTGTATTTTTCGTAGAGACAGGGTTTCACCATGTTGGTCAGACTGGCCTCAAACTTCTGACATCAGGGGATCCACCCACCTCAGCCTCCTAAAGTGCTGGGATTACAGGTGTGAGCCACCACGTCTGGCCTGGCGTAGGATTTTTCTTCTCCTAACTCTCTGCTTATAAGTAAAGATGAACAAGAGCCCCAGATTAGTAAGTGACCTCTCATCTCTTGTCAAATTCTCTTCATAGTTGTTCACAGATACTCTCCCCATTTTGATATTTGTACAGCTTGTTGCCATGGGAACATCTTGGTCCCCTCCCATCCACACGCATCCGGCCCAGAGGATGTGTAGGCGTGATACAATGGTTGCTGAACTTAATGAACACAGTCTGGTACATAGGCATACTAGGGCCCTTTGGAATTCCAAGGCACCAGTAGAGAGGAAGCAATAGGGTGCATCTGGAAGGTAAGACCTTCCTAACCTTGCTTTTACATCTACATTAAGGTTTTCAGAAATGGTAGGGCATTGATTGTACATTCAGAACTAGTATGTTCCTTGGAAAGATCTCTTCCCTCTCATAATTCATAAAGTAGAAGCTACATTCTGAAACCTGAAAGAAGCTATTTCTGAAAGCAGAATCTTTGTGATAGGGAATTTAAGATCTTCTGATGATTTTAAATGAGTAAGATGCTTCAATGTTATCTTAGAAGAATGCTTATCAGAAAATATTCTGAGCCAAGAACACTTTGCAGAATTCCCCAATAGATGAGACTTGTCAGACACCCATAGACTGAGAGCAATAAAGTGTAAATAATTTAGACCTCCTTGATATTATCCTGCCTGCTCATAACGTGTCTTTAATAATTAATTCAGCTCAACCTTCAAAAAAATTCTCCCTCTGTAACTTAAATCACATCCTCTCTTTTGCCTGTTAACAATAGGAGATCATTTCCCGTTTGGGACTTGTCCTTCCCAAGTGAGGTGCATTTATTTACGCATGAGATATCTTCCTGCTGTTGTTGGTTTTCACGAATGTATTCTGCACATGCTCAGTCAACATCGTAATTCTGATCAGATTCTCCTCCAGGTACTCACCATTGTCTGGAACTGTTTCAGTGTTTTATATCTACTGATATAATTTCCACAGTAACCCTATTACTTTTCTACTTTACAAATGAAGAAAATGGTTCAATAATTTAAATAAAATGCTCCCATCACACCTGTCTACCCCCAACACTGACGGATCATTGCCTGGCACAGTCATCATGGGAACAAGGCTGTATATAACTCCTATCACAGCATATAAAGGGTTCATATGGTGTAGAAAATGTGTCTTATTTTAAAAGAAGCTGGTCCCTTTAAATATCTGATTGCTGAGTCCTGCTAAATCATTCACACACAGAAAGCCTTGGAGACTGGGGAAAGGGAAGTGACAGGGTATTTGAAAATAGATGAGGGATAGTGACATCAAATAATATAAAAGGCAGAGGGACACCAGTGACAGGAGATTTAGAGGTGGAGAGAAGGGAAGTGGAGCATGCTTATGTTTTGTCAAATGCAGTTATCTGTAGAAATGGAAATTATTCCAGGAAGGTCAGAGAGAAGAGGCTGCTATAGATAGAAGGGACAGAGCTGGACAGAAACCCTTCAACCCAAAAAAGAATCAGATTGGGTAAATCCATGACACTGTGACTCCAAGTAACTTATCCATAGCCGGGTGGCATCTGCATGGTATTTATGTCCTGAAGCTTTGCCTCTTAAAGATGGCTGAGAAGGCCAAAACAGAGGCATCACAAATTAAGGAACCACATAGTATACTTTTTTATTGTATACTTTTATTTTCTGTTTCAGTTGCAGATGCTAATAATTTGTGGGTCTTTTCTTTTCTTTTGAAACAGGGTCTCACTCTGTTGCCCAAGCTGGAGTGCAGTCGTGCAGTCATGGCTCACTGCAGCCTCAACCTCCTAGACTCAAATGATCCTCTCACCTCAGCCTCCCAGAGTAGCTGGGGCTACAGGCATGTGCCACAATGCCTGGGTAATTTTTTATTTTTTGTAGAGACAGGGTCTCACTATGTTGCCCACGCTGGTGTCAAACTTCTGGGCTCAAGTGATCCTCCCACCTGAGCCTCCAAAAGTGCTGGGATTACAGAGTGAGCCACTGTGCTCGAGTTGTGCTTTTTTTTTTTTTTAATTGAAGTATAAAATGCAAAAAAATAGTGCAATGTGTAAAGTACAGGAATCTTGTGTGTCTAACTTAATAAACTTTTACACACACATGCACGCACACACACACACACACGTTAATGTAACCAACATCTAGATCATGATACAAAACATTTCTACCATCCCAGAAAGCTCCCAGGTAATACCCACCAGCCTCCTCCAAAAGTAAAGACCATTCTTACTTCTAATACCCTAAGTTAGTTTTGCCTGTCCTTGGTAAATGATGTAAATAAAATCGGACTGTATGTACTTTTGGTTCTGGCTTTTTTCACTCAACATAATGTCTGTAAGATTTACTTACATTATCATGCATTTCAGTAGTTTGCTCTTTTAAATGGAAGTTTCATATTCCATTGTATAACTAGATGCATAATTTATTTATTTATTCTCCTGTTGATGGACATTTGCTTTGTTTCCAACTTAGGACTATTATGAATAAAGTTGCTATGAAAATTATGATGTAGGTTTTTAATGAATGAATGCACTGATTTCTTTTTCATATATACCTGAGGGTGACATATCTGAGTGACAGGCTAGGTATACATTTAACGTTAGTTGTTGCTGTTGGTGGGCACTGCAACATGGTCCTCAGATTCTTCTGCAGGACATTCCCCCCAGCTGCAGGACTGCTGCCAGCTCTCAACCCTCTTTGGGAATTGCTTCAGCTGAAGAACTTGCTTCTCCGTCAGCTCATTTCTATAGCCACATGGGGTCCCTTATGACCAGACACAAGAGGAGGAAAAAGTCTAAATTCAGTTCATAGATGAGTTGATTTGGATTTGAGTATAAGCCAAAAATGGCTGATGGTTCACACTTATAGGTGAACTTGAAGACATTGGTAAGGGGAAATCCTCTTAATGAACAGATCTTTGGACAGTGAATCTGGTCATCTACTTTATGTGACAAAAGAAGCAGCCAGAGGTTCAAATACACAAAGATGTCCGGAGCAGTGACAAATGGCTTAGTCAGCTGATCAAAGGTTTAGAAAGGAGAAAGAAAGATCAGAAAAAAGAAGTCTTGGGTAGAGAATGGACATATGGGAGGGAGCATGAAGTGTGAAGATCTTAGTATTGCATGTTAACACCTATCAGAGAGCACTCACCATGGAAAAACAATCAAAAATCAAGATAGGCAAAAATGACTCAACCAATTGACATCAGCCACCCCTTTCATTGGCCATGCCAGAGCCAGCACAATGGGCACAAGAATGGGGTAATCATAGTGGTGGGGATGGAGACTATGTATGGTACCAATAGCATGCCTCCCACTTACAAAGGCTGATCTTGCTAATGCTGCTGTCAAATGTCCGACCTGCCAACAACAGAGGCCAATGATAAGTCCCTTAATTAGGTCAACCAGTCACTTGGTAGAAGGTCGATTACATTGCACCCCTGCAAGCTAATGAATGAAATTAAGGGGGTGTTTCATTTTGACAGTAATAGATACATATTTGGTTATGGAGTTGTCTTTCTGCCCACAGAGTCTAAATGAACTCCATTACCCAAGAGTTTACAGAGTGAGCCACCACTTTAAAGCAAAGAGTCTGTGTGAATGTCCACATCACTATAGGATCCACTAATAATATCAAATACCACATAACCCAGAAGCGATCAGCCTGATAGAGATGGAATGACCTATTGGAGACACAGCAGCAGTGCCAATTTGGATGTGGTATCCTGCAAGGATGGAGTGTACACTCTAATCAATGACCTTTATATGGTGCAATGTTTGTCAGATAAATGTATTGGTCCAGGAGCCAGAGGGTGAAAGTGGGAAAGGCCTCACCTAACATGACTCCCAATGACATGCTGAGAGATTTTGTGTTTCTTATCCCTGCAACTCTGGGCTCTGTATGTTTAGAAGTTCTACGGAACTTCTAAAACAGAACTTTTGGGCTCTACAGAACCTTTGGTTCTGGCTTTTTTCATTCAACGTAATGTCTGTAACATTTACCTACATTATCATGTATATCGTGATATACTAGGGAAGGCAGTAAGAGTACTACTAGACAAGCCTGGACATTTTAGGCTCATTCTGCCAAGAGACCAGCTGTCAAGAAAAGGAACCACTATACTTACAAGAATAATTGGCACAGATCATCAAGAGGAGGGCAGGAAGGAATCTCATTTACACCAATGTAATCCATTTGGGTATCTCTTAATATTCCTATGCCCAATTCTGGTGGCAAAAAGACAAGCGCACCAATACTGGCCTGAGAAGGGCATGGTAACCAGGGACTTGGCTCTCTTGGAAATGAGGTTCTGGGTCATACCATCAAATAAGCCATTGATACCCCAGAGGAGCTAACTGGGGATGACAGAAATCTAGATTGGGTAGTAGCAGATGGGGAGGATGAGCATCATTCCCAGCTGAAATATCAAAGACTACAGTTTGTTCAAGAAGAAGTCCATCAGGATTTCTTCTTTTCTTTTTCCTTTCCTTTCGCAAGTGTTGGTCCCAAAAGTACTTCCCAATAAACTTCCTACGTTGCAATCTTCATCACAGCACTTGCTTCCTGGAGAGTTCAACCTCCAGAGTTTTTCAAAGTGGCTGACCTAATTTACACTTCCATCTGCAATACACAAAACCTCTAATTGTACTATATCCTCATCAAACTCTGTATTGTGTGTCTTTTATTTATTTATTTATTTTTATTATTATTATACTTTAAGTTCTAGGGTACATGTGCATAACGTGCAGGTTTGTTACATATGTATACTTGTGCCATGTTGCTGTGCTGCACCCATCAACTCGTCAGCACCCATCAACTCGTCATTTACATCAGGTATAACTTCCAATGCAATCCTTCCCCCCTCCCCCTCCCCATGAGAGGCCCCGGTGTGTGATGTTCCCCTTCCCAAGTCCAAGTGATCTCATTGTTCAGTTCCCTCCTATGAGTGAGAACATGTGGTGTTTGGTTTTCTGTTCTTGCGATAGTTTGCTGAGAATGATGGTTTCCAGCTGCATCCATGTCCCTACAAAGGACACAAATTCATCCTTTTTTATGGCTGCATAGTATTCTGTGGTGTATATGTGCCACATTTTCTTAATCCAGTCTGTCACTGATGGACATTTGGGTTGATTCCAAGTCTTTGCTATTGTGAATAGTGCCGCAATAAACATACGTGTGCATGTGTCTTTATAGCAGCATGATTTATAATCCTTTGCATACATACCCAGTAATGGGATGGCTGGGTCATGTGGTACTTCTAGTTCTAGATCCTTGAGGAATCGCCATACTGTTTTCCATAATGGTTGAACTAGTTTACAATCCCACCAACAGTGTAAAAGTGTTCCTATTTCTCCACATCCTCTCCAGCACCTATTGTTTCCTGACTTTTTAATGATTGCCATTCTAACTGGTGTGAGATGGTATCTCATTGTGGTTTTGATTGGCATTTCTCTGATGGCCAGTGATGATGAGTATTTTTTCATGTGTCTGTTGGCTGTATGAATGTCTTCTTTTGAGAAATGTCTGTTCATATCCTTTGCCCACTTTTTGATGGGGTTGTTTGTTTTTTTCTTGTAAATTTGTTTGAGTTCTTTGTAGGTTCTAGATATTAGCCCTTTGTCAGATGAGTAGATTGCAAAAATTTTCTCCCATTCTGTAGGTTGCCTGTTCACTCTGATGGTAGTTTCTTTTGCTGTGCAGAAGCTCTTTAGTTTAATTAGATCCCATTTGTCAATTTTGGCTTTTGTTGCCGATGCTTTTGGTGTTTTAGACATGAAGTCCTTGCCCATGCCTATGTCCTGAATGGTATTACCTAGGTTTTCTTCTAGGGTTTTGATGGTATTAGGTCTAACATTTAAGTCTCTAATCCATGTTGAATTAATTTTTGTATAAGGAGTAAGGAAAGGATCCAGTTTCAGCTTTCTACTTATGGCTAGCCAATTTTCCCAGCACCATTTATTAAATAGGGAACCCTTTCTCCATTTCTTGTTTCTCTCAGGTTTGTCAAAGATCAGATGGCTGTAGATGTGTGGTATTATTTCTGAGGGCTCTGTTCTGTTCCATTGGTCTATATCTCTGTTTTGGTACCAGTACCATGCTGTTTTGGTTACTGTAGCCTTGTAGTATACTTTGAAGTCAGGTAGCATGATGCCTCCAGCTTTGTTCTTTTGACTTAGGATTGTCTTGGAGATGCGGGCTCTTTTTTGGTTCCATATGAACTTTAAAGTAGTTTTTTCCAATTCTGTGAAGAAACTCATTGGTAGCTTGATGGGGATGGCATTGAATCTATAAATAATCTTGGGCAGTATGGCCATTTTCACGATATTGATTCTTCCTATCCATGAGCATGGTATGTTCTTCCATTTGTTTGTGTCCTCTTTGATTTCACTGAGCAGTGGTTTGTAGTCCCCCTTGAAGAGATCCTTTACATCCCTTGTAAGTTGGATTCCTAGGTATTTTATTCTCTTTGAAGCAATTGTGAATGGAAGTTCATTCCTGATTTAGCTCTCTGTTTGTCTGTTACTGGTGTATAAGAATGCTTGTGATTTTTGCACATTAATTTTGTATCCTGAGACTTTGCTGAAGTTGCTTATATCAGCTTAAGGAGATTTTGGGCTGAGACAATGGGGTTTTCTAAATATACAATCATGTCATCTGCAAAGAGGGACAATTTGACTTCTTCTTTTCCTAACTGAATACCCTTGATTTCTTTCTCTTGCCTGATTGCCCTAGCCAGAACTTCCAACACTATGTTGAATAGGATGGTGAGAGAGGGCATCCCTGTCTTGTGCCAGTTTTCAAAGGGAATTTTTCCAGTTTTTGCCCATTCAGTATGATATTGGCTGTGGGTTTGTCATAAATAGCTCTTATTATTTTGAGATACATTCCATCAATACCGAATTTATTGAGAGTTTTTAGCATGAAGGGCTGTTGAATTTTGTCAAAGGCCTTTTCTGCATCTATTGAGATAATCATGTGGTTTTTGTCTTTGGTTCTGTTTATATGCTGGATTACGTTTATTGATTTGCGTATGTTGAACCAGCCTTGCATCCCAGGGATGAAGCCCACTTGATCATGGTGGATAAGCTTTTTGATGTGCTGCTGGATCCGGTTTGCCAGTATTTTATTGAGGATTTTTGCATCGATGTTCATCAGGGATATTGGTCTAAAATTCTCTTTTTTTGTTGTGTCTCTGCCAGGCTTTGGTATCAGGATGACGTTGGCCTCATAAAATGAGTTAGGGAGGATTCCCTCTTTTTCTATTGATTGGAATAGTTTCAGAAGGAATGGTACCAGCTCCTCCTTGTGCCTCTGGTAGAATTCAGCTGTGAATCCATCTCGTCCTGGACTGTTTTTCGTTGGTGGGCTATTAATTATTGCCTCAATTTCAGAGCCTGCTATTGGTCTATTCAGGGATTCAGCTTCTTCCTGGTTTAGTCTTTTAAATTTTGCCATTCTGATGGGTATGCAGTGAAATCTCATTGTGGTTTTAATTTGCATTTTCCTGATGACTGATGATGTTTAGCACCTATTCAAATGCTCAGTGGACATCTGGATATTTTCTTTTGCCCATTTGTATTGATTTGTTTGTCTTTTTCTTATTGATTTGTAGGAATTCTTTAAAGATTTGGATGTAATCTGTTTGTCAGATAAATGTATTGCAAAAGATTTTCCCAGCCTGTGGCTTGCCTTTTCAGTCTTTTAATCACAGTATGCTGTAGTGTTTTTTTAAAAAAAACTTTTATTTTGGAATAATTATAGATTCACAGAACATTGCAAAAATAGTACGGAGAGGTCACCCAGTTTCCCCCAATGGTTACATCTTACATAACTACAGTACAATATCAAACCCAGGAAATTGACATTGGTACAATGTGTGTATAGTTTTATGCCATTTTATACCATGTGTATCACTGCAATTCAGACACAGAACTACCCCCATCACTGCAAGGACCTCCTTCATGCTATTCCTTTATAGTCACACCCATCCCCTTCTCCAGTCCCCCATCATCTGTAACCCCTGGTAATCACTACTTTCTTCTCTATCTGTACAATTTAGTCGTTTCAAGAATGTTACATAAATGGAATCATAGAGTGCATGATTTTTTGAAACTGGCTTTTTTCCACCCAGCATAATGCCCTTGAGTTCCATCCAAGCCATTTTTACATGTAGAAAACTTATGTTACTTATGCTACTTTGCATTACTTGATTATTTATGTTCGATAAGGGAATAAACCAGTTTGTTTTGTTACTATAAATAGATTCTTGTCTTTCATGTAAACACACCAAGATAATTCCCTGGGATTTAAATATTCAGCCCTAGGTGCCAGACACGCTGTCCATGGAGGAGGCCCACACACTGCCCACATCTGGTGGGCCGGGGAAAGGGACATCATGAACTTATGTCCTGCAAGTCACAATTATGGCTTCCATTATTGCCGGTGGTCCACAGAGGCCTCTGCATTCGTGTTACCGATGTGGAAGAAGGAAATACAATAGAATCAAAACTGCTCTTTTTATGGTTCAAGGATAATGAGGAAAACAGATGACTGATTTTGCTTTTAAGAATGATGAAACACACAGGTTTCAAAATGGGACATATTAAGAACCTCATTTGTTACGATCACTTTCAGGAGAAACTGGAATATCCTTTCTGAATGCAAAAGTGTCCAGTCCATGGTGCTCACTTTATTGCTGGAGATAACATTCTCTGAAGTCTAATTTCCCTTTCCGCCTTCGGTTCCTCTGCAGCTTCTTCTCCCAGGGCACCATGTCCTCACGCCTTCCCTAAGGTGTCTGCCATAAGCGCTAAATTTCGAGCGGTTCTGTGGTTGCGCATGCTAATCAACAGCTTGCAAAACACCTCTGCCTTTCACTTTGAAAGGGACACACTTGGTGGTGTTTTATGTCAATTGATTCTCTTTGTATTCAACTGCATATTATAATATCACAGAAGATATTCACAGAATATGACAGAAGGTCATCGATGCAAGAAGTGGCTGTGGCCTTTCCTTTCAACTGGAGCAATGGTGGTGAGGGGGAGGAGGAACAAAGGGGCTTTCCAGGGTGCCTGGTAAGTGTGCAAGGAAGAGAATACATCTAGGATAGCTTGGGTAAGTGTGGGGCTACACTGGGAGACTGCACATTGAGCAATAATAACAAAAAGTGCCTGGTGGCCAAGCTTCATGGACAGTGGAGCCGGAGGGCCATTTATCAGTAATCATTTGGGTGTTACCTTGAAATTACATCCAGATTCTAACCCTTTTTTTTTTTTTTTTACTACCTCTGCCACTTCCGTCTTCCTCTCAGCCATCATCATCTCTTGCTGATGGGGTTACTGAAATGGCTTCCTGTTTCTACCATTGTGTGTCACCCTCCTACCCTCTCCCAGGAAGCCAGATCTTTTAGAAAATTGTGTCACTGTTTTGATGAATATCCTTCAGTGGCTTCCTATCTCACTTAGAATAAAACCCCAAATACTTCCTCTGACCAAAAGCACCTATGTATTTCTCTGAGCCTTTTCTCACATTCTCTCTCTTTTTCCAGACATGCCAGCCTCCTTGCTGCTTCTTGGACATATCACAACACTCCCACCGTGGCCTTGTCTTTCCCATCAAGCATTGTCCCTCTTTCAAATGTTATAGATGTGAACTCATCAGAAAAGGGATGTGTTAGCAATGTGTGTCTCCAAAGGTAGGATTTTTGAAAGCCACTATTCCTTTGTGCTTTTTAAAATGTTTCTAATTATTTTCAATGAATACCATGCATTCATTTTTGTAACTGGAAAATAAATATAAAATTAAAAATCAAGATCTTAAAAAGACAGTGTTGCCTATTTCAACATTGTTGATTAAACCCTTTTAAAAGGGCTATCACATAGGTGAAGTCTCCGCATGCAACCCAGATAGTCGATCTGCATTTGGGGCCCACACAAAGCCCACAGGTCTTCTCCAGGTCCCATCCTCCCATCCCCTTTGCCTCATCCTCATTTCCCTCAGGAAATGATCACCGCACCAGGATGGTGATAACTAATTTCTGGGTGAAGATTCTGACTCACCAAATTAAATTGCAATGAAATGCTTTTTAATATGTAATCTAGGATGATGAGTAAATAGTTATTTTCCTCTTGTGAGGGACATTACCTGTCATTCTAAAAATTAATCTTATTTAAGAGACGCTTAAAATATGGAGCAATAGCACGGCGTTTCAGACCAAGCAGTTAATGAGTAATTAAATCTGTGTGAATTATGAATCTCGATTCTTTCAATGCTATTAGTTACTTTAGAGCTATTAGTTACTTGCTTTTTTTTTTTTTTTCTCAGTTGCTACAGAGATTTACATTCTGGCTTTTCAGAATTCTCTTTGTAAAATGGAGAAAATGCTATTGGCCAACTTGAACATAATATATACAACCAAAAAATTCTTTAGGTACAGTAGATACAGCTTAGGACAGCATGGTTGAGGGATTTCCACAAGGTTTGGTAGGCTGACATGAAGAGCATGCAAAAAAAAATGATTTCTACTTTTTTTGGAAGAAAAATGACAGTGTGTCAGGCACCATAGCATTGCTAACAGCACTAGTTCCCACTTCATTTTTCAACTTCACATGTTCCCTAGAAGACAATTGGACAAAGCACTGCGGCATGAGGTGAGAGGTGGAGTGGGGAGATCCATTCATTGTGGATTTTATTATGGATTTTATTCAAACCTTTTGTGTATGTCTTTGAGGCTCTTCAGAACATTAAACTGAAATCTTGCTTTTAAATGTCAATGGTCTTTAAAAAAATGTCAATGGTCTTGATATCACTCTGCAGTCTCATCTGTTCCTTGGTGAGATCTGTAGAGTGGAACAGACTGTACGGCCTTTGTTCGGCTCCAGGCCCTATCCTGTGTTTGCACCTGTAACTCCCTCTGTGTTGCCCCGCCCAAGCCTCAGGAGCTTATGACATAAAGAAGGTGAAGCTTGCATTGGAGTCAGCCTAATTGAGCTGTGCCATGCTTTGAAACAGGCTGGGCATTATCATGGGACAAGCTCTGCCGTTTAAACAACTCCAGCAGACTGCTGCAAAATGTATTGATTTTGCTTAAGACAAACACCAAATACGGATGGTTTATCTCTTTTTCTTCAGGGAGTTGGACTTTTCAGCCACCTTGGATATCCCCAAACCTCTACCTTCCCTCTTCAGAAATGGTCTCTGCCCCCATTCTTCCTACCATAACACCTACCAACTCTATCATGGTGGCCTGTCGACAGCCCAGGGGCCACATTAATCTTGTTCATAGTTGTAATCCAGAATCTGGTACAGAGTTTGGTGCACAAAGATGCTCAATAAATATTTGTTGTAAAAATAGAGGGGTGAATTAACAATCTAATGATGTCACGTCTCCAATGCAAGTCCCAACAAACAAAGCCTACACTATGCTTTCTCCAACTCTCCCTCCATGTTGCTAGCAGCTCTATACTATGTTCACATATGATCCACTTGGTGGAGGAGGCTGAAACCTGCCAGACTGCCCACACCAGCTCCTCATCACTTCGGGTTTGGTCTCTGCATTTGCAAAAGCACAGATTCAGTCACTTTTGCCCCGGCCTTTGACCTTTGCATGCAACTCATGATGATATAAAAACAAAAGCAAGGGCTCGGTAATGTGTAAGCAATATGCTAACCAACTAGTGACTCAACATTTACCAGACATATACCTAATGTACTGGTACTGGACATGTACCTCAGCACTGCCATATAAGCTGTCATGGTTGTTCCTTTTCCTTACCACTGGTGGCTGCATGAGGATGGTGGTGTGCCTTTGGCTGGCATGAAGTAGGGTGCCCAAGAAGCTTCATATTCTACTCTTTGTTACTTGACCCTATTTACTGCTGGTCTCTGCTACTACCATGTGCTCCTGAATTTTTATTGCACCTGGATATCACTGCCTATCCTCCAGCATTCATTTTACAGCCAGGATTTAACTTTGAACATGATTTAAACGTGATGGACGCTCCCACTGCCATCATGGCAGCATAGTGGTATGCAGGAACTGCTAATGTCAACAACATCCTTTCTTTTTATGAGTGGCCCCTCAGACACTTGGTCATGACTTGGGATGGTTCACAGATTACTTTGTCAGCCAAACACTTTTAGGTTGGATACTTTGTGTTTATAATTAATAATTAGTAATGGTTTTTATTTAGCACTGAGAAATATTTTCACTGGTTATATATAAAGCAACCACATAATAATATCAATAACAATAGCCACTATTGTATAGCACTGACTTTGTGCCAGACATTGCTCCAAGTGTTTTACAACTTAGCTCATTTCCTTCTCATTAGAGTCCTATGTGGTAGATATTATTGTAATAATTGCCATTTACAAATGAGCAAACTGAGGCACAAAGAGGTAAATAACTTACCAAACACATCTAGCAAGAGGCAGTCAGAATGCAAACCCAGACAATCTTAATCTGAGTCTAAGCTGTAAAACCCTATACTTCAACACTTACCTAAGACAGGAAGCAATTATTATAGTGCCCCATTCTTAAATCTTAATGTCTCTAATCTATATGTTCTCCCATTACTCATCTACATCTCTCCACCTTTTCAAACTTATTGATTAACATTAGTGATCACTAATATTTATGGAGCCCTTACTGTGTGTCAGGCAACATGGCAAATATTTTACATACAATATCGCATTTAATTCTCATAACGATCTCTTAAGATATGCTAGTTGTACTGTCCCTGATTTTGCAGAAGAGGAAACTGAGGGCTGGTAAGGTGAAGTCACTGGTAAAGTAGCTGAGCTAGGATTCCAGCTCAAGTCTGTGCAGCTCAACCATTACTCTACACTCCCCTCTTACCTGTGCAGAGCCTCATGAACCACACCTCAGCTCTGACTGCAGGCCTACAGCTCCACAACAACCTGCCCTTGATCAACTCACTACTAGTTATCTTTTTTTCTTTCTTTCTTTTTTTTGTAGCCTGTTGAGGTCTTTTTCCATTTGGATCTCCAGCTCTCATTCCCATTTATCACATCTAGTCTGGGACCTATTGCGAGGCAGGCCCATTTTTTATTTTTATTTCTTTTGCAATTCCTCCCTGGACAGTACAGATAAAGTATACCTATCACGTGCTCTTGACTGACAGAGTCACCTGACCTGGTCACTTGGCACAGTCAAAGAAGCTGGCTCTTCGGGCATGCACCTTCACTAGAGCACCGTGGTTCTTTTCTTTTCTTTGCCAGCTTTTCCTGCTTTGGCTCATGGTTAGGCTTTACTGTCTGTCCTTTGCTACCTGCATAGCTCCACCCCACTGGGTCAGTGGGCTGGAGTTAAGAGCACTGGCCATCACCCCAGACCCAAAGACTTTACCAGTAGCACCTAGTGTTCTTCTCTCCACACACCAGTCAAGCAAAGCAGACAGAATTGCTCTTCTCCCAGGAAGAAATTCACAGAGGAAATTAGCTCTAGGCTCCAGGTATGCAGAGCAGAAGAAAGCCAAGTTCCACCACTGGTTCCCGCTAGTAACTACAAAGTCCACCAATACACTCCTCAACCAAATGGTAGGAGGGGAGCATCCAAACAAGACTTCTCCAGCAGTAGCAGCAGCAGCAGCAGCAGCAGGATTTCCAGACATCTATTATAAAACCAAGTTTCCCTTTAGGAAACTTCATACAGCAGATGCCCCAGACTAGACACATGGCTGAATTTTGAGTACTTCCATGTGAATGAGGTTGATTTCATTCCACTGATGGCACTGCAATCATGCATGAAATGAAGTCATACACACACACACACATATATATATATACACACACATACACACACACACACACACACAGAGTCAGCTCTCCGTATCCATGGATTCAACCAACAACAGATTGAAAATATCTGGGAGGAAAAAGTTATAGGCGTATTGAATATGTACAGACATTTTTCTTTGTCGTTATTCGTGAATAATACAGCATAACAACTCTGTAGACAGTTTACATTGTATTAAGTATTACAAGTAATCTAGAGATGATTTAAAGTATACAGGAGGATATGTATAGGTTATATGCAAATACTGTACCATTTTGTATCAGGAACTTAAGCATCCGTGTATTTTGGCATCCACGGGAGGTCCTGGAACTAATCCCCAGTGGATACCAAGGGATGGCTGTATATGTCAAACTGCTTTTATACTGAACTTTTGTTTCAGCAGTCAGTAAGCCAAATTGATAAACTTGCCAAGTCTCATACCCTTGTGCTTTTGTTTTGAGACACATTGTCTCCCTGTAAATCAGCCTTTCAATTGATCGATGGTTTAGACCTCCTATATTGTTTATTTAGGGATATGCTTTTGCTATATTTATATAACACTTTCAATCAGAATATTTTTATTTTTACTGACAAACCATAAGAATATAGTCACACTTCATGTCCTCATGATGTCTATCTGATAAAGATGTTGCTGCAGATTAAGTGAGTCGCATTGGTTGATGCTCAGAGCCCTGTGCATGTCATCAGACTGAGGGCCCGGTCTGTCTGAAGCATTTAGAAAAGGAATCATTACCCCAGCATTGCCCACTTATCTCAGCCTATAAAAATAAATATTTGCCCAATAATGTGGCAGGTTTATGAGCTGCATTTAATACTGCAATGAAAAAGTCTATCACTGTGTGTGTGTGATTTAGAGAGAGAGAGAGAGAGTGTGTATGTGTGTGTGTGTGTGTGTGTGCATTAAGGTTGCCATGGGAGCCCTTGGTGCTTCTGAACCTTTATAATTATGAACAATAATTAGATGTAATGCTTTATGGTGGTGAAGCACCTCGTGCGCTCCTGATAATTGTAAAGTGTTTGGCAATTAATTCACACTCCCTGAGATTCAGGTTGGTATAATTAACCCCACGAGGAGAAGCAGCCTCAGAGAAGGGGAGCCACATGGTGGGGAACCATCCTGCTTTGCGTTGGCGCAGACAAAGGGAGGCCCTCCCCATCTTCCCGGCCCTGCACCACCTCCACCCGAAGCCTCTGCATACTCCCCTCCTAGGCCCCAGGCACTTAGCTCAGCTGGCTGAGTGTGTGCCCTGCCGGGAGGGGCAGGCAGACCGAACCCAGGAGTCAGGCTTTCTGCTTTGCATTTCTCTAGGCGAAGACCTGCAGCTCTGCAGAGCTGTGCCTGTTGGTGGGGAGAGGAATTCAGAAAGCCACGTGGGGAAATGAAAGTTGCAAATACACTGCTTGGCTGTCACCAGCTAAACCTTCATGAAATTGCTACGTCTGCCCTCTCTTCCCAAAGCAGCTGCTATCTGGGGTTGGTCTTCAGCTTTTCTAGTGATTGTCCATAACAGGAACAACAAATACGCTCTTAGACACCTGTGAGAAAGCTGGGAAGGGGATGCGTATACTTAATGAAAACTGTTATTGAAATTATCTATGTCTAGATATAGATAGTAATATACACAGTAACATGTTGTTGTATTATAATTCATATCTATTTATTTATATAATATATAATGTTATACACACACACACACACATATATATATGTATGTATGTATAAAATTGCAAGTCAACCCCTGAAAATGAGTGGGTTGTATGCTTGGGCTGTGTCATGTCAATCAAACACTAGGTCTTCATTTTCTCCAAAGAAAAACAAAATTCTTGAAGAAAATTTTATCCAACGCCCCTTTTTGTTTCAACTTAAATTCTCATGGACTAATTCAAACATTTCATTTTCTTGGTTGCAGGCTATTACGGTCTGACGTAATAGCAGACTATTACGTCAGGTTGCAGGCTATTACGGGTTGCTGACGTAGCCCATGAGCGAATGTGTTGGATTGCTGCCATTGACAAACTTCAGGCCGTTTCTCATGTCCCTGCCCCCAGCTCTGAGAGGGCGTGGGGATGAGTCACAGCATGGAGTCCAGACCTGAGGGTGATAGATAGGTAAAGATGGTCCTAGGACCATCTTCCTCAGGGCTATGCCGAGCAGGAAGATGGCACGAGTGTTTTCCTATGACACAGCTGTCTGATAAATTCCCCCCGAAGCAAAGTTAATACCTGGATACACTGCACCGACAGCCAAGACAGAGAGCGAGGGGCACGCTAGGTAAGCCGTGTCTTCTGCTTTACTCCAAGAAAGACTCTGGATAGCACAAGGCCTCCAGCATATTTTGACAGACTGTTTTGTACCAGAAAAGCTAATTTGCTATGATTAGTTGCACTACATTTGTGAGATAGTTACTCTATGTTTATTTGGAAGGCAGATGAGAGTATCTTTTGGTGATTTTTCTTTATGAGCTGAAGAAACTCTCTAAATTTTCTTAAAAAAAAAAAAAAAAAAGCGACCATGAATAAAACTTCTTGGGTCCTGGGAAATAGAAATGTTTATGCACCATGAAAAGACAAAAGGGGCCCGCACCACTTACAAGCAGCCCCAGCAAAAACGCGGAGGGAGAGGAGGGAGCCGGAGGGCCCAGGGAAGCCAGGTATAGCACTGAGGCCTGGGGGAGACTGAGCCAATGGTGAGCAGGGAGATGCAAGCTGGAGGAGCTTGAGCTAAAGGCCCAGATCAGTCAGGAAGAAATAGAGAGGCCTTTCAGAAAGTTCTCAGAGTAGCAGACAGGAATAAAGGGAGAATTGGAGGCTTTGTGGAGTAGCACTGGAGAGAGAGGGAGACCCTGGGGCTGAACACAGAGAAGTAGAACTTGAGAAAAGCTTGATACTGATGGGAAGACACCCTAATCTCTTGCTCTCATCTTTCTTTCTTTCTTTCTTTCCTTCCTTCCTTTTTCCTTCCTTCTTCTCTACTTTTCTCCCTCCCTCCCTTTCAGTCGCACTCATACACACACACACATAATGTCTAATACATGTCTTTCTTTCTTCCATGAAATTCTATGTTCTATGCAATACAGGCCTCTTGGGCCAACTACAAATCATCAATGAAGTCTACATTTCTCATGAATGCCTGTAGTATGAGTTTTCTTTTTAAGGGATGCAAGAAAATCCTAAATCCTGCTTTGGGAGTGGCATGAGAGAAATCTAGGCACATATATCCTCTTTTGATTCTTGTAGTCACAAAACAAGGTCAGTGTAATTGATAGGGCTGCAAAAGGAAGATAGAAGTTTGAAACCCTGATCCCACATTCCTTTACACCTGCTTAGCAGCTCTGACCTCTGTCCTTCCCATTCTGCAATGCAGAGTCCTCCGCCCCGCAACAACTAACTCCCCACCTCCCCTCTCCCAAGGGAAGTAAACCCAGGTGGTCATTGTCAGGGGCAGTTCCCAGGACTCGGGAAAACCACAGCCTCAATGCATGAGCCTAGGCTGCCTCAGAGCCAGGTAAAGTCTGTTTCACCTGGTGGCTGCTTATCAGCATGCTCTCCCATGCTTCTGAGAGGACCTGCTAGGCGTGACCTCTCTAATTCTGCACAAACTCCGTTAGGCCTGGGCTCAGGTGGGAGCAGAAAGTAGGAGAGCTGTTCCAGGTGCAAGGCCAGCTGGGAACCGAGAACCAAGGACAAGATGCCCTGAAACTCCATCTCAGGGTGTGCAGAGGCAGGTGTCAAAGGAGGCGGCACCTTCTTCGTATTCTTAACACATCTTTGCAAGACTCGAGACCTTGCAGTTTACTCATGGTGCTGATCAAAAGAGGGGTTTTTTTTTAGAGATTAAAAAAGAAAAGCAAAGAAAAGCCAAGTGTTCACGCATGCAGTCTTCGTAATTAACACGGCAGGCTCTGAGCGAGAGAGAAAGCACATCAGAATTTTTGGAAGCAGCTGTTCTCCCAGCAGTAGTCTCTTCTCAGGGAAGCTACAGGCTGATGCTCTCAGAGCCTGTGAATTCAGAGGCCTCTCACCACTTCAAATGAAGGCCAGGCTGAGGGCTGGGGAAAGTACTCGTTCTTAAAGCCAACCCAATTGGCAGCTGGAGTCACAGAACCTAGAATCCACGTGAGTCAAGAGTCACCCAAAGCCTGCAGTGATCAAGGGTTGACTGTGTGCCCGACTCTCTGCTAAATTCATGATCTGCATTTTCTCATTTCATCCTAGAAACACCACCATGTGGTATTAATGACCCCACCTTACCAATGAGCTAACATCACTGCCCACAGCCACCCAGTGCAGAAGCAATGCAGAATGGGATTGAAGACAGGTTTGCCTGAATTAAAGCCCATGCATCATGCTCCCCACCTGTGTGCCAGACTGCCTTCTCCTAGCTTACCCTTCTTTTGCTATTGGGCTATTTCCAGTGTCTAGCATTGTTGAGATTAAATTAAAGCTTAATAATTATGCAAATAAATTTTTGTTTTATTGATTCTCCTTCAGGAAGCCGTCACTAACCCCAGATCCCTTCTCTATGCTCATGGCACACATATTCTTGACTCCTATGGTGGCTCACATCACACTGCTTGTAATTATTTATTCTTATTGGCCTTTCTTGCAACACTGTGAACTCCTTTGGGGAGAGCAGTATGTGAGTGGGGGGCAACTTTGTATTTATCCCCAGCACAATGTCTGATTTATAATAGATATTTGTTGAGTGAGTGACCTAAAACATTTCATAAATAAAATAGACAACAAAATAACAATGGAGTGGCTTCATGCAATGGAGAGCGCACTACATGTAGAATCAGAAATCCTGCCCTCCACTCCAGCTGCCTTACTTATTATCTGTGTGCTTTGGAACAAATCACTTAGCCTATCTGGGTTTCTGTTGCCTTGTCTACAATCGAGACAGTTGGACTTGAGCTCCTCAAGGTCATACCCAATGCTGGCATTCTATGAGTCCAGGCTGAGCCAGAATCCATGCAACTCCTTCTTGAAGCCACCTGCTTCAAGGTACAGTGCTCCATGCTCAGGAGTAATGGCCCTCCACAGACCCAAAGTTTAAGGATTTATTTCCTGGGCTGGCCAGCCCCATAGCTCTGCCCACAGAAAGGCCTTTTGGCCTATTCTCTGCCCCTGTACCTGCATGCCTGCCACATCCTTTCAGCTTGATCCTCACTCCAGCCTCTTTCTAATTCAGCTTGCTGCCTAATGACCCACTCATCTCTTCTATCTCTCCCATTTGTCCCACTCTTGTGGGCAGGATCCACTGGGGAGCTGAGACACCTCTAATTAGAATGTTAGTCTCTAACAAAAAAAGAAAATTTTAGGCCAATATCCCTGATGAACATCAATGCAAAAATCCTCAATAAAATACTGGCAAACCAAATCCAGCAGCATATCAAAAGCTTATCCACCACAATCAAGTCGGCTTCATCCCTGGGATGCAAAACTGGTTCAACATACACAAATCAATAAACGTCATCTGTCACATGAACAGAACAAATGACAAAAACCACATTATCTCAATAGATGCAGAAAAGGCCTTTGACAAAATTCAACACCCCTTCATGCTAAAAATTCTCAATAAACTAGGTAACAAGGGAACATATCTCAAAATAATAAGAGCTATTTATGACAAACCCATAGTCGATGTCATACTGAATGGGCAAAAACTGGAAGCATTCCTTTTGAAAACTGGCACAAGGCAAGGACACCCTCTCGCACCACTGCTATTCAACATAGTATTGGAAGTTCTAGCCAGGGCAATCAGGCAACAGAAAGCAATAAAGTGTATTCAAATAGAGAAAGAGGAAGTCAAATGGTCTCTGTTTGCAGATGACAGGATCATATATTTAGAAAACCCCATCGTCTCAGCCCAAAATCTCCTTAAGCTTATAAGCAACTTCAGCAAAGTCTCAGAATACAAAATCAATGTGCAAAAATCACAAGCATTCTTATACATCAATAACAGACAAACAGAGAGCCAAATCATGAGTGAACTCACATTCACAATTGCTTCAAAGAGAAAAAAATTCCTAGGAATCCAACTTACAAGGGATGTGAAGGACTTCTTCAAGGAGAACTATAAACCACTGCTCAAGGAAATAAAAGAGGACATAAACAAATGGAAAAACATTCCATGCTCATGGATAGGAAGAATCAATATTGTGAAAATGGCCACACTGCCCAAAGTAATCTATAGATTCAATGCTATCCCCATCAAGCTACCATTGACTTTCTTCACAGAATTGGAAAAAGCTACTTTAAACTTCATACAGAACCAGAAAAGAGCCTACATAGCCAAGACAATCCTATGCAAAAAGAACAAAGCTGGAGGCATCACGCTATCTGACTTCAAACTATACTACAAGGCTACAGTAACCAAAACAGCATGGTACTGGTACCAAAACAGATATATAAACCAATGGAACAAAACAGAGGCCTCAGAAATAACACCACACATCTACAGCCATCTGATCTTTGACAAACCTGACACAAACCAGCAATGGGGAATAGATTCCCTATTTAATAAGTGGTGTTGGGAAAACTGGCTAGCCATATGCAGAAAACTGAAACTGGACCCCTTCCTTACACCTTGTCCAAAAATCAATTCAAGATGGATTAAAGACTTCAATGTAAGACCTAAAATGATAAAAACCTTAGAAGAAAACCTAGGCAATACCATTCAGGACATAGGCATGGGCAAAGACTTATTTTTAAAACACCAAAAGTAATGGCAACAAAAGCCAAAATTGACAAATGGGATCTAATTAAACTAAAGAGCTTCTGCACAGCAAAGGGAACTATCAGCAGAGTGAACAGGCAACCTACAGACTGGGAGAAAATTTTTGCAGTCTATCCATCTGACAAAGGGCTAATATCCAGAATCCACAAAAAACAAACAAATTTATAAGAAAAAAACAACCCAATCAAAAAATGGGCAAAGGATATGAACAGACACTTCTGGAAAGAAGACATTTATACAACCAGCAAACATAAGAAAACGCTAATCATCACTGGTCATTAGAGAAATGCAAATCAAAACCACAATGAGATACCATCTCACACCAGTTAGAATGGTGATCATTAAAAAGTCAGGGAACAACAGATACTGGAGAGGATGTGGAGAAACAGGAATGCTTTTACACTGTTGTTGGGGGTGTAAATTAGTTCAACCATTGTGGAAGACAGTGTGATGATTCCTCAAGGATCTAGAACTATACCATTTGACCCAACAATCCCATTACTGGGTATATACCCCAAGGATTAAAAATCATTCTACTGTAAAGACACATGCACATGTATGTTTATTGTGGCACCGTTCACAATAGCAAAGACTTGGAACCAACCCAAATGTCCATCAATGATAGACTGGATAAAGAAAATGTGGCACATATACACCATGGAAAATACTATGCAGCCATAAAAAAGAATGAGTTCATGTCCTTTGCAGGGACATAGATGAAGCTGGAAACCATCATTCTCAGCAAACTAACACAGGAACAGAAAACCAAGCACCGCATGTTCTCACTCATAAGTCGGAGTTGAACAATGAGAAGATATGGGCATAGGAAGGAGAACATCACACACTAGGCCCTGCTGGGGGGTGGGGGGCTAGGGGAGAGATAGCATTAGGAGAAATACCTAATGTAGGTGATGGGTTGATGGGTCAGCAAACCGCCATGGCATGTGCGTGCCTATGTAACAAAATTTCATGGTCAGTACATGTACCCCAGAACTTCAAGTATAATTTTTAAAAAATTTTTTAAAGAATGTTAGTCTCTGTCCTAAAATAATTCCCTACACCCATAGCATATGGAGAGACATCTATGAAGGGTTAATTTTTAATTTGCCATTGTGAGATGTTGTTAATATATTTGAACAAATAGATTGGAGGACATGTTGCAATATAAGTATTACTAATTAACACCATTCCACCATGCACACTGCTGATCATCCCTGAGTCTACTCCCTCCATCTAGTGGCCTTAATAAGAGAGTTCCAGAGCTTTGTGTGAATTAGATTTCAGGGCCCCTCCATCGCTGCCTGGTGCAGCCAGGCAGGCAGCTGTAAGGGCAGATACAGAGTGTGCTTCAGACAGAGAAGTGCCCTCGCTGCTTCGTGTTGTGTGTGAATCCCTCTAGGACAGAAGTGTTTTGCAGTGAGCTGATGGCAGAGACATGGCAATTGAGTCAGCGATAATTCTAGAATTCTGGTTTCTAAACCTGGCTTACTCGGGAGAAAATGATTTAAATTTGTCTTTGAAATGAAGAAAAGAAAGCAACTCTGAGGCTTCTTTGCAAAGGGCTTTGTACGGTATTGTAGGAACAAGAGAAAACTATAGGAACTGAGAATATGTCACCTGGAGAAAAAGAGGCCTAGGCAGAGGATGCCAGGACCTCACATCTGTGAGGGTTGACATGAGAAGAGGGCAGTTATCTGTGCCCACCCCCAGCCCCGAGGGCAGAGCAGAAGGAGAGGCAGGGAGTGTGGAAGATTTCAGCTCTATATGAGAAAGCACCTTCTAATGATTAGAGCTCTGGAGTAATGTGCTTTCTGTTCCTGTAAATGTGTGAGTCTGGACGGCCACATAGCAGTGCTGTCCCAAATGGGCTCCAATAATATGGATGGGGCCTGATCAGGTGAACATTAAGGTTCCCTGCAGCCCTGACATCTGACCAGAGTGCTCAGCTTCATGACTGAAAGGTCAATACTGAGCTGACAAGAGGGTGGGGTATCAGAGTCTATCTTGGGCCTGGAAGTCTTTTCACTTGTTTGTTTAATTATTTTCACATCTTTACTGTTGGTGGCAGATATTTTCATTGGTGGATTCCACAGTAATTACCAACCCCCTTCTCCCTTGCTGTCTGCCATTACAGAGTTTGGAAGAGTTGAAGTCTTGCTTTTCCAGCCTCCCTTGCAGCTACATGTGACCATGTGATCAGATGTGGTCCATGAACATAAGTGGAAGTCTCCAGAAGAGAGAAGAAGCTTGTGAGGCCCATGGCACTCAGGTCCCAACAGAAACAGAGGGCACACTCAAACTAGGCTAACTCAAGGAAATAGTTTCTTGAATTAGCAGAGGTAAGGAGACTGAAACCACCATTGCAAAATTGTAACTGAGACAGTGAAAGAGATCTGACCTAACCAACTCCATCTTGCTTCTAACCTCCAAGCTGTTCTTGTTCATTCCTGGGTGTAGGCTGAACTAACTTTGGGAGAAACTTAGTTTATAGTTTAAAACAAAGGCAATAATAGCTCTCTCCTCTCCCAAAATAAACCTCCTTCTTGCCTGGGGATTAGACTGCCTTTGTAGGACTAACAAATTAGCCACAAGATTAGAAATTATGGTTTAGAAGTCATGTAGCTGGAGGCTACAAGATTCTGACCCTCCCCAAACTGATCCTAAGATCAGTGCTTGAGACATTTTGCAGACCTGCACTTGATGGATCAGCTGGCACCACCCAGATCAATAATTGGCTCATCTGATCTTGTGATCCCCAGCCAGGAACTGACTCAGTGCAAGAGGACAGCTTCAGTTTCCTATGATTTCATCTCCTACCTAACAATTCAGCCCTCATGACTCACTGGCTTCCCCCTACCCACAGAGTTGTCCTTAAAAACTTTGATCCCTGAATGCTTGGGGAGACTGATTTGAGTAATAATAAAATCTGGTCTTCCACACAGCTGGCTCTGCATGAATTACTCTTTCTCTATTGCAATTCCCCTGTTTTGAGAAATCAGCTCTGTCTAGGCAGCAGGCAAGGTGAACCCACTGGGAAGTTACAAGACCACAAAGGTAGTGCAGTACCCAAGGCTAGTAACAGCAGAGCTGCTCCCATTCCTAGACCCAAAGGGCCCAGGGAAAGGAGCAGTTACCACACCCAGGAGAGAGCTGTGTCAGGAGGGCTACCTGGAGAGGAGCTGTGGCCTTTGCTTGAAAAGTACAGCCAACCCCAGGCAATTCTAGAGGAAGGGAACAAGGGAATACATACCCTCACCTCACTCTCCTCCCTCCCTCATCTGCTGGGACTCCCCATTGACCTATCCCAACCAAAACCTGGAAACAACCTTCATGTAGTTCAGCCTCCTGGGCAGAAGGTAGGGTGTATTAGTCAGGGTTCTCCCAAGGGACAGAACTAATAGGATATATGTACATATGAAAAGGAGTTTATTAAGGAAAATTGACTCACAGAATCACATGATTAAGTCCCAAGATAGGCTGTCAGCAAGCTGAGGAGCAAGGAAGCCAGTAGTGGCTCAGTCCGAGTCCCAAAGCCTCAAAAGTAAAGCTGAAAGTGCAGCCTTCACTCTGGGGCCAAAGGCCTGAGAGGCCCTGGCAAAACAACTGGTGTGCTTCCAAGAGCCCAAAGGATGAAGAACCTGGAGTCTGATATTCAAGGGCAGGGAGCATCCAGCATGGGAGAAAGATGAAAGCCAGAAGACTCAGCAAACCGTCTTATTCTACCTTCTTCTGCCTGCTTTTTTCTAGCTGCATTGGCAGGTGATTGGATGGTGCCCACCCACATTGAGGGTAGGTCTGCCTCTCCTAGTCCACTGACTCAAATGTTAATCTCCTCTGGCAACACCTTCACAGACACATCCAGAAACAATACTTTGCATCCTTCAATCCAATCAAGTTGACCCTTAATATTAATCATCACATAGGGTAAAGAAGAATGGGGAGAATACCTAGAGGGTAAATGAAAGATATCAAGCAAAGGGTCTAATTCTTCCTCAGATGCGACGCCTGGAAGTGTGGCAGTTATCTTGTGATCATGAGGTGACTCTCCTGAAGTGACCTATTAAGGAAGAAGTTGCTGGGAATCTGCCTCTGAGAAACATACTTTCCCTTCGCCCAGTCTTGCTATAGCATTAAGGCACTGATGTTGTTACCAGTTACTTGCCCCTGGTGCACAGGCAACCATGGAGCCAGGTATTGTAAAATTTGAGAAATAAAAATAAAATTCTAAGCCCCGCAACTGACTGAATGGACCCTCTCTTGGTTAAGGGCATCCCAGAGAAATCTTGAAACTGAGTTCTCAGTCATAACAGGATGGGAGATTAGACACACCTCATTATGCCCCCTCCCTCACTAACAACCACTAGGGCTTTCTTCCCTAAGGACTTAACGGGCACCAGTACTTGTGAAAGACTTACTCCACCGCTAGTATCAACCAACTGCCTGACACAGCAATTTCAGTTTTAACACAACAAAACTTTCTTTTTGCAGTTTTGACACAACAGTTGACCAGCATTCTTTTTAAGAGACCATGAACCACGGAGTGGTTCTGGCCAGTCTATGGAGAATGCGCAGTGAGAGTTTTCTGTCCTCTTCTTCACTTTTTGATGTCAGAAGGCTGAAGACTCCACCCTGGGATCACGCTAATGCCACCATTTTTGCACATGGGACCCATGAAATGGCATGAAGCTCAATTGCGCATGCTCATATTTCTCCTCTCACAAATTTCATGGATCCTTCTGTAGCTTATTGAATATGTATATTTGGCCACCTCCTTCAGCATAAATCTCTGTCTTCTTCTTACCACCCTCAAAATGCAGGTTTCTGGCTTCTGGCCAGAGGCTACACTTCCCAGCCGTGCCCAATGGTCACCCTGCAGGCTGCAATCCTTTATGAGAAATAAAGCTCTCCTTTCTACATGTGTGAATCTTGTCATTCTTCAGCTGAACAACTTTAAAACTTCACATTTCCTGCTGCCTCAACATCCCCACAAACAGACTGTGAGCATCTACTCAGGTGACCAGGTGCACCAGTGTGATAAGAGTGGTCTCTGCCACAAGTTTCCCCTCCTACCCTCCCCTGGCTGTGTTCTAGTAACACTTAAAGGCACCCACAAAAGCCCCTGGCACCTCTTCCTCCCCAGCAAAGGCCTTTGCCCATGGTTCCTCCTCTTTCTCCACTCTCCACGGTTCCCTTGGTGCTCCCTCCCCTGTGACCTCACTGTGCAGTGGCTTTGTCTCTTTAGGACCTGGGAGTATAATAAACTTTTCCCCTTCACCTCTCCTGTGTCTCCTCTCCTTGTGGCCACACCTGGCTGACGATCACCTAAAAGAACACAAACGAAGCCAAATCTCCAGACAGTCCAGAGAGGTCAGGAGGATATAACCATCCCCTCAGGCAGGGCTGATGTCCATTCGGATGTCTGTTCTGACTGACCAGTGTCCATGCTCTATAGCTGCTGATGAGGTTTCCTATGATCCTGCTGGTAAGGAAGTCTCAGAGGACCTCAGGGATCCTCTCCCTGGTTGGGTGGAATCATTGACCATGGGACAGTTCTGTGGGGATTGGAAGGCCAGAGGCCTGGCCCTTCTGATGGGAAAATCCCTCTGGATCTCTAGCCATGCATAGCCATCTGCCTGTACTTAAGTTAATCATTTCTGTCCTTGGCTCACAGGTATACAATTGTCCTTGATCCCCTTCCGCCTTTCACTCTACAACTACACGATGTGTGAGAAATAGTCCCCCATCAAGTGGCTTAAAATCTGGGGGGATAAATAAGCATGCATTCAGGGAGGAATTAGAGGACACCCGAACATAAAACTTTGTGGAAATAGCCATATGTGCCGTAACCACTGAAAGTAGGCATTGGTCAGTAGGGGCAGGCAGACCAGAGTTAAAAGTCCAGCCCAGCTGCAGGGCAGGTCTGCTCTGCCCCTCACAGGGGTCTGCTACATATTAGCTGCGTAACCTTGCACAGTTACTTAACCTCTCTGTGCCTCTCTTTTCTTCTCTGTAAAATATACATAAGAATACCCACCTTTCTGGGCTGTTCTTAAGACTACAAATAATACAAATAAATTACATATAGTGATACTTTCTGATAGTGTTTATTATACACCAGGTACTATTATAATACACAGATTAAGTCTACAAGGTAGGCACTATTCTCCTCCCCAATATATAATGCAGGAAACTGAGTCATTGAAATGTTAAGTAACTTGCCCAAGGTCAATAGCTAGTTTGTGACAGAAAGAGAATTTGAACCCCAGCAACCTGTCTAGAAGCAGTCATCTTAACTACTGCATCACACTGGCTGATACGATAGGAGCTTAATAATCTGTCACTGTTCCTACTATAGCCACCATTGCCCCCATCACTAGTGTGAAGTAGACTATCTTACGAAGTTTTCATCAAGAGGAGTGTCTGGGTTTAGAGGCCAGAGTGTTTTGTTAGTTACATGAAAAGAAAGAGAGGAAGTTGGAAATGAGAGTATAGCAAAAGCAAAAGCAGGAGCAGCCCTGGCCCCTGCAAGGGGCAGAGCAGACCTGCCTGGTTGAAAGGAAGCATGGGTTCAAGGAGTAACAAAAACGGACCCAGATAGGTAGGGCTGGGGCCAGACCTTGGAAGCACCTGAGAACTGTGCAGAAGAGTCTGAAGTCAGTTACTGCCATGGGATGTCAGGCCAGTGGCTGGGTGGGGCAATGTGTTATCAGGATAGGAGCAGTGCTTTAGGAAATGCACTCAGCCACAGAGAGCTCAGCCTTGGCAAGGAGGCTGCCAAGGATGCAGCTGATAACGATGAGGTCTCAAGGGAAGAGTCCATGAAATTAGAGAAGAAGGGCAAATGTGAGTGTCATTGTGAGGGCCAAAACTTGGTGAAAGAGACAGAGGGGTGCAGGAAAGGGAATAAGGAAGGAATAGATGAACCTAGTCCCATGTTTACAAAAAACCCTTCCAAGGAGCAATTGTATCATTCCTCAACTTTCCGTTCGTCAGGTGATTTCACTGTGTCCTGGCACAGGGCAGCAAACATTTACAGAGCATTTACAATAGGCGAGTCCTGCATGTGATGAGTATCTCAGAAGTCTGTGCTCCATGGGCCTGAGGCCCCTTGACACCACAATGGAGGGTTCTTTCCTTTCCTTCTCTTGAAGAGCAGATGGAAACAACACACTAGGACTCTGACTCTCTGAGGCCCTTCCAACAGATGGGCTGAGGATCTGCAGTGCCAGAGAAAGCTGTATTGTCCGAAACGCTTTTGTAAACAATCCTTTTGTTTAGAAATCACCATCGCTCCCTCCTTTGATGTAATTTTTATGCCACACAGTTTTTTTGAGGCGGAGTCTCTGTCATGAGCTGGAGTGCAGTGGCGGATCTCCAGCTCTGCAAGCTCAGCTGCCTCGGGTTCCGCACGCCCGTCTCCTGCCTCAGCCTCCCTAGAAGCTGGGACTACAGGCACCGCCACCACGACCGGCTAATTTCTTTGTATTTTTAGTAGAGACGGGGTTTCACCGTGTTAGCCAGGAGGGTCTTGATCTCCTGACCTCGTGATCCGCCCGCCTCGGCCTCCCAAAGTGCTGGGATTACAGGCTTGAGCCACCTTGACGCCCACATATTTTAAAAAGGAAAGATGAGAGGAAAGCTTATCCACTGACGTCCGAAAAAGGTGAAAGATGACTGAGAGTAGATATCACCACGGCTCTTACTTTCTGCTCTTGGTGAAACAAGAAATGGGTTGGAACATTCCCTATCCTAGAATTCGATTGCAGGGTCAATTCTTAAAAACTCAGAGCTCCTTTGCAGACCAGTTGTTGCAAACCCCTCTGAAGATTGTCACTATTACCAAGTGACATACCAGTCCTAGAATTTTGAGACTACTCGAGGGGTTAAAAGGTCCTACCTTTAGGCAGAGGGCGGAAGCAAGGTCGGAAATACTTGGCATTAAACAAAAGGGAATAAAGCTCAAGTGAAACCCTTTGTTGGGGCTCAGCCTCTTGGTATCCTCTAACTTTCATGTCCCTGTGCCATGTCTCCCATGGGTGGTACTTCCCTCCTGGGGGTGGGAGGGACTAGGAAAGCTCCTTATAACCTGGCAGCAGGTTCCAGAGCCACCTGGGCCAAAGATGACAAGGGAACCTGCACCGATGGAGACACACTGCTCAATCCAGCAGAACCCCCATGCAGCCAGCTGCACCCCTCTGAACAGCCAAGCCCAGTTCCCAGGCAAGGAGAGATTAGATGAGTCTGACAAGATTTGCTCTGTCAGAAAGCAAGTTTTATTTTTACCCTCAAGCCTGTGATCTTCTAGGTGTCTGCAAATTGGGGGATTATTTTTACCCAGATGTAGAAATAGTTATTCCACTTTGGTTTCCTGCCTGCATTTTCCACGTGGTGTTAGCTCTGCTGTTCAAAGCCACCTGACCTTTGTAAAGACTGACCTGAGATGGAATTGTGCTCATGCCACTGTCAAGCTACATTAGCCTGGTCATGTTCTGTTTTCTTTTTGTGAACCTCAATCTTCTTATCTGTAAAATGCATGGAGTTGGACTAGATGGTCTCTAGGGCGTGAAAGAATAAAAAAGCAAAGGTTCCCTAAAATTCATCCATGTTAATGCAATCTATTTTGTCTTTTCTCCTCCCAATTTATAAAAAGGCAACATCTTATTTCTGTATATCAGAGAACATTTTACCACATTTTGGAATTTTATCATCTTTACCAAATGGAAGGAATGAATAATGGAGGGAAAAAAAATAGAAGAGCACAAGAAACCAAAATGTCTAGTTTTCAGAGACTGAAATGTCTAGGAATTGGTTTCAAAGACCTAGCTTTGCAAACATCCTGGTTCGATTATGTCCCTGACACCTGGCTGCTGGAGCTCTTCCCCGCTGCTAGAAGCACCGCTGGAAGCACTAACTCTCAGGATCTGCCTCCCCGATGATTTGACAACTTCAGAGTTAAGAGTAAATAAGTTGAGCAGTAAAGGACATGACAGGGCCTTGCCAGGACTTCCGAGGGACACAAAATGTTACAGGACAAGATTTCTGCCTTCTTGACCAAGACACATAGAACAGCAGCAGGGTAAAAGAATTTGCAGTAAGTACTGGCTTTGTGAAACAATCACCAGCCCTCTAGGAGTTCAGAGGAGGGTGATAAGGAGGGCTGGAATGGGTGCAGCACAAGGAATACTGACAAAGCTACCCTAACAATGCCCAAACCCCAAAAGCCAAGAAAGAAAGACTATGTTACCTCTGAGCAACCAAACTGGTTGCCCCATAGTTTATTCATACCTTGCTTCCATTAAGATTCGCTGAGATGAGACTGTAAGTACAGGGTTTGTTTCTGAGATCTCAATTCTGTTCCATTGATCTATCTGCCAGCCCTAATGTGAGTACCACACTGTTTTAATCATTGCAGCTTTTTAGTAAGTTTTGAAATTGGGAAGGGAAAGTCTTCCAATTTTGTTATTCTTTTTTCAAAGTTGTTTTAGTTATCCTGGGTCTTCTGCTTTTTCCATATAAATTCAGCCTGTCACTTGCTGTGAAAGGTGGGGCCAAGAGCTGGAATTATTATTATTATTATTATTATTATTATTATTTTGAGATAGAGTCTTGCTCTGTCATGCAGGCTGGAGTGCAGTGGCACAATCTAGCCTCACTGCAACCTTTGCCTCCCAGGTTCAATCAATTCTCCTGCCTCAGCCTCCCCAGTAGCTGGGATTACAGGTGTCCATCACCATGCTCAGCTAATTTTTGTATTTTTAATAGAGATAGGGTTTCACGATATTGGTCAGGCTGGTCTCAAACTCCGGACCTCAATTGATCCATCCACCTCAGCCTCCCAAAGCGTGGGGATTACAGGCTTGAACCACTGCTCCTGGCCTAGGGCTGGAATTTTTACAGGAATTGAAGATGAATCTGGGAAGACTTGGCACCTTAACAATATTGGGCCTCCTAATTCATAAAGATGGGACATACCCTGCTTATTTAGATCTTCTCTAATTTCCTTTAGCAATGTTTCATAATTTTTAGTATACAAGTCTTACAATTCTTTTGTTAAATTTATTTCTAATCATTTTATTCTTTTTAATGCTACTGAGAATGGAATTTTTTACCTTTATTTTTGGATTGTTCATTGGTCATATATAGAAACACAATTGATTTTTATATCCTGTGACATTGCTTAATTTGCTTATTATTATCTAATTGTATGTGTGTGTGTTCCTTAGGATTTTTATCTAATCATTCTTACTTTAAGCATTATCATAAGACTGTAAATCCAGTTTGCTAGCTCACAATAGACTAGAAGCTATACATTAAGGAAATGAGCAGCCCAAGAAACAGGTGAACTGCTATTCCCAAGAGTTTCCGTAGAGTCTATGGCAAATGAAACAGGGAAAAACATAGGAAAAAACCCCACAAGAACCTCAGAGAGTCTGTCTGAGATCGTTTAAGTAGGGGTAGACAATGCCACACCTCTTCAAAACCACTGAGGACACCGTGGTATTAGCAGTCCGTGATAATTAGCTGCCCAAAAAGAAAAAACATTAGATTAGGTTCAATGGTTGCTTTTTGAGAAAAATAAATATATATGTCTGTCCACCTAAAATAGTAATATTTTTGAAGTTTTAACATTTGATAGAATACATTTCTTTTCCTATCGCAGTGTTTCAGTTCTTTATTTTTCCTTGTGGATATACTGTGTAAGCAGTCATATGAGTGTGGTATGCTTGATCACAGATGCATTTTGTTATAAGCATCAATGTGACACTTACAGGACACTACAACGTGGGACATTGTTTCTTCCATATTTGGAAGATAAATTTATGTGTAGATATTTTTTGTAAGATATGGCTAATAACTAAAATTTATTGAAATGGTCTTCCAATGACTTGTATTCAGATGCTTAAAAAGAGCTTTGCTGCTACAAATATTTCTAATTTTAGAAAGGGTTTTTATGGACCAATGCCCCAGTTGTCAGCCAGAGCTGCTGTTGTTTTCATTGTTTAAAATGTCACCTGTAAAATGGGCATTATTTATGTTTTCTTTTTTTTTTTTTTTTTGCATTCCTGGTAATTATATGTGTTATATAAAGAAAGTCTGTACATTGGGTTATAACACTAGCATATTTAAACTTACAGGCTTATTTGTCATGTAAACTACCATTTTATTGTACTGTAGTTAACATGGTTATAATATGTACAATCTTTCCCTCTTCCCATCTCACAACTTTTTGTATGTGTGATAAATCAATTTTGGTTTGCAATAAAACCTTGAAAAATATTTACCAAAAAAAAAAAATACATTTTTATTTTCAAGAAGGTTCATTTAAATGCTCTTTGAGGTAGTACCATCTTCTCTTTTCCCTGAATCCAGGGTCCCCCAGGCTACCACCAGGGTAATCAGGCATTTTCCCAATGGTTTTTGGTAAACTCTGTCTTGGAACTCTCTCAAGTTAAGTTGCCTTAGAAAATCATCTGCTGGCATTGAAGAATTTGCTAAGTCTGGGTGGAGTTCTGACGCTGCTTGTCTGTATTCTCAGGATAACAGCCTGAAAGCCTGGCCCGGGGAGAACATTATGCATAGGAAATTAATACTGTGGAATCGTCTCTCCAGTCAGAGGAGAGGAAGCGCAGGCTGGAGCCATTTAAAGTGAGTTAAGTGCTCACATAGCAGTGGCCCTGCCCCTGGGGCAACACAGCTATCCCAAAGGCTGTCTCTGCCTTCTAGCCTCCCATCAGCTCAGATGGAACAGATGGGTAGGGCCTGGGGGATGAGGCCTGGAGTGTGCAAGAAGCAAATGCAAGCCAGTCCTTTGCAGAGCTCCTCAGAGATTTCCTGGGGTGGGGATGGCAGGAGGGCCAGCTGTCCCACAGCTCCCAGGGACACTTCAGCTGTGTGCCAGAGGCAGGTGGTAGTCGAAGGAATCCCTCTGTTTCCATTGGTGGCAGGCAGGGCACAAATAGAGTGCTGCTGTCTGTCACTTTGTATTGCAGTCCTCTGAGTGGGAGGGAAATAAGAGGCAGAGAGAGAGAGTGAAGATGAGCAACAAAGATGCCATGTCACTGCTGATCTGGGCATGCCTCTCAGCTCCTGCTGATCTGGAGGTCCTGGGAAGATGCTCATGACTCCTCCCCTCCCTCACTGAGTCTGACCTCTGTCTCCCTGGCCCATTCTTACTCTAAATTCCCCTTCTGCCTCCCCAGAAAATTCACTTTCCTTCAATCATATTCCACCGCTGAGATCTTTGTTACAAGTGTTTGGGGTGTGGAGAGAGACACCCTGGCTACTCACAGACATCCCTATAGCAAATAACCACAGCAAATACCAGGCAGTGGCTCACAGCAACCCGTGTGATTCTGTGATACTTGCAAGTAGCCACTCTGCCTGCCTGGCAGCTCCCTGGCAGCTGCTGAGCCAGGTTCAAGAAGATCAAACATCAGCTGACTCCGAACCTGCAGGCTCTGGCGTCCAACCCAGGGGCTTTGGAACTGCATGCTGCTTTGCCTCTTAGCCAGGCAGGAAGTAAGTCGAGCAGGAGGGGAAAGCCTCTGTCTGGGCTGGCCACCCTTCTCACAACTCTCAACATGGATCCTGGCAGCCCCAGCCACACCCTTCCCCTGCAAGCCAAGCCCACATGCACACTCATCCCAGGGTGCTGGCTGAGCACCTGCTTATGGACAGCCTGCCTGATGATGGCAAACAAGATGAGGAGAGAGCAGGTGGGGACGCTGGTGCCCAAGAGAGGAAGCAGGGACATCACAGCTAGAAACAGGGATGGAGTAGATTCCCACTTAGAAGGCCCTAGAGAAAACTGGAAGCTAAAAACCGTTAGGCTTGCAAATAAGAAATCAACCTGACAGGTAGAGAGGCTTCCTGAGCTATGAAATTATTAATAAACACAGTCCTTGGCTTTCAGGAGCATAAAACGAGTGGCCTGGTGAACGTACAAAGTATTTATTCCATATGTTTGAGAGTGGCTGGTCAATCAGGGGCCTGAGGCAGTAGGGCCAGGCCTGCTAGGGGCAGGGCAGATGAAGCACTAGCCCTGGGCATCTGTGGAGAGCTAAATATGGGGACCTCAAACAGAAGCACAGCTTGTCCCCTGCCAAGCAGCCAATCAAAGTTCCCCAAACAGCAGCTGTTTCGGTAACAATGCAGGAACTCTTCATGCTTCCAGCATTGTGAAGGACTGAGTTGTTCTACATGAGTGAGATCACCCTTTAAATGGCAAAACTTTTTTATTTGAATAACTTTAAATATCTCCCTCAAATGAACACCTGTGGCTCTTACCACCACAAAAAAAAAAGGAAAGAAAGAAAAACAGAGATGATCATGAGGCCTGTGATTCCCCGAAACTCATTTATGCAAGCTGTGAACTCACACTGAGTTCTCCATATGTGCTAGGCACGAGCGTGGGTATAACAATGCCTCAGGCATGAACTCTGCTCTCCAAGAGCTTGCGGGGCGGTAGAGAATGTAAGCTGTGGCCACACACAACCAAAAAACAAGAGAGATGGTGGCATCTTGCAGGATGTCTCTTATAGGCAAGATCTGAGCCAAATGTTATGGCCACACAAGGGTTAGCATACATATATGCATATATGTATCTCCCAGCTCTGCCTGCTGAGAGGGCCTGGACAGCCTCATAGCCACAAGCATGCCCGGTGGACCATTCTTGATTCCTAAATATCTTTCTCTGATAAAAGGACCCACGCCTGTTTGGAGCAATGGCCTGTTCTAGGGTAGAGAAAAAAAGGATGGAGGCATCGCAGAAGAATAAAGGAGCCAGACTGAAGAACTCTCACTAGCCAAAGGCACAAGAATTTGTACTTCATAATTAAACAGTGATAATATTAGATTATAACCCTAAAGAATAAATATCTGTGAGTCTATTCTGATATAAACGATTACATAAATAAATAAATGGGAGATAAGGGACAAATCTTTCTTACAGAAGAATTCCAATGAATAAATGTAGAAGGAATGAATGAAATAGAAAATCATCATTAAAACACCTCAGTAATAACTGCTGCTGGCAGGAACCCTTGATAAATGATCAAATAAGTTGGTGAAATTTTAAGAGGGAAACAGCTTCAAAGTATTTCTTTCAAAATTTGCTAATTACTCTAGTGGCTGTAATATATAACAAATTCTTTGATACCCTGCTCTCCGGGAGGTGGTGCTTAACTCTCCTGCTCTTGGGTGTGATCTAGACAAAGAGACTCGCTTATAAAAGTTATTTGTGGAAGGAGACGTGTAGTAACTTTACCATGGAGAAACCTGGCAAATATCACCTGAACAAAGTGATCAAGGTTAACATCACCAGTGTTAGGTCATGTTGATATCCACTATCCACTGATATGATGAGATGAGAAAGGCACTTCCCCCTGTGGTATTCTTCCCCCAAATCCATAACCTTGGTCTATGAATGAAAACATGTCAGATCAACCCAAATTGAGAGACATCCTACAAAATATCTAATTCCTACTATTGAAAGGTTTCAAGGTCATGAAAGTCAAAGAAAGACTGAGGAACCATCATCGTTTGGGGGAGCCTAAGAAGACACGATGACTACATATAATGTGGTACCCTAGGCCAGGACCTGGGACAGAAAAAGGACATTAATGGGAAAACTGAGGAAATCTAAATTAAGTCTGTAGCTTAGTTAATGTTATTTTATCAATGTTAATTTCTTGATTTTGATTAATGTACCATGGTTATATAAGATGTTAGCATAAATGGAAGCTAGGTAGGTAATGGTATACATGAACTCTCTGTATTATCTTTGCAACTATTTGTGAATCTAAAGTTATTTCCAAATACAAAGTTTTTAAAAAATGCTCTTACTAGAGGCTCTCAGTTCTAGGCAAGATGGAATATGGCTTTCTGCAGTTTTATCTCTCCTGCTGCTTACAATAAAACCTTGAACAAAATAGAAAATACAGCCACTTGAAGATTCTAAAAAATAAAAGTAAATCATAATAGTTGAAATTGGAAGGCAAATCAAAACTTGAAGAACTACCAGGACAGCCATGGTGAGTTTCCTGGTTTCTGTTTCCTTCCTTTATCTACTAGGTTTGACCCAAGGATAAGCCAAATCAAGAAAATGTGCCATGCCATGAAAAGTCCAACCCTGAGGAAAGCCTGTCTCTCTGGCCAGAGGACTGGGAAAAGCAGCCCCTGTGCGCTGGAGACTGTAAGGAGAACCCAGGGTTTGTTTTGCTTTGTTTTCTCTTTTCTCTCAAAGCCCTTCCTGGAAGCCAGTCCCTGCCCCATAGGAGCACAATTGCCAAATGTGGCAGTGTGGTGAGCATCTGAAGTTCTGGGAGAAGAGTCACCCCTCTAGGCATAGGAGCTGAGGAGAGGCGCCCCAGTCGTGCAAAGTGTAGGGGAACTTCCTATTATTTCTCTCTCACTTATTTCCTGCTTCAATGAATATAATTCAGAGGCAAACTCCATCTTTCTAGTGAGAGGACGCCAAAAAGGAGACTCCAGGTGCTGGAAAGTGCGAGAAAAATCATTCAGAGGAGTGAGCAGAAATAGGAGATCCCCCACTCTCGTGAGTTGTCACAAATCCTGAGCTCACAGACAATTTTGCATATGTAGAACACACACCAAGAAGTATAGCAAAGGCTCTGAGAACCAAGCCCCAGTGGCTTCCCCCAGAAGCACAGCTTTTAAACCTGTATGGGCACTGGTACCACCACCAACAGAAGGTGAGGCAGAACTCACAGTCTAAACCTGACTGGTGTAATTTCCTGCCAAAACACAACCTCTACATTCTCCAGCGGAGAATCTTAGGGCCCAGAGATTCACAACAAAATATAACAGGGCCCAGAGTCTCACAACACAGTATACAAACCGTCTTGGATATCACCGAAAATAGTCAACATGCCAAGAGCCAGAAAAATCTAATTCTTGAGGGAAGAGTCAATCAACAAATGACAACTTTGAGATGACCCAGATATTGGAATTATCAGATAAAGAACTTGAAACATCCATTATGACCATTCTCCATGAGGAGAAAGGGAACACTCTTGAAATGAATGAAAAGTTATCAGAAGAGAAACAGGAATCATAATAAGATAACCAAATGGAATTTTAAAATAAGAAATACAATATCTGAAATAAAAAATTCACCAGATAGACTCAAAGTTGCAGTGCATCTTCAAAAAAGTCTATATGACAAAAAAAGTCTATTAACTTAAACTAATTAGAAACTATACAGTCTGAAGGACAGGGAGAAAGCAGGTTGGATAAATGATCAGAGACTCAGGACCTGTGGGACAATATGAAAAGTTTAACGTGCATGTGACTGGAGTCCCTAAAAAAGAGGAGACACAAATTGGTGCAGAAAAAAAAATTTGAAGAAATGATTACAGAAATTTCCCAAATTCAGCGAAAGACAAATTTGCTGATAATAAGAAGCTCAGGGAACCGCAAACAAGACGAATCCAAATAAAACCATCAGAAGAAAACTGTGAAAACCAAAGCCTGAAGAAATATCCAAAACCAGCCAGAGAAGATGACACATTGCATATAGATTAACAATTTAATTGACTGTGAATTTTTTTTCAAGCCAGAAAGAAAAGAATTGTCAACTCAGAGTTCTACATCCCATGCAATCAAGACATTCTCAGACGGAAAAAAACTAAGAAATTTCATTGCCAACAAATCTACTTTAGGCCAGGTGCAGTGGCTCACGCCTGTAATCCCAGCACTTTTGGAGGCTGAGGCGGGTGGATCACTTGAGGCCAGGAGTTCGAGACCAGCCTGGCCAACATGGTGAAACCCTGTCTCTACTAAAAATACAAAAATTAGCTGGTCATGGAGGTGCACACCTGTAGCCCAGCTACTTGGGAGGCTGAGGTGGGAGAATCACTTGAACCGGGAGACAGAGGCTGCAGTGAGCTGAGATCACACCACTGCACCCCAGCCTGGGCAACAGAGCAAGATTCTGTCTTTAAAAAAAAAAAAAAAAAAACTTAAAAGAAAAGTTACAGGAAGTTCTTCAGATTGAAGGGAAATTACCCCAGAGGGAAAATCAGAACTTCAGGAATGAAGGAAGAGCAACAGAAATTGTAAACATCTGTGTAAATATAACAAACCATTTTGCCCTCTAGAAATATGTATGACTGCTGGAAGCCAAAATTATAACATTGTTGGAAGGGAGAGTTTTCAATGTATATAGGTATAATACATATGGCAATTATAACATAAAGGGAGGAGGAGGGTATTGAACATACGTGGTTGTAAGATTTCTACATTCTACTTGAAGTGGTAAAATGCGAAATTTAAATAGAATGTGAGAAGTTAGGTAGGTATATATAATGGATACATAACCCCTAGAGCAACTACAAAAATAAATAAATACAAGATGCTACCAATATGAGCCTGGCTGCCTGCCCCTTCCCAAGTCTGGACTAAACACCCCCCATCTGAGGCTATTCAACCATTGCTCACCCAAACCTTACCTCTGGGGCTCAACTGGAACTCCCTCCTATTGTCACATTTTCTAATCCCCCCCACAGCTACGGAGACAGAGGTGACTCAGCTCAGTCACATCCAGGATGCTATAAGGCAAGGAGAAGTGAGGAAATCCAGACCCTTTCAAGGGGAAAATTGCTGCTTGCCCAAGAGCCCACAGCAAGCCACTGTTGGAACAGTGGCCTGGAAGCAGATATTCCAGCACCACATGCCATCATGAAACTGGAGGTTGGGGCTCCTTCCCCAGCTCCTCTGCCCCACCTGGGAGCAAGTGCTTGTGTCCAACTATCCTCCAGGACTACTAGTAATGAATGCATACATAGATGTTCTATGTGCCAGGCACTATTTTAATTGATTCTATTTCTGTCTACCTACTTACTCATCCATCCATCCATCCTTCCATCCATCCATCCATCCTTCCATCAATCCGTCCATCCATGCTAAGCCTCAGATTGCCCCAATTGAGATAGGTACTATTATTCTCTATCTTTTATAGATGGAGAAAATCAAGCATTGGGAGGTTAAGAAACTTGCCCCAGATGACAGAGCTAATAAGTGTTGGCCCTGGAATTTGCATGCAGGTCTGGATCTAGCGTCTGAGTTCCTAACCACAGTTAGCAACCCAAAGCACAGCTCTCTAAGACATTCTGTGGTCTGGAGGCTCCCCGTGACTCACATCCCCAGGAGCATTTCTGCTCAGGTGGAATTTGCTGAAAAGGCATATGGAGGGCAGCTTTGAAGGAAGGAACTGAAGGGTAGGAGCTGGTAAGAGGCCTCACGCTGCTGACAGGCTGGTGGAGGGAGGTGCTTGGGTACTGTTGCTAGGCAACTGCCTCAGGCCTTTGGTCCTCTCAGAGCTGGAGCCTTCCTCTTGGACTCCTCCATTCTTCCCTAACAATGGCTGAGGACACCAGCACTTCCTCCCTTCTAGCTTGCTGTTCCCTCTGAGTCACTACCATTCCCAGTCACATGGTGCAAACAGTTTGGCTTTGCCCCAAGACCCTGGTGGGGGCAGATAAGGAGCCTCCCGTCATGCTTGAGTCCAGCCTCACTCTCTGGAAAAGTCCAGCCTCCTGTGGCAGCCAAGCCTGGTGGGCCTCTGCTAATAGGGGTTAAGCCAAGCATCCTCAGACCATGTCCCAGCTCCAGCTCAGTCTGACCTGTGTGCAGAAATTAGCAGTCAGCTAGTGGAGTGAAAAGGGATCTCCTCATCTTGCTTCCCTTTTGCCTTCCTCAAAGGTATTTGCTTTGTCATTTCTGTCCAAAGATCAGCAAAATGTTGCTGCTGGTGACGCATCACAAATTTGCCCCTTGGACTTAGCAGGAAGTCCAAAAGGAGGCCAATTAATCTCATTACTCTCCTATACTCCCTGTCTGCTTTAAATGTGATTCATTGAAGGTGAAAGGCTATTTTCACAGCCAACTATAAAAAGTCAAAAAAAAAAAAAAATGAAATCACTGTGACCCAGCCAAGAGGGTCAGACACTATCCACTCCCCCAGGAAAGCATCCAACATTCAGAGGACAGGGGCATCTCCCTTCTCTGCCAACAAGCCCACCATCATTGGCATGAGTCACAGTTCAGTCCCCTCCATGGCAGCCTCCCTTGGCTTCCTCCCCTAGTGACATCACAGAGAGGTCCCTCCTTCCCATCACACTGCCCCATTCAGCTCACAGACCATTTAGCCACCTTCTAAAACACTGAATTGTACCACTTTCAGTAAACAGCTTTGCTGGATACCTTTCATGGGCCAGATTCTTGACTTTCATAACTTATGTACATGACAGCCAATGTCATGCTTGAAATCATTCTTTAATAACTTAACATCATTAGGAAACATGCCAATTTGTTTTTGTACAGGAAGAACTAAGAAGAGAAGGCCAGGAAACAGCTCCCACCTTAAGTGCATCTGATGACAAATGACTCGAATACCACTTTGCAGAGGTAAAGGTGCTAGGCTGAGTCTTTATAACAACTGGACCCAGAAAGGCACTGAGAAACACACAGCTGCTTTCTGTTGAAGACTAAAAGCATCCTTTAGCTACTCTAACATTTTCTCCCAGGCGTTTCCAAAAGTGGGGCTCCAACGCCAAGGTCACTAGGGAATACTAAGTATCAAGTCCACTTACTGCTTGTTTCTCTTGAGCACACCCCAGAGTAGAACCCAGACCTCTCCTTTAGGCCTTCCTGTGGTTCTTTCCCCCAAAGGAAGGGGGAAGATACACAGGTTGAGGAGGCAGAGGACAGGGCACACGAAGCATTCAGAACTGTAAAAGTCTCCTACCTGATGCCAGAGAAAGCTGTGCATCTAACATACTGTCCTTTTTCCAGAAACCAGCAAGTATCTGTCAGCCCCTCCCCTAGCCTGGGTTCCCAGATTTGGACACCTGCCCCAAGAGAGATGGGGTCATCTTCAGGATCCAGCCTATGAAGTTCCCAGAGGAAGGGAGTCAGTAGCTCATTACTGTTTCATCCTTCTGGTAAAACACCTAGAAAGGCTAGTTTGTCTTGTGAATAAAACATGGAGTTCTTTCTCACTTATCTCAGGACCCCAATTCACTATGCCAAAAGAAGAAAACATGAAGCTGAAAGCTGAGTCATGCAAGAATCTGCCTTTCCTTTTGTTCCTAAGCAGAGAGCTACAGATAGAAGGTTAAATATCTCTACAGGAGATAACTCTATGTTCACCTTACCTTATGTAAGGTGCCAATTTACTGAGCATGAGAGGAATACATAGTTGACTGTTCCCCTACCTGCTCCTTTTCTCTTACAACGTGTGGATTAGCATACCCTCCCTCTTTCCCCTCCAGCCTGCTTTTCCCCTTTTAATATCGAAGCTCTCAAATTAGGCATAGACCACAGACTCTTTCTGTGATTTCTATGTTCTCTTCTTCTGGGCATGTCCTTACTCTTGGCAAAATAAACTTCTAAATTGATTGAGACCTGTGTTAGATAATTTTTGGTTACAAGCCCTACTTACCCCTCAAGAAGATATCTTGTTGGGCCGGGCACGATGGCTCACACCTTAATCCTAACACTTTGGGAGGCCAAGGCAGGTGGACCATGACGTCAGGAGTTCAAGACTAGCCTGGCCAAGATGGTGAAACTCCGTCTCTACTAAAAATACAAAAATTAGCCAGGCGTGGTGGTGAGCACCTATAATCGCAGCTACTCAGGAGGCTGAGGCAGAGAATTGCTTGAACCCGGGAGGTGGAGGTTGCAGTGAGCCGAGATCGCACCACTGCACTCTAGCCTGGGTGACAGAGCAAGACTCTGTCTCAAAAAAAAAAAAAAAGGAAGATACATTGAGATATATTGTTGGATTTAGTCATCTGTGGCTCTGAGTGGTCACACTGGATAACTTTCCAATGGGGCTACGTAAAATGGATCTGAACAACTACTGCTCTCAGGAAAAAGAGTGGGAAAGTTTACTTTAACTTCTAATCCCAGTAGCACTCCTTCTTCCGCTCCTTCTATCACATACATGGACAGACACACAGACATACCATGTATGCACAATTATGGATATAACAACTCCATTTGCTTTGTAAAGAAAGGCAAAATCTTCTTCAATTCATCATCAGACTGTTCTCTATCCTCACCTTACATTCTTCGAAAACTTAAATGAGGTATGAAGGAGTGAATAAACTCAAGAGGAAAAAAGGCCTTTTATGTGATGGGATTCAGGACATGCCAGGCCAAAGTATGACCAGAATATGCCACCCTCAAATATGCCTCTTTGGCATAAGGATTATTTAAAGCGGTTCTTTTGACAAACTGCAGATACAGCAGTGGCTCTGAAAAGTTGTCTTTTTGTAAGAGAAATTTACATTTACAAAAGAAATCCCCATTTTTAAGGGTGACTTCCTCTCTGCACCGGGAGGAGAACATCAGAGACTCTTAATCAGTGGAGAAGGCATCCACTTAAATCTGCATAGCAAATCTTACCCTTGGTTTATATGGTGCTTTTCCTGGCCATTGCAGCTTAACAGGGCCTTTTCCTATACACTCCTTTTTTTTGTTTGTTTCAGAGAAACAAAATGTTTAAGCCTAAAGTCTAATTTGAGATCTACAGGAAGTGTGCATGTTATTAAACATCTGTTTGCTTTTCTCTTGTTAACCTGTCTTTTATTAGAGGGAGTCCCAGCTAAAAACTCATGTAGAATGGAGGAGAACATTGTTTTTCCTTCCCACATATGTCTCACACTCATGGCACAAAGCAAAGAAGAAGGGAAGGGAAAAATAACACTGGAGTATGTGTTCTTGGATAACCTTGTTCACAAGTTTCAAGAAGCCTGTCAGGCCCTGGAATTAACCTGTTCCCAAAAAAGGTTGGTTGAACTATGTCCCCAGATAACCCTCAGATTCCTGAATTTCCAGTTATTACATCCTCAACCCGTAGTGGCTTTTGATCATTTTCTCCAGATACACAGAAGAATCACAGGAAATCTGGCAAGAAGCTGCAACATTTCCTACTATGTCTGGTTTTCTTCTTGGTGTTGATGATGAGACTTAAGAGATGATATAAGCAGAAGGAGAATTTCTTTTTGGAGATTAATAAAAATAATATTGAACGATTGCTGCATAACAAGTTGTCTTAAAATTTAGTGGTTTTGCTACTGGAAAGGAATTCCAATCCAGACCCCAGGAGAAGGTCCTTGGATCTCATGCAAGAAAGAATTTGGGGTGAGTCCACAGAGTAAAGTGAAAGCAAGTTCATTAAGAAAGTAAGGGAATAAAAGAATGGCTGCTTAAAGAACAGAGCCCCCCCAAGGGCTGCTGGTTGGCTATTTTTATGGTTATTTCTTGATCATATGCTAAACAAGAGATGGATTATTCATGAGTTTTCCAGGAAAGGGGCAGGCAATTCCCAGAACTGAGAGTTCCTTCCCTTTTTAGACCACATAAGGTAACTTCCAGACATTACGATGGCATTTGTAAACTGTCATGGCCCTGGTGGGGTGTCTTTTAACATGCTAATGCAATATAATTAGTGTATAATGAACACTGGGGATGACCAGAGGTCGCTTTTGTGGTCATCTTGGTTTTGGCAGGTTTTGGCCAGCTTCTCTTTTTTTCTTCAAAATTAAACTTTATCAAAGCACTGTTAGAACAGTGAAAAGTCACAGCATGGGAGAAGATATTGGTAATATATATTTTTATTTCAATAGTTTTGGGGGAACAGGTGGTTTTTGGTTACATAAATAAGTTCTTTACTGGTGATTTCTGACCGTGATTTTGGTGCACCCATCACCCAAACAGTGTACACTGTACACTCACCCCACTACCATCCTTCTCCACAAGTCTCCAAAGTCCATTATGTCATTCTTATGCCTTTGCATCCTCATAGCTTAGCTCCCACTTAAAAGTGAGAACATATGATGTCTGGTTTTCCATTTCTGAGTTACTTCACTCAGAATAATAGTCTCCAATTCCATCCAGGTAGCTGCAAATGCCATTATTTTGTTCCTTTTTAGGGATGAGTAGTATTCCATCGTATATGTATGTATGTATGTGTGTGTGTATATATATATGTGTGTGTGTGTGTGTGTGTATATATATATATATACACACACAAAACATTTTCTTTAGCCACTTGTTGGTTGATGGGCATTTAGGCTGGTTCCATATTTTTGCAGTTGCAAATTGTGCTGCTATAAACATGTGTGTACAAGTGTCTTTTTCATATAAAAACTTCCTTTCTTCTGGGTAGATACCCAGTAGTGGGATTGCTGGATCAAATGGTAGTTCTACTTTTAGTTCTTTAAGGAATTCCACATTGTTTTCCATAGTGGCTGTACTCATTTACATTCCTACCAGCAGTGTAAAAGTGTTCCCTTTTCACTACATCCATGCCAACATCTATTATTTTTGATTTTTTAAATTATGGCCATTCTTGCAGGAGTAAGGTGGTATTTCATTGTGGTTTCGATTTGCATTTTTCTGATAATTAGTAATGCTGAGCATTTTTTCATATGTTTATTGGCTATTTGTATATCTTCCTTTGAGAATTGTCTGTTCATGTCCCTAGGCCAATTTTTGATGGTATTGTTTGGTTTTTTCTTGCTAATTTGTTTGAGTTCCTTGTAGATTCTGGATATTAGTCCTTTGTTGGATGCATAGTTTGTGAAGATATTCCTCCCACTCTGTAGGTTTTCGGTTAACTCTGCTGATTATTTCTTTTACTGTGCAGAAGCTTTTTAGCTTAATTAGGTCCCATCTATTTATCTTTGTTTCTGCTGCATTTGCTTTTGGGTTCTTGGTCATGAACTCTTGGCCTGCTTCTTTACTGCATCCTGTTTTATTCGCAGGGTCTTTGTGACCTGTATCTTGTGCTCACTTCCTATCTCATCCTGTGACTAAGAATGCCTAACCTCCTGGGAACCAGCAGGTCTCAGCCTCATTTTACCGAGTCCCTGTTCAAGATGGAGTTGCTCTGGTTTGAATACCTCTGACAGTTTAAAATGTCATTGATCATTTGTTTTGCTCATTAATCTGCAATTTGAACAGGGTTCAGTGCAGCTAGCTCACTTCTCTCCACTCAGCATCAGTTGGGGTAGCTTGCCTGGAACTGGAGGTTCCACTTATAGATGGCTCATTCATATGGCTGGCAAGTTAGTGTTGTCTGTCAGTTTCTCTTCAAATGGGCCTCTCCACAGTGTGGCTTGGGCTTCCTCACAGCATGGAGGCAGGGTTTCAAGTGTGAGCATCCCAAGATAGGCAGGAAAAAGGTGTATCATTTTTCATGACCTAGCTGCAGAAGTCACAGAGTATCACTTGCCTCATAGCCACGTGTCTATCTACATCCAAATTAAGAGAACATAGACCCTCCACCTCTATTGGAGGGGAGGAGAGTTATAGTCACATTGTAAAAACAGTATATTGAATGGGAAGATGCTGTGGTAGCCATTTCGGGGGAAATACAACCTGCCACAAACATTAGCTATAACTAATATATGCTGAGTCCTTACTCTCTTCTAGACTGTAGCCTGAAGTGTTTAATATGGGTTCTGATATTAACTCTCACCAGAAGCCTATAAGGTAGATCATAGTATTATCCCATTTTACACATAAGGAAACTGAGGCTGAGAGGGAGGTTAATTACTTATCAGCTTGAAAATGGTAGAGCTGGACTTTGAATCCAGGTCCATTTGGACCAAGTGGCAGAACTCACAATTACCATACTACATGCCTCTCAGCACTGATGGGTGGTCCTGATTTTGGATGTATTAAAGTGAAACAATGGAACTGGAACAGAACTGGGGATAGGAGTCAAATTTTGGCTCCAGCTCTACCACTCATAATTAGAAATGTCATTTATTATATGCATCCTCTCACATATTCCTTGACATTATGCTTTGCAGGAGTTATTATAGGATGCCCATTGAACAGGTCAGAGAATTCAGGCTCCAAGAGGTGAAGTAACTTGTTCAAGTTACACAGATGTTAAGTAACTGAACTGAGATTTAAAACTAGGTCTGTCTTACTCCAAGACTCTTAATCCCCTCAATCCGTGGCCTGGGTCCATGGACAAGCCACTTCACTCCCTGAGCCTCAAACACTTCACCTGTAAAAAGGGAGAGAACTATGATGTCTAAGGTCCTCTTGGTTCCAGTGACTCTACTGGATGGCCCTGGGCACCGGACACTGAGGCTTCTGGTGTTAAATCCCCTTAAGGCATGGTTTCCCAACCTCAGCACTATCAATATTTTGGGCTAGATTTTGGGATAAGATTTTGCTGTGGGTGCTGTCCTGTGCATTGTAGGAATTATAGCAGCATCCTTAGCCTCTACCTACTGGGTGCCAGTGGCACTCCCTCCCCTCAGTTGCGACCACCAAAGTGTCTCCAGGTGTTGCTTAATTGCCCTTGCAGGGAAAACTTGCTCCACCCCTTTGTCTCTTGTCCATTGAAAACCTCTGCCTTAAGTAGTCCAATTATAAGTCTTTACAGAGATCCTGGTGGTCAGTGCCTCCTTCCTCAGAAGTCCCTGTCTCTTTGCTGGTAATATCACCAGTTGGGAGGATCGAGGAGGGATCTCAATGGTATGACAAACCCATATTTTTCCTCTTGTTGAGCTATTCCTTTGCTTTGGACTCTAATCAACAATTCAGAAATTGGTGGCACTCAAATGCCAACAAATAGCCAAATGCTAGACCAAATGCAGAGAGGCAGGCTCTTTTCCCCTTCCCTCTCCCTGCCTCTCTCCTTCCCTCCTACCCTGACTCTGTTCTCTCTCTTTCACTCCTCTGTTTTCTGTGTGTGTGTGTGTGTGTGCGCGCGTGTGTGTGTGTGTTTGCCTCTCTCTCTCTCTTTCTCCCTCTCTGTCTCTCCACCTCTCTCTCTCACCAGACATTGGCAGGGCAAAGGAGATCACTGTTGGCAGGAAATTGTTTGCATTCCTGGGCCTTTCTGGCAAGCCCTTCCTCTGAGTGGAGTCTGAGGTAAGCCAGCCACCCATCTCCCAGTACCAGGCAGCCTGGCACCAAGGGTCTAAGCTAAAAATAGATCCTTCTAAGCTTTGCCTCCAATAGGTTCTTGAGCCTGTGGGGCTAACTCCTTTACAGACACTCCTTTCTTCAAATGAATTGTCGTCTCTTCTAGGATTCTACAGGGTATTAAGAGCAGTGTTTTTTTTAAAAAACAAACTTAAGGAAAAAATCAAGAGATTTGCTTGTCTCTGGTCATTTGGCACCTCTTTCTCCATAGCCCTTAAAGATAACCAATAACCCTTCTAACTCCAATGCCAATTTACGGTGCTCCATGATGTAATTCTTCTGATCTTGAAAGTTGCACTCACTGTGCACATAGATCTTCTTTACCAAGCCCCACCTTCATCTTTGGATTACATTTTCCTTAAGAAATGTTTATTCTGTAAATTTTCAGCTTGGAGATCCTTCTCCCTGATGGAGTAGAGAAGAAAAACAGGAAATGAGCAGTGCCGCTTGTCTTGCTGTCTGTCAACATGACATCATCTGCTCCTGGCCTTTATTTCTTCGTTGTTCTTAATCCCTGTGTAGCTTCCTAAGAGCCCTTGGTTTTTGCCCTTACCACTTTTCACGAGCCTCAGCTTGTTCTGAGATTTTACCTTTTTGGCATGATTCTTTCAGGTTTGTGTCACTCTTTTGTGTTTGTCCGGATTATATGCCCATATTTTTTCCAGAAGAATAATATTACACCGCTAACATTTTATTTAGCAGCTTCTTCTATGCCTCCTAACTGAAGCATTTTCCCTCTTAGAGCCTCTGGCTATTAGATATTACCTCTGTTTTACTGGTTTTAGTCCTGAGCTTTCATACGCCCAGACCATACACTAGCAGAGCAGTTCTAGAAGTGCAGAGAACAAAAGAGCATGGCTTATAAAAGAAATCCCACTCCCAACGGGCTGTGAGATTAAAACAAAAACATAAAAGGAAAAAGAGAGTAATAAGGAAAATTAAGGCACTTACAAACTCAAATTTCCCTGATCACCTGAGACGTTTGTAAAAAATGCAGATTCTTGGCCTCGCCCCAAACCTCTTGGCTTTCTAGGATAGAAGCCAAAGCATTCGTTTTTAAACAATTCCATCAGCTGTTTTTTATGTATACTAAAGCTCAACAACAACTTCGCTAGAGGCCAAAGAAAGGAGAGCAGAATGAGGTTTGATGGCTGAAACAGACTGAAAAATCAAAGCCTATACATTTCTCTGTACTACTGAATCACTCTGAATTGAAGCTCTACTAATTACAAAGGAATACTTCAGCCTAGGTCAGAAGGTAGTTGAACATTAGAAGAAAGAAGACTCCAGCTGAAGTATTTAGAGAGAAAGTTCTAGAGCTCAGTTGTAGAACTAAAACTTCTTGTTGACCTTAGAATAGTCATTCTTGCATTGTCTTCTTAAACCATCTGCATTTAGTAGGAAGATAACTCACACTCTGTGATAGACATCAGGGCATCTGACAGTGGAAACACGAGTTTTGAAGCCCAGCAGGTCACATTTGAGTACTATGTCTTCTACTTAATAGTCAACTGATCTTGCTCAACTTGCTTAACTATATATGCAAAATGAAAATAATAACACCAACTTTGATATTTAAGAACATCAAGTGAATAAATAATATCTATAAAGCACCTACTGCATATTAGTTGTGCAACCTACATTCCTTTCTCTCCTTCCCTAAGGAAGATGTACTCCCAAGTATTAACCATTCTTCCCATTCCTTGGAAATTCTTAAGGAAAACTTCACATCCAATTTAGCTCAATACAAAACTGCTGAAAACAGCCAAAGAAGCTCCAGGACAAGAAGGACTGATTCTGTCTTAAGGGGAATTCTAGTTTATTGACTTCAATTAATTCTGCATTACCTGTTCAAATCAATTGTTGCTTGGTCATAACTTCAGAATGAATAATGATCTGAAAATCAGAAAATTCTCTGTTTTGAAATGTATCCTGGAATTCTTTTCAAGAAAACCTGCTTTGGGAATATGAAGGCTATGGGATTTTGGAATTTCCTTCATACAATTTTCTTTCTTTTGAATAATATTTTAATCTTTGCAAGTACAGTGTGGATTATAGTGGAGTACCCTGGGAATCTGTGTCCTTAACTACAGAACTACCCTTAATTCTAGTTCTGTTTTTCAACTAACAATGCCTACTCATTGACAATCAAGGGTGCTAGCTAGTTACCTACATATCTACCATGAGCTACATAACATCTAGTTTGAATTGATAGGTCACTACCTCCAAGCTCCAGAAATCCCTTCATACTCCTTCCTACACATATTTTGGCAGAACTATTCTCAGAACTCTCATGGAAAGCTTTAGTGGACTCCATAAGGAGTTTTGGTTTGTATTCACATCTTTTATGTACATATATTTACCGTTTTGGTCAGTTAAGGCTGCTATAACAAATTATCATAGACCGGTACAACAAACATTGATTGTATCAACAAACATTTGTTTCTTACAGTTATGGAGGCGGGCAAGTCCAAGATCAAGGAGCCAGCAGATCCAGTGTCTGGTGAGAGGTTACTTCCTGGTTTGTAGATATCTGACTTTTCATTCTATCTCACATAGAAGAGGAAGAAATAGCTAGCTCTCTGGCCTCTTCTTATAATGGCCTGAATCCCATTCATGAGGATTCCATCCTAATGATCTAATGACCTCCCAAAGGCCTCTTCTCCAAATATCATCACATCAGGATGAGCATTTTATCATATTAATTTGGGAGGAAAAAAGGGAGACACAAACATCCAGTCCATTGCAGACTCCTTGGAGGGTAAACCGTAGGAATAGAATCTGAGGGTGGAACATGCTGCCAAGCCCTACTGTGTGAGAAACAAGGCCTGGAGTGGAATTATTTTTAGCCTCTGTTGTCGGAGGGATAGTAATTTTGTGACTCACACAGGAAATATCAAGGTGCTATACAAAGGTGAAAAAGCTTAGAACTTCCTCCTTATTACTATCACAGAAAGAGGGCAGCTAGAGGGCTCTGGTAAGCTATTTTCATTAACAGCCAGCCATTTTTGTATTAATACATAATATTTTACATATTTTTGGGGGGTACATATGATATTTTGTTACATGCATAGAAAGTGTAATGATCAAGTCAGGGCATTTGGGGTATCCGTTACCTTGAGTATTTATCATTTCTGTATGTGGGGAATATCTCAAGTTCTCTCTTCTAGCTACTTTGAAATATACAATACATTGTTGCTAACTATAGTCACCCGACTCTGCTATCAAACATAAGAACATATACCTTCTGTCTAACTATATGTTTGTATCCATTAAACAACCTCTCATCATCCTCCCCTCCCACCCACACCCCATTCCAGCCTCTGGTATTTATCATTGTACTCTCTGTCCCCATGAGATCAACTTTTTTAGCTTTCACATATGAGAGAGAACATCCAAAACTTATTTTTCTGTGTCTAGCTTATTTCTCTTAACATAACGAACCCCAGTTCCATCCATGTTGCTCAAAATGACAGTTTCATTACTTTTTAATGGCTTAATAATATTCCATCTTGTACATATACCTCATTTTCTTTATTCATTTGTCCATTGATTGACACTTAGGTTAATTTCATATATTTGTTATTGTGAATAGTGCTTCAATAAACATGCGAGTATGGGTATCTCTTTGATATACTGATTTATTTTCCTATAGACAAATACCCAGTAGTGGGATTACTGAGTCATATGGTAGCTCTGTTTTTACTTTTTGAGAATCTTCATAGTGTTTTCCATAGTGGCTGTACTAATTTACATTCCCACCAACTATGTATAAAAATTTTCTCTTCTCTGCATCATCTCACTAGCACCTGTTTTTATTTTTATTTTTATTTTTTTGTCTTTTTAGTAATAGCCATTCTAACTGGGATGAGATGATATCTCATTGTGCTTTTGATTTGCATTTCCCTGATGATATATATATATGCCTAACATCACTTAGTTGTTTGAGTTTCTGACATAACCTGGATATTAGTCCCTGGTCAGATGAAGAGTTTGAAAATATTTTCTCCCATTCAGTAGGTTGTCTCTTCACTCTGCTGATTGTTTCTTTGCTGTGCAGACACTTTTTAATTTAATATAATCCCATTTTTTCTATTTTTGTTTTTGCTCCCTGTGCTTTTGAGGTCTTAGCAATAAAATCTTTGCCTAGACCAATGCTGTAAAGTGTTTTCCCTATGTTTTCTTCTATTAATTTTATAGTTTCAGTCTTATGTTTAAGTCTTTAATCCATCTTGAGTTGATTTTTATGTATGGTGAGAGATAGGAGTCTAGTTTCATTCTTCTGTATATTGATATCCAACTTTCCATGTCCTTTCCTCAAATGTATGTTCTTGGCACCATTGTTGAAAATCAGTTGTCTAGAAATACACGGATTTATTTCTGGATTTTCTATTCTGTTCTATTGGTCTATGTGCCTGTTCTTATATCAATACCATGCTGTTTTGGTTACTATAGTCTTGCAATATATTTTGAAGTCAGGTAGTGTGATGCCTCCAGTTTTGTTATTTTTGTTCAGTATTGCTTTGACTATTCAGGCTCTTTTTCAGTCCCACACAAATTGTTCTTTTCTGTTTCTGTGAAAAAATGACATTGGCATTTTGATAGGGCTTGGATTGAATCTATATCTTTGGGCAGTATGGTCATCTTAATGATATTAATTCTTTTGATTCATGAGCATGGGATGTTTGTGCCCTCTTCAATTTCTTTTATCAGTGTTTTGTAGTTTTCCTTGTAGAGATCTTTCACCTCTGTTCCATGGTGGGCAGGCCTATGCAAACCTGCCCCCAAAGTCCATGGAAGCTGAGAGACAAAAGAAGGAGACTGATAAATCCAGTTTCTTAGAAAGAAACATTTAATCATGACTTATGAACAGAAGTTATGTCTGTGTCTTAGGTGGCAGCAAGACAAGATGGTGTATTCCTGCCCTTATCCAGATTCAGGGGTTATATACCATAGGAAACTGGTATGTGTGATTTGGAAGGGATATGTAGGACAGTTGAGGTACAATGACATCAAGGTTGCTTTGACCTAAGGGCAGGATTTATGTTAAGTGTCTGCTCTTATACAAGGAATAATAGATAAACTGGAAATCTTAGAAGCCTTCTTGGAACTGGGGTTAATGAGAAGTCAATATGACTGATTAGCAACCAAGATGGAGTTGCTTTCACCTCTACAACCTCTTTGGTTAAATTTATTCCTAGATATTTTTCTCTGTAGCCACTGTAAATGGGATTGACTTCTTGATTTCTTTCTCAGCTAGTTTTATTATTGGTATATAGAAATGTCACTGATTTTTCATGCTACTATAAAGACACATGCACATGTATGTTTATTGCGGCACTATTCACAATAGCAAAGACTTGGAACCAACCCAAATGTCCATTAATAATAGACTGGATTAAGAAAATGTGGCACATATACACCATGGAATACTATGCAGCCATAAAAAAGGATGAGTTCATTTCCTTTGTAGGGACATGGATGAAACTGGAAACCATCATTCTGAGCAAACTATCGCCAGGACAGAAAACCAAACATCGCATGTTCTCACTCATAGGTGAGAATTGAACAATGAAAACACTTGGACACAGGGCAGGGAACATCACACACTGGGGCCTATCATGGGATGAGGAGATGGGGGAGGGATAGCATTAGGAGAAATACCTAATGTAAATGACAAATTAATGGGTGCAGCAAACCAACATGGCACATGTATACATATGTAACAAACCTGCACATTGTGCACATGTACCCTAGAACTTAAAGTATAATAAAAATAAATAAATAAATAAATGTCACTGATTTTTCTATGTTGATTTTGTATACTGCAACTTTACTGAATTTATTTATCAGATCTAAAAGTGTTTTTGGTGAAAACTTTAGGTATTTCTAGATGTAAAATCATGTCATCGGCAAAGAGGGACAATTTTACTTTCTCCTTTCCAATTTGGATGCCTTTTACTGTTTTCTCTTGCCTGATTGCTCTGACTAGAACTTCCAGTACTATGTTGAATAGGAGAGTGAAAGTGGGCATTCTTGTTCTGTTCCACTTCTTGTGGGAAAGATTTTTTAGTTTCTCCCCATTCAATATGACATTAGCTGTGGGTTTGTCATATATGACCTTGTTATGTTGAGGTAAATTCCTTTTAAGCCTAGTTTGTTGAGTTTTTGTCATGAAGGAATGTTGAATTTTATCAAATGCTCTTTCTGTGTCTATCAAGAGGATTAAACGGTTTTTGTCTTTCATTCTGTTGATATAATATATCATGTTTATTGATTCATGTATGTTAAACCATTCTTGCATTCCTGAGATAAATCCCACTTGACCATAGTGTATAATTTTTTTGATGTGATATTGGGTTTGGCTTGCTAGTACTTTGTTGAGAATTTTTGCATCTATATTCATCTGGGATATTAGCCTGTGGTTTTCTTTTTTTGTCGTATCCTTGTCTAGCTTTGGTATCAGGGTAATGCTAGCCTTGAAGAGAATATTTCCCTTTCCTTCAACTTTTTGAGAATTGGTGTTAGTTTTGCTTTGAAAGTTTGGTAGAATTTGGCTGCGAAGCTATCTGGTCTTGGATTTTTCTTTGTTGGGAGACTTTTCATCACTAATTCAATCATGTTTTTTCTTATTGCCCTGTTCAAGGTTTCTACTACTTCCAAATTCAGTCTTGGAAGGTTGTATGTTTCCAGGAATTCGTCCATTTCCTCTAGAGTTTCTTGTTTGTCAGTGTATAGGTGTTCATAATAGTCTCTGATGATCTTTTGTATTTCTGTGATACCAGGAGTAATGTCTACTTTTTCATTTATTATTTTATTTATGTTGGTTTTCTCTTTTTTCTTGGTTAGCCTAGCAAGTGGTTTATTGGTTTTCATTAAAAAAAAAAAAAAAAAAAAAAAAAAAAACTCAGCTTTTAATGTCATCGATTCTTTGTATTGGTTTTTAGTGTCTATTTTGTTTAATTCTGCTCTGGTCATCATTACTTTTTTCCTTCTACAAATGTTGGGTTTGGTTCATTCTTGTTTTTCTAGTTCCATGAGGTGCATCATCAAATAGTTTATTTGAAATCCTTCTAGTTTTTTGATGTATGTGTTTATTGCTATAAAGTTTTCTCTTAGCACTGCTTTGCTGTATCCCATAGGTTTTGTTACATAGTGTGTTCATTTTTATTTATTTCAAGAATTATTTTTTATTTCCTCCTTAATTTTTTCCTTGACCCACTTGTCATTCAGGAGCATGTAGTTTAATTTTCATATATTTGTACAGTTTCCAAAGTTTCTCTTGTTGTTGATTTCTAGCTTTTATTCTACTGTGGTCTAAGAAGATACTTGACTTGATTTTAATTTTTTAAAAATTTGTTGAGACTTGATTTTGTCCTAACGTATGATCTATCCTGGAGAATGTTTTCTGTGCCAATGAGAAGAATGTGTATTCTGCAGTTGTTGGATACAATGTTCTGTAAATGTTTGTTAGGTCCATTTGGTCCAATGTGACATTTAAATCCAATGTTTTTAAATTTTAACTGAAAATGATCTGTATAATGCTGAGAATAGGGTGCTGAAGTCCCTAAATGTTATTATATTTGGGTCTGTCTCTCCCCTTATGCCTAATAATATTTGCTTTACATATTTGGATATTTTGGTATTGGGTGCACATATGCTTAGAATTGTTATATTTTCTTGCTGAATTCATCCCTTTATCATTATATAATGATCTTCTTTGTCTTTTTTGTACTGTTTTTGGCTTAAAGTCTATTTTCTCTGACATTAATATAGCTCTTCCTGTTCACTTTTGGTTTCCATTTGTGTGCAATACCTTTTTTCATCGCTTTGTTGTCAGTTTGTGTCTTCAGAGGTGAGATGAGTTTCTTGTAGGCAGTATATCATTGAATCATTTTTTTAAATCCATTCAACCAGTCTATATCTTTTAGGTAGCAAGTTTAATTCATTTACCCTAAAGTTTATTATTGATATATAAGGGCTTATTTCTTTCATTTTATTACTTGATATCTGGTTGTTTTACCTACCATTTGTTTATTTCTTTCTCTGTTATTGTTTTCATTGTGGTTTCGTGGTGTTCTGTAGTAGTAACATTTCAGTTTTTCTCTTCCTTGTTTGTGTGTTTGCTCTAGCAGTGGTTTTTATATTTTCATGAGTTTTCATGATGGTACTTATTGTTCTTTTGTTTCCAGTTATAGAAATCCTTTAACTACTTCTCATAGGGCCAGTCTAGTAGGGATAAATTTCCTCAGCTCTTGCTTGTCTGGGAAAGACTTTATTTCTTCCTCCTTCATGAATGATACTTTTAGTGGACATAGTATCCTTGGCTGGCATTTTTTTTTTCCTTCAGCACTTTAAATTTCATCCCATTCTCTCCAGTCCTATAAAGTGTTTGCTGAGAAATCCATTGTTAGTCTGACGGGGATATCTTTATTGTGACTAAATATTTTTCTCTTGATTCTCTAGAATTTTCTCTTTGTCTTTGATTTTTGACAGTTTGACTATAATGTGCTATGAAAAAGACCTTTTTGAATTCTATCTGTTTAGGGATCTTTGAGCCTCTTATATCTGGATGTCTAAATCTCTTGCTAGACTTGGGAAGTTTTTATCTATTATTTTGTTAAATAGGCTTTCTAACTCTTTTGTTTCCTCTTCACCTCCTGGAACACCAAAAATTCAAATATTGCATTACTTTATGAAAGTGTCCCACATGTTGCAAAGGCTTTGCTCATTCTTTATTATTGTTTTAATCTGACAGGATTACTTCAAAAGACCTGTCCTAAACTTCTGAGATTCTTTCTTCTGCTTGACCTAGTCTGTTATTGAAGCTTTTGAATGTATTTTGTATTTAATTCAATGTAGTTTTCAGTTTGAGAATTTAAGTTTTATTCTTTTTCATATTGGTCCCTTTGATATGAGGATGTCTTATTCATATCCTGAATAGTTTTTCTCATTTTTTAATATTGTTTTTCAGAAATTGTCTTGTATCCCAACGAACTCCTTCAGTATCAATATTTTGAATTATTTTTCTGGAATTTTGTAAAATTTTTTTGGTTGGAATTTGTTAGTGGTAAATAATTATATTCCTTTGTAGGTGTTATAGTTCCTTGCTTTTTAATGTTTTCTATGTTTTTACATAGATAACTGCACATCTGGTGTAACAGTCAGTCACATCTTCCAATTTTTAAAATTTGACTTCATAGGGGAGGAATTTTTCCTGAGGTTATATCTATTGTGTTGGTTGGGTAGGGCACTTTGGTTTCGATTCTGGGTACATGCAGTACTGTAGTTTCTGTATGATTACATCAGTGATGTCTGTGACTTCCTTGGTGGCTTAGGGTGCATTTGTTAATGGGGGCTGTGGTAAGGTTTTGCTGGGACTGGGACATCAGTTGGGCCAGTCTTGAAGCCTCAGTGGTGACAGCAGTGGGTTGAGCATGCCTGTCCTTGAACCCCAGGGTGGCATACACTGGTCCTGGTGTTAGCAGCTCCAAGCTGGCCAATTCTTGGGACTCCAGGTGGCTTGCTTGGGTGCTGGGAATGACAGCAGTGAGTTGGGTGGGTGAGCAGGTTTTCAAACTATTGGGAAGCAGATGTGTGGCATGGTTGATGGCAATAGTAGTAGTGGAATAACCCTCTGGGACCCAAGTGGTCCACACTGGTATTGGCAGTCATTGCAACAGGTTGAGTGGTCCATTCCCCAGACTTACAAGTGAGTGCCAGCTTTGATGGTAGCATCAGGTTGCATGGAGCCAACCTCAGACCCCAGGAAGAGTGCTCAGGTGTCACTTATGATGGACTGGGCTGGGCGATCTCCAGGTCCCTAGATGGTGTACTCAGGTACTGGGGTGTTGGGAAGCAACACCAAGTTGGGCAGACTTCCCTCAGGCCCCCTGGTGGTGCAAGCAGGTGCTAATGGGCAACCATTTTTATTAACAGGTAAAGGAAGCAGCCAACATTTTGCCAGGCACATTGGGAAAAAGCAGAGTTGTCTGGAGACAATTAGTAAGACTTAGTGCATAAAGCAAGTACTTAAAGAAAGAAAGATCTGGTGCAAAGTGGCCTGGGGACAATGGCAACAAGGAACCCACAGAGGAGAATACAGAGACTTGGAGTAGAGACTCTTTCCTCAATTTCATTTATTAAGGGTGACTATTCTGTAAGTAGGCAGGAACTAGAGACTGATGTGTAAACCTGTTATATATTCTTTATACTTTTTGCAATTAACTGTGTGTTTTAAATTGAATCTAATTTCCATCAGTGATTCTAGTCATTCCCAACTAAGCCTTTGTTCATTTTCATGAACCCTTTCAAGTATGTTCAGATGGAGACATGTGGCTAAGTAAACTCTACTTGTTACAGTTAAGTCTCTGATGTCAAGAACAGTAAAATTCAGGTAGTCTGAACCTTCCCACATCCACCCTCAAAATTCTGTCTTAGTGAGGCTTAATTCCCAAGATCCCTGGGTCTTAGAAAATAAAGAGCAGAAGCACTCCATAAAATCAATAGCCACTCCTAGATGTTGATTTTGGTTAATTGGCCACTCAGGAAACTCTACTTTAACTTTTACTTAAGTCAAGAAATTTAAATGGAAAGCTAAAAAGAAGTATAAATTAAGGAAGGAGGTGATCAAGAAGGCACTAGGCATTTGGAGCTAGTCATTATAGCAGATAACAAAATACATAATGCTTAAACACAGTAGAAGTTTATTTATCTTAGTCCAAGGCAGATGTTCCTTCTCAGTGGAGGTTGTCTTGCTTCCACCCCCAACTATCATTCAAAGACTCAGGCTGACAGGGGCTCTGTCATCTTTATCTACAGTTTCTAAGATCACCATAACCATCTCCATCCTAGGGGAAACAACATGGAGGAGGACTTACGGGAAACATCCATGGGCCAAGACCACAAAGGGTTCTGCTCACATTTTTGGCTAGAACTTAGTTACACGGCATCACCTAACTACAAGGGAGTCTGGGAAAGGTGGCCTTAGCTATGCGTCCAGCAATATGAGGAAACATGCTAGTCAGTAGCAACTCTGATACAGAAGTTACATGAATGTATTGACCATCCCCCACCCCCCGCCCACACACACAGATACATACACTAACACTCACACACAACCTGGAATACTATTGCTTCATTTCCAAGATGATTACAGAAAATCAAGAGAGAGTTTTGCTTGAAATAATAAGAGTAAGGTAAGAGCTACCATTTACTGAATACTCGCTGTGTTCTACTACCTGTGTTGAACACACACATTATCTTATTTAATCCTCATATCAACTCTGACTTTGCAGAAAAAGAAACTGAGACTGAGAGAGTTTAAGGCTGGATAGGCAGTCAGTAAAGAAGCTGGGATTTGAACCAAGGTTGTCTGACTCCAATGTCCATACCCTTAACTACCTCATTATACAATCATAATCGCATCACAGAAGGACCAAAATATAAATTGCAATCTGCTCCAAAGTTAAGCCAGGGTTCTTCTATTTTCAATTCCAGGAAAAGGAAGGAATGATTTTCAGATTTTGAAAAATCTCAAGTGAATGAACTTGAAATAGAAAAGCAGGAAAGCCTTTGGCCAAGTTTAGAAATCCTTCGAACTCCTTGGAGTCTGCCATTGAAACCCAGCCTGAGCCTTTCTGGTTTATTTTTAGTTCTTACCGGGCACCATTTCCTGGATCAGTGAAGTAGGTTTAAACATCCTGATGAAGTCTTTGAACCTAATGAGAATTTTTTAACTGAGTGAGGAAGAAATGCAGCTAAACCCTGGGGCAAAAATATCTAAAATAAGAGTCCAACATTGAAGCAGTAAGAGGCCATACCTCTCAAAGCCAGTTGGGTTTTCCTGTGACCCCACAAGTTTGAAATCCCCTTAGACACCTCACTTGTTCCTTGAGTTTGTGTCTGAGTCTGGGAAGTGAAGGCTCTGTGATTTACTTAGCACCCTTTACCAACACTGTAACAATGTCAATGTAGATCCTTAAACTCTGCAAATATTCCTGTAGTCTTTGTGGTTTGATCTTGATTAATCACCCATACAGAATTCAAAATCCTCAATGGTCACTCAGGCTAAAATCAGGAGACAGAAGTAGAGATATGCACCAGAAATTCCAAGTGAGGTGGGTTAGTAAATTCTGCTCACCACTGTCCACAGTTAGTGGCTTATGATGCTTGTCAGCACTGGGACCAGGTGTACCCTTGGGTTTACTTTCAACATGTCATCATGGGCAGTGGTCCTAATTCAAGGCCATTTGCCCTCCTGCTGACACACCTTGCTCACCTATGAAGAGCGTTTGAAAGACACATCACCATTTGCCTCTTCTCTGAATCCTCTAGATACTGCCTCTCTAGCTACTCATGTTAACATGCATCATGCTATGTGTTGGAGTTGTGAATGGAATTTTTGCTTCCCATTATAATCATGAGAAAAAGGAAGTAAAGACAAACTTGTCCTTTACCCATCCTCCTTTTCTTCCATGCAATTGTTTCCTCATGAAGAGAAATAGAGGGAAGTGAAAACATTTCTAGAATATGGCAAACTTTTCATGAAGCTGGGTGGTGGGTACAAGGGTGATCATTGTATTATTCTATGCAAACATTTTGTGATTTTTATTGTTTCATAATAAATCAAATATTAAAGGAAAATAAGTTAGACTGATTTTTTTCTGGTTTTTATTTCCAACTCTATTACTCACCAGTGGATCCTGGGCTGTGGGGATGCCCAAATAAAAGGCAATATTGGAGTTCTCTGTTGGGTACAAAGAGCTGACTGCCCCAGCCACTGGATATGTGCCCAAAGTTATTTTCCTTTACACTGTTTTATACCTTCCTCATATTGTCTTAGGTGAGCTTGTGTTTCCCAAGACAACCTCACAGTCTGCCACAATGTAGTTCCAGCAATGGCATAATCATTTTCCTGTTAATAATTTCATAGGTGCTTTAACGGGGAAACACCTTGGTTATCGAGCTGGGCAGGCATTTCTTTTCCCCTGTCTTGAATTTTCTTCACATCATTCATTAGATTTATTCACAGGTAAACTTCTTTGGTAGAATTATAAATAATATCTTTATTAAAGTGCAAATTCTGACAAATAGAAATGGAATTGACTTTTGTATATAGATTTTATCACTTGTGAACTTGCTAAACTGTCTTATTAATTATAATAGTTTTTCTTGGACCACTTTTGGTTTATTTTCTATGTGGAAAATTATACTATCCACCAATAATGACAATATGGAGCCTTTTATTTCCTCTTTCTGTCTTACTGTACAAACCAGGACCTCTAGTACAATATTGGTGAGAAGCAAAGATATCATAATTGAGTTTTCATGTCTTCACAATTTTTTAAAAGTCACGTGTGTATGGATATATAATTTTCATAAGGTAAAATTTATCCTTTGTAGACGTATACATCTTTGTGTAACTATACCCACAATGAAGATGCAGAATATTTCTATCAGCCCAAAAACTTTTCTCCTGTCCCTTTGTAGCCAATCCACTTCCCTCCCTACCCTCAGCTCCTGGCAATCATTGATCTGCTTTTTGTCTCTGTAATTTTGCCTAAACCAATACTTTATTGCTTTTTACAACTGAATTGTATTCCATTGTAAGGCTGTAACACAAATTTTTTTAATCCAGTCAGCAGTTTACAGACATTTGGGTTGTTTCTTGTTTGGGACAATTATGAATAAAGCTGCTATAAGTATTCACATACAAGATTTTTGTGGATGTATGTCTAAATTTATTTTGGATAAATACCTAGGAGTAGGATTGCTGAATTGTACAATAAGTGTGTGTTTAACTTTATAAGAACCTGCCAAACTGTTTTCCCAAGTTGCTGGACCAGCAAAATGGCTTTTCCACCAAAAATGTATGAAAGTTTCAGTTGTTTCACATCCTTGCCAGCACTTAGTATTTTCAGATTGTAAAAAATGGCATTATTCTTGTATTGATGGTATATATGGTGGTATTCACTTGTAATTTTAATTTTATTTCCCTCATTACTAATGATTTTGAGCATCTCTTCAAGTACTTATTAGTAGTTGCCATCCATATTTCTTCTCTGGCAAAGATCTATCCAAATCTTTAGCCTATTTTTAAAAATTGAGTTTCTTGCTTTCTTTTCTTTTTTTTTTTTTTTTTTTTTTTGAGATGGAGTTTCGCTCTTGTTGCCAATGGCATGATCTCGGCTCACCACAACCTCTGCCTCGCAGGTTCAAGCGATTCTCCTTCCTCAGCCTCCCGGGTAGGTGGGGTTACTGGCAGGCACCACCACACCCAGCTAATTCTGTATTTTTAGTAGAGACAGGGTTTTACTATGTTGGTCAGGCTGGTCTCGAACTCCTGATCTCAGGTGATCCACTCGCCTTGGTCTCCCAAAATGCTGGGATTACAGGTGTGAGCCACCACACCCGGCCTTGTTTTCTTATTATGGTTTTCAGAGTTCTCTATCAATTCTAGATACCGTTTTTCCTCAGATTCTGTCTTTCAAATATTTTCTCCCAATCTCTGGATTTTTTTTTTAAATTTTCTTAATAGTGTATTTCAAAAAGCTGAAGTTTTCGTTGTGATGACATTTAACTTTGTCTTCTTTGGTTTGTGCTTTTTGTCTCCATTAAGAAATCTTTGCCTCAATCAAGTCCTCAAAGAGTTTTTCCTATGTTTTCATCAAGGATTTTTAAAGTATTGTTGGGTCTTACCTTTCAGTGTATAGTCTTTCAAGTTACATGGTGCAGGTTATGGATCGAGATTCTTTTCATTTGTTTGTTTAGTTGTTCGTTCGTTTGTTTGTTTTTCCAATTATTATTATCCATTCAACATTTGGAACACTTCTGAAGCCAAATGTGTGGGGTTCTTCCACACCAACAACAATTTTCCAACTCTCCAGGATACCAACTGAATGTTCAATGATTCAATTCAATCCTGACACTAACTGCTCAAAGTTAACACCACAGCCCATATATTAAGGGGCCCATTCTACAAAACTGCTCCCCATTATATGTGCCATTCACAAGTCCCAGGCCTCCTGTACCTCTGACCAACCAGCAATAATACATCAGAGATTCCCATGACTCCATCCATGGGTTGAATAACTTGCTAGGATGACTCACAGAATTCAGGAAAACAGTTTACTTACTATTACCAGTTTACTATAAAGAATTCAACTCAGGAACAGCCAGATGGGAGAAATGCATAGGGCACACCACCCTCCCAGAACCTCTAATGTGTTCAGCAACCTGGGAGGTCTCTGACCCCGTGCTTCAAAGATTTTCCATTACATAGGCATGATTGATAAAATCATTGGCCTTTGAATTATTGGTGATTTAATTCAATTTCCAACCCCTCTCTCCTCCCATGAGGTCAGGAGATAGGGCTGAAAGTTCCAAATCTCTAATCACACCTTGATCTTTCTGGTGACCAGCCCTCATCCTGAAGCTACCTAAGAGCTCCCCAGTCCCAGTTATCTCATTAGTATACAAAAAGACACTCTTATCACTCCAGAGATTCCAAGGGTCCTGAAGCTCTTGTGTCAGGAACCAGGGCTAAGACCAAATATTATAATAAAAGATGTTTCTATCACCCCCATCACTCTGAAAGTTTTAGGAGCTTTGAGCCAAGAACCAGGACAAAGACCAAATATATATTTCACAATATCACAACAATGAGTATCTAATTTTTCCAGCATCATTGTTTAAAAAAATATTTTTTCTCTTCATTGTATTGCCTTTACACTCTTGTTAAAAATCAGTTTTATAGATATATAGTTTGTGAGGGTGTATACCTGCAAACACACATAACACACACACAATTTCTATTTGTTATTGTTGATGTACATGTGTGTCCTTTCACCATTACCCCACTGTCTCAATTACTGTAGCTTTATATTAATAAAGAAATTAGGTAGTGTGAGTCCTCCAAATTTGTTCTTTTAAAAAATTGCTTTGGCTATTCCATTGTCTTTGCTTTTCTACATACATTTTAGAATGAGATTGACAATTTTCATAAAAATGCCAGGTCAGACCGTGATCAAGTATTGAATCACATATAGACCAGCCTGGGGGAGAACTGATATCTTAATAATATTGGGTTTTCTAATCCATGAACTGGGTATAATTCTTCATTTATTTAGCTCTTTTTGTTATCTCTCATCAAAGTTTTGTAGTTTTCAGCATACAAATTTAGCCAGTATTTGTAATATTTATCTCTAGTATTTCATGTCTTATATATATAAATGGTTTTGTTTTTTAGATTTCTATTTTCAAATGTCTGTTGCTAGTAAGCAGAATACACTTAATTTTTAAAATATTGACTTTGTATCATATGATCTTGCTAAATTCACTTATAAGACCTAAAAACATCTTTACAGGTTTTGGGGGTATTTTCTATGTGTACAATTATGTTGTTTGTTAATTAAGATAATTTTATTTCTTCCTTTCCAATCTATATACTTTTTATTTCTTTCTCTTGCCTTGTTGTGCTAGCTGGGATCTCTAGGATGATACTGTATAGGAATAGCAGGAGGAGACATCCTTGCTTTATTTCCAATCTCAGTGAAACTATTTCAATGTTTCACCATTAAGTATGATATTAGCTATAGGTTTTTGGTAAATGTTCTTCATCAATTTAAGGAAGTTACCTTTTTTACTAGTTTACTGAGAGATTTAACACAAAGAGATACTAAATTTTTTCAAATAATTTTTCTGCATCAATTGAGATAATATGATATTTTGTTTCTAGTCTGTTAATAAGGTGAAATTGATTTATTTTAAAATTTTGAAATCTTACACTCCCAGAATAAACCCCATTTGGATAAGATATATTATCCTTTTTATATATTGCTAGACTCAATTTGCAAATATTTTGTTAAGGATTTTTGTGTCTACATTTATGTGAGTTATTCATCTTTAATTTTCATTTATACAATGTCTATATATAGTTTTAGTATCAAGGGTATACTAGTCTTATAAAATGAATTGGGAAGTATTATCTCCTCTTCTATTTTCTGGAACAGTTTGGTTAAAATTGTTATTATTTCTGCCCTAAATGTTTGGTAGAATTTACCAGAGAAGCTATCTCTATTAATTGCTACATAAAAAAAGACCCCCAAAAATTAGCATCTTAAAACAACAAACATGTTTTATTTCCCAGCTTCTATGGGTCAGGAATTTGATAGCGGCTTAGCTGGGTGGCTCTGACTTAAAGTTTCTCATGAGACTGTAGTCCTGTGATAAGTCAGGACAGCAGTCATCTCAAGATTTGACCAGAGCTATAGGATCTGCTTCCAAGCTCATACACATGGCTGTTGTCAGGGTTCAGTTCCTTGTGGGTTGTTGGACTGAGGGCCTGTTTTTTTTTTTTGAGATGGAGTCTGGCTCTGTTGCCCAGGTTGGAGTGCAGCGAGGGGTTCTCACCATACCATGTGGGCCTCATTCTGAGAGCTGCTCACAACATGACAGCTTGCTTTGCCTAGGGCAAATAATGAGAGAAAAGAGAGACAATCCAAGATAAACGCTGTTGTTGTTGTTGTTGTTGTTTTTTAATAACCTAACCCCACAAGTGTTATCCCATTCCATCACTTCTGCTCTATTCTATTTGAAAATCAATCAACAAATCTGTTTGACACTCAAAGAGAGGAAAATACACAACACTGCAAATATCAGGAGATGAGGATAATTGGAGAACAACCTAGAAACTGTCTATCACACCATCTGTACCAGCAATTTTCCTTTCAATTTCCTTCATGTATATAAACTCTTCAGGTTCATTTATTCCTTCTCCAGTGTGGTTTTAGTCATTTACGTCTTTTACCAAACTTGTCCATTTTGTCTAGGTTATCAAATTTGTTGGCATAAAGTTGTTCATAATATTTTCTTATCATTCTGATGTGGTCCGTAGTGATGCTTCCCTTTTCCTCCAGACGTAAGTCATTTGCATCTTCATTCTTTCTTTTTCTTGATCATTTTGAATAGAGGTTTGTCAATTTTACTGATCTTTTGAAATAACCAGCTTTGCATTTCACTGATTTTTCTTGATTAATTTTTGCATTCAATTTTATTGACTTCTGCATTCAATTTTATTGATTTCTGATATTATTTTTATTATTTCCCATTCTCTCCTTGATGTAGGTTTATTTTACTTTTTCTGATTCCTTAAGGTGGGAGCTTAAGTATTTATTTGACACTTTTTCTCTTTTTCAATACAAGCACTCAATTTTGTAAGTTTCCCTCTTGCCTCTTCTTTAGCTGCATCTGACAAATGTTGATAAGTATGTTTTCATTACTAGATTTAAATCTACCATCTTTCTAGTAGTTTTCTATTAATTCCCTCTGTTTTTCTATAGATTTCATCTGTTTTTCTGTAGATTCTTCTTATGCCTTCTTTTGAATCAATGAAATATTTGCTGTAATTTCATTGTATTTCCATCCTAGGCATCCTAGGTATACCTCCTTTAAAAATTTTTTTATTGATTTCCCTAGGGTTTATAGTATAATTTTTTTTTTTTTTTTTTTTTTTTTGAGATGGAGTCTCGCTCTGTCGCCCAGGCTGGAGTGCAGTGGCTCGATCTCGGCTCACTGCAAGCTCCGCCTCCTGGGTTCACGCCATTCTCCTGCCTCAGCCTCCCGAGTAGCTGGGACTATAGGTACACACCGCCATGCCCAGCTAATTTTTTTGTTTTTTTTTTTTAGTAGAAACGAGGTTTCACCATGTTAGCCAGGATGGTCTCGATCTCCTGACCTCGTGATCCACCCGCCTTGGCCTCCCAAAGTGCTGGGATTATAGGTGTGAGCCACCGCAACCAGCCTAAAATTTTTTTTAATCAAACTTCACGTTCAAATCATATTATACTACTTCACTATAGCATAAAAACTTTGTAATGGTATACTACCAATTCTTCCCTCCCACATTTTGTGCTGTGATTTTATTTTCATGTGGTATAAACCTCATAATACAAGTCACAAACTTTTCTTTAGGGAGCAAGAAATATTTTATAACAATGAAAAATAAGAAAAAATGTCTTTTATAGTTATCTTCATTTTGACCATTTCTGGAGTTCTTAATTTCTTTGTGTGACTCTAAGTTCCTGAATGGTCTCATATTCTTATGCCTACAGAACTTCTTTGTAATACAATTCTGGCAATGCATTATTTTCTTTTTTCTGAAAAAGTTTTTACTTCATCTTCAGCTATTGTAAGTATTTTCTCCGGGTAAAAAATCCTGGCCTAACAGCTTTTTAAAAAAATTCCTTAAGAAGTCACACCTTTGTCTTCTGGTTCACATCATTTCTACTCTGCTATATTTCTTATCATTGCTCCTCATCTGTAAAGTGTATTTTTTCTCTGGCCGTCCTCAATATTTTATCTTTACCTTTGATTTTCAGCAGTTTTGATATAAGAAGTCATGTGTGTGTGTGTGTGTGTGTCTGTGTGTGTGCACACGTGCACTCTTGGAGTTCTCTGAGCTTCCATTTGATGTTACCCCACAGATCTTGGATGTTGTGTTCTTTTTACTCTTCACTCCTTTCTTATTTGTATTTCAGTATGGATAGTTCTTATTGCTCTATCTTCAAGTTCATGGAGTCACCATAACTATGGTGATTCTACTAATAAGCCTGTCTACTAATAACTTTCTCTCTATTAGCACCAACATTGGGATCATCTCTGAAACTTGTTCTGTTGATTGCTTCACCTATTAACTATCGTTTGGTTTTTTTCCTCGTCTTTTTGTGTCCTTAGAATTTTTTTACTAACTGCCAGACATTGTGCATAGAATAGTAGAGACTGTGTTACATAGTATTTGTGTTGAACAGATTCTAAAATAGCCCACAATTATCCCCAATTCCTGGTATTCACACCTCTGTGTTATCCCCCCGCCTAAGGGAGGGCAGAACCTATAACTTGCTTCTAACCAGCAGAATATAGGAAAGAAGAGGGGATGTCACTTTGGCAGTTAGACTCTATAATAACTTCCATCTTGCTAAAGCAGACTCTCTTTATTACCTTCTCAGCTTGCTTGTTTTGACGAACAAGTAACCATCAGGAGGCCCACATAGACAGGAACTGAGGGCAGCCTCCAGCCAACAGTCAGTAAAAAAAAGTGGGGCCCACAGTCCAACAGGCACAGGAAGCTGAATCCTGCCGACAACCATGTGAGCTTAGAGGTGCATCCTTACCATTCAGCTTTCAGATGAGACCTCAGCCCTGGTTGACACATTGATTGCAGCCTCATGAAAGACCTTGAAGCACCGCTCCCAATTAAGTCCTGCCTGGATCCCTGACCCACAGAAACTGTGAGATAATAAATGTGTGTTGTTTAAACTGCTGAGTTTGTGATAACATTGTTATGCAGTGATAGATATTAACTAATATAGTTTTTACATCTAAATATGGGTGAGACTTCTCCTCTGTTAGGTCATCAGTGTAGGAGACTTGAGGAGTTAAAGAATATTTTTGCCAGGATTCTATCATCAGAGATTCTGATTTGATTAGCTGGGGCTGTGGCCTAGATACTAGAATTTTTCAAAATGACAGATGATTCTAATGTGCAGCAAAGTTTAAGAAGCACCATAAAGACAGTTTTTCATGTTTCCCTTCTGTTTCAACTGTCGCTTTTTTATATTCTTGGGTTCTCTTCTATAAATCACTTTGCCTCAATACTGACTCTTTGGCCTGTCTGGGCATGCCCAGTCATTCCTTCCCTTATGCACACCCACAATTTAGTACTTGGTTCTAGCCATATAGCATTGACAAGCCCAGATATTTGTAGGATGTCTATGGACAGTGACACTCAGAAAAGGGATAATAAGTCTCTGTGTCTCCTGTCCCTGCACCCAGTGGTACTCAGCTGGGGAGGTGTAGGATGGCAGCATCTGTCAGGAGAGAAAGAGGAATTGGAAATTTGGGATGAGGTGGAGCACTTTTGGCCCGTGAGTGACACATCCTAGCACAGTTTAAGAAGTTTCAAGAAACCATCAAATATTCTAAAGTATACCAATAATAGAGAAAGAGCAACCATCAGAAGGACATACAGTAAATGCTGGGTCTGAAAAATCCTGGAGGAACAATGACCTTGCTCCTTCCCGTGATAATTCACTCCATCATGATTGTTACTTCCTCAGTGCCAAGAATACTAATGCTAATGCCTTAGTATTTAAGGGCATATGTTTGTGCATATCTGGGTGCAGTATATAGAAATATCAAATTGTTTGGTTATTTTTACTAGTTAGGCTGGCTGGTAGCTGGCTTATCCTGACTGATAAGTGTGTTTCTTATTTGTGTTCACGGTAAGTCATGCAGGATGCTGGACAGAAATCTGCTGAGAGTGATATGATTATGATGTTAATGGTTTGAGACTTTGAAGTCCCCAAACCACAAGGGCATAATAACCTGACTTGGAGGAGAAAATCCTGCCCTGGCTGGAAGCCAAGGGGACAGCTGACAAGGAACACAGCCTCGGCTTGCATGTTTGTTACTGGCTTCCTGCTCTGCTCCATGGCATCCTGCTCTGCTGACCACCCACTCTAGAAGACCAGCCTCACTGCCCATCTCCAGACACTGCTGCTGACTGTGAGTGATCATTGTCTCCTCTCCCCAACCCTAACTGCTAAGCTGTGCCACAGGTTAGGCATTGATTTATGGCTTGTTTGCTGTTAAAACTAGCCCACATAAAAAGGAAAGCAATTTAAATAGTACCTTGCTGTGAGAGTTTTTATCCTTTCTTAACAGTTCTCTTGGACAAAAGAACTGTGAGATTAAGGCAGCACTATACCTCACTCCCCACAGAGCTAAATTGCTCTGTGCCCTACCCAAAGGGCCATCTATCAGAGGGCATAAAGCATAGTGGTTGGGAACATGCACTTTGACATTAATAGAATAAGGTTCCCAGCTCTGCCATTTACTACCATTTACTAGCTTTATGACTCTCAGGCAAGATGCTTAACCCCCTTAGGCCTCTGCATTCTCATCTGCTCAGCACAGTGTCTGGCACATGTTAGTTGCTCAATAAATAGGAGCTGTTATCATCGTTATTTAGACTTTTTCACCCAGAGGTATAATCTGCCCAGACACCCTATCACAAACTGGGGTATAGTTCACCCAGATTAGAAAATTATTACCTCTATCCCCATCCCCTCCTTCAGCATAGAGATCAATCCCTGGGTAGTGACTTCATTCATACTTAGTTACCCATCCACGTATTTCTATATATGGAAGTCAAAATGCCCATTTGTTCTTAACAAGTGCCTCTTACATGTGCAAAACATAATGCCAAGTACTGGAGGAAACAAAAAACACGTAAGACTTATGAGCTTAGAATTGGATCCTTGAGCTTGGAATTGGATCCTTCCCCATTCAAGCTTTCAGATGAGACCTCAGTCCTGACTGACACATTAATTGTAGCCTCATGAGAGACCTTGATGCGTAGCTCCCAATTAGATCATGCCTGGGTTCCTGACCCACAGAAACAGTAAGATAATAAATGTGCATTGTTTAAGTCACTGAGTTTGTGGTGACATTGTTACTAGAAGCAACTGCTTCTAATAGCTTACAATCTCTTTATGGAAACATGACATGTCTACTACATGTTAGCCAACAGTAGGAAGTATCATTTAATAAATGGTACAAAAATGTTTAATTCCCAAAGTGATCTATGGTTAATCTATATGTGGAATTATTACTACTTAATGATAACTAATAAACTCTAAAATACAGTATTGAGGCCTTAATTGCAAGTGTTTAAATTCAGGTGTTAATTGTTTTAAAAAAAATTAACTTTATAGCAAGCAGGTATTGTGCTATCTTTAGTCATCTATTAAACACACAAAAGAAACAGATGTACAGATGTATAAGGTAAGATTGACAAAATCTATATCTGTGCAAATTTTACTATTGTCATAGTGTTAACTTTTGCTATCCACAACCTAGGGCAGGTTACAGTTTTGATTCATTTTGACTCATCAACTTTTCTTTTTACTACCTGTAGCCTAAGTGGAGTCTGAGTCATGGTCATTGAGAAATGATGAGGAAAGAAGACCTCTGATTCTTGGCAGCTTAGCCTCGATTTGGGCAAAGCAAAATATCACCATAAAGGTTTTTCTGGCTTCCCATAATCCTCTGCTAACTGTATTATGGAACTGATGGTAATTACTTCAAAGTCCCTGGTGATTCTTGTGTCTTTGGTGCTGTTCATTGTCAATTCACCTCAGTCAACCAGCTGTCTCACAGACTTGCCTTTTGTACCGAACCTTTAATGAAATTGGCATTTGTGTCAATAAACTTTAAGCCCATCTTGCTGAGATAATTATCTGGGTCATTCAAATTTCAGCCACTTCAAATAATTACAGCTTTTAGCCTTGAATATAAGGTGATGATTAAAGGAGAAGGAATCAAGGGTCCCTGTGCCCAAGTCAATTAGATGAAAATGCTGGCAGGTCTCGGCTCAGGCCTCTGATTTGAATGCATAAGCCTCTGGGCTATGTCAGGGCCTCACAGAGAATAAGTCACTCAAAAATACACATTTGTTTGGCTGAACCATGATCTAATTGTAGACACAACAATTTCACCACATTAGCTGTTAAGGGAAAAAGCCATCTCATGAACATTAGGACTGCTTTGTGGTACAATGGCACTGAGGACCAACAAACAGAGTCTTGTTCCATTTTCCATAAGAAGAACCAAGAGTATAGCAAAAATCTCTGCATAGATTTTAAAGCTATCCACATCCAGAGGCTGAAGATGAATTTTATAGTCTCACTAGATTTCTTTTCCATGGCTTAGTAAAACTTCAAGAGACTGCCTTTGTCATTTCATGGTCCTTATATACACAATGTAACAAAATTCCCTAATTTCAAAAGACATATTCTCATTTTGGTCAAAAGCTTGAAATGTTCAGGAAAAAAAAAAGAAAATCTTAGGAGACCAGGAAATTGTGACACCTAAATCCCTTTCCTTCCATGGACTAGAAAGACAAAGCCCTTTATTAATCACCCCCACCCCTACCCCCATCTCCACCTGTCAACTTTTAAAACTGGAGACTAATGGCAGACAGGCTTCTCCTGCAGATTGTAATTGCCTTTCCAACAGAGAAGTTATCTCCAAAGCAACCAAGATATGAGCTATGAATTCAAGCTGAGACTCGATGTAAATTGCTTGCAGTGAAATTGAAATTTCCAAAAGAAAGCTGCACTGATTCAGTCTATTAAATGCATTCCTATCTCAAATCCAGGGATGTGCCCTAGCAGCTAGGAAACTGTCCATACTTCGTACATTGTACATGGAGATAAGACCCAAGTGCTTTATAATCTGGTCTTAAATTTAAAAAGAAATGCTGCCATTATTGATAATACAATTCAATAATCATTGTTCATTATCTAAAGCAGTCTGACTGTCCACAGCTGCCCACATTAGTCCCAAAGTGAAAAAATGGTGTTTTACACACCCTCACTTCACATTGGCTTTCTTATTTTCCACATTAGCTTTCTCATGTTTTTGTGCAAAGTAGTTTTGATCTTTGGCATGTTTTGACTACTTAGTATCAAATATTCCTATATGTTTTCCCAATTTGTTTTCTTAATATTTCTTCCATAAATCCCTCTATCCCCAAAACAGGATCTAGGGTCAGATAATGTTCTATTGCACTAAGCAACATTATTGTCCAATTATAATAATAAATAATTTTCCTAGGAAATCCTGCATAGGGCACAAGATATGTGAATCCCTGGGGGCACAAAATTTGGTGAGCACTTGACATAAACCATTGAACTACAAACACTTCAGGCTGCCTCCATCAGCCATTCACAGCCCTGCCCTCTCCTAAGTCCACTTTACTTCCCCTACTTCCACATCCCCTACACACTCAATAACTTTAGGTTTCCTCAACCTTTGCTTATGAAAATCATAGAATGGGGGAATAAACTTCAGGGACTCACTCTGTAGCATTCCCTGGCCTTCATTCTCTCCTTTTCCCCTTACAACAGGACCCTGATTTTTAGGAGGTCCCATGGCTGCTTGGAATAGACTGTATGTCCCAGCCTTCATTATAGTTAGGATGACCTATGACAGGTTCATGCCAATGGCATATAGACAGAAATTTATTTTAGCAATGTTTGGGAAAATCCATTACAACTTAGCTGGCCTGGGCTCTTAACTTCCTTTCTTATTTGTCCCTTCCTCCATCCTGCTGTCTGGTAGGTATGAATGCTAGAGTTCCAGCCACTCTCTTGGTGCAAGAAATTGAGAGCCATACCCTAGGTATGGTGGAGAACTCTAGGAAACAGCCACCATGCTGGCCCTGGATTGTCCTCTTCCAGATTTTAATGTGAGAGGGACATTGTATTAGTCAGGTTTCTCTAGAGGGACAGAACTAATAGGATATACATATCAGCTGATTAGATGGTGCCCACCAGATTAAGGGTGGGTCTGCCTTCCCCAGCCCACTGACTCAAATGTTCATCTCTTTCAGCAACACCCTCACAGACTCACCCAGGATCAATACTTTTTATCCTTCAATCCAATCAAGTTGACACTCAGTATTAAGTATCACAAGTCAACCTTGTCAACCTGAACCCATACACATCTCCTGAGATCATACAAAAATCTTCAAATAAAGACGATAATAAGGTCATTATTATGCCTAACATAACACAACTATTCTTCGTACAACCGGAAATGCACCAATCCCCAACCCAAATATCATTACGTAAAGTTAATAATACTTAAATGCTGATGTGAAGTCAATAAATTTTATGTCACATGATAAAGGAGAAGGAAATAAAATGAAGATGTTTTCTTCGTACAAGTGCATAAATGCACAAACATGTTTTTAACAAAAGAAGGAGGAAATATTCGTGATGGTTACAGTCCTCATTTCTGCAGCTGGTCACATGTGGTTGTAGCTCATATTGATGACTATCTTCTTCTACTCCCCATTCTGTATACCCTTTGCCTTCAGCAAGCACCTCAGTAGGTCATGGTTTTTTTTTCTTGGTGGAGTGACCCAAACCTTCAATCCTGAGGGGTCTGGACCACTTGTAGTCCTGCCTGGATTGGGCTGTTGTAGTTTCCCTTTGACTTTAATCACAAGGCATGGTAATACTAAGAGATACCCTAATGGATCTCCTGTATTCTATGCATACTATTCCTTACCTCCCTTGTGGAGTAGTAGACTGATTTCATCTTGATAGTCCAGGTCAGCGACCCTAGCCAACACTGTAACTCCCTTCTCAGCCTGTTGACTTAAAGGTAGGAGGAGCCCAAAGTGTCCAGGTGGCAATCTTAACTTCCAGTTTAATGGAATTGTTGTGTCTCCTGGTGACGGCATTCCTCCCTCTGGAACTAAGACCTCTAGGTCAGCAGAACATAATGCAGCAGGAACAGAAAGCAAGAATTTTGCTAGTGCATCACTAGGGGTGATGATGAGTGGTGCCACTTCCACTTCCACCCTTGATTCCTGGACCTGTGAATCCCAGCTATGGGAGAAAGAGTACCATATATTGGACACTGATTCAGAGCATACACGGCCTTCTGGACAACTCTGCCCGAGCCCTGCAAAGTACTGTCACCTAGTTGGCATTATAATTGTGACTCCAAAAGGCCATTCCACCATTCTATCAATCCAGCTGCTTCAGTGATGGGGGACATGGTAAGACCAGTGAATTTCATAAGCACAAGCCCACTGCCACAGTTTTTTAGCCATAAAGTGAGTGCCTTGGTCAGAGGCAATGCTGTGTGGAATACCATGACAGTGGATAAGGCATTCGTGAGTACACAGATGTTAGTCTTGGCAGAAGCATTGTGTGCAAGATAGGCAAACCCATATCCAGAGTAAGTGTCTACTCCAGTGAGGACAAACCTCTGCCCTTTCCATGATGGAAGAGGTCCAATATAATCAACCTGCCACCAGGTAGCTAGCTGATCACCCCAAGGAATGGTGCCATATCAAGGGCTCAGTGTTGGTCTCTGCTGCTGGCAAATTGGGCACTCAGCAGTGGCTGTAGCCAGGTCAGCCTTGGTGAGTGGAATTCCATGTTGCTGAGCCCATGTGTAACCTCCATCCCTGACACCATGGCCACTTTGTTCATGGGCTCATTGGGCAATGACAGGGATGGCTGGGGAAGGAGGCTGAGTGGTATCCACAGAATAAGTCATCCTCTCCACTTGATTATTAAAATCCTCCTCTGCTGAGGTCAGCCTTTGTTGAGCACTCACATGGGATACAAATATCAGCATGGTTTTTGATTACTCAGAGGTCAATCCACATACCTCTTCCCCAAATTTCTTTGTCACCAATTTTCCAATCATGCTTCTTCCAAGTCCCTGACCATCGAGCCAAACCACTGGCTACAGCCCATGAGTCAGTATATAATCACACATCTGGCCATTTCTCCTTCCATGCAAAGAGCACAACCAGGTATACTGCTTGAAGTTCTGCCCACTGGGAAGATTTCCCTTCACTGCTGTCCTTCAGAGATGTCCTAGAAAGAAACTGCAGTGCTGCAGCTGTCCACTTTTGGGCAGTACCTGCATATTGTGCAGAACCATCTGTGAAACAGGCCCTAGTCTTCTCTTCCTCTGTCAACTGATCATAGGGAGCTCCCCATGAGGCCATCGGTGCAGGCTGGGGAAAAGAAGGCAGAGTGGCAGGAGTGGAGACCATGGGAGTTTGAGCCACTTCCTCATGTAACTTACTTGTGTCTTCAGGACGTGCTTGAGCCTGATCGCACATGTATCACTTCCATTTGATGATGGAATGATGCTGTGCGTGACCCACTTTATGGCTAGATGGTTCAGAAAGCATCCAGTTTACGATGGGCAGTTCAGGTCACATGGTGACTTGATGACCCATAGTCAAACATTCACTTTCCACCCAAGCCCAGTAACAGGCCAACAGCTATCTCTCAAAAAAACAGTTGTTATCTGCAGAAGATGGCAGGACCTTGCTCCAAAATCCTAGAGGCCTCCACTGTGATTCACCTATGGGGGCCTGCCAAAGGCTTTAAATAGCATTCTTATCTGCCACTGACACCTCAAGCACCATTGGATCTGCTGGGCCATGTGGCCCAAATGGCAGAGCAGCTTGCACAGCAGCCTGAACCTGTTGAGGAGCCTTCTTCTGTTCTGGATCACACACAAAGCTGGCAGGCTTTCGGGTCACTTGATAAGTGGGCCAGAGTAACATACCCAAATGAGGAATGTTGCCTCCAAAATCCAAATAGGCCCACTAGGTGTTGTGCCTCTTTCTTGGTTGTAGGAGGGATCATATGTAGCAATTTATCCTTCACCTTAGAAGGAGTATCTTGACAGGTCCCACACCACTGGGCCCCTAGAAATTTTACTGAAGTAGAAGTTCCCTGAATTTTAGTCGGATTTATTTCCCATCCTCTGGCATGCAAAGGTCTCACCAATAAGCCCAGTGTGTTTGCTACTTCTTGCTCACTGGATCCAATCAGCATAATATCATCAATGTAATGGACCAGTGTGATATCAAAATGAAAGCGAAAAGCGGTCAAGTTCTCTCCAAATACGATTATGACGCAAAGTTGGAGAGTTGATGTACCCCTGAAGTAGGACATTAAAGGTATATTTCTGGCCTTGCCAGCTGAAGGCAAATTGCTTCTGGTGGGCCTTATGGACAGGAATGGAGAAAAAGGCATTTACCAAGTCAATGGCTGCATACCAGGTACGAGGAGATGTGTTAATTTGCTCAAGCAATGAAACCACATGTGGTGCAGCAGCTGCAATTGGAGTCAACACTTGGCTAAGCTTATGATAATCCACTGTCATTCTCCAAGATCCATCTGTCTTCTGCACAGACCAAATGAGAGAGTTAAACGGGGATGTGGTGGGAAGCACCACCCCTGCATCTTTCAAGTCCTTGATGGTGGCACTAATCTCCACAGTCCCTCCAGAGATGCGATATTGTTTTTGGTTCACTATTTTTCTAGGTAGAGGCAGCTCTAATGGCTTCCATTTGGCCTTTCCCACCATAATAACCCTCACCCTACCAGTCAGAGAGCCACTGTGGGGATTCTGCCAGCTGCTAAGTATGTCTATGGCAATGATGCCTTCTGGCACTGGGGAAATGACCACAGGATGAGTCCAGGGACACACTGGACCCTCTGTAAGTCAGAGTTGAGCTAAAATTCCATTAATTACCTGACCTCTGTAAACTCCTACTTTAACTGGAGGACCACAATGACATTTTTGGTCCCCTCGAATTAGCATCAGCTCAGAGCCAGTGTCCAGTAGTCCCCGAAATGTCTGATCATTTCCCTTTCCCCAGTGCACAGTTACCCTGGTAAAAGGCCAGCAGTCCCCTTGAGGAAGGATGGGAGAAAGATTCACTGCATAAAGTGTCAGTAATATGGTGGAGTCCTTCCTCAAGGGGTCCAGCCCTCCCTTCATTCAAGGAGTTCTGGGTCTGTAAACTGGCTCAAGTCTGGAAATTGATTGAGGGGGCTGTGACTCTGTTTTTATAGTTCAAATTAGTCTTTGTCCATTTGACCTAGAAGTTTCCTGCTTGTATAAATTAAGTAGGAATGCAGTAGGCTTCCTATCAATTTCACTTCTAGGAACATGGTGATTAATTAGCCAATACCAGAGCTCTACTCAAGTCAGACTATTCTGACAGACACTTTTCCTCTGCTGTCCATTATGGTAGCTATGCCCACTTCACCTTTGACAATTGAGGGATGCTACTTAGCTCCTGCCACCTCGGGATCTAATTATTCCCATTGTATTTAAATTTTGTAGCTGAGTGACTGTAGTTCCCATTGTTATATCTGACATATAGAGATACAAGGCTCTCCAAAGATGCAGGTGTTGCCCTCACAAATCTATTTCTCAAGGTGTTGGTCAAGGGTGTATCTTCTGGACCCTCCTAGCTGGGATGAGTAGGTCTAAAGTGACTAATCCACTCCACCATCCCAATCTCCCTAAGCCTTTTGATCCCTTCCTCTACATTAAACCAAGGGAGCTCAGGCATTTCTAGCTCTCTCACAGTGGGCCATCTTTTAATCCATATTTTAGCTAACCAAGCAAGTAAACTCTTAGAACCTTGTTTAACTCCCTGAGCTGCAACATTGAAAGCAAAGTCCCTACTTAGTGAGCCCAAATCAATAAATTCAGCCTGATCCAACTCTATGTTCCTTCCACCTTTATCCCATACCCTTAATATCCATTCCCATGCCTGTTTTCCAGGTTTCCGTTTCTACAAATTAGAGAATTCAAACAGTTCTTTTCCAGTGTAATGCACCTTCTCATGGGTCACACTCTCAACCTCACCTCTAGGGGACCACTGGGACTTTAGTCTAGTTATATGTCTAGAAGCAAACAGGGGTGTTGGGGGTGGGTCCTGAGGAGAATCAACATTATTTTGCCTGGCAACTGCCTCAGGGGAGGCCATCACTGTTGCCTCAGGCAGTGCAGGGTTTATCTCCTCAGACAAAGGTAAAAAGGCTGATGGCAGCATGGGTTGGGGAGGGGATGTTGCCACTACTGGGGATGGGGAAGCTGCTCCTTCTGGCAAAAAAGGTTCATCAGAGCTGACAAACTCAGTGTCCCCAGCTTCATCAGGGTCCTCCCACATGTCCCCATTCCAAGTTTCAGGGTCCCATTCTTTTCCAATCAATGCCCTCACTTTAACAGTAGACACCTGGTGAGGCTGTGCATGCATTTTTATTGCAGGTCAGCCACTTGCATGATAAGAGCTTGTGTTTCTTTTTCCATAATTTCAGCTCTTTTTCCACAGAAGAAAAGATTCTCACTCAGGGCAATCTTAGCAGATTTGAGTATCTATTTCTGAGGCCGGAAGACAGAATCCCTGAGTTCATTATTTTCTTTCATCACTTTGTCCACTGAACGTTGAAGCAACCAACCAGCTTCATTATGTTCCTTGTTTCTCCACATATGGTCAAATGTATTATGTATACAGTCATTAAATTCCCTGCCTCTCACAAGTGGTGAATCAGGAGTGTCAAATGCATTTATTTTGCATAACTCTCTAAACAGTTCACACCAAGGACCATGAGTGTTCTGCATACTATTAGAAGTAGAGTCCTTAGCATTTTGGGGTCAATCATATTAAGCAGTCAACTCTAGGAACCCCAAAACCAACAAAATAACTCCATCCTTAATATTCTGTTCCTCTAGAACCACTCCTGGTACCAAAACCTGTATTAGTCAGGGTTCTGGAGGGACAGAACTAATAGGATATATATATAAAAATGTGAGTTTATTAATTATTAACTTACACAATGACAAGGTCCCACAATAGGCTGTCTGCAAGCTGAGGAGCAAGGAGAGACAGTCTGAGTCCCAAAACTGAAGGACCTGGAGTCCGATGTTTGAGGGCAGGAAGCATCCAACATGGGAGAAAGATGTAGGCCAGGAGGCTAAGCCAGTTCCTCCTTTCATGTTTTTCTGCCTGCTTTATATTTGCTAGTGCTAATTAGATTGTGCCCACCAGATTAAGGGTGAGTCTGCCTTCCCCAGCCCACTGACTCAAATGTTAATCTCCTTTGGCAACACCCTCACAGACACACCCAAGATTAATACTTTGTATCCTTCAATCCCATCAAGTTGACACTCAGTATTAACCATCACAGACATGTAGTACCATTTTGTTTAAGCCACCATTACTTGGGAGTGTTTATTACTTGTAATGGAATTTAATCTTAATTATAGGCACTCTCTGATTTTCATTAGCACCAAAGACTGATATTTATTGTATCTACATTCAGATCATGAATTTTTAATGCAACTGGTAAGATCATGTGCTTAACAAATATTTGACAAACTAATTAAAAGACTAACTCTGTAACTAAAGGCTCATTTTTACTCATTTACTTAATGCCAAAAATATCAGAATTTTTACAAATGAAAACTGAAAAGCATGTCTTACTTTTTTGTAAACAACTTGTTATCAAACTCTAGAATCTAGGCTCACCAACCATGTGACCTCATTTTCTGGAACTCACTTTGCTCATCTGCAACATGGGCACCTTATCTTAGAGGGCTAGAAGGTGGAAAAGAACAGGGCAAAAGGAAAGCCAAGTGGGAGAGCCTCTGGCCCTGGACCCCCTGCTGCCTCCCAAGAGTTCCACCTTTAAAAGTCCACATAAGATTGTGTTTTATAAGAGAGTTTCACTAAGGAAATGAGGATCTTAAAATCCACTGGATCAGATAATCTGTAAGAGCCCTTCCAGTTCTGACATGTTATGATTAGAAACACTCCCACATGGCCAGAATGAGGCAGGTAGTAGCCCTGCTGTGAGCAGAGCCAATTTGGGAGTGGCATTGTCCTAGATGTGTTGTCAAAGGCAAAGGCCACGTTGTAAAGGCAGAATTGGGATGGGAGGACAGCAGATCCAGCAGGAAGGTGATAATGCAGGGCTGTTTCTTCCATTTGGTTTCATTATGCATGAAATACAAGGACAAGAACATGTTAAAGAATAGACATTTGTGCCGGGCAGTGGCCCAAGCCTGTAATCCCAGCACTTTGGGAGGCCGAGAGGGGCGGATCACGAGGTCAGGAGACCGAGACCAGCCTGGCTAACACGGTGAAACCCCGTCTCTACTAAAAAAATACAAAAAACTAGCCAGGCGAGGTGGCGGGCGCCTGTAGTCCCAGCTACTCGGAAGGCTGAGGCAGGAGGATGGTGTGAACCCGGGAGGCAGAGCTTGCAGTGAGCTGAGATCCGGCCACTGTACTCCAGCCTGGGCGACAGAGCGAGACTCCGTCTCAAAAAAAAAAAAAAAAAAGAATAGACATTTGTTTGATAGATGCATATTAAAGGTTATATATTGAGAAACAGTTATAACATTACAATTAAACAGAAGAGATGTCACCCGGATATATCTCATCTCATTCATCCGTGAAACATTTAACTAAAGAAAGGAGTAGCAAGGCTGAGTGTCATCCCCTACATGCAATGCTGATAGGGATGGGCCTGGCTGGAGATGTTCACGTCCCTAGAGCATGACCTGGAAAAAGCCCTGCCAGCTACACCCTGGACATGAAACAGACACAGGTCCAGGAGCCAGGAGACCTTGTTTGAGTTTCAGCTCTTCCGCTTCATCAAGTCATTCTCCCTCTGAGTCTATTTCCTCTTCTGTAAATGAGTGGGTTGGTCTAGATGACTTTTAAAGTACCTTTAGTTCTAAAACTCCAGGGTTTCATGTGCAAGATGGTGGCTGGTTGGGGGTAGAGGTTGCAATGCTTCTTCCGCACTCATGCCATGTGTCTGGATAGAGGAAACCTCCTCAGTGGGTGAGATTCTAGATTCCTTTCACCTTGTACTCCCACTGCACGTGTGGAGGTGGAAACTTCTCTGCTTGGTAAATGGGGGAGAATGGGTGGTCATGTTCAGCTCCATCTTCTTTCTTGACACTGGGGCAAGCAGTCAGTCTCCACTTCTGCTCCAAGAGCAGCCCCTTCCCTAGAGGAGGCCTGCCTCCAACCAACACTGGTGTTCCTCATCTGGGGGCTCAGAACTAGCAAGGCCTCTTGGCTAGTGTGCTAAGGGCACATCTTTCACCTGGCCTAGGTGTGACTTCATTTACTGAATGCATAATACAGCTGACCTGGCAGAGCTGACTTGAGGTGGGCATGAGCCTTCACCCCATGTGCCAGCATCAAAGGGGCTTCCTCTGTCCTGGCTACTCTTTCATAAAAACAACCTTATGGTTGTTTTTATAAAACACTGTACCAGTATTATCCTCATTTTATAGGTGATGAAACTGAGGCTCAGAGTTTAATCAACCGGCCTGAGGTCTCACTGCTGGCTGATAGTACCTCCCTCATAGAGTCTTTGTAAGAATTGTATGCACTGTCTCTGAACGTGTTTTTTGAGATTGCATCTCCCAGGCCTGGCTGTGTAACATGAAGGGGCACCATAGATGCAGCCTGTCTGGGGAGCAGCCTCCATCGGCAGCCTGATGGGTGAAGGGAGAAACCTGTCTTCAAAGTCACACCTCCAAGAATCCTGGATCTACTCCTCACCCAGCTCCTACACAGTAGCAGCTGGCTGCACAGAGGCGACAGGTGGAGCCATCAGTTCCCAAGGAAACCACTTCTCTCCACCAGTGTGGGGCAGTGAATGTGGAGGGAGGGGTGGGCAGCCTTGCCGTCTGGCTGAGTTTCTCTCAGGAGGTGCAACTCACCTGGGGGTCCCTCCTGACCGTGGTCTCCAGCCCTCCCTGTCAGAAGAGAGAAACGTCTACCTGGCAAAGCTGTCAGCTGCAGTTAGAATGAACTCTTCAAACTCCAGCAGCCCCTAGCTTAAATGTTACCTCCCCGGGGAGGTGTCTTCATCATCTAGATCAGCAGGTCTGAATTGTGGTGGCCCACTGCAATCCCAGAGGGCTTTAAAAACAACGATGTCTGGGCCCCTCCCTTCCCTGGTAAATCAGAATCCCTGGGAATGGCCAGGGTTGGAAACTACTGTTTCAGACAAAGCTCATTCCCTTACCCCCCATCCATTCCCACTCCTGGGCTCACATCCCACTTGTCATTTTGACCTGGGTGGTTGCATTAACTGCTGACCTGTAACCTCCATGAGAGCGGGGGTTGCAGCATGCCCTCCTCTCCAGCGCTTGACACGGTTCTTCACACTCAGCAGCAATTCAAAGAACATTTGGCAGATAAGATCAAACAGTGATGACTGGGCATTCAGGACTTTTTCTCAAAAAAAAATCAAAATACTTTTACATGGAAAATCGTTTGCATGTGTATTTCATAATCAAAAAACACATTCATAAGCAGCTTATACAACTCTTACATAAACCTTGTGAGATAAATACTGTCACCTAGCTTTGAGACCTGACACAAGCTAATTAAAGCCAACCTCAGTTTCCTCATCTTTAAAACAGGAATAATAGTACCTCCCTCTTAAGGTTATCAAGAGGAATAAACGAAATAACCCTAACACTTAGCACATTGCCTGGCCCACAGTGAGGGTTCGAGAATATTAACTATTATTGTTGATAATTCCCCTCATGTTACAGAAGGTAAACTGAGACTCAAATAGGCAAAGTGCCTTGCCCAAGATCCCACAGGGTTAGGACTCAAACCAATGTCTTCTGACTCCCAATTGTGTATTCTTTCACATTCCAGTCGAGAACATTTTTGTAAGCTAGGATCTACAATATCAGCCTAGTTTTCCAGATGGGAAAATTCACCACCAAGAGAGGTGAATCAGCACAATGCACTGGATTAGGTATGAGTGGACGTTCCTCTGCTCTGGCACGGGCTAGGAGTGGGCCTTCATCTGGCCCCATTTTCTCCCTGTGCCTCATTTTCTGCCTCTGTAGACTTGAGAGGCTGAACAGGTGATCACGAGGTCTTCTCCAACCCTGACTATGTGAGATGTGTCCAGCAATCCCCTGCATGCTGTGTGGATGCTCTGCTCCTGCTCCTGTGCAGAGCAGCGTCCTTCCTCGCACAGCAACCACGCTGAGCCCAAAGAGAGATCATAAATCATCCCTCCCTGCCCAGAATACCTTGCTTTGGAAGGAACCAGGGAAAGACGAGGCTGCCCCTGGGACCACAGGCCCAGCATGCGACGCCCTCCCCTGCCCAGGCTGCTGCATTCATTATGCACATCCTGAGTGAGGAAGCTCTGGGGAGCCCCATTCCAGGAGATGACAGTCTCAGGTTCTTCTTCTGGAGCGTTCTGCAAGGTAGTAAATAGACACTAATGAGCCTTTGGCTTCTTAATGTGCCAAAGTGCCTCTCTCGCTGGTCTTGCCAGTCACGGAGCATCATTCTTTCAGAAAAAGCAGCTCTGGCCTTCCTCAAGTCCAAAAACAAAAGAAACTAGGCAGAGAGTATATTAAAAACCAGGCAGAAAAAAAGAAAAACATGACTCTGAAACCACACCAATCTGGTGATTTTTTTTTTCTTTTTGCTGTCCTAGGATTTTTTTAAATATTGAGGAGGTATGACTTTTCCAGGGAGAAAACATACACAACCATTTTTTTGTTTTCATTCAGGCAGGAATTAACAAACAGGTAAATTGCCTCCACTTCTTGCTGTTCTCTTTCCTGCTGCCTTGAGCATCTAAATTGTGAACAGGGAAGAGTAGCCAGAAAAGGCCAGCACCTGTGGACAGGCAGGACCCTTATAGCTGGCCCAGGCCACTGAGAGTCACAGGCCTGAGAGCTAGAAGCTGCTCACTTAGATGAGACGACTGGAACAGCCTGTCCCTCTCACCTGAGGTCACATGTAAGTCAGCACATGCTTAACATTCCTTCCTCTCAGCCTCCCTGTACTGCACAAGGCTGTCTATGGCTTGCCTCTGGCATGGCACGAGCTGCTTCCCTTACCTATTCACACCCATCATGAGCCAAGTGTTCAGAACAGGATAGCCACCCTACATCTCATTGCCAACCAGAGGCTTTAGCATTTCACCTGGTAATTCATTATCTCATCCTCACACATCCAGTGACAGATCCTCACAGGTCCTAGAGCAGTGAAGAAGAATGGCTACCCTTTACAGATCACCTCCTCTATGCCAGGATCTTCATGTATCTTCTGTCATCCACTCATTCTGCAAATATCTACTGACTCCCTGCTATGGGCCAGGCATTATGCTATGCTTGGTACTGGGGATACAATAGTGAGTAATCTAGACAAATCCCTTACCCTTACAGAGTTAATAGACCTTATCTCAGATCTTCTCAAGAAATCTACATGGGGGGATATTATTATTCCCATTTTACAGATGTGAAAACTGAGGCTTAGAGAGATTAAATAATTTGCCCAAGATCACACAGCCAGAAAGAAACAGTCAAGATTTGAACCCAGATCTATCTTTACCCAAAATCTGTGTCATTTTTACTACAGCACATTATTTTTTAGCAAACATAGGAAAGTGGGTCTCTTGATCATGCAGTTTTGGGGCTTTACTCACTAAATTTTACACATTGGAAGGCATGTCTCAAGTTTCTTTATACCTGGTGCCTAGCACAACATGCTGCACAACAGGCACCTAATGATTAGGTGAATGAATTAATTTAAGATATTAATTCACTGTGAGCCCCTGGCCAGTCACCTGCCCTTCTCATCTTCCTCTCTAGCCACCTTTCCCACTTCACAGCCACAGGTTTAGGCTCGTCTTCACCCTCCACACCAGCTTCCTCACATGCCATTCACTCCTCACCCCACCAGAGATGCTTTCTGCGAGACAGCCACAAACTTCTTTGTCATTAAATCCAATGGGCACCTTTCCATACTCATTCTCCTCATCCTTTCACAACATGTGACTCCCGGGAATTCTGTTGCCTAGGCTGCCAGGACTCCTACATCTCTGGCTGTTCCTCCTTGGTTCCTTTTTAATTACTCTTCCATCGCCTCTCAATAAACACAGGTTCCCTGGGGTTTTGGTGCAGGCTTTCTCCTCTCCTCAACTCTTTTTTTCTTTTTATTTTTTCTTTTGAGATGGAGTTTCGCTCTTGTTGCCCAAGCTGGAGTGCAATGGTGTGATCTCGGTTCCTCCCGGGTTCAAGCAATTCTCCTGCCTCAGCTTCCCAAGTAGCTGGGATTACAGGCACATGCTACCACTCCCGGCTAATTTTTTGTATTTTTAGTAGAGACGGGATTTCACCATGTTGGTCAGGCTGGTCTCGAACTCCTGACCTCAGGTGATCCACCCGCCTTGGTCTCCCAAAGTGCTGGGATTACAGGCGTGAGCCACTGCGCCCGGCTCTCAACTCTTTACTCTCTCCCTGGGCAACCACACTCCCACTCAGCTCTCTCAAATCTCTATCTCACCCAACATTTAGATGGTGAGCCTGAACTCAAGGCGTCCTGCCACAAGGCTGTCCTCTTTCCTATGTTACATGCAAGAATTAGTGACACCCTTGTCACTCAGACACGGAAGACTCCTCCTCCCTCACCTCCACATTCCATCTAGCAATGAGCCCTATCCATTCCACTCCTCGCGCATGTCTTGAACTGTCTCCTTCTCTCTTTCACGACCACTGCCTAATGCTGGGTCTTCACTATTGTGTCCTGCCATCACTGTGACAGCCACCGACTGATCCCATTTCCCTCAGTGAGTCTGACCTCCTTCAGTCCAGCCTCCACCCTGAAGCTGTAAGAAGCTTTCAAAAACTACAAATCTGCTCATCACTCTCCTGCTCTAAATTTTCTTACAGGATTTCCCCTTGGTTCAAGTTCATTACCACGGCTCCTAGGACTTTTGACAATCCTGCCCCTGCTCACCTTTCTGGCATCATTTTTTTTCACCCTCCACCCCCATCCTGCATGCTATGCTCTGACTGTACTAAAACGGATCGCAGTTCCCATACCATGCCAAACTCTCCACCCCAATATATCTCTGTACTTGCTGTTTCCTCTACTTGTTAAGCCTTCTCTGACCTCCTTTATCCTTCAGGATTCAGTTCAGTCTCATCTCCTATAGGAAGACTTCCCTGAACCTTCAATCCTAGAAGAGGGGCTGTCCTCTGGGCTCTCATCCTTCTCATGCATTCCTTTCTCATAGCATCTAACACTCTGCTGTATAAGACCACATTATTGGACTTCAAGGTCCTCGTGGGCATAGACTCTCTTTTTCATCTCTGTGCTTGCAAACCCTCATACTGCTGTGAAACTTGGTATATAGAAGATGCTCAGTGGAAGAATGAGTGGGAAGGCATGGATGGGTGGGTGGATATGAATGAGTATGGAGATAATTGAAACCAAGATGAAACTGGAGTTAAATAAGTCTTCTGTCCAAACTCCTTCCTCAACTCCCCATCTTCCCAGAGCGAAAGTGGAACCATGCAAAATGGTTCCAAAGCCCCTGTGCTAAGCAAAGTTCTACAAGCTATCTGGGGAAAGCACATGGCACAGATGGAGAAACAAAACAAACAGAGTTTAATAACCAGCCATAATTTTTAAAAGGGGTATGTCTGTGTTGGCACAAAAAGAAATTCAGAAAATGCTGACTTTTATTTAAAGTCATATTTATATGTACATTCTACAAGGATGCAGAGAACAGAGTTCTCACCCAACCAATGACCTAAATGTTCCACTGGGCACAGCTCACACCACTTCACACCAAGCCACGGGATCTTTGACAAAGGGGAATCTTCTAAAAATATCCAAACACCTGCTTTGACAAGAAAAAACAAACCATCGTTAATTAGTATGATAGAAACAGAAAAAAGCATTTCAAAATCATAATTGAATCTGTACTGAAGGCCTGGAAATTGAGGAAACCAACCAACTGCAACCATCATAATAGAAATAACAGTACTGAGTCCCACTGGATGCCAGGTGCTGTGCCTCCCGGCCCCGGAACGCAACAATGCACATGACAGCCACCCTCATACCTCCTCTTGCATCTGATCTCACGACAACCCTGGGAGAAGAGCAGGGTGGGGCATCCTGGGTAAACAGACAAGGCAAATGAGTGAAAGGGAAGGACAGGACTCTGAGCTCAGGGAAAACTGACGCCAAGTTCTTTTCCAGCACTGGTTTGGGGAAATTTGTATGGAAAGTTGCCAGAGGCAAACATTAGGGAATACCTGAAGGAGGCAGATTCTGCCATTTTATCTGATAAAGATGTCCCTCCGGTGCTAAATGCGAGAGCTGCCTTCCTTTTCTCATCTTCTCCTTTTTTTCCCTCCTCTCATTTCCACTCTCTGCCTCACTTATGACACTCCAGCTACTCTGGAAAACTTGGTTTCTAGTACCTGCAAAGGTCAACCTTAGTTACAAGGTCTTTTCATCTGTTGTTCCCTATTCCTGGAAAGCTTTATATAAGGAACTCTGTCTAACCCTTCAGGTCTCTATTCAAGTATTAGTTCCCTAGAGACACCATCCTTGTACATACTTGCTAATAAGTCACCTGACACCCCCTTCTCCAACTCTCTTTCATTCATATTTTGTCTCTAAAGGATAGGTCCTGGGTCCAGCGGGGATGAGTTAGGCTTCCTGATAATTTAATGTGACCTCTATGCTTTCACATATTTTCAGGTGCAACTGGATTTTCTCTTGGAAAGGATTTTGTGTTCACCTTTTTATGTCCTAGAAAATGATGCTGATCTCTCTGCCATGAGTCCTGACAGTGCTGATACTGTTCTCTATCCTTGCATAAGTCAATCCTGTGTGATTTATCCAAAGATTGTCAGAGCCTGGTCTTTCCAGTAATGCAGTCCTACTATTGACATTGTGAATGTAGCAGTTGTGCAACTCACCATTGTGCTGATACTATTAGTTGCCCCTCAATATCTGTCCTCTTCTTCCTTCATTTAAAGAAAAACATTGTTTTTGTTTAAAGAAAAAAATGTAAAACATTTTTTAAGCTAACTACAAGTCACTCAGTATGAAGACTACATTTCCCAGACTACCTTGCTAGATTCTAGGATGGTCATATGACTAAGTACTGGCCAATGGGATGTGAATTAAACAATGTGTGCACCTTCTAGGTCATATCCTTAAAAGGAAGAGGAGTGGCCTTCACTTTCTCTTTCCCTTTCTGCTTGCCTGAGGAGATGGTGATCCATCTGGAATCTTATAGATGACACAGATCCAGTACTGACAGGTCAGCAAGATAGAAGGAACCTGGGTCTCTGACACTATAGGAGTGCTCATCCCACCCTAGACTCCTCACTCGCAATTGTTATTATACATGAGAAAGAAATGAAGTTCTCTCTTGCTTAAGTCATTGCTATTTGGGTCTCTGTGTTATAGCAGCCAACCTATAATCTAACTAGTAGAATCTGAAGTTATCATATTTACTTATTCATTGTATATTATTCTCTGTTGCTTCTAGAAAACAAATTCTAAGAGGGCAGAAACCTTGATCCTTGATCACCACTGTATCCCTAGAATTTGGAGCAGTGCCTGTAGATAAGAGGACACATTAAGCAATGAGTAACAGATAATAAGTGGATATTTGCTACATTAATGAGTACATGAAAGTATACATGAGTCACTTGTTTTCACTGGCTGACTTTCTGGGCAGTCTTTTGCTGTTCTCATCCCTTTCTGGCCCTCTCTCTGACCCTGTTATAACAGACCGCCCAGTACTGGGGTGCTACATCTCTCTCGCATACTCCTTTGATCTTAATGTGGAAAATGAAGTTTTCTGGCTCAGGGGTCTGAACTTTTCCTTAGTGCTTTGTACACCTGAATAAGTTTGGAAAGATCTTGTGACACAAGATTACACTTCAAAGAAATTCACCGGGATATTGGATAGCATCTGATCCTTCTGCCCCAGCACCACCAGGGTGCTCAGTTTCTTCCCTTTCATGATGAAATATCAAAACATGAAAAACAGGGGGTTATCAATTATACAATCTGTTATATTTTTTTCTCCCCTCCTAGCGGCCCGGAGATGATATGAGGGCTGTCTTGGGGTAACTTGAGGTTGTGAGTCTGAAAATATCAGCCTTGATTTAGAGCAGTTCTGTCCGGTAGAAATATAACCTGGGACACAAATGCAAGCCATACATATAATTTCACATTTTATAGTAACCATATCACATTTAAAAGTAAAAAGAACTGTCATGTACTCACAATAATTTATAATTTTAAAAAATTTAAGTAAAAAGAAACAGGTGAAATCAATTTTAACAATATGAACACATTCAAAATATCATTTCAATGTGTAATCAGTGTAACATTTAACAAAATATTTGACATTATTTTTCTCATACTGTCTTTGAAATCTTATGTGGATTTTATACTATTTATAGCACATGTCAATTCAGTACATTTCCAGTGCTTACTAGCCACATGTAAATTCAAGTGCTTATGAGCTATATGTAAGTTCAAGTGCTTAAGGGTGCTGTAAGTCCACATGCTTACTAGCCACATGTGCCTAGTGACTATCATTTTGGACAGTGTAGATTTAGAGGGAAAAGTATTAAATTAGACTATGTTCAAGTTCTGTTCAGTTTCTTCATCCAAAAAATGGAGCTAATTATACTTGCTTAATAATATTTTGGGGAGGAATTATAGAACAAATATAAATGAAAATGTTAAGTGTGAGACAATATGTTTTTTATGAAAAAACAGATATGCTAGCAGAAAGTGTGCTAACAGGTCCTAGCACACTTTCTGCTACTCTTCTCCATTAGTATCAGAGTTATTCTGCAAAAGAAGGCAAAAAAAAATGGACTCACCTTCTTGGTGCATGGATGAATCCTAATTGACTAATCTGAGGAGTTTGGCTGGGGGACATCGTAGAGTGAAAGCATTTGGCTACATCGTATTACAAAACAATAAATAGTTAATCTGGCACATTTCTTCTGCCCTCCCAGTGGTGCAGACTCTGAAATGAGCTATCTTTACACTAATCAGGAGGAGAGGGAAGGTACTGGTGAAGTAGGAGGTGGGACATGACTCCAGAGGCAGGGCTTGAACTCCAGACCAGATTGAAGACTAGCTGAAACAGGAAAGAGGCAAAAGCACGTTTCCGTAAGACATGCCCACCAGTGCCATGTCAGTTTACTATTGCCATGGCAATATGCAGAAATTACTACCCCTTTCCATGGCAATGACCTGGAAGTTATCACTCCTTTTCTAGAAATTTCTGCATAACTTTCCCCTTAATTTGCATGTAATTAAAATTGGGTATAAATAGGACTGAAGAACTGCCTCTGAGCTGCTACTCTGGGCACACTGTGTATGGGGTATCCCTGCTCCACAAGGACCAGTGCCTCTGCTGCTGCCATACATGGCCTCTTCAATAAAAGTTGCTATCTGGCACCACTGGTCTACTCTTGAATACTTTCCTGGGTGAAGGCAAGAACCCTCCCAGGCTGAGCCCCAATTTCAGGGCTCATGGACCCTGTATCACTGGCAACGACTTGAGAAAAGGATCCAAAAAACATAGGATTCCTTTTGTTCTATAAAGAAACATAACAAAGCAGTGCATACATAAACACTTTCTGATTTTGTCTGGATATCATATTTATGGGTGTATATCAGGTTATTGTTAGTATTGTTTTATTAGTTACCTATTGTTGCATAACAAATTATTCTAAAACTTAGCAGCTTAAAACAATTAGCATGTATTAGTACCTCATAGTTTCTGTAGGTGAAGAATACAGGATTGGTTTAGGTGGGTGCTTCGGCCTCAAGATTTTTCATAACATTGAGGTCAAAATGTCAGTCAGATGTGTGGTCATCTGAAGGTTTTACAGGGGCTTGAGGATCCACCTCCAAGATGATTCACTCACAAGGCCGTTGGCAGGAGGCCTCAGTTTCCCACCACGTGGACCTCTTCAAAGAGCTAGTTGACTGTCCTCATGACTTCTTCTCCCAAGGTCTCTCCTAGAATGAGTGATCTAAGAGAGCAAGAAAGAAGCTACAGTGTCTTTTGTGACCTAGGCTCAGATGTCACACACCACCATTTCTTCAATATCCTCAACCCTGTTCAGTGTGGGAGGGAACTCTACAGGTGTATCAATGCCAAGAGGTCAGGATTCTGCAGATCATCTTGGAGGCTGTCTGCCACAATTGTCAACTGATGCTAGCTGAAAATGGGGGCTCCTTTATTTTTTCAGCATGATTAATTCTGGAAAAGAGTTTCTGAGTTTCTTGTTTGTTTCTAACACATACACATGCACAAACACACACACACACACACACACACACCACAGTATTATTGGTGATTTGCATCATCACTTATATTGAACATAATCTTATGTGATAAGAAGAGGCCTAAGTCTGTCACCCCTTTTCAAGACTCCTTCCTGGGACCCTAAAAATTGGCTGCAGTTGTCACTTGGGTTCCTGTTCATTCCTAGCCCTTCATGTCCCCCATCAGCTCATGGACCTCAGGCACTGAAGAAGACCTTACCACAGAGCTTGCCCAAGCTATCATACAAGAAAGATGATGTGATGTGGTTTGCATCATGCTAAGTTTCAGATTATGGAGAACCATCAAGGTGAAGTTGACCAGGAGACGTTTAGAGACATAAAGAACTTCTCTTCTACTGAAAGATAAGAACTGAAATCAACAGCATAAACAGGATAGTCTCTGTTTTTCTAATTGTATTAGTGGATGTGCTCTCTTAAGGAGAGACGAACAAAGCTGAAAAATTAGAGGAATCAGAGATCTCAGGAAGGGGTGGCCAGGTATTTCCAAATGTCATCAGCTTTCCAAAACTGATTCTCACAGTGCTAGACCCAAATATATATATTTTTTTCCTGAATTTGGAAGTTTCTTCTCTTTCCTTTCATTCCCATTTTCTTTAAAAAAAAAAAAAATCACCAAATCCCATTATTCTTTTGAAGGATCTCTAACATTTGCTCTCTCCTACTGCTTGCCACAGTCTAGCCTTGGTTAACCCTGAGGATCACAATCCCTCCCTCACCCCACACAGGCTATAACAGCAGACCAGCTGTGCTCCTTGAATTAGCCCCAGAATTATGCTACTTGGCCGGTCTGTTCACTCTGCCATCTCTGGCCACTCTGGGACCAGCCTGAGGTCGTTCTCCAGGGCTTCTCCTGTGGGATCCTAGCCGGCTTCCTTCCCAGCTGAAGATCACTGGCCTTGCTCCTCAGGCCACAAGGAAGCCCTTCCCTCTTATTCTACCTCTCTGAAAACTGATAAACTGATAATGCACTACTTTCCTGCCTGGACCCTGGCTCAGCCCCACCCATAAATGACTCGGCTGCGCAGTTCACGCCGAGCTACTGCCCAGACCCGGGTGTGAGGCTTAGACACCCATGCCCACTACCAGCATCATGATTCCCACTAAATGGGTCTCAGTCACTGTCCTCTGCCTGTCCTGCCTCCAAGCTTAAAATGCAAACACTCCTGAGGTTATTTATAGTGTGATTCAGCAAGCCTTGGTGTGGAACCTGGCATCAGTGTGCTTAACCAGCATCCATGGAGATTTATGGAGCACAATTTGAACAACACTGTCCTCAAGCCTCAATATGATCTTGTTTCTCTAATGCTTTTCTCCTGTGGTGGCTGAGAACACAGACTACTGGCAGGTCTGGCTTCCCTGCCAGTCCTGCCCCGAGGTCCCGGGGCACTGAGCAAAAAGAGCTCTGCCTGTGCACACTCGCCACAGGGTGCCTGGACATGTGCACACACACATACTTGCACCTGCACACATAATGTGTCCACATTCACACAGGCACACACATTCACACATGCACACACACACACACTCACACTCACACAGGCACACACAATCGCATGCAAAGCTGCTGAATGCAGTGTCCCTGCAGAGTCCAGTCTGAGCCTCAATACCAGCCTGCCTCTTGGGCCCCCAATCCTTCAAAAATACCAAGTAGGTCACAGCCCTTCTCCTCCCACAGACAAAAACACGGTTCAGAAGCAGTCATCAAATTCCTGCCTGAGGATACATATCTCTGGGCTGATTAAATAAACACAGCTTAATTAAATTCAAGTAGATCAGAACCTGCATAAACTCTGCTGGCAACCCACAGGAGTTTCTCGTGAATCTTTCATTTTCATAAATGAGTGATGGTTCGCCTGCTCAGGGGCTTCTGCACAGACGCGGCTCCCTCTGGCCAGGGGAAAGCATTGATGGAGTATTTTTATTGAGGGGACCAAGTGGATTTGGAAGCTTTTTGTGCTTTCTGGGGGAGTAGGCATCATGTCCAGTTGCTGAGCACAGGATGAGTATGACTCAGCCTGCTTTCCTAAAGGCAGAGGGTGGTGAGAGCCCTGGCACCGCGGATCAGGTGTATGGGAAAGAGGGAGGGAGACAGAGAAACAGAGAAAGAGAGAGACAGAGACAGAGAGGGAGACAGACAGAGACAGGGAGAGATAGAGGAAGAAACAGAAAAGCAGAGACAGAGACAGAGAGACAGTGACAGAAACAGAGAAATAGAGAGACAGAGAGAGACACAAATAGAGACACAGACAAGGAGAGGCACAAACTGAGACTCAGAGTCAGAGACACAGGGCACGGGTAAAGCTTAAATTTAGCCACAGTTAAGGGTATTACAAATACTCTCAGCACAATCTGAGAGATTTTGAATGGTGTTGGTTGCTGCAAAGGCACCTGTTCTAGCTAATTTTCTCAAGGGAGGAGTGGAAGAGAAAAAGAAAAAAGCAACTGTGTAAGCCTCACGGAGCAAATAGAATTCCTTTGCTCTGCAGGGCAAAACCCACTTCTGCCTTCACAAGGAGCGCCTCAGAGGCCCATGGGAAAGACCTGCTCAGCACAGCTGTAGACCAGCGAGGTCTGGGGCCCTTCGCCAGAGCCTGGTGTACTTTTGCTGTGTGATTTCCCTGTGCTGGAGGAGAGGCAATGGAGAAACAGCACAGACACCACCGCTTTAAGGGAACCTCTCAGTGAGCCTAATGCCTACCCCCGACCTACGCCCCAGCTAAAAACCAGATTGAGTGGCACCTTGTGAAATGGCCCAGTCTCCAGTGTGCTGGAGCTGATCACACGACTTGGGGGTCTCTCTCATCTCTTCCTTTCTCTCCAGGGACTTGCCTCTTCAGCCTTATTCATCTCTGCTAGCAGGCTGGGGAGGGACAAAGAGGTAAAATGTACATTTTGCAAGTTCCAGTGGAAAGTCTTTGGGGAAGGAAGTTGAAACTAATGGGCAAGCTGTGGCTTCCATTAGCCAAGAAATGTGAGAGGGGGGCTGTGCAATCTATCACTGTCCTTTGTATGTGCCGGTGACACTGCTGACAATGTTATTTTCTGGCTTCAAACTTACCCTCATCAGCAGGACTGTTGCACAGATTTCTTCTGGAACTGATAGCTTACATCACCTTATAGACACTTCAAGCCCCACCACTGGCCGCCCCACTGGCCGCTGACATAGCTGATCTCTCATCTCCCCCTACTACCAACTCAGGCTCTGAGCAACAGCGTAGCAGACATTGCTGTTCCTAGAGCCTCTCACCTGTTTTCTCCTCCAAGCCCAAACCTGAGCCTTATCCCAGCCTGGACTACCTCTCTATTAGCTTTCTGACAAATAGTAGAGGGTCTTTTTGCCCTTGTGATCATGTTTCCCATGCAGTGAAGCCTTTCAGATGTCTTCTCCAGCTCCATTCATTCCAGACTCCCCTGTGACTCCAGGGTCGTGAGGACCAACTGGAAACATTACTGTAAATCAGGGGACATTGCACTAGTCTAAGGAATACTGTCATGGGTCACACTGACTCTAAACTTTGAGCATATTAAAGAGTCATTTAAAACCCAGAGGCTCTAGGGCTTCTAGTTGAAAGCGACAGGCTCAGCCCTTGGGTTTATCTCCTGTCTCTGCAAATAATCCAAGAGAGCCCCATCAGGAGACTTAAGATTTCAAAATCCTTCTGTAAGACTCAAAGCAGATGGAGGAGTATTAACTAGGAGCTGAGCAGAAGAGGCTGCTGAGAAGGTAAAGGCAATGGAAGGCGGGCATGAGATATGAGAGTGGAGACAGGGTCGGTGGTTGAAAGTCTGTGTATAGAACAATCCCCCTGAAATATCCCTCTAACATCCCTCCTTACAAAAATGCTAGTAGCCAGGTATTTAGATCCCAGCCCAGGGCAGGAAAAAGCCTAAAATAAAACTGAAATTCTGTCTCTGCAAGAAACATGAATGGACTTTCTGAGAAGAACTAGGGCCTGTAGCATGGGGTTACTGTTTGCCACAGTAAATCCTTCTCAATCTGACATTGAAAGACGCTCCAAAAAATGAGTGACTGCCTTCCCACTCACAGTAAGCAGCCCCTCCCCCACCCCAACCCCCAACGCAGGGCTCCTTGGCGACCTATCATCTCATTCTTAAATATCCAAGATCGCCAAACCATGGAGTCCAAACTGTGAAATGAAAACACCAAGAGAAAAAAATAAAATAAAATGGCCTTGAATGAAAAATAAAGAACAGAAAAGAATTAAAGTGAAAAAAAAACTCAGACTTCCAGAGAGTTAGAAAAGATGCTGTACCCACAAAACCTAAGTGGAGAAAACAGACCATAAGAAAAAAAAGAAAAAAATTTAGAAAGTAAGACTATGACTGCTAACATTTTGGGTGCTTCTTGTTGTTGTTGTTGTTTCGGTTTTTGTTTTCTGTTTTGTTTTGTTTTTGAGATCACGTCTCACTCTGTCACTGCCAGGCTGCCAGGCTGGAGTGCAGTGGCACAATCTCAGCTCACTGCAACCTCTGACTTCCTGGTTCAAGCAATTCTCATGCCTCACCCTCCCAAATAGCTGGAATTACAAGCATGCACCACCACACCTGGCTAATTTTTTGTATTTTTAGTAGAGACAGGGTTTTGCCATGTTGCCCAAGCTAGTCTCGAACTCCTGACCTCAAGCAATCCACCTTTCTCCGCCTCCCAAAGCAATGGAATTATAGGCATGAGCCACCACGCCCAGCTGTGACTGCTAACATTGTTTTTTTTGTGTGTGTTTTTTTGGGTTTTTTTTGAGACAGAATCTTGCTCTATCGCCCAGGCTGGAGTGCAGTGGTGTGATCTCGGTTCACTGCAAGCTCTGCCTCCCAGGTTCATGCCATTCTCTTGCCTCAGCCTCCCGAATAGCTGGGACTACAGGCACCCACCACCACACCCAGCTACTTTTTTTTGTATTTTTAGTAGAGATAGGGTTTCACCATGTTAGCCAGGATGGTCTCGATCTCCTGACCTCATGATCTGCCCGCCTCAGCCTCCCAAAGTGCTGGGATTACAGGTGTGAACCACCATGCCTGGCATATGTATAAATGTATATAGCATATGTTGGTATACCATATTGAGATAGAGAGGAAGGGAATAAATATATATTATATATATATATTTATAGCAGATGTAAAACCATATAGATATATGATTTTAAATGGCTCTTTAATATGTATAGTGCAGCAAGAAAAGAAATTTGCGTAAATCTTGTGATCTTTATTTCTGCAACTAAACACAGGTCAAGTGACACTTCCTTCTCCTCAGCTGGTAATGGTAATAGGCATATTGTAGATAGGAAAATAAATCTAAACTTAAAATAAAAATCTATTTTAGTGAAGACAAATTACTGCCTTCCATATGATAGAAGGAATCCAGCAAAAATAGGCAAATGGGATTGTATCAAACAAAACATATTCTACACAGCAAGGGAAACAATAAATAGAATGAAAAGTCAAACTACAAAATGGGAGAAAATATCTGCAAACCATTCATCCAAGAAGGAATTAATGTTCAGAATATATAAAAACTCAAACAACAGCTAATGAAGCAAATAACCCAACTTTTAAAACAGGCACATGAACTGAATAGATATTTCTCTGAAGACATACAAATGTCCAACAAACATATATATAAATGCTCAACATCACTAATCATCAGGGAAATGTAAATCAGTACTACAATGAGATACCATCTCACCCCAGTTAGAATGGCTATTAACAAAAAGACAAAAAGTTACAAATGCTGATGAGGACATGGAGAAAGGGAACTCTTATGTGCTGTTGGTGGGAATATAAACTAGTACAGCCATTTAGGAGAACAGTATGGAGCTTCTTCCAAAAAACACAAATGGAACTACCACATGCTCCAGGAATCCCACTACTGGGTATACATCCAAAGGAAAGGAAATCAGTATATCAAAGGGGTATTGGTATCCCCATGTTTATTGCAGCACTATTCACAATTGTCAAGATATGGAATCAATGTAAGTGTACATTAACAGATGAACGGATAAAGGAAATGTGGTGTATATACAAAATGAAGTACTATTCAGTTATTTAAAAAAAATGAAATCCTGTCATTCATGGCAACATAGATGGAGCTGGGGGACATTATGTTAAGTGAAATAAGCCAGGAATAGAACGTTAAACAGCCCATGTTCTCATATGTGGAAGCTAAAAAAAGTCAGTCTCATAGAAGTAGAGAGTAGAATATGGGTTACTAGAGGCTGGGAAGGTGAGGGGGTTGGGAGGATAGATACTGGTTAAAGAATATAAAATGTACAGCTAGATAGAAAAAATAAGTTCTAGTGTCTTATAACACTGTAGGGCAGCTGCAGTTAACAGGAGTTTAGCATATATTTTCAAATAGCTAAAAGAAAAGATTTGAATGTTCCCAACACAAATACATGATAAATGTTTGAGATGATAGATATGCTACTTACCCTAATCTGATCGCTCTATATTGTTTGTATTGAAACATCACTATGTACCCCATCAGTACGTACAATTAAAAGTAGAAAAACAAAAAAGTATCAGAAACAACCAACCTGCCACATGGTTCCTGTCTGACCATCTCTGTGCCATATAGGAGAGAGGGTTGTACTGCCACGTTGGGAACTGGGAACCTTTGCAAATGAGAAGTGCTTCTGTTTATCTGATTTTTGAGATCTCCCTTTGTAACAGGGAGCCTTTGGTGATCAGCCTTGTGGAACACAAATATTCTCACACTTTGTTCGTTCTAAAAAGCCAATGCATAGCTCTTCTCTAAACTTCCTGCTCTCTTGCCCTCCAGTTTTGCTTCTTTCATGCCACTATCCATGGGCCAAACTACTGTGTACTGCCCAGAAAGCAGCGTACACTCTTTCCTCAGGACACTCTTTTTCCAAGCAAATGGACAGTGAGACGTTCTGTTAAAAACTCTGCCCAGTATGAGGATTTATCTTCCCCAAGGTCCTTCAGGGCTACCACATGCAAAGCTTCTGTGCCTTCAGAACATCTGTCTGATGCCAGAGCATTGAGCCCTGTTTGACTTACGTTCAGTTTTCAGTACTTGCTAAACATGTTTCCCTTTTCCCCCAGCCACAGACACCCAAAAAATGATGTCTACCATTCTTCAGTTTCAAGTCCAGTCCCTGAGCACTGGGAACAAGCTACCATTTTATAGATAAAAATGTATTTGTAGAGGCTCAGAGGCAGACCTTAGAGTTCATCTGGTTTAGCCATCTCCCAGTGATTCTTCCTGCAAGGCTACTCACAGCCCTCAGTTAAGGATCATTCACACAGTGGGCACCCATTAAGTTGCTTACTTACTGACCATGATATCCCAATAATGTGGACCTTTGATACACCAGATATTTAAGGTCCCAGACCTTAAATATAAATAAATTATATTATTTAAAAATAAATGCACTATAGCAAGTTGAGTTTTCCAGGAAACATACTCTGAGATGAATATTAGGGGGCAGAGGTTTATTAAAGAAAACTCTTGGACTCAACACTTTTGGAAAGAAAGGGAATGATGCAGGATTGGGCCAAAGGAGAATATGGACTGTGGTGCAGAATCAGCGAAGGCTTCAGGGACCCCGGCAGGAAGCTTGACACTGACATGGCTTTTCAGAGTTGTCCTCAGCTGGAGCAGAGGGTGTCCAGCCTGCAAACACTAAATTTTCACTGAAATATTTGATCTATATTTAGATTTCATAAAACTTAAAGTTTAAAAAGTTGATTCATATACCTGCATTATTTCAAACATAAAGTTTTTCAATAAACAAACTATCAGTTTTTAAATTTAAATTAAGTAAAATTAAATAAAATCAAAAGCTCAGTTCCTCAGTCATACTAGCTCCATATCAAGTACTTAATAGCCACACGTGGCGAACGGCTGCCATATCAGACAGTGCAGGCCTACAGCACTATAAAAATCACATGCAGGCTGGGCGTGGTGGTTCATGCCTGTAATCCCAGCACTTTGGGAGGCCGAGGTGGGTGGATCACTTGAGGTCAGGAGTTCAAGACAAGTCTGGCCAACATGGTGAAACCCTGTCTCTACTAAAAAAAAAAAAAAAAAAAAAGGAAAAAAAAGAAAAAATTAACTGGATGTGGTGGGGCAGGCACCTGTATTCCCAGCCACTCAGGAGTCTGAGGCAGGAAGAATTGCTTAAACCTGGGAGGCAGAGGTTGCAGTGAGCTGAGATCAATGCCACTGTACTCCAGCCTGGGCAACAGAGCCAGACTGCATCACAAAAAAAAAAAAAATCAGATGCATGTATTCCTTGTGCTAAAAAGGATATGGCTTTAGTTGCTAAATGCCTTGTCTTAGTTCATTTGGGCTGCTATAACAAAAATACCTTAGACTGGGTAATCTATAAACAATAGAAATTTATTGCTCACAGTTCTGGAGGCTGGCAAGTCCAAGATCAAGGTGCCAGCAGATTTGATGTCGGATAAGGACCCATTCCTCATAAATGGCACCTTGTAGCTGTATCTTCACATGGCAGAAAGGGCAAACAAGCTCCTCTTATTTGAGGACATTAATTCCATTTATGAGGGCAGAGCCCTCCTCCCAAAGGCCCCACTTCTACACAATGAGGATTAAGTTTTAACATATGAATATTGGGGGGACACATTCTTTCAGATCACAGCATGCCTCAATTTCCTCATCTATAAATTGGAGCCAATAATGTAGAGCACATATACAGGTCCCCACTAACTCACCAATGCCAACTTACGAAGACAAATGTATGCAGATGTCCACTTCTGCTGCAAAGCTTTTAGAGAGTCTATGGGTCCCAAAATGAAAATAGACAAGAAATTGAAGAGGAAGAACAAGTTACAGGAGGTGACCACAGCAGATCCTAAGCAGTGTCACAAGCCAGTCAGCTTGTCTGTAGGGTTTTGCCTTGCCCAAAAATCTTAACCACTAATCTCAAAAGGTCAGAATGTCCCACCTCACTTTTTTTTTAGTGGTACTTATAGTTCTATCAATTAAAGAATCTCTGTTTTTCTTTTAAAAATTCAAACATTCGAAGATATGAGATTATTCATCATTCACATCTTAGAGATTGTTTGATCTTTACGCCTTTGCTCTTTACGCCTAACTCCGATCAACAGTGACTTCAAGACCTTTCACCAAAAAAAAAGGAAGGTGATAACATAGGGGCATGAGACATCTTCAGAGGGTGAACAACTCTGAGTGTGGCACCTCCATGGGGAGCTTAGAGTAGCCTGGGAGCTCTTGGAGGCCTGAGAAGCTATGACAGAGGTATCAGAAAGTGGAGGAGGCAGAAATAGGAGAGGCTGCCAGGGAAATGTCATTGAGCACAGTCCTGTTGTAGAAAAGAAAAAGAAGAACATTTTTTTCCTCCTTTACTTGCTTGTTATTTTTCTCTTTTTTCCTCTTTGACCTTCTCTTTTTTCCCTCTCCTCTGCCTCCTCTGTCTTCTCCTTTATCTTTTCTCCTCTTTCTCAACTGCTCTTCTCCTTTCTCTTCTCTGCCCCTACTTACCCTCCTCACCCCCACTAAGGACTTTCTGCTCCCAGATATAAGGAATCAGCCTAGGATTTGAAGCAGTACAGCTCTGCATACTCAGTTAAATCTCCTATTTTGGACTATCCTAAGACCGTACCACTGTGTATAGTACTGCTTTTGTAAGAAAATGAGTTCCTAATTCCAAGCCACTATTTGCTCGTATGGCAATCCCCTGTAGACTCTGGTATGCAGTGCCCATAGTAAAGCTCATTAAAGATTAGTTTCTTAGAAAGAAATAAATGCATTGAAATTCTTCAGCGTAAGTATATTCCTTCACAAAGAAACTAACCAAATTCATTCAATATGTGTAATGGCCAAGTTTAGACCAGACTGTGATTAAAACATTCATTTGTCAACTCAGAAGCCACCTTTGATATAGCAATAACAAAAATCTTCTCAATAGCTGGAGGCCATATGTTAAACAAACTTGAAGAAATATTTTCAGCGGTGAATGCCAGCTTTTCACATCTAAGACTGTCAGAATGATGAGTTCTGAAATTTGATCTAAATTCTGTTTCATATTTATAAATGGAAGGTAATTTTTCTGTTACTGACACTGAAAATACACAAATGGCATGTTCAAATTTGACCATGTTCCCTGGTTAAATTTCCAAATTAGTTAAGAAATGTCTATATGTATAATAATTTGTATAAAATGCTAGTTTAATAGGGTCTTTTTTCTATTGTCTGAGTATGCATGCAATGAAAATCATTCTTTTGTTTGTGTATAGTGTTATTACTGGTTACATACACAAAAACATTGGAACAATATTAAAAGAAAAATTTGCTCACAACTTCACCACCTCTACAAATCAACATGTTTTTATTTCTTTTGCTTTATAACGGACACTTCCATCTGGATATAGGCAAAACTGTCACACACAGATGATTCATGAACAATTTAATTATGCACGTAATTCCTACTCAAATACACACAGGTGTATGATCATTTTTACAGCTTTATAGTTGAGAAAATAAGTACTGTTGTTATTGTGCAGCCAGAGCACGATTCTGCACAAGTTCAGACTTGACCCTGCCTCCTACCCCCTCGAGCAAGCTGGGATCTCAGCAAGCTCTTCCTCTAGCTCTCTACCAACTGCCATGTCCAGATGGCAGTCAGATACCTGAATCAAGGAGAGTTACTCAAGCTTTGGAGCAGGGGCCTCCTGGCCATTAGCAGCACAATTATCTTTAGAAATTTAAATGTGGCAGAGAAAAGCTGTCATGAACTGGGAAGTACTAAAGTGGACTCTGCCAATCAAAGTAAAAGAACATCTGGCCTTAGCCCAACTGGGCCCTACTTCCACTCTCAGCATAGACTTGCAGAGCCTTGCTGCATTCATTTACTGTACTGTCACTTGGGCCAATTAGTAATAATGAGCTCCCTCCAGCACGGGTGATGTTAACAAGGGGGTGAAAAGAAGAGGGACCACAGTGCCCATGCAATCCTACATATACATGTTAGGTGCTTAACAAGTGTTTGCTGCCTGAGCTACGTGCAGAAAAGTACACAATTAATAAGCTCGATAAATTATCTCAAGTAAAGGCATCCCGGCAGCCACAGTTCAGATCAAGGAATAGAACGCTCTCAGCAACCCAGAAAACTCCCTAGAGCCCCTTTCTTCTCCCCAAAGGTTAACATTATTCTGATTTCTAAAACCATAGTTTATTCCATGGTACCTCACACAGGAGAGACAATACACGTTTATTTTAACATCATCATTTAGATTTGACTGTTTTTGAACTTTATTTAAATGGAATTGTACAGTATGTTTATTTGTGAAATTATTTCTGTTGAAGCACATAGTTGTAGTTGATTCATTTTTCACCCCTCTATTCAATTGCATGCATATGTCATGATACACGAATACGCCTTTTCTTCTGTCGAAAGACATTTGGGTTGTTTCCAGTTTTGAGCTATTACAAACAATGCAGAAATGAGCATTCTTTTGCATGTCTTTTGGTGTACATATATATGCATTTCTATTAGATATATATCCAGGAGTGAGTTGCTAGATCCCAAGGCATATGTGTGTTCCAAAGTAATTATGTCAATTTGCATTCCCACCAGGCGCATGTGAGACAGTGGTTTCACATCCCCAACTACACTTGGTATTGTCAGTCTTTTTAGTGTTAGTCTTTCTGGCAGATGTGTAGGGATATTTCATTGTGATTTTAATTAAACATCCCAGACTACTAAAATGACTTGATTTGCTCTTCGTATATTTAGCAGACATTGAATATTCTCATTTGTGAAGTTCTTTTTCAGGTCTTGTTTCCACTGTCTTTATTCAATTGTCTGTCTTTTTCTTATTGATATGAGGCTGTCTTTCTATATTTTGGTAATGAACTCTTTGCTGTATGTACTGCAAACATCTCCCATTCTGTGACTGCCTTTCCAACTTGTGTGTCTTTTGATGAACAGAAGATCCTAATGTTAATGCAGTCCAATTTATCAATCTTTATTTTGTGGTTAGTGCATCTTGTGTTCTGTTTATCCTTGTTTACTCAAAGTCATAGATACACTCTCAAATGCAGTCTTCCAGAAGATTGGTTTACTTTTCACATTCAATTTACAATCTACCTGGAATTTTTTTATGGTATAAAGTAGGGGTCAAGATTTCTTTTTCCAAATGTATATCTAATTGGCCCAGCAACATTTATTAAAAACATCATCTTTCTCCTATTGATCAAAAACCCTGTTTCTAAGGTCTTTCTATTCCATTTGCTTTTTTGTTTTTTTGGTTTTTTGTTTGTTTGTTTGTTTGTTTGTTTGCTGTTGGGGAGTTATCCTTGTACTAACACTCAGCTTTTTAAATTACTAAAACTAGAATAAGACTTGGTTTCTATTAAAGTAAGTCCTCCAACCACTTTGCTCTTCATCTTCAAGATTGTGTTGGTTTTTCTCGGCCCTTTGCAATTCCACATAAATTTTAGAGCGAGCTTGTGAATTCCCCACAGAACAGCTGCTTGGATTTTAAATGGGACCACATTGAACTTATAGGTTAATTTATAGAGAACGGATATCTTTACTAAATTGAATTGTTTAGTTCATAAACATAGCCTAACCCTCCATTTATTGAGGTTTTCACTGTGGTGGTCTTACACATCTTTTATTAGATTACTAGGTATTTGATATGTTTTTATGTTATTGTAAATGATATAATTTTTAAAATTAGTTTTCTAATTCTTTGGCCCTGGAATAGAAAGACACAATTTATTTTTACATATTGATCTGATAGCTAGTTATACTGTTAAATTTATTTATTAATGCCAATAATTTATGGATTTGTTTTTCTGTACATACAATTATATCATCAGTAATAATAATAGTTCCAATACATTTACCCTTATAAGACATTCTTATTGCTTTCTTGCACTGCCTAGAATCTTTAGGCATGTTGAATAAAAATAATAATAGTAGGGATACTTGTCTCATTTCTAGTTCCTGAAGGAAAACACTCAATGTTTCACCATTAACTGTGATATCTGCTGTACACACCTTTTGTCTAATTAAAAATATTCTCTTCCATTTTAGTTTTCTAAGAAGTTTATGTTTATTATAGTAGTAGTTCTATTAACAGGTGTTGAATTATATCAGATTATTTTTCTATGCCTATTGAGATCATTGTACAATTTTTCTCCTTTATTTTCCTAATTCTCCTTTATTTTGTTAATAATATGAGTTAAAACAATTGATTTTTGAATGCAACATCAATATTGCATTGAACATAGTCATGGTGCATTGTTCTTTTTATAGATCACTGGATTTCATTTTTAATATTAGAATTTTTAATCCTAGGATTTTTGCATTTATATATATGAGAGAGATTAATCTGAAATTTTTCTTTTTTGTAAAGAACTCATCAAGTTTTTATGTCATGAAATTGGTTGGAAAGTTTTGCTTCTTTCTATTCCCTAGATAGATTTATGTAAGACTGATGTTAATTCTTTTCTTTTAAAGTAATTTGGAATTTGGCTGATGTAGTCATCTAGACCTGAAGTTTTGTTTATAGGAAGTTTTATTTATAGATCCAATTTCTTTTATACCTATAGGACTATTAAGATCTTTTATTTCTTCTGTGTCACTTTTGATAAGTTTTTTTCTAGGACTTCATCAATTCAACCAAGTTGTCAAATGTATTGGCATAAAGTAGTTCATTATATCCATTTATTATTTGTTGAATGTCTGTAATATTTGTCTTGTCCCCTGTTTCATTCCTGATATTGCTATTTGGTCCCTTCTTCTTTGTGATTGGTCTCGCCAAGAGTTTATCAATTTTATCAGTCTTTTTAAAGAACTACCTTTTGACTTAGTTGACCTTCTCTTGCACATTATTTTCCTATAGCATTCATTTCTGCACTCAACTTTCGTATAGTCTTCCTTCTGCATTCCTTGGGCTTAATTTGCTATTATTTTCCCACTTATTAAGATGAATTGAAGTGATTGATTTTCAGCCTTCCTTCTTTCCAAATATGCACATTTAAGGCTATAAATATGCCTTCCTATGCATGATTTTAGCTGTATTACATGTTTTAATGTGTCATATTTTAATTGCCTTTCAGGTAAAAATAACTTCTTATTTCCATTGCTAATTTCTTCCTTGACCCACGGGCTATTCAGAATTTTATTGCTTAAACTTCAAACAATTAGGAACTTTCTAGTTAACTTTTGTTATTGATTTTTACCTAAGTTTCATTGTGGTCAGCAAATATATTCCGTATTATTTCAGTCCTTTGAAGTTTATTGAGACTTGACTTATTGCCCAACAGGTAATCAATTTTGGTCAACGTTTTATGTGCACTCAAAAAGAATGTGCATTCTGGAGTTATGAGTGCTGGGTTCTATACATGTCAATTAGATCAAGTTTGCTAATCATGCTGCTTACTAATTTTTTGTGTGCTTGCTCTAATAGTTACTGAGGAAAGGTGTTAAAATTGCTCACTATGGTTGCAGATTTATCCAGTCCTCCTATTATTCTTGTCCATTTTTACTGGCACTCTAGCCAATAAAATGCACATGAGAGAAGAACTTTAAGGTATAAAAATGGAGAGGTAGAGACAAAACTAACCCTGTTTGCAGATGATAGTATTATTTCCCTAGGAAACCCAAGGAAATCAATTTTTTAAAAAGACTACTAAAAGCAATAAGAAAACTCAGTAATGTTGTGGGGTAGAAAACATATAAAGAAGTCAATAATTAGAAGCAAAAAGATTATAATGGAGAGAAAGAGTCCATTTACATTAGCCAAAACTGAAACAACAAAAAAAGATATTATCTTTTAGGAATAATTTTAACAATAAATGTATATGACATGGACCTAAAAAACTGTTTCAAATATTCCAGGACACACAACAGAAGACATAAACTAATGGGAAAACATACCACATATTTTGACAAGATGACTCAATGCTGCTTTCTTTCTTGTATCAAGAGTATGCTGATCTTTCAAATTTGATTTTTAAATTTAGCATAATTTCAATAAACCTAATAAATAGTTCTCTTTTTTTTAAGCTAGAAAAAAATCCTAAGGTTCATATTGAAAATAAGCAAAGAAGGTTTTCAAAGGAAGCTCTGATTTTAAAAAATCAGTGAAAAGGGATTACCAGATATAAAAATATTCCACAAGGGCTCAGTAATTAAAACAAGGTAGTACTGGTTCATGAATAGATGAAGCAATGGAATAAGAAAGTACAGTAAAAGGAGTGGGGCAAACTTAACTTTTGAATAGTGGTGGGGCAACAAAGTAGCTATCTGGGAAACATTAATGCTGGACTCATTTATCATTCTATGTTCCATGATATATTCCAAATGAACTGAATCTTTAATATTAAAAAATCAATAAATGTAGTAAATGAACAGATGGGATAATTTTTCATAATCTCAGAATATGGAGGGCTTTTTAACTATCCCCAAATCCAAAATTATAAAAAACATAAGTTCAACTATATACAAAATTTGTTTAAACCTTTGCATGACAAAAATAAACTTCACCATAATAATAATAATGATAAAGACAAACTTGGAAACATGATTATAACTAATCATAGACAGAATACTCTCTCTAATATACAGAAAGTTCTAGAAATGGATAAGAAAGAGACCAATAACCCACTAGAAAAATGGACAAATATTATAAACAGACAATTCAAACAATATGCAGATTATTCTTAAACACATTTGTAATGGTCTATTTTACCCATAACAAGAAGCATGAAAATTAAAACTACCTAAGATACCATTTTTCACCATAAAATTGGCAAAAATCCAAAATTGATAGCATGTTCTGTTGCCAAGTCTGTGAGAAATAGGCACTCTCATACCTTGCTGGTGGGAGTATAAATTTATACAACCCATACGGAGGGTTGCACTTAGCAAGAGCTATCAAAATTACAAATGGATGTGCTCTTGGATTCAGCAACTACACTTTACGGGAATTTACCCTACAGATATATTTGCATATCTACAAAATGGCAGGTATACCATCTATTGATTGCAGCATTGCAGTCAACAGCGAAAGATTAGAAGGAACCTGGATACTTGGCAGTAAAGGAGTGGTTAAATAAATTCAGTGGAGTACTTTGTAACAGTGAAAAGAAATAAGAAAGCACTTTACATATTGATATGGAAAGCTCTCTAAGATACGTTAAGTGAAAAAAGCAAGGTACAGAATGATGTGTACAGCATGCTAACATTTACATTACAAAAGAAGGAAAATATATTTTGTATTATAAATATATATATAATATATATATATGACAAGGTCTCACTGTCACCCAGGCTGGAGTTCAGAGGTGCAATCATGGCTCACTGCAGCCTTGACCTCCCAGGCTCAAGTGATCCTCCCACCTCAGCCTTCCAAGTGGCTGGGACTACAGGTACACACCACCACATCTAGCTAATTCCTGTATTTTTTGTAGAGATGAAGTTTCCCCATGTTGCCCAGGCTGGTCTCAAACTCCTGGGCTCAAGCGATCTGCTCACCTTGGCCTCCCAAGGTGCTGGGATTACAGGCATGAGCCCCCGCTACTGGCCATATTTATTTTCCAAATTTCTGAAAGGGCAAGTCAAAGACTAAAAGCAGTGGTTAACTAGCTATTGGGGCCTGGGGGAATGGCAACATGAATGTCCAATGTGAAAAGGAGCTTTTTCACTGTAAGATTTTTCATTCTTTTAATGTTTTACTATGTAAATGTACTACACTTCCAAAACATTTAAAAATATTTTAAAGCAAAGAACCATCCTAACAATGCCATCAAATACATTTACTGCCACACATGGCTTAAATGCACTATAACTCTAGTGAGGCCTCTGCCGTTACTAGGTATATCAGTTAGGATGGTGACTGTAAGTGGTAGGAGGCTTGAACAATGAGGATAATGTATTATCCCAATTAACAAAATATCCAAAGTCAAACTATCCCAGGGCTGCAATTGCTTCTGCAGTTTCAAGCATCACATAGAGACCTGACTATGAGCAGCCAAAATGAGTACCATCCATGTCCTCTTGTGCATGGCCCAGAAGTTTCCCAATAGTCTTCCTCTCAGGTCCAATTGGCCAGTAATGTGTAACATATTCATATCCAAGCTGCAACAGAGACTGGGGTGTAGCAGCAATAAGAATAATCACTAGGCCGGGTACAATGACTCATGCCTGTAATCCTAGTACTTTGGGAGGCTGAGGTGGGTGGATCACCCGAGGTCAGGAGTTCAAGACCAGCCTGGCCAACAGGGCAAAACCCTATCTCTACAAAAATACGAAAATTAGCGCATGCCTGTAATCACAGCTTCTTAGGAGGCTGAGGCAGAAGAATTGCTTGAATGCAGGAGACAGAGGTTGCAGTGAGCTGAGATCATACCACTGCACTCCAGCCTGGGCAACAGAGCAAGACTCTGTCTCAAAAAACAGAAAGAAGAATCGCTAATATTTATTGAACACTTTATATGCTCCAGATACTACATAAGCACTTTACATGTATTAACTTGTTTACATTTCAAAGCTACCAGCTAGAGAAGTAGTTTTGTTATATTCATTTTACAGACAAGGAAACTGAGGCACTGAGAGGGTAAATAACTTGCCGAAGGTCACTTAGTTTTAAAGTGATGGAGCTGAGACTCACACTTTGGCAATACTGGCTCAAAAATCAATGATCCCAGTGATCCTATTATGTATATTACCTGAAAATAAATCTTAAACAGCTATAGCAAAAGGTTAATTCTATCAGCAAGGAAGAGAGAAGAATGTTTATTGGATATGCAACCAGCAATATTTCTCCCTAGAAACAGATTGCCCAAATTACAGCCCTTCACTGGCACATACCACCCCATCAGTGTGTGACACTGGCCATTCATGAACACCTCCCTAGACCTGTGTCTCTAGTTATCAGGAAGGAAAACCCCTTGGGCAATGACTGGGATCTTTCTAAAAGCAACAGCAGCAGCGGCTCCACCTACAGAAATCTCCAAATCTGTAGTCACCATGCTTATCAGGGAACATTGTGATGAACTCCAGGGAATAGACATGCTTCCTCCCAGGAGCAAGATGGCAACAGGAGCCTCAGATCCTCATGGAAGACTCAGGTGCTCTCATGGGCTACCACATATCCACAGTTCAATTGCAGCCCAAGTTTCAGTGCTTCCTTCTACCCAGGCAGAAGTGGTGCAGGACTATTGACCCAGCATTTCACAGGCATTGGCAGAGGCACACCCTAGGAATCACATGAAGTTTTTGGTTTGTGAGAAAACCAGTCATGCCTGGATTTCACGGACAGATCCCCCAACCAGTCTGCACTGCTACTGATCAGATTATCACTGGGCATTTTCCTATTTCAGAGTCCCCCACCCTCAAGTGCCACAATTGCCACTTGAAAGCTCCCTACTGCTAATTAAAACATTAAAGACAAATAGCTCTTATTTTAAATTAAAACTTCCATCCTCTAGGACTTCATAGCAGCTAACTCTGCCCTCATGTGCTAAAAATACTTGGATTTTTCTCCCCCGTCATTAATCTAGTAGTTTTTTGGGTTTTTTTTTTTTTTTTTTTTTCATATATTTGTCTTCTCATAGAGTCAGAGATGCAGTGAGTCAGTTTCCTCACCTCCCAGGCACATCGCCCAGGGAAGGGGGTGGATATATTCTTAGCCTGGAGAGCACTTTGCTCTGTCTTATGTAAACCCCCAGGAGATAGATGCCTCTAGGCTATGACAAAGAGGAGACCAGGATGAGCAGAGTTGGCAAGAGAATGAAACCCCTGAACAAGGAACCGATCTCCTATGGAACATGCTTGCTGCTTGCAGGTTTAAAATAGAGCCACTGGCCTGTAGGAGCCCTGCCTTCTCTCAGAGAGGAATGAGCAGAAGGGAAGGATTCCTCTCCAAGTTTCCTCTGCCAGAGGTGTCAGAACAATTGCTACAGTGGACTCCATGTCTATCCATCAATGTGGAGGGTCATGGCTATGCCAAGGAGGGACTAAAAGATCTGGCCACCAGGACACCCAGAACTCCTAAGAAGAAATTGTGAGAATTGTAAGTATTAGCAGGAGTGTGTCTTGCTGGCCATCAAGACTAACTTTCTTCAGGTTGCAGAAAGACCACCGTCATGTTCATATATGTCCCAACCCATAATGTTAATTGATTTGTATTTCCTAAAGCCAAGAAAGCCATAGTCATTTATTTTTTCAAGGCTATGCAGTCTGGCTGATCCACCTGGCTTTGGAGGTTGATATGGTTTGGCTGTGTCTCCACCCAAATCTCATCTTGAATTGTAGCTCCCATAATTTCCATGTGTCGTGGGAGGGACACAGTGAGAAGTAATTGAATCATGGGGGCAGGTCTTTCCTGTGCTATTCTCATGATAGTGAACAAGTCCATGGGATCTGATGGCTTTATAAAGGGGAGTTCCCCTGTACACTCTCTCTTGCCTGCCGCATGTAAGACATGACTTTGCTTCCTCAGTTGCCTTCCGCCATGATTGTGAGGCCTCCCAGCCTTGTGGAATTGTGAGTCAATTAAACCTCTTTCCTAATTACCCAGTCTCAGATAGGTCTTTATTAGCAACGTGAGAACAAACTAATACAGAGGTTAAGTGCCAAAAAGACCAAAGATCTGAGAGATGTGTCCATGTTCTGAAAAATCCTGATCAGGCTTTACAGTGACTTCTTTCAGCTCTGAAACTTCCCCAGTAGTCTTCAGCTCTGGTGTGACCACTGACCTTGGCCAAGTCCCATCACCCCTCTAGGCCTCCATGGCCCCATCCTGAGTGAAGAGATGGATCCCATCTCCACAAACCTAGTCCAGATTAAAAGTTCAGAGATCAGAAGAGGCCTGTGCTTCCTTTTGGAGGATGAAAGGGTCTTATGTTCAACCCTTATGTCGAGCTTCAGATTCCTTCACTTTCTCTCTTTGGCCCTGCCCAAAATCTAATGGAAATGCTAGGCAGATCCCCTGACAAAGTTTGCAGCAGTTAGTTACCCTCAGGTGGTACATTTAACAAATTGTTTATTTTTACAAATTAACGAATTATTTATAGGGTGTGGTAGGTCAAATAATACTCCTCCCAAAAGTACCCACATCCTAATTCTTGGAACCTATAAATATGTCACATTAATCACAAACGGGACTTTGAAGGTAGAATTAAGGTTGTTAACCAGTGACCTTAAAATAGGGAGATGATCCTGGATTATCCATGTTGGGCCGGTCTAACCATGAGCCCTAGAAGCAGGGAAGTTTCTCTGGCTGGAAGTTGGAGAGATGTGGCAAAAAGGAAAAGCCTGAGAGAGTCAAAGTGTGAGAGAGACTTGACTCCCCATTGCTGGAGGAGGCCATGTGGAAAGCATGAGCTTCCAGAGAATGACCAGCCCCCAGCCAACAGCCACCAAGGAAATAGGGACCTCGGTCCTACAACCACAAGGAACTGAACTCAGCCAACAACCTGAATGAGCTTGGAAACAGTCATTCCCAGAGTTTCCAGGACCTGCCAACACCAGGGAGACGCTAGGCAGAGGACACAGTTGAGCCCTGCTGTACCCTGGCTTCTGACCTGCACAACTGTGAGACAATAAATGCATGTTGTTTCAAGCCACTAAATTTGTGGTGATTTATTATAGCCATAATAGAAAACTACCATACAGATGTTCCTGACAATTGCACTACTTTAACATGAAAAGTTTGTCATTCCAGAACACCTCCTTCTGCATCTGGTAGTGGAACGGCAAGGCTGGCCCAGGGGCTGTGCTGTTCCTGGACACTGAGCTCTGTCTTTCTTCCAGAAATGGACATATTTCAACAGCTTGACAGAAGGAAGATACAACAGAGGGAAGGAGGGAAGGTGGAAAGGAGAGAGGGAGGGAGGAGGAAAGAGGGAAGGAAGGAAGAAGAAGGAAGAAAGGAGGAAGGGAGAGAGTAAAGGAGGGAGGGAGGGAAGAAAAGAAGGAGGGATGGAAGGAGGAAAGGAATAGGGAGAGAGAAGGAAGGGAGGGAGGAAGGAAGGAAGGGAAAGAACTGGCCCTGATGTTGTTATTACTATAACTCCCAAAAGCATCTAACCCCCAACAATGCCATCTGCATAAATTAGGAAATGTGAAGTTGGTTGCATGGCCATATGGAAGAGGAGGGGCCAGGAGTGCCCTGGGGATGCTTTGGAATCCAGCAACTTAAATATCTGCACAAAACATCTTGTGAGCAGCCCTTTGGCTGTGAAAATGCAAATGACTCAGACTGGCTGCCAAGTGTCACCTGGGAGGCTCAATTGGCATAGGAGTCAGGGCTATGCTCCATTCTTAATTCTCCATCCCATAGAGCCAAACAAGCAGAGCACTCAGGTTGTGTCCAAGGGTTCTAAGTCCAGGATGTATAAAGAAGATGGTCTGTTTCTCTCCCTGTCTCTCTTTCTCTCCCTCTTTCTCTCTCTTTGCCCTCCTCTCTTCCCTCCCTTTGAAGTTCCAAGGTCAAAACTGAAAATTAACCCTACCCTCTCCAGCTCTCAGCTTTATGCAATGAGATTATACCATTAATTTTTATTCCTCATAAACAGGAAGAGGAAAGGAAACAAAATGTAACAGTTCATCCAAAAGTCATCTTCCTCTAGCTCTGGGAGGTTCTCCCTGCCTACACAGAGTCATGCAACTTCATTCACACTCACCCCACACCTCTGACCCTCTCCTAGCAAGCGCCTCTTGCCAGCCCAGGCTCCAGGGAAGCAGACAGCTGGGGAAGCAGAACAGGGGTGACGCCAGATAATCCACCGTGGGGAAAGACATGTTATGGTCATCAAGAGCCTTTAGGCTCTGAGAGAGTCCAAGAGTTCTTCCCATCTGGTAAAATAATTATAAAAACTGATCTCATTCTCCAAACAGCCTAAGCACTGAGCAGGGACCTGTACTCCATTTTAAAGGTTACAACACAGAGATTAGGAATAATAATCCATGATCTAGGCCTGTGTTTCCAGAAATTTCAGTGGATGTTCATGCGCTTCACATACAGGAAAGAGTAATGTAATAAGGATTGGGGAGCTAAAGGAGGTTCATTTCCCCGGATGCTTCCCTGTCTAGCTAAATACCACTTCATTCATTTGTCCATTCAACCACCACATAGCTCCATATACACACTGTATGTGTATGGACACACACATGCACACACATGTGCACACACACACACATATGCATACACATGCATGAGCCTCCTGCATCACTCCTCCAAGCCCAAACCTATCTCAGCACCAATTCCAGCCTCTTTGGGAATGCCACTTAAGATATAACACAGTCTGAAGGATGATCCTTCTCATACAAGTCAGCTTGCAAAAGGAAAAAGTTACCAACCTTACAGACACTTTTACCAGGCTAGAAGAAAGAGAACCTTACTGACATTAGCACCAGGCTAGAAGCAGGCTATGAGCAAGAGAAGAAATCAGGAGACCAAAGTGGGTCCTGTCAGCCAGCCCCATCTCCAGGAAGGACACCTCTCAGCCTTAGTATAACTTCAAGATCAGTCAAGCCCTCCCCAATCCCACACAGCTGCTGCTGCCCAGCCCCACTGATCCCAGAAGCCCAGTTGTCTACTGTAATGTGACTTGACTCATGAGACTCAGGGCAAAATCTGTCCTAGCATTTAGGAGAGCATGTCCCCCTGATTTGATCATTTTTGATTTCTCCAATCCCATCTGTTGAATACTATTACTCTGCTGAAACACAAGCTGTGGTGGTATTAATTTCTTTTTCTCTCTTTCTTCCATACCTTATGATATGTAAGAATAATTCTTCAAAAAGAGATTTTTAGCATTTGAGTCACTGCCCTGTGAAAAACAACAATAGAAGAGTGAACACTGAGCCATGATCATGTGCCAAGCACTTTACATGAATTCATTCATTTACTCCTCACAACTAAACTATGGAGTGGATTCAATTATTATCCCCATCTCACAGTGTAGGACACTGAGGCAAGGGAAGTTAAGTGACTTACCCAAGGTCATAGGGTTACTAACCGGCAAATCTGAGATTCAAATCCAGACAGCATGGCTCCAGAATGCATTTCTTAAGTCTCAACCACTGTGCATTCAAGCCTCTCCAGTGATTTACCCAAGAAAATCACTTGGGTAATTGCTAACGCCTACAAAGGCAATAAGAAAATAATGCAGACCAATAGTACATTGTTCATAAGAGAAAAGAAATGTGTGTCCTCTGCAATACACACTTTCACGTACACACATACACATACACACACACACACACACACACACAAACACTTATTCACACATTCCTTCCATACCTGGATCAAAGAGTTACCAAGGCTGCATGGGCACAGACACAAGGCCCTTCTCCTTACCTCATTACCTATGCTCTAGGGAACAGACTAGCCCAGAGGACAACAGAATATTTTTTCAATATGCTTTGGGAAATAAAGGTAGAGGACAAGGCAGGGCAAAGTGGCTCATGTCTGTAATCCTCTGCTTTGGGAAGCAGAAGTGGGCAGATTGCTTGAGGCTAGGAGTTTGAGACCAGCCTGGGCAACATAGTGAGATCCCCATCTCCACAGAAATAAAAATTTAAAAAATTAGCCTGGCATAGTGGCAGCTACCTATAGGTCCAGCTACTCAGAAGGATGAGGGGAGGATTGCTTGAGCCCAGGGTTTCAAGGCTGCAGTGAGCTACAATTGTGCCACTGTACTCCAGCATGGGCAACAGAGCAAGAACCTGTCTCAAAAACAAAACAAAACAAAAATATAGAGGGCAGAGAGAAGAGAGGTTGACCTCTGACCCCTGAGAGCCCCTCTTTGTTATGTGGCTGAGGACCAGGGACACCTGCATGATCTGCTTATCAGAGGTAGGCATGCTGCGTCTCTCCTTTGTCCTGCATCCTCTTCCCTCCTCAGCTCTGCTACGGTATGTACATATGACCACCCTGATCACACCATGATCCAGAAGCACATTGTATGCAGATAAGAGAAACGAAGGTTTGGCTTTGAATAACATTTGGGACAACATGAAGAGGGGAAAGGATGATGGCCATTTTATCTTTTTTTTTTTTTTTAACCATTTTTAATCATTGTTTATCTTTCAGCATTCTACTAAATGCCACATAGAGGAGGGCAAAAGAGTTCAAAGAGATATGAGGGTGCTGATGACATACTTCTATCTAATTGAATAGCTTGCATCTCATTGAAACCCACATTGCTGTGACCTCAGCAATTAAAAGACAGTGCCATTATTGCTACCTGTATTAGTTTTAAATCCATAAATGACAACTATATAACTAATAGGATAACTGCACCTAACAACTTCAAAATCTCACAATCAACTTTTGTTTTCTACCCTCCTGGGTCCGTGGGTCAGCTAGGCTTGACTCCAGGCCGCAGGTTGTACTTGGTTGGCTCCACGTGTCTCTCAGTGCAACTCTACTAGCTTCCACTTGAGAAGCTTCTATCATGTGTTCACATTGCAGATGCCAGAAGCCCAAGCAGCTATGGCAAACAATGAAAGCACATGCAAACCTTCTCAGATCACCTGTACTAACCTTTCTTTCACCAAAGTCATGTGACCAGGTCCAGCTTCAGTGGAGCAGGGAATATGCTCCTCACAGAGACCACAGAGGCACAAAGCAAAGGGCATGGATATTCAATTTTGTAATCTGAAGGGAACAAAAAATTGGGAATAATAGAATCTCACTACTTTTATGGCCTTCATATTGGATTTTCTCTCCAGAGTCCTTTCTCAACGATCACATCTCAAAACCAGAAGAGCATTGAAGAAAAGTCAGTAACACATAAAGCCCATTAGGGTGAAATGGAAGTGCAGGCATGTCTCACAGGCTCAGGATCCTAACTGTGGTTTTGCAAAATCAGAGCTAGACTTTTTGCAAAGTGGCAGTGTAGCTGTGAGGTAGAAAAGGAATTAAAATTGGAATTATACTGTACATACTTTTATGTAAACATACTTTTTATCTAGTAAAGTATGCCAATAAGTATATGTCATTTTCAATTTTTAGTAATCACAGAATGTTCTAGTCTCATTATGTGCCAAACTTAATTTAACAATTCATTATTAGATATTTTTGACCTTCCAACTTTTTACTGTTACAAACAAGGCAATACATCCTTGATTGCAATGTAATACAAACAACTGTAAATCTTTGCACACTTGTCCTTATCATTTCTTTAAGATAATTTCATAGAAGTAGAATTTGGGGGTCAAAGAGTAAACACATTTTTAGGTTTTTTAGATCTACTGCTAAAATGACTCCAGGAAAGCTGTATGGATTTAGATCCCACCAACAGATATGAGGATTAGCCAGTGAATTGATTTTAAATGTTGCCCTAACAGACTTATGCAAACCCTCATCAAACTTAGATAATAAGCAAGAGTCCAGAAACACCATGCTTCCTGGATAATCTGATCAAAAGGCAAATGTTATTACTCTGCATCACCTCTAACCCAAGAAAGAGGATGAAAGATGAGTGCAACTGGTTATCCATCAGCCAAGACACTGAGGGCAAAGTGAATCAATTGAATATCAACAGCACTCCATGGTTCAGTAAATCCTTCCAAGACAAATTCATTTCATGAAAAACTTTTATTTATTACAATGATAGCAACACGTATCATGGATTTTAAGAAAGAACACAGCCAATAAGCTATCAAGTGAAAAGTAAAGGCCCCTTTCCCAGTCACCATTTCCATTTTCAAGAAAACTCACTATTAATTGTTCCTTATGTAAATATCCACAAGTTGTCTATACATTAAATGTATATAGGGATATATTATCTTTAAATTGCATGACACTTCCACTTCTGGGAAGATGGAGTAACAGGGACTGGCTTTACTTTACTGCTTTGGACAACAGAAAAACCAGATACAACATGTGAAACAAGACACTTGGTATAAGGCAATGAAGCACACCAATCTTTGAGTGTTGAGAAATAAATAAGATCAGCCTGTGATTTCACCAGCTTATTATATGAACAATATTTCTAGGATGTGGAGCAGGGACAGGGAAATTAGGCAAAGCTGAGGGGTCTTCTAAGTTCAAGAGATGATGCTGGGAGTCTAAGGAAGCCAAAGTGGCTGGAGTTTTCAGGTAAGTGTACTAGAGAAGATAGAGCTCAAGAAAGAGAAGGAGAGGGAGACAGAGAGAGGGAGCGAACTATGAAGAGTCCTCCTTGAATTTTTAGCTGAGGTCTTTTTTTTTTTTTCTTTTTTCTTTTTTTTTTCCCTGAGATGGAGTCTTGCTCTGTCGCCCAGGCTGGAGTGCAGTGGCGCAATCTCAGCTCTCTGCAACCTCTACCTCCTGGGTTCAAGCAAGTCTCCCACCTCACCCTCCAGAGTAGCTGAGATTAGAGGTATGTGCCACCCACACCTGACTAATTTTGCTTTTGTTTTTGTTTTGTAGAGATGGAATTTCACCATCTTGTCCAGGCTTGTCTTGAAGTCCTGAACTGAAGTGATCCATCCACCTCAGCCTCCCAAAGTGCTGGGATTACAGGCGTGAGCCACCACACTCGGCCTAGCTGAGTCTTGATCAGTATATGTGTGTGAGGAAAATAATTGAAACAGGAAAAAAAAACTCCTAGAAGCAAAGAGGGCTCAAAGAGGACTGGAAATAGTTCTTGTTCCCAACAACCAGAGTTGTAACAACCTCATAACTCATACAATATCAGGTAGAGTACTCAAAAGGGATTTGTCTCAGTAGTGGGGCAAAATTAACCCTAGCTAAACATTGTTCTGGTACTACCTAACAAAGCTGAAAACCAATATCTGAAATAATCAAACTATTTCCAAATAACCACAGCTCAGAACAAAGCTCAAGAATCTTTATAGAAACACACAAACACACACACACACACACACACAAAGTCAGGCAAGGTGGCTCATACCTGCAGTCTCCACACTTTGGGAGACCAATACAGGAGGATCACTTGAAGTCAGGAATTTGAAACCAGCCTGGGCAATAAAATGAGACCTTCATCTTTTAATAAAAAAAAAAAAAAAAAAAAAAAAAAAGTCCTATAGTCCTCAATCCTTGGGAGGCTGAGGCAGCAGGATCACCTGAGCCCAGGAGTTCAAGACTACAGTAAGCTCTAATCATACCAGCCCCAGTGACATAACAAGACACTGTATCTAAAAAAAAGCAAAACAAAAACTGTCATACAATATTTGACATTTAAACAAAAATTACCAGATTACCAGACACCAGAAGAAACAAAAAAATGCACCCCACAAGAGGACAAAAATCAATCAGTATAAACTGACCTATAACTGACACAGAGAATTAGTACACAAAGACATTAAAACAATTATAACTATATTTAATATGTTCAAGAAACTGTAGAAAAAATTAGCCAGGAATATACAAAGAAGAAATAATTGGACTCTTAGAGATGAAAACTATAATCTGTGCAAAATACGCTAGATGGATTAACAGTAAATTAGATATTACAGAAGAAAAGATTGGTAAACTTGAAGACAAAGTAATAGAAAAAGGCTAAAAATAGAATTAGACTCCGTAAGCTGTGGAAAAACCTAAACCAACCTAAAATATGAGTAATTGGAATCCTCCAAAGGAGAGAGGGAAGGGCAGAAGAGAACCTTGAAAATATTATAGCCAAAATTTTTCAAATTATGATGGAAAAAATAAGTCCATAAATTCAAGAAACTCAACAAACTCCAAGCACAAGAAACATGAAGACAGATACATTGAGGAACATGAAATTAAATTTCTTAAAACCAGTGAAAAGAAGAAAATTTTAAAAACATCCAGAGAAAAAATGGCAGGGGAAAAAAACGTAAGAATAATGGCAGTTTTCAAGTCAGGAAAAAGAAAATGCAAGCAAGGAGACAGTGAAGCAACATATTTAAAGTACTAAAAGAAAAAAAGACTGTCAACCTAGAATTTTATGCCCAGCAAAAATACCTTTCAAAATAAAGATGAAAAACTGCTATGATATGATCTAGCAATTCTACTGTTAGTTATATACAAAAGAGAAATAAAAAAAAAACATTCACTCAAAAATTTCTACACAAATGTTTGTAACAGCATTATTCACAACAAACAAAAAGTAGAAACACCCCAAATGCCCATCAACTGAATAATGGATAAACAAAATGTGACATAGCCATATAACATAAAAAGAAATGAAGTACTGATGCATGCTAAAACATGGATGAATCTTTAAAACAGAATGCTAAGTGAAAGCCAGTTACAAAACACTATGTATTGAATGACTCCATTTATATGAAATTTCCAGAATAAACAAACCTATAGAAGCAGAATATAGATTAGTGGTTTCCCAGAGCTGGGAAAGATTGCAGAGAATAAGGGAGTGACTGACAATGTGTATGGGTTTTTTTTGGGGGGGAGGGGTAATAAAAATGTTCTAAAGCTGATTGTGGTGATGGTTATACAACTCTGTAAATATCCTAAAAATCACTGAATTATAAACTTTAAATGGGTGAATTTTATAGTGTATGAATTATACCTCATTACAGTATTAAAAACAGAATTTTTTAAAGGTAAAATAAAGACTTTTTAAACCTACAAAAGCTGAAAAAAATTATCACCAGCAGACCTGCACTACAAGAATTGTTAAAGAAAGTTCTTCAGGCAAAATGGAAATCTGGATCCCTGTAATGTAATGAAGAGCACCAGAAACAACAACTTTATGGATAAATGTAAGACATTTTAGTTATTTTATAAATCATTTAAAAATATAATTGACTATTTAATGATAAAATAAAAGCAAGGCACTGTGGGGTTTATAAATGTATTACAATAGCACAAAGGTCAGAAAGGGAGAAATGAAAGTATACCATTATTGTAAGTTTTTATATTATACATGAAGTGGTATAATATCATTTGAAGATAGATCTCTGATTTTTAAAAAAGTATACTATAAACCTGAAAACAATCACTAAAAACACACACACAATAAAGAGTTTTCACTAAAAGCCAACAAAGCAGGAAGAATGAATCATTTTTTTTAATTAAAGCAAAATAAGACAGAAAAGAAAGACAAAGAACAGAGGAGACAAATAAAAAACAAAAAGTAAGATGGTAGATTTAAACCCAGCTATACCAATAATTCCATTAAATATGCATTGTCTAAACACCCTAATTAAAGGCAGAGATTGCCAAACTGAAAAACAACAACAAAAAAGCAAGACCCAAATAAATATAAAAACCCACTGATATGGTCTGGCTCTGTTTCCCCACCCAAATCTCATCTTGAATTGTAATCTGAATTGTAATCCCCACATGTTGGGGGAGGAACCTCATGGGAGGTCATTGAATCATGCAGGCGGTTCCCCCATGCTGGTTTTTGTGACAGTGAGTGAGTTCTCATGAGATCTGATGGTTTTATGAGGGGCTTTCCCCACTTAGCTCTGCACTTCTCTCATTCTCCTCTTTTCTGCCACCTTGTAAGAAGGACATATTTACTTCCCTTTCTGCCATGATTGTAAGTTTCCTGAGGCCTCCTCAGCCATGCTGAACTGTGAGTCAATTAAACCACTTTCCTTTGTAAATTACCCAGGCTCACATATGTCTTCAGGAGAACAGATTAATACAGTAAATTGGTACTGCAAAGAATAGGGTGCTGCTATAAGGGTACCTAAAAATGTGGAAGTGACTTTGGAACTGGGTCACAGCCAGAGGTTGGAACAGTTTGAAGGGTTCAGAAGACAGGAAAATGTGGGAAAGTTGGAACTTCCTAGAGACTTGGAGGGCTCTGAAGACAGGAAGATGTGGGAAAGTTTGGAACTTCCTAAAGACTTGTCAATTGACTTTGACCAGAATGCTGATAGTGATATGGACAATGAAGTCCAGGGTAAGGTGGTCTCAGATGGAGAGGTGGAACTTGTTGGAAACTGGAATAAAGGTGACTCTTGATGTATTTTAGCAAAGAGACTGAAAGCATTTTGCCTCTGTCCTAGAGATCTGTGAAACTTTGAACTTGAGAAAGATGATTTAGGGTATCTGGCAGAAGAAATTTCTAAGCAGCAAAGTGTTCAAGAGGTGACTTGGGTGCTATTAAAATATTCGGTTTTATGTATTCACAGAGATATGGTTTGATATTGAAACTTATGTTTAAAAGGAAAGCAGAAAATAAAAGCTTGGAAAATTTGCAGCTTCATGATGTGATAGAAAAGAAAAACCCATTTTCTGAGAAGAAATTCAAGCTGGCTGCAGAAGTTTACATAAGTAATGAGGAGCCAAATGTTAATCACTAAGACAAGGGAGAAAATGTCTCCAGGGCATGTCAGAAACCTCCATGGCAGTCCCTTCCATCGCAGGCCTGGAGGCCTAGGAGGAAAAAAATTGTTTCCTGGGCCAGGTCCAGGGTCCCCCTGCTGTGTGCAGCCTCAGGACTGCATCCCAACCACTCCAGCCATGGCTAAAAGGGGCCAAGGTACAAGTCAGTATGTTGCTTCAGAGGGTGCAAAGCCCCAGCCTTGGCAGCTTCCATATGATGTTGGTCCTGTGGGTGCACAGAAAACAAAAATTGAGGTTTGGGAACCTCTGCCTAGATTTCAGAGGATGTATGGAAACACCTGGATGTCTAGGCAGAAGTATGCTGCAGGTGTGGAGCCCTCATGGAGAGCCTCTGCTATGGCAGAGCAGAAGGGAAATGTGGGATCAGAGCCCCCACACAGAGTCCCCAGAAAGGCACTGCCTGGTTGAGCTATAAGAAGAGGACTACCATTCTCCAGATCCCAGAATGGTAGATTCACCAACAGCTTGCACCATGTGCCTGGAAAAACCACAGACACTCAATGCCAGCCATGAAAGCAGCTGGCAGGGGGATCTATACACTACAAAGCCACAGGGTTGGAGCTGCCCAAGGCCATGGTAGCCAATATGTTGCATCAGTGTGACCTGGATGTGAGACATGGAGTCAAAGGAGATCATTTGGGAACTTTAAGGTTTAATAACTGCCCTATTGGATTTCAGACTTGCATGGGACCTGTAGCCCCTTTGTTTTGCCAATTTCTCTCACTTGGAATGGGTGTATTTACCCAATGCCTGCACCCCCATTGTATCTAAGAAGTAACTAACTTGCTTTTTATTTTACAGGCTTATAGATGGAAGGAACTTGCTTTGTCTCAGATGAGACTTTGAACTTAAACTTTTGGGTTAATGCTGGAATGAGGTAAGACTTTGGGGGACTATTGGAAAGGCATGATTGTGTTTTGAAATATGAAGATATGAGATTTGAGAGGGGGAGGGGCAGAATGATATGGTCTGGCTCTGTGTCCCCACCCAAATCTTGAATTGTAATCCAAATTGTAATTCATGTTGGGGGAGGGACCTCATGGGAGGTGATTTAATCATGAGGACAGTTCCCCTGTGCTGTTCTTATGATAGTGAGTGAGTTCTCATGAGATCTGATGGTTTTGTGAGAAGCTTTTCCCTCCTTTGCTCTGCACTCCTCTCATTCTTCTCCTTCCTGCTGCCATGTGAAGAATGATATGTTTGCTTCCCCTTCCACCATGATTATAAGTTTCCTGAGGCCTCCCCAGCACTACAGAACTGTGAGTTAGTTAACTCTTTCCTTTAGTCAGTCTCAGGTGTGTCTTTACTAGTAGTGGGAGAACAGACTAATATACCCACATTAACTAGGAACACAAATAAATTATAAGTAAAAGGATTAATAGATATACTATGCTCAAAATCAAAATAAAACTGGAATGGCTATATCATCCTCAAAATTAGAGCAGACAGTTCTATATGGAATCTAATGCTCAAATACTTTTGAAGTAATTTTTTTATCAATGTTACCATATTAGGGGGTCATTTAAAACCCAAAAGGAGAGGAGAACTCCCTGTTTGGGCTGAGTCAAGTTGGAGAAGAAAAGTGACTTCCTCTCGAAGACTAAATGTAGGTGTTCTAGGCAGTCCCAGCTGAGGCTTCAGCCAACAGCCAGTGTGATCTGTTGCACATGTGAGTGAGCGAGACCAGTTTCTTACTTTTGATTTGCCTCAGCTAACATCAAATAGAGCACAAATTGGCTATTCCCACTAATCCTTGCCCAAATTGTAGATGTATAAGGTTATTGCTTTGAACCACTGAGTTCTGGAGTGATCCCTGCAATAGATCACCACAACAACTTCCTCCACTCTATCCCCAACTGCTGCCAACAATCATCACATTCAATATCCTGAGATGACAATAGATGTCAGATAACAGCATGTTAACAATTTATACTGTCTGGGCTTATAGTATGCACTCAAAAAATGATAAGAAATGCCAAGCATGTTGGTTCACACCTATAATACCAGGTCTTTGAGGGTCGGAGGGGGAGGATCACTTGAAGCTAGGAGTTCAAGACCAGCCTGGACAACAAAGTGAGATCCCCATATATACTAAAAAGTGTATGTGTGTGTATATATATATATAAATTAGGTTGGGTGCAGTGGTATGCACCTGTAGTCCCAGCTACTCAGGAGGCTGAGGTGGGAAGATCATTTGAGCCCAGGAGTTCAAGGCTGCAGTGAGCTAGAAATACACTTTGGGAGGTCAAGGCAGGCAGATCACAAGGTCAAGAGTTTGAAACCATTTTGGCCAACATGGTGAAACTTCATCTCTACTAAAATACAAAAATTAGCTGGGTGTGGTGGCATGTGCCTTTAGTCCCAGCTACTCGGAAGGCTGAGGCAGGAGAATCACTTGAACCCAGGAGGCGGAGGTTGCAGTGAACTGAGATCACACCACTGCATTCCAGTCTGGCGACAGAGTGAGACTCTACCTGAAAAAAAAAAAAGAGGTAAATATGCAAAATGTTTGGCACTGAGCCTATACTTATAACTCTCTGATAAATGTCATTAAATTTTGTATTAGCACAATTATCATTGCAATTTAAGAGAAGTCAGGGTGAGCTTTACGGACACATGACTTATGCAGTCAATTAGAAAGGACCCAGTCCTGATATATCTCAATGTAATAAAAACCATCTATGACAAACCCACAGCCAACATAATACTGAATAGGGAAAAGTTGAAAGCATTCCCTCTGAGAACTGTAACAAGACAAGGATGTCCACTCTCACCACTTCTATTCGACATAGTACTGGAATTCCTAGCCAGAGCAATCAGACAAGAGAAATAAATAAAGGGCAATCAAAATCTGTAAAGAGGAAGTCAAACTGTCACTGTTTGTTGATGATATAATTGTATACCTAGAAAACCCTAAAGACTCCTCCAAAAAGCTCCTAGAACTGATAAATGAATTCAGCAAAGTATCCAGATACAAGATTAATGTACACAAATCAGTAGCTCTGCTATACACCAACAGTGACCAAGCTGAGAATCAAATCAAGAACTCAACCCCTTTTACAATAGCTGCAAAAAAAATAAAATACTTAGGAATATCCCTACCTACAGAGGTGAAAGATCTCCAAGGAAAACCACAAAACACTGCTGAAAGAAATCATAGGTGACACAAACAAGTGGAAACACATCCCATGCTCATGGATAAGTAGAGTCAACATTGTGAAAATGACCATATTGCCAAAAGCAATCTACAAATTCAATGCAATCTCCATCAAAATACCATCATTGTTCTTCACGGAACCAGAAAAAAAAATTCTAAAATTCATATGGAACCAAAAAAGAGCCTGCACACCCAAAGCAAGACTAAAAAAAACAACAAATCTGGAGGCATCACGCTACCTGATTTCAAACTATACTATAAGACCATAGTCACCAAAACAGCAGGGTACTGGTATAAAAATAGGCACATATACCAATGGAACTGGATAGAGAACCCAGAAATAAACCTAAATTCTTACTGCCAACCTGACCTTTGACAAAGCAAACAAAAACATAAAGAGGGAAAGGACACCCTATTCAACAAATGGTGCCGGGATAATTGGCAAGCCACATGTAGAAGAATGAAACCAGATCTTCATCTCTCACCTTATACAAAAATCAACTGAAGATGGATCAAGGACTTAAATCTAAGACCTGAAACTATAAAAATTCTAGAAGCTAACATCAGAAAAACCCTTCTAAACATTGGCTTAGGCAAGGATTTCATGACCAAGAACCCAAAAGCAAATGCAATAAATACAAACGTAAATACTTGGGACTTAATTAAACTAAAGAGCTTTTGCATGGCAAAAGGAACAGTCAGCAGAGTAAACAGACAACCCACAGAGTGGGAGAAAATCTTCACAATTTGTATATCTGACAAAGGAGTAATATCCAGAATCTACAACGAACTCAAACAAATCAGCAAGAAAAAAAAAATCCCATCAAAAAGTGGGCTAAGGACATGAATAGATAATTCTCAAAAGAAGATATACAAATGACCAACAAGCATATGAAAAAATGCTCAACATCACTAATGATCAGGGAAATGCAAATCAGAACCTTACTTACATCACTAATGATCAGGGAAATGCAAATCAAAACAATGCAATACCACCTTACTCCTGTAAGAATGGCCATAATCAAAAAATCAAAACAATAATATTGTCAGGGATATGGTGAAAAAGGAACACTTCTACACTGCTGTTGGGAATGTAAACTAGTACAAACACTATGGAAAACAGTATGGAGATTCCTTAAAGAACTACCATTCAATCTAGCAATCGCACTACTAAATATCTACCCAGAGGAAAATAAGTCATTATACAAAAAGATACTTGCACACACATGTTTATAGCAGCATAATCCACAATTGCAAAAATGTGGAACCAACCCAAATGCCCATCAATCAACAAGTGGATAAAGAGACTGTGGTATGTGTGTCTGTGTATATATATATATGATGGAATACTAATTAACCATAAAAAGGAATGAATTACTGGCATTCACACGACCTGGATAGGATTGGAGACTATTATTGTAAGTGAAGTAACTCAGGAATGGAAAAGCAAACACCATATTTTCTCACTCATAGTGAGAGCTAAGTTATGAGGATGCAAAGGCCTAAGAATGACACAATGGACTTTAGGGATTCAGGGCAGGGAGAGGGTGAGGGATAAAAGACTACAAATGGGGTTCAATGTATACTGCTCTGGTGATGGGTACACCAAGATCTTACAAATCATCACTAAATAACTTATTCATGTCACCAAATACCACCTGTTACCTAAAAACCTATGGAAATAAAAAAAAATTTAAAGAAAGGGCCCAGTCTTTCATCTTATGCTTTTCTGTTACCATTTTGTTATTAATAACAATTTCCTCTTTAAAATTATATTTTGTAAGTAAAATCCAATAGGATGATGGAGGATGCTCATGAGCAGAGGACATACACACAATATGCATGTCTGCCACCATTCCTTACTCCTACTTTCACATATATCATTGCTGATGCCCTTTCAACACAGACCTCTGGTGGACCTGCAATGTGGGAGGGTTTGGTGAGACTCAACAGGAATATAAGATGAACGTGTTATATCTTCGACTGAGTGAGTGAACATGCTGACAGCCCCAAGAGACCATGCTTTCATTTCAAATCAGATATTGCTTCAAATGCCTAAAGAAGGCAATGGCATTCTAAGGAACATAAACCACCAAGGAACCCAATCGTATTTTTCCTGACCCAGGTTACTTCCCTGTATTAGTCAACCACTTACTCTGAAAATGATTGCATATAAGGAAAAGAAAGATAGGGCAATACATAGTTTCTTTTTCTTTCAGACCTTCCTTACACACCAGTAAGCCAAAGGTAGAGAGTGTTGGTAGAATGTGTACATATCAATAAGTGAAATAAAAATAGTTCAGTTAGTTTTGTGTAGCATTTCCATTGTTCTGGTAAGAACAAAATACATATTCATGTATGAGCTATGAAATACAATTTGTGTAATTTCAGGGACTATGCGTGACAGTTAAATGTTCATATATTTGCATTTAAAACTAGCATTGCACCATATAAAGATGAACTGTAAAATTCATGCTAACAATTTAAATTTTTAATCTTTCTTTACTTAGAATGACATTAAATAGCAATTTTTTAAAAATGCCACCATGACAAGTCAAGGGAGACGCCATGGAAGAAAGGAAAAAGCTTTACATTTTAGTGTATACCTTTAACAACACTTATTTTCTATTTTTTAAGAAAAGACAAAAGGTCCTGCATTTTTTTTGGACTAGACCCCACAAATTACGTAGCTGGTCTTGAGAGATGAAGTCTATTCTGCCACAATGCAATAACTGTAATAATTATAATTCTTAAGAAATCACACAATAAAAGATGTATTATAAAAATAGTTGCTTCATTGGAAATAAGAAGCCATAAACCAGAGAACTTCAGACTCATCAAAGACATTTTTCTATAAAAAATTTTCACTGATAGAGGGAAGATTTTTAGCTATAAATATATGGCTACAACACTTAACATCACCTAGTAAATCCAGCATATGAATAAATCTACCGTTTGCTCAAGAGTAATGGCCTTTCTTTTCTATTGCCACCAATATTATCAGTAGTAAGAGACTCTTTCATGCTCTTATCACCCTTTTCATCTATTAATCATGTTAAGCAAAGCAAGAAGCCATTCCAACAAAGAACTGTTTCCTCCATGGCTTGTTTCCTTTCTCTGTGGGTACTACATCCTTATTGCTATTTATTCCCTATCATGATAGCTTTATCATCTATCTGTGTAATGCAAATCACATTCTTAAAATAACATACCACTTACATCTACTTCATATCATGAGACACTGAAGAGAAATGTCTATAATTATGATACTTCAACATCTCGACAGACTGAAAAGTAAGGAAACACCAAAAACTGAGAACCTAGAAATCAAGGTGCTATCTGGAAGACAGCAACCCAAAAACTCAAAGAAACTTTAAACTGGTTCCCTCGTGTTATAGCTAGAAGGTAACTTGTCAAATCAAGTCAATTCTTCTCATATTATAACTGTGGAACTTGAAGGCTGGGGACTTTTAACAACTTGTACAGGTACTGAACTCATGGGGGCAGAGTTTAGATACATATATAAATATCTCCACTTCTGATTGAGAACCCCTCTACCATACCTCAGTGCAATATCTATGTTTGCAAAAAGAATTCCTTGGGTTAACCTCTCCAAAGGGGTGCCCAAGTCACTGAAAGGAAAATTCCAGTGTCTCTGTCTAATTAAATTTAATTTAAAATGAAGCAGATATTTTCTTTGAAAGAAGTTAAAACTATTTGAACTACCCTTAAAAAAAGAACTTTTACTTTTCACCTTAAAAGAAGATTTTAAGGACTTTGGGTCTTTGGTCAACACTTTGGCAATGTAAGCTAACCTTCATTTTGAGTTTCTTAAAATTAATAAATTGTACCAGGATCAGCAAGTGCCTTTGCTTTGTGCCCTCTTGGTACCTCAAATTAGTTGATGAGGCAGCCATAAACCCCAATGCAGGCACATAGGTTCAATCCTTTGGATGGAAAATTGCTATTTTCTGAGTCAAATTAAATAACGATCATTTGCAGTGTGGCTAGCCATGTGCCAAACACTACCCAAGCTCTATGATTACACACTGGCCACTGAAAGAGAAGACTCCAGCCCTTGTGATCATAACTAAGGAGGGAAGATAAGCACTTGAACACCCGAGCATGATATAATGCGGTGCCACACCCTCTCCATAAGCTGAGTGCTGTGGACCACTCAACTTGAAGGTATTTGCAATCTGCTGATATGCAATGGTGAGAAGGGAAAAAAAGTTTGTCGTCATCATTTTAAGTGTGAATGCTTCTTATACTCCTTGGAGGAATAAGAGCATGTTTATTTATTAAACTTATTTATCTAACCTCTGGTCATCTCAATGTCAGTGAGTGTGTGTCAAAGATCAGAGATACAGAGCACTGAGGAAAAAGAAGGAAAGGAAAGAAAAACGAGAATCCTGCTAAGTGAATTTAGTGAGAATCCCAAAACCTTTATATCTCATCACTGTGGCCCACCTTCAACAAGAACCTTAAGGCAATTTAGCAAGAATCTCCTCACCCTTAGTCATTTTCCATCTACCGACCCTGTCTCTGCTCATTGGCTATAAATCCTCATCTATCCTTGCAGTATTCAGAGTTGAGCCTGATCAGTCTTTCCTGTTGCAATAGTCTTGACACCTATTGCAGTAGACCTGAGTACAGTCTTCCTTACCCTTTTAACAAGTGTCAGAATATTTTTTCTTTATACTCTTTCAAAATCATCAGCTGCTGGATATTCTTTTACCTCTTACCAAGATTTAGAGTGGTGATTTTTCAATCAAGTAATACAATACACATCTTGATTAATTATGAAATGAGAGGTAAATAATTTTAATCAAGTAATTCCTAAAGTATTGAACTTTGTGAATGATTTACCTTAAAAATTGAATTAGAGTGGATTCAAAGTTATCCCTGTAATTGCAGCCCCTTAGATTGTAACATCCTCTCTTGAATGAGAGAAAAAGAGACAGTTATAACTGATGCTTAGGAAAATGTTACATAACGTTTAGTCAATCTTAGGTCTATCACAACCCAGAAAGCACTCCAGTATCAATGTACTGTTAATCAAATGATTGTAAACTTCTTTCCATGAACCATACACACACATATGCACACATAAAAACTATACATTAGAACTACATAATAGAAGCAAACATTGCTAGTGATCACTAATATCTGATTCTCCTCTTCCTAGTCCCCAGCACATAGGAAGAAAACATTATTCAGCCTCCTTGTAATTCAGTGGGTCACATGATTAGGTCTTACCAATGAAATGAGGGTGGATGAGATATATATCACTTCCTGCCTGAGGAAATGAAGTCAGATTCTCCTGTCTCTCTCCTCTCTTATGGACAGCCAAGGAGGCCCTATGTTACCAGTGATGCAAGTACAAGTTAGTAAAGCCTCTGTTAACCTAATCCCCCAAGCGACTGTGTAGGGCAGAAACCCCCATGACCCTCAGCGCATGTGTACTCTGAGTGAGAAATAAACATTTGCTGTGTTAATTACTGATATTTCAGACTTAATATGTTACCACAATATAACCTGGCATTAAACGGACTATTTAATTTTTCCTAAAGTATTGGCAGCAAGTAGGATGAGGTTGTACATATCAAGCTAAGCCCATGATGGAATACCATGTATTTGTCACCTATTGTACTGGGCAGGCCAAGCCTCAGAATGGTTTTCATGCTAAAATTCTTTTAAACGTGTTTCCTTCTGTGCATATATCCCCATCCTGCTATCACAAGAGCTTGGTGACCCTGGACCCAACTAATTGGATCAAGGACAGGCACTTGCCCTAAAGATAGCCAACATACAGAGTCTGCCCATCAGTTTCTCGTTCTCAGGAATTCAAACTGGAAATATGGGTGGAGATAACACGTAGAGAGACAAAATAATACCTGGAGAAGCAGAGGAAAAGACAAGACCTGAGCTTTGTTAGTTATGGAACTCTGGAGTGGGGACCACAAACATCTTCTCCTGAGGGGCTAACAAGATTACCAGCTGCTTGGATTGCCTTTTGTATTAGTTTGGTAGGGTTGTCATAACAAAGTAGCACAAACTGGGGGGCTTACACAACAGAAGTGTATTGTCTCATACTTTTGTAGGCTGGAAGTCCAATATCAAGGTGTCAGCAGGGTTGGTTCCTTCTAAGGGCTGTGAGGAAGAATCTGCACCATGCCTCTCACCTAGCTTCTGGTGGGTTGCTGGCAATCTTTGCTGTTCCTTTGCCAACAATAGCTAACAGGAAGAAGCAACCCAAATATTCACTGACAGATGAATAGATAAACAACATATAGTACATACAGATGATGGAACATTATTCAATCTTAAAAAGAAAGGAAAATCTGACACATGCTACAACATAGATGAGGCTTGAGGAAGTTATGCTAAGTGAAATAAGACAGTTGCAAAAAGACAGATACTATATGATTTCACTTATATGACATATCTAAAGTAGTCAAATTCATGGAAACAGAATGTAGAATGACGGTTGCCAGGAGCTGAGAGGAGGAGGAATGGGAAGTTGTTGTTTAATGGATAGATGAAGAAAGTCTGGAGATCTGGTGCACAGAAATGTGACTATACCTATCACTACTGACTTGTACACCTAAAAATGATTAAGGTGGTAAGTTTTACGTTACATTTGTTAACCACAATTAGAACTTTTAAAATTATTTTTAAAGTATTACATAGTACCTAAAATGAATCTATTGTTACTCTTACCAACTAGGAAATATAACTTAAAACGAATTTTGGCAATTTTATAAAGATACACCAGATATGAACACCACTTAATTCTTTGATACCACTTGCTCTGCTTCTCCCTGACCCATTTATCCCTTCACTCTGATCCCGAGATCTGCCATATACTACGAGTCCCTAACTACAGTGGCTTCCTGAACCCTTGAAATCTTATGCAAAATAATATATACTGTAAATTTTTCTGACACGACGTCCATAAAGGTCATCAAATGACTGATTTGATCAACTGACAAACGTCAAATAACAGATTCAAAAAGAGCAAATAACTTGTCCAAAGTCTCATAGCTCATAGATGGTGACAGAACTGGAATTGGAACCCAAGTTTGTCTTTGTCCAAACCCAAGACATCGGGTCACCTCCACAGTAAGGCATTAACTATTTGGGTATAATAAAGAGAACATAAGGAGAAAAGAACCCAAAGCCACAGATTAGACCTCATAAAATTGTTGTGAGGACTAAATAAAGATGTTAGTAAAATGCATGGGACATTGTAGGTGTCCCCCTCTCTCCCCATACTGCCCAGCAAGACTCCAGCCTGACACCATAATGGAAATTAGTTTAAATTGCTGCCCTTCCCAGCAGTATCTGCATTTTAAGTAAAAGACACAAAATTGCAGGCACGAGGTCAGTTGGAAGATAATGTGGGACCCCATCTAGACTCTCAGATCATGGGAGGAGGCCATATTCCACTCTTCCTACTCAAGAATGCAGCCAAGGTCAGCATTGCTCTCCTCCTTGAACTTCTCCTCAGGTTTTGCTCAGGGAAGGAATTCTTGGCTCTCTTGTCCTGGGGGACAATGGGCTGACTACCACTGGCTTCAGGGTCAACTCATGCCCCTAAACAAACTCCTCGCTGGGGTGAGGCCTGGGCCTGCATCTGCTCTGAGGTCTGTTTCCGCAAGCCTGCTTAGGGAGTGTCATTTAAAATCTGTCCATCTCCAAGGACAGCATCTTGTCACATGACAGTTGAGCCTGGGGGAGCAGGATGTTACAGACAGAAGTGTCCTTTCTAATGACACATGCAGAGCAGCAGGAAGAGCCTGCCAGGGAAGAGGCCATGGGAGTGAGCAGTGACTAACACAGCAGCCTGGAGAGCACAAGCCTAGGGACCCTGCTGCACGAGGGAACAGCCTCAGATGGGTGTTGAAGAGGAGCTGCAGATAGCAATTTAATTGCATCCACTCAAGCCTTGTTTCCCCAAAGTGGCTTATTCTATAATTTGTTCAAACTTTTGTTGCAAAAGGAAAGTAATTCTGCATTCAGGAAGCACTATTGATCCTGGCTAATTTGGTCTATAAGGAACAATTTAAACAGACAGTCAGGTTGTCATGGTAATATGCCTGTTTCATTTATAGTAACAAGTTCAAGGTATGGGATATGAGAAGCAGTGCCTCTTATTGCTGTGATTTTCGAGCTGTGTTCTAAAGAGATGAGAGTGCGAGGGAAATACTCCAAAGCTGAGATAGGGGTGGGGTTCTGGCTTCCACCTCCATTATAACTAGAGCAGCTTTGCTTTCATCTCTTTTACATTTAGCATTCTTCTGCTTTATAAATAAATAAATAAATAACAAACAGAACTGTCTAGGAAGAGGAAGAGAAGAGCAGTAGAGGGGGAAGAAAAAGCTGCAGCAGCTCAGGTTGATAGAAGAAAAGCTGCAATTGTCATCCTCAGCTCTCTGTGCCTAGACTTGGACTTGACCACGTGCTACACTCCTGCCTGTGCGGTAGGGATAAGAGTTTGAGCTCTTCCCTTTGTTGTTGTTTCTCTCTGTGTGTCCTATCTGACATTGTGACCCCAGGGAAGGTGAAGGTGAATACTAGTGCAGGAAGTTAGGAGAACATAGCATAAGGGAGGTCTCTGCCAGGCTCGAAGAAAAAAAAAGCCCACCCTGTCTGCCACCTCTGTGGGGTGGGGAAAGGAAAAGTGGAAGGCAAAGGCAAGGATTAGACACAGGAACACCTCTAGGAACAAAACCCAGGAGATAGGGGGTGGCAGTCTTGGATGGGTTTTAGAAAGGGGGCTTTGTATACTACTGTCTGTCTAGAACTCTATGGGAGAACATCTAGCAGGTTTCCAAAGACAGCTGGAGTGGCGGTGTCAGAGTAAAACAGGAGGCGTGGAGGAGACAGGCAAAGAGCCGGAGACTGCCTCCAGAGCAGCTTCATCTCCCGAATGCCTATCTCATGCGTCAGAGAAGGCACACGGAGGTCATTCCCTGTCCTGGAGGGTAGCTGATGATGATAGCTGTGGGTTGAATTATGTCCCTTAAAATGATATGTTCAAATCCTAACCACTAGTATCTGTAAATGTGACCTTATTTGGAACTAAAGTTTTTGAAGGTATAATCACATTAAAACGAAGTCATACTGAATTAGGGTGGGCCCTAATCCAATGATTGGGTCATAAGAAAAGGGAAATTTAGACACAGACACAGGAGAATTCCAAGTGCAGACAGAGACAGAGATTGAAATGATGCATCTACAAGCCAAGGAATACCAAAGATTGCCAGCAAGCACCAGGAGCTAGAAGAGGCAAGGAAGGATCCTCCCCTAGAGCCTTCAGAGGGAGCATGGCCCTGACCTTGATTTCAGACTTTTAGCTTGCAGATCTGTGAGAAAATAAATGCCTATTCTTTTAAGCTACCAGGGTATATTGATTTGTTACAGTAGTCCTAGAGGACTAATATACCAACACACACACACACACACACACACACACACAAATATAGGCCCTACTGTCCTAGTGAGCCACTATTATAGATAGAAGCATGTTTGGGAAGACAGGCGGGGGATGAAAAGATTGGGAGATGGACTACTTTATTGAGTGGGGTTCCCCTACACTTAGAAGAAAGATACCATGTATCAACATGGAAGTATAGGATAAGAATCCCCTTCTAAAGCCATAGCCCACATGCATATCTGAAAGGCAATCCTGGTTTCACCAGATGTGGAAAGCAGGTGATGTCTTTAGCACTGGTAGTTGCTGAAGGAGCTATATATCTCTAGCACAAATTGGCACACAAAGAACTTTTCATTGATTTACTTGGTGTACAGCTATGCTGATTTTAAAACAGCTAGAAAATCCATTTCTAAAATAGAAGGGCTGTCTTCTAAAAGCATATCTAGTTACCAAGTTCATAATGTTCTTGGATCAAAATGGTTTGGAGAGGGGAAAGGAACCTGCCTCTATTTTCCCATCTTTCCCTCAAGCCGTAGATCTGTGAGTTCTTTTGGCCCACTCCTCAGGCAGCTCCCACCCAGAACATTTCAGCATATCATTTGCTTCAAGGGTCATCCTTTTCTTTGCCAGGTTTCCCAGAATTAAACAGAAAAGCCCTGGGAGTGGGCAAGCTGGCAAAAGGAAGAGAGGCCTGTTTGGCTGTGACATGTGGGTGGAGGTAACAGATAAAATGATGCCACAAGTCTACAGATACTGTGAGGTTTTAATCACTGGCTCCAAAGAAACACATTTTCGTGGTCTGGTATCAAAGAAACTATTCTCTGCATTTCCCTGGGCAGTATTTCTCCAACAGAGGGAATTTAGAAATTACAAAACACAGATAAGGAGCAATGACAATTCCAGTCTTGAGTAGTCTGGATGGAGCACCCATTTTATTGGCTATTAAGGAAGGTGATCAGGAAATACAATTGAACATTGTGCTTTGGCCTGGGCTGAAAAGCAGACTTGCCTTGAGACAGGAGACTCAAGCCACTGACCCCTGGGATTCCTTTCCACCTGACTGTGATGTGTGTTGAGTAATACTAGCGGTTTCTTCTTTGTCTTTAGCAACGGAGAAGCTTGCGCACTTTCTAAGACCACCTCCTAAGTCACATGGCTAGTTATATTCAGAAGCATTCCATGGGCAGAAAATTGAAATGCCTTTTCCAATTACATGAAACTTCATGTCAAAACACTGTCAGTGATGGGGCTTTTAGTTGCAGAATTTTCCTACTAAAACCTTGCAAGGCTAAACATATGCTTTTTTTTTTTTTTTTTTTTTTTTCCCGTTCTGACCTGTCTCTGGAGGGCTGGGAGAAAAAGGCAGCCCAACAATGAGTTTTATGGCACTGGCTTGTTCTGCCTTAAGCCAAACTCTCAGATACTATGGCTTCAGGACTCATCTTTGCATGACATTTATCTAGGTTTAAATCTCCAAGTTTCCTCTTTGACACCAGCTTAGGAAAATGCAGAGGCAATAATCAGGCAGTAACTGCACGTTTGCAGGTTTTGCCCAGAGGTGATTTCTTTTCCCTCATCAAGATTCATCACCATCAAGATGGTAGGTTTCTTCATTAATAACCATGACAGTGACCAGTCCTTCTCATTTATCAACTTATTGCTCATCCAAAAATGTCAAGTAATCTAATAGGATTAGGTGGCTGTATGCAATGTCTCCTGTCTGGGCCCCCTTCTGGACAATCTAGGAGACAATCTGGCTTTATCTTGCATAAAATTGAATAATCATTAAAGAATCTTCACAGAACTATGGAATCATGGGGCTCAGAGGGATGCCAAGATGTTAGTCAATTCATTCTCCCCAATTGTAGACAGAAGTGCATGCAAGTCACTTGGGATAGTAGTCACATCTAATCCATATGCCCGACTATGGAGATTACATATATAAACATAAAAATGTAAATACACATGTAAATATGAATAGTGTATAAAATTAAAGGAAAAGTGCCTCATACTGCATTAAGTATTTTACTTACATAATAACTACTCTATGAGGTATTATTATTCCCAATTAGTAGAAGTGTAAATCAAGGTTAAGAGAAGTTCCTAAAACTCATCCAAACCAGTGGCAGCAGTAAGACTCAAATACAGGCATTACTGCTATCCCAAAGGGTCCTTGTAACTAAGGGAATTATGTTCTTATTGTTGTGTTTGTTCTTTTTACATGAATCCATACCATCTTTATTTCAATACCATTTAGCAAATATTTTGAGTGTCTAAATCTGCACGTTCTTTTCTTTTTTCTTTTTTCTTTTTTTTTTTTTTTTTTTTTTTTTTGAGACGGAGTCTTGTTCTGTTTCCCAGGCTGGAGCACAGTGGCGCGATCTTGGCTCACTGCAAGCTCTGCCTCCCGGGTTCACGCCATTCTCCTGCCTCAGCCTCCAGAGTAACTGGGACTACAGGCGCCCGCCACCGCGCCCTGCGAATTTTTTGTATTTTTTAGTAGAGACGGGGTTTCAACGTGTTAACCAGAATGGTCTCGATCTCCTGACGTCGTGATCCGCCCGCGTCTGCTTCCCAAAGTGCTGGAATTACAGGCGTGAGCCACGGCGCCCGGCCTTTTTCGTCATTTTTTAAATCAGTTTGAGTCTACAAACTCTCTGTAGAATCCTTGGTGTTTCCTAATCTTGGTGTTTCCTAGTTTAATTTTAAAGCCTCCATCGCAGTGCAAGCCCACTTTCCCGTAATTTGTCTTATGGGAAATAATAACAAATGTTTCCGATTTTTTTATATGGTTGAAGATTGCTGACCACGTGTGCGCATGCATGCACACGTGTGTGTGTGTGTGTGTGTGCGTGCGTGCACGCATGTGCGTGTGTGTGTGTCGGGGGACGGGTATTCCTAACTACAAAAAGTGAGATGATTTTTCCATCAGTAATTTGGAAGAGACCTGCCCTTGGCAGATAATCTCCAGCTTCTTTACGTATTCAGATTGTTTCAGTTGTGTTGTTAAGTGTCACAGTTAAAATGGAGGACTTACAAATGACATTTATCCTACCACCATCACCCCAGTTAATCCTCTTTTGAGATTCATGAAGTACCAAGGACACGCTTGTCTTATGAATAAACAGTTTCTGCTCCTTGCAGCCTACAATCCATGGCCCCAGATGGATCAAAGTGGAAAAATTTAACCTAACATCCAAGCTTTGAGTAACGAGAACTTAAAGGAACCTCAGAGAAACCAATTGTCTCTAAAAAAGTCTTTCAGAAATCAGCAGAATTAACTTTATCAGAAGTAGCAGCTAATTTGGTTTTGATGGCAGATTCATTATTTCAAAACACAGGATACATTTATGAACTTCCTTATTTTAAAGTTAGAGACATTTCAAAGGGGAAAACATTGCCTTTACTGACTCTGTTTTTTTGAATTGCCATATAAAATATGTATATATTTATAGTGTACAATGTAATCTTTTGATATATGCATATATTGTGAAATTATCAAATTGAGCCAATTAACATACCAATCATGTCACATATTTTTTGTGGTGCAAAAAGAATTCAAATATATAATGCATTATTATTGTTATTAAAATTTAGCAATTTTTAAATATACATTATATTAACTATAGTCACCATGCTGTACAATAGGTTTTCAGAACTTATTCATCCTGAAATGACTCTGATCTTTAAAATTCATTTATATTGTTTGTTTAACTACCTATTTCTAGAGAGGTCTGTGGAGGACTAGCTAACGAAATGTTTACAGTATCTCACAGTTCTGCATCATTAACAGTAGCTCTCCACTAAGTACCATTACCAGTTCCAATTCTCCTTCAACGGACTAACATATCATGGAAGGATTCCCAGTCCAAGAGTGTTTCACCTTTCAAACACTCATCCTAAGACAGTAGGATGTTTTCCAGGTGTCACAGCACTAATATTGGCCCTTTGGAACACATGGAAGCAGAAACACACTACTCTCTATAAAAAAGAGACCAGGGCTACAGGAGAATTTGTATCTCTCTCTCTCTTTGAGACAGAGTCTCGCTCTGTCACCCAGGCTGGAGTACAGTGGCACAATCTTGGCTCACTGCAACCTCTCCTTCCCCTTCCCAGGTTCAAGCGATTCTCCTGCCTCAGCCTCCCGAGTAGCTGGGATTACAGGCATGTGCCACCATGCCTAGCTAATTTTTTAGTAGAGATTTTTGTATTTTTAGTAGAGATTTTTGTATTTTTAGTAGAGATGGGGTTTCACCATGTTGGTTAGGCAGGTCTCGAACTTCTAATCTCGTGATCTACCTGCCTCAGCCTCCCAGAGAATTTTTATCTTTAGGGAACCAGATGAACTATATTGTGTTCAGTCAGGTTCTTAAAGGCTTTTTCACTACCATCACAGTCAGAATTCTGACCATTGTGTATCATGGTATTTTTTCCCAAGCTGAGTGAACACCATTACCTGGACAGCTGACAATGCACCAGAAGTTATAGGCCTAGGAGTATGCATGTTTTTGAAGTTCCTCTAAAAATATGATGATCAACTAGGTTTGGGAACCATTGGTCAGTGGTGCTCTAGACTGTGCAGTCCTTAAACAGAATTGAAACCTAGGCCAAGGGAAGCACAGAGATGAGTAATGTTGTTGCAAGGAATAGGGAAGAATCAGAAAAAGAAGAGTGGAGTGGGTGGGCAGACGGGAGAAAGAGGGGACTGAAAGTGAAGGGCAGAAAGCCAACACTGGCCCAGGTCTCTACTCTGTTTAGGAACAGCTCAACCTAGGAGCAGTCCAGGGTAGGGAATGAGTCAATCCACGTGGATTGGAGGCATTGTAGTACAGTAGTGGAGAGGATCTGACTCTAGAGTCAGACTGCCTGGCTGGGAATCCTGCCTCTGCCTCATATAAGCTGAGGGACATTGGGCAATTTATGTAACCTCTCTAGGCCCCAATTTTCTTATTTATAAAACGGAGGTATTAAAAGTAGTGGCAAAACCACAGTCACTTTTGCACCAACCTAATACTATAGTAGCTACCTCATAGGGATGTTAAAAGAATTTAAAAAGCTTTTAGTGCTTAACACTGTCCCTGAATCCTAGTACAGTCATGAGTCTCTTGCATTAGTCCGTGATTTTGTCATTGTGCAAACATCAAAGAGTGTACTTACACAAACCTAGGGACTATAGCCTACTACACACCTAGGCTATATGGTACAGCCTACTGCTTCCGGGCTACAAACCTGTACAGCACATTATTGCACTATACTAGGCAATTGTAAGGCAATGGTAAGTATTTGTGTATCTACACAGATCTAAACATTTAAAAGGTACCATAAACATATGGTATTATAATCTTATGGGACCATCGTCATATATATCATCTATTGTTAACCAAACCTTTGTTATGCAAAGCATGACTGTACTGTTCTCTCTGCCCATTGTGACCCAGCTGTTGAGACTAAGTTGTAAGTGTATAAAACTACATGTTATTGAAGAGGAGAAATTTTTCCTCCACTCTCTTGGGTTTAGTCGGTGGGGGCTTGTGAATTTAACTGACACAAGACAGACCAATAGTAGAAAAGAAATACAAATGCATTAACTTTTTAAAATTTTACGTTCCTGGGAATTCACAGAAAAGAAGTGAAACTCAAAGGAGTGGTTAGACTAGGGAGCTTATATATCCTTCTTAACAAAGGAAAGAGGGTTTGGACTTCAAGGACAATGAATTAACTGAAAGTGACTAGGAAATGTATGAGAGAACTAGTGAAAAATAAGGGTTATTTTAGTAAGGTTTGTTTATGCAGACTTGGTGCCAGTTCTCCATCACCGGCAATAATGGTCATGTTCCTCATCCTGGTTCAGGAGAGGGGAACTTATACCACCTTCACCGGGGGAAACTCATGCCCTGCTTTTAGGCAGATAAAGGGAGAGCGGAGACCTCTTCCTGTATATGTTGATCTTTAACTGCCTTCAGCTCAAAATAATCCTTAAGCTAAAGAGGTGCATTTTGAGGTGGCATATCCTGATCTCCTTCAACATAAAGACTAGCTAATATGTGTTGATGGTGAAACTGATGGCCTAATTTCACAAGCGCCTCACACTGACCCACCAGGCCATCTGTTCACCAGTATGTGAAGCAGGTCATAATGAAGGAAAAAGGTTTGAAAACGACAGTGATCTAGGGGAACTTGGTACAACTTTTCAGTAAACTTTTTGGCATGTATATTGCATGAGTGGAGGCTATGGGTAGTAGGAGTTGAGGGATGTCTGCAGCTGTCTGTAACTGACTGATACTGGTGTAGTGGGAGGACCACTCGACTGGGTGGGATGATGGCATGGTGCACCTTTGATAGGCATTACACTTCTCTGAGCCTCACTTCCCTCACCCATCACATAGGCATCCCATTAGGTTGGTGCAAAAGTAATTGTGGTTTTTGCCATTACTTTTCATGTCAAAACCGCAATCATTTTTGCACCAACCTAATAATACCTTCTACAAAGCACTGTGAGGGTTAAATAAAGTAGTGCTGGCAAAAAGAAAACTAAGAAACACAGGATCATTCTTACAGTTTCCTCACTGCATTCTTTTACCCAAATCATTTTTCAGGGATTCCTGAAACATGAATTTAAAGATTACCAATAAGTAGGCTGTAAATCTCCCGTGCTTAGTAACTAACTCCAAGAGTAACTGGGAAAGCTTTGCTTTATTTATTTTTGTGTTTTGGAATTTTATTTATGTGTTTTGTTTTGCTTTGTTTTTAGGAAGACCGGGAAGAAGAAGGGGAGAGGAAATATTTACAGACAGCAAATAGGCTTTTCCTGAGAAATCTGTGGTGACCAGGGAAGCAGTGAGACAAATGCCCAAGTTTCATTCCTGTCTCATTCCTCCTGGGTTTAATTCCCAGTGAGGAGTTTAGGACTCAGGCCAACCTGAGCCACAAGCCAGGCTCACTCAGGACTATTTATAGAGCTGGGCTGTTGGGTAGCTCTCATTCTACATGGATATTTCCAGCTCTTTCTGATTCAAAACAGCTCTTGACAGCCCTGGCCCATAACAGTGTGTGTTTAAGTGCTTTTACATATCAATATCCTGGGTCTCACTGGATGCATAAATTAAAACAACGTTAGTCATTCTGGTTTATTCCATTGAGTAAAATAAATTAGTCAGTAGCAACCATGCATTGTTCTCCTTTGTATTATAAGGAGAAATATTTAGCTCGTTGTCGCTGACTTAGCCTTTTCCACCTCCTAGAAAGATAAAAACCCATCTGTAACAATAGCTTCAACTGTACTTGTTTTAAGCATGTTCTAAGATTTCTCCTCTCCCTTAAAAAGGATTCTGAGATTACAGTGTCTCCTCTCTCCAATTTAGATGGCATTATGAATTATGGATATACCATCCGCTGAGGCCCCCAGTCACTGATATTGAACAGTTTTGATGAAATACTGCTACCAGTTTAAATCGTTTTTCAGAGACTCAAATAGACTATTGATAAAGCAGCTCCAGCTGCCAGACCCACCCCCTGGTAAGGAGTGTGTCTTTATTTGGTGAGAAAGTGTGGGCTTGCTAGGCTAGCCTTGAATTGTCACCAAAAGTGAAAAAGGGAATAGAGATAGAGACCTCATGGGACTAAGGATGAGAGGCCCTTAAATCCTCTTTTTAGGGGCTTATCTTGCACAAGGATGAATTGACTGGGGAAGAGTGGTACTTATTCTCAGTGTTTTCCTTCTGGCTACATGACATAAAAATCTACACTAATATCAATTTTCGTGGGTAACTGGTGACCCAAGTGACACCCAAATGAATTTCTTAGTAGTAAGAATGTATCATATTGAAAAACAGCTTTTCAAAAGAGTGGCCTAGAACCTCATAGGCTTTAAACAATTATTTGTTATAGTGTAAGGGGTCACCACAATATCAGGCCACACTACATACTTGCTATTCTATTTTTCTAAATTTATATGTAAACTTGAAACCCAAAACCTGAGAGTAGAAGTCAACTGAGTCATGGAGTCCCAAGATTTCCTTCATCTCTTCCTCATATTTTTTCTTTTCTTATTTGTTTTCCTTTTCAAATTACAAAACTGATATATGTCATGCAGAAAATTTGGAAAACACTATAATCCACACTCAGAGGTAACTATTATTAACTGATATGGTTTGGATCTGTGACCCCATCCAAATCTCATGTTGAAATGTAATCTCCATTGCTGGAAGTGGGCCTGATGGGAGGTGATTTGATCATGGAGTGATTTTCTCATAAATGGTTTAGCACCATCTCCTTGGTGCTGTTCTTGTGATAGTGAGTTCTCGTGAGATCTGGTTGTTTAAAAGTGTGTGGCACCTCTCCCATCTCTCATCCTCCTTCTTGGGCCATGTGAAGTAACTTGTTCCCCTTATGCCTCGTGCCATGATTGGAAGCTTCCTGAGGCCTCCGCAGAAACAGAAGCCACCAAGCTTCCTGTACAGCCTGCAGAATCATGAGCCAATTAAACCTCTCTCCTTTATAAATTACCCAGTCTCAGGCATTTCCTTACAGTGATGTGAGAACAGACTAATACATTTACATTGTATGTCCTTCTAGTCTTTTTTCTTTGCCCATATATGCAGATATACAGTTATACATATATGTGCATTTTTTTACAAAACTGATGACATACTCTATATTTTATTTTATTTTATATATAACTTTGTCACTTAGTAAATTATTTTGTAAACATTTTCCTAAGGTGATACATTTGATTTCTAATGGCTATATAATAGTCCATCACATGGGTGTACCATAACTTACTTAACAAATCCACTATATCAATATGTTAGGTGGTGTCACTATTATAAAAATTCTATGATGAACATCCTTTTGCATATATATTTGGCTGTAACTCTGCTAATTTCTTTAGGATGAGTTCCATAAGGCATACTTTTAAAGCTTTAGTCATAGTATCATCAGGAAAAGATGTAGCAGCTAACCCTCCCTCAACTATGTATTAAAGGGCCTGTTTTGCCAACATTCCCATACATGGATATTGTAATTTTTAAATGACAACTTGTCAGTTTGATACCAAAAAGTAAAAATGGAAATAATACCTCATTGCCTTCACTTTCACTTTTTGTTTCTTAAACAGACTCTATTGTATATACTATTTATTAATATTTTTTCTTTTGTGACTAGTTCATTTGTATTATATGCCATTTTTATACTGATCTGTTTATATGTTTTTCACAGATTTGCAGGAGCTCTTCATAAAAAAAAATCAGAATGACGTCAGCAAGAGGGCTGAATAGGGACAGTTGGCACTCATCTCTGCCAAGAAAAAGGACCAAGGCAATGAATAAACAGCTAAGATATGACTGAAGTGTAGAAGAGACAGCACTGGAGTGCAGTGAGTGTGGAGGCACCTCCATGCAGCCCCATCTCTTTCACCCAGATCAAGTTGGTCCAGAGACAGGAGGTAGTTCTCCTTGCAGGGAAAGGGTAAGCAGAAGTACGCCACCAGCCCCCGTTGCCACTGCAAACACTTACGGTTCTTACAACAGGAGAAACCCACAGTCCACACAAGCCCTGAGCCCAGTTTGGAGAGCTGCCAAGGTGTGCACTCTACACACGCCATCCAACCCCTATGAGCCAAGCTACAGCAACATGGTTCCATGTTCAGACCAGAGCCACCTCTGGAACGTGCCCTCCCTGGGGGCCAGTAGCTACTGTACCTGTCCAACACTAGGCTTCATCTTCATTACACCAAGCCCACATGGGTGGCTGAATTCCACAACCCCAGCCTAAGCCGATCATCAGCTGAGTCTCTGATCCTACACACTAGGGAACAAACCCATACACGTACATTTCCAGCTAGAGAAATAGTCTGCCAGTCCCACCCAGGGCAAACCCACCCTTGAGCTAGCCAAACCACTGTGTGTCCTCCCCTGAGTAGGAGAAGTCCGTGAGTTATCAAGAAGCTGATATGCCCCCAAAGCCAGTGGTGTAGCTCCGTGCTTGTGCTCAGGGCCTGAGAAACAGCCCAGTGGCATCCACCTGTCCCCCTTGGACACATCTCTGGCCTGCCCAAAGGCCTCATGCCCACATCTCAGGCTTGAGAAACAACACATGCAGGCCATGCCCAGAAGACATGTTCCCAGGACAGTTGAGCAGCTGTGCACCTGTGTCCCAGGCCAGAGAAATAGCCCCATGGGCTGTGCCTCACAGGCATGCCCCAAGGTTGACTGAGCAGCTGTGCACCCTCATCCCAGGCCTGAGAAACATCCCATGGGCCAGCCTCAACAGACATGCATCCAGGCTAGCTAAGAAGCTATGCAGCCATGTACTGGGCCTGAGAAACAGTTCCACAGGCTTTCCCTGGCAGACACACTCTCAGGCTGACCAAGCAACCACATGCCCATGACCCCAGCCAGTGTAATAGCCCCATGGTCCCAACCCCAGCAAGCCAGACCCCAAGTTGGCTGACCCACTATGTGCACACATGTGCCCCTAACCTGAGAAACAGTACAGTGACCCAGTGAGCTCACCCCCAACAAAGCCACACCACCACCATCACAAACTCTCTCAGCCTAAGCCACTGAGACACTCACAAACATCGCTAGTGTGGATTGCAGTTGAAGAAACTACACAGAGACTACACTACTGTGTCCACCTAGAACCAAAGTCAACACACTCCAACCAACACCCAAGACCCATATATATGAATAAGTCTTTCCCTATGAAACCTACTCCATAAAATTGGAAGAGGCGACTATTCCACCAGATGTATAGAAATCAACTTAAAAACACATCAAACACGAAAAAGCAAAGAAATATCATGCTTCCAAAGGAACACAATAATTATTCCATAGCAGACCCAATCATAAGGAAATACACAAAATGCTAGAAAAGGAATTCAAAATAATAATCTTAAGGAAACTAAGTGAGATACAAGATAATACAGATAGACAATTCAATGAAATCAGGAAAACAATTTATTATTTGAGAAATGCAACAAAGAGACAGATTTAAAAAAAAAACAAAAACAGAAATCCTAAAGCTACAGAGTTCAATAAATGAAATTTTAAAACACAACTGAGAGCTCAAACCACAGCCCAGAGCAAGCAGAAAAAAAAAAATTCTGGACTTGAAGACAGATCTTTTGAAATAACAACAACAACAAAAATTAAGAATAAAAAAGAATGAAGGAAGCCTACAGGATTTATGGGACCTCATTAAGCAAATAAATATTCACATTATCAGTGTTCCAGAAGAAGAAGAGAAGGGAACAGATATAGAAGACATATTTAATGAAATAACAACTATAAACTTCCCAAGTCTTGAGAGGGATATGGACATCTAGATGCAGGAAGTTCAACAAACTCCAAATGGATTCAACCCAAACAGATTCTCTTCAAGGGACATTATAGTCAAACTGCCAGAAGTCAAAGACAGAAAGAATTCTGAAAACAGCCAGAGAAAAACATGAAGTCACACATAAGGGAATTTCCATTAGACTAACAGTGGATTTATCAGCAGAAACTTTATAGGACAGGAGAGAATTAGATTATATATTCAAAGTACTGATTTTAAAAAAATAATAAAATAAAAATTAAAAAAAAACCTTATAGCCAAGAATATTATACCCAGCAAAGCTATCCTTCAAAAATGAAAGAGAAAATCTTTCACAGACAAGCAAAACCTAGGGGAATTCATCACCACTAGACTGACCTTACAAGAAATACTCAAGGCAATCTCACATTTGGATATGAAAAGATAATAACCACCATCATGAAAAAACAAAACTATAAAACTGACTGGTGGAGATGATACACAAAGGAGGAAATGGAAGGAATCAATCCTTATCATTACAGAAAACTGCCCAACCACAAAAAAAAATAAAAAAGGAAGTAAGGAATAAACATTGCACACAACAACCAGAAAACAATCAATAAAATGAAAGGAGTATGCCCTCACCTATCAAATAATAACCTCAAATTTGAACAGACTAAATTTCCCATTCAAAAGATGTAGAGCAGCTGAATAGATTTTTTTTAAAAGGCCCAATTATATTCTGTCTAGAAGAAACTCACCTTACCCATAAAGACACACATAGACTGAAACGGACAGTATGGAAAGAGATATTCTACGCAAACAGAAACCAAAAGTTAGCTGGAGTAACTATGCTTGTATCAGACAAAACAGATTTCAAGTCAAAAGCTGTAAAGAGACAAAGAATGACATTATATAATAATAAAGGGATCAATTCAGCAAAAGAATATAACAATTGTAAGTATATATGCACCCAACACTGAAGCCCCCAGATATCTAAAGCAAATATTAGATTTAAAGGGAGAGATAGTTCCTAATACAATAATAGCTGGGGACATTAACATCCCTCTCTCAATGTTGAACAGATCACCTAGACAAAAAAATCAACAAACAATTGTGGGATTTAAACTATACCATAGAGCAAATGGACCTAACAGACATTTACAGAACATTTCACCCAACAGCTGCAAATACACATTCTTTCCTCAGCACATGGAACATTCTCCAGGATTGACCATATGTTAGGACACAAAACAAGTCTCAAGAACTTTTTTTAATTCAAACCATATCAAGTATCTTATCTGACCACAGTGCAACAAAAGCAGAAATAAGTACTAAGAGGAACATTTAAAACTACACATATATATGGAAATCAAGCAACATGCTCCTGAATGACCAATGGGAGAAGAAAAAAATTAAGAATAAAATTTAAACGCCTGTAATCCCAGCACTTTGGGAGGCCGAGGCAGGTGGATCATAAGGTCAGGAGATCGAGACCACTCTGGCTAACATGGTGAAATCCCGACTCTACTAAAAATACAAAAAATTAGCCGGGCGTGGTGGCAGGTGCCTGTAGTCCCAGCTACTCAGGAGGCTGAGGCAGGAGAATGGTGTGAACCTGGGAGGCAGAACTTGCAGTGAGCCAAGATCTCGCCACTGCACTCCAGCCTGGGCAATAGTGTGGGACTCTATCTTAAAAAAATAAAATAAAATAAATTTTAAAATTCCTGAAACAAATGAAAATAGAAACACAACATACCAAAACCTGTGGGATAAAGCAAAAGCAGTATTAAAAAGCAAGATTATAGCAATAAATGCCTACATCAAAAAACTAGAAAGGGCTGGGCACGGTGGCTCACATCTGTAATCCCAGCACTTTGGGAGGCCCAGGCAGGCAGATCACGAGGTCAGGAAATCGAGACCATCCTGGCGAACAAAGTGAAACCCCGTCTCTACTAAAAATACAAAAAATTAGCCGGGCGTGGTAGCAGGCACCTGTAGTCCCAGCTACTCGGGAGGCTGAGGCAGGAGAATGGCATGAACCAGGGAGGCAGAGCTTGCAGTGAGCCGAGATCGCACCACTGCACTCTAGCCTGGGCGACAGAGCCCGGGCAGAGACTCTGTATCAAAAAAATAAATAAAACAAAACAAAACTAGAAAGGTGAAGGCATGGTGGCACATGCTTGTAATCCCAGAATTTTGGGAGGCCAAGGCAGGCAGATTGCTTGAGCTCAGGAGTTTAATCCAGCCTGGGCAACATAGCAAGACCTTGTCTCTACAAAAAATGCACAAATTAACCGGGTGTGTTGGCATGTGCCTGTAGTCCCAGCTACTTGGGAAGCTGAGGTGGGAGGATCACTTGAGCTCAGGAGGTTGAGGCTGCAGTGAGCCAAGGTCATGCCACTGCACTCCAGCCCAGGAAACTGAATGAGACTGTCTCAAGGGAAAAAAAAAAAAAAAAAAAAAAAAACTAGAAAGATTTCAAGTAACAACTTAACAATACTTCTAAGGACTAGAAAAGCAAGAACACACCAAACTCAAAATTAGTAGAAGAAAAGAATAATAATTAAAGCAGAACTAAACAAAATTAAGAATTAATAAAATAAAAAGGATTAACAAAACAAAAGTTGGTTTTTTTGAAGATGAACAAAATCAATAAGCCACTTGCTAGACTAACAAAAAGAAATAGAGAAGATTGAAATAAAATCAGAAATGGAAAAAGAGGCATTACAATGATACCACAGAAATAAAAAAGATCATCAGAGACTATTATGAACAAATATACACTAACAAACTAGAACCCCTGAAGGAAATGAATAAATTCGTAGAAGCATACAACCGATTAAGATTGAATCAGAAAGAAACAAAATATCTGAACAGAGTGGTAATGAAATATATGATTAAATCAGTAACAAAAAGTCTCCTTATAAAGAAAAATCCGGGACCAGGTGGCTTCACCACTGAATTCTAACAAACCTTTAAAGAATAATTAATATTAATTCTTCTCAAAGTATTCCAAAAAAGTGAAGTAGATAAAATTCTTCCTAACTCATCCTACAAGGTCAGCATAACCCTGATACCAAAGCCAGTCAAGGACACAAGAAAAGAAATTACAGGCCAATATCCTGATTAACATAAATGAAAAATCTTCAACAAAATATCAGCAATCCAAATCCAACAATACATCAAAAAATTACATCATCATCAAATGAGATTTATCCCAGGAATTCAAAGATGGTTCAACACATACAAATCAATAAATGTGATGCATCGCATAAAAAGAACACAAGATAAAAACCATATGATCATCTCAATAGACACAGAAAAAGCATTTGATAAAATTTAATAATACTTCATAATAAAAACTCTCAATAAGTTAGATATAGAAGGAAAGTATCTCAAAATAACAAAGGTAATAAATGACAAACCCACAGACAACATCATACTGACTGGGAAAAAACTGAAAGCTTTTCCTCTAAAAACTGGAACAAGACAAAGATGCCTACTCTCTTCACTCTTATTCAACATAGTACTGGAAGTCCTAGCCAGAGCAAACAAGCAACAGAAAGAAATAAAGCATATCCAGATAGGAAAAGAGAATGTTAAACTGTCCCTGTTTGCAGAAGACAAGATCTTAAATCTAAAGCCTCTACCAAAAAACTCTTAGAATTCATAAACAAACTCAGTGAAGTTGCAGGGTACAAAATCAACATACAAAAATCAGTAACATTTCTATATGACAACAGCTAACAACGTGAAAAAGAAACCAAGAAAATACTCCCATTTGTAATAGCTACAAATAAAATACCTAGGAATTAACTTAACAAAAGAAGTGAAAGATTTCTACAATGAAAACTATAAAACACTGATGAAAGAAATTGAAGAGGACACCAAAAAATGAAAAAATATTCCATGTTCATGGATGGGAAGAATCAACATTGTTAAAAGGTCCATACTACCCAAAGCAATCAACAGATTCAATGCCCCTATCATACCAATGACACTCTTCACAGAAATAGAAAAAACAATGCTAAAATTTATATGGAACCACAAAAGACCCAGAATACCCAAAGCTATCCTAAGCAAAAAGAATAAAACTGGAAGAATCATATTTACCTGACTTCAAATTATACTACAGAGCTATAGTAATCAAGAGAGCATAGTACTGTCATAAAAACAGACACATAGACCAATGGAATAGATAGAGAATTCAAAAATAAATCCACACACCTACAGTGAATTCATTTTTGACAAAGGTGCCAAGAACATACACAGCACAAAAGACAGTCTCTTCCATAAATAGTGCTGGGAAAACTAGATATTCATATGCAAAATAATGGAAACTGGACCCCTATCTATTGCCTTATCCAAAAATAAAATCAAAATGGATTGAAGACTTAAATCTAAGACCTCAAATTTTGAAACTACTACAAGAAAACATGGGGGAAAATCTCCAGGACATTAATCTGGGCAAAAATTTATTGAGCATTATGCAACAAGCACAGGCAACCAAAGCAAACATGGACAAATGGGATCACATCAAGTTAAAAAGCTTCTGCAGAGCAAAGGATACAATTAGCAAAGTAAACAGATAACCCACAGAATAGGAGAAAATATTTGCAAACTACCCATCTGACAAGGGATTAATATCCAAAATATATAAGGAGCTCAAACAACTCTATGGAAAAAATCTAATAATCCAATTAAAAATTGGCAAAAGATCTGAATAGAAATTTCTCTAAAGAAGACATACAAATTGTAAACAGGTATTTAAAAAGGTATTCAACATTATTGATCATCAGAGAAATGCAAATCAAAACTATAATGAGATATCATGTCACCCCAGTTAAAATGGCTTTTATCCAATAGACAGGCAATAACAAATGCTGGTGAGGATGTAGAGAAATGGGAACCCTTGTACACTGTAGATGTGAATGTAAATTAATACAAACACTATGGAGAACAATTTGGAGGTTCCTCAAAAAACTAAAAATTGATCTACCATATGATCCAGCAATACCCCAGCTGGGTATATGCCCAAAAGAAAGAAAATCAGTGTATCAAAGAGATATCTGCACTCCTACATTTGTTGCAGCATTGTTTACAATAGCTAAGATTTGGAAGCAACCTAACTGTCCATCAACAGATGAATGGATAAAGAAAATGTGGTACATATACACAATGGAGTACTATTCAGCCAGAAAAAGGATGAGATCCAGTCATTTGCAACAACATGGATGGAGATCATTATGTTAAGTGAAATAAGCCAGGAACAGAAAGACAAACAACACATGTTCTCACTTATTTGTGGGATTTAAAAATTAAAACAACTGAACTAATGGAGATAGAGAGTAGAAGGATGGTTACCAGAGGCTGAGAAGGGTAGTGGGAGGCTGGGGGATACTGGGTACCAAAAATTCGTTAGAAAGAATGAGACCTACTATTTGATAGCACAACAGGGTGACTAAAGTCAATAATAACTTACTTGTACATTTTTAAATAACTTAAAGCATGTAATTGTATTGTTTGTAACTCAAAGGATAAATGCTTAAGGGGATGGATACCCCATTCTCCATGATGTGCTTATTTCACGTTGAATGCCTGTATCAAAACATCTCATATGTCCATAAATATATACTCCTACTATGTACTCACAAAAATTAAATTTTTTAAAAAATGAATCAAAGATACAAATGTAAGCCCCAAAACTATAAAACTACCAGAAGAAAACAGGAAAAACACTTCAGGACATTGGTCTGGGCAAAGATTTTATGAATAAGACCTCAAAAGCATGGCAATAAAAGCAAAAATAAACAAATGGGATTATATCAAACCAGAAAGCTTCTGCACAACAACAGGAACAATCAACAGAGTGAAAAGACAACCTAAATGGGATAAATTGCGTGCAAACTATGCATCCAACAGATGACTAATATCCAGAATATACAAGGAGCTCAAACTCAACAAAAACAACAAAAATCTGACTTTAAAATGGGCAAATTATCTGAGTAGACATTTCTCAGAAGAAGACATACAAATGGCCAACGAAAATATATAAAAGTGCTCAATATCACTAATCATCAGGGAAATGCAAGTGAAAACTGCAATGAGGGATTATCTCACCCCAGTTAAGATGGCTATAGTCAAAAAGACAAAAAAATAACAAGTGCTGGTGAAGATACAAGGAAAAGAGAACTCTTATACACTGTTGGTGGGAATGTAAATTAGTATAGCCATAGGGAGGAAAGTATAGAGGTCCCTTTAAAAAAAACTATAAATAGAGCTACTGTATAATCTAACAATCCCACTATTGGGCATTTAGCCAAAGGAAGGGAAATCAGAATATTGAAGAGACTTCTGCACCCCTATGTTTACTGCAGCACTATTCACAGTAGGCAAGATATGGACTCAACCTAGGTGTCCAACAACAGATGATACAGAAAATGTGGTATATATACACATGGAATATTATTCAGCCACAAAAAGAAAAGAGTGAAATCCTGTCATTTACAGCAACGTGGATAGAGCTGGAAGACATTAAGTGAAATAAGCCAGGAAAGGAAAGAAACATCGCATGTCCTCACTCATATGTGGAAGCTGAAAACGTTGATCTCATAGAAGTAAAAAGTAGACCAGAGGATACCAGAGGCTGGGAAAGGGAAGGGGAAAGGGACAGTGTGTTTCTTTTTTAAAGGATACAAAATTTACATCTAGATAGCAGAATAAATTCTAAAGTTCTATAACACTGCAGAATGACTGTAGTTAACCTTAATGTATTACATGCTTTCAAATAGCTGGAAGGAGGAATGTTCCCAACACAAAGAAGTGACAAATGTTTGTGATTGTGGATATGCTAATTACCCTAATCTGATCACTCCACATTATATGTACTGAAACAGCACTAGGTACTCCATAAATATGAACAGTTATTACATGTCAATTAAAAATAAAAAATCTTCTACACAAATATCAGTGTTTTGTCTATAATTTATTTTATAAATGTGTTTCCCAATTTCTGTTTTGTTCGTGACGTTTTACGACACCAAACATTTCTAATCTTTATGTATTTAAATCTACTGTTCTTGTTCCTTGTTTTCTGCCTTACATAGTCTTTTCTCTTCCTCACCTCAAGATTATATAATATTTATATAATTTTACCTTTTCTCACTGTTTCATATTTATATGCTTAATTCTTAAACAGTTAAGAATTTATTTTGGAGTAAGTCATGGGATAGGAAAGCTAACTTAATTGTTTCCCGGGTGATTAGTCAGTCACTGAAAAGTCATTCACGGGACTGTCTACCTTTTCCTCTGATTTGAAATGGAAACTTTGTTACATACTAACTTTTAAATACATATGTAAGGTCTATTTATAGACTTTTAAAGTTTTCCTACTTTTTTCTTTTTGTGTATCCACCAGTAAAAATATTTAAACCATGTTGACATTATAAATGTGTTCTGACATCTGGTGATAATAGGTACCCCATACTTCTTATTTTAACATTTGTTATTACTGTTCTCATCGTTTATTCTCCCAGATAAACTGGGGGATCATTTTTCGGTTACAAAAATATGTTTGAATTTTGATTGGAACTGTGTAATAAATTTTTTAATTAATTGTGGAAGAATTGCTATCTCTCCAATAGTGATACTCACCATCCAGAAATAGTACCCCATTTGTCTCAGCTGCTCTCAAATGTCTGCAGCTTCCCTTATAAAAATATTTTGGCCTTTGTGAGGTTTTCTCTCCCCATTTATTTTATATTTTAGATGGCTATTGCAATGGATAAGGAAACTGTTGATTTGGCCATTTTACTGAATTCTCTTTTTAATTTTACATAGTTATCCATTGATTTTTTTTTTATTTTTTCCAGGTGGCCAACTACATAACCCATAAATAATGATAATTTTGTACCTTCTTTTCCAGTATTTGACCGCACGTATTTTTTCATATCTAATTGTTTTTTATAATTTCCAGAATAATGTTGAATAATAATGGTTAGCTTTCTTGCTTCTTTTTAAGTTTTCATAGGAATAATAAGAGCTAATTTTTTTTTTTTTTTTTTTTTTTTAGTTGAGATACGGTTTCACTGTGTTGGCCAGGTTGATCTCAAACTTCTGACCTCAAGTGATTCTCCCGCCTTGGCCTCCCAGAGTGCTGGGATTACAGGCGTGAGCCACTGTGCCTGGCCTGATAATAGCTAATATTCTTTAGGGGTTTATGTGAGGCACTGTTCTGAGCAACTTAGTGACTCGCCTATTTAATCCACCCAACAGCTCTTTGAGGTAGGTACTATTAATATTCCCATTTTACAGAAAGAGAAACTGAGACACAGAGATGCTGAGTAACTTGCCCAAGGTCATACTGTAAGTAACTGACAGAGCCAAGATTTCAATCAAGGCATTCTGATGAGTAGGTTGGTGATGATGACCCGATAACTCTCTCTAGCCATGGATTGAATCCTTAGCAGCACCTTTAGTTCTCATACCGCTAATGCCAGCCTGCAGAGAACAGCCACCACTGGGCTCCCCAGTGCCAGTGAGGATGATGAGATTCCAAAAGAGCTAAAGCCAGATAGCAACACTTAACCACCAGCAGCAAGGGTGGGGCATTACTACCATAATGGGCAGCAAGGTCACAATGGAAGTTGGGGCAGCTATGGTGTTCCCAAGACAAGATAGATGGTCAACCAACAAGTGTACTGCTTGAGACATAAGATCACAAGAGGTTAAAAGTGGATGAGCAGAAAGTTGACATGAGCTCCCCAGTGGAAAGTCATGAGGACTCACCCAGTTTCCAGACCTGAGCCAATTCTCAGACCTAGAACTGACCAATTGAAGGAGTGCCTGAGTGCCCTTGTGGAGAACTCTGTAGCATCACAGCAAGTGTCCTCAGTCATGATTCTACGAGTCCTTCCCAAAACAACAGAGTCATTTACCTGAGTAATCGCACACTGGAGCAAGAAGAATATCCGCATGATTTTTCAAGGGCTCTTGGATACAGGACCTAAGTTGACACTGACTTGGGGACCCAAAACACAAGCAGGGCATCCCTGTTATAGAGAGGACATTGGAGGTCAGGTGATAAGTGGAGTCTGTCTTATTATACACTCCATGTGTTTGTAGACCCACCCTGTGATCATTTCTCTAGTACTTGAGTACATAATCTGGACCAATATGGACTGGTAGAAATTTGTATTGGTTGCCTGATCTCTGGAATAAAAGCCCTGTAATAGTTTTTAAGCTATTGTCTCTCGGCTTCAACCCACCCCTACCTCTTCCACCTCCCACACACACACTTCTATGTTCTGCTTTGTGATGCTGGGACTGGGGCTCTGCAAGCCACATTTCTGCTTTGCCAGCTGGCTCTACATTCAGCTCTTCCAATACGGGAAACTTGAGGAATAAAAAGACGTGTGCTTCGTGTTCCTGTCGCAGCACCTCAGTCTCACTGCTCCCCTTGGCATTCGCAGTCACAGCATGCATTCAGTTTGCAAGATTTCCAACACTGGCAGGACCAGTCTCACTGTGGTCCCCAGAAACACTAGCACAGCTGACCAGGACCTTTTCCTCAGAGTTCTGGGTCACAGCCCCAGGGGATGCCTCCTCTGAGTTCAGAGTCATCAACATAAGCTGAGTAGTGGCCCCCTTTCAGAGGTCTGAGATTCAGCTCCTCTGCAAGCTTTTACCTATCAATAATTCCAATTTCTTCCCTTGTTCCCCCGGGTCTAAGAGTGGTAGCTGAGATATCTTAGTGTTCTCTCTTTGCCTTTCCAGTTTTTTAATAACTACTTAATAATTCCTTACATTAAGTCTTTTCTGTTAAAATAACATGTGTGGTGTCTCTTGACTGAGATATTATAGGAAAAGCCTGGTGAAAACCTTGAAATTGCCCCCCTGTGCCCTGACAAGAAAATGAGAAGCAATGCTCCAGCACAGGAAGAATGGCAGAGATTGGGGTTACCCTCAGAGACACGAAGGAGGCTAGGATGGTGGTCCCATCGTATCCCCATTTAGTGCACCAGTCTGTCTTCTAGAAAAAGCCAGTTGGGTCATGCATTTTACGGTGGAATATCATGACCAAGTATTAACCCCAACCACAACTGCTGTTTCAGATGCAGTATTTTTACTACAACAGATCAACATGGTCTCTGGTACTTGGTGTAACACTATTAAATTGGAGAATGCATTCTCTTCAATCCCTACTAGAAAGGAGCATCAAAAGCAATTTGCTGTCACTTAGAACAGACAGATACATACATTCACTGTCATGCCCTCATGGTTAGATTACAATAAAGCTTAACAGGATTGGGATCATCAGGATATTCTGTAGGCAATCTCAAGGTTTCACTGTGCTGGCAACATCATTTAACCGTGCCTAGGGGACAGGAAGTGGTAAGCATTCTGGTCAGATACATCTGGATCAGAGAGTGGAAGAGGAAGCTTACACACAATCAAGGGTTTTGCTGTGGTCAGTGAAGCTTTCAGGGGCCCTGTGGTTTGAGACATGCCAGGTCACTCCTCCAAGGGACGAACAAATTTGTGCACTTTGTACCTCCTACCACTAAGAAAGTGGTACAATGCCCAATGGACCTCTTCAAATTTTGGAGACCACATCCACCACACTTGTGAATACTGTTCCAACTCATTTAGTAGTGAGTCAGAAGGCTTCTAGTTTTGAGTGGGTGTTATGGGCCAAATGCGTCCCTACAAAATGTATCCATCAAAACCCTAACCTCCAGTACCTCAGAATGCGAGTATATTTGGAGATAGGGCCTTTAAGAGATGAATTAATTAAAATAATGTCATTAAAATGGGTTCTAATCCAATCTGACTAGTGTTCTTATAAGAAGAGGAAACCTGGACACACGAGGAAGTGCCAAGAAGCTCACGCACAGAGGAAAGGCCCTCAGAGGGCACAGCAAGAAGGCGGGCCATCTGCAAGCCAGGGAGAGGCCTCCAAAGAGACCAGACCTGCTGACACCTGGACCTGAGACTGTCCAGCCTCCGGAACTGGACAGGTTTTTGTTGTTTAAGCTACCCAATGTGTGGTATTTTGTATGGCACCCCAAGCAAACTAATACAGTAGGCCTGGAGCAAGTGAGGGCACTGGAACTGGTCCAGATTGTGGCACAAGCAACTCTAGAGTTTAGCTCTGTGACCCAGAAGATTCCATGCTGCTAGACTCTCTAGAACTTTCGACAAGTCTCAACAGGAGAACCACAATAAGAGCCCCAGAGGTCTAGAGCAAGCCCATGCCACCCACAAAAGGCAGCTCTTCATTCAGAAAGCAGCTCCTGAGTGCTGCTGTGGCCATGAAGTGACTGAGTACCTGAGCTTGGGACATCAAGTGACTGTGCAACCAGTACTGCCTTCTATGACATGGATACTATCAGACCTGCCAGGACATAGGATTGCACAGAGAAAAAAAAAAAAAAGAAAAAAATCCATCCTCATCTGGGACTTAGACCTCTCAGAGACAAAGGTCTGAGTTATTCCACGAGGTAAGCAATCTAAACCAATAGAAATGCTGGCCAAGGGGGAGGAGGGTCTAAAAAGGGTAGAATAGAAGAGAGCTGATCAATGAACATCATGGGAAAGACTACAGCAGTAGACAGTGAGAACCTGGCCCACTAATGCTCAAGTTGTCTTTTTTTTTTTTTAATGTTTCTTTGTGACCTTGAAGAAGCGGTGATAGGATAGAGTAAGCCTAACACAGGACACAGATGGATCTGAGTGGAACAAGGTCTTGACTGCAGTTGACACTGTCAGTGCCCCACCCAGATCCCCTCACCCTTAACACTTCAGAGCACACCAACCTTCTACCTGTCGGCACCTAGATTCATTTTCCTGGGGGTTTCCTCTGACCTACAGAGCCACTCTGCTTCCGTGCACAGCAGGCCCAGATGTGCCAGGGAAATTACACCATGGCCCCAGGAGCAACCTTTGATTAATAACTGATGGAAACTGGAGTATAAATATCCCAGTTCCCTCACTTCCTAGGTGGGATAACTCCAAGGCCTATGTTTTACATTACCACTCAGTGTTCCTCAGAGAGATTAAACTCTGGTTACCATAGCAGTAACTTGTTTTGTAAGAACCATTACTTGCTGCCCTCTCCCCCAGGGTCATTTCTTCCCTACCACACCTGTTGTGATCCTTCCTCCATCCTCCACCCCCCAAAAAGTGATTGGCTTTACTGTCTCAATGTCTGCTGCTGGGAAAACCCAAACCAAGGTAAGACACTACTCCTACAAAAATATAGACCATCTCTCTCTCTCTCTCTCCCAAGTCTCACTCCCACCACCCAGACTGGAGTGCAGTGATGTGATCTCAGCTCCCTGCAGCCCAGGCTCAGGCGATCCTCCTACCTCAGGCCCCAAGTAGCTGGGACTACAGGCATGTGCCACCACACCCAGCTAATTTTTTTGTATTTTAGTCTCCCCATGCTGGGAGACCTTAACCTTGCCCAGGCTGGTCTCAAACTCCTGGACTCCAGGGATCCATCCACCTTGGCCTCCCAAATTGCTGGGATTACAGGTGTGAGCCATCACGCGTGGCCCAAAATATAAACAATCTCTAATCAACAACACACTCCTAATTCCTTCCCACTGTTGTCTGGGATTGCTCCCTCTTATACATGCAGAAAAATGAGGTAATGGGCTGTGGAAGTGATGGGAAAAGAGTACTTGGCCACTTGAAGGGTAAACACCTGCAAAATAAGGCGGCTACACTATATTCTGATGGACACAAACCTTGGGTCTCTGCCTAAGGGAGTAAAGAACAGAGAAGGTCTAGACTCTACATTTTTCATGTGTCACTCTTGTGTGACCTAAAACCTGGGTGTGCCATAAGGCATTCCTTAAATCTCCTCCATTTGTCTCTCATATGATGAGCAGAGATTCCTTCAAAAATCTGGCATGTGTCATCCATTTTTACTCTTTTTAAGGCATCATTTCCATATTTTCTCTGTCTTCATTTTCTGTGCTGTTGTAGATATTTTAATGAAAGTTGAATGAGATTGCATGGTGGAGGATGCTGGCCATATGATATTTTGATCTGAACAACTGCAGCATTCCTTCTCATGAAGTGGTGAAATGATAAAATGGAAGATGGAGTTGCAGAGGTTCATGAAGACCTTCGTCCTGGAATAAGGCATTCTTTCCAAAGAAAGCCACGGTAGAGATGTACTGTCAACAAGAATAAGCTACATTGTGTAAAGTACTGGAAATTCAAGTCCTCATTAGCATGGTTCCTCAATGATTCCTAAGAAAATTATTCATGAGCTTGGGGAGACATAGAAAAAGAGATTAAAAATAGAGTGAGTACACACGTGAGAGAGAGAGAAGAAAAAGAGAATGACGGGGTCTCCATTTCAAAGAGGATGTAAGTCATATTTATTTCCCCAGAGACCTAATAAACTGGTCATTCAATAATGCTTGGAATACTTTGGGAAGAATTAAGAAACAATTTCATTTTATAGTCAGCATTCCCAACTATTTCATTCCGCAAGTGACATGTTAACGGCCAATCACAATTTTGCAGTAAATTCTGGAAGAGTAGAGGTTATTTTCATTTTGGACTGGGTCATGATTTGAGTGATTTTTCATTGGTTAAGTTCGATTATTATCTGGGTGACACCTCTTGTAATAATAACCTTGCTTTGCTCCACATCTTGTCATATTTATCTTTCCTGACCAGCTGCCATTCACACTCTGACCTGTGATAGTAGCTAGTCTGCCCTGACCTTTGCAGCTGCAAAAGGGGCTAATGAGCTACCAGTTCATACCTATCCTAATTAGCTATCTTTAACAACTGTAGGAAAGAGTCAGTTCTTTGTGATCTTTCTAGTACAAAGATTGAAATAAAGTTAAACTAAACTGGAAGCAAAAAAAATTCACCTTGGAAAATCCAGGGAGCTTTTCAGTCAAACTGAAATCCCATTTTAGCACTTCCAAAGGCTCCCAGTGTGACTCCCAACTCTTACTCTGGGGCTGATGATATTGGTTTAAAGATTCAAGCACATATTCAGTGTGCTATACTTAAAAGTACTAGGAAGTGAGGATCATGAGACCGTATAAATGAGCCATGGCTAGCAAATAAGATGCATTACACATTTTAATATAAAACATTTGAGTCACTCAGATACCTAATTTCCCTGAATCCTCCATTTAATACTCTCTAGGGATGTGCTTGAAATTACATCACATCTTATTCAGTAACAAAAATCCCATAAAATAGTGTTTATTTGACTTTAACACGCATTAAGATTACCTAGAGAGGGAATCTCAAGCCCAGCCTGAGATTCTTTTTCTGATGGCAGGCGTGGGACCTGAGAATCTGCATTTAAAATAAATATGGACCAAGCTTATCCCGAATTCTGGCTTTCAAAGTTCCAATGAGAGGATCAGGAAAAATAACTAATGGGTACTAGGCTTAATAACTGGATGATGAAATAATTGGTAAAACAGACCCCCAAGACACAAGTTTACCTATGTAACAAACCTGTACTTGTACCCCTGAACTTAAAATAAAAGTTAAAAAATATACGTATATTTACAAGCGGAATTTTTTAATTGACACATAATACTCGTGCATGCTTATGGGATACATGTGATACTTTGTTACATGCATGGAACTGCAATGATCAAGTCACGGTATTTAAGGTATCCATCACCACAACCATTAATTATTTGTATGTGTTGGGAACATATTGAGTCCTCTCTTCTAGCTATTTTGAAATACATAATACATTATCATTAACTATGGTCACACTACTCTGCTATCGAACATCAGAACTTACTCCTTCTAGCTAGCTAGCTAGCTATCTATCTATCTATCTATCTATTTATATGTTTGTACCTATTAACCAACTTCTCTTCATCTCCCCACCACATACACATACTCTTCCCATACAAGCCAGATTTTGATTGTAGAATTTTTCTAGTCAGTCTGATTTTCTGAGTGGTGAAGTGGAAGGCACTTTGGACTCAGAATAATGGACTTGTATTCAACTCTGGTATGCCTACTATGGAATGCACTAATATATATAGTCTTACTTGGTGAAAGATGAAAAAATTGACAATAAAAAAGTTCCAGTGTCTAAAAGTTGAAACTGAGAACTGTGATAAGACACAAAGCTTCATCGTGATTTAATATCATTATCGAAAGGTCACAGAAATGCAAATAGAGCATCTGAGATGAATGAGATGAGATGAATGAGACAGGTTAATCCAGCCCATAGGCCTATGGCTGTTGAAGCTTTGATCACATTCTTCAACTGGCCCTTTTATATCCAAACTGCTTTCAATGTAAAAATTATCCCGAGGACTAAAAAGGCCAACTAACTCATTGAGCACCTAATTTGCCTAGCACTGTTCTAGTTATCACTGGAAAGTCAAAAGTAGAGGAAGATACTGTCCCTGTCCTCAAGAAAATAAAAGAGATTACATCATCCCCATGAAATCAGAAAACAACGATGAAATGCTAAATTGGCTTCTGACCTTAAGAAGAAAGAGATCCACGCAGGTTGCAGTGTCTGGAGAAGGCTTCATAGCGGGAGGTGGGAGTTACACTGAAATTTGACTTGGAAATATTTGAATTGAATTGGGATAAAGAAGAAAGCAGAATATTATGTGAATTATGTGATATCGGAATGAACACAGATGTCAGAAGTCTAAGTCAAATGCATCAGATTTCACAAGCTTCTTAGGTGTCTACGTGGGCCTCAGGTCTCATTTAGCTTTAGAAGTGAAAATCTAATTGGAGGTGGAAAATGTACCAAAATTACAACCTACAGAGTGATTTTTGGAGGAAAAAACAAGTAGGCAGTGGGAATGAGGACTGAACTGGGATAGCCTCGAGTTCTATGCCTGGATCTACTGTTGCCTGCTGCACTGCATTGAATAATACATTTAACTTCTCTATGCCCTGGCCTCCCTTCTCCCTTCTCCTCCAAGATGGGGCCAATATTGGTTACCTCATAAGGAGTTCTGAGTAAATGAGAGGCATCTGCAAATATCTGAGAACTAGCCGGGCATGGTGGCTTACACCTGTAATCCCAGCACTTTTAGAGGCCAAGGCAGGTGGATCACCTGAGGTCAGGAGTTTGACACCAGCCTGGCCTACATGGTGAAACCCCATCTCCACTAAAAAGACAAAAAATTAGCCGGGCATTGTGGTAGGCGCTTGTAATCCCAGCTACTCAGGAGGCTGAGGTAGGGGCATTGCTTGAACCCACAAGGTGGAGGTTGCAGTGAGCTGAGATCTTGCCATTGCACTCCAGTCTGGGCAACAAGAGTGAAACTCCATCTCAAAAAAAAAAAGAAAAAAAAAAAAAGCTGAGAACTAACACATAGAAAGTTTGAGAATCTACAAAAGTAAACAGTGAGAGTAACAAGTCACCAGAGGGAACTGCTCCCTAGCCTGTGCAGAGCTGCTGCAGCTGCAGAGCCTGAGGCAGCCTACAGGCTGGAATAAGAGGAGAAAACCAAGGGCCCCACTCCCTGAAATGAGCTACCTGAGAGGGCCAAGCCCCAGTTATGAGCAGGAGAATACAAAAACAGTACTTTGTCAACATCTTATGAACAGGCCTCAAGACAACCTTATCATTAAACTGAGAGGAGACCAAGTATGTTTGATTGTCAGTGGTTAAAAGGGGCTTTAGAGTTTCCTGCTACCTTCCAACTCCCCATGAAAAGATCTTTTCTCCTCCCTTTACGCACAGGACTTTCACATGTCATTCCCATCAATGCAGATCAAACTTTCTCACCACCCCCACCATCCTCTTCACAAATCAGCCTGAGCCACAGTAACTCACAGGCTCATGGCTTCTCATTTCCCAGTCTAGCAGTCAAAGAAAACTATTTTTAAAGTCCCAAATCTTTATAATCAACTGAACTATTACCGGATACAAACTGTCATTTGAAGCAAAATATCGTTAAAAAACAGAAACAAAACATATATACCTTGTGCTATTGGGTTAATGGATGCTTCTGAGTTCAAAAAAGCTGCTGTGGTTTTATCTCCCTTCCACATCTAATTTTAGCCTGTTTCCTGCCCTTTGATTTACTTGGCCAACAACTCCCAGAGTTAATTGGCTGGGAGGCTGAGATGCCAGAGACTTAAGTAGCTGTCGCCCACAGCTCTTCTGCGGGGGCAAGCACACAGTCTTAGGTGATGGATCAGTCCCTCCAGCGGGCAGGGAGGTGCAGCTCAGGGCTTCTTTTCACAAGAGTCATAAAGGCCAGGTGGGGAATGGCAGTGTCCGGCTGAGGGAGGGAGCTGCCGCAATGCCTGATCACTCACGTGGCAGCAGTGAGCAGGAGATCGGCAGCACCTTTGGCCACAGAGGTGTGCTTCTGTCACAAACAGTAAGGCAAGGAGGCTCTGAGGACTGACATCAGCCTCTTTTTCACTGTGGAGGCCGTTTCTTGGTGAAGTGTGGACCTGCTTCTACACTAAAATGAATATTTGGACAGGGGCTCATTTTTGCTACATAACTCACCTGGTTTAAAATGAACCAGGCCCTAAGCCGTGTGTAATAATCAGCAGTTCACAGAGAAATTCACAAATGACTCTTGGCAAAATCAAATTAGCTCAGCATACACAATACATAAGGCTAGAAACATCTACGCAGATAAATCTCAGTCTAAAAATAAAGCTAGTTCTTTTTAAACAAGGTAATAGGGGCGAATTATTTTGGTTTTCTGAGTAATGATCTTTTAAAGAGCAACATCTTTATCTGTGTGCTGGAATATAATGGACTTAACCCGAGCGGGCCTGCTGACTCATCCAAGCCAGGCAGATAGAAGACCAGCGAATGAAGCTCACAATTCCGCTTTACAGGAATCAAGTTCTGATTTACAGAAAAATTCAATTGTGATTTCATCACAAAGCAAAACATAATTAAAGGACTCTTATTATCTATCTGCATGCATAGAGCTGAGCTCAGTGCCAAGCCAGCAGTGTTTTTTCTTTGGATGTAGCTTTTGGCAGGGCTCACGCCATTATAGCACCTTCATTTTAGAATTCAACAGGGTGACTCAATTTTTCATTAATTATGGGACAGTTGCTATTTATCATGACAGGGAGCCAGTACCCAAACCTTCATTTTTCAAATAAGAAACCGAAAACCCAATCAAGTTCAATGACATGGCCAAAGTTATATACAAAGAATAACTCTCTGGAAACACTAGTCTTTCAGTTTCTCAAACTCCTCTATGTCTGAAATGTTCTTTGTGCCCTCCTTCCCCACCTCCTACCCGCAAGTACCTTTTCACCCCGTTAACTCATTCATTCTTCAGATCGCAATGTAAACATCGCTTTCCTTATTATACGCTTTCATACAGTTGTGTACCTATTTTTCATAGTACTTACCATAATTTGAAACAATATGTTTGTTTTTGTTTATTCAATTAACATCCATCTCCCTGACTGACTATAAACTCTACTCGGGCTGGGACTGGATCTGTTCTTGTCCGTCACTGCATCTCAAACGCCCAGCACTGCACCAGGCTCATAATAGTCTCACACTGAGTATGCGTTGAATGAATGGACGGATTTGTTTTCTGCGTAGCATACAATTTTGCATGGCAGACCTACATATTTAAAGGCTATTGTAGTACTAACCAAAAAGTTATGCATGGTTTTCTAACTGATGCAAAAGTGAAAATAATGATTTCAAAGATAAAAGCCAGTGTGGCCTCTCTCATCAACACCTACTGACTGCTTGCCACTTTGTCACCCCTGCCATGAAAGAATCCTTTGTTAAAGGGAAAAGATGACTCTTTCTCCCAACGTGAGCACATGGTGTTTACACACATATAATAACACTGTTAATATCAAGCCATAAAAGTTAATTAGCTAAGTTTCCAGTTTTCAGTGGTATCTACAGTCCTAATCCTTAGTCACGGAGCAGCTGAGCTGAACCAGGAAGCGCCAGAATCCCCCAGGTGCATCTCTAAGATTGCATTGTGCCTCAAGAATATTAAGTGTGCCCTCACATTGCAGTTTTCAATTACTTCAATATCCAAAGATCTCTAATAACCGTACATGTCAGGCAAGTAAACAAGGTCTCTGAAGAACATTCCTATGAAGAATTTGCAATGCAGGAGCAATGGGAAAAGCACATATTAAGCTTCGACCTCACCCTTTCTTTGATGCAGACTTTCCCATGCCAAATTCAACATTGGTAAACAAATGAAATTTGCCTTAGGTCCTCTCTTACCTCTTTCAGCAGCTGTCCCTACCCTCTTACCTTTGGAGATTCTCTGTATGTTCTGTTCCTCACCCAGCTCAGTGCTCAGCCCCTAACCCCATGGTTCAGAATCCCCTGCCCACTCCACTCACCCTCCCACCTAGTCTCCTGCCACCAGCCACTAACAAAGGCTTGCTCTCTCCATCAATGTCCATGTGTATTTTAATTAGAAGCAGTATCACCTCCAAAGAGTGATTTTGCTAATGATGAGATATCAGGCATCAGTTTTGAGATGTAATATATCCCAAAATTAGAGTAAACTGTGACCTAATCTTCTTACACATAAGACAATTTCATCCATTAGTCTCAGAGAAAATTCTTTCTGGCATAACAACCCAAGCGACTGGGATTACATCATTGTTTTGTTTCTGCAATTCCCAAGACTCTTTTTACAGCTGTAGGTACCCTGAGAGGACCTACCAAAACAACAACAACAACAGAAATCCTGCCTGGGTCCTCAGCAACTCCCTCCATTCCCCCTAATGCCAGTGTTCATCAGCTCAAACTATTCAACAGCAAAGTGGGGCTTTGTGTTTTTATCATCTTAATATACCTCTGAGCTGAAAGGGTACAACACAACACAACAAATTTAGCCAATAATTCAGTATGCAACTGGAATTAGCAACCAGCATTTTGCTCTTTGAAAAAATAGAAGTCGTTGCTATTACTTTGCCTTGGTGTGATTCTTAATCTGCTTCTGACATCTTTGAAGGTGAAGTCCATTTCAGACAGCATGGAACAGGGTTCACACAGATTAAATAAAAATTTCCTCTCTGAGCCTGCCAGTGGTAGCTGGACAGACAGTCTTAAATGTCTCAATGAAAGGGGCTTCAAGAGAGCCCCTCGCCCTACCGCCTCCTCACTGTCAGCTCCCAGTCCAGATCCACATCTGCGGCAACCTCCTAGCTGGTGCCCTGCCACCAAGCTAAGAACTCTCCCATCAATGCTTACTAATGACTAGCACGATCGGTCTAAATGTAAAGCCAAACACACCCAGCAAAGGGGCCAGCACATTAGAATGTCTGAGTAAATGTCTACTCATCGGTTGAGTGAAAATGTGCGTGGATAAAATCCTGGACCAAACACCCAGAGCTTTCTTAATGTGGGGAGAAATTTAGTCCCATTTTTCACATCTGTTGAACTGGTCCAGGCAAAAGGGGTGACATTTTGAATTAGATGTTCATAACAACTGCATCATGTTTTAATTACCAAAATAGTATGCAAAATAGTACCCTCCAGTACAAGGTGAGGTTCAGAGAAGGTATGTCGGCTGGAGCAGTGTTATACATCAAATAGGCAATGCCTTCTTATGATTCAAACATATTTTTTAAAAATCAAAAATATCTACAGTCAAAAGTCTTCTCACTACTGTCTTCTATCCAACTGCTTTTCACTATTCAAGTAACTCCTATTCTTATTTTCCTATGAATTCCTAGAGTTTCTTTATAAGTATGTCAAGAATATGTATTATCCCCCCACCACGGTTTTAAAGTAGCATATTATCTATACAGTTCTGCACATTCTTTTTCATGGTTGCATAAAATTTTGTTGTGTAAATATACTACGATTAACCAGTCTCTATTATAAACTTTTGTGTCGCTTCCAATCTTTTATTATTTCAAATGATGCTACAATGAATAAGCATGTACAAAATTCTTTCTGTACCTATGCAAGTGTATCTGAAGGATGAATTCACAGAAGTGGAATTCTCTGTCCTTTTTTAAGCTACAATCTTAACTACTTGCTTTTAGTGGGCATAAAAACATTTCTGGGTCAAGATCACTTCATGAAAACGACCATATCAATGTTGATACAAGGAAGGAAAACCATTTTAACAGCATTGGCCAGTGTTGGAAAAAATGTTGGTTAACTTTCAAAGGCTACCAGCCCCTTCCTTAAATGTTGTGGACATTTATTGGGTTTTGGCCACCCAGAATTAAAACCCTTAAAAATGGCCTGGATACCAAACTTTAAATATTGCATCTCCTGTTTACAATTCTCAGAAGCAGAGATGACCTTAGGCAAAAATCTACACTTAATCACAGCAAGCGCTTAATGGTTCCTTTGCATAGTCAAGAGACTTGGCAGGAGCCAGATAGGAGAGTGATTTTAAAAAGAAGGATGATTTTAAGTGGGTTCACATGTATTAGAACTATAACGAAAAGTGAGGGAATGCTGAATTCAACTTTCACTACAGTGGTGTCATCTTATAGGAGGTGTGGTGAGGGAGCCAGGAGCTTCAAAGGCACTGGTAATATTTTATTTTTTAAGTTGGGTGGTTGGGAACATGGGTGTTAATCTTATTAATATCATTTATGCCATCTATACACTACATAATATGTATATGTGTATATTCATAACTTTTAAGAATATAAATGTAGTCAATAATTCTAAAAAGAAAAATAATGAGAAGTAACGACTTACTAGATGTGATATATAACTTTAAAATATTGCGATAATGATATAGGAAGACAGAAAAACGGAACATAAAGCATCAAGATTGCAAAAATTAACCCAAAAAATGAATTATCATGTGATAGAGATGGCATTTACAATCAGTAAGAAAAATATAGACTATTCAATGATATGTTGGAGACAGGCTAGAAATATGAAAAATATAAATGAATCCCTAACTCATTCTTATGTCAAAATAAATTCTAGATGAATACAGACTTAAATGCAAAAAAATGAAACTACTAAAAAAATTAAAACCATGAAATCATAGCAATCTTAAAATAAAATTTAGCTAACTGTATATATAAAAATTGGAGTGAAAGAGGTTTTTATAAGCAAGACACAAAAGCAGAAGACTATAAAAAACATCTTCTTTGGGAGGCCGAGGTGGGCAGATCACCTGAGTCAGGAGTTCGAGACCAGCCTGACCAATATGGAGAAACCCTGTCTCTACTAAAAATACAAAATTAGCCTGGTGTGGTGGCGCATGCCTGTAATCCCAGCTACTCGGGAGGCTGAGGTAGGAGAATTGCTTGAACCTGGAAGGCAGAGGTTGCAAGTAAGCCACACCATTGCACTCCAGCCTGGGCAACAAGAGTGAAATTCCGTCTCAAACAAACAAAAAATCTTGATTATATTTGATTATATGATTGACTGAACAACCTAAAAATTAAATATTCTGTGTGGCAGGCTGAATAACTGCCTCTCAAAGACATCCATGTATGTGAATATTACCTCATACAGAAAAGGGATTTTCTATGTCCTTTAAGTTAAGAATCTTCAGGTGGGGAAGTAGCGAATTGTCCAGGTGGGCCCTAAACGTAATCACAAGAGTCTTTATAAGAGGGAGGCAAGAAGGTTAAAGGACTCAGAAGGAGATGTGGAGACAGATGCATAAAGTGTTGCAAGGAAGGGGTACAGGACAAAAACCGCCACGGCAACCTTTAGAAGCTAGAAAAGACAGGGAGACACTCTCCCAGAGTCTCCAGGAGGACTAGCCCTGCCAACACCTTGACCTTAGCCCAGTAAAACTGGACTTCTGGCCTCCAGAATGGTGAGAGAATAAAATTATGTTACTTAAAGCCACAAGCTTGTGATACTTTGTTATAGTAACAATAGGAAACTGACACATTCTGTATTTCAAAAACTACCACAAATATTTTAACAAAATGACAATACGTTGATAGCCCTAATATGTAAATAGTTTTCTAAAAATCAATTAGAAAAACACTTCAATATTAGTAGAAATACAGGAGAAATTAACAGGCAATATAACAAAAGAAAAAATAGCAATTGGCCAACATATTGGTAAAAAAAATTAAACTTTATTAATTAATCAAACATATAAAGAACAAATATTTTTCACATTCCAGATTGGCAAAAAAGAAAAAGTTTGCTAATACTCTATATTGAGAAGTGTGTTGGAAAAAGGGCAGTTTTGCATACTATGGACGGGAGTATGAACTCATAACGTCTCTGAATGACAATTTTTCAAAATGGTTCCAAATTTCAAGCAGGTTCACACCTTAATTTACATACTCTACTTTTATGAATTTACCCAAAGTTGCAATTCCAAAAATCGTGTAAAGAAATACATATGGAATTATTCATTTAGCATTATTTGTAGTGGTGAAAAATCATGAACCACCTAAATATTTATAAATAGGAGATTCACCAAATAAATTACTGTACATCTGTATAATAGAATAATACTAAAAATATTATTGACACAAAAAATTATGCAGGCACATCTCCTTTATTGGGCTTTGCTTTATTGCGCTTTGCAGATACTGCAATTTTTACAAATTGAAGGTTTGTGGCAACAGTGGGTCGAGCAAATCGATTGGTGCCATTTATCCATAGCATGTACTCACTTCATGTCACATTTTCATAATTCTCACAGAATTTCAAACTTTTTCCTTACTCTTATATCTGGTATGGTTATCTGTGACCAGTGATCTTTGATGTTACTATTGCAGTTGTGTTGGGATGCCAAGAACCACGCTCATATAAGACAGCAAACCTAATTGATAAATGGGTGTGTTCTGACTGCTCCATCAACCAGTGATTCCCCTACTTTTCTCCTTCTCCTTGGGCCTCCTATTCCCAAGGAGATACCAATACTGGGATTAGGCCAATTAATAACTCTACAATAGCCTCTAAGTGTTCAAGTGAAAGAAAGAGTCACGTGTCTGTCACTTCAAATCAAAAGCTAGAAATGATTAAGCTTTGCGAGGAAGGTATGTTGAAACCCAAGATAGGCGGAAAGTGAGGTCTCTTGTGCCAGTTAGCCACAGTGTGAATGCAAAGAAAAAGTTCTTGAAGGAAATTAAAAGTGCCACTCCAGTGAACACACGAATAATAGGAAAGCCAAAGAGCCTGATTGCTGATGTGGAGACAGTTTGAGTGGTCTGGATAAAAGATCAAACCAGCCACAGCATTCCCTTAAGCCAAAACCTAATTCAGAGCAAGGGGAAGAAGCTGCAGAAGAAAAATTGGAAGCTAGCAGAGGTTGGTTCATGAGGTTTAAAGAAAGAGGCCATCTTCATAACATAAAAATGCAAGGTGAAGCGCCAAATACTGACATAGAAGCTGTGGCAAGTTATCCAGAAGATCTGGCTAAGATCATTGATGAAGGTGGCTATGCTAAACAACAGATTTTCAATGCGGATGAAACAGCCTTAGGGTGGAAGAAGGTGAGATCCAGGACTTTCATAGCTAGGGAGGAGATGTCAATGCCTGGCTTCAAAGCTTCAAAGGACAGGCTGACACTCTGGTTAGGAGCTAAGGCAGCTTGTGACTTTAAGTTGAAGCCTATGCTCATTTACTATTCTGAAAATCCCAGGACACTTAAGAATTATGCAAAAACTACTCAGCCTGTGCTCTATACATGGAACAACAAAACCTGGATGACAGCACATCTGTTTACAGCATGGTTTACTGAATGTTTTAAGCCCAATTTTGAAATCTGAGAAAAAAGATTCCTTTCAAAATAGTACTACTCACTGACAAAGCACCTGGTCACCTAAGAGCTCTGGCACGGATGTACAAGGAGATTGATGTTGTTTTCATGCCTGCTAACAAAATATCCATTCTTCAGATCAAGGAGTAATTCTGGCTTTGAAGTCTTACTTAAGAAATACATTTTGTAAGGCTATAGCTCCCATAGATAGTGATTCCTCTGATGGATCTGGGCAAAGCAAATTGAAAACCATCTGTAAAGCATTCACCATTCTAGATGCCATTAAGAACATTTGTGATTTGCAGAGGGAGGTCAAAAATCAACATGAATAAGCCATTACAATGGTCTATGCCTGTAATCGCAGCTACTCAGGAGGCTGAGGTAGGAGGATTGCCCAAAAGACTATAATTATGCTTATGAATAGTCACTACACTCCAGCCTGGGCAATATAGTGAGATCCTGTCTCTAGAAAAAAAAAATTAACAGGAGTTTGGAAGAAGTTGATTCCTACTCTCATGGATGATTCCTACTCTCATGGATGATTGTTCAAGACTTCAGTGGAGGAAGTGACTGCAGATGTGGTGGAATAGCAAGATGACAAGCATTAAAAGTGGATCTTGAAGATATGACCAAATTGCTGCAATCTCATGATCAAACTAACCAACAAAGATTCTTATGGATGAGAAAAGAAAGTGATTTCTTGAGATGGAATCTACTCCTGATGAAGATGCTATGAACATTGTTGAAATGACAACTAAGGATTTAGAATATTTTGTAAACCTAGTTGATGAAGAAGCAGCAGGGTTTGAGAGGATTGACTCCAATTTTGAAAGAAGTTCTACTGTGGGTAAAACACTATCAAACAGCATCACATGCTACAGAGAAATCTCTCATGAAAGGAAGAGTCCATTGATGCAGCAAATTTTATTATTGTTTTATTTTTTAAAATTGCCACAGCCACTCCAGCCTTCAGCAACCACCACCATGATCAATCAGCAAACATCAACATTGAGGCAAGACCCTCCACCAACAAAGATGCCAGTTCACTAATGGCTCAGATGATCATTAGCATTTTTAGCAATAAAGTATTTTTAATTAAGGTATGTACATTGTCTTTTAGACATAATACTATTGCACACTAGACTACATTGTGGTATTAACATAATTTTTATATGCACTTGGAAACAACCTCATGTGACTTGCTTTATTGCAATAGTCATTTTATTGCAATGGTCTGAAACAAACTCACATTATCCCAGGGGCATGTCTGTATACTGAAAAGGTATACAAAATGGTATATATGTTGTCATCCCATTTATGTAAACAATATGTGAAATTCTGTATTATATTTTGTGTTAGGTTTGATTATTATTTCAGTTCTTCACTTCTCCTTTGCCATGTGACCTTGTAGTGCACTGGAGTGGGGAGAGTGCATTTCCCATCACCATTAATCTTCAGCTTGACCATTTGATTTGTTTTGGCCAAGGGAATGTAGACAAAAGTGACAATGTGTCAGTTCTAAGCCAAGCCCTTAAGAGGCATTACATGGTTCTGCTCACACACTTTCGTTTCTGTTATTGCCACAAGAAAAATATGTCCTGGGAAACTGCTGATTTAAGAGGAATGTAAAAACAAGTGAAGCAGAATGAAACCAACCCAAATCTTGAACCAAGCCAAATTAACCCACAATCTAAGAAAAGGCACTCAAGCCAAATCATAGACCCACGCGCAAGAAAAACAAACCTGTGTTATAAGCCATTGAATGTTAGTTGGTGTATTATGAAGCATTATTGTGACTATAACAAAGGCATACATTGTATTATTTAATTACATACTAGAAAGAGAAATCTGGAGAAGAAATTGCCATCGTATTAACCTTGCCTGTCTCTAGATGATAGGATTTAGTACTGATCATTACTCTTTTAGTAATTTCATCTAGTCTCATTACTTTATTTTTTTCTTTATATATATATATATATTCTTTTTTTTTTTCTTGACACGGGGTCTTGCTCTGTCACCCAGGCTAGAGTGCAATGCTGTGGTCACAGCTCACAGCAGCCTCTACATCCCCAGGCTCATGTGATCCCCCCACTTCAGCCTACTGGCTAGCTGAGACTACAGGCAGCCCACACCACCAGCCCTGGCTAATTTTTTGTATTTTTTGTAAACAGGGGGTTTTGCCATGTTGCCCAGGCTGGTCTCGAACTCCTGGACTCAAGCGATCTGCCCACCTTGGCCTCCCAAAGTGCTAGGATTACAGGCATGAGCCACCATGCCTGGCCTAAAATATATATATTGAGACAGGCATCCTGCTATGTTGCTCAGGGTAATCTCAAACTCCTAAGCTCAAGCAATCCTCCTGCCTCAGCCTCCCAAGTAGCTGGAATTAGGCATGCTCCACCACACCTGGCTCGTTACTTTATCTAAGGGCTAACAACTCAACCCAGCCTCATTTCTGAACCCCAGATCCATCCATCCAATTGCCTACTCAACATCATGTGAATCTCTCAATCTTAATATGTCCAAAACTGAACTACTGATATTCCCCTCAAAAATTTGCTCTACCTACAGTCTTCTCCATCACAGTTGAAGGTAAAACCATTCAATTGTTCAAGTCAAAAAATGTGGAGTAATCTTTCTTTTTCTTTTTTTTTTTTAATTATACTTTAACTTCGGGGATACATGTGCAGAATGTGCAGGTTTCTTACATGTGCCATGGTGCTTTGCTGCACCCATCAACCCATCACCTACATTAAGTATTTCTCCTAATGCTATCCATCCCCTTGACCCCACCCCTCAACAGGCCATGGTGTGTGATGTGCCCCTCCCTGTGCCCATATGTTCTCATTGTGCAACTCCCACTTACAAGTGAGAACATGCAGTGTTTGGTTTTCTGTTCCTGTGTTAGTTTGCTGAGAATGATGGTTTCCAGCTTCATCCATGTCCCCACAAAGGACTTGAACTCATCCTTTTTTATGGCTGCATAGTATTCTGTGGTGTATATGTGCCACATTTTCTTTATCCACTCCATCATTAATGGGCATTTGAATTGGTTCCAAGTCTTTGCTATTGTGAATAGTGCTGCAATAAACATATGTGTGCATGTGCCTTTATAGTAGAATGATTTATAATCCTTTGGGTATATACCCAGTAACAGGATTGCTGGGTCAAATGGTATTTTTAGTTCTAGATCCTTGAGGAATTGCCACACTGTCTTCCACAATGGTTGAACTAATTTACACTCCCACCAAGAGTGTAAAAGTGTTCCTTTTTCTCCACATCCTCTCCAGATTCTGTTGTTTCTGGACTTTTTAATGATCACCATTCTAACTGGCATGAGATAGTATCTCATTGTGGTTTTGATTTGCATTTCTCTAATGACCAATGATGATGAGCTTTTTTTCATGTTTGTTGCATAAATGTCTTCTTTTGAAAAGTGTCTGTTCATATCCTTCGCCTACTTTTTTATAAGGTTGTTTGTTTTTTTCTTGTTAATTTAAGTCTCTTGTAGATTCTGGATATTAGCCCTTTGTCAGATAGATAGATTGCAAAAATTTTCTCCCATTCTGTAGGTTGCCTGTTCACTCTGATGATAGTTTCTTTTGCTGTGCAGAAGCTCTTTAGTTTAATTAGATCCCATTTGTTAATTTTGGCTTTTGTTGTGATTGCTTTTGGTGTTTTAGTCATGACATCTTTGCCCATGCCTACATACCTGAATGGTATTGTCTAGGTTTTCTTCTAGGGTTTTTATGGTTTTAGGTCTTACATTTAAGTCTTTAGTCCATCTTGAGTTAATTTTTGTATAAAGTATAAAGAAGGGGTCCAGTTTCAGTTTTCTGCATATGGCTAGCCAGTTTTCCCAACACCATTTATTAAATAGGGAATCCATTCCCCATTGCTTGTTTGTGTCAGGTTTGTCAAGGATCAGATGGTTGTAGCTGTGTGGTATTATTTCTGAGGTCTCTGCTCTGTTCCATTGGTCTATATATCTGTTTTGGTACCAGTACCATGCTGTTTTGGTTACTGTACCCTTGTAGTATAGTTTGAAGTCAGGTAGCCTCATGCCTCCAGCTTTGTTCTTTTTGCTTAGGATTGTCTTGGCTATACAACTCTTATTTGGTTCCATATGAAATTTAAAGTAGTTATTTCTAATTCTGTGAAGAAAGTCAATGTTAGCTTGATGGGAATAGCATTGAATCTATAAATTACTTTGGGCAGTAAGGCCATTATCATGATATTGATTCTTCCTATCTATAAGCATGGAATGTTTTTCCATTTGTTTGTGTTCTCTCTTATTTCCTTGAGCAGTGGTTTGTAGTTCTCCTTGAAGAGGTCCTTTACATCCCTTGTAAGTTGGATTCCTAGGTATTTTATTCTTTTCGTAGTGATTGTGAATGGGAGTTCACTCATGATTTGGCTCTCTGTTTGTCTAGTATTGGTGTGTACAAATGCTTGTGATTTTTGCACATTTATTTTGTATTCTGAGATTTTGCTGAAGTTGCTTATCAGCTTAAGGAGTTTTTGGATTGAGATGATGGGGTTTTCTTTTTTGTTGTTGTTTTTGTTTTTGTTTTTTTAGGCAGCGTTTCACTCTTGTTGCCCAGGCTGGAGTGCAGTGGCACTATCTTGGCTCACTGTAACCTCCACCTCCCAGGTTCAAGCAATTCTCCTGTCTCATCCTCCTGAGTAGCTGGGACTACAGGCACATGCCACCACTTCTGGCTAAATTTTGTATTTTTAGAGAGAGAGGGTTTTATCATATTGGTCAGGCTGGTCTTGAACTCCACCTTAGCCTCCCAAAGTGCTGGGATTACAGGCATGAGCCACCACGCCTGGCTGGGTTTTGTAAATATATAATCATGTCATCTGCAAACAAAGATAATTTGACTTCCTCTCTTTCTATCTGAGTACTCTTTATCTCTTTCTCTTGCTTGATTGCCCTGGCCAGAACTTCCAATACTATGTTGAATAGGAGTAGTGAGAGAGGGCATCCTTGTCTTGTGCCAGTTTTCAAAGGGAATGCTTCCAGCTTTTGCCCATTCAGTATGATATTGGCTGTGGGTTTGTCATAAATAGCTCTTATTATTTTGAGATACATTCCATCAATACCTAGTTTATTGAGTGTTTTTAGCATGAAAAGATGTTGAATTTTATCAAAGGCCTTTTCATCTATTGAGATAATCATGTGGTTTTTGTCATTGGTTTTGTTTATGTGATGGATTATGATTATTGATTTGCATATGTTGAACTAGCCTTGCATCCCAGGGATGAAGCTGACTTGATCGTGGTAGATAAGCTTTTCAATGTGCTGCTGAATGTAGTTTGCCAGTATTTTGTTGAGAATTTTCATATCAATGTTCATCAGGGTTATTGGCTTGAAATTTTCTTTTTTTGTTGTGTCTTTGCCAGGTTTTAGTATCAGGATGATGCTAGCCCCATAAAATGAGTTAGGGAGGAGTCCCTCTTTTTCTATTGTTTGAAATATTTTCAGAAGGAAGGGTACCAGCTCCTCTTTGTACTTCTGGTAGAATTCAGCTGTGAATCCATCTGGTCCTGGGCTTTTTTTGGTTGGTAGGCTATTAATTACTGCCTCGATTCAGAACTTGTTATTGGCCTATTCAGGGATTTGACTTCTTCCTGGTTTATTCTTGGGAGGGTGTATGTGTCCAGGAATTTATCCATTTCTTCTAGATTTTCTAGTTTATTTGCATAGTGGTATTTATAGTATTCTCTGCCAATAGTTTGTATTTCTGTGGGATCAGTGGTGATATCCCCTTTATCATATTTTATTGTGTCTATCTAATTCTTCTCTCTTTTCTTCTTTATTAGTCTGGCTAGCAGTCTATCTATTTTGTTAATCTTTTCAAAAAACCAGCTCCTGGGTTCACTGATTTTTTGAAGGGTTTTGTGTGTCTCTATCTCCTTCAGTTTTGCTCTGATCTTAGTTATTTCTTGTCTTCTGCTAGCTTTTGAATTTGTTTGCTCTTGCTTCTCTAGTTCTTTTAATTGTGATGTTAGCATGTCAATTTCAGGTCTTTCCTGCTTTCTGCTGTGGACACTTAGTGCTATAAATTTTCCTCTAAACACTGCTTTAGCTGTCTCCCAGAGATTCTGGTATGTTGTGTCTTTGTTCTCATTGGTTTCAAAGACCTTATTTATTTCTGCCTTAATTTCATTATTTACCCAGAAGTCATACAGGAGCAGGTTGTTCAGTTTCCATGTAGTTGTATTGTTTTCGGTGAGTTTCTTAATCCCGAGTTCCAATTTGATTGCACTGTGGTCTGAGAGGCTGTTATGATTTCCATTCTTTTGCATTTGCTGAGGAGTGTTTTACTTTCAATTCTGTGGTTGATTTTAGAATAAGTGCTATGTGGTGCTGAGTAGAATGTATATTCTGTTGATTTGGCATGGAGAGTTCTGTAGATGTCTATTAGCTCCACTTGGTCCACAGCCGAGTTCAAGTCCTGAATATCCTTGTTAATTTTCTGTCTCGTTGATCTGTCTAATATTGATGGTGGGGTGTTAAAATCTCCCAATATTATTGTGTGAGAGTCTAAGTCTCTTTGTAGGTCTCTAAGAACTTGCTTTATGAATCTGGGTGCTCCTGTATTGCAAGCATATATATTTAGGTTAGCTCTTCTTGTTGCATTGATCCCTTTACTATTATGTAATGTCCTTGTCTTTTTTGATCTTTGTTGGTTTAAAGTCTGTTTTACCATTTGCTTGGTAAATCTTCCTCCATCCCTTTATTTTGAGTCTATGTGTGTCTTTGCACGTGAGATGGGTCTCCTGAATACAGCACATCAATGGGTCTTGACTCTAGCCAATTTGCCAGTCTGTATCTTTTAACCGGGGCATTTAGCCCATTTACATTTAAGGTTAATATTGTTATGTGTGAATTTGGTCCTGTCATTATGATGCCAGCTGGTTATTTTGCCCATTAGTTGATGAAGTTTCTTCGTAGTGTTGATAGTCTTTACAATTTGGTATGTTTTTGAAGTTACTGGTACCAGTTTTTCCTTTCCATATTTGGTGCTTCCTTCAAGAACTCTCATAAGGCAGGCCTGGTGGTACAAAATCCCTCAGCATTTGTTTGTCTCTAAAGGATTTTATTTCTCCTTCACTTAAGAAGCTCAGTTTGGCTGGATATGAAATTCTGGGCTGAAAATTCTTTACTTTAAGAATGTTGAATATTGCCCCCACTCTCTTCTGGATTGCAAAGTTTTTGCAGAGAGATCTGCTCTTAGTCTGATGGGCTTCCCTTTGTGGGTAACCTGACCTTTCTCTCTGGCTGCCCTTAACATTTTTTCCTTCATTTCAACCTTGGTGAATCTGACGATTATGTGTCTTGGGGTTGCTTTTCTCAAGGAGTATCTTCATGGCATTCTCTGTATTTCCTGAATTTGAATGTTGCCCTGTCTTGCTAGGTTGGGGAGGTTCTCCTGGATAATATCCTGAAGTGTGTTTTTCAACTTGGTTCCATTCTCCCCGTCACTTTCAGGTATACCAATTAAACATAGGTTTGGTCTTTTCACATAGTCCCATATTTCTTGGAGACTTTGTTTGTTCCTTTTATTCTTTTTTCTCTAATCTTGTGTTCACACTTTATTTCATTAAGTTGATCTTCAATCTCGGATATCCTTTCTTCTACTTGATTGATTTGGCTGTTGATACTTATGTATGCTTCACGAAGTTCGCATGCTGTGTTTTTCAGCTTTATCAGGTCATTTATGTTCTTCTCAAACTGGTTATTCTAGTTAGCAGTTCCTGTAACCTTTTATCAAGGTTCTTAGCTTCCTTGCATTGGATTAGAACATGCATCTTTAGCTTGGAAGAATTTGTTATCACCCACCTTCTGAAGCCTTCTTCTGTCAATTTGTCAAACTCATTCTCCATCTACTTTTGTTCCCTTGCTGACAAGGAGTTGTGATCCTTTGGAGCAGAAGAGGCATTCTGGATTTTGGAATTCTCAGCCTTTTTGTGCTGGTTTTTCCTCATCTTCATGGATTTATCTACCTTTAGTCTTTGATGTTGGTGACCTTCAGATGGGGTTTTCGCATGGTTGTCCTTTTTGTTGATGTTGATGCTATTCCTTTCTGTTTGCTAGTTTTCCTTCTAACAATCAGGCCCCTCTTCTGCAGGTCTGCTGGAGTTTGCTGGAGATCCACTCCAGACTCTGTTTGCCTGGGTATCACTAGCGGAGGCGGCAGAACAGCAAAGATTGCTGCCTCCTCCTTGCTCTGGAAGCTTGGTCCCAGAGGGGCACCCGCCAGATGCCAGACGGAGCTCTCCTGTATGAGGTGTCTGTCGACCCCTGCTGGGAGGTTTCTCCCTGTCAGGAAGCATGGGGGTCAGGGACCCACTTGAGGAAGCAGTCTGTCTTCTAGCAGAGCTCGAGCGCTGTGCCAGGAGCTCTGCTGCTCTCTTCAGACCCGGCAGGCAGGAACGTTTAAGTCTGCTGAAGCTGCACCCACAGCCGCCCTGGGAGTTTTATCTATAAGTCCCTGACTGGGGCTGCTGCCTTTCTTTCAGAGATGCCCTGCACAGAGAGAAGGAATCTAGAGAGGCAGTCTAGAAGGAATCTGTGTGGCGCTGCAGGGGGTCCACCCAATTTGAACTTCAGGGTGGCTTTGTTTACACTCTGAGGGGAAAACCACCTACTCAAGCCTCAGTAATGGCAGACACCCCTCCTTCCACCAAGCTCAAGCAACCCAGGTCAACTTCAGACTGCTGTGCTGGCAGCAAGAATTTCAAGCCAGTGGATCTTAGCTTGTTGGGCTCCGTGGGGGTGAGATCCACTAAGCAAGACCACTCAGCTCCCTGGCTTCAGCCCCCTTTCCAGGGGAGGGAAAGGTTCTGACTCACTGGCATTCCATCTGCCACTGGGGTATGAAAAAGAAACTCCTGCAGCTAGCTCAATGTCTGCCCAAACGGCCGCCCTGTTCTGTGCTTGAAACCCAGGGTCCTAGTGGTATAGGCACCCAAGGGAATCTCCTGGTCTGTGGATTGCAAAGACAGTGGGAAAAGCATAGTATCTGGGCCAGATAGCACTGCCCCTCAAGGCACAGTCCCTCATGGCTTCCCTTGGCTAGGGGAGGGAGTTCCCTGACCCCTTACACTTCCTGGGTGAGGCAATGCCTCCACTCTGCTTTGGCTTGCCCTCCTTGGGCTGCACCCACTGTCTAATCAGTCCCAATGATATGAACTTGGTACCTCAGTTGGAAATGCAGAAATCACCTGCCTTCTGTACTGCTCTCACTGGGAGCTGTAGACCAGAGCTGTTCCTATTCCATCTTGCCCGGGAATCCGGAGTAATCTTTTTTTTTTTTCAACCAGTGGTGCAATCTTGGCTCACTGCAACCTCCGCCTCCTACGTTCAAGCAATTCTCATGCCTCAGCCTCCCACATAGCTGGGATTACAGGCATGCACCACCACACCTGCCTAATTTTTGTATTTTTAGTAGAGACAGGGTTTTGCCATGTTGGCCAGGCTGGTCTCAAACCCCTGGCCTCAAGTGATTAACCTACCTTAGCCTCCCAAAGTGTTGGGATAACAGGCAAGAGCCACTGCACCCAGCTGGTAGTATCTTTTCACTCTTCCTTTTCTTATATCTGCCACATCTAGTCCCTCAGAAATTATATTGGCTGTAACTTCAAGATTATCCAGAATCCTGGTCCCTTTTACCATCTCCACTGCTACCACCCTGGTCCCAGCCACCATTTTCTCTCCCTTGGATGACAGTATGAGCCTCCTGACTGGTCTCCCTGCTTGTCCCCTGCTCCTCGACCATGGCTGCTAGAATAAACCTTTTAAAATACAAAGTCAGGTTATCTCACACCTCTGATGAAACCCTCCAAGGGCCCCCATTTCACTTATGCCCTGGTCTTCATTGCCTCTGACCTCACCATTGCCTACTCTTTCCCTGACCCCATCTCCTCAGGCACAGGGGACTTTTCTGACTTTAGGGCAGGTGCACCTGCCATTGCCTCTGCCCATAACATCCTACCCATCAATATTCCAAGCCTCACTCTCACCTCATTCAAGTCTCTGCTCAGTTGACACCTTTTCAAAGAGGCTTATCTCAGCCATCCTTTCAAATTAGAAATCTACCTCTTTCTCTGCCTCAACTGTCTTTCCCCCTTACTCTGTTTCTTTTTTCTTTTTTCTTTTTTTTTTTTTTTTTTTTTTTTGGTCATACCACTTACTATCTTCTCACATACTAGTTATGTACTTTACTTAATTATCTTTACTTAATTATTACCTTTCCTATCTGCCTCCCGTGCTAGGGGGTCAGCTCCCCAAGGGCAGCTACTTTTGTCTGTTTTGTTCGCTGCTGAGTCCCAAGGGCCTAAACCATGTCTGGCACATAGTAGATACTTTAAAATTATTTGTAGAATGAATGAGGGAATTTCTTCTTTGTAAATATTTTTTCTTATATCTCTTTAGTATCATTTTAATAAATAAAACATTTTTGCAAATCTACAATTAGGTATTTTTGTCACCAGTCAACTTTTTTCAAAGACTGGTTAATCCAGTAAGGGTTCTCTCCTTCAATAGAATTAAATCTGTGAATCTCTTAATTTGACATTATCACCCTTAAAGTTTATCCACAGCTCCAGGTCCAATAGCTATCCTGACACCAAAAGCTGTTCAGCTGATTTTTTTTTTCAGCCATTGGTGATTTTTCTGCAGCACTAGCCACAAATGTTCTCTTCAGTCTGATTCAGCTATTAAAACAAGGAGAGGAACAGCCTCAACAGGCCCTTCTAAGGTTCCTGAACAAGGTTCCCTTGAAACACTTTGTATGTCTTTCTCTGTGACAAAGACAGAGAAAAATAATTATTTACATGCCAGGAACTCTCTCTACCACTCTGCTGGCTAGCTTTTACTTCTTTGGTAGACAGTGCCTGTGCTATTAGTTAAACTCTGACTATAGGATACTGGCACCTACCTCTTCTCCCTGATTTCATCACTGATAGTTCCAGCGGGTTCTTGGTTCACCAGCAGACTGTTTTCAGTTACAGACTAAGCTCTCCAGAAAATACATGCAGCTAAAAACCTTCAGACAAGTAGTTTGGGTGGAAGAAGTGTACCACCCCCATCATCTCCATCAGCCACCCCAAATAAGCATCACATCTAAGTAATAGACATCATGCTCACAACTAAAAGGCAGGGTTGTATAATGGACAAGTGTATAGATTTTAGAGTAAGACTACATTGGCTTGAGTCCTTTCTTCACCACCTGTGTATGACTTTGGGCAAGTTACTCACAATGCCTCAACTGGAAATCAGCACAGTAAGGTTAATAATAAAACATCCATCATAGGGTTGTTTTGAAGATTAAATGAAGCATGCTTACTGCAAAATAAATTTTCAATAAATGGTAGTTTAAATTATTATGCAAACTCTGTTGCAGAACAAGTTCCCTAGCTGCCCCCCTTTGAACGAGATTGGTACCCCAAGCCCCTTTATTTAGAAAGTTTGGGAGAACCCCTGATTTAGACAAGATTTGCCAAGCACTTCCAGTTTTCTATGGTCACCAATCCAATAGCTCTTAAAAGGAGGTTTCTGTTTGCTTATGCTGTAAGACCGCCAGCACAGTGACACCATCTACCCAACACCTTCACACAGCAGGCAGTCAGTAGAGAACCAAATAACCAGAAGAGCACAGGCCATGTTGCCTGTTCTCCAGTCTGTGAGCAAGCGTAAAGTTAGCATTTTCAGACAGAGTCTGCTACCGAGTAGAAATCAGCCATCCTAAAGCCTATACTTCCACAACCACCTCAGTCCCACGTTTCTGCAACCCCAAACATTATCCACAATTGCAATTTGATAAGATCTACCAATCAAAGACTGCAAATGCAATCAAGACTTGAAGCATCTCCCATTTTCCATTTTAGTCAAAGAGAACAATGCCAAGCAACTTCTTGAAAAGTCAAAGTTTCCAGAACTCTGTGCCCAAAGTTCAGACCAAGAGCTGGGAACTGATGAAAACACCATGTAATCTTAACCCATGCAACCTACTCAATTTCTAACATTTATCACCCAACTGATCTCGTTTGGATGAAAAGGAAATTCTGTTTGTTGCAGAATTATGTTCTATATGAATTCAAGGAGAATTTGTTTCATTTGCCATTTCATCGGGGCCATGAGAGCCTCCTTGTCCTCTGAGAAAGCAGATTGTGCAGCTGAGGTTGTGAGCTCTCTGCCCAAATCCAACTGACAGGAAGGGGACCTGCAGGCACAAAGAAGCAATTCAACTTAGAAACGTCACACAGCAGGCTGCCGATTAAAAACCTTTGTTGAGATGCAGTCAGGCATGGAAGGTGTCATGTGTTGTGAGCTTTAGAGACACCTGTGCCACTGATGGGTGGCTTTCTTCCATTGACTTGGCCACTCCATCTGAAGTGAGAGAGGGCATTCCTACCAAAAACTCTGAGACTTAAAGGGACAGTGACCCAGGAACAAAGAACACAAGCCTAAAAGTCAGATTATTAGGCCACTACTGACTCTTTCTATTATGAAATTCTCAGTTCTCTAGACCTTGGTTTGTCTTCTGTACAGTGAAGGATCTGAGCTATAGGATCTCTGAGGTCTGTAACTCCAGCCACGGGGAATGGAAGTCTGCTCCCTTTCACAAAGGTTCTTTGTCGTGAAATCCCTTGCTGCTGACCCCCTGGCCCTCATGCAAGCACAATCTTTAGGAATTAGCATTATATTGATTTTGACGTGGCTGTCATTGATGCTTCTGTTTTATGTGTTTTAATTAAATGTTATTATTTGCCAGTGTGTCCCGAGGCCATGTGTTGGGAATGGGTGAGATTGCATAAATCAGACGTGGAATTCTATGTTGGGAGTCCATTGACTCTCTCAGGATATCGCTGTAATTATTTCCCTTGGATCAATAGAGAAGCTTTGATGTTGTCTTTACAGCCAAGAGAAGCCTTCTTTCCATTTATCTCCCACCTTGTTGAAAATGCACAAAGCCCTTCTCTAAAACTTACCCTCCCTTGACAAAAATGAGCATTTCACTGTGTTTTCAATGTTGTTGCTGTTTTTAGGCACTGTCATTTCTCAGAGCCACCCTCCACCTGGGGACTGGGAGCCAGTTTCACTCTGTGGCATGAAGTCCTGTCTTGGGCCTGTGCCTTCTGTCTGTTCCTCTCCGGCTCCCACCGTGGTTCCTGTCTGCTCCCTACGCTGCACTGCAGGCCCTCGGCCACTATTCATTCTAAACTTCTTCTAGATGCTTCTGTTATTAAGGATGTCATTTTTATTACCCTCTCTAAACCCGCGTGTCTGCCTTGCATAAAGTTAGCTCTCAATGCACGTTGGTTGAATTGAACTAAGAGGAGAGAGTGAGGAATTTGAACTTCTCTCAAGCAGAGTCACCCTAGAGCCAGTCAATGTTCATCTCAGAACCTGTACCCCAACTGGGACAGGAAAGACCGTAGCTGGAGGAAGAAGAGAGGCTATGGTTTTCTAAAGCATCATTCTGTATGTTAAGTCCAAACAATACTAATGTTTTTTAAAAACTCCCATTATATATAATAAATTCTTAGCATACTTTGGGGATGGGGCTGGGAGTGATGATTTACTAACCATTTTTTGCTCATGCTTAATATTTCCTGAAAGAATCCAACTCAAGAATGAGAAAAAAAAGAGCATCTGCCTCAAAAAAAAAGAAAAAAAAATTTAAAAATCAATGAAATTCGTTTTGTACTGTTTACCATTTTATTGCTACATCCTAGGCACTGACACATAAAAAATGCTCAATAAATATTTATTGAACAAAAAATAAACCAATAAGTCCTTCTTGAATAGATATCTACATAGAAACAAGGGACCAGAGCAAGTGCAAGTATCCCCTCGGACTCCCTGTCTTCCTCAATCCAAATCCAACCACCTCCAAGAAGCAGGGCTTTCCCAAACACTGGCATTTTCATTTTTCTGAATTTCTAAAGCCATATGTTTCTGCCTAATTATACCTTTATTAAAAAATATTTATAGAGCACTATGTGTCAGTCACCATTCCAAGCACTCATATGTATCTCATTTAATCCTTAAACAATTCCATAAGTGGGTATTAATATTACTAATATTATTATCTTCAACTTACTGATGAGGAAAGTGAGGCATGAACGAGCTAAATAACTTGACCAAGATCACACGCCACTGAGTACTGGAGTCAGGATTTATTTATTTTTATTTTATTTTATTTTATTTTAGAGACAAGGTCTTACTCTGTTACCTAGGCTTGAGTACAGTGGTACAATCACAGCTCACAGCAACCTCGACCTCCTGGGCTTAATCAATCCTCCCACCTCAGCCTCCCAGGTAGACTACGGGGGCACACCACCACACCAGGATAATTTTTTTACTTTTTGTAGAGACAGGGTCTCACTTTGTTGCCCAGGTTGTTCTCGAACTCCTGGGCTTAAGCCAACTTTCTAACTCAGCCTCCCAACGTGGGTAAGCCCCAGAATCTGTTTTCGTAACCACTATTCTGGGCCACCACCACCCTTGCCATGATTGATCTTCGGTTGTTTCATGCCAGCCTGGGCTCTCCCGTTGTCCTGTGAGCCTCCTGACAGGTGGGACCACAACTCCTGCTGCTTTTATCACATCCCCCCATCATATTTATTCAATAAATGTTTATTAAGCACCTCCTTTGTTTCTGGCATGTTCTAGGTTCCAGGAATACAGCAATGAACCAGACTGTCCAAGCCCCTCATGGAGTTTACATTCCAATGAGAGAAAATAGACAATACCCAGGGAAACAAACCAACTAACCGACTGAGAAGACACTTACAGATCATTATAAGTGCGATAAAGGAAATAAAACAGTGAGTGTCAGGAGGCCCTGAGGCAGAGGGAGCCTCCTTATGTCATGGGGTGAGAAAGGGCTGTCTACGCTGAGTCCTGACGAAAAAGAGCCAGCCAGTGAGGAGTTGAGGGAAGAGAGCTCCAGTCAGAGGGTCAGCAGGTGCAAAGATCCTGAGGCAGAAATGGGCTTGGCAAGTTCTGGAAGGAGAAATATGCCTGGAGGGTGATCAAGCAGGATAGGAGAAGGGAACAGAGTTCAGATCTTGCAGGCCTCGGAAGTTTGGATTCTGCACACTGTGTTGGGAGAAGCCACGGGACATAACACAGTGCTGAGTCCCCAGTGAACACTAAACGACTCCCACATCTCTATACCTGGGTGCCTCTCTGCACACCAAGCCACCTGGAACCACTGAGCACTGTCTCTGAGGTGCCCCATTACCCCCAAAATTGCTGTTCTAGTAGGGTGCTGGGGGCAACCTCGTGGGCCTGGAGTCAGATGGTCTGAGTTTCAATCCCTACTCTTCTGCTCACACGTTGAATGACTTTAGGCAAATTATTGAACCTAAGCTTCAGTTTTCTAGCCTGAAAAAAGTACATCATAAAGGACATATCCCAGATTACTGTGAGGGTTAAATGAGCTGATAGGTACCACATGCTCAGTAATTCTTACGTTGTGGTGGTGATGTTTATTAATCGTGCTAGGAGTTCAGCCCTGAAGTGTAAACACTTCCTAGCAGAACGTGCTGTAATCTCTGGCATCAGCTATACTGTTTTCTGGGCTGAGGGCAACAGATCAGAGAAGAGGGTCTGAAAAGAAGAAGAAGAAAAAAAAAAAGGTATGATACAAAACGTCTACTATTTCCCAAATAACATGACCTCTACTTTCTATTTTTTATGCAACACGCTGGAAAGTTCTAATGAATTCAAAATCCCTCTCCAAGCTCTCTCTGGTTTCTTATTAGCATATGTCCAGAGACAACATCAGTTGTGCGACCCTCTGAGGAGAATCGATGACTGAAAATGTAGGGCGCCATGACCAGAAAGTCAATTCCAGGCCAGATGAAAAGAGAAGCCCATTTAACCCAAGGAATGCCAAGGCCAGGGTTTCTGTTCAGATTTCCTGAGAAACAAGAGTTACACGGAAACGCCGAGACGGAGGCCTCCATGCCCACGCCGAGCGTATCTTTTCTTTGGTGCTCCAAGGATCCCATTAAGAACCAAGCCCTGGCGCCATCTCGTGGCAGTCTCGAAAACTGAAAAGCAGACGTTTAACGCTAGGGACCCCTCCCTCTCCTTGACAGAAATTAAGTTCGGGGGAAAAAACTGGTAATTTCATGGGAACTTCTGTGTTTTCAACCTCCCGTTAAATATTTGAATCAAGAAGAGCAGATGGTAGCAGTCTCAGCCATTTACAGTCGCCACAAGGGACTGTCCCTGCTATACCGCCGCTTCCTTTGTTTCATAAGAGCTTGTCACTCAACAGAGGTACCAGAGATCAGAGCCAGCACATTTATCTGCAGTAGCTGGTGCTTGGCCCCACTCCCACCAGTGCACCCAGCATTACCTCAGGATAGTCCTCTGCCCAAATTAACATCTTCAAATACATCTACTTTCTCAAAATACTTCACACAAAGCAGGCATGAAATCTGCCTTCAAAGACTTGGGCTCCAAGCTCACTGCAGAGCTGCAAGCCTAAGTTCACCTCAGTACCCAGAATTTCATGATAAGGGTCAGTTTGGGGTCTTGCTCTCCCTAGGGAAAGACCAGGTGGCACCTTTACCTTCACAGCCACTTTCACTTTCCAAGGCTTTGGTGGGAGCAGGTTGCCACCTGGCCCGGGGAGCTTCTGCAGTTTGCGTTCAGCTTCGCACTCACCATAAAGCCAGGTAACTTGGCATCATTAGACACAGAGCCTGAAATGACTAGAAAAAATAAATCTGGCCGGGCGTGGTGGCTCAAGCCTGTAATCCCAGCACTTTGGGAGGCCGAGACGGGTGGATCACGAGGTCAGGAGATCGAGACCATCCTGGCTAACACGGTGAAACCCCGTCTCTACTAAAAAATACAAAAAACTAGCCGGGCGAGGTGGCGGGCGCCTGTAGTCCCAGCTACTCGGGAGGCTGAGGCAGGAGAATGGCGTGAACCCGGGAGGCGGAGCTTGCAGTGAGCCGAGATCCGGCCACTGCACTCCAGCCTGGGCGACAGAGCGAGACTCCGTCTCCAAAAAAAAAAAAAAAGAAAAAAAGAAAAAAGAAATCTGCGGGGTTGCTGACCAAGGAGTGAACCAAAATCCCCAGGAATTTGGTCTTATTCCTCTGGAAGGACAAGCAGGGTGGTTTTGAAAACAGGGAAGTCATTGGCTGGACTGGTTCCTCCCTGCTTTACTCAGGGATATATACTGACGTATTTAAAATGTATTGAGCCCTTTCTGCTTGGCAGGTAATGTGACAAGCACTTTACCAGCAGTTCTTTATTTAATCTCAACAGCAACCCATACAACTGGTATCATTTTTATTTCCATTTAACAGATAGAAAACAGGCTCAGAGAGAGCTTTACATAACTTGCCCAAGATCTTAGAGCAAGTAAATGGTAGAGGCAGGATTCAAGTTTATGCATCCTGATTCCTCTTAACCCCGTAAGAAAGTATCTCTCAGAGACCCAAGACTTGTGATTTTCATAGGCACTGCTGAAAACACAGCCATTCTTCGTATTTGTAAGATGAATGAAATGGGATAATTTTCCCTAAATAAAAAAGGTGCAGTCCATGGCCCTTTGAATGTGTGTGTTTGGTGAGGGAGGAGGAGATGCAATAGCATCTGGCTCCGAATTTTAGTCCTGCTTGAACAGCATATACCCAATGTAAATTATTTCCCCTGAGTCTTCACACACTTGATCCAGTTACTGAACCATAGTCCTCATCCCCAGCCCATATTTTAGGACCTTGTCTGTAATTTTCTCATACCACTCATGCCTGATGACTGATTTCTCATGGTTATTTGCAAAAGCACAAATACAAATGCTATTAACTGGTAATAAAATTAGCCAGCCGTTTCTAAAACTCAGTGCCGGCAACTGCTTAGTGGTCTTTGGGGACCCTGGGTTTGTCAGATCCCACTAAAGCAAACATCACTTTTGATACAAAAATGCCAAGGGAGGCAAATGCCACATATGCAGTGATTTGAGACTAAGACAAGGCAGTACACAGTCAGGTATGGGGTAACGGGGTATGGATAGTGAGTTCTAGTCATGCTCAGAAATAGAAATGGTTGGCATGGTGGGAGCAGTCAGAGGGGAAACCACTGCTCCTGCCACTCACTGCCCCTGCTCTCCTTATACGTCGCCTGACCTCAGTATCCGATGTGTAAAATGACAGAGCTCAGTTGATCACTCAACAAATCCCTTTTGAGCACCGACCATAATTCAGGCACTTTGTGGTCCTGGTGATACAGTGTTGAAGAAGACAATGATTTTATCCTAATGGATTTTATAGTGTGGTGGAGAAGAAAGGGAAGGCAGATGATAAACAGATAAATAAATAGATATGTTGTATGGTAGGTAGTGACAAAGGCTACAAATAAAAGTAAGTCAGGGTAAAAGGATAGTGAGTAGCAGTGGGGATGCCAGAAAGGGAGGCTAGGGGGATCTCTCTGATGAAATAACATTAGAGTAGGGGTGTGGATGAAGTGAGGGAGCAACCCAAACTCAAACCTGTGAGAAGAGCATTCCTGGAAGAAGGAGCAGGGAGGAAAAGGCCCTGAGATAGGAACGGCGCAATGTGTCCGATGAGCAGCAAGGAGACCAGTGTGGCTGGGTCACCAGGAGAGTTGGGGAGTGGCGGGAAATGAGGAGCACCCAGGAACCACAGCATGGAGGGCCTGGCAGGCCATGGGAAGGAGCTCAGATGGGAAGCCCCTGAAGGCTTTAGAGGGCGTGCCAGGCCGGGCATAGTGGCTCACGCCTGTAATCCCAGCACTTTGGGAGGCTGAGGCAGGTGGATTGCTTGAGCTCAGTTCAAGACCAGCCCAGGCAACATGGCAAAACTTCATCTCTACGAAAAATACAAAGAAAAAAATAGCTGGGCATGGTGGTAAGTGCCTGTAGTCCCAGCTACCTGGGGGGCTGAGGTGGGAGAATCGCTTTAGCCCAGGAGGTTGAGGCTGCAGTGAAATGAGATTGCACAACAGCACTCCAGCCTGGGTGACAAAGTGAGAATGTGTCTTAAAAAAAAAAAAAAGGGTGTGTGCCAGAGTATCTCGAACGCTCTCTGAATCTAAGCCTTGAGACTTGAGCAGGACCATCCTAAATAAGTAGGACCTAGACTGGAGGAATACAAATGCTAAGTATTCACATTTAAGATGGTATGGGCTCCTTTGCAGTTAGATAGTCACTTAATTAGGGAGGTAACCAAAGCAAACAGAAAAAATACCAGAGTTAGAGGTTCAGAGACAAAAGAAACTCCCAAGCATTTCATGAGCAAATTGGGAAATACATGGTACCGCTGACCTCTTGAGGCAGCCAGTCCCTTATACTGTCTTTTCTGGCCAAAGACTCTTAATATGGTGCCCTGTTAGGGCCATGCAAGGCCCTGTCCTCCTAAATACCAACCTGCCATTTGAAACTTATTCCTCCTGTGTTTCTTTGCCACTGTTATCTGTACTATAGATTACAGGTAGTTGCTAATGTGAAATAAATCCAAGCTAACTTGGTACTTCCCAAATTTCCTAGGAGTCTACTAAGGTAGAAGAGAGAAAATTATGGCCCCAGAGCATCTGGAAGTTGTAAGGTAAGAAGCAGTCTGTTGCAAGCAGGAAACTTAATTGAAGATTCACGTTTTGTCATAAAATTCACGTGAATGTTGCATTCTATTCCAGGTATATTTGTAAGAACTTAACAACAATGTTTTATATTACTCAATGACCAAATATGATCTACCAAGAAAGCATGTCGCATACATTTTCCTGTGCTTTGCTACACACCTGGCACACTCTACTATGGCCCTATGACTGGGAAAATGCAACTTTTTCTGGTTGAAAAGCATTAACCTGATAACTAAACTTAACCCAATTAAAGCGCTCTTCTCTCCAGAAAGATCGTAAGTCATTGCTAATCTTTGTGATTTCGAAGATCAGGGCTCACCATTGGAAGGGATCTATGAGGCAGAGGGCTCCTAAAGCAGATCTGGGTGTCTTCTTAAATAAAGACCCTAATGTCAGGCCTGATTCCACAGTTGTTTATCTTAGGAAATCCCAAGCCATTTCAACTATGGGTTGAGTCACCAATACAGGTTGGAGATATTCTGCATCTCAGCCATGTCGGAACATCAGCCAGCATCAATGAGAATAGCGTGCACAATATGGCAGCTTCATAGCCATTACACAAGTGTGAGTACATTCCTTCAGTGTCACATGCCTTAGAAAGTAATGTTGCAGTGAAGATGAAAAGCATTCACAAACTGACGTTTCTGTTTACCTAAGTGGTAGTTAGCAGCATCTCTGAGTGGCGATGTTTCTCATATTGTTTAATATCTGACAATATCTTGGCTCATATTCTAGTGGATTTGATATAAGATGGTTACTTGTACATACACAGTTGTCTGTAGAGACAGAAGAATGTACTTATTTTGGGGGAAAAGGGAAATTAGAAGGATATATACATTCATGATACATGCGTCAATATCACTGTGACTATGCAATGCTGTATTTGGAGGGACTTACTCTAAATACCATCCTTTCTTCCATCACATAATGCACATAATCACAGGCTTTCTGGCTCCTAGAAAAGGAAAGAATGCCATGTTGAATGCTGTGGATACTAGGGGATTGAGCAGGCTGCTGCTGCCATACAGTGGGGACTGCTGAAACGGCAGCCACAGGAAGTGTCACCTGCTTCCAGTCAAAGAGAAAATGTAAAATATTTACCATCTATGCAATTCTTATTTTCAGTTCTCTCAAATTAACAACAATTATTTATTATTAAATAGCACTCACAGAATGCTTTATATAATTGCAAGTGCATTGTGCAGCACAAAATGTACTGAAGATATAGTAAATATGTAATTTCATTCTGTCATTTTACCTTATTTATTAAATATCTAGTTTTTCTTGTATTTACAGTAAGACTACTTTTTAAAATTCAGGTCTGATATGTGTTTTTACAGTTAATTTTTAAAATAGTATACTAAGTCCAAGTAAGTAGCATTTTTGCTTTAGAGTGCAAAAATATCTCAGTCTGTGATGACAATTTTTGTTCTATGAGAGCTCCCCTTTTTGTTTAAGTTAAGCATTGCTTTTAGGTAGCATATTCCTACCCCCAAAATTTAAGAATTCTTATAAAATAAATAGAAGTCTTTGTTTAACTTATAAGTTAGTTCTTAAACTGGATACTGAAAGAATACTCTAATGGTTGACTTCCCAAATTGATAGAGGCAGATGCAGGGATGGGTTATTTGGGCAGCTTTCCAGGGCACCAATCAACCGGGAGAACTGAAACATCAAGGAAAACATAATGAAATGAATGTATGAAATCTCTGTTTCAGACAGACTATTATATCTAATCTGAAGGAACATTTGTGATAAGCTTTTTGCATTTGGGAGGAAAACCCCCAAGTAGGAAGATAAAACTGACTGTACGAAGAGTTTGAAACACAGCCAACTAGGAATAGAGGGGACATTTCCTTTTTTTATTTTATAATTTCAACTTTTATTTTAGATTCAGGGGGTACATGTGCAGATTTGTTTCGTGGGTATATTGTGACCCTGGGGTTGGGGTACGAATGACTCCATCATCCAGGTACTCAGTAAAGACCCAATAGGCATATTTTTCAGCCCTTGTCACCCTCCCTCTCTCCCTTCCCCATGAGGGAACTTTCTTAATCTGAAAGGGTCTTTACCAAAAATCCTCAGCAATTATCATATTAAATGGTTAATTATTAAGGGCAATGCAGTAATAACTTGTAATAGTGAAAAAAGTGGAAAACTTTAATATCCGTCAATCAGAGTAGATAAATTGCGTGCGGTGTTATTGCACTATGGAATACTAAATAGCAGTTAACATTAATTAGCCACTTGAATCTACATGGGTAAAGCTTGAAAATATGTTTAGAGAAAAGAGCCAGTTACACAGTATTGAGTGAAACGTACTGTAATTCCTATAAACTTCAAAAACACACAGCAGCATTGCATATTGTTCACAGATTCATACAAGCATAAATGTATGGATGCTCAAAGTCTTGATAGTGTTGCCACTGGGGAAAGTGGAAAATATATAGGCCTTCACTTTCATGTGATACTTTACTTTTTTAAGAAAGAAAAAAAACAAGAAGAGGAAGAAGAGGAGGAAGAGGGAATATAGCAATTATGTCCAAATATTAAACACTTTTATAATTTTGTGTGGTGGTTACCTAAGTGTTTTTCATATTATCGTTTCCTTTTTCCACTAAAAAGCAAAAGAAGCTGATCTGATTCATCGCAGAATCTTTGCTATGCCAAGTATAATTTGCAAGTCTGGGGCCAGATCTAAACAAACCAAGGGCAGAATGATCAGCATTTCTTCTCAATAAATTTGATTAAACATCTCAAGAACACTGGTTTGAAGGTACATCGGATCATTCTTCTGCCAACGACACCTCTATGTCTCCTCCAGCCCTTGAATTGACACATTCAGTCTTAAAACTTAATGTAGACATAACCATCAGTTTTGTGTGTGTGGAGCAGCCCTCTTGGTATCCTGAAACTCACAGTTAACAACTGAAAGAAATTTATATGATAAACTTTTAGAGACAAAATAAAGAATAAAATTGCAGGCCAAATATTTTCAACTAAATCATGTACATCTCCTTCTAGTTTCATGCAAATACACACACACACACACACACACACACACACACACTCCTGTGTAAGTAAAACAGATACCATGAGAATTTGAAAGGGAAGAAAAAGAACTTGTCATTTACCTTCCTTAGGCATATAACCATTTGTCTGAAATTCATTAAATCCAAAACTCTCACTCTGACTTCAATATCTGATCAAAGAAAAAGGAATAGGAAAAAAATCATTGAAAATCTTAACAGCAGCAAGAGAATGGGGCAAGATGGGATCCTCATAGATTTTTATTTTTGTTTGGATTATCACTGTGCATTTTAGCAAATAGAAAAATGTCTATTTTTTGCTCTTTTTCTAACTCAATAGAGATACAACAACACAAACAGTCTTATAGACTCCTGTCACTCTGCAACACAGCAGACATTAGGAACAGAAAGTTGGCAGACACAAATGAAAGAAATTTTAATTTAATTTACTACCATAAACAGCATAAACGTGACCATGCATTAGAAGCTCCCTGGAGGGAATATATCTTCAGAAATAAAATATGATTTGGGAGAATTGTATTTGAGGTGATTATTTATCTGTGTAAGGAAGCTAAAGCTTGCTCTAAAATAAATTTTGCAGTCTAGACTGCGGTCTACAGAGAAGTGAGACTATAATCTATTTGTTCCTTTTGCTTTCACAATAGAGCCACTCACAGTTGTGATGAGAATCATCCCAAATTATAAGGCATAAAAGCTGGCATTGCCTCACATATTATTAGTCTATTTGCAGATGGCACTACAATGTACAACCCAGCTGTAGTACAAGAAATGCTGATTCCACAGATACTCTGCCTGTGAGCAAAAGGGAGCTGTTAGAAATCACAGCAGAGCCACACTCTGTAAGCTTTGCAAAATGTACATTAAAGAAGTTCTTGAAAGTTATAGGAAATAACCCTACCTTCTTCAATCCATTGCAAATCTTTAGACCAAATGTGGATATAAACTAATAAATGTTTTGGTTACTCTCTAATGTAATCACAAACAATTAAGCATAATTATTTCATACAGTGGGAACTTAAAAGGACCTAATGTGTTGAACAACTAGCAAAATATATCCAGCAAAAATTCGCAAAACTTTACTTCATTAAGATTCCTCCAATATAAAATTAAAAATATTGACTATGGAGCTGCCAAATACTAAAATAGGCAACAGCAAAAAACGTTATTGGCATATATTAGAAAATTAATCTCAAAGATCGAGGATTCCAATTCTCAGGGATTTTTTTCTGATATTTTACTTATGAGCTGCCCAAAGTCTACAAGTTTAGTGTGAAAGCTAAAGTAACCAGTCAACTCCTTATATTTATATTTAATATTTGAACAGATGGAAATTCAAATCATCCTCACAAAGCTGTTATCTTCAACTCAGCAAACAGCTACAGAGGACCTGCTGTTTGCACAATGCTCAGAATGGTAACAAGTATGTCTGGATAAATCTTACCACAATTTTATCACCTCCTCCAGAAAGCCTTCCCAGATGTACTCTTCTACCTTGACTGATTCATAAACTAGAGTTTATTTTATCATTATTTGAAAATATATGCTCATCACAAGAAATTTGAAAAATACAGAGAAATAGAATAAGGGTGGAAAGTCATCCATAGTCTCACTAGGTAGAAGTAATTATTAAAATCTTTATGTTTCCTCACAATATTTCGCTGAGAATTTTTATATAATTGCAATTATGTAATATATCCAAGATTGTACAAGCCAACATTTCAAAGTAAAGTAATATACAACATCAGGCCAGGCGCAGTGGCTCAAGCCTGTAATCCCAGCACTTTGGGAGGCCAAGGCAGGCGGATCACCTGAGGTCATGAGTTTGAGAACAGCCTGGCCAGCATGGCAAAAACCCCATCTCTACTAAAAATACAAAAATTAGCTGAGTGTGGTGGCACACGCCTGTAATCCCAGCTACTTGGAAGGCTGAAGTGGGAGAGTCACTTAAACCAGGGAGGCGGAGGTTGCAGTGAGCCGAGATCGCACCACTGCACTCCAGCCTGGGTGACAGAGTGAGCCTCCATCTCAAAAATAATAATAATAATAATAATAAATAAATAATTAAAAAATTTTAAAAAGGAATATGCAACATCATAAACCAACTAGATCTACCAGAACAATTTACCCATCAACAGCAAATAATTTCAAATGCGCACGAAAAATTCTCCAGAATAGACCATATGTTAAGCCATAAGATAAGCCTCAATAAATTTACAAGATTAAAAATAGACGGAATATGTTCCCGAACCACAGTGGAATGAAATTAGAAATAATGACTCAAAGAAACTTGGGAAATATACAACTATAAAAATTAAAGAACACACTCTTTTTTTTTTTAACTTTTAGGTTCTGGGGTACATGTGCAGGTTTGTTATATAGGGGGTTCTGGGGTACATGTGGGGGTTTGTTATACAGATTATTTCGCCACCAAGGTACTGAGCCTAGTACCCAAAAGTTATTTTTTCTGATCCCCTCCCTCCTCCCATCCTCCACCCTCAAGTAGGCCCCAGTGTCTGTTGTTCCCCTCCTTGTGTCCATGAGTTCTCATTATTTAGCTCCCACTTGTAAATGAGAACATGCAGTATTTGATTTTCTGTTCCTGCATTAGTTTGCTAAGGCTAATGGCCTCCAGCTCCAACCATATTCCCACAATAGATTCCCATGATCTCATTCTTTCTTATGGCTGTATGGTATTCCATGGTGTATACGTACCACGTTTTATTTCTCCAATCTGCCACTGATGGGCACTTAGGTTGATTCCATGTCTTTGCTATTGTGAATAGTACTGCATTGAACATATGCATGCGTGTGTCTTTGTGGTAGGGTGATTTATATTCCTTTGGGTATATACCCAGTAATGGGATTGCTGGGTCAGATGGTAGCTCTGTTTTTAGCTCTTTGAGGACTCACACACTGCTTTCCACAATTTGAACTAATTTACACTCCCACCAACAGTGTATGAGTGTCCCCTTTTCTCTGCAACCTCGCCAGCATCTGTTATTTTTTTGACTTTTTAATAATAGCATTCTGACTGGTGTGAGATGGTGTCTCATTGTGGTTTTGATTTGCATTTCTCTAATGATCAGCGATGTTGAGCTTTTTCTCATAAGCTTGTTGGCCGCATGTATGTCTTCTTTTGGAAAATGTCTGTTCATGTCCTTTACCCACTTTTTAATGGGGTTGTTTGTTTCTCGTGAATTTGTTTAAGTTCTTTATAGATGCTGGATATTAGACGTTTGCCAGAGGCATAGTTTGCAGATATTTTCTCCCATTCTGTAGGTCATTTACTCTGTTGACAGTTTCTTTTGCTGTGCAGAAGCTCTAAGTTTAATTAGATCCCATTTGTCATTTTTTGCTTTTGTTGCAATTGCTTTTGGCATTTTGTCATGGCTTCCCTTCACCTTCCGTCATGATTGTAAGCTTCCTGAGCACCTCAGCAGAAACGGATGCCAGCACTAGCTTCATGTACAGCCTGCAGAACTGCAAGCCAAACAAACCTCTTTTCTTTATAAATTACCCAATCTCAAGTATGACTTGACGCAATGCAAAATAGACTAACACAATATAAATGCAAAAATACTCAAGAAAATGCTAACAAACTGACTCCAGCAACACATAAAAAGATTATACACCATGACCAAGTGGAATTTATCACAAGAACACAACATTGGTTTAACATCTGATAATCAATCATTGTAAACACAATATTAATAGAATAAAGAACAAACCCCATATGATTACTTCAATAGATACAGAAAAAAATTGATGAAATACAACACCCTTTCATGATAAAAGTATTCAACAAAGTAGGAATAGAAGAGAACTTTCTCAGTCCAATAAAGAGCATCTTTTTAAAAATCTACAATTACCATAATACTTAATAGGGAAAGACTGAATGCTTTCCCCCTACCATTAAAAACAAGAAAAATACTCACTTTTACCACTCTATTCGATGTTGTACTGAACACAAATTTGCCTGGGCAAGAGAAATAGGTAATATCCAATTGTAAGGAAGAAGTAGAACCATCTCTGCTCAGAGATTACATGATCTTGTATGTAGAAAATCCTAAGGAACAGAAAAAAACTATAAAAACTAATTAAAGTGTTCAGCAAGTTTCAAGACACAAGATCAATATACAAACAGCAGTTATATTTCTATATACCAGCAAGGAACAACATGGAACTGCAATTAAGAAAACAGTTTTAGTCACAATAACATCAAAAAGAATAAAATACTTAGGGATAAATTTAACAAAAGAAGTGCAAGACTTGAATACTGAAATTTAAGTTATAAATAAATAGAAAGACATCCCCTGTTTATGGATTGGAAGGCTTAATATTGTTAAGATGGCAATACTTCCCAAATTGTTCTACAGATTCAATGTAATCTCTATAAAAATTCACCTGGTTTCTTTGCAGAAATTGGCAAGCTGATCCTAAAATTTATATACAGCTGCGTGGGACCCAGAATAGCAAAAAAACAAAACAAAACAAAATCTTTAAAAAGAAGAACAAAATTGAGAGGATTCACACTTCACAATTACAACGCTTACTACTAAGCAACAGTAATAAAGAAAATGTGGTGCAGTCGTAAAGATAGACAAACATATCAATAGAATTAATTGAGAGTCCAGAAATAAGCCTGGATGCCTATCATCAACTGATTTTCGACAAGAGTGTCAAGACGCTTGAATATGGACAGGATAGTTGTTTTTTTTTTTTTTAAATAAATGGTGCTAGAACAACAGAATATCTACATGCCAAAAAAAAAAAGTTTGACCTCTACTTCACACCATATATAAAAGTTAACTCAGAAACAGTGACATGTACCTGTAGTCCCTGCTACTCAGGAGGCTGAGAGGCAGGAGGATCCCTGATCTCAAGCTCAGGAGTTCAAGACCAGCCTGGGCAACATAGCAAGACACCATCTCAAAAAGACAAAAATGAACTCAGGACCATAGGCCTACATGACCTATGATGACCTTGGATTAGGCAACAGTTTCTTAGATAAAACACAAAGCACGAAAAGACAAGAAATAGATAAATTGGACTTACATCAAAATTTAAAATTTCTGTGTTTCAAGTGATACTGTCAAGAAAATGAAAAAACCCACAGAATGGGAGAAAATATTTGCAAATCAAATAGCTGCCGAGGGACTTCTATACAGAGCAAAGGACTCTTACAACTCAACAATAAAAAGAAGACAAAGAGCTCAACTGCTTTTAAATGGGCAAAGAATTTGAAAAGACAATTATTTGGAGAAGAAATACAAATAACCAAAAGAACATTTAAAATGTTCAATGGCATATCATTGGGAAAAGAAAATCAAAACCATTTCATACCCATCAGGATAACCACAATTAAAAAAACAGAAAATAACAAGTGTTGGCAAGGATATGAAGACATTTTAACCCTCATACTTTCCTTGTGGTATTACAAAATGGCACAGCTGATTTGGAAAACAATTTGGTGGTTTCCAAAAAATGTTAAACATGGAGCTAACATGATCCAGCAATTTCACTCCTAGGTATATACAAAAAAAAATTTTAAACATGTGTCCACACAAAAACTTGTCTGCAAATGTTCATAGCAGTCATATTCAAAATAGACAAAAAATGGAAATAATTTAAATGTCAATCAGCTGATGAATGGATAAACAAAATGTAATATGCCACTATGATGGAATATTATTCGTCTATAAAAGGAATGAAATGGCCGGGCACGGTGGCTCACACCTGTAATCCCAGCACTTTCGGAGGCTGCGACAGGCAGATCAAGAGGTCAGGAGTTCGAGACCAGCCTGACCAACATGCTGAAACCCTGTCTCTACTAAAAATACAAAAAAAAAGATTAGTCGGTGTGGTGGCGGGCACCTGTAATCCCAGCTACTCAGGAAGCTGAGGTAGGAGAATCGCTTGAACCCGGGAGACAGAGGTTGCAGTGATCAGAGATCAAGCCACTGCACTCCAGCCTGGGTGACAGAGGGAGACTCCATCTCAAAAAAAAAAAAAAAAAAAAAAAAAAAAAACAGAATGAAATACTGACACATGCTACCACATGAATAAACCTTGAAAACATTATGCTAAGTCAAACAAGCTAGACACAAAAGGCAACATATTGTAGGATCATTTATATGAAGTTCCATAATAGGCAAATCCATACACAAGGAAGTAGATTAGGGGTTGCCCAGGGCTGGATGGGTGCAAGGGCAGAGAATGAAGAATGACTGCTAATGGGTGGAGGATTTCTCTTTGGGGTGATGAAACTGTTCTGTAATTAAATCATGGCGATGGTTGCAGGTTGCACAATTCCAAGTATAGTAAAAATCACCAAACTGCACACATATAAAAGGTGGATTATATGATATATGAATGATCAAGTAGAGAACAATTAATATACAGTAATTTTTAAGCAGAGTAGAACTCTCACAAATCATGGATAGAAAATGATCTGCAAAGGAATTTGGCATCACTTCTGTCCCTGGCTCGTGTATTTAACTTTCCCAATTAAAAAAAACGCTGAAGTCATTCAAGATAAATTACCTTTATTATCTACTCTATCAGATTTCTTTCAAACTGAAAAAACAATACATGCTTGTATTGCTGCTTATTTCCCAAGAAAAAAAATCCTGAGTATCAAAGAAAAACCCAACAACACTCGCCTTTCCTGTGACTCTCACTCCTGCTATTATACCTTCCTGAAAACAAGAAATGTTAACTTAGTGTCCACATTTTTCTACATTCATATGAATACACACACTGAAAATATTCACACCAATAAAAGGCTTTTCTGATTTTACAAAAATACAATCATTTATATACATTTCTCTGCAATGTACTTTGCTGGTGGCCTTTCCTGTTGGTCATTGCATATAAATCTAACTCCTCTTTATTAGTAGCTACATAATATTCCAGAAATATGGACATGCCACAGTTGATTCAATCACTCCCTATTGATGGCATTCAAGTTGTTTTACGTTGCTTCGTCACATTCAATGTGTATCTTTATACATATCCTTATAAGCTAATTCTTTTATTTTTGTAGGATAAAATCCTTCAATATAAGTTTTAAGGACACAGGAAATCATTACTTGGCTTGGCAATAAAAAAGTCCATTATGTTGCATTAAGCACCCTGCTGAGTGGAATCAGGGGAAAATGTATTTATTTCTCAGCACTGAATCATCACCCTGTGTATAGATTAGCTTTTGTTTGCAAATACATAAACAAAATACAAATTACATGTGCTCACCGAACAAAGCTTTGAATTCTAGCTGCACCAGGGAGCAAAGGATGTATGGTGAGAAACACATTTCCTGGTACGGGAAATGAGCAGCAGGGCAAGGAAGCAGCTTGAGGAAGCACTGCTGAACCAAGCTTCACCTTTGCCTGCAAAATCCCCCTGAAAATAAACACTGCACAGGGATCCTGAGTGCAGGGTTACAGTTAGGTTTGGGATTAGGCTTAGGTGAGAACCACAAGTCCTTTCAGACCATGCTTGTCCTTATTTAGCTCTCTAGTTTGCTTCTCTTGGTTGACTGGAGCAGTTTTTTCAAGAAGGTAGTGTGGATGGTGTGATTCCTGTGCCGATATAAGTCTAAGAATAACTTTCTATTGCCATCACACACAAAAGACAACTTTGCTTATTTTAAACTTTACTTGTCCCCCTCCAAATTCTGTAGATAATGAAGTTTTTTAAGCCTTCTAGCATATAGTGATTATGAAGACAACCCAACTTTTGTTTATTTGCTGGTGTCATTAGAAGATATTTAAAAATACTCCCATTCCAGCAGGTGTAGCTAAAAAGAGAAAAGAAAAAAAAGAAGGTATTTTCAAACCTCCATAATTGTGTGCTCTGCTCCTGCATTTTTCCCAGGAGTATGTGTAAAGCGGTGTCCGTATGTGTGTGTGTGTAGAATATAAATACAGTAAATTAAAAAATAAACTCTCTGACTGGGTGTGGTGGCTCACACCTGTAATCCTAGCACTTTGGGAGGCCAAGGCAGGTGGATCATCTGAGGTCAAGAGTTTGACACCAGCCTGGCCAACATGGCAAAACCCTGTCTCTACCAAAAATACAAAACTTAGCCAGGTGCAGTGGTGTACCCCTGTAATTCCAGCTACTTGGGAGACTGAGGCATGAGAATTGCTTGAACCTGGGAAGCAGAAGTTGCAGTGAGCCCACATGATGCCACTGCACTCCAGCCTGGGTGACAGAGCAAGACTGTCTCCAAAAACAAAAAACTGGCATTAAAATGGCCAACAGCTAAACCATCTGGTCTAATGCACTCACAGCTTATCTAAAGTAATAAAATAAGGAAGGAAAGTCATATGAAATATGCCCACAGCAACATGATTATATCAGTAATTGTGAGTCTTGAAGACCCAAACAGAAAGGCCACAGAAAATTAGCCTGATGTGATAATTTAGAGATCTGATTTTACTATTCTCTTGCTTTATGTTATTCAATGCCACCAGAAGTAGCCATCCTACGCTGTTGTTCCAGAATGTTTAAATTATTTTTTGCCATCAGCTACTCAGTTTTTCAGAGCACCACCTTCTGTCGCACATAGAGGGAACATAACAGTTGTTTTACGCTGTTGGGATACTAACCCGCAATATGAAAGCGAATTTTCCCCCTTTTCCGCATTCTGGCCAGTTCCCTGCTCCTCAAAAATCTACCTTTCTCTTAGGGTATCTTGCCAACTGGAGCAAAAGTGGAAGTTATAAGTAGAATATAGGAGAACTCAGAACCTAGAAAAGGTAACCCAACAGGTTTAAAAAAGAAACAAGGGCCAATCCTGGAATTTGTAAGAAGTGATAAAAGACATTATGGCATTGAAACTAGGATGAACGAGCAGACGCAACTATATTCTGTCATTTTATTGCTCTGCTAAAGTTTCAGTTCCAGAGAGACACTCCTGTTAGTCTCAGGTTGCATTCCCATTTCTTGGAAGGAAAGGACAAAATATCTTGACTTATGGTTCCATTGTAATGACTCAAGTAAAGAGGAGTCAGTTTCCCAAAATAGCATCAGAGTGCTTTTAGGAGAAAAAACTGCTGAATCATTCCTGCAGTTGACAGATAGATTGTCTTTTCTAAATAGATTTATAGGACTTTTTAAAAATCTGTATAATTCAAAATTTTTCTTTGGATATATGTAGATATGGATCTCTCCTGTTTTCATCTGAAATGCAGTGAGCCCCTGCAACCTGCAAACTTAGGTTTTATTTCATCTTTTATGATTGCTTCTATTCCATGTGTTGTGCTATCTTCCCAAGAAACACAAAGTAATCATATGTTAGAGCTTTCATTTTCTCTCTTTCCTTCTGCTTGTGCATTTTCTTCTGCATCATAGAAAAGCTCCTCAAATTTGTTCAGTACATAACTGATTCTGATTTACAATTAGTACTGATCATGTTATTGTGCTCTTGGTTTACTTGAAAGCCTTCGGTATCTCAGCATGCTGTCTTCTTTCAGCCTATTGTCTCTTCACGGTGTTATGTTCCTGTTTCACAACACAATGCCTCATTGAATTCTATTATTGCAGATTCTAAACAATCTCCTGTAATTTTCTTCTGATTCCTATAGGCTCTCCAGAGATAGAATCTTTCTATGAGGTTCCAGAGTACTGTCCTTTATCCATTGTTCTGCAGTATTTTTAACTGGGCTCATGTTTTGCTGATGTTTACTCATTCTCAAATGAGGCAAGATCTATCCACACTGGTTGAAAGCTAACAGGTAGGTGGTAGTTGCCCTTGACTCCATTCTCTACCTGCTTCAATATGAATCAAAGAATCAACTCAGGTCTTTAAGGGATAGACCAATGTATCCAGTTCACAGTTGATTTCCCAGATAGTCATCTTGAGAAACAACCTACCGGTGAAGTAGCATCTTTCCCTACCTCCATGGTCCAGTTCTTCATGATAAGCTTCACTGTGACTTAAAATCACACTGCTCGGCAGTATCACCTGGTACCTGGACCTTGAGTTTTTAGAAAGCCCCACTCTGGCGTTTTTTTGGATTATGTCTTTCTCTACCACAAGAGGAATCTGCAAGACCAAGGGCATGTGCCCACCCAGAGCCCTTCTAGACCACACCCTAGAAGCTCAAGAGCCTGGAATTCTCTGCCCAAACAACCCCAAGCCTGCTTGCAGGACCTGTAGAGGCCTTGTCCGTAGGTACATCCTCCCAGGGGTAAACCACACCACTGGTATTTACACTCCCAGGCCCAAAGAATGGCTAGGGCAGCTATTTGCAGGGGCTCTGGACATTCCAGTTGGGGCATCCACACACGTACTCAAAGCTGCTTGCAATGAAGGAGACAGTGATGGAAAGGGAAGGGGGCCCAGGTGGGGGCCAATGAGCTTGGGCCCAGCCTTCTCCTGGCCACCACATTTCATCATGAAACTCCAAGGAATTTGAAAATTCAAAATTTGAACCTGGCCTTCCAGACTATTTTGAAAGCATATTTGTCAAAGTAAAGTGATAGAATTTATTTTATCTAACCTTGAACGCTCTGTCCCAGGTCCTGTAAATATTAGGGGTGGCCTAAGGAGCGACTTCTAAGACTCATACTGCCTCCTCCCACTCATAAAGAAGCAGCTACTTAGTTCCAGAGGCTCTTCATAAGTGTGTGTGTCAGTAAGTAAAACATAATCAAGAAGGGTCCAAGCTTGCAGTCCCTGGATGAATTGCCATCACACTCATGTGTGAGCAGGGCTCCCAAAGCTTTAAAACTGGCTGTGCTGTTCTCTTTGCTTTACCTACACTCTATCAGGCATCTTCTAAAATTAAACTGTTGCATCCACATTGAAAATCTCCTCAGGCAGGTGTCATCCACACCACCTCCCTCTCACCCCCTCGATGATCTCCAACAGTATTCTACAGAATTTTTAGCAACCACGATGTAAACCACCTTCATGTTCCAAACAGAACTCTTGGGATCTGTGTGTGTGGTGTGTGTGCACTCCTTCAGCTTCTGTGGGTCTTTACTTCTAACAGCCCATACCTGTGACTCTTTTAGAGGACTGCCATCAAGCTATAAGGCCACTTTTCCCCAACAGACAGAAAACAAGGAACACTTGGGAATTTACATCTCCTTGTTTGGCCCTTAGACAATAATCAACTTGTATTGGAATATGAAACCCAGCTCCCTGGCCTGAGTCTGGTCAAACTCTCAGGGTAACTTCCCCACCAGAATTCCCCAAATATGTCAAGCCAAAGTTACCTCCCCTGAGGCTTTACCTGAAATCACACGCTTCCACTTCCCTGTCCTGCTTCCCCTGCTCCTCATTGGTTTCTCATGGAAACTTCAGTATCCGTACCTGGGAAAGCCAGCCTAAGACACGTGGTCTTCCTTCTCCCCACCTCAGGACTTAATTTAATGTTAGGCAGATTCCAATGAGGCTTGGGTCTTTGGAACCATCCAAGGCATGCAGAGTTTGCAACAACATTTGCAGCAGCAGCCCCTCTGCCATGTTTAATCTGTAATCTCTCAGACCAACTCCTAGCCCTATCTGAAATTAGCAATAGGTCAATAGGCATGTGGTGTTGATGCTGATCCTACGGCCATTGTTAGGGGATCTTAATGACTTTTTTTCTTTTTCTTGGGAAACATGGGGAATTAGAACATTGTGATTTTTATTTATTGTTCTTGAGTGCCCATCTTTGAGAAAATAAATTATACTAAACTCAACAAGAGATGAGATCATTTTATGTTTGCCAAATTCCAGTGAGAAATCTCAGTCCAGAAATTATGCTTTCTTACTGATTTAATGAATGTATTTTAAAAATAAAGAGGAAAAGAATTTCCCATTAAATCCACCTCAAATGAGGTAAAAGTTACACTTAGATGCCCCAAATGCCACTAGGGCCAACAATTTCTTCCCAGGGAAGTAAGAGAAGAGGACAGAGCCCCTCCCATTCTGTGGGAATCACTTGGTTGTATCCACCCCATAAAACATATAAGCAGAGTTCATAAGTATGCCAACGTCCAGAAAAAAATTATCTCACCATAAGAGCCAAAAAACAGTACAATAGCATCTAGGTGTGATTTGCCATTGTCCAGTGCAGAGAACAAGAAGTATATTAGAAAATCCAGTGGCATGTGGCAGCCAGCTCAAGCTGGCTTTGGAGCCTATTACACATCTTTTCCCAGCTCCAGGTTTAGTGAGGTCAGGCTCATTGTTTGAAATCAGCCATGCTGGGAGTATTTACACAATAGAAATTGGCAAATGTTACAAATCAGAGATTTTTTTTTCCTTTGAGGGCCTAATTACCAACATATCTTATTATAAGGAATTTTTTAAAGAACCTACTCCAGAGAAGCACATCGGTCTTGATATTGACAATATTCTAAAATGACAGCTCATACAATTTTCTAATTCATCTGTGACTCTTACTCATTTCCTGTTCATTATTGTCAATTGCATAAGCACGGCACTTTATACATTTTGCATGACTGACTTTGTTCATGAGGAACAGTCTCTTATTGAAAAATTTATTTCATATTTACAAGTAGAATTCGTCATTTTGTCATCATTTTGAATTTGTAAAATTATCTTGATTTTCATTTTCATCATAATCATCAACCTTTTCTCACTAGCAAATGTAATACTCCGCTTTTGTACTTTCAGACATGATTGTATTAAAAATTATGTATTAAAAATGTTACAAAACATCACTACACTCAGCAAACAGAGTCTATAGGCTAATATATTTCAGAATAGTAAAAGCTAAAATGCCTGCTCAAAACTGCTCCCATTTTCTGTTGGTGACTGGAAATATTGACATGGTTTTGTTTGTGTCTATTAAAAAATTGTCATATAGCAGGGTAGTAGTTAATTCATTCTATAATTTGGATTTAATGAGGAAATCTAATTTATTTATTTTGTCTATAATTAATCTGATCTTCCTACTTCAATTTCTTACCACGGTTTAGCAGAGGAAAATTAACTAAATGTTCAGTACAATTTAAAGTTTATTTCAAACCAATCATTTATGTTGTTTTATACATTTATATCTTTATCCCTTGGTTCATACACTGTTATCTCTTAACTCCCTGTCATGTGAGGGAAAGATATTAGCAGCCCCACCCTTCTTCTCCTCCTGGAACATTCTACTTCCTAGCTTCTGCCAACTGTTTATTTAGTCTTGTTGTTAAAAGGATAACTACATCCAAAATGCATGATTTTTGATTGTGCATTTACACTTAATGGAAGACCAGGTGACCGTCCAGAGTTTTTCCTGCTGTTCTATCCCTGTCAGGTCTTTCCCACCACCAAGACGGCTGACTGGATGCTCCGTGTGTGTCTGTGGAGTTTGACTAGCAGACTTCACTACAGGGGAGACAGTTGGGGCACTAGACCTGGGCCCCCAAGTGACATATTGGCACTAAGATTGTAAATGTTTCCATTATTATAGTAATAAAATCAATGATGATAGATAAGGCATCACGCAGTAGACTAGCAGTACTTGAAACCCCTCTTTCCAATTTCTCATAAGATATCCAACAAAATGAAAAGGACTACATATATTGGTAATAATAGTGTAACTACGATAAGAAAAGACCATTCCCCAAAGTCTAGGCTGCACCATCAGTAGGGATGGCCTGAGAAGCGAAGTGCTGGACTTTTGCAGACTGACACAGTCCCTCACAGAAAATAGAAAGAGGTCTGCCCCCACAAGGAGCATAGGAAGATTCCAGACCATGAAATAAGTGGACATTACACTACTGCACACAAACTGTCTGTTGAACTGCCAAGTGCAAGGTCCTTCCACCCCTCCTTCGACCATTTACACTGTCACATCTGTTGATCAGCAGTAGCCACTGTCAAGATATAGGGAAGGTAGCATTTAGACCCAAGCTAAGTCAAGTTAGGTGACTGGCACCACTACACTATGTCACCAGAACACATCATATGACCCATATGAACTCGGATGGTCCTGAAATGTCTTCCTGTGTGCAAAGAGTCAGGGAAGAAGGTGGCAAATAACAACAGAGATTCAGTTGCCACAGATATGATACTTATTCTTCTGAAATGTTTAATGAAGTTATTTCTTAATCAGTTCAGGCTACATAACAAATTACCATAGACTGGTTGGTTTATAAACAACAGAAATTTATTTCTCATAGTGCTGGAGGCTTGAAGTCTGACTGAGATCAGGGTGCCAGTATGGCCAGGTTCTGGTAAGGGCCCTCTTGCAAGTTGCAGATGGCTGACCTCTTGCTGTATCCTCACACAGTGCAAAAAAAAAGAGAGATCACTGACCTCTTCTTATAAAGACACTAATCCAATTAATGGGGACTCCATAAACTACCTCCCAAAGTCCCCCCCTCCTCCTAATACATTGGGATTAGGGTTTCAACATATGAATTTGAAAGTGACACAAATATTCAGTACATTGCAATGATCATGCATAACATGCAAAAGAAATCAAAATACTAGAATTAGGGAAAGCAAAGAGATTCCTAATAACAAAAATCACCAAACAACTCAATAGTAAACAAACAAATAACCAAATTTAAAGATGGGCAAAGGACTTGAGAAGACATTTCTCAAAAAAAAAAAAAAAAAGACATATAAATGGCCAACAGGTATGTTTTACAATGCTCAACTTCACTCACTAATCATCAGAGACAGGCAAATGAAACCCACAATGAGATACCATCTCACATCTGTTAGAATGTTTATTATCAAATATATGAAATATAACAAGTGTTGGTAAGAATGTGGTGAAATGGGAACCATTGTACATTGTTGGTGAGAATGTAAAATTAGTATAACCATCATGGAAAACAGTATTGAGCTTCCTCAAAAATTAAAAATAGAACTACCACATGATCCCACAATCCCACTACCGGGTGTACATCCAAAGGAAGTGAAATCGGTATGTCTCAGAGACATCTGCATTTCCATATTTGTTGCAGCACTATTTACAATAGCCAAGATCACCTGGACTCGGGAAGGGGGACATCACACACCAGGGCCTATCATGGGGAGGGGGGAGTAGGGAGGGATGGCATTGGGAGTTATACCTGATGTAAATGACGAGTTGATGGGTGCTGACGAGTTGATGGGTGCAGCACACCAACATGGCACAAGTATACATATGTAACAAACCTGCACGTTATGCACATGTACCCTAGAACTTAAAGTATAATAATAATTTAAAAAAAATAGCCAAGATAGGGAATCAACCTCAGTGTTCACCAATGGATGAATGGGTGAAGAAAATGTGGTATATCTACACACAATAGAATACAATTCCGCTTTTGAAAGAAGAAAATATTGTCATTTGTAACAACATGGATCAACCTGGAAGACATTGCGCTAAGTGGAATAAGCCAGGCCCAGAAAGACTACTGCATGAGAGGTTCCACTTGTATGTGGAATCTCAGAAAGCAGAACTCACGGAGGTGGAGAGTAGCATGGTGGTCGCCAGGGGCTGAAGGGCAGGGAAGCCGGGGTCTGTTTGGGGACACACAAAGTTTCAGCTAGATAGGAGGAATAAGCTCAAGAGATCTATTGCACATCATGTTGACTATAGTTAATAACAATATATTGTGTATTTGAAATTTGCTAAGAGAGTAGAGTTTAAGTTTTCAGCACAAAAAAATGCTAAGTATGTGAGGTACTGCATACGTTAATCTGCTTGATTCAGCTATACCATAATGTTTACATATATCAAGACATCGTGTTATACACAATAAATACGTACAAATTTTATTAGTCGATTTAGAAAATAAAAAATAAATCACAGCTGAAACACCTGTATGGCTTGGGTAGATCCTGTCCCTCACTGCGGTGTCCTCTTTCTACTGCAGAGGGCAGTGGAGGACCGGTCTCTTCGGTGTCTGGCTTCAGCATTTTAGAGCAGGACTATTCCGAACCAGCCACTGTGTCAAGGCCAGCGTTCAAAGTGACAACTCTTTCTTCCACAGCAGGTTCATCGTGCGGTTAAAGACTCCATGACCCCAGAGACTTGGACTGTTTCCCCGCTCTTCCCGTATGAATCAGACATTAAAAGGAAGAGCTGTTAAAATAAAACTGATGAAGCCCTGCCAAGTCTGTGATTCTGGAAGTGGTGAATATGACGTCTCTTAGCGGTGGGGTTTCTGGGGATACGTCTACAAGTCACTTCTCTTCTTGTCTGCGGCACAGCCTCCTTCACACCCAAGAGGGGCACCTTTATTCCTTTCCACACACACAAGATTTTAACCATAGTTGCTTTCCGCAGAATAACACCCTCCCATCCTTCATGCCTCTCATGCTAAACAGATTCATCACTGTCATTGTCTCACTTTCCAGCGGAGAACTGGTGGCCCTGCATCCAGAGCAGGCACATGGCTCCAGAACAGCTCTGGACACTGCTGTGGATCCAAGCAGCAAGGACACTCTTGCTGTTGTTATTAGTTGATACTTTGCAGAAATGGCATCAGACTCCTCCTGTGGATCTTGACTTTCCTGTTGTTCAGTCAGTAGTGGGTTGCAGACACTTTTCATGCAGCTTTACGAACCTGTGGATCTGCCTCATCCTCTGAACCTATTGTACCCATTCCTTACATGCTCACATTAAAGTGTTCTCCTGCCAGTGAATATTTGGGTTGTTTCTATTCTGGGTTATTTTTTATTTTTAATTTTTGTAGGTACATAGTAGGTGTATATATTTACGGGGTACATGAGATATTTTGATACAGGCATGCAATGCGTAATAATCATATCACGGTAAACAAGGTATCCATCTCCTCAAACATTTGTCCAATGTGTTACAAACAACCCAATTACACATTTTTAGTTATTTTAATATAGAATTAAATTATTTTTGATATAGTCACTCTGCTGTGCTAGCAAATACTAGGTCTCACTCATTCTTTCTATTTGTTGTTCCCATTAACCCTCCTCACTTCCTCCACCTCCCCCTACTACTCTTCCCAATCTCTGGTAACCATCCTACTCTCTAGCTCCATGAGTTCAATTGTTTTAATTTTTACTCCCACAAATAAATAAGAATATGCAAAGCTTGTCTTTCTGTGCCTGGCTTGTGGTTGTTTCCTTTTTTTTTTTTTTTTTTTTTTTTAACAGAGTCTCACTCTGTCACCCAGGCTGGAGTGCAGTGGCATGATCTCAGCTCACCGCAACCTCTGCCTCCTAGGTTCAAGCGATTCTCCTGCCTCAGCCTCCTGAGTAGCTGGGATTACAGGTGAGCATCACGATGCCTGGATAATTTTTGTATTTTTAGTAGAGACAGGGTTTCACCATGTTGGCCAGGCTGGTCTCAAACTCTTGGCCTCAAGTGATCTGCCTACCTCAGCCTCCCAAAGGGCTGGGATTACAGGCGTGAGCCACCATGCCCAGCCAGTTGTTTCTAGTTTCTATTATCATAAATAATGATGCAGTGAATAGCTGCACACATCTGTAAATATTTTGTCACAGTACATTCTAAGATGTAAAATTGCTGGACATAAGATACAGACCTTTTAAATTGCAATATGATTTTAAGCCTCTCTCCACCTGACGTTGGGCATGATGAGTAGAAGGAAAAAGGTCCACAGAGCCCAGCAGCAACAGGTCTAGGACGCCTCCACCTGCACAGGGGCAGAGCCTGTTCCCTTAAGAGTTTCTGAAGTGGGCTCCACAACAGCTTTTTGAAAACCCTCAGTGGACAAAAGGCTACTCATGCTGCTTTGGTAGAATTGGACACAGCCAGGGAGCTCGTCAGAAAAGGAGCTGCTAGTCACAGGCAGCAACAAACCCACCCCGACACGGGGATCCACTGTGGGGCTGCAATAACTGCTCCTTCTCTGAGTGATACAGGACGTTCTGAGGAAGTAGATGTGACGCCATCCAGATCCTACAGAAGACATAGGAACAAAAATTTTCTGTCATTCACTCAAGAAGTGGCTGGCAGATGGGCAGTATGTAACGACACAAGCTCAGTGAGTACAAGCTGAGACATGACGGGAGTCTACGGCCTCATCTACACAACTTGATGCAGCTCTTCCAATTAATAGCCAGCATCTGGCTGAACTATTATAGGTGATAAAACATGCCACCCTAAAACTAATTAAACTGCCAAGATGAGGCATAAGAATGAAGATGCACACACAATGAAACGATGTTTAGTCCTGATGTTGGTCCTTAAAGAGATCCTGTTTAGCCATAGCCTGAGTCCCTGACTCCATTGCACACTTGAGCCAGGATGGAAAGGGCTCCACTCACCAATCATTATTTCTCCCATATGCATGCCCTCTGCAGCTACCACTGTGTTCCACCCACAGGAGAATGACAGTGGGCAAGTGCAAACTGACTGGAACTGATAAACTGGAATGACATCCTGTTCACACAAAGGTGCACGATTTGCTGGGCAAAAGGCACAGCTTCATATGAGCACAACAGTAGTCTTCACCAGAGATCAATGAGCTGGTGAATGTGGTAATTTAACCGTGACCAGGAGCCCATAGTTAAGGGAAAGGGCATCCCCGGCCATTGCCTGTATGATGAAGACTACAGGTGTGGGCTCAGGGATGTCCCCACAGTCACCAGCATGAAGGACAGCAAACACAAATGACTCTCAGCTCCTCTATATCTACTGGGCATACCTGCGTATTGCTGAATTATTGCTAGTAAGGTTAGAAAGGATTCATCCTGCACAGACTGACCACATGTAAACCTAGAAGCTGAACGCTAGTGCCATGAAGACTTTGCATTCTTTCCTGTTTAATTGTACCATCTGAAAGACTGCTAAAAGTTCCAAAATAGTTCTGAAGAACAATTGGTTTGAATTTCTCAGGTGAAACCCTAGAGCTTGCATCCCACCCTTTTCATAATAGTCAGCTTATTATTAAACGAGTGAGACAGCATCGTCAGCAGCCTGATTATGCTGTGCAGAGTTTCTTACAAATGTAGAACCTCAGTATATTTACATATGTCTGGAGCTCACCTCTAGCCTGAATCATCGGCGTGCTTCCTGGTTACCATAAGAAAAAAATCTGGGGGCAGTCCTTTTTTTATTAGAGACAGGGTCTTGCTATGTTGCACAAGCTGGCCTCGTACTCCCGGCCTCAAGCAATCCTCCCACCTCTGCCTCTGCCTCCAAAGTGAGGAAGATTACTACAACAACCAAGAATGTAACATTTATTTGGTTGAGTAAAATAACCTCTCTATGAACTTGCTCAGGACAAGGAAGCTGCATAAGCTGTTGAAATTTAGGGAGATATAACTCTTGACACAATTCTTCCTCTCTAAAAATAAGAATGGCAGCTTGAGGCTACAGTTTTGTTCCAAATGTATGAGGCTAAGCTGCCTTTCAGATGAATTGACTAGCTGTCTCTTCAGAATGGAGTCAGTGACTTAGAATTGACTCCATTGGTTGTGACTTCCAGTGACTTCGTTGGTTATTTTCAGCATGACCCTGGCTGTGGATAGAGGCAGAATGCCTCGAGGATGAGCCTGTGTTGGAACAGAGATCATGACTTTATCCTGGTGGTGACTGGCCAACTATTTGGCTGCCAGATCTGGGACATGCCTAGAGCCTTATGAATGGGCTGCCTCAGGTGACCACCATCAGCTGTCCTGGTTTGATACTGACCTATAAATTATCCATAGGAGTGACAACACAAATGGATTTGGGGACTAATTCAAAGAAAGGAATGTACAAAAATGGGTCATAAGATGAAGTTTTTTTAAACCTAATCTTTGTTTAACAAAATAAAAGATGTAGAATATTTGTAAAGCAACTCATTTTGCTTGCTCAGAAGTGGTCCTTTAATGTCTTCTTTGGAATAATGGTTAGTTATTTAAGTTATTTAATAGTGCACCAGCAATTTCTAATTTTTAAGAAGTGTAATAAGGGCTTGGTGAACTAAGGCCTGCAGGCCAAATCCAGCCCACTGCCTGATTTTGTATGGGCCCTGAGCAAGAAGAGTTTTTACATTGTTTTAACATTTGGGCAAAAAATCAAAAGAAGAATGACATATCATACTTATGAAAATTATATGAAATTCAGTTTCTAGTATCTGTAAATAAGGTTGTATTGGAATACCGCTTTGCTCATTAGCTGACATATTATCTGGGACTGCTTTCGTGTTTCAATGGCAGAAGTGAGCAGCTGCAACCGAAACTGCATAGACCACCGAGGCTGAAATGTTTGAAATCTGGTCTTTCACAGAAAAAGTTTGCTGAGTTCCATTGCAGAACACTAATTCTAACTTTATTCTAAAAAGTCGAACATTGTGTGGGCTCCTTAAGTAAAATTGACAAACCAAAGGGCTCCAATTATTTTTCTTTTTTATATGCTTAAAATAAGCAAGTGGATCTATTTCATGGCTTTGGTCAAATACTACCTAAAATATTTCTGGGTGAGGGTTAATAAGAGATGTCATTCAGAATCTTACACTGGACAGTTTTACCAGTTGTTGATCCCAAGATGCTCAGGAGAAAATGGATTTACCAAAATGATTCCAAATCAAAATAAAATTTTAAGTTGATGAAAAGTTAAATATATACTGAGAAAAATCTAAATTGTACTATACAATTGTACAATCCTAAATTGTATAATCTAAATTGTACAATCCTAAATTGTACTATATTACAATCCCACCAGTAACATTTATATATCCTTGTATCTATCCATTTCCCCATATCCTTGCCAACAACTGACCTAGTGAAAAATGATGCCTTTAAATTTATAGTTTCCTGCTTATATGTGACAATAAGAATGTTTTCATGTTTATTGGTAATTTTTTATTTCATATTCTGTGAATTGCCTGTGTATATCCTTTGCCAATTTTTTTAGTGAGTTGCTTTTCTTATTAATATTTAATTTTGTAAGATTTACTATTGTTTAGGGGTCTCAAAGTGCAGTCAGTTTTCAGAAAGCAAACACAATCTGATACCACAATCCTAATTAAATTATTGTCCAAGTCAGTGCTGGGGTTAGCATATTGCCCCTAGTGTGTGTTGTACACCTAGAATAAAGCACAGAAAATTGCCAGATGATACATTAGTTATCTTGTCTAGCAAAAGCCACATACCTCTTCTTTCCTCCTCTAAATAAGCAGTTCAAACAAAGAAGGAAATTGATCATTAAAAATAGCTGCTGATTTTATCAGCAGGACTCAACAATAGTCAAAATCAGTTTTGGGCTCTGACAGCAACAGCAAGTATTAAACATCCTCGTGTGTGCAGTAATGATGGTGATTTTTTTAGAAGATAGCAAAGGAATGTCCAGATCCTCCTGCAGAGGAAAGCGGCTAAGCAAGACCAAATCAGTTCGCCTGGGGGAAAGATTGGAGATGGAAGGAAGCTGAAGCCTTTGGAGTGTGTCATGATCAGTCAAGGTGAGGTGGATCAGCTGACAAGTTCAAAGGGCAGGGCCAGGACCAAAGACAGGAGGCAGCCTATAGTTTAGGGCATGGATAGATCTGGAAAGATAGAGAGGTGGAGAGTGAAGCAAGGCAAGCCCTGGGAGCTTGCTGTTCCAGAGAGGGAGGTCACAACCTGCAATAACAGCCTTGGGACACATGTACGTGGGTGCCCAGGCTGAGGGGCCCAGGTTCTCCACTCTCACTGTGAAACCTCTGGATGCCAGGGACCGTCCCAGAGAAATGGATTCATTTGGTCCAGGGTGAAGTCCAGGCATCAGTATTTTCTAAAACCTCCCGAGTTAGCCTTCCTTGAGAACCATAGCCCTTAAGAGTCAAATCAACAAGAGTAGATGGAAGAGGTGTGGCTGCAGCCCTGTGCAGGTGTGTAACTGCTGTGCTCAGAATGATTACCCCCAGCCGTAGTGGAAAGCTACTCTGGGCTGCCCAAAGTCAGATTTGAGAGGGCAATAAATCCCAAAGTACTATGCCATACCATGCCACAGGGAAGAAGCTTACACTAGAGGAACTGTGTGCCATAAATTAATCTAGGAAACATGGCAGAAGTGGCTGGTCTGAGCAGAACATAATGTGTTTTGTGTGAGACTCCTGTGGGTGTGTGGATCAACTACATGTCAGAATGTTCCAGTTAGAAATATAGATGAATCACTCAGGATAGAATGCTGAGCTAAGGATGTGCATTAGGCACTCACTAAAAAGAACTGCTACCTAAGGAATCATGACCCCCAAAAATTCCTGTGTTGAGGCCCTAACCCCCAATGGGATTGTATTTGGAGACAGGGGCTTTAGGAGATAATTAGGTTTAGATAAGCCCATGAGGGTGGAGTCCTCATATGTCCCTTATAAGAAGGGACACCGGAGAGTTTGCTGGCTCTCCCCAACCCCCAAAGCCCCCACCATGTGAGGACACAGTCAGCAAGTGGCCTATAAGCCAGGAAGAGGGCCATGACCAGAAATTGACTGTGCTGACACCTCAATCTTAGACTTCAGCCTCCAGAACTGTGAGAAAATTATTATCTGTTGTTTAAACCACCCAGTTTATGATATTTGGTTATGCCAGCCTAAACTGACAAATACAAGAGCCATGGGAAGGGACCAGATTACACGAGGAGAGGCAGAGAGGGAGGTGAGGCCATGCACCTATAACTGAACCTCGGGACCCTATACTTACGGCAGGAGAAGGAGCAAGGAGATAGAGAGAAGGATGCAAGGAGAAGGAGACAGGAGAAGGAGAAGGAGGAGAAGGAAGAGAAGGAGAAGAGGGAGGGGGAGGGGGAGGGGGAGGGGGAGAGAAGGAGAAGGAGGGGGGACGGGGAAGAAAAGGAAGAACTCCTCCTAAACCAGCTGGTCCACCAGGAATGGTTGCTGCCTGTGTCTGGAGCCCACAGAAAAAGCAAACAGTGCTTACCTCATCCCCAAGATACACAGTCAGATTACTTTGTAGGCCTTTTCCTCATGTCCCCAGTTCCTAGCTATAACCTCATTGAATCTAGGGCCCAGCCCCTTGCCCCTCAGCCACAGGAACTGGGGGCTCGGACTCTCTCAGTTACCCACTGCCAGCTCCCTTTCTTGGGGCTGGTCCCTGCTTCCTTACATTAGCTTAGGCAAATCTCTGATTTGTACCTTAGACACTTAGCTACGACCAAGAACTGCAGCCATCTCCTGGAAGCCCTGACTTCCGGCTACCTCAGGCGTGGCTGACGCAAGACCAGGCATGTCAGTACTCCTCCACCTTGCATTAGGAACTCGCTGCTGCCAGTCATTGGTCCCTACTGGTCCCCTTCCCCATCCCACCAGTGCCCTATGCCAGCTTAGTCTGTTCCCTGCCCTCTGCCCCTCTGCCTTGAGAGCCCCAAGCATGCCAAGAGGTTGGGGCCACAGCACTAATAACACATTCTCATACTTTGCTCAGAAGCACTGTCCCAGTTGGCCCTGCTGAGTGCCTCAATGCCTCTGCCAATATGGGAGTCCATCACTTTTTTAAAATAATGTGACTGGACATCTCAACCCATTTGTCTCAATTACAAGTCAACAGAGAAAATTCAAACACTTAACAGGGTAAACATGAGAGCTGTCTCCAGCCACAATAGTCTTCTTGCTGGAATTCAGTCATGACAAACCTTCTCTCACCTCCCTCCCTCCATATCCTCCCCATAGAGCCTGCCTGTAGCTCCTCAGACCCAGATGATTCCACCAATGAATAGACAATAGGCTTGAAGCAAGTTTCCGGGACCAAGCCAAACCCATGCTGTCTGTGGCCCAATCTATAATGAATGATTGGGGATCTTGGAAAATGCTGTGTGTCGTATATCACCCAAGGAACAATTTCTTGTTGTCAACTTTTTAAAAGTGATTTCCAAGAGGACTTGGAAAAAAAAAAAAGGTCCACAAGACAACATCACACTCCTTGAGCTTTGTAGAAGCCTTTGATGTGCTCAGATGAAAGAAACGGTCCTGTGTAATTAATGTAAGCCTGTGGACAATCCCCTAAGGTCTGATAGCTGTTGGACCAAGCCTGGCGGATGCAGAGGAGGAAACAGGAGGCATTCCAGCCCTGTTTGCAGCTTCAAGAAAAGTTAGATGAGCCCTAAGTCTGTTATCACCAGTTCCCCATAAATGAGGCAGAAATGAAACCCAAACCAGAGCCTCTGCTGAGAACCCGGATATACAGAAAGGCTATGGGCATCTTTGGCCCTGGCAAAGCTACTAAACTGCCTCAGTTTCTCCACTGGAACTGAAGATGGATGCAGCTTGGACCAAACTCAATACATGTCTATACTGATACTATTCCCTACAGGTATGCGCCCTTGCTCACTCCCCAGCCCCCTCTCTCCTGCCGTTAGTCACTCCATAGATAGGACTGGTCAGCCCATCAACCCAAATATCTGTATCTCTAAGAAATGGTGGTGGCCTCCTTCCTCAAGAGCTGCATGTTGCTAAGTACCCCCAATGGTCAGATTCTATCTGCCTCTTCAGATCCTGGGTATGGATCTTTTATCGCTATATCCATTTTCTTGGCCTGTCCCATAATCCTCAGGCAGGCAAAAGATATAATATTATACAGAAATATAGATAACATGGCCCAAGTGGCCTACCTTACGAAATCATGCTAAGTTAGTTATAAACACAAATATCTCCTCTTACCATCTTAACAAGTCCAGCATCAGGACCAAAGCCATGCCAATTACTTTTCCGAGTTACTTGGGCCAGAGGCTATTAGTTGGAAGAATGATTCAAGTGAGGGCGGAGAACATGCCGCCTACTCAGGTAAACAGCTGCCAAGCGTCAGAACAGTCCAGGCACAGGCCGTGGGAACACTGAGTCCCAACCCTGATTTTGTCCCAAGGTCACTCTGGACTTTGTTTTCTGTCTGCCTCACCTTCTTCCTTTGTGGATGAGAACACTGGCTGCCTGCCAGAAAGGGCCAGGCTGAGGAGTCCCTAATGAGAGACCTGGCAGCAGTTTATGGGTGCCCTGTGTAGAACAGCACGTCCTCGTTAGCCCACATCCGCCGCCTCTCCTCAGAGACATCAGCAGCTCCCCCAGGCAGCTCAGAGGATGCAGACACCCACAGGCCTGTCAGCGCTGTGGCCCCTCAGGGGGTCTGAAGGCCATTCGGTTGTATCATCACTGATCATAACCAAATAATGCTGTGCTTCTATTTCTGCCAATCAGTAATTGACTTAGGATGCTTAATAAGAGCCAGACATCATCACCTCATTGACAGCCCAGCAAACACAGTGGTGCTCATTCCATTAATACTGCTGAGGTTTTATATGGAGTTTGTTTTTGATGCAGGGGACAATGGAGAGGCTCAACTGACCAACGGAAGTGGTCGGTGAAGACTACTGCCCACCCAAATGGTGGGGAAACTTCAGCTTTAGGCCAGTCTTTTATTTTATTTTATTTCATTTCTTTTTTTTTTTTTTTTTTTGAAACAGTCTCGCTTGTCACCAGGCTGGAGTGCAGGGGCACAATGTTGGCTCACTGCAACCGCCGACTCCTAGGTTCAAGTGATTCTCCTGCCTTAGCCTCCCGAGTAGCTGGGACTACAGGCACATGCCGCCACGCCCAGGTAATTTTTGTATTTTTACTAGAGACAGGGTTTCACCATGTTGGCCAGGATGGTCTCCATGTCTTGACTTGGTGATCCCCATGGCCTCCCAAAGTACTGGGATTACAGGTGTGAGTCACCGTGCCTGGCCAAGGCCTGTCTTTTAACTTGCATCTCTCCATTTGTCATCTAGCTTTGAGTCACTTAAAATAATTGGTCCTCTCTTGGGTGAAATTGGACCATCCTTGGATCACAAAAAAATATTCCTGAAGGTAACCTACCAAACCTGTATCCGGTATTCAGTAATGAACCACGTTCTAATTACAAGGGCCTCACTTTTGGCAGTTCACAATATCTTTCCCTCTTTCCTTCTCTATTCCTTCTCCTTCAGAATCTGCAGCAGCAGCCAGTCAGCGCTGGGAACCATAACTGCATGAGTTCTTACGTCACCATGATTATTGGAAAGAAGAGCGTGGTTGCGTTCAACTCTATCTGTGGTCATATGATCAGAGACCCAGGAATGACAAATCCTGCCCTGTCATCACATTTGTTTCCTACAGCAAGATTCCAAGAAGATATATGCAAGGTGCAATAGCAATATGAGAATAAAATATCATTTTATTAATTGCTCTCAAATGCCTGATGTTTTGAAAAGAGCTCCGTCAAAAGTATTGAGTTGGCTGGGCGCAGTGGCTCACGCCTATAATCCCATCACTTTGGAAGGCCAAGGTGGGTGGATCACCTGGGGTCAGGAGTTCAAGACCAGCCTGGCCACCATCTCTATAAACACAAAAATAAGCCAGGTATGGTGGCAGGTGCCTGTAATCCCAGCTACTAGAGAGGCTGAGGGAGGAGAATTGATTGAACCTAGGGGTCAGAGGTTGCAGTGAGCCAAGATCATGCCTTTGCACTCCAGCCTGGGTGACAAGAGCAAGATTCTGTCTCAAAACAAACAAACAAAAAACCACTGAGTTATGGCCAGGTGCAGTGGCTCACACCTCTAATCCCAGTACTTTGAGAGGCGGAGGAGGGAGAATCACTTGAGGCCAGGAGTTTGAGGCCAGCCTGGATAACACAGCAAGACCCCATCTCTGCAAAAGATAATAATAATAAATAAATAAATGGTGAATTAGAACAAGTCGATTCTGCTTGAGACCTTAGCAGGACTTATTACCTCCCTGCCAAACCTAAATCTAGGGATTATCAAGCTCAGATGTGCTTTCAGAGAGCTATAAAGAGATGGATTAACTTTCAGGGCCACCCAGCATGCTATCATCCAATTTCTTCGACTCAGCATGAAAGAGAAAGAAGTGCATACAGAATAAAGTGAAAACAAGAGAAGAGTGGTGGAACCGAAGACGGCATCCTTCAAGGCACATTGACCCACCTCCCAGTAATTGTCTGGAACTCTGTTCCATCATCAGATTAACAAGTTCTCTCCCTTTGGAGAGATACATAGAGGTATATACTCACAGGTGGCATGAAGAAGGAGCAGTGTTCCTTCCCTTACAACTGGCAACATAATTATTGCTATCATTAAGCCGAAACAAACATTCCTGTGTCTATGCAGTCATCCTAGGAACCATCGCTTATTTACTGTGCTTCTCCTATGTAATAGGCATGGTGCAAGGTATCCACAACACCAACAGAGCTCTCTCTAGTGATTATAGCTTAAGACAACACTAAGACTCAGATGTTATATTTCAGAATGCAACTAGGAATGAGACATTGACATTGGCTACAGAAGCCCCCAAAACAGGCCTAGGCCTTGGCAATAGAGCTTCTTGCATGGTAGAGCAGGCACTCAGCTTCAGGTCATGGGGGGAACTCCAGCTAGGAAATTAATTCTGGCACATAAAAGGTAAGTAACCGAGATGTCATCTAATAGTCCAGTCAAAGGTAACAATAGGGGTGTCCTGCCAAGCAGACAGATGGGCAAAACCCACTAAGGTTGAAGGGAGGTGGTAAAATGGGAAGGGAGAGGACAAGATGGGTAAGAGAATGATACAATCTGAGGGTGACTATGAGTAACTGTTATCCAACTTGGCAGTGGGTAGGCAGTTGACCAGGGAAAAATTATTTCAGGCAGATGGAGCAGTGTATGCACAGGTCCAGAGAGAAAAGTTGGCAGATTGTATGTACCAGTTAAGTATTGCAAAATAGGGAAAGTAACAGACACCTGGGAAAAAAAAGAGATAAGTTTATTTTTGTCTTAAGTGAAAGTCCAAAAGTGGGCATTTCTTAGTTGATATGTCAGCCCCACCAAGTCTTCCCTGACCTGGACTTACTTTTCTCTTGCTATTTCATCACATTACCAGAATTACTGTCTCACGATCTCGTGATCATGGCTGCTTAAGCTCCATGCTTGACATCTGCATTAAGGAAAAAGAAATAATCAGATTTGCTATTTTGGAGGATGACTGTTCCTACATTGTGAAGAATGACTTGGAGAAGACAATACTTGTTACCAGGCTATTTAAGTAATTCAGGAAAATAATCATTGCAATCTGGATCGCTTGAGCTCAAGAGTTCGAGACCAGCCTGGACAAAATGATGAAATCTCATCTCTACAAAAAATACAAACAGTCAGCCAGGTGCCTTGGCATGTGCCTGTAGTCCCAGCAACTTAGAAGGCTAAGGCAGGAGAATTGCTTGAGCCCGGGAGGCAGCAGAGGTTGCAGTGAGCCAAGATCACACCATTGCACTCCAGCTTTGGCAACAGGAGTGAAACCCTGTCTCAATAAAAAAGAATATTAAAAATTCAAAAACTGATGATAAACATGAATCCAAAAATCCAGGAAGCACACATATCCCAAAAAGAAAAAAGAAATCCACACCTAGAGATATTGTGGTGAAAGAAAACCAAAAGAACAGGAGAGGATTTTGAAAAGTAGCCAGAGAAAATTGATAGATTATTTTTAATGTAGTTACAGTTTGACTGAAAGCAAATTTCTCAACAGCAACAATGGGTATTTAGAAAAGAAAGAGAAATAACTGTCAACTTAGAGCTGTGTGCTCAAAAGCAACTATCATTCAAGAATACCAGTTGGTCCTGATTCCAGACAATTTAGGGTGAGTACATTTTGTTACTGGCAGCAAATCCTTAGGGGCCTGCGGCAACCTCAATTCTTGACTCCTCAGAAGAAAGAATTCAACCGAAGGACATAAGGCAGAGTGAGAGACTAAGGAAAGTTTTAGAGCAGGAGTGAAAGATTATTTAACAATTTAGAGCAGGAACAAAAGGAAGTAAAGTACACTTGGAAGAGGGCCAAGCAGGCGACTGGAGAGAGTCAGTGCACTCTTCCACCTTTGACTTGGGGTTTCTTATGTTGGCTCTCTTCCTGCATTACTTCTCCCCTCTTGTTCTTCCCTTGGGATGGGCTGCAGGCATGTGCAGTGGCCTTCCAGCACTTGGGAGGGGCCACATGCACAGCGTGTTTACTGGAGTCATACGCATGCTCATTTGAGGCATATTCTTCCCTTACCAGTGGAATGTTCCTAGAAGGTCATGTACCAGTTAAACGCTGCCATTTTGCCTCTTAGTGCGCATGCTTGAACCCACTCGCCTAACTACTGAGATCTTATCAGGAGGCTGCTGATCACCAGTTTCAGGTTTTTCTCTCTGTTAGGAGACTGCCTTTCCCTGGCAAAGGCTGCAGCCAATTATTATCTTAGAGAAACAGTGTAACAACTGCCTGACCATTACCTGACATTCACCTGACATTCCTGGTTGGGGGTGGCAGGAGCCCCGCCCTGCCCTGCTCATGTCTGACTAGCTACCTACTCTAACAATTTGACTCTGTCGCTCTCATTTAACACAACTAAAACAATGGGCAAAATTCATGAGCAGCTGTCTCAGGAATATGAAAAGTAAATAATAGATAACAGAAAGATTGAGGATGGATGCCAAAATTCTAAGAATTGATCTGGTAGTCAGTTTCCCCCCTTTTTTTTTTTCCTTTCTAATATCTCTTGGCCTAGATTCAAAAGCAACACAAAACTGGGTGAGGAAAGGAAGAGCTCCAAGAGAAGCCCTCTCCTTCTGGTCTAAGGAGTGGGAAAGGAGATTTCTAAAGGTCAGAGAAAGTAGGAGAGAAATCCATGTTCTTTTTCTCTTTATTTCCATTTTTTTCTTACCCATAGCAGCAGCAACAGTGGTAGCAGGCACTTCCAGTCTGAAAGAGAGGAATCCTTCTCTCTGACCAGAGTAATTGTGATTCCAAGAGCATGGAATGAATTCCTGTTTCTCTCTCTCTCTGTCTCTCTCTCTCTCTCTCTCTCCCTCCCCCCCCCCCCCCCCCACCCTCCTCCCATTGCTTGTCGTTGGATCCTTGGACAGAGATGCAATAAAAGGAAGTACAGAGCAGAAGAAGGAAATGAAGACCCCATATTTCTGGACCGAAGACTAAGAATGGAGGCCCCAGTCAGCTGGAAAATGTTACAGAGATCATGGAGATGAAAGAACTCAAGAGAGTAAACAGAAAATGTGTGTAAAACTCCAGGCTCAACTCCAAGCTGTGTATGCATGGATCTGACCTTAAGCAGTATATTAAAAGCTTTGAGACCTGCACTATAAGGCAGACCACTTCCTCGGTCCCAGATGGGCTAATGTATATGCTGGACAGATCCAAATAGTATTACATAGGCTTTGAAAGCAGAACTGATGCAGGAACCACAGTGCACAGAAAGTAGGCCAAAACTTGAGACCTGAACCAAACAAGATCATTGTCTCTTTTAAAATAAATCAACATTGTCCTTAAAATCTAAATAAGACCTAAAGTTTCATAATGGAGGAAGTTTGCCACACAAAAAACACTCACTTTAAAAAAATTATACAGAGCAAACATTGGAAAGAATGACTTTTTACGTGAAGACAGACTAGGATGCAAACATGAAAGATAAGCAAATACTATTATAAATATATTCTTTCATTGCTTTACAAATATATAAGTATATTTGTAAATATATTTACAATCTACATTTAAAACAAAACAAAATAAAACTGTGTCATGTAGCAAAAGCAACATTTAGATGGAAACATATAGCTGTGAATTCTCCATGAATAGCTCATGTTTCTGCACAGCCTGAGTCCTCTGAGTGAAGGCATTTATGGCCAATGCATAAGGAAACACTTCAGGGTAATAAAGCTTAGAGACATCTCACTCCCTAGAAATAACCCAAGGTAACAAAGATAAAGACCTCTTTCTCCTTTCCTGGAAGAGATTTACTTACATTTCAGGATGAGTAATTGCTCTCTCTGAAGTGCAGGACAGACAGATCCCAGAAGTTTTATACAAGTTGAGTGTCTTTTAATTTCAAAGTTCTTCTTTTGAATGCTCCCCATTCATTACAGGTACCATGATACCCTCATTGTTTCACCCCGTAGGATTAGGGCTTAGGAAAACAGCACTATGAAGTTATTCTAGCTGGTATTTAACATAAGATATTTGAAAACAATCATGAAATGAACCCAGGTAGAAAGAAGAAGACGTATTTCATTTAATTGAAGACACTATTGATTTTATGCATTGTTTTTTATATATCATGAGCAGAAGAGGGAAATTTTAGATATTTTTAAAGCTTATTTTAGGCTTGTTTGGGTACAGTTTTATCAGCATAGTATCATTCAATTGTTTTTCAACTTCAAGTTGTCAGTGTCTGTGGCTTTTTTACATAATATTATTTTCTGTGCTGTTGAGAAAATGAATGATGCAACATTTCTTAAAAGAGTGTGCCATGATTGTCTCAGGAATTTTGTTCCATTCTACAGGTTTTGATGCTGCAAAGGATCAGAATATGCTATTCCAAAATATGCCACTTTGATGTATTTTGAGCTGAAGTCACTTGAGAAACAGCAGATTCAAGAAGGGCTCTCTGACCACCTCCTTTCTACCTAAAAGCAGGTCATAAAATTTCCCATGAGAAAGGTACCCTTCCTGTGCCAACAAGTTGTATTCTCATCACCAGGGATGGAGCATTGATACCAAGTTTAATCTGTACAAAGAAACCTACTGAAATAACCCTTATCTTGCATTAGTTTCACCCACATATTTCCTAGTCACTTTCCCAAAATTTACCATCCCTAGCCCAAACCCCTTTTTCCTTTGTCTTGTCACAACTCCGCAATTTATTCTCTTTGTTGAAATGGTATATAAGATCTCAGGTCTATCCAATTCTTTGGGTCATCATTTCTTTTCTATAGAAGCTCCAATGCCATGTAAAGAAAGTGAAAAGTGAAAAGACAGGCCATAACCTGGAAGAACATATTTTCAGCACATATTACCAGCCAAGGATTAGTACCCAGGATATAGTGTAATACTTCTTCAAATCAATAAAAAAGACAAAAAATCCAACAGAAAAATGGACAAATCACATGAATAGCCATTTCACAAAAGAGAAAACACAAGTGATAACTGGACATATTTTTGAATGCTCAAGATAACTAGAAACTAGTAAAATGCAGATTAAAACACAATGAGAGCATTTTACACCTACGAGATTAGCAAAACCTAGGAAATACAACACTTCTCAGTGTTAAGAGAAGAATATAAAGTTTATCAGTGTACAGGAACTCTCATGCAATGATGGTGAAAGTGCAAATTGATGCAACCATTTGAAAAGCTTGTTAGCATTATAAGTCAGTATTTACATTTTTGAGTAACCACATTAAACAAGTAAAAAGAAACAAATGAAAGTAATTGTAATAATATATTACACTTTACTATATCTAAAATAATATTATTTTAGTAATATATTAAAATATTACTATTATTAACATGGAATCAATATTAAAAGAATTATTAATGAGATTTTTTTCATAATAAGTCTTCATAATATCCCAGATGCATTTTACACATTCAGAGGCTGAATTATCACTGGAAGTCTTTGATCTCTATTTAGATTTGATAAAATTGACAGTTGAAAAAGTCATGTACATACTAAAATTGTTCCAAGCATACTTAAAAATTTTACAGTAACTACATTTCAGTATTTAAATTAAAATTAATTAGAATTAAATTAAATATTCAGTTCATCATTAATGATAGGTGCATTTCAAGTGCTCAGTAGCTACCTGTGGCTACAGTATTGAACAGCCATAGTCTTATAAGTTGGACATTTATATACCCTTTGCTATGGTTTGAATATGCCCCTCAAATTTTATGTGTGGGGAACGTAGTCCCCAAATTCATATGTCGATTGGAGGTGGGGTCTTTGAGAGATAATTAGGATTAGATAAGGTCATCAGGGTGGGACCCTCATGATGGACTGATGGCCTTATAAGAAGAGGAAAGACCTGAGCTAACAGGCATGTGCTTCCCTCTCACCACAGGATGCCCTCCGCCATGTTATGACACAGCAAAAGGGTTCTCACCAAATGCCAGTGCCATGCTCTCTGACTTCCCAGCCTCTAGAATCATGAACTGAATAAACTTTTCTTTATAAATTACCCAGCCAGTGATATTCTGTTATACCAACATAAAATGAACTAAGATACCCTTTTGACCCATTAATTCTACTCCCAAACAAAGTCCCAATATCAGTAGTTGTCTGCAAACATCAAAATATCTGGAGGGCTGGTTAAGACACAGATTTCTGTATCCCACCTCAGAGTTTCTGATCCAATGGGTCTGGTATGAGGTCTAAGAATTTGCATTTCTAACTGTTTCCCACGTGATACCGAAACTGCCCTAAATGATGTGTATGAGAAAGTCTATCACAGACTCTGTGATAGCGAAAGAATGGACTCTAATAGCAGAAGAATGGACTTTTGTAAAGGATGGTATAAACACACAATAGAATACTATATAAAACTGGAAATGATGTGTTGTCAAACAAAACAATAGGGATAAAACTTAGAAGTATAATACTGATGTTTTTAATAAAGTAATTTCAAGAAGACTGCAGACAGTATGTTATTCCTTTTATAAAACTCAGAAACAAATGATATATTATATGGACATATTTTTTTAAAAAAAAACTCTTTTATTTTAAAAAACAAAGTAATAAAAAACCCAAAATTGGGAATAGTGGTTGCCTCCAGGGATAGAGGGATGACATAAAGGTTAGACTAGACTCACAGATGTTCATTCTATTATTATGCTTTATAACTTACATACATGTCATGTTATTTTGAAGTATTATATATAACAACGAAAGAAAATAAAATAGAAAAATTAAAATTATACTATATATCACAGAATTTCAAATACGTTTTAAAAATTCTTGCATTTATAGATGCAAAGAAAAAATCTGGAAAACATAGAAGAATGTTAACAGTGGTTATTTCTGGGTTGTAGAGTTTGGATATGTTTTTTCTTTCTCTATAAAATATGTTTTCTACAATAAACATGCAGTGCTTTATAATTAGACAAGTTTGTTTCTTTTTATCTTCACCACATATGGAATTCAACTTGCTATTCTCAGTTATTCCCCAAACCCTCTGTGCTTTTCTGTACAACCTCAGTACCAAACCTCAAAAATAACCCACTTCTATTGTTTACAACATATGTCTTGGAGGCCTTTTTGTGTTTTTATTAATGATAATAGTAACAATGATAGCTGACTTTTATTGAGTGCCTACTATGTGTTCTTGTGTTCTAAGTTTTTAATGAATAAACTCGGTTAATTCTTACAAAAAAATGCTAGGTAGAATTATTCTTCTCATTTTGCAAGTGTAGAAAAGGAGGTATGATGCTTACTTAAGCAGCTTGATTAAGTTGCTCCTCCCAGGCCATACCGCTAGAAAGGTGGCTTCCCATCAATGGCATCAGTGAAGAGGAAAGCAAGAGTTTTCATTTCATATCTAAGTCCTGTTTTGTGGCACATTTTCTCAGAAATAACTTGGAGATATTTTCTACATACCAACAAAACGTGGGGAAAGGACTCATGGAAAATTTATTAGATTTCCTGATCTGATAAATTAAAACGAGCAATTGTAATTACTGCCAATGACAGAACTTCCTGACCAAAATCAATATCTGTCTCAATGAGCAGTGTTTGGCTATTCTCAGCCTAATCAAGACAAGCAGAAACCTGGATGACGTCAGCAGTGGTCGGGGTCAAAAAAGCCCTCAGCTTCCTCAGGCCCCCAGAGACTCCTACAGTTTGGTTCACCTTTCAAAGAAAACAGCCCAAAATCCATTAGCTGTGTTATTAACTGCTAGAGAAAGTTCTGTGACTGTTTCTCTCATTTTCCATGTGCGTAGATATTTCATCTTTGATGCTGAGATAATCAATCATCAAAGTTGCAAAATACAATGGGAAATAGAAGCTGATTTTTTTAAAGCAGCATCATGCTGGGATACTGAGGCCCCCTCAGTTCACAGGTTTTGCTTTTCAACCAAAAGTAGCCTGAGTCATCACCAAGCAATTTATCTAGTTTTATTTTAATAAAATCCTCAAATATATCACCTCCTCTACCCAAGCCAGGACCAAGGCCCTTTAGGAGCTTCGTGTTTCTCTCTTCTTTTCTCTCTTTCTCCTTTCTTATGCCTTAGTGATAACTTCAAGACTTTAGAAGCCCCAACTCCTTTCAAAAAATAAATAAATAAATAAAGTCCACTTAATTTCATGTCAAGGAAGTAAGCACCTCCAAAAAACAAAATCGTAAATCCATAATGACAGAAAACTTGGGTATATTTGTGGGAGCCAGCCTGAGCAGTGGCGTTTGGGTCTGATCAGATTCAGAGTGACCACAGAGGCCGTTGAGAGTCGTGTTAGACCAAGCTGGTGGCTTGGCTCAGCTATCTGGAAGGGCAGAGCCACACCCCAGTCCAGTAGGTAAGGACAGGGAATTCGTCTAGGCAGAGAAACCAACACACAAACAATCCTTCTCATTAGAAGAAAATCTATAACTTAGAATGATGAATCACTTACAGGCCTCACAGTTGGTTTGAGAGAGCAGTTTCCTCTCTAAGTAAAGCCTAGAGTTTGCCAAGATTTAAATAGAAAGGAACTCAGAAAAAAAAAAAAAAAATCTTCAGGTGGAAGGAGCAGTAGAGTGCAGTAGTTATAGTAACAAGTTTTGGTTCAAATCCCCTTCAGCCACTCACCAGGTATGTGAGACTTTAGGTTCACTCACTGAACTCTTTCAGCCCCAGTTCCTTCATCTATAAATACAAAGAAAGGATCCAGGCCATACATTTTTTGCGAGGATTAAATATGACCATGCACACGAAGTGCCTAGTTCATAAGAACTCTATAAATAGTATTTGCAAGGGTCAGCTGAACAAGGACTTGCTGTGTTGTACAACTTTAGAGCACACCATCCATACAGAATGCAATGAGAACAGTACTCTGTGGAGTTGTGCAATATGGCAACCTTGCAGCTAAAGCTGAGCTCTTAATCCTTTGCTGATACCCTCAGCCCTCATAGATACTCTATTCTCCACCAGCTTTCCTTTAAAATGCTGGCCCATTAAAGACTTTTTTTTTCTTCCTTTTCCATGGCACAGCTGAAAAACATTGAAATTTTCCAAAGAAATATCACTAAAGACCAATGAGCAATCCAAGTATGAAATTAACTGTGCCATTTGGCCAGGCACGGTGGCTCACACCTGTAATCCCAACACTCTGGGAGGCTGAGGCAGGTGGATCACCTGACGTCAGGAGTTCGAGACCAGCCTGGCCAACATGGTGAAACCCTGTCTCTATTAAAAATACAAAAATTAGCTGAGTGTGGTGGTACATGCCTGTAATCCCAGTTACTCGGGAGATGGAGGTAGGAGAATCACTTGAACTCGGGAGGCAGAAGTTGCAGTGAGCCAAGATCGCGCCACTGCACTCCAGCCTGGGTGACAGAGCAAGACTCCATCTCAAAAAAAAAAAAAAAAAAAAAAAAAGAAAGAAAGAAAAGAAAAGAAAAGAAAACTGTGTCATTTGCAGTACTTTCAAAAATAATAAAGTACTTAGAAATAAATTTAAAGAGATGCAAACCTTGTACTCTTAAGAATTACACAATATTATTGAAATAAATTAAGGAAGCCCTCAAAAAGTGGAAAAACAATCTACATTTATGGGTCACAAGATGCTGTTAAGATGGTAATGCTCCTGACATTTATCTACAAATTCAGTGCAGTTGCTATCAAAATTCTAGCTGCTCTTTTCGCAGAAATTAACAAGATGATCTAAAATTCATATGGACATGCAAAGGGTTCATAATAGCTAAAACAATCTTGAAAAGAAGAACATAGTTGGAGGGCTCACACTTCCTGATTTCAAAATGTCCTACAAAGCTACAGTAGTGAAGACAGTGTGACACTGGCATAAGTATATACATATAGATCAATTGAATACAATTGAGAATTCAGAAACAAACACTCACTGGCCAGGCGCAGTGGCTCATGCCTGTAATCCCAATATATTGGAAGGCCAAGGCAGGCCTTACTTGAGCCCAGGAGTTCGACACTAGCCTGGGCAACATGGCAAGACCTCATTTCTACAAAAAATACAAAACTAGCTAGGCATGGTGGTGTGTGCCTGCAATCCCAGCTACTCTGGAGGCTGAGGTAGGAGGATCACTTGAGCCTGGGAAGTGTAGGTTGCAGTGAGTCAAGATCACACCACTGCACTCCGGCCTGGGTGACAGAGCAAGAAGCTATCTCAAAAATTTAAAGAGAGGAAGGAAAGAAGGAAGGCAGGAAGGCAGGAAGGCAGGCAGGAAGGAAGGAAGGAAGGAAGGAAGGAAGGAAGGAAGGAAAAAAGGAAGAAAGGGAAAGGAAGGAAAGGGAAGGGAAGGAGGGAGAAAGAAAGAAAGAAAGAAAGAAAGAAAGAAAGAAAGAAAGAAAGAAAGAAAGAAAGAAAGAAAGAAAGAAAGAAAGAAAGAAAGAAAGAAAGAAAGAAAGAAGAAAGAGAGAGGGAGGGAGGGAGGGAGGGAGGGAAGGGAAGGAAGGAAGGAAGGAAGGAAAGAAGGAAGGAGAAAGAGAAAGGAAGGAAGGAAGCAAGAGAAAGGAAGAAAGAAAAGATTTACGTTTTCAGTCAATTGATTTGCAACAAGGATACCAAGACAATTCTGTGTGTAAAGAATAGTCATGGTGCTGGGACAACTTAGATATCCATCTGTAAAAGAATAAAGTTGGACCCCTACCCCACACCTTACATAAAATTTAACTCAAGATAGATCGTAGACGATATCATAGACTATAGTAGGCAGAACAATACCTCCCCCAAAACATGTCCTAATCCCCAGAACTTATAAAATACTGAGTAACATATCTGGAAACAAAAGTGACTTCATCTTGGATGCTAATCTGCCATGTTGACTTCTGATTAACCCTAGCTTCATGAATACCTCCTGATTCCTAGTTTATTTACTGCCTTTAGTGTAAGAAAATGTATTTACCATCGATTCTACTCCAGATCAAAACAACCTTAATGTTATCACACAAATTATAGGCTACAGCACACATAGCATTCTTGCCTGTTCTGGAGGGCCGCCTTCAATTGTCTAATTGCATGTAGAGCATGCACACTCCTTTCTGTGGTGTACTTCCCTGGATCTGAGGAGTAACAAGTGTGAAGATCTACCTGTCTTGCAGCCACCCAAGACCACACTTCCATCTGTAAGTTCCCCCCATAAAACATTGTTTACTGACACACTGAATTTGTCTGCCATGTTCTTTGGTTTTTTGGCTCTTTCTGTATTTAGGGACTGCTTTGCATGTATGGCCCTTTCATGGAACACATGGCAAAAGTGAATTAAGGTTACAGATGGAATTAAGGTTGGTAATCAGCTGACCTTAAGATAGGGAAAGTATCCTTGATTTCCAAGCGGGCTCGATGTAATTACAAGGGTTGTTAAAAGTGGAAGAGGAAGTTGGAAGAGGGAGCTAGAAAAATGGCAGCATGAGACAGATTTAGCCTGATGTTTTTGACTTTAAAGATGGAGGAAGGAACCATGAGCCAGAGTGAGTGGCATCCAGAAGCTAGAAAAGGTAAGGAAACACATTCTTTCCCAAAGCCTCTAGAAGAAAAACAGACCTGCCAACACCTTGCTTTTAACTCAGTGAGACCCATTTCAGACTTCTAACATTCAGAACTGTAAGATGATACATTTGTATTAAGTCAGTAAGTTTGTGGTAATTTGTTACAGCAGCAATAGATAATATAGAGACCTGAATGTAAGCTTTAAAAATAGAAACGCCTAGAAGAAAACATAGGAGTAGTTATTTGTGACCATAGATTAGGCAATGGTTTCATAAATATGACACCAAAAGCACAAGCAATTAAGAAAAAAATGGATATATTGGATTAAATCAAAATGTATAGCTTTGATGCTGCAAAGCACACAGTCAAGAAAGTGAAAATACAACCCAGATAACAGGAGAAAAATATTTGCAAATTACATGTGTAAGAGACTAGTATCCAGAATGCATAAAGAACTCTTACAACTCAACAATAAAAAGACAAATAATCTAATTTTTAAGGGGGCAAAGGATCTCAAGAGGCATTTCTCAAAAAATATGTGTATATATACAAATGGCCAATAAGTATATAAAAAGATGCTCAACATCATTAGTAATTAAGGAAATAAAAATCAAGACCACAATGAGATACCACTTCACAACCACTAGGATAGCTACAATTTAAAAAAAAAAAAAAAAGAGACAATAGTAAGTTTTGGCAAGAATGTGGAGAAATTAGAAACCCACATATTTCCGGTGGGATTATAAAGTGATGCAGCCATGTTAGAAAACTGTTTGACAGTTCCTCGAAAAGGTTAAACATACATATGATCCAGCAATTCCACTCTAGGCATATATTCAAGAGAAATACAAAGATATGTCTATAGAAAAACTTGCATGTGAATGTTCATAGTAGCACTTTCCACAGTAGCAAAAATAGAAAGAATCTAAAGTGTTTATCAACTGATGAACAGATGAATTAAATGTGTCCTATCCATATGATGGATTATTCAACAATTAAAAGGAATAAAGTACTGATACATGCTACAACATGGATGGACCTTGAAAACATTAAGTGAAAGAAACCAGACACAAAGGGCTACATGTTGAATGATTCCATTTATATGTGAAATATTCAGAATAGGCAAATCTACAGAGGCAGAGAGGAGATTAGTGGGTTGCCTAAGGCTGGGGGAGTGGGGAATGGGAAGTAACTGCTAATGACCACAGGGTTTCTTTTAGGGATTTAAAAATATTTATTTGGGGGTAACAAAGTTTGATTGTAGTGATAGTTGCACAACTCTGTGAATATACTAAAAACCATTTCTCACTTTAAATGTGTGAATTGCATGATGCTATGGTCTGAGTGTGTCCCCCAAAATTCATATGTTGAAACTTAATCACCAGTGTGATAGTACTGAGGTGGGAACTTTAGGAGATGATTGTCACGAGAGCTCAGCCCTCATGAATGGGATTAGCAATCTTGTTGAAAGGGCTGGAGGGCACTAGCTAGGCCCTTTTTTGTTTCCACCCTTTCACCATGTGAGGACAGCAACCAGGCACCATCTTGGAAGCAAAGACCAGGTCCTCATCAGACACCAAACTTGCTGGTACCTTGATCTTGGACTTCCCAGCTTCCACAACCGTAAGAAATAACTTTCTAATGTTTATAAATTACCCAGTCTCAACACAAATGAACTAAGGCACCAATTAAACTGCTAAGAAAAGTTTCTCTCCCCACCCACTTTCTTCTAATTTAGCCCAGTCACTGCCAAATGGCCATCAGGAGCTTGGTTCTTTCTGTAGCAGCCACGGCCTGGGATGTCTTTCAAAATATAGCTCACTTGGCTCTGCCGAAACTAGGTTGCTTCAAACCTAAGCCTCTCTTACATCTAATTTTTCCTAAGTTTCCAAGAACAACCAGACTGAGCCTGACATATAGGATTTGGCAAAGGAGGTAATTCATGAACCAACTCAATCACCACTCAGCTTAAAACCTAAGGATCCATTTTCCGGTATAATGTTTCCAGCAACCATTTAATGCTGCTGTCTAAAGGATAGACTCACATTGCTGTTATTATGGGCCAGAATAGAGATTTAGTGTTATCTAGGGGGAGATTGTAGAAAAATAAAGTGAGGACTGGGGTGAGTAGGAAATCAGAAGTAATTATTTTTTATCGTTACTAGGATATCACTTAATTCATGTCTGTTGTAGAGTCCAGTGGGTACGATCCAAAAGCTCCCTTGGAAGACATAGCTGACAAAAGTTTGTGACACTAAGATTCCTATGTCCTGGGGGTGGAGAGATCTGCTCCTCTGTAGAGGCATCCCAACCAGCCCAATGGAAATGTACAGCAGGGCACAGTGGCTCACACCTGTAATCCCAGCATCTGGGGAGGCCGAGGTGGGAGGATCCCTTGAGCCCAGGAGTTCGAGACCAGCCTGGACAATATAGTGAGACCGCATCTCTACAAACACAATTTAAAAATATTAGCTGGGTGTGGTGGCGCACACTGGTGGTCCCAGCTACTTGAAGGCTGAGATAGGAGGATCGCTTGAGCCTTGGAGGTCGAGGCTGCAGTGAACTGTGATCATGCTACCGTACTCCAGCCTGGGCAACTGAGTGAGACGCTGTCAAAAAAAAAAGTATACTAGTGATGTCTCCATTCTGAAGGCCACTTCTTTCCTTTATGCCCATCCCATTTATTTAAAATCTCCAGTATCGTTTTCATTTCCCCTTTAACCTTGATTTTTCTGACTTGATTGGAAACATAATTCGCATTCTCCTGTGAGCCATGCACACAGCCCCTCATAACAATCATCCCTCACAATTCCATTTCCTGTGCTTTTTCTGTGTCTCTATTTCTCCAAAAAGAGCAGAACACAAGGTCTTGCTGCAGCTGTAGGCACGTGACAAGCCTGCCTCTCAGGAAGTCAGAAACACAGCATAGCCTTGGCCATGTGCTTAACTCCAAAACCCTGCACTTCCTCAACTGTTTTATTCTCCTGACTTTAAAGAACCTTGAACCATTAAAAAGTATCCTCTCATACAACAATATTTATTGTACTTATATTTTGTTCCAGACATTGTGCTTATCTCTAGGGATCCAGGGGTAAGCAAAATAGACATTGTCCTTATCCCTGGGAAGTTATTGAGGGAAAGAGTGGTAAACCATCACTAAAAAATAAAATCAAACACTTAAATAGGCACTGTTTTAAGTACTTAACATGCATTAATATTTTACTTTCCCAACAATCCTAAATGTTATTATTTATATACCCATTTTATATATGAGGAAAGAGAAGCTCGGAGGGATTAAATAACTTGCCCAAGATTGTCTATCTAAATAGTAATGGAGCTAGTACTCAAACCCAGACTGTCAGGGTCCAAATTTTGTGCTATCTGTCTTTTTCGATTTCAATATTTTGTCTGTCTGTTTGTTTGTTGAGACAAGGTCTTGCTCTGTCGCCCAGGCTGAAGTGTGTGGCATGATTATAGCTCACTGTAACCTCAAATTCCTGGACTCAAGTGATTCTCCCACCTCAGCCTCTTGAGCAGCTGGGACTGCAGGTGTGCACCATGATGCCTGGCTAATTTTTTCTTTTTTCTACAGATGGGGTCTTGCTATGTTGCCCAGGCTGGTCTCAAACCCCTGGCTTCCAGTGATCCTCCCACCTTGGTCTCCCAAAATGCTGGGATTACAGGTGTGAGCCACTGCATCTGGCCTTATCAGTCTTTTCAATGTATTATCTCTTTGTGACACTATGAACATACGTATTCCCTTTGTGATGCATCTCTTTTTTGCAGAAACATCTATTTTATCTAGCGTGACAGACCAGGAAGAAGATTGCTGAAAACAGATTGAGAAACAGGGCAAAGAAAAAAATAATCCGTCAAACATCTGGTACCAAGCCAAGGAGCCCAGTCTAGTTTGAGGGGAGCCTGTTACAGTTCTAGAAATGAGCAGCAGCACTGGATCCCACTAACTAGAGGCAGCCATCAGAACCCTCTACCATTTGCAATGGCCTTGCCAAAAAAAGCGAGACTGCCCTGCCAGTTACAGTTCGATATAAGCCTACTGTGGCCCCAGAATGAATCTCTGGCTTCATAAAAACCAGATTCCAGATTCGACCTAGGGCAAGAGAGCTCTGATCTCTACCTAAGCCTTCACCTACAAGGAAACACAACTTCACTGACAGTCTGAGATCAGTAAGAAACCTGCCCTCACCCAGAAACTGCTTCCTCTCCTCTCAAAACTCAAATATGACCAGCTCGGTAGTGCACACTGCCCAACAACTTCCAGCTGCAGGCATGGTTTGAAGTGTCCCTGAAAGGTCTCTTCCAATGCAGGAGCCCCGCCCTTTGTGTAGAGCTTTCCCTGAGGATATACCCAGGTCACTCTGCTGAATACACCAGATGTAAGTCAAGTGATTAAGAAAGAAAGAAATAGAAAAAAGTGAATGAGATCCCTAAACTCTCTAGCACCCACCTGCTAAGGTTTAAGCAGGCCTTAGAGCCCCAACCAGGATCCTATAAGAGAAATGGACAGAGATGATAAAGTCAGAGCAGTATCACCAAGTATCGCCTTGCCTTCAACCTTCTCTGCAGAAACCTGGATTGGTAAACTGAATTGTATTTCAGAAGGTCATGCTTTGGCTGGTCTAGTTTGACTTGAGTAAGCTAATCAAAAACGGTTTGAGTGACCTCCTAGTTCCACTGCCTCTAGGCTCATACTCTCTCTTAGTTCTTTGCGATTTCACCAGTGGTGAGAAGAGAAAAGGAAAGATAAGCCTGTGGGGAAATGTAATAAAGAAAAGGGGAATCTTTCTCCCTAAAGTCTTCAGTATCAGCCTAAAGTTACCTCCCCTAAAGACTTCCAAGGTCCATGAGGAAGAGGAAGGCTCCCAGGGGACAAAAGGCTCCCAACCCATCTCATCGCATTGAGGAAGGGAAGCATTCTAACGGGGTCAGCTCTAGCAAGAACACACGCAGAGGGATTCCAACAGATATTTGTATTACAATATTCTTCACAGCATATTCACAACAGCCAAGAGGTGGAAACAATCCAGTGCCTATAAACAGATGAATGGGTAACCAAAACGTGGTGTATACATACAAGGGAATATTATTCTTCCATAAAAACAAATGACAGTTTAATACATACTACAAAATGGATGAACCTTTAAAACACGTTTAGGTAACTAAGCTGAACACAGGAGAACAAATATTGTTTGATTCCACTTACATGAGTTACCTAGAATAGGCATATTTATAGAAACAGAAAGTAAAATAGAGGTTACCAGGAGCTAGGGAGAGGGCTATTGTTTAATGGGTACAAAGTTTTGTTGGGGCTGATGAAAAAGTTTTGAGTATAGATAATGGTGTTGATTACATAACATTGTGAATGTGTTTAATACCAATGAATTGTACAACTATGAGTGATTAAAATGACAAACATTATGTTTTGTATATTTTGCTATAATTTTTTTGAGACAGAGTCTCACTCTGTCACCCAGGCTGGAGTACAGTGGCACAATCTCAGCTCACTGCAGCCTCCACCTCCCAATTTCGGGTGATCCTCCCACCTCAGCCTCCCAAGTAGCTGGAACTACAGGTGCATGCCGCCACAGTCAGCTAATTTTGTGTATTTTTTGTAGAGACAGGGTTTTGCCATGTTGCCCAGGCTGATCTCGAATTCCTGGGCTCAGTCTCCCAAACTGCTGGGATTACAGGTGTGAGCCACCACACCTGGCCTATAATTTTTTAAAAGGGTAAAAAAAAAAAAAAAAACCACTCACAGAGAATAGCAAGATGCAGCCTCATAAGGAAGATTCAGGAAGGAAAAGAGCCCCCAAAGTCTTGAAAAATGAACAGGAGTGATGATTTTCTTCTTATTTTCTCTTTTAGTCAATTTTGTGAAAACAGCAATAAAGTTAGGAATAAAAAACTAAAAAAGAAAAATTTTCACCATGAATTGAGTAACATGCTTGTTATTCAAAGAGTTATTGGATGAATGCATGGTCTTCTCTCACTACTCTATATAATTTTCAGAATTTCAGAACAAGTTAAGGATTCTACAATAACTAACTACCCACTACAGCCAAAGGGCTACTAAAACTTTTAGAGCATTTAGCTTCAAGCTCCCTAAGTCTGTCTTGATCTAGACATCCCACTTGAAAGTCTACTCTGTTTCTATCTGCTCCTTCTTACTAACAGGACAGCAGTGACCAAACTGTTGCTCAGATTCAATAGGGAAACCCCATCATTATGTCCCACCATGTCTACAAGAGACGTCATGGAACAAACCCTATAGACATCACTCACAAACTCAGAGAGCCCAGAAAATGCTGCAGAACTTAGCTTTATTCTTTGGAATAGCTTACCCTTATTGAGTTCTTATAGCGTTCAGGTACTGTTCATATATGTTAACTCATTTAGTCCTCCTTGACTGTACAAGGTGAGATTAATTGGGGGGAAATGTCTTCTTAAATTGCAAATGTAGTGATTTAAACAGGGTATCAGTGGCTTTACCCATCCATGACTTTACGATTTTGTTTTAGAGGACCGTATCCAGTTCCTTTTGCTACATTTTAAGGAAGTCTTTGCCTTTACTGAGAAAGGCATATCAGTAAAGGTGACCCTGCCTCCTAGCTGAAAGAACAGACAGGCTAAGCACCTGCTTTATTTGATCCTATTACGCCCACTTCCACCTCCTCTGTCTCTGTGAGGGAAGAGTTCAAAGGAATTCAAGGCAAAACATCCACGCCTGATTTATTTATGAAAGATGGTCTGTCTCTACACAGCCTACATTGGAGGTAGGATTATTGTTTTTTCCTTTTCCTGAGGGACATCATTAGCATAGTGATAATTAATGAAAGGCAGCAGCCAAAGTTGGGTAAATTACTAATGGTTTCAATTATGCAGAGAGCAGACAGCCCTTGGTGCAGTTGTCCTTGGTGACAGCGTAGAAGTGCTCTGGGGAAACAGGGACGGTGGGCAGAGAAGCAAGGCCATGTGTATGTAGCTCTGCCTTCTGGAGTCTGCACACATAGGTTTGGCTCTTCTCATCCAAATAGACTGGGTTTTCAAGCAGAAGTGTTCGTGAATTAAAACTAGCGGAGGGTCCCTCTTGTAGATGGTGGATACTATCAGATTCTCCCTACAGAATGGCTATGTGGGAATTAGGACTGGTTCCAGGGACCTGTTGGAAAGTTAAGGGTAGGGGGTGGTCTCTTACAGCAACCACAGAAATTGGAAACGAGGGGGCAAAATTGAGAACTGCACTAGATCAGTGCTGAAGAGTACCTGGAGGGTGTATCTAAAATGGGTTACCAGAACCAATGGGATGGAAACCAATATCAGAAGCTGAGATACACAAACCGAAGGGATCCAGACAACCTAGGAAAAGGAAAGTGAAGAGTGTTGTGTGGGAACAAGCAAGAGAAGAGAGGACCAGGACAAATTCAATGCCACAGTAGGAATCTTTCTCCCTCCATAGGTTCACCTTTATGGGTCCCTCCTAAACAGAGCCTTCTCATTATATAACATCATAAGCTCCTTGAAGGTGGCAGTCTTTACTGTTTTCTTCTCTGTTGCATCCCTGGAGCCTACCACAGTGCCTGACGCAGAAAAGATGCTTTAAAATGTCTGTTGAATAACAAATAAAGGGGTGAATGAATGAATGAACGAATATATCTATCTTGCTATACTGGATATTGGTCAAAGAAATTTGATAAGCCGTTTTTTACTTTTTTTGTTTTGTTTTGTTTTGTTTTGTTTTGTTTTGGATGCAGAGTATAACTCTGTCACCCAGGCTAGAATGCAGTGGCACAACCACGACTCACTGCAGTCTCAAGCTCCTCAGGCTCAGGTGGTCCTCTCATTCAGCCTCTTGAGTAGCTGGACTACAGGCACATGCCACCACCCCTCACTCATTTTGTATTTTTTGTAGAGATGAGGTTTCACCATGTTGCACGGGCTGGCCTCAAACTCCTGGGTTCAAGCGATCTGCCCATCTTGGCCTCCCAAAGTGCTGGGATTACAGACATAAGCCACTGCATCTGACCTAGCATTTTTTTCAATAAAACCACATTAATTGTTACTTGAAGTAACAAAGAATTTACTGAAAAACTGATTGGAGAACAGGAAAAGAGGTTTCCCATATACATTAAACAGCAAATCACTTAATAAATGTTCATTCAATATTTATGTTTTTCCCCAGATTCCTTCTCCAGATGTCTTCTCTCCTTCAACCCTTCCCCAACTCAGAACACAGGATTTTATTACTGCTTATGTAAAAAAATCCACTGCTCTTATAACCATAACATGATTTAAAGAACAAGACGTACCATTTCTACGTCCCATCTCAGAGCTCATCATACCCTCTCTCCCTTTGAGGGCATATGCTAGCCTTTGAGATCTCCAGCCAGGGACAGGTATTAACAAAATGTGATAAATCTGGTCCCAATGTCTCCCTACAGAGCCCTGATAGCTCAACTTCGTTGCAGTCACCGAAAAAAGAGGCGGTGGAAAACCCACCCGCTGGGAAGTCTGAGGAAGTGAGTGGTCTGTGCCTTGCAGGAGTATTTGCTTTTTGCACCAGCACTATGAGAAAAGGGAGTGTGGGAAAATGATTGTAGAGACTTATCCAGTAGACGGTAGATTATTTACAGAATAAAGCCAAATCTATTCATTAAAGAACAGTCTCAAGATTTTTTCCCCCAGGACTCAGAGGACAAACACCAAGATGAAAAGGAGAAAAGAAGATGCAATTCACATAAACATGGATATGAGAGAGCCTATACTTATGTAAAAGGAATCCCAGAAAGAAACTGAGCACACAACAGAGAAACAGTAAGCAAAGAAATGAGAGAAATACCTTTCACTCACCCAAAGCAAATCTTGAATATTTCCATTGAAAGAGCTCAACAAGACTCAGACAAGATAGAGACAGACCTATATCAAGATACCCTGAGTGACATAAGTGACATATATGAAGCTCAAATGTAGGAAAAAACACCTACTCAGAGACTGAAAGAGACAAGATACCTGGGGGAAAAGGCAACTACAGTGAAAAATTTCCCTTATCGCAATACCAGAAAACAATGGATTAATCGCATGGGAAGAAGTTTCGATACCTCTGTTATAAAAAAAAAAAAAAAAAGTTCCTTGCAAGAGCAAAGTAAACCCAAACTCAAAAATGCAAAGATTCAGAGACATAGTACCCAAGTGCCCATCCTCAAAAAGTTACTTAAAGAAAGACTCCAATTAACTGAAATAAAGAACTCAAGAATTGAGATGATTTTTTAAAAGAATCAATGATGAACAATAAAACTTAGAGTTTGGTAAAGAAAATTGCTGCTCTGTGGTTGCAAAGCTTAAGGCAAATGTTAACAAATCACTCCTAAAGTGAAGTATATAAAAATTTAAATATTAAAAATCTGGACATGAAATATCAGATTATTTTAAAAGAGGCTAGAAAGCAGAAGGAAGTCTCAACTCAAAGACTCCTACTACACATCCAAATAAAGATGCGCATGAGGCCAGGCATGGTGGCTCATACCTGTAATCCCAGCACTCTGGGAGGCCAAAGTGGGCGGATCAAGAGGTCAGGAGATCGAGACCATCCTGGCTAACATGATGAAACCCTGTATCTACTAAAATACAAAAAAATTAGCCGGGGGTGGTGGCGTGTGCCTGTAGTCTCAGCTACTCAGGAGGCTGAGGCCAGGGAATCGCTTGAACCCAGGAGGCGGAGGTTGCAGTGAGCCGAGGTTGTGCCACTGCACTTCAGCCTAGGCAACAGAATGAGGCTTTGTCTCAAAAAAAAAAAAAGAATAAAATGAAATAAATTTTATATATATGTGAGTGTGTATGTATGTATGTGTGTGTATACACACACACACACACACACATATATATGCATCCCAAAATGAGAAATCTAGACTCCCTCAGTCGTTGTTGGAGGAGATTCACATGAGGAACCCCACAACCCAGTGTCAGAATCTGATTTGGGTTTGGTATTGGAGTAATTGGTTACAATGGCTAGTATCACTTATCCTAATACGCATCCGAAGTGATACTTCAGGGCCAGGTGCAGCGTCTCCCACCACTAATCCCAGCACTTTGGGAGGCCAAGGCAGGAGAATTGCTTGAGGCCAGGAGTTCAAAACTAGCCTGGGCAACATAGCGAGACCCAATCTCTACCCAAAAAAATTAAAAATTAGCCAGGTATGGTGATGTGCACCTGTAGTTCTAGCCAATCTGGAGGCTAAGGCAGGAGAATCACTTGAATCCAGGAGTTCGAGGTTGCAGTAAGTCATAATAACACCACTACACTAAAGAATTGCTACTTCAAAGCAAATTTACAACTTTAAAATGTGTAGTAAAACTCCAAACTATTGGAAATAAATTAATTTTCAAGGAACTAGAAAGTAAAGCCTAAGAAAATAGAAGGAAACAAAGAAAATACGAGAAATCAGTAAGCTAGAAAACAAAGCAACTATAGAGGATTAATAACACAAAGACCAATAAATACACAAATCCCCCCCCAAAAAAAGAGAAAGAGTATTTAAGCAATGTTAGAAATGAAAGTGGGATGAAATAATACTTACAGAATAGATTTGAATCCAATGCCAATGATTTTCATCACTTAAATGAAAAAGACAATTTTCCAGAAAAATATAGAACCTTTAAGATGGACTCAGGAAAACAGAATAAACCAATAGTTATCTATGTGAGTGGTTTGGTTGGTTGGTTTTATATCTCTGATAGTAGTTTTTATGCACAGCAAAGATTAATCAAGTGCTATCTTGGGTTTTAAAGTTATCCTTCAATTTATAAATGCAAAAACTTAGTTCTTCCTTATTCTATTCTTAGATCTTTTTTAACATCCTTCCTAACTAGATTTAAATTAAGTCCAATTGAAATGTGCAAATCTCTCATGTCTCATCTATCCCCAGTCATAGTTCTAAGGTCAATTTTAAAGAAACTGACTCAGTAATCAAAGTCTTCCGCCCACAAAAGAATTTAACCAAACAGTCGCAGACAATCTCTCTTTACAAACTATTTCAAAAGACAAGGAAAGAGAAGGGGAAAACAATCTTCCTGATTCATTTTATGAAGCTGTTACAGTCTAACACTGAAACCAAGCAATGACAGTATAAGAAAAGAAAATTACAAATCAATTTTTCTTAGGAGCATAGATTTAAAAGTTCTAGAATATATACCAACAAATAGAAGCCAATAATGTGTTATGAAATTTTTCATAACTAAGTGGAGTTTATCCCATGCATGGAAAAACGTCGTTATAAAACCTATCAGTAAAATGTACCACTATCAAGCAGACGAGGTGAATGACCAGGCAGCACATATAGCCTGTCTACAACATCATTTAAGGGGGTGGGGGGGGACTCATGATGGGGACAAGAGCAGGAGCAGGTGTGTGGTTTTCCACTGCCTCTTGCATGCTGAGCAACGCCCAGGATGTAGAGGGATTAGAAGTTAACCTCTGAGAAAGGAACCTGTCCCTTGGGTTATGGGATGTATGAGCCACTCACCCCATGGGATCAGCAGCTATGGCTGTATGACAGGGCAGAACTTTGGACTCCAGCTCTGGTCTTCTACCCCAACACTCACCAAGATGAATGTTGATCATTCCAATATTGATAACATGGAAAGGCAAAGTTACTTTTAACAAGCCATTGAAGATTAAGTGCTGCTATCATTAGTGCAGAACATATTAGCACTATTAACTGAAAAATCTGGGCCCCCAGACAAAATTTTTGAAAAAAAAAAAAAAAAAAAGGCCTCTTCATACAGAGCCCACAGATTCCTCATTACCAATTTCCCATAGCCACTTGTCCATATCCCTTAGTCTTATCAAACAAGAACGGAGGGATGACAGAGTAGAAGTAGGGGTGAGGGGAACAAGCTAAAGAGGTTTAAAGTCAAGTTCATATTCCTTTCTTCAAATTCCTCCAGCATCTCTTGCTTTTGGGGAAACACACCAGGCTAAAAGGGAAAGCAGGTCTGGCCAGGTGTGGTGACTCACACCTGCAATCTCAGTGTTTTGGAAGGCAGAGGCAGGAGGATCGTCTGAGCCCAGGAGGTCAAGACCTAGCCTGGGCAATGAAGCAAGATCCCATCTCTACAAAATATAATTTTTAAAAATCAGCCAGTTGTGGTGGTGTGCACCTATAGTCCTAGCTATTTGGGAGGCTGAGGTGGGAGGATTCCTTAAGCCCAGGAATTTGAGTCTGCAGTGAGCTAGGATGGCACCACTGAACTCCAGACTAGGCAACAGAGTGAGGCCTTGTCTCTAAAAAAATAATAATAATAAGGAGAGAAGGCAGTTCTGTATGTTATCCCTGATGGTCCTGCCTGTTCACTAAAGCAACTTCATGATCTGATTTATTTAGGAATGATACAGATAGGAATAGTTAAAGGGCTCAAGGATTTTCTAACTGAAATGATTTCTGGAAAAGTAGCAGACTGTGAAACTATTAAATAACTACTTGCACTTATTAAAGGTTAAAACATACCACATTCTGCCTGGGCGACGTGAGTAGCACCTGTAATCCCAGCACTTTGGGAGGCCAAGGCGGGCCGATCGCTTGAACCCAGGAGTTTGAGACCAGCCTGGACAACAAGGCAAAGCTCCATCTCTACTAAAAATACAAACGTTGGCCACGCATGGTGGTGCATGCTTGTGGTCCCAGCTACTTAGAAGGCTGAGGTGGGAGGATCACTTGAGCCTGGGAGATCGAAGCTGCAGTGAGTCATAATCATGCCACTGCACTTCAGCCTGGGTGAGAGAGTGAGACCCTGTCTCAAAAAAAACAAAACAAACGAGCAAACAAAGAAAAATACCACATTCTAATCACATATAGCCTTGTGTAAGGGAATTCAAGTGGAAGTGCAGTTCCAAGAAATATACCTTGGCCCCCAGTGAGCAATTTTTATTAAAGAAAGATATGCTTTCTGGGGAATTCAAAGCCCAGTCTGTTGATTGCCTGAAGTGACATGGAGAAAAGGGACAAATTTTTGGAGTCAAAGGGATTAAAGCTAAAATTATTATTTAGGATTGTATGATGTAAGCAAATTCCATAATTCTCTTGCCTTCTGTTTTCTACTCTGAAAAATAGTAATAATATCTATCTTACTAGATTAGGCATGCTAATAGTAATAATCACACTGCAAATGGTACCTGTGTATAAGAATATTTTCTATCAGAAAATTCCCGATGAATCAGTGGAGGGGCTTTATTTTTAAAATCTGCTATTATGCAAGTACCTCTTGAGTTTGGATTAGGAAGCTGTTAACATTTGTTTCTCTCGTGATACTGCTACTTAGATGTTACTTAGTCTGGTTTAAACCCTTGGAAATGTGACCTCAAATAAGCACTCAGAAACATTTAAAGGTTACTTAACTTTACATTTAATATGTTTTAATTTCTTGAGTTGAATTCTCACCTCCCCCAATTTTTATTTGTTCCCCGTAAAACTATTTTCTGAATTGACTGTTTCTCCTGGAATAGAGAATTTTCCAAGAGTGTGAATTTACTTGTGGGAAGGAATGAGTCTCATAATCTTAGAGCCTTTAGGCAAATAACAACCCTAAACAGCCCATATCTTTAAATCAATGTATATTTTCTAATAAGGGAATTGTCAAAACAAAAGTTCTAATTTTTCAAATTGCTTTTAATGTAACTAAAACGTGAAACAGTTTATATTTTATGGTCTCACTGTTTAAAGGGTCTGGCTAAAGGTTTTAATAAGCAAAATCATATCACCTCAATTCCAACCATCTCCATCTCATTCATCTCTCTCTCTCTCTCTCTCTCTCTCTCTCTCTCTCTCACACACACACACACACACACACACACACATCACTGCAATCAAAGAAAAATAGAGTATACTAAAACTGGCTTGGCAAACTCCTAATTAACAGTCAAAACTCCTTGGAGCTAAGGTGCCACTCTCCCAATAGGCTGCTATTTTTAAAATATTTCTCTTTGAAAACAACAGCATGATTAATCTCACAATTTCCACTTAAATTACTTACATGGAAACAACAACGCACTATGGGCAATTATTAAAAACACTTTATTATGTATAATTTGTACATGCTTCAATTTGTGTCACTTAGGGTGATTTATTTTCCAGGTTGCAATGACATCTACCAAGATTAGCTAGCCTAATTTTCATTCTGCCATGCCACATACAAAAATACAATTTTCAAAGCAAAGCTTCCCTTCTTTACACAAAGGTACACAAGAGTTTGTCAGACAAATAAAATAAGAATACTTCACACACGTATCAACACCACACAAGGCATTATCCTTCACACAGTAACATCTAATGTGTTCTTTTATTTTTGAAACAGCAGGAAAAGAGCCCTTTCCCTTCAGAGGAAAATAAAAACTTTATCTGTTGCTAAAGCCAAACTCCAGGGATGAAGGTATGGTCTTCTGGGGAAAGCAGACGGATGGGGATGTATGGAGGAGAATGGACGCCCCTTCATAAGCACTTCAGTAGGAAGGAATTGCAGGAAGTTCCTCGGGGACAGTCACAGAGTTTCCCGATCCTTGCCCCTTTCCTCACTGCACACTGCTCACCGGCGTCACACTGCAAACAACAAAATATGTGGTCATCGAGTGTGAAGAAACCCAGGATCCCAACAGGCAAGTCTCACAGTCAACGCAATCTCTGTTTCTTGAAAGGGGCAATTGAACCTCATCACCATCACAGGAAGTCTACGTACAGTCAGGTCTGAAACAGGGAGCCTTGTGCTTATAACTTCAGTGAGAGTACATTTTTTAAAGAAACTTACATTATTAGTTTTATCCTAGTTTCTTCCATTTTTAGGTGGCGAGGGTTGGGGGTCAGGGGAAGGGGAGCATCACATTTCCTGGCTCCTTTTCTTGCCCATTCAGAGGGGAAAAAATCAGACCTTTTTCCTGAGCAACAAACAAATTCCCATTTCCTCACCCGGGAAGGAAGAAGCAGCCCACAGAATCCTGAAACTCCATTACCTAAGTTATTTAGCCACATCCTAGGGAGAAGATTGTGTGTACGATTCGAGGCGGTGTAATTTCTCCTGGAAAAACACTGGAAGGGAGTGACCACAAACCTTACCATGGGGACTTGGCCATACTTCTTCTCATAGATGGGAATACGTTTACTCTTGAGCTTCTTCAAGACTTCCTGCAGCGCTTCGATCTGCAACACAACGCCCCGGAGCCTGAAGTTGCTGCCTTGGCTGCGAGCCCAGCCCAGGTGTGCACTTCCAGCCCTAGTTATAAGGAGCCCCGGACCCACACTCTCTCTGCGGTGGGACTCCGCAGACACAGGGAATGGTCCAGGGGTAGAAACTTAGCGGGCGCTGTCCCAGGTACTGACTGCGGGTCTCTGAGCCGCTGAGGCTCCTGTTGCTCGGAGGGGCCGGGATGAGGGATTCGCTCAACAGACTGCCAGGAGCCCGTGGGCTCGAGACGCTCTTCGGATGGCAGCGGGTGCCTGGGCGTTGCGTTCAGCTCCCCGCGCCCTGACTCTGGGAATAGGAGTGGGGGTGGGGGGAGGAGGGAGGCTTGCAAAGGAAGAGACAGCGCGACAGCTCAAGGGGGTTGGGAGCGAGGGAAATACCGACCAGTTCCTTTTCGTGGGAGGCATCCTCCACGGCAGAGTAGATGTCCAGGGCTCGGGGCTGGAGCTCGGCGTCCTCCTGGGCACGGGTACCCAACAGAGGTAGCATCAGCAGCAGGGCGGCGCCCAGGAGGGGCAGCAGCCGCACGCGGGAGCTCTCCATGGTGCTGAACCTCTTCGTTGCTGGGGCACCCCGCGCTCCCACCTTTTATAGTGAGCCCGAGCCCCCGTGCAGGAAAGAGGGAGGAGGCGAAGAAGGAAGGGGGTGTGGAGGAGGGCCCGGGTCAACCGTCTGTAGGCAGCGCTCTGCCGGCGCTTGACGTCAATGCCCGCCGGGCTCCAGGCGCCTGGGAACGAGGCTCTGCGCACAGATGGGCTACAGCGCAGAGAACAGGACCCTGTGCCCCCAAACGCTGTCAGCCCCTCGGCAAGGGATGCTCCCCGAGGGGCCTGAGCTGAAGCCGAGGGGCTAGAGGTGAGGGATGGGAAGCGGGAGGGCCCTAGGAAATGAAAAATGCCTTCGGGGCAACGCTCGGGCAGGAGAGTCGCTTCCCATCACCTAGCAGCGGTAGCAGCCGCACCATCCACCTCGCCAGCCCTGCCTTGCCTCGCACCCCAGCCCCAAGTGTGGCTGTGAGAAGCAGGTGTTGCCTCCAGACAGCCACGTTTGCTGAGCACCTTACTCTGTGGGGTAGGGTAAGAAAACATAGTATACAAAAGAAAGAGAAGTAGTGGCCCTCCCCATGATGGGTTCTATGATGGAATCTGTGTGACGATAGTTAAGAGAAGGATAACAGACAAACCCGGATTCAGCAGTGGTGTGGGAAGTGCAGAGAGCCAGGCTCTGGTTCCTGTCCTGGCTACACCACGTACAAGTTGTATGACTTTGAGCAAAATGAAGAACCTCCCCAAGACTCAGCTTTCTCTTTTGTAGATCTAGGATTAAAAAGATGTACTTCACAAAGTCATCAGTAGGATGAAATGAGAGATTAAGTATATCAAACTCCTGGTTCTTAGCTAAGCTTCCCTATCCCTCCTTTTTGAACTCTGAGGCTGCCCAGGCAAATTTAACCATCCCCAGAACCACCCACCCACCACCAGCCCCTGGTATCCAAGAAGCCTGTCTAGAAAGAGAGTGAAAGAATGAAAAGAAAGGCAGCTCCCTGATTATGAAAATATCTCCAGAGATCAGAAGTCAATGCTGAACCAGCTCCCCAACAACTTGTGAGAACACTGTGGCCTTTTTAAAAGTTGAGGTCCTTACAGCCTGAATGCACATGAAAGTTCCTGTAGGAAAAGCAATGCTTTCCCACTTGGACCTAGAGACCAATCCCATCTGCTTGCTCACCTGGCTTCCTTCACCACACCATCTTTCCCTCAACTGTTCCTAAATTCATCCATCTTCTCCATCCCCATTACTACAACCCAGTCCTAGAGAGCTGCCCCAGCCAACTTAATGTCTACCACTTAATTCCCACCCTATCTTCTCTTGCCTTCCTCTACTCCATAGTTCACCACCAGCCACAGTATTTTCCCCCTTAAAATACACTAATGACTTCTAATCTTACTAAGCACTGAATCTAAATTCCTCATCCTGACTTGCAAAGCATTATATGATCTGCATCCCTCTCCACCTCATGTTCTACCACTTTGCCCCAGACTCCTCCACTCCAGCCTCACATAGCCTTCTTTCTGGTCCTCTAGCAGGCCAATCTCATTTCTACTTTGATGTCTTTGCACTTTCCCCACCTTGAAAGGTCTTCCTGTATTTCCAAATGGTTCACTACTTCTGTCGTTTAAATCTAGTGTAAATGTCTATGACTACTCAATCCAAACCATCTACCAATTCTTTTCTCCCACAAATTTATTGCTTAGCAGATTATGTGGGTCATTAAGATAGTTAATACACAATATGTGCCTGATTACTTCAACTATCAAGTATTTAATTAGTACTCAGATACACACTGGGAAGCAATTCAAGGAGTGATATCTCTTCTAATGAATAGCATACATATTAACAGCATCAAAATATTTTGCTGTGGGGTAAACCCAACTTGAAAATGTATCTAACACCTCCCTCAGCTCTGCCTTCCACACATACCTTTTGATTCTGCACAACAAAACTTCAGTGGCAGCACATTTTACTGTTAAAATCTTACAGAGACATATTGCCACTCACCGCAAAAACCATCTCCAGTGATCTTTAAACTAAGTTTCAGAAGAAAAATAATCCCAAATAAGATTTTAGCCTATTCTTCCTGAAGGATGTAGATATTGCCAATGCAATACTTTCTCTCCAATTTTGTTCCACCCAGACACAAGTAATAACTTTCCTTTTGTCCTACTTCCATTTGAAAAATAACCCCAAAACTTAAATCTTGCTGAACTTGAGTTGGTGCTATCATTTTCTTATAAAGAGGGCACATTTAATCAAGGGGTTAGGGAAAGGACTCTTGGACAATCCTGTGAAACAAGCCAGGGGCATCTTTGTCACTTACATACCACATGCTTTTTTCATCTTGAACATAATGACTTTATAAACTGTCTTTAGCTAGCATGGTATAGTAAAGTCTAGGCTATCTTCTTCCCAAAGAAAACTTATGTAAGTTAAAACTCAACAAGAAACAAAAGCATGAGATGTTCCACAGTCTTCATATTATGCCCTGTTAGGAGAATTTGTATATTCTTACTACTTTGTAATGACTCCATTAGGGGGAAAAAGCCCATCTTTGATGCACCCAAGCAATTAAAGTCATAATGGAATTTAATTACTACTTCTCACACCAGATATAGAAAAGGGAGGCAGGTCATCTAATGAAAGAGAAGCAATGGCCAGGATGGTCTTTGGAGATTCAACGTGGACAAATCTCTCTTAACTATCTTTTCTGAGATAGAGTAGGCCTCCAGTCCTGCTCTTTGAAATAGTTCAAGTAGAGAAATATCATGAGCAGACAGCCAAGAAACCAGTGCCAGTAAGGTCTACTTACAACATACTGCTCTCTGAGAACATTTTTAAAATCTCTTCTTATGCATACTAACTCTTGAAGTCCTGAATTTTTCACTATAAAAATAATCCATTAGTTGATTTGTGACTTGGCAAGAAAACAATGTCTGTATTGTTCTTGGAAAAAAAGAAAACACACACACAACACACACACACACACCTTAAAACATAGGTGTTTGATATTACTAAATTAGAACTTCTAGAGCCCTAAGATGTTAGGTAATAAGAAGGTCATGGCAGAATTTGACACCACAATGATGTTTTTTCCCAAGTTTAGTATTTCTCTCTCCCTTCCTTTCTCCTTCAGTTGTGAATAATTTCTGTTCCTATGTAACTCAGAATAACACTGGCCTCTTAGGTTGTCATATTTCTCAAATATCAGACTACTTTGTTGTCTTTAGCCCTCCTCCGATCCCTCACCCCAACCAAGTCTTGTTCAACAGTAAAACGTCCTCAATTTCAGCAAGGAGCAGTGGCTTATGCCTGTAATCCTAGCACTTTGGAAGGCCGAGGCAAGAGGATTATTTGAGCTCAAAAGTTCAAGATCAGTCTGGTCTGGCTGGACGCAATGGCTCATGCCTGTAATCCCAGCACTTTGGGAGACCAAGGCAGGTGGATCACCTGAGATCGGGAGTTTGAGACCAGCCTGGCCACATGGCGAAACCCCATCTCTACTAAAAATACACAAATTAACCAGATGTGGTGGCATGCGTCTGTAATCCCAGCTACTTGGGAGGCTTAAGCAGGAGAATCACTTGAACCCAGAAGGGCAGAAGTTGCAGTGAGCTGAGATCACACCACTACACTCCAGCCTGGGCGACAAAGCGAGGCTCTGTCTCAAAACAAACAAACAAACAAACAAACAAACAACAACCACATCTGGTCAACATGGTGAAACCGCATCTCTACAAAAGAAAAAAAAAAAACTTAAAAGTAGTGGCACACACCTGTAGTCCCAGCTACTCGGGAGGCTGAGGTAGGAGGATTGATTGGGCTCAAGAACTTGAGGTTGCAATGAGCCCCTGTGACAAAAGTAAAATAAAAATTTAAAATTTAAATTTAAATTTTTTAAGTCCTCAGTTTTATTGACTTCCTAAATATTTGTATTTAAGACTATTTCTCCTTACTTGTGTTAGTTGCACTTTCCTCTAAGTTAAACATCACTCTGCTCTCTTTGGTATACATTTGTAGTCTCTTGGGTGACATTTTTTTCATTTCTACACTGTTTGCTCTCCACTCTTCCTCCCTGCAGAAGAGAGATTAATTCCCACTAACATTTGTGTTCTCTTTATTTCCAAGCCATAGCCTTCCAAAGGAACTGCTATTCACTGTGTTCCAACTAAACATCTTTATCACTATCTGAAAGAAAATAATCTGAAAGTAAAGGACACTTGGAGTCAGTACTAAATTGGGAGGTGGTGGAGATGTAGTAGAAAAGAACATGTGCTTTACAGACTGCTTCTGAAGGAGTAAAGCAGGGGAAATTAAACAAAGCTTTTCAGTCAATTTTTTAAGCTTCCAATTGAAAAGCTTTCCATTTCAAGACTTAATTTCTAAATCTGGGTGCCCGATATTCTCACAGCTCTGCTAAGTATTTTGAAGACTGCTGAGATAATTCAGACAGTTCTTGCCCTTGAGGATCTTCGGGTCTAGTCATTTGTGCCCATGTCCACAAACTCCTAAAATTCAATGACTTAGTGAGATGAGGGTCCTACTAGAGAAAGAGGAGCCCAGAGAAGTCAGAGATTCATTGCCATGAGAGGGAATCTTCGTGAAAAAGTGGCATCCTTTGAATGAGTTGCTGAGTCCTAGGGAATGGGTAGAATTCCAACAATAACAAACATCCCATTCTGGGGCCTTGGGGGTGGGCAGGAAGCAAAGTCAAGTCACCGAGGCAGGAGATCTGGGGAGCACTGAGTGCTCTGGGTTGCTGGACAGCAGGGTGCATGGGAATATGAGAGACGGGGAAGCATCATGGGAAACAAACCTGAAAAGGAACAGTGGAGCACAAATAGAAAATCCAGAGCGGCAGTAGATAGCTCCAAATTTGGGTCCAATAAACAGGAGGTAGGAGCACAGGTGAACCCAAAAGATTTCATTTTTCAAAAACTAATACTAAAAACAAGCTTTTGACCTAAATGCCTAGCCTGAGAAAAGTGGCCCTTTTCAGATATAGGGAGATAGCACTATATCTATAGGAGATAGATTGTTTCCTAGGACAAGGAAACATTTCTCTGGATCCCAGCACAGCACACTTTGTTGGAGTGTAGCAGGGGTGGCATCCCAGCACAGCACACCTTGTTGGAGTGTAGCAGGCGTGACATGCCTAACCCACACTTCGCATGCCACCGCTAACCCCATCTTCTCTAACTTTTCCAGATCCAGATCTTCTAAGCTTACAGAAAGTATAAAACTAGCAGCTGATTAGAATACCCAAGAGATTAGCTATATGACTTAATAGGGAGCAATTTTGAATCATTCAATGATTGCTCATTGTCTATAGGTTCAAGTCAACTTCTCAGCATGGTGTCGAAGTTTCTTATAATATGGTTCTGGCCATATTTCTAATCGCATTTTTCTCTACTCACAACCAGTTCCATCAAATATATTTTACTTTGTAGGTACGTCATCCTTATGTCTTAGTTTTGCACCAAATTTACTAGGTTATGCTGCTATAACAAACAACTCCCAAATCTTGTTGACATAAAAAACATGCAGCTATATTTCTCACTCATGTCCCATGTGCATCAAGAATTGATGGAGTGTTCTATTCATCGTGCTCACTCAGGGACCCAGACTGACAGATCATCCACCATCTCTAAAGTGGTTAATTTTGTACCAAATGGAAAAAAGCGTTCTGAACAGTCTTTGATGAACAACTAAAAACTTTGGCTCATAAGTGATACTTCACTTTTCCTTCCAACTCATTAGCCTGAACTAATCACACAGCTCCACCAAAGTCAAAAGGACTAAGAATTACAGTGTTACCAAGTGCCTAGAAAGCAAACATTATGGAACAGCACTAATGACTACACATGCCTCTGCCTTTGTTCATGCCCCTTCCTAGTCCTCGAATGTCTTTACCATACCTTGAACATCTAAAAACCTCATGCTTCCTATCGGCAGAATTTATTTCCTTGTGGATGTATTATTAAAGGCCCCCACCTCTTGCTAGCTGTTGACTGCAGGCCACCCTCAGATTTTTAAGAGGCAACTCACAGTTTTTAGACGCCACCCTTCGTTCTTTACCATCTGAGTTCCCTCAATATGGCCATTTCATTAAGGACAAAAATGTAAGTCTCTAAGTGCAGTCTGCTAAGATGGAGTTTTACGTAAATTAGTTCAACCATTATGGAAGACAATGTGGTAACTCCTCAAGGATCTAGAACCAGAAATACCATTCGACCCAGCAATCCCATTACTGGGTATATACCCAAAGAATTATAAATTACTCTACTATAAAGACACATGCACACATATGTTTACTGCAGCACTATTCACAATAGCAATTACTTGAAACCAACCCAAATGCTTTTCAATGATAGACTGGATAAAGAAAATGTGGCAAATATATACCATGGAATACTATGCAGCCATAAAAAGGGATGAGTTTGGGCCAGGCACAGTGGCTCACACCTGTAATCCCAGCACTTTGGGAGGCCAAGGTGGGTGGATCACCTGAGGTCAGGAGTTCAAGACCAGCCTGGTCAACATGGTGAAACCCTGTCTCTACTAAAATACCAAAAATTAGCTGGGCATAGTGGTGGGTGTCTGCAATCCCAGCTACTCAGGAGGCTGAGACAGGAGAATCCCTTGAACCCGGGAGGCAGAGGTTGTGGTGAGCCGAGATCACGCCATTGCACTCCTGCTGGGCAACAAGAGCAAAATTCCATCTCAAAAAAAAAAGAAAAAAAAAAGGTGGGGGATGAGTTTATGTCCTTTGCAGGGACATGGATGAAGCTGGAAGCCATCATTCTCAGCAAACTAACACAGGAACAGAAAACCAAACACCGTATGTTCTCACTCATAAGTGGGAGTTGAACGATGAGAACACATGGACACAACGAGGGGAACATCACATCGGGGCCTGTCGGGGGGTGGGGGGCTAGCGGAGGGATAGCATTAAGAGAAATACCTAATGTAGATGACGGGTTGATGGGTGCAGCAAACCACTATGGCATATGTATACCTATGTAACAAACCTGCACTTTCTGCACATGTGTCCCAGAACTTAAAGTATAATAATAACTAAAAAAAAGATGGAGTTTTAAATAATGTAACGTAGTTGCAGAAGTAACAGTCAATCACTTTTGCTATATTGTATTGGTTAGAAGCAATTCAGTTCCCATCCATACTCAAGGAAAGGGATCACACAAAGGGGTGAATACAAGAGGCAGAGATCACTGGCATCACCTTAGTTTTTGTCTGCCACATATATACACTGTGAAACCATCACTACAATAAAGATAAGAGTTTCAATCACCTTCAGAAGTTTCCTTCTGCCCCTTGGCAATCCATCCTTCCTCCATCCTGTCCCCAGGCAACCACCTACTCACTTTCCTATCATCACAGATTAGTTTGCATTCTCTAGAATTTTGCATAATTGAAGTCATACAGTACATACTCTTTTTGTCTGGCTTCTTTAACTCAGCATAATTATTGTGAGACTCAGACATGTTGTTGTGTGTATCAACAATTCATTTCTTTCCATAGCTAAGTAGCATTCCATTGTGTGAATATATCACAGTTGTTTATCCATTCATCTGTTGATGGACATTGGAGTTGTTTCCGTTTTTGATATAGCAAATAAAGCTGTTATGAACATTTATGTACAAGTTTTTGTATGAACGTATGTATTCACTTCGCTTGAGTAAGTGCTTAGAAATGAAATGGCTAGTTCCTTTGGTAGAGGCATGTGTAATTTTCTAACAAACTGCCAAAGTCATTGTATCATTTTATATTTCCACCAGTAGGCTAGGGGAGTTCTATGTCTTTGCCAGCACTGACATGATTGGTCTATAATTTTACCTAAACAAGTGAGTGTGAAATGGTATGTCTTTGTGGATTTACTTTGCCTTTCTCTGATGACGAGTGATGTTGAGCATCTTTTCATATGTTTATTGGCCATTAATATATCTTCTTTTGTGAACCATCTGTTAAAAAAAAAAAATCATGCTTTGAGACACATTCTATCTGAAGTCTTCCTCATCATGGCTCCAACACACTGTGAGATCTGCCTTGTCTTTGTTTCTATAGATCTTTATACACATATTTATTAATATGTCTAATGTATTCCATTATATTATCATATATCTATCTCACTTACTAGAAAAGGAGATCCTTGAGGGCAGGGAATGTATCTAATCACTCTTATATTCCCAGCATTTATTATAGTGCCTGATACCCAGAGGTATAGGGGAAAGTTAATTGCTGTGAAATGAAAGATAACCTGTAGACACTAACTAGATGGCCATTCAGTAAAGTACATAATCTGTGATTCACCAAGCACATTAGAAGCACTGCCAATTTACTGTCTAGAAACACCATTATCATCCTCATACCAGGAAAAAAAATGTACCAGAGAGGAATAAATTCTTCAACAGCTAGTCAGTCTCAGAAGCAGGATATCTGAAGTATAGACTATGACCTCTCTCAAGAGTTCCTCTGACAACTACGTGCATTTCAATTGCAAGATGGAACAATTTTTCTAAATGCAAAACTGGAAGAGGTATAGTCTCCACACTCTTGCCACAGACTTCTACTGCAATGCTTTCCCCTCACACTCTATGGTGCAATGTGAAGGGGAAAATCTTGGGCAGGATCATATCATAAAGAATCCTGGGGAATTTAAATCTTGTCCCTGATCACCAATTTCCAGTGTGTTTTTGATAGCTTAGATTATGGACTTGGAGAAAATTATTCCTGTGCTGGAAAGGAGTTTGTCTTTAAAGACATCTAAGGTCACTTTTTAAACCACAATTTTGGGACTCTTCTATGCTTCCTTCAGAACTCATCTAAGTGAGGTCTATTTCTTTTGACATAAATTATAACCTCAGGAAAAACAGAATATCATCTGGCATGATCCAGAGAGGCAGGGCCTGGGGGTTAAAGTATATTTTATGGAAAGAAGAATCATCAACCAGTCTCTCCTTTATTTTTTAGGGGATCTCTGGTCCTGACATTTATCTGCTGTGTGTCAGCAGAAGTTTAATCTGGTTCTGGTTTTAGCAATAGATTCATCATGTTGGCTTGGCTTACCAGCTAAGTCAGGGTCTTACTTCTTCTGCAAGCTTCTCTGCAAGCTAGATGTATTACCATTCAGATCTCAACACTTCCCATGCAGCTGCTTTTCTAAAGCCAGCCTGGTGAGGCCTCTGAGGTAGATGGGCTAGCAATCACTCCTTAAGCTCCTCCAACATTTGCAGAAAGCCCACAGGGACTGTGCTTACTCAGGAAGGTGAGATTAGAGTGAGACTTTACTTATTACTCAGGAAGGTGAGATTAGAGTGAGACTTTGAGAAGACTGAAGCCCATAGGATGGCAGACTTGCCCAGGGTAATGTGTCAGGTTTCCTCTCCCATTAATTGACTGCTGCAAGACAGTTGTTTGAAAACACAGTTTAACTTTATGAACAGGATTATTCATAAAGTTATAAAGACAAGGGAGGTGCTTATATTTCTATACAGAGAAAACTTAGAGAACTTAGGGAAGGCAACCTAACCAATCAGAAGAAGGGTGATAGGGGACAGGTCTTGAAGCTGCATTGGTCACAGAGAGTTCACTGGTTGTTGGAGATCTAAGGGAAGTGACAATGGAGATTATGGGACTGGTAAAAACCCTCAACTTCCCTTACTGTTTCACATTCCCTTAATTTTTCACTCTTCTCTAGGAAAGATAGCTCTTCAATCATAGCTTTGTCTCTTAGACAAGACTTGGGCTTTCTATACACATCCATTTGTGGATGTAAGCTGTTTCTTCTCTTTTCTGTACATCATGGCACTGCATGGCTACCACTCCCTTTGACCATGTACCATTTACACGGTGTCACTGTTCACAAATATGTAGCGCCCCTTCTTGGAGGAGGATTATACTCTGGGGCCCTGTTGAACTGATATGTGACTATGTGACTAGCATTGTCCCATGAAATACAAGTAGATATATGATGTAACCTTCCCATTGGGAACCTGTAAAAACCAATGCATACTTTGCCCTGCTCTCTTTTTCCTCTTCCAGGATGATTTGCAAGGTTCCAGATAGAGGGAGCTCTGTCAGCCTGAGTTCTGGAGGGTTCTGAAGGGAAGAAAATGTTAACCATAGTTACAGCCAACCTTCAATGGACATATAATGTGAGTAAGGAACAAATTTTTGTGGGTGTAAGCTACTGAGATTTTTGGTCATTTGTTACTGCAGCATATTTTAGCCTAATCTGATCAACACAGGTAGATATCTCACAGATAGTATTAGTTATCTACTGCTGCATAACAAACTTCTCAAAAACTTACTGGCTTAAAACAACACACATTTAGTATCTCACCATTGCTGTGGGCATGACTGTGGGCAGAAATTCAGGCATGACTTAGCGGGGGTTCTCTGCTTTAAAATCTGTCATGAGGCTACAATCAATGTGTTAGCCTAGGGTCTCTCACAAGACTACAATCACAAGGTGTTAACTAGAGCTCAGTTATCTCAAAGTTCAATTGGGACCAGATCCACTTCCATGATAACTCAGTGGTTGTTAGTAAGATTCAGTTCTTCACAGGCTGTTGAACTAAGTTACTTGCTGACTCTTGACCAGAAACCACTCTCAATTCCTTTTCAAGTGGCCCTCTTCACTGGAGCAAGCATGTGAGAAGATACTAACAAAACAGGAGTCACAGTCTCTTCCAAACGAATTACAGACTTGACATCCCATCACTTTTACCATATTCAATTCACTGAGTCCAGCCCACACTTAAAGGCAGGGGATTACACAAGGATGTGAATAGGAGGAGTCAGGGATCATGGGGAACCATGCTAGAAACTGCCTACTACAATGACTCTAACAACAAAATAAAACAAATCAACAAGAATCATGTAAGAAACTAAGCTTGAATGGTAAGGTAAGAAATAGAATTATGGAGTTTTATAACTGGGGCTCTGAAGCCCAGAAAGGTTACATATCTTTCTTAGGATACACAGTTTGAAGTAAAGCCAAAACTAAAATTCAGATCACTGCCATTTCCACTAGACAGAGATAAATGAAAAAATTAAATGGCATTATGAGACAAATTGCATTCAACTGAAACATAATCTAGGACATCAATCACTAATTAAATAGTTAAATAAATCATCAATCACAAATGACAATGAGTGAATTAAAAGTGCAGAAAAGGCAAGCTCTTTAGGCTGGGGCAATCAAAAAAGTAGGTTATTATATGAACTAGGCTTCAAAGGGTGGAATTGTTTGAGCAGAGAAGAAAGGAAAGGTGTTCTTGGTAAGGGACTGGCCAAGACAAGGCTTATTCAGGGCTACCCAGGCACCACACAGGAGTGTCAATGTCACTCTTTTTCTTTCTTTAATCTAAATTCATCAGATGACATTCTTGGTCCATGCCTAAATTCTTAGCACTTTGGGATGCTGAGACAAGAGGATCTCTTGAGTCCAGTTCAAGACCAGCCCTTGTAAAATATGAACGGTTCCATAGCTAAGCCAGTATAAATGGATAAAGTCAAGTCATTCTCATTTCAGCAGAGATTTCCACTGTCCTCTCATTTAAGTGGTCATGAACACACTCCAAGGGGCTTCCCAAGAGTTCCTGGCATGCAGAGATAAGTCCCCCAAATAGTAAGTCATCAAACTTTGATGAAAGACTTATTTATCCTTACCTTAGCAGATATTCTGCTCCCAGTTTTGCAGGTGATAAAACTGATTATTTAAGTAATTGTATGTAGGTCCCCAGGTAAGTGGGAAGGAGGTTGAATCCAGATTCTCTGAAAACCTTGTGTTTTTTATTTACATTGCCTTTTTACTTTGTTACCAATTTTATCATTTTTTAAAAAAAAGGAGATAGAAAAGGGAACAAAAGAGAAAATAAAGCTTGAATTCTAAAAATAAAAATCTTTAAATATTGTAAAAGAGATTCTCTAGTGGTTAGAGAATTGCTTGTTCTTTAAAAACAAAGTTGTTTTCCATGGGAAGATGGAAATAAATGTCAGGATGAGTCTCCAAGTGCAAGCGTTGACTATCCAAATGTGAAACAGGACCGGCCACTTTTTTATGACAAAGACCTTGAACTTTGGGCTGAGACCTATCTTGGTGTCCCAGCGAATATCTTCCCTCTGAATAAACAGAGGAGGCCCTGGAAGCCTTTTGGCTGATGGAAGAGCAAAGGTCTCACCCTGAGTGAACACAAAACCCACCATGCCTGAGTGATAAGGAGGACCCTGAGGAGCCACAGCTGTGAACATTTATGATACTTTTTGCCCAGACGCAAATGTCATTTTCTGTCATTTGCACTCTTGACCAGGGTAGCCGTGGATGAAGACATCACTGATGGACATGGCCTTTGCCCAGCACCCTGCAGTGGGGGTTGGTTGGAATGGATATAATTGTAGCTTCGCCTACAGCGGCCTTCACACACTCACAGAGACCAAGCTCTCCCAATGCTTGCTGATGAAAATCTCTCCTCAGGAGATGAAAAAGACTTCAAAGAAAGCCGTCACGTTTGTTTTATTTTTTATTATGTGTCTTACTTCTGAAGCAAGGATGCACCTAAAAGACCAAGTTGTTTCGAAATGTCATTACTTGTTTTCTAGGAAGCTTAAGCTTTGCCACATGATAGTCTTAACGTCCAAAGCATTTCAAAGGGAAAAGGAAATAATCATCGGTTGATTCCTCATCTATTCTCTTTCCCCACCCACAATTCTGTAAAAATGTGTCTTAACTCTGAAAGCATAGACGTAAAAGTCATAAAGACCCAATTGCATGTCAGTCACGACAGGATGAATGGGGCCGCCTAAGAGATGCTGGGAGCAGAGTAAACAGCCACTTTGCATACAAGATTTCAGGAGCTCATTTCTCTGACAGAGACCCAAGGCTGGAATGCTATTTATGGGGAAACCCTAAAGCGGAGCTTCCTAACTTGGCTGCAGATTAGAGCCACTTGGGGAGTTTTTTAAAAAGAAAAGTACTTAAAAAAAAGAAAAGAAAAGAAAAGAAAAGTACTAGTATGAGCTCCACCCTTGGGGATACTAATTCAATTGGTGCAGGGCAGTGCCCAGGTAAGCGTAGTTTAAAAGCCCCCCAGATGGGAGCAAGAAGCATCTTATACTTTTTGGTGCAGGGCAGTGCCCAGGTAAGCGTAGTTTAAAAGCCCCCCAGATGGGAGCAAGAAGCATCTTATACTTTACTTTCAATGATCAGTATGGCTCTTTTGGTGCTTATGCACAGAATATCAGCTGGGCATTTGGGTCAGTTAGCTTTGTTCTAACTTAAGGGTTACAAACTCAGATTTCTACAAGCAAGGTAAGGGATGAAGAGTGCCAGACACCAGGAAATAGAGAGTGGTGGAGCTTCTAGTTTTTCAAAAGGAGATGAAGACTTATTTTTTATGTGAAAGATTCCCAATTTTTAAAAAAATTACACAACTAATTTAAACTCTTTGAAGATGTACAATGTGGCCACCTTGGTTCCCACCTGGAGCTTTTTCCAGTCCTCAGATGACCTGGATATCTCTTTCTTGAGGAAAGAAAGAACACGTCCATCTGCAGAGCTTGATTGCATGACCTGCTAAATGTTGGGCCCCATCAGTTGGCAGGGGTCGGAGGAGGTCTCATCCATACCTGTTTCAGTCGACATTTAACAAGACTGTGGTTGCAGGGAAGAAATAGGAATGTCCTCATAACCAAGATGGGTGGCCCTGGCCCTAAGAAGCTTTACCAGGGCTTCTGAGGAATGCGCCACTGGGTCAAGGGCTTGGAGGAAACCCAATAAAAATAAATAGGGGAATGACTAAGCCCCTAAAAATCATTGTTGTGGCTTTTTGTTAAAATCACCAGGTAGAGAGTGTGGCAAAGAAACACAGGCACTGAAGCCAGGCGCTTACCCACTGTATGACATGGGGCAAACCAAACCATCATGAGCCTCAGATTTCACATCCATAAAATGGGCATAAAAATACCAGTTCCATGAAGTTGCAATGACAGATACAATGACTACAGTACCTGGCACATAGCACACAACCCACAAATTCCCAGTCACATAAGGCAACCATTTTTTTCCCCTTGGTAATCTAATCACGGCCTCTCAGAACTCTTACAGCTGGAGAGTTCTTCCAGATACCTAATGTAATTCTAATTTCCCTTTATCTGCAACAGCTGACAACTACACTTTCATTCTGTGTGTGTGGAACAAAGGTGACAAATGCTTCTTCAGTCGTAGCTCTTTCTTCCTGCTAGTGTTGTACCAAGGCTGTCATGATTCCTGTTGCCCTCTGAATTCTGCCTGCCTATCCACACACCTCAAGCATATCACAGTATTACTATATCACCTGCCACTTGGCCCTCTGGAATAGGAACACCACAACTGAGCAGTCTGCATATGGTCGCCTGACATAATTATCCTCATAGAAGAGACTGTGTGTTGTTCATCTTTCTATCCTCTTTAGATACACAGATGTCACCCAGGAGATGAACTGTCCCCCAAGGCAGTTCTTTCTTTCTCACAGCCTCTTTAGGCAAAACCCCATCTTGCCTCCAGCACCCACATCAGTTCCAAAATCACATTTCCCATCTCATCTTGGTGGGCTTTGCGTTCCACAAAGTAGCTACAGTCAGGGCTCCCCATCTTCCACAACGTCTGTCTACATTCAGTTTAATTCCTCAAACATGTAGTGATGTCTCTCTCCAACCACCCTCCTAAGGCCCTGGGGAGAAAGGCTGAACAATACACAGCCTTTTGCCCAAGCTCCCCACAGTATTAAGATAGTGTACCAAGTTTGCTTGAGGGGATGACATCTCACCACGAGTTAGACTGCTCTTTATTAATGCTTATTTGCTCTGTATCTCTTCCCCAAGCCGTCTCTGATCCAGAGTCCCTGGTGCCAGTGTGGAGTGGGTAAGACTATGAACTGATATAACTGATTATTTTTAAACAAAGAACTTTGATGCCCAAATAGATCCCCTTCAGAACAGACATTCTGGGGGCCAGTATACTTAGACTCAAAGGCTCAGAACCTATGCCCCTTTCCTAGGAAGGTCCATCACAGCTGATCTAATTAGTAAGCAATTATTGCCTTGTGGGTCAGGGCTGCTGATGGAGGGCTACAAATACTTCTCTGTCCTTTAGCAATGGCAAGGCTGCTGGGTGTGCAGTGGGAGGTCGGCGGGGGAGCGGGGGATGCCAAACAATGACAGGACAGTGTGATATGAGAAGAAGAAAACTCAACTTAGAAGCTGTGCTTCTAGCCTCCTTCAAGTCCCAGTCTCCGACACAGCAGCCAGAGTGGCCTTTTTTAGATATGCATTGAGCCCTGTGGTTCCCCTGCTTAAATCCCTTCAGCGCTAATTCCTAACTCCTTTCATGGCCTGCAAGATAGGGGTGATCTGACCCTTGCCAACCTCTCTACCTTCACTCATTTATGAGCATCTATTAAGCTGTGGGCCTCAGCTCATCTTATTTAATGCCATTCCCCTTGGCCCACACCTACTCCTAGACGATTTCTTCTCATCCTCTAAGTTTTTTGCCTAGTATCACCTCAAAGAGGCCTTCTCTAGCTGCTCAATAATACTTGCCCTTTTTTATTCTTTGTCACAAAACTCCATGTTCTTCAGAACACTTATTTCTGTCTGTGATTGACGTATTTTGGGTTTGTTGTTGTTGTTGTTGTTTTGTTTTTTTTTTTGAAACGGAGTCTTGCTTTGTCGTCCAGGCTGGAGCACAGTGGCACGATCTCTGCTTGCTGCAGCCTCTGTCTCTCGGGTTCAAGCAATTCTTCTGCCTCAGTCTCCCGAGTAGCTGGGACTACAAGCACATGCCACCATGCCCAACTAATTTTTGTATTTTTAGTAGAGATAGGAGTTTCACCATGTTAGCTAGGCTGGTCTCAAACTTCTAACCTCAAGTGATCCGCCCGCCTCAGCCTCCCAAAGTGCTGGGATTACAGGCATGAGCCACCATGCCCAGCCTGATGTATTTGTTTAATTGTTAAATGTTTATCTTCCTCCTCAGACTGGAAAGACAACAAGTGCCAGGCACAGGCACAGAGCGTCCACGGAGTGAACTGTTCGGAAAAAGGGAATGAGCGAGAGGTCAGCCTTCTGGACATGTGCACCCCTGTCCATCTCCTCCCCTGCATGCCGGGGCTGTGCTGTCTGCAGTCAACCACCCCTCACCTGGTCACAGCACAGCAGGTGACAGATGCCCCCATAGACCCTGGCACATCCAGCGTATCTCAGGGTTCCTTTGCAGCTGCACTCCTAGGTTCCCTCCCCTCTCCAGGAAGGCCTTCTGAGAGTCCACTGGAGAGAAGTAGAAGCCCCTTTCTCCCCTCTCTCCATATCCCACACTCCTCCTGGGCAGCCTGTCACACACATACTCACTGAAGGAGCACACCTTGGGTTCTGCAGAGGGAGACACAAACCTGCCCAAGAGCATCTCCTGTGAGGTACAATTTGGGCTTTGTTCTAAGATCTGAAACTCCCGGGCCCTTACTCCTGAGCCTTTGCCCAGGGGTTCCTGCATAAGCCTGCAGCAAGGCAGCCTTGGGGACAAACTTTCCACTGCCACTCAGGACATCAAGTGTGACCAGAGCTACTGACAGTGCAGTGAGTGATGGTGGACAGCTGGATGACATCAGACATGACCTAAGTGCTGGACTTTAATGCCATACAGCAAGGGCTTCATCACGAGGTCCAGAAAATACTGATTTGATACCTTCAGAATGAAATGACTGAGATCTCTTTTCCTGGGGATCAGACAGATTGAGCTGAAATGGGTGTTGGTAATACCTACCGATTTCATCTCAAGGACCATTTCCCTGAACTAAGCCTGGGTCTTACTGTCAGAGAGCTTATTCCTTTGTAACTGCATCCACTGGGGAAATGCTAGTTCTAAAATACATAGCATTTGAGAAATGAAAAAAAAAAAATTCTTCTATAATTTATAGTGAAAAGGTAGGGGAGATAAAAACTTAATTAATTTCTAGGCTAGCGTGGAGTGGCTTATTGAACAGCGACCCTGAAGGAAAGATGCATTATCACCATCGGGGATATTCAATAGATTTTGCCATAAGAACCCCACTGTGTGCACTACTACATCAGAACCCCACTGTGCTACTACTAACCTTTGTTAGTAGTAACTCTGGCCCAAGCACTGAGCAAAGCACAGACATTTCTCATTTAAGTAATTTTTTTTAATATAGACAGACTCTCCCCGTGTTGCCCACAGGCTGGTCTCAAACTCCTGGGCTCAAGGGATCTTCCTGCCTTGGCCTCCCACAGTGCTAGGATTACAGGCATTAGCCACTGCACCTGGCTGACATTTCTCATTTAAATCAAGGAGTAGGAATTACTCTCCCATTCTCAGATGAGGACATTAAGGCTGAGAAAAGTTAGGTAGCCACACAACTTCCGAGTGGTAGAGCCTGGGCCTTTGTCACATGGCTGGGCAATTCTTCCTACGACCATCTCTATGCAAGGAAGCCAGGGTAGGTACAGCCTGAAAGCCACCATCCACTGCCATCCACTGCCATGCTGCCACCATCTAGATGGCCTCGTCACTAGCCACCCTGGGCAGAGAGTTCTCAAGGCTGCTGAAAACAGGACTCTGAAACAGGACTTGAAGGAGTGGTAAGAAAACAAGAGCAGGAGGACAAAAGCCTCAAAGTCCCCCTGTCACCTACTCATACTACTCCAATCACCCATGCCCAGGGCCTCCTGCCACCCAGGACACCTGCTGACTTGGCTTTGACACATTAACAGGACTCAGCTTTAGTCATCGTGTTTTTCCTGAACCTGAAAACACTGTACTTTTAAAAGAAAAGAAAGTTTCCATTCAAAGCTCCATAGAGAGAGCTGAATCTAATCAGTGACTTTTAAATATATTCTAGCATAGGTTTCTTTCCTGAGAGAATAACAATAATAATAAATGTCTATTTACTGAATATCTGTTATGTGTCAGATACTTTACATAGATATTTCTCTCAAAGAGCTGTATCAGGAATAATGTACACTATATTAATATTTTAATAGCTATTAATTTATTACTAGTATCTTAATAGTTATAAATATAATAATAAAGTGTCTTATTTATCCATTTTTAATCATTAGCAAAATTGATAATTTCATTCTTTCAGACTTCTATAGCAATTACAGTTCAGAACAGGGCCATGCAATATGAAGATTCATTCATTCAGTTCTCCTAACGAGACTATGTTATTATGCCATTTTTGTAGATGAAGAAACTAAGGCCCAGAGAGTCTAAGTAATTTGCCCAAGATCACACAGTTTGAAGGTAGCAGAGCTGAGGCTTTGATATGGCTGAGGCTTTGTGTCCCCACCCAAATTTAATCTTGAATTGTAATCCCTGTGATTCCCATAATTCCCAGGTGTCAAAGGAGAGAACAAGTGGAAGTGATTGACTCATGGGAGCAGTTTCCCCCATGCTGTTCTCATGATAGTGAGCGAGTCCTCACAAGATCTGATGGTTTTATAAGGGGCTTTTCCCCCTTCAACTGGCACTCCTCCTTCCTGCTGTCTTGTGAACAAGGTGCCTTGTTTCCCCTTCGCCTTCCACAATAATTGTAAGTTTCCTGAGGCCTCCACAGCCATGTTGAATTGTGAGTCAATTAAACCTCTTTCCTTTACAAATTACCCAGTCTCAGGCGGTTCTTTATAGCAGTGTGAAAATGGACTAATGCAGCCTTGAACCCTAGCACTCTGATTTCAGAGTCCAAGCTTGTGACCTCTATGTTCTGATGCATCAAATGTTTAGTGATCCCAATGGCTGAACTCTTGAGAGAGTTGACAATAAGCGCATAACAATAATACAATTGTTTTTTTAAAAAAAAGACAACAACAAACGGATTAACAGATCAGACAAGAGTTGATACTGTGACAGTCAGAATCATGTATAATTCATAGAAACACCTTTACACACTGTCAAAATAAAAATAAATGGTAAGTATTTAATGTTATGCACATTATAGAGATTCTAAATATTTAAGATTAAGTAAAGACTTAGAAATGCTTGCAGTATTTATAAGCATTTCTAATGGTCATTTGTTGTCACCATTTATAAACCAGCAGGAATGGTTTGTAATGTATTCACCGGATGTTCGGGCAGTCAGTGGGTGATCAGTTAAATCCCATATGAAGATGAATCTTGGGAAACATATCAAATATTTTATTAATACATGTGTGCATGGATATGCCTATGTATATGGATACATCTGTGTGTGCATATCTAACATACAGCAGCCTGCAATATTTATGGATGGGAAATAGCAGAGTTGGTAAAATACAGAATACATTTACTGTCACACAGTCACCCAAGTGCTAGAGCCTGGATTTAAAGCAGATCACCTCCAAAGCCCATGTACTATCTACTCATTACCCTGCCTTCCTGAAAGAATAGAATGAGAAGGGATTTCAGTTGTGTTTTCATTTTAAAAACTCTAAATTTATGTTTAAAGCTATTTAGCAAGAAGGCATAAACAGACCCAACACTCATAAAGTATAATTTATCTGCTATTCTTTCATCTATTAATTTTCTATCCTCCATGAATTTTGCATCCTCAGGGTCTTTTGTAATCATATTGGTTATCATTAAAAAGATTATCTATTAAATTGATTGCTTTTTAGTGTGAAATTCTGTGAAATTTGCTATAAGCTTGGAATTTACGTTTTGCAGTATTTCTTTTTAGTTTCTTGTAAACTAATTATTCCTTTCTTTCTTTTTCTAAGTGATTTATTTTTAACTAAAATGTGTAGCAACAGAAACCAGGGAGTTTCGTAGGAAACATGTCTGTGGATATTGTTATTAATTTATTGCCTATTGTCAGTCATAGAAAGCATGATCCTTATCACAACAGTGACTGACAGGATAATTATGAATAAGACATTGTCTGCAGAATAGGCCAAGGGAGAAAGGAAAGAAGAAGGAAAATGGTTAACCTCATTGTAACTGAGTCACACAGACAGAACAAAATGTTTAAGCTGTGATCCGTCCTCAAAATGTGTTTGTTGTTGTTGTTGTTTAAGAGATGGAGTCTCTCTCTCTCTCACCCAGGCTGGAGTGCAGTGGTGTGACCACAGCTCACTGCAGCCTCCAACTCCTGGGCTCAAGAAATCTTTGTGCCTCAGCCTCACAAGTAGCTGGGACTACAGGTGCATGCCACCATGCCTAACTAATTTTTTTTTTAATTTTATTTTTTGTAGAGATAGAGGTCTTGCTATGTTGCCCAGGCTGATCTTGAACTCCTGGTCTCAAGTGATCCTCCCATGTTGGCCTCCCAAAGTGCTAGGATTACAGGTATGAGCCACCACGCCCTCCCTCAACATGCATTACTTAAAAGCATAGTTTGCTTTTCTTTGCCTTTGACTACACCTTTGAGGCAAGTTTCTAAACCCACCCCTTTACCCCAACTGGCTGCCTTATCCTGAGGTCACTAAAGATAACTCCGGCTGGGCACGGTGGCTCATGCCTGTAATCCCAGCACTTTGGGAGGCTGAGGCAGGTCGATCTCCTGAGGTCAGAAGTTCGAGACCAGGCTGGCCAACATAGTGAAACCCCATCTCTACTAAAAATAATAATAATAATAATAATAAAATACTAAAAATTAATCGGGCGTACTGGCGGGCGCCCATAATCCCAGCTACTCGAGAGGCTGAGGCAGGAGAATCACTTGAACCCGGAGGCGGAGGTTGCAGTGAGTCGAGATGGCGCCACTGCACTACAGCCTGGGCGACAGAGTGAGACTTTAACAAATAAATAAATAAATAACTCTAAGAATAACAGCTATGACCTTAAAGACTCAGGCTGCTCCTGACCGGAACTGACCTGCCTGGAGTGGGGGATCTGGCCGCCCTAGCCTCCCACCGACTCAAAGAATAAAGGGGCCCATTTGTTGGGAAGGCCTGTGTCTCCCTCTCAAACTACTTCAGAGATAAGGGTTAAGGTTAGGGTCAGGGACAGGGACGAGCCAAAGCAATGCCCTGAATTTTCACAGGCTGAGGCGACTCTCCGCTTGCTGCTTCCCAGGAAGCATGTGACGTGGCAAACGCCAGACACCGCTGAGCCCTTCACCCGCCGCTCTGCAGCTCTAAGCCAGGAGAGCTCTGATTTGCGCCCTTTTTCAGGTGTGGAAAAGGAAGCTCAGGTTGGGACGGCAAAACCAGGCAAACTGGCTCCGGATCCCGCCACCAGGGGCGCTCTTCTGCCCGCAGGGCCCCCCAGCTCCACCACAGGCGTCTTAGGGCACTGGGTGGAATAATGGGGAGCATTATTCTACCTCGGAAGGCCAAGGACTTGGGAAAAGAAGGGGCGGGGGTCTGAGGACCAAGGAAAGGGCTCAGAGTCTGCACCAGGTCCTCTCCCCACGGGGCCTCAGGAAGGTACACATCCGCTCCCAGACCTGCCTTCAGGCTGCCATTTGGGTCCTCAGAGACCCAAAGGAGACACAAAGGGACTAAATCTGAATTTCCACTTTTTTTTAGGCTACTGAAAGCTGAGAATGGTCTGCTTGGGGGAAATTATAGAGCTTGTCCCTGGAGATGAACTTGATAAGAGAACAGATGGTCCTCTCTCAGGTGTTGAACTTCCTTCCTTCGAGCCAGGACTTCCTGCTGTTGCCCACCTCTGCTACCAATGAAGTCCTCCTTTCTTGTCTCCTGTCCGTCTCCTTTCTTTCTCCTTCTCTACAATTCTTAGCTAATTTGACACTTTGAAATATTCCACCACTTGTCTAGTCACACCATCCAACACTTTACTGAGCTATTTGATATACAGACAATTAAATAGTTCTTGGCTCAGTAATACGACTTACTATGTCGGACTGAAAAAGAAATACTGTTTCAACGCATCTTGCCCCCACAAATCACCACTCTTTCAACTCTGCAACAAATGTCCATGATTAAATGTCCACTGAATAAATAAAAGTTCTAAAAATTTTTTAAAAAATTATTTTTTTCTAATAAACTCCAATTTGGGAGTAATAAAAACTATTCATGTTGACAATATCCCTGTAAAACGTTTTTTGTTTGTCTTAATATGTATTACATTCAGCTAAATATTCATTGTGGGTTCATTTATGAGGTAAGGAGACCTTTAATATCTCCCCCGACAAAGGTCCCTCCGAGTGATCTCTTAGGGATAATGTGCATCTCTGGAGAATTTTTCCATTAGCCATGGATCATCATCACCCTCAAAATGTACTGTCCATCTCTACATATGACTCTGTAAGTGGGAGCAACATAAGGTCTTCAGTATTAAGGAGGCCTGGGTTCAATCTCTACCCAGCAATTCTACATGCCCACGTGTGTGTGTGTAAGGAGACATGTACCTGGATGAAGATCACAGCATTGGTTTTAATAGAAAAACATAAGAAACAACCTAAATGTCCATCCCTAGGGAAATGAATGGATACGATGGAAGGTTATGCAAGAGTTAAAAGAAGTTGGCCGGGCGCGGTGGCTCAAGCCTGTAATCCCAGCATTTTGGGAGGCCGAGACGGGCGGATCACGAGGTCAGGAGATCGAGACCATCCTGGCTAACACGGTGAAACCCCGTCTCTATTAAGAAATACAAAAAACTAGCCGGGCGAGGTGGCGGGCGCCTGTAGTCCCAGCTACTCAGGAGGCTGAGGCAGGAGAATGGCGTGAACCCGGGAGGCGGAGCTTGCAGTGAGCTGAGATCCGGCCACTGTACTCCAGCCTGGGCGACAGAGCAAGACTCCGTCTCAAAAAAAAAAAAAGAGTTAAAAGAAGTGACTGAGATAATGACAACAGCCCACACTTATCAAGAGCTCACAATGGAATAAATGGACAAATTCTGCTCAGTGGCTAGTGATTTCAAGTTCACCTTCATGCACCAATGTTGGTGATGCTTACTAAAGAAAACAAGAGGAATTTGGTGGAAATGCATATAAACAATTCAACGTTTGTCTTACAGATGGATGCAGGGCCATCTTTAATAACAACAGCAAATATCAGTTATTGAGTGTTTCCTGTGTCAGGCACTGTTCTAAGTGTTTTGCATGTCTTTAACTCAATCTGCTCAACAACCTAATAGACACGATTAGAGTCCACATTTCACAGATAAAGGAATTAAGACATAGAGTAAACAGGAAATTTGTTCAAAGTCACACAACTGGTAATGGTAGGGCTGGACTCAACCCAGCCAGGCAGTCTGGCTCTAGATCCTGTGATCTTAACCACTTTGTTGTCTGTTTCTCTACGTGAATTAACATGGAGGGATGTCAAAATAAAATATGAGCAGGAAGAAAAGCAGGATGCAGAATTTCTCGTATCATTTACAAAAACGTTAAGATCACACGTATGTTAAAATAACACCATACATTGGCTACTAATGTATAAATATATTATGCAAAAGTATTTGAAAGTGGACTGGAAGGGGGAAAGATGACAAAAAAAAACATAACTGTCTAATGTTTTATTCTTTAAAAAGGAAATCTAGAAAGCAAATATAAATTAACATAGCTAATTCTTGTTGATAGAAATGTAGATGTCTACTCTATTTTTCCTTGGACTTTTCTGATTTTTTTAATTTCTCAAAAACAATTAAGCAAAAAAACAAACAAAAGGAAAAATGTCACAAATTCAGCTGCACTGTTTAGTAGCTAGGATCTTAAATCCTCTCTGAGTATCAGGGACCTAATGTATAAAAGAGAGCTGCTAAGACTATTAATCACCACACCTCCTAGGGCCGTTGCAAAGACTAAACAAGGTCATGTGTGTAAAGTACTTTGTTTCAGTGCCAAGGATATGGTAGCTACCATTTTTGAAATCTAACTATTGTAACATAATAGAGACAAAAGTAGCTGAAAGAATGCCAGGACTTTGGTTTTATGGGATTGCTTTCTTACAATGTTGCAACATGAGAAGCACTTTAAAAAGAGAAGAAAAGGTGAGTTAAGTGCTGGGCTGGCTTTATCAGAAAATAAGAAAGCAAACCTAAAAAAAATTTTTTTTTCTTTTCCTTTTAAGTCTAAAAGAGAAACCAGCCTCAAGCTGACCAGTCATTCAACAAATACGTATATGGTCCTTGGAGTGACCATCACTGTGGTCTTTTTGGCCTCCCAGCATCTAAACCACCTTGGGAAATTCACCATTGTAGATGTCTTGATAGAAGGCAGGGCCCCAGTTCCCTGCACAGAAGCCCAAAGGTGAGGTGCTTGTTCTCTAGGACACCTGACCTCTGGGCAACAGGCAGATAATCCAAGTTGGGACAACTGGAGCCCTCACTCTAGACCAACAGTTGCAAAGAGGCAGAACAGTTCAAAGTTCACTCTGGCAGTGGCAGCTGTGGCACCCAGGGTGCAAGGGACTGGCCAAACATGTAAGGGCAGTGGCAGCAGCATCCTGGGTGGGTTGTCCTGGAGCAGGGCCCTGGCGCCTTTCCTGCCACCCGGCCCCGCTTCATTCCTGCTCGTCTTTCAAGCCAGGTTCTCCCTACTCTTGTTGATTCTAGGAATGAACCCAATACCTGCTGATTGAGTTGGCTTTCATCATTTCCAATTAAGAACTCTGATGGTACAGCATGGTGACTATGGCTACTAACAGTATGTGGTCTATTTAAAAATTGCTAAAAGAGTATGTTTTAAATGTTCTCAGCACAAAAAAAAATACGTAATATAATGCGTGTGTGAATTAACATAATTTAGGTATTCTACAATGTTTACATATATCCAAACATCATATTGTACACCATAAAGATATACTGTTTTGTTGATTTTAACATTAATTATTTTGTTTAAAAGAACCCTGCTAGGTATATCCTCATAAATGTAATATCTTGTGGTCAGTGAATGAGAGCTGCTAGTGTTACTGTTAAGGCTTTGGAATGAGAAAGTCTTAGGCTTGAATTTCATCTCTGCTACATATTGCAATGAGACCTTGAGCATGTTATTTCTGTATGAGCCTTGGGCCCCTTATCTGTAAAACAATACTCACCTTGTGGAATTGTTGTAAGAACTAAATGAAATACTGCATAGAACAGTGACAAGCTTGCAGAAAGAACTCCCTCGGTGGTAGCCGTGAAGATAATAAAGACAGTGAAGGAGGAGAAGTAGAAAAAGGGCGGAGGAGAGCGATAGTTCCTGTCCTCAAGAAGCCAGAGGAAAAAGATTTTTTGTATGCCATATGGACTTATGTCACAAGAGAGGTACTAGTAGCAACTGTACCTATTGGTAACAACTAAAATACTGGCCAAAAACATACTTTCAGACATTGAACAACAGGCAGTACAGAGCCATAATCCTAGAGAGGAGAAAAACAAGCAGATGAGTCCTCTAACCAGATCCCAGTGCAGGGAGGGGAAGCCACACAGAGTACAGAGGTCATGGTGAGCTGCAGATAAAGAGCTCAGAGTGTGGAAGAGAAACGTCTGAAGTGTGTGGGAGCTAGGCGGAGAGGGAGCTCCAGAAATCTGCCTAAGGGACCCCTTGGGACTCTGGCTGAATGTGATGGATATGTACGGTAAAACTCCATAAAGTCCAGCAAAGAACAATCACTAGGGAAATAACAAACACTAGAAAAAAGAAAAAAAAACTGAACAAATACACGAAAAGGCAAATCTGTATGATTCCACTGATATGACATATCTAGAGTAGTCACAGTCATATAAACAGAACTAGAATGGCAGTTGTCAGGAGAGAGGGGGAGGACAAAATGGGGAACTGTTTTTTTGTTGGTAATTTTTAAATTATCATTTCAGACTCACTGCTTGTTATTGGTCTGTTCAGGGTATGTAATTCTTCCTGATTTAAGCTAGGAGGGTTGTGTATTTCCAGGAACATGTCCATCTCTTCTAAGTTTTCTAGTTTATGTGTGTAAAGGTGTTCACAGTAGCCTTGAATTATCTTTTGTATTTCTGTGGTGTTGGTTGTAATATCTCCCGTTTTGCTTCTTTTTGAGGTTTTTTGGATTTTCTCTCTTCTTTTCTTGGTTAATCTTGCTAATGGTCTATCAATTTTATTTATCTTTTCAAAGAATCAGCTTTTTCATTTATCCTTTGTATTATTTTTTGTTTCAATTTCATTTAGTTCTGTTCTGATCTTGGTTATTTCTTTTCTTCTGCTGGGTTTGGGTTTGGTTTGTTCCTGATTCTCTCGTTCCTTGAGGTATAACCTTCAATTGTCACTTTGTGCTCTTTCAGTCTTTCTGATGTAGGCATTTAAGGTTATGAACTTTCCTCTTAGAACTGCCTTTACTGTATCCCAAAGGTTTGGATAGGTTGTGTCACTGTTGTCATTCAGCTCAAATAATTTTTTAATTTCCATCTTGATTTCGTTTTTGACCCAGTAATCATTCAAGATCAGGTTACTTAATTTCCATGTATTTGCATGGTTTCGAAGGTTCCTTTTGGAGTTCATTTCCAGTTTTATTCCACTATGGCCTGAGAGAGTGCTTGATATAATTTCAATGTCTTAAATTTATTGAGGTCATTTTATGGCCTATCATATGGCCTATTTTGGAGAAAGTTCCATGTGCTGTTGAATAGAATGTGTATTCTGTGGTTGTTGGATGGAATGTTCTGCATATATCTGTTAAGTCCACTTGCTCCAAGGTGTAGTTTAAATTCATTGTTTCTTTGTTGATTTTCTGTCTTGTCTGTCCAGTGCTGTCAGTGGAGTATTGAAGTCTCCACCATTATCGTGTTGCTGTCTATCTCATTTCTTAGGTCTATTAGTAATTGTTTTATAAATTTGGGAGCTACAGTGGTGGGTGCATATATGTTTAGGATTGTGATATTTTCCTGTTGGAAATATTATATAGTGACCCTCTTTTACATTTTTAAATGCAGTTGCTTTAAAGTTTGTTTTGTCAGATATAGGAATAGCTACTCCTGCTCACTTTCAGTGTCCATTGCATGAAATGCCTTTTTCCACCCCTTTACCTCAAATTTATGTGAGTCCTTATGTGTTAGGTGAGTCTCTTGAAAGCAGCAGATAGTTGGTTGGTGAATTCTTATCCGTTCTACAGTTCTGTGTCTTTTAAGTGGAGCATTTAGGCCATTTGCATTCAATGTTAGTGCTGAAATGTGAGACACCATTCCATTCATCATGTTATTTGTTGCCTGTGTACCTTGGATTTTGTTTTTGTTTTTCAAATCATAGTTTTGTTTTATAGATCCTGTGAGATGTATGATTTAAATGGGTTCTGTTTTGATGTGTTTCCAGGATTTCTTTCAAGATTTAGAGCTCCTTTTAGCAGTTCTTGTAGTGGTGGCTTGGTAGTAGTGAAATCTCTCAGCATTTGTCTGAAAAAGACTGTATCTTTCCCTCGTATATTAGTTTTGCTGGATAAAAAATTCTTGGCTGATAATTGTTTTGTTTGAGGAGGCTGAAGATAGGGCCCCAATCCCTTATAGCTTATAGTGTTTCTGCTAAGAAATCTGCTGTTAATCTGATAGGTTTTCCTTTATAGGTTACCTTGTGCTTTTTTCTCACAGCTCTTAAGGTTCTTTCCTTTGTCTTAACTTCAGATAACTTTATGACAATGTGTCTAGGCAATGATCTTTTTTCAATGAATTTCCCAGGTGTTCTTTCTGCTTCTTGTATTGGATGTCTAGGTCTCTAGCAAGGCCAGGGAAGTGTTCCTCAATTATTCCCCTAAATATGTTTTCCAAACTTTTAGATTTCTCTTCTTCCTTAGGAACACCAATTATTCTTAGGTTTGGTCGTTTAACCCAGACTTCTTGAAGGCTGTATTCATATTTTCTTATTCTTTCTTCTTTGTCTTTGTTGGATTGGGTTAATTTGAAGACCTGGTCTTCAAGCTCTGAATTTCTCTCTTCTAATTGTTCAATTCTATTGCTGAGACTTTCTGGAGTATTTTGCATTGCTATAAGTGTCTCCAATGTTTCCTGAAGGTTTTATTGTTTTTTCTTTATGCTATCTATTTCCCTGAATATTTCTCCCTTCACTTCTTATATCATTTTTTGGATTTCCTTGCACTGGGCTTTGTCTTTCTCTGGTGCCTCCCTGATTAGCTTAATAACTAACCCCTGAATTCTTTTTCAGGGAAATCAGGGATTTCTTCTTGGTTTGGATCCATTGCTGGTGAGCTAGTGTGATTTTGGGGGAGTGTTAAAGAGCCTTGTTTTGTCATATTACCAGAGTTGGTTTTCTGGTCCCTTCTCATTGGGGTAGACTCTGTCAGAGGAAAGGTCTAGGGCTGAAGGCTGTCATTCAGATTCTTTTGTCCCATGGATGTTCCCTTGATGTGGTACGCTCTCCCTTTTCCTATACATGTGGCTTCCTGAGAGCCAAGCTGTAGTGATTGTTATCTTTCTTCTGGATTTAGACACCAGCAAGTCTACCAGGCTCCAGGCTGGTCCTGGGGGTTGTCTGCACAGAGTCCTGCGATGTGAACCTACTATGGGTCACTCAGCTGTGGATACCAGAACCTGTTACTGGAGGTAGCAGGGGGGTGAAATGGACTCTGTGAGAGTTCTTAGCTGTGGTGGTTTAATGCTCTATTTGTGTGCTGATTGGCCTCCTAAGGAGAGGTGGTGCTTTCCAGAGAGCATCAGCTGTGGTACTATGGGGAGGAACCGGTGGTGGGTGGGGCCCTAGAACTCCCAAGAGTACATGCCCTTTGTGTTCAGATACCAGGTGGATAGCAAAGGACCATCAGGTGCAGGCAGAGCTAGGCATGTCTGAGCTTAGACTCTCCTTGGGCAGGTCTTGCTGTGACTGCTGTGGGGGATTGCGGTGAGGTTCCTAGGTCAATGTAGTTATGTAGCTAGGAGGATTATGGCTGCCTCTGCTGAGTCATGCAGGTTGTCAGGGAAGTGGGAGAAAGCCGGCAGTCACAGGCCTCACCCAGCTCCCACGCCATCCAAAGGGCCGGTCTCACTCCCACCATGCCCACTCTAACAGCAGTGAGCCTGTTTCCAGGCAGTGGGCAAGCAGGGCTGAGAACTTGCGCCAGGCTACCCACCTCCCAGCTGGGAAAGAGAGTAGGGTTTCAGTTCTTCCCCCGCCTGTGGAGTCTGCACTCCCCTGGGGATTCATGCCCTCCCCTGAGATCTGGCCAGGGGGCTTCTTGACCAGTTCAAATTGTTACGAAGTTCAACTGGAGACTTCCTTCTCCCTGTGGCATTTCCCTCATGCCTCTGGCCACCCTCCCAAGGGATCCCTGTGATGCCAGGCAGGAATGGCCTGCTTGGGGACCCAGTGAGCTCACAGGGCCTTTCCTGCTGCTTCCTCTATCCCTGTATTTTGCTCAGCTTTCTAAATTTGCTCAGCTCTTGGTAAGGTCAAAATCTTCTCCCGTAAACTAGACTTTCAGTTTCTCCAGCGAGGGTGTGCATTTGGAGGCGGATGACCTCCCTTTCCCACTTCCACAGCTTGGGCACTCACAGTATTTGGAGTGTCTCCCAGGTCCTGTAGAAACAATCCGCTTCCTTCAGTGTGTCTGTGGGTCCCCTCAGGCTTCCTGATTTATTCCTGCAGTTGTTCTGGAGCTAAAATTCACAATGCGAGCCTCCACATGCTGCTCTGTCCCTCCAAGTTGGAACTGCAATCTAGTGCTGCCTCCCGTCCACCATGATGTAATCCACACTAGAAAAAAATTTTTTTTTGACACAGAGTCTCACCCTGTTGCCCAGGCTGGAGTGCAATCTTGGCTCACTGCAGCCTGCACCTCCCGGGTTCAAGTGATCCTCAACATTTACTGTTAAGCAAATTTTGTTAAGCTATATATTTTAATACTGTGAAAGGACTGGAAGAAAAAAACCAAACAGGCTGCAGCAAACAAATTATACCTTCTTATTACAATAATGAAACAGATTCATTTTAGAAATTTCAGAAAACTCCAATAAGCAAAAAGAAGTACTTCACTGATATTTCATTGATATGCCACTGCTTACATGCCCATGTATATAGTGTCAAGCTTTTACTTTCTTTCCTTCTTGGTTTTGTTTGTCCGATTGCTTGTTTGTTTTGTTGTTGTTGTTCTGAGACAGAGTCTTGCTCTGTTAGCCAGGCTGGAGCCCAGTGTCACCACCATAGTTCACTTCAGTCTCAACCTCCTGGGCTCAAGCAATCCTCCTACTTCAGTCCCACCCCCCCACCCCCCATGTATCTGGAACCACAGGTGCGCGCCACCACACCCAGCTATTTTTTTGTATTTTTGTAGAGACAAGGTTTTTGCCATGTTGCCCAGGCTGGTTTCAAACTTCTAGGATCAAGTGATCCTCCTGCCTCAGTCTCCCAAAATGCTGGGATTATAAGCATGAGCCACCGCACTTGGCCAGGCTTTTCCATAATCAAATATACGTACATAACTTTTGTAGAAAAAATAACATTATGCTATATATCCAGCTCCATAAACTACTGTTTTACACTTGATGTACAGTAAATGCCTTTAAATATACTTCTGAAATATAAACAGCTGCAAATATATATAAATATAAAACATATATACAAACACATTATATATAACATATAAATATATTTTATCCTACTGATACACATATTGAACCAACTGTCACTGCCCCCACCTAAAAAAGAAGGTGAAATAAAGACATTTTCAGAAAAATGGAAGTGGAGAGAACTTGCTGCTAGCAGATCCACATCACCAAAAAACAAAACTGTTAAAGGAAGTTCTTCTGGCTCAAGAAAAATTATTCCAGATGGAAACTCAGATCTAAACAAAAGAATGAAGAGCATCAGATGGAAACTTTGGAGATAAATATAAAATACTTTTTTATTTTTTTTGTACTTGTTTATAAGATCATTTAAAGCAAACAATCATAACAATGAGTGTTGGGATTTATAACACATGTAACATATATGACAATAATAGCGCAAAAGATGGCATAGAAAGGAAGCAAACTACTGTAAGGTTCTTAAAGTATTAAGGAGTGGTGTAATATTATTTGCAGGAGCATATGATAAGAGTGTATTGTAAACCTTAGAGCAATCACTGAACAATTAAAAACAAAAATATAACATAAGACAGTGAACACATGAGCCAAAGCAATAACTAGTATTTAAAGAAAGGATCATTGAGAGATGCTGCCAGAGTTCTCCAGTATTTTCACCCGCTGCTATTCCAGGAATAGAAATATCCTCTAACAATTTGCCTCTAGTCTAATTCCTTGGTCCCACTCTTCAACTCAAAATATGGGGGCAACAAAACCCACCTGAGAAAACTCCTAAAGAAAATGGACATAGACAAATAGTCCAGAGAGGTCCAAAGAGAGAATTGAACTATGTGAAATCCAAGCGTCTTCACCATAAGCCCACGACCTAACCAGAAACACTTGGGTCCTACAGCTTTGACACCAGTTACCTTTATTTTCATTTGATGTTTTCACTGGTAAAGAAATAGTTTTGAATTTACTTTTTAACAGTTTCAAATATCAATAACCAAAGGAAACATGATGACATTTTCAATATCAAGGGATCTTTTTTTAAGGCTCAGTTCCTTTTGCATCCGTGTGTCCATAGTAACAAAAACACAATGACTTGGACTTGAATGAGCCCTTCAGGGAACACTCACTTGTTGATGCCAAATACACAGCAGAACTCCAGTGACGGAAATCGGACAGACTTTCTGAATCATCTCATCCTGTTACTTGGATCCAGGCATAGGTCTGACTCTGTGACAGGTCCTCTTACTCAGTGAGGTGCAGCCAGTTGTTGCATCCTCTGGCAGCTAAGATTTTTTCAGTGGTCCTTGAATCCCAGAATATACAGATTACCCCCAAAGAGCCAGCCTAGACTCCCTTGGTGGTTTCAGGCAAGCCACCTGTTCTCCTAAAATCTTGCATGATTCACCGAGCAATTACTATATTAACAATAGCCAACAATTACATAGGGTTCAGTATGTGCCCTCCATGGGTTAAAAATGATTGTATATAATACATATATAAAATAAATAATGCATAACCAATATGTAATATAATAATATGTAATATATATTCACCTGATCTTCACAACAGATAAGGAGACTGGGATGAAGACAGTTTGAGTAACTTGCCCCAAAATTACAAAACCAGCAAGTGACAGAGCTGGGGATTGAAACCCAGGATACACTCTGGCTCTTTTTTTTTCCTTAAGAAACAAGATTTTGCTCTATCACCCAGGCTGGAGTGCAATGGTGCACTCTTGACTCACTGCAGCCTTGACCTCCTGGGCTCAAGTGATCCTCCCACCTTAGCCTTCCAAGTAGCTGGGACTACAGGCATGCACCACCACACCTGGCTAATTTTTTATTTTTTATAGAGACCAGGGTCTTGCTGTGCTACCCAGGGTGATCTTGAACTCCTGGGCTCAAGCAATCCTCTCACCTTGGCCTCTCAACGTGCTGGAATTACAGGCATGAGACACCACACCCAGCCTTACTACACCTCTTAACATGCACACCAGATGGCCTCTGGTAAAGAAATGATTGGAGATTGAGATATCACAGAATCAGCTCACTCCTAGCAACAATTCCAAGGTGACGATAGACAAAAACTGGGGCACAGCACAGTAACCTGACTTCTTGCTCATGTTTCTACCATCACATCTGCTGCCACCTCAGTCTCTCATTGACTACTCCAAATGTCCATCTTGTAAGCACTTCCCCTAAAGAGTGGTTGGAAATAGATAGCTGTCCTACAATGACCCCACAGAGGTCCATCTGCATACCAGATAAGTTCCAGGTGCGACATGTCCACCTAAATTGCCTTTCTTACCCTTAAGGAATGGATTTATTTGCTCATTTAACAAATATCTGGGCCAGGTCAGGCACTGCGCCAGTGACTGGGAATACAGTGGGAAACAAAGAGGTAGAGACATTGTTCTTGCAGAACATACAGGCAACTAAAGGACGCAGATGTGGAATTCATCATTATTAACTGCTTGAAGAGAAAGAAAAAATAGGAAAAATTTAATAGAAGAGTTACCATTTGACCGGAATTTTGAGGAAAAGTCAGGAAGTTTGTTGGCCATGACAAGAATGAAGTCCCAGGTAGGAGGAGAGCATGTGCAAAGGCTTGAAAAAGGGAAATAGATTTGAGGGTCCTATGATGGTTGGCTTGTGGACAGAAGATGAAGGAATAGGAACTTAGGTTAAAGAGATAAGGCAGGCTTTGACTGAAGGCCAAGTAAGCCCAGCTATATGGTTCCTCATCCTCTTTACATGCCAGTAAAATGACAGAAAGGAGCATGTAAGGAATAAGCTAACGAAAACAAAGAGCATAGGAGAGAGGTCATCAGTGTATGTACAGAAGAATTCGTCAAGCTGGAAAGCAGTGGAAAGGATGTTAATCCACAAAGCAGAGCTGAGGAAGCCTCAATCTATACACGGAGATCTTGACAGATGCCAGAGTTTATGATTTCCCAAAAGCAGACTCAGAGACAAAGACTTCTATACGTGTAGTTTATTTGGAAGGTGATCTCAGAAAAGCATAGTGAGGGAATGGGCAAAGTGAAATGAGAAAGAAAGGAAGAAAAAGCCAAGAGTCCATGTTAATATGAAGATTACTGTTGCAGGCAAGTAGAGCTCAAGTCCATGGGAGCACTGGAGGATACAGAACACATCTCAGAGTCATCTCACAGCAAGACCAGGGAGCCAGAGGATTTATGCAACGACTTCCATCTATCACAGGCTGATTGTTGCCCCTGGAGGCATTACACACCTGTAATCCCAGCACTTAGGGAGGCCCAGGCAGGCAGATCACATTACATGCCTGTAATCCCAGAACCTTGGGAGGCCAAGGCAGGCCAGGAGTTCAAGACCAGTCTTGCCAACTGGCAAAATCCCCGTCTCTACTAAAAATAAAAAAATTAGCTGGACATGGTGGTGCATAACTGTAATCCCAGCTACTTGGGAGGCTGAGCCATGAGAATTACTTGAACCTGAGAGGTGGAGGTTACAGTGAGCTGAGATCATGCCACTGCACTGCAGCCTGGGTGACAGAACGAGATTCTGTCTCAAAAAAAAAAAAAAGGCTGGGTGTGGTGGCTCACGCTGTAATCCCAGCACTTTGGGAGGCCAAGACAGGTGGATCACAAGGTCAGGAGATCGAGACCATCCTGGCTAACACGGTGAAAACCCATCTCTACTAAAAACACACACACACACAAAATTACCCGGGTGTGGTGGCAGGTGCCTGCAGTCCCAGCTAATCGGGAGGCTGAGGCAGGAGAATGGCTCGAACCCAGGAGGCGGAGCTTGCAGTGAGCCGAGATCATGCCACTGCACTCCAGCTGGGCGACAGAGCAAGACTCCGTCTCACAAAAAAAAAAAAAAAAAAGTCCCCCAAACCTCCGAGCTGCCCTGCATACTGAGCAAAGCTCCCACAGCACAGGAGAAAGCCTCCAAGCAGACTCCAAGCAGAGAGGCAGGTACTTCAGATAAGAAACTGTCAATATAGAGATAAATGACCTCATCTCTACAAAAAGTACAAAAATTAGCTGGGTCTTGTGACCTGTAGTCACAGCTACTCTGGAGGCTAAGGCAGGAGGATTGTCTGAGCCCAGGAGTTCAAGGCTGCAGTGAACTATGATTGCACCATTGCACTCCAGCCTGAGCAAGATAGCAAGACCCTGTCTTTTTCTCTTTCTGTCTCTCTCTCCCCACAAACACACACACACACACACATACACATGCACAAATGCACATACACACAAAGAATGGTGACTGGGGGTTAACTCAGAGGTGGGCTGCAGGGATGTGGTGCCAGGCCGAATCGTTTCCACTACAATAGGCTCCAAACTCAGTGACCAGAATGTGTAAAGGGCAGCAAGGAGTTCTAGAACAGGAATCAGCTGAAATTCAGTTCATCAAGCAATGCTCTCCCACAGCCTTATACAGCCAGATGATTCCCCTATTTTTGCTCTGTTACTCATTGCAAACTGAAAGATTATAAGGAAAAAGGCAGAAATAGCAATTTCAAATATGTTTCTGCCAAAATCCAAAAAGGCCTACCAAGGGTTATGCCTCTTCTTCTCGGTAGACGCTGAAATGTACAGCAACCCTTTCACCTTGCAGGAGGGTGTGTGAACTGAACAGAAACTTCACTGAGGAGACTTCCCTGAGAAGACTTCGCTGAGGAGACCGATCCCTCAATTCTCATGGTTTCACAATTGTCTCTTTTAAGTATCATGAGTACTTTCTACTTCCTTCTCATCAGGTCTAATTAACTTAGTCATCAAAATTGTAATGTTGTATGGCATGTCAAAATGACCAAGGCTTTTGTGAACTACATTATGAGAGAAGCAGGACTCATGGTGTAATCCTCAGAAAAGACCGTGAAAATGTACTGTTGTTCCTGCCAGTTAAAAGCAAATGGTTTCTGGTGATACTTGCAAATTGGTAAAGATAAAAAAAAGCATTTTCCATGTCAATATCTGCATACCAGGTGCCAGGAGTTGTATTAATTTGCTCCAGTATGCACACCATACCTGCAAGAGCAGGTAAAATGGAAGTCAAGTATGAATGACTATCACCCATGGTCATTCTCCAAGATTCTTCCGCCTTCTGCAAGGGTCAAACAGACAAGTTCAATAGGGATGAGATAAGTATTAGCACCTTGCATATTTTATGTCTTCAACTGTGTTTCTGCAGCTCTTCTGCAGGATTAGCTATTTCCTGCCATGTCAAACTTTACACTTGTCTCCCTAGTTATTGACCTAGGGAGACAACAAGGGGAGATTGAAGTAGATCTTAAGGACAACAGGTATTCTCTTATAAGGAAACTCACCCAGGTAAGATTACTGCAAAGTCTTCAAAGTTGAGAAAGGCTAGTCTACAGAAGGGTAGCCTGCTTCCACCAACAAGGAAAGCTCACAGAAACTTGGGAACTTAAGATTTTCAGCTTTATCTAAGCCTACCAGATATCCCATTCCTTCTCAATCAGTGTCCTAACTCTCATAACGGAGACATGGCAAGGCTGTGAAGTCACTTAAATTTTGTCCTCAGCAAGATTGATTTTGTGGTTATAAGAAATAAGAGATTATTTTAGGAATTTATTATTTAGCAGAAACGATTCTGCCTGGCACCACATCCCTGCAGCCCCCCTCTGAGTTAACCCCCAGTCACCATTCTGTGTGTGTGTTTGTGCATGTGTGCATGTGTATGTGTGTGGGGGGGGCAGGGTAGAGAGAGAGACAGTTCTCTTGTTCTCTATTACTAGAGCTGAGAATTTAAATATCTAAACTTGCCATTTGCTTTCTCTAAAATACCCAGAAGAATCCACCCCAGGATACTGTCCTTTGTAGTCATCATTACTGACAAAATGGTCAGGGGCAGTAGCTACTTTTTCCCCAAAGGCACTTGCTTCACTAGACACTTTATCATAACTAAGTACATGTAAGATAGTTTAGAGATTGAATTTGACATAAAGTGGGTTTGGGCACCAAACTTACTCTGCCACCACCAAGAAAACCTTTTAGACTTAGTGGTCTTTCAATGATAAAACTGTGGATAAAAGATGACTCTGTGGTATTATAACTACACTGAGGGGAGAATGGAGAGGAGGGGGTTGATTGTGTAACTAAACTCAAATGTTGACTTTTCATGGCAAAAATTAAATAGAAAATTTCTAAGGTTGAAAAGCAATGAAATTGTAATATAGACCTTCATATAGGGATATTGTAATCACCAAAGAACAAAATATAGAAATGGTTAAAAGTAAGTATCTCTGAAAATAGATTTCAAGACAAAAACTATAAAAAGAGACAAAGAAGGTCATTATATAATGACAAAGGGGTTAATTCAGCAAGAGGATATAACAATTGTATACACATATGCAAAGCAAGTATTATTAGAGCTAAAAAGAGAGATAGACCTCAATAAAATAATAGCTGGACACTTCAACACCCCACTTTCAGCACTGGAGGGATCATCCAGAAAGAAAATCAACAAAGAAAATCAGACTTAATCTGCACTGTAGACTGAAGGGAACTAATGGATATTCAGAATACACATTCTTCTCCTCAGTACACGGATCACTCTCAAGGACAGACCATATGTTAGGCCACAAAACAAGTCTTAAAACATTCAAAAAATGGAAATAACATCAAGTATCTTATCTGATAAAAATGGAATAAAACTAGAAATAAACAACAAGAGGAATTTTGGAAACTATAAAAACACAAGGAAATTAAATAATCCTCCCACCTCAGCCTCCCAAGTAGCTGGGACTACAGGCACATACACCATGCCCAGATAATTTTTTTGGATGTTTTGTTGAGACAGGGTCTCACTGTGTGGCCCAGGCTTGTCTTGAGCTCCTGAGCTCAAGTGATCCTCCCACCTCAACCTCCCAAAGTGACGGGATTACAGGAGTGAGCCACTGTGCCTGACTTGATGTATCTTAATGAACTAGAAAAGTCAAAAGCAAACCAAACCCAACACTGGTGGAAGAAATAATACAGATCACAGCATAAATAAATGAAATTGAAATGGAGAAAACAATACAAAAAATCAACTAAACAAAAAGTTGGTTTTTTGAAAAGATAAACAAAATTGACAAACCTTTAGCCAGACTAAGAAAAAAGGAGAGAAGACTCAAACAAATTAAATCTTAGAGGAAAAAGAGGACATTACAATCAATACCACAAAAATTCAAAGGATTATTAAAGGCTATTATGAGCAACTATATGCCAACTAATTAGGAAACTTATAAGAAGTGGATAAATTCCTGGACACATACAACCTACCAATATTGAACCATGAAGAAATGCACAATCTGAACAGACCAGTAACAAGTAATGAGATCACAGCCATAATAAAAAGTCTCCCAGCAAAGAAAAGCATGGGACCCAATATTCACTGCTGAATTTTACCAAACATTTAACGAAGCATGAATACCAATCCTACTGCAACTATCCCACAAGATGGAGGACTAGGGGATACTTCCAAACTGATTCTACAAGCCCAGTATTATCCTGATACCAAAATTAGGCAAAGACACATCAAAAAAAAAAAAAAGAGGCCGGGCACGGTGGCTCATGCCTGTAATCCCAGCACTTTGGGAGGCCGAGGCGGGCGGATCACGAAGTCAGGAGATCGAGACCATCCTGGCTAACACTGTGAAACCCCGTCTCTACTAAAAATACAAAAAAAAAAAAAATTAGCCAGGCGTGGTGGTGGGCGCCTGTAGTCCCAGCTACTCAGGAGGCTGAGGCAGGAGAATGGCGTGAACCCGGGAGGCAAAGCTTGCAGTGAGCGGAAGTCGCTCCACTGCACTCCAGCCTGGGCGACAGAGCGAGACTCCGTCAAAAAAAAAAAAAAAGAAGGAAAAAAGAAAGAAAGGAAAAGAAAGAAGGAAGGAAGGAAGGAAGGAGGGGAAGAAGGAAGGAAGGAAGGAAGGAAGGAAGGAGGAAGGAAGGAAGGAAGGAAGGAAGGAAGGAAGGAAGGAAGGAAGGAAAGAAAGAAAGAAAGAAAGAAAGAAAGAAAGAAAGAAAGAAAGAAAGAAAGAAAGAAAGAAAGAAAGAAAGAAAGAAAGAAAGAAAGAAAGAAAGAAAAGGAAGGAAGGAAGGAAGGAAGGAAGGAAGGAAGGAAGGAAGGAAGGAAGGAAGGAAGGAAGGAAGGAAGGAAAGAAGGAAGGAAGGAAAGGAAGAAGAGAGGAGGAAAGGAAACTAGCCAGGTGCAATGGTTCACACCTGTAATCTTAGCACTTTGGGAGGCCAAAGTAGGAAGATCATTTGAGGCCAGGAGTTCAAGATCACCCAGGGCAACATAGGGAGATTCAGACCGTACTAAAAAAAAAAAAAACAAAAACAAAAACTACAGGTCAAAGTCCCAGATGAATATTGATGCAAAAATCCTCAACAAAATACTAGCAAACCAAATTTAACAACACATTAGAAAGATCACTCATCATGACCAAGTAGGATTTATCCTTGGGATGCAAGATGGTTCAACACATGTAAGTCAATCAGGGTAATATATCATGTCAACAGAACAAAGGACAAAAACCATATGATCATTTCAATTGATGCTGAAAAAAGCATTTGATAAAATTAAACATCCCTTCATGATTAAAAAAATATACTCAAAAAACTCAGTATAGAAGAAACTTACCTCAACATAATAAAAACCATATATGACAGACTCACAGCTGGTATTACACTGAATGAGGAAAAACTGAAAGTCTTTCCACAAAGATCTGGAATACAACAAGGATGTCCACTTTCACCACTGTTATTCAACATAGTACTGGAAGTCCTAGCTAGAGCAATCAGACAACAGAAAGAGATAAAGGGCATCCAAATTGGGAAAGAAGAAGTCAAATTATTCTTGTTTGCAGATGATAAAATCTAATATTTGAAAAAAATCCTAAAATGTCACCAAAAAACTATTTGAACTGATAAACAAATTCAGTAAAGTTGTAGGATATAAAATCAACATACAAAAATTAGTAGCATTTCTATATGCCAACAGTGAACAATCTGAAAAAGAAATTTAAAAAGTAATCCCATTTACAATCATTACAAATAAAATTAAATATCTAGAAATTAACCAAACAAGTGAAAGCTCTCTATAATGAAAACTATAAAACACTGATGAAAGAAAGTAAAGAGGACACCAAAAAATGGAAAAATATTCCATTTTAATGGATTGGAAGAATCAATATTATTAAAATGTCTATACTATCCAAAGCAATCTACAGTTTCAATACAATCCCTATGAAAATACCAATGACATTCTTCACAGAAATAGAAAAGACAATGCTAAAATTTATTTGGAACCACAAAATACTCAGAATAACCACAGCTATCCTGAGCAAAAAGAACAAAACTGGAGGAATTACATTACCTGACTTCAAATTATACTACAGAGCTTTGGTAACCAAAACAGCATGGTACTGGCATAAAAACAGACACATCGACCAATGGAACCAAATAGACAATGCAGAAACAACACACACATCTACAGAACTCATTTTTGACAAAGGTACCAAGGACCCACACTGGGGAGAAGACAGTCTCTTTAATAAATGATGCTGGGAAAACTGGATATCCATATACAGAAGAATGAAACTAGACCCCTATTTCTTGCCATATGAAAAAATCAAATCAAAATGGATTAAAGGCTTAGACTTAAGACCTCAAACTATGAAACTGCTAAAAGAAAACATCGGAGGAACTCTCCAGGATATTGGACTGGGCAAAGATTTCTTGAGTAATACACCACAAGCACAGGCAACCAAACAAAAATGGACAAATGGGATCACACCAAGTTAAAAGGCTTCTGCCTAGCAAAGGAAACAATCCACAAAGTGAAGAGACAGCCCACAGAATGGGGGAAAATATTTGCAAACTATCCATCCGATGAAGAATTAATAACTAGAACATATAAGGAGCTCAACTCTATAGGAAGAAATCTATTAATCAGATTTTAAAATGGGCAAAAGATCTGAATATACATTTCTCAAAAGAAGACAAATGGTAAACAGGTATATGAAAAGGTGTTCAATATCATTGATTATCAGAGAAATCCAAATGAAAACTACAATGAGATATCACCTCACACCAGTTAAAATGGCTTTTATCCAAAAAACAGGCAATAACCAACAATGGTGAGGATGTGGAGAAGAGGGGACCCTCGTACACTGTTGGTGGGAATGTGAATTGGTACAAGCACTGTGGCGGACAGTTTGGAGGTTCCTCAAAAAACTAAAAATAGAGCTACCAGATAATCTAGAATCCCACTGCTAGGTATATACCCAAAACAAAGGAAATCAGTATGTCAAAGCAATATCTTCACTCCCATTTTTATTGCAGCACTATTCACAATAGCAAGATTTGGTAGCAATGTAAGTGTCCACCAACAGATGAATGAATAAACAAAATATGGTACACAATGGAGTACTATTCAGCCATAAAAAGAATGAGATCTTGTCATTTGCAACAGCATAGACGGAACTGGAGGTCATTATATTAAGTGAAATAAGTCAGGCACAGAAAGTCAAGCTTCGCGTGTTCTCACTTATTTGTGGGAGCTAAAATGTAAAACAAGTGAACTCATGGAGGTAAAGAGTGAAGGATGTTTACCAGAGGCTGGGAAGGGTAATGGGGTTCGGGAGTACAGACAGAATGCTCAATGGGTACCAAAAAATAAAATGAATAAGACCTAGTATTTGCTAGCACAATAGGGTGACTATAGTCAAAAATAATTTAGTTGTACATTTTAAAATAAATAAAAGAGCATAATTGGATTGTTTGGAACACAAAGGATAAATGCTTGAGGTGATGGATACCCCATTTACCCTGATGTGATTATTACACATTGCATGCATGTATCAAAATATCTCATGTAGCCCATAAATATATATACCTACTGTGTACCCACAAAAATTAAAAATAAAAAAGTGGGTGTCTCTATGGATAACAGATGATGAGAAAGGTGGATCAAGGGACTGTTTTAAGCCTCTTTGTTTATTTTTTAACCATTGGTAGGTATTATTTGATTTTCTAAAAAATTTCTAAAGTGTAAGCCAGGCTCAAAACACTCAGGGTTGCCAAGGAAAGACATTTAAATTTTATCCCTAAGTGACAGGGAGCTAACAAAAGTACTTAAGCAAAAGAGAGTGGCATGACCAAAAATCATTTTTAAGAATGCCAGGAGGGTCTGCAATGTGAAGAGAGCATTGGAGGGCAGTGGGGATGCGTGGGAGACTGGCTGGAAGATGAGCCTCCCACACAGCATGAGTCCCCTCACTGAATGGCCCAAGATCAATTCCACCATGCAATTTCAGAGACACCTTCGCTGAAGCTCCAGCAGTGAGAGTACATAAGTGAATCTCTCAGACAGCTGTCAAGCAGTGGGACAGCACACTAACCTGGTTTCTTTGATTCACGATGCTATCAGTTATCATCATTGCCTCGAGATACGGAGACATATCTCCAGACCAGAGTGGATTCCTGGGGTTTAATGGCCATGAGATAAAGGTGCGGACAGAATAAGTGTGGATGGGAGCACCCTTCAAAAGGCCTTCGTTGCTTCCATGCCCCTTCCCTGCTGGCATGCATGGAAAAGATGTGGACAGGGAGATAATCGAGGGCTAGCAAACTCGGTCTTAAAACGGATCCAGCTTGCAAATCACATTTTAAAATATTCCTCCTCAAATTTTATCCCAAAATGTTTATGTAGAAAGTGTGGATAAAGAAAGAGAGGAAGGAGGAGGAAAAGAGAAGGAAAAAGGAAGAATTCACCAACAGACTAACACAATCCTGAAATGTTTGTTTTCTGTGAGTTGATATGTCCCCAATTATGATATACTTACTAACTTTATGTGTCACCTCTCCAAAAAATATAGATAGGGCCAGGCACGGGGGTGGACACCTGTAGTCCCAGCTACTCGGTAGGCTGAGGTGGGAGAATTGCTTGAGCCAAGGAGTTTGAATCCAACCTGGGCAACATCACAAGACCCTGTCTCAAAAAAAGTCGAGAGATATAGATCAAACATATCAAGCATAACTGAGGTATGTAGATAGTTTCTATTTTAAGAAGGGTTTTAGAGTTACGTTCCTAAAAATGGCTTTTGAAAAACTTTTTAGGAAGTAATTCTTTCTTACAAGTGGAGAAAATTCCTTCCCCAATTCATCGCGATTGCAGAATATTTTTTTAATCCTCCCACCGCTTTTGGGATGTATTGCTGAAAGCAAAGAGACATCAGTATTAGTAACGGTACTTTTAGCTAAAGTAATAGAAAACACAACTAAAATGGCTTAAACATTAAAGATAGGTATTATTTCGTGCAGTGTAAAGTCCAGAGACGCAGCTTGAAGGCAGTGGTTCCGTGGGTCAATGGCAGGATCAAGGAGATAGATCCCTCATCCTGCTCGGCCTCCTCAGTGTTGGCTTCATCCTCCAACTGGCAGCAACAAGGCTCCACAGAGCCCAGAGTCACGTCTCCACACGACAAGATCCAGGAGAAGAAACAGATCAAATTTTCTGGCTTTTCCTTGGGGCAAGGAAATATCTCCCTCAATGGACATCCCTCCATGCCAATCCCAGGGCCAGTCCCTGGGAAAGAGAATGGGAAGTTTTTCACCAGTCAGGCCCATCTGGAGCTGTGAGTTAACTGGCTTCCCAAGACGCGTGGATACATTTGTAGGTATGAATAACAAAAGAAAAAACAACTGGAGTTCTGCAGGAGAGAAACAGGAACAGATGCTGGGCAGACACCTAACAGACACCTGCTCTATTATAACACTAAATCCAAAAAATGGCTATGCGTCCAGGAAATCAAATTATATCCACTGATAATTTTGATCAAACTATGTAGAGAAAATATTTAGTTCTCAATTTGTGAAGGTGAAGGTCAGAAAATGCCAATCATCAAGACATGAGACACACACAGAAAGGCATTTCCAGTAACCTCACAGAAATTTGGGGAGAGTGCCTGGCCTCTGAAAACTCACCGTCATGGCCCATGACAGTTACAGAGTTCTCAAGAATCCTCCAAGAGCACAGGAGGAGTAAGGAGTGTAGCAGTGCAGAGTTGATGCTTGGTTAAATTAATAACTTAATAAAAATCATAATGAACAGCACATATATATGCTAAGTACTTTACACACAGTAACACAATAATTATTCATATAAAAAGCCAGGCACAATGGTTGACACCTGTAATCCCAGCATTTTGCATGGATTGCTTTAGTCTAGGAGTTCAAAAACAGCCTGGACAACATAGTGAGACCCCAACTCTACAAAGAATTCTAAACTTAGCCAGGTTTGCTGGCGCACACATAGTCCTAGCTACTCAGGAGGCTGAAGCAGGAGGATCACTCGAGCCCAGGAGTTTGAGGTTAGAGTGATTGTGACTGGGCAACAGAGTAAGACCCAGTCTCTAAAGAAAAAAAATTAAAACCAGTGAGAGGTTGTTACAGATGAGGAAATGAGGCTCAGATGGGTCATTACTTCCTAGCTTCATAGTCCTAGTAATGGTGAGGGCAATGCATAAACTCAAGTTTATTTTATTCTAAAGCTGTGCTCTTATGCTCTTGATCACTCATCTCTAATACCTAGTTTCTAGAAAAATGATAGAATTAAACTAACCTAATTAAAGCATATTCCACACCAAAAGTTCTGAAGGATTCCAATGCAGTGTTGTTAGATGCTTTCTCTATCTTGAATTTACTTTGCTGAATACCCTCTCTAACCTGAGAGATCGCTGAGGTCGTCTGGTCTAGACCAGTACTGGAATCGCCCACTACAGCCTTCTATTACAGCAAAATCCACAGCCTGGCAGCACTGGCATCACTGAAAGCTCACTGGAAATGCAGAATCTCAGGCCCTACTCCAAACCAAATTAGAATTTGCTTTATTTTTTATTTTTTTTATTTTTTTGAGACAATGTCTCACTTTGTCTCCCAGGCTGGAGTGCAGTGGTGCAATCTTGGCTCACTGCAACCTCTGCCTCCCAGGTTCAAGCAATTCTCCTGCTTTAGCCTCCCAAGTAGCTGGGACTACAGGTGTGCACCATCACACCCAGCTATTTTTTGTATTTTTAGTAGAGACGGGGTTTTACCATGTTGGCCACACTGGTCTCGAACTCTTGACCTCATGATCTGCCCGCCTCAGCCTCCCAAACTGCTGGGATTATAGGCGTGAGCCACCACGCCTGGTTCAAATTTGCATTTGCATCAGATCCCTAGGGGATTCAAGCATTCAAGTTTGAAGTACTTCTCTACAGCATCCCTGACATCTGGGATCCTCTCTACTCTTTCCTGAGATAGCCTGGTCCATAACCATGCAATCCCCAGTATTACTAAATTCTTTTTTTTTGAAACTGAGTCTTGCTCTGTTCCCCAGGCTGGAGTGCAGTGGGGACTGCCGTGTTACCCAGGATGGTCTCTTGGATGCGTGTTAGCCAGGATGGTCTCGATCTCCTGGATGGTCTCCTGGATGCCATGTTAGCCAGGACGGTCTTGATCTCCTGACCTCGTGATCTGCCCGCCTCGGCCTCCCAAAGTGCTGGGATTACAGGCATGAGCCACTGCACCCGGCCAGTATTACTAAATTCTTATGAAAACTTCCCTGAACACCACACCTTCCCTTCATTCTGTCATCTTAACTTACAAGTAACTGTGCTTCAGAGATCAGAAACACCTAATTTCGTCTCCCTATGTCCTTTCCTTCTAGGCTAAACACCCACTTCCTTCAGTATCTTCACCATCATATCGTTCATGTCCTCCAGATCAGTGATACCCAATCTAAGATATGTATTAGAATCACCTGAAAACATCCAGGGGTAGTCCCAGGAATCTCTGTATTTTATATACTCCCCTAGTACGGCTGCAGGGCATTCCTCAGGCTTCAGAACCACTGCCCGTATGCCCTGTAGCTGGTTAATATTCTTCCAAGAATATGACTTACAGAACTGAAGGCAATGATCAGCCCAAAGAACAGGGATTATTATGACCCATGATCAGGATACATTTTTTTAATTAGTACAGTCTAAAATTGGATAGCTAAGCTGGGTGTGGTGGCACACACCTGTCAGCTACTCAGGAGGCTAAGGCTCAAAAGTTCAAGTCCAGCCTGGGCAACATAGTGAGATTCCGTTTCGAAAATTTTTTTTAAAAGGCCTGGTGTGGTGCCTCATGCTTATAATCCCAGCACTTTGGGAGGTCAAGGCAGACAGATTACCTGAAGTCAGGACTTAGAGACCAGCCTCGCCAGCATGGTAAAACGCTGTCTCTACTGAAAATACAAAAATTAGCCAGGTGCCGTGGCATGTGCCTGTAATCTCAGCTCTTTGAGAGGCTGAGGAATGAGAATCGCTTGAACCCAGGGGGCAGAGGTTGAAGAGAGCTGAGATTGTGCCACTGAACTCCAGCATTCACAGAGTGAGACTCTATTTAAAAAAAAGAATGAAAGGAGAGAAAGAAAGAAAGAAAGAAAGAAAGAAAGAAAGAAAGAAAGAAAGAAAGAAAGAAAGAAAGAAAGAAAGAAAGAAAGAAAGAAAGAAAGAGAGAGAGGGGAAGGGAGAAAGAGAGAAAGAAAGAAAGAAAGAGAGAGAGAGAGAGAGAGAGGGAGGGAGGGAGGAAGGAAGGGAGGAAGGGAGAGAGAAAGAAAGAAAGAGAGAGAGAGAGGGAGGGAGGAAGGCAGGGAGGAAGGAAGGGAGGAAGGGAGAGAGAGAGAGAAAGAAAGAAAGAGAAAGAAAGAAAAAGAAAGAAAGAGAAAGGGAGGGAGGGAAGGAAGGAAGGAAGGAAGGAAAGAAAGAAGGGAAAGGAAAGGAGAGGAGAAGAAAGTAACGGAAGAGAAAGAAAGAGAAAAAGAAATAGCTATCATGAGGTATGTCATCCCAGCATTAACCCATGTCAAGCTTGTTGACAAACAAAACTCCAGGGTCATTTTACTTTTCCATATGAACTATTGCAAAGCCAGATTTCCCCAGTTCTGTATGTAAGCTCTTTATTTTCCTAAGTTTAGAGACTGGATTCTGTATTTATTACTCTTAAATTTCATCTTGTTGTTCTGAGCCCTTGATTTAACCTGTCAAGAGTTTTGAATCTTTATTCCATCCTTTACTGGGAGGCCGTGAGTGGACTGAGGAAAGCGCGGCTCTGGAGTAAGACATACTTGGGTAAAATCAGATCTGTTCGAGACAGATGGCTCAAGGGGTTATGCGGAAGATGGTAATTGAAGAGACAGGCTCAAGGCCAGATGAGAAATGTTCATGCAGTGTATTTGTTGGGTGAATTCATGAAATAATGGCTGATGGCAGATAACCAGAGAAACTGGTTAGGGTGCTCTGACACTGATCCAAGAGAGAATAAAGGCCTATGCTGAGGCTAGTTCAATGATAACGGAGAAGGACTTAGTGAGCTTTTGGTGAGGCAGAATCAATGAGATGTATTGAGTAATTGGATGTCAGGGTAAGAGAGAGGGAAGAATCACAATAACACTCATGTTTCCGGACTGAGCAAGTAAGAGGATACAGTTGCCAGGAGCAGGACTAAATGCACACCACACCAGCCCATCCCGGGGGCTTCCTAAAAGCTCCGGGGAAATAGTTGCTCTGTTCATCACCTGTGTGTTTGTTTAACTGAAATGAGACTGACATCTTTATGGACCCAATATAATTGTGACACGAATATATTTGATCAAAAAATAATCTCTGGATGAACCTTGATGACATTATACTCAGTGAAATAAGCCAGACACGAAAGAACAAATACTGTATGATTCCACTCATATGAGGTAGAATAGGCAAATCCACAGAAATAGAGAGTACAATAGTGGTTACCAGGGCCTGAAGGAAAGGAGAGAATGGGGAGTGATTTTTTAATAGGTACACATTTCCAGTTTGGGATGAGGAAATGTTCTGGAGATGGATGGCAGTGATAGTGGCACAATAATGTGAATCGATCAATACTTAATGCCACTGAGTTGTACATGTAAAAATGGTTACAAGGGTAAGTTTTATGTTACATGTATTCTACCACAATAAAAAACAAAAAGGTGGCCGGGCCCAGTGGCTCACACCTGTAATTCCAGCATTTTGGGAGGCTGAGGCAGGCAGATCATGAGGTCAGGAGATCGAGACCATCCTGGTTAACACGGTGAAACCCCATATCTACTAAAAGATACAAAAACATTAGCCAGGTGTGGTGGCGGGCACCTGTAGTCCCAGCTACTCAGGAGGCTGAGGCAGGAGAATGGCATGAACCCAGGAGGTGGAGATTGCAGTGAGCCGAGATCGCACCACTGCACTCCAGCCTGAGTGACAGAACCAGACTCTGTCTCAAAAAAAAAAAAAGATAATAATCTCAAGTTATCAGTCATCCAAGTTGGTAATAAATATTTCCTATTTTCTTTTCTTTTCTTTTATTTTTCAGATGGGGGTCTCACTCTGTGACCCAGGCTGAAGTGCAGTGGCATAATCTTGGCTCACTGCAACCTCCTTCTCCCAGGCTCAAGTGATCTTCCCACCCCAGTCTCCCAGGTAGCTGGGACTACAGGCAAGCACCACCACACCTGGCTAATTTTTGTATCTTTAGTAGAGATGGGGCTTCACCATGTTGGCCTGCTTGGTCTTGAACTCCTGAGCTCAAGCCATCCATCCACCTTGGCCTCCCAAAGTGCTAGGATTACAGGTGTGAGCCACTGCACCTGGCCTAATATTCCCTTTTTTAAAACTCTAGTCATGGTCGGTTGGAAATGAATGGACAAGAATCCTCAGAGACCTCAACCCTGTGTTTAATCCACTAAGAAGTTACAACAAAGCCGCCAGAGCAGAAAGAAATGACTCTGGAGATGATCCTATGGAAGCAAAACGTCAGCTACTGTGATGGCCCATTATATAAACTCCTTCTGTCTTTGCTTGTTTGTTTTTGCTCTGATCTTATTTCTTTCCATCACTGGGGATCTCATTAGAAATGTTTAGCTATTGGTACCCACTTCCAGCAGTTTGCCTGAAGTGAGGTAGGTCAAGAAACCAAAATAAGGCCAACTTTTATGTGTGCTGTGAGCTCTATCTGGAAAAACTACACACAATGTAAAATTTAAGATTTTAAATTCATGAAAGTGTCTGGAAATGAACAGGTGCCCCATTTTGAAATCTACTGATCTAGCCTTTCCCTGTGAAGTGACTCTCAGCTTTGACTGCACATCAAAGTCACCTGAGAGCGTTTTAAAAACTACTGATACCTGGGTCCTAACCTGAACAGGTCTGTTTAGTTCGCCTGGCATGTAGCCAGGGCATCAGGATTTTTCTTTTTCCTTTTCCTTTTTTTTTTTTTTTTTTTTTTGAGACAGATTTATTGCTCTGTCGCCAGGCTGGAGTGCAGTGGCGTGATCTTGACTCACTGTAACCTACGTCTCCTGGATTCAAGCGATTCTCGTGCCTCAGCCCCCCTTGTAGCTGGGATTACAAGCGCCTGCCACCACACACAGCTTTTTTTTGTTTTTTTTTTGTTTTTTTTTGGTTTTTTTTGTTTTTTTGTATTTTTAGTAGAGATGGAGTTTCACCATGTCGGCCAGGATGGTCTCAATCTCCTGACCTCATGATCCGCCCCCACGGCTTCCCAAAGTGCTGGGATTACAGGCGTGAGCCACCGCACCCGGCCAGGATTTTTCGTACTCGGATTTTCTCAGGTGATTCTAATGTGCAGTCTGGGCTGTGAATCACTGATCTAAAAGAACACTTACTCACTGAGAAGTTAATACAAACCCTTCCCTGAAAATGGGGGAGAGAAATGTACAATTACCTAGCAAATACGCAAGAATGATAATATCACCAAGGCGGAAATTTATCTTAGGATCCTAACATTTTGGAGCTAGGAAGGGATTTAGCGATCATTGAGTGGTGGTTCTCAGAGCATAATCCCCAGACTAGCAGCATCAGTGTCAGCTGAAAACTTGTTAGCAATGCACGTTCTGAGCTGGGCGCGGTGGCTCATGCTGATAATCCTAGCACTGTGGGAGGCTGAGGTCCGCGGATCACTTGACCTCAGGAATTCGAGACCAGCCTGGGCAACAATTCATTTATCATTAATAAGACCATCACTGTGGCCTTAAGGCTATCCAAAAGCCACTTAAGACTACCTAAGAAGTCACTTCCTTCTGTCTCCTGGTATGGTTGTCTTTAAACTATCCCCAGTGGAAGACTTTTAGATTTTAGCCAGATTTCCAATTAAAAGTAACCTAAAATCTTGTTCAGTGACATAGTTCAGTGATCAAAACATTGCAATAAATCGAGTTGCCCTTGTGACAATTTAAACCCTTGATCCAGAAGCCCCACATGGTGGCCCATGCCTGTAAGCTACTCAGGAGGCTGGGTGGGAGGATCCCGGGGGCCCAGGAGTTTAAGGCTGCAGTGAGCTATGATCATGTCACTGCATTTCAGCCTGGGTGATAGAGCAAGCTCCTGTCTCAATCAATCATTAAATAATTAAATTTAAAAAATAAACATTCAATCCATCCTCACTGGGGATGGTGGTGAGAAGTCACAACCCTCCTCCTTTGAATGCTCTGTGTATTTGAGGACCAAAATTCTCAGTTTACTCTTCTGTCTATACCATCACTCTTTCACCAAGTTTGAAAATATAGAGTGACTTACTGTAACCTCTGGCTTGCAGAACATGTTGCCAGGTAGGGTTGGTTGCTATAAGCATTGAAACATGACTCCACTAAATAAATCAATAAATAAGATTGTTGGAAGGATACAGATGCCTCTGACTCACAGATCTCAGTAATCAGGGTTGTGCCAGGGACCCTGGAACAGAGGGGAGTGAACAAACAGCTTCTTCAGGTCTACTTGAACTCAGGGTCGTTTGTCTTCCATCTTTGCCCCTCTGCTCATGAGTCAAAGCACGTGAGAGAGTCCACCTGGCCAAGCCTCAACATGTCTCCAGCTCTTAGTATCCAGGGCTCTTTGCTTGCCACACTGGCCAAGACTGCACAGAACAGGAGGGGGGTAGTTCCCAAAGGAGAATGAAAGAACAGTTACCAAAAGAAGACAGAGGGGTACCAAGAGGGCGAAGATAACCCTCAAGTCACTGCGCAGATGCTGCACCAGGCCAGGAGCCACGTCTTCTTATCTTTGTGTACCATCCCAAAGCCCGACGCGTAGTGAGCCCTCGGTAAATGTATGCTCATTTGAACAAAAGCTGTGACCAACTGGAGAATGGGTCAACCTGGTAAATGATTGCCACCATGAGCTTCACCGAGCCCTGAGGCACGTGCTTTCCTGTGGAATAAAAAAGGCTCTCAGCATACTGTATCTACCCTTCCCTCCAGTCCTCACCCCTCAGCCCACCTTCCCTAGCACCATCCACTAGCAGAGAAAGAGGGAATCTGGAGAGGTGGAGAAAAGACTTAGGCATGTAGATGGAGGGAAGGAAAACAATCGCTAGGCCAGAAAGGCTGATTTTAATCCGCTCCCATCCTCCTCAGGTTCATACAGCGTGTTAGTAGCTGAACTAGAGCGAAACTGGCCCAAATCCCTCCCAGTGTTCTCTCCACGACCGTGACCTCCCATGCATTAATGCTCAGTCTTCACAACTCATTACTAATGTGACATGGTCACTTTGACACAGCTTTTTTTTTTTTTTTAGACAGGGTCTCGCTCTGTTGCCCAGGCTGGAGTGCAGTGGCGCCATCACAGTTCACTGCAGCCTTGGCCTCCTGGGCTCAAGTGATCCTCCCACCTCAGCCTTCTGAGTGGCTGGGACTACAGGCACGCACTAACATGCCTAGCTAATTTTTTATTTTTCATTTTTATTTTTGTAGAGACGGGATTTCACCGTGTTGCCCAGGTTGGTCTCAAACTCCTGGGCTCGCGAGATCTGCCTGCCTCGGCCTCCCAAAGTGCTGGGATTACAGGCATGAACCATCACGTCCCGGCCTAGACACAACTTTTAACAATGAAGAAAACATTGGTTTATGCTAAACAATTTAATTCTATGGGAAGCTATTTCTGTATCTAAAAACACCAGGGTAAGCATTATATCCAGCAATACCATAACGTACACTTATAGAGCAAAACTCACCAACATGTCTTAGAGGTCTGTGTATACTTTAACCTGTACACTTTTATCCAACAATACCATTGCTAAAAATGTATCCTAATAATCACAGATATGTAAAGAAACTAAACAGATGTTCGCTGCAGCATTATCTGTAATGTGGGAAACCAGAAATAACCTACAACAGTAGGGGAGTAGTTAAATCAAAGGGAGCATTCATGTACTGTATTATCATGCAACATCAGAATTATTGCAGAATATTAGGCTGGGCGAGGTGACTCATGCCTGTAATTCCAGCACTTTGGGAGGCCAAAGTGGGTGGATCACCTGAGGTCAGGAGTTTGAGACCAGCCTGGCCAACATGGTGAAACCCCATCTCTACTAAAAATACAAAAATTAGCCGGGTGTGGTGACACACGCCTGTAGTCCCAGCTACTCAGGAAGCTGAGGCAGGAGAATCGCTTGAACCCGGGAGGCAGAGGTTGCAGTGAGCCAAGATCACGCCACTGCACTCCAGCCTTGGTAACAGAGTGAGACTCCATCTCAAAAAAGGAAAAAAAATTTGCACAATATTAAATTTCATGTAAACAGGTCAATGATTGGTTCTGTTTATAGTTCATGTAAACAGGTCAATATATTTACAATACATTAAGTGAAATGCAGACTACAGAATAACATGTAGCACAGCACTTTTGCAAAAAGGCTGGGCGCGGTGGCTCAAGCCTGTAATCCCAGCACTTTGGGAGGCCGAGACGGGCGGATCACGAGGTCAGGAGATCGAGACCATCCTGGCTAACACGGTGAAACCCCGTTTCTACTAAAAAATACAAAAAGCTAGCCAGGCGAGGTGGCGGGCGCCTGTAGTCCCAAGTACTCGGGAGGCTGGGGCAGGAGAATGGCGTGAACCCGGGAGGCGGAGCTTGCAGTGAGCCGAGATCTAGCCACTGCACTCCAGCCTGGGTGACAGAGCAAGACTCCGTCTCAAAAAAAAAAAAAAAAAAAAAAAGATAGAAAAAGATAGACTAGTACACAAAAAATATTAATAGCAGTAGTTATCTCTAGGTAGTGAGACTATGAAGCTTTTTTTTCTTTTCATTTTATTTTCTTCACTTTGTCTTCCTAAATTTTCCGCAAGTAACATTGTTAGATTTTTTAAATTATAAATAATTTTAAGATAAAAATTACTTCTAATTATCCTGTAGATAAAGGAATGTCATTAACAATGCTGCGGCTGAAAAATGTTGAATACATTTTCTATAGAAACATTTAAAACTAGTCTGAGTATTCTAAAATTCTACCTGTTTTTCTTCTGAGTTCACTTCTTACAATCAACACTTACTGAATTACACTTAAAAAAATCGTTTTTCTCGGTCAAGCACAATGTTTCATGCCTACAATTCCAGCACTTTTGGAGACTGAGGCAGGCAGGTCACTTGAGTCCAGGAGTTTGAAGCCAGCCTGGGCAACATGGCAAAAACCCATCTCTACTAAAACAAAAATTACAAGATACAAAAATCAGCCGGACGTGGTGGCATGTGCCTGTTGTCCCAGCTACTCAGGAGGCTGAGGTGAGAGGATCACTTGAGCCCAGGGGGGCAGAGGCTGCAGTGAGCCAAGATCATGCCACTGCACTCCAGCCTGGGCACTGGAGTGAGACCCTGTCTCAAAAAAAAAAAAAAAAAAAATTTTGTTTTTTCCTCCAGCTTACTTCTAACATCTGGTTCTGGGTATATTTTCCCTGTGATAACTTCTCTGTGAAATCACCACCTTTCAAGACCTTATTCTCCCTCATAGATGCCTCTCTTGCTCACCCTAAAAAGTAGCACAAACATGTGATTTGGGTCACCTTTGTGAAAGAGAAAGCTGCCAGACATATTGAACCACTGATTTCAGAAAACTAACGGTTGGGAAACAAAATTATCCCCACCATATGGTAAACTCTCCTCTAGGGTCAATTAAATGACTCCCTAGAATACGAATGCACACATATTATGTGATTGGTATCATAGTACTGAAATCTATATTAAAAGCCATGAAGCAGGTATCCGGAGCAAAGGCTTCTAAGAATTCTCAAAAGCTGATATGCAGCCAAAGTATTTAGTCGTGATGATGCTACAGGCAGCGAGCACACATCCCAGTTCAGACCTGTTTCCCAGTGTAGTTATTATTGAGACCCCCTTTTTCTCACTCTCAAAAGCCCCAATGTGGATAAATTACACAGTCAACTAGATGGAATGTACATTTGCCTAGAAAGGTAAAAGAGGCATAGAAATTTCATTCATCCCTAAGAACAACTTAGTCCTCAGGATCCTGATTCCAGATACAAAAGAATTTGGAGCGCATAAAATAAAAGCACTATTTATTTATTTATTTATTTATTTTTTATTTATTTATTATGTAGTAGAGACAGGGTCTTACTATGTTGCCCAGGCTGTTCTCCAACTGCTGGGCTCAATCAATCCTCCTTGCCTCAGCCTCTTAAAATGCTGGGATTACAGGTGTAAGCCAGGGTGTCCCGCTGAAACAAACTGTTTTTAAGTGTTTAGTGGAAACGCACAAAACTTTTTGTCAAAAATGATTAAAATCTATGTCATCATTAAATACTAATTGTACTTAATTGTAACATTTTAAGAGAAATGAATGACACTAGGCTATGATAATCTAGCTCGTCTTCTTGCCATTTTTCCATATATGAAACTTCAGAACCAATCATTAAAAGATCACTAAGAAAAAAAAATTACCAAGGCTCTCAGTGGAGATTTGATCTTTCATAAAACCAACCTCAATACATTTTAGAACTAATGTGGCCTCTCAAAAATAATCTTATTAATGAAATCATCCCAAAATCTGCTTTGATTTGTCCCTGTGAAGGAAACATATGGCCTCTCTCCCGAGAGACATGCACATAAGCATGTTGGCAAATGATCAAGTGGCACTCAAACATCTATCAATAGTGCCTTCTGCTGGTGCAAAAGTGTTTGGTTTTTTTTTTTTTTTTTGAGACGGAGTCTCGCTCTGTCGCCCAGGCTGGAGTGCAGTGGCCGGATCTCAGCTCACTGCAAGCTCCGCCTTTTGGGTTCACGCCATTCTCCTGCCTCAGCCTCCCGAGTAGCTGGGACTACAGACGCCCGCCACCTCGCCCGGCTAGTTTTTTGTATTTTTTAGTAGAGACGGGGTTTCACCGTGTTAGCCAGGATGGTCTTGATTTCCTGACCTCGTGATCCGCCCATCTCGGCCTCCCAAAGTGCTGGGATTACAGGCTTGAGCCACCGCGCCGGGCCTTTTTTTTTTTTTTTTTTTTAAACAAATTCAATTTGAAAATATATTTCTTATGAACTGAAAAATAGAAGTAATCTTGTCTTTTTCATTCTTTAAGTACCAACAGGGGCAAATGTAGAGACTAACTTGTATATTTCTTCAAATTCCAAGTAGCTCATATTATCCTTGCTGGAATTCATATTGATGATAGTCAAAATGCTAAAAAAAGTATTACCTATTTTGATAAGACAATTATAAATGTTTATTATTGGATAAAATATACAAAATAGAGCAAGGCGTAGTGGTGCAAGCTTGTCATCCCAGCTACTTGGGAGGCTGAAGCAGGATTGCTTGAGCCCAGGAGTTCAAGTCCAGCCTGGGCAACACAGCAAGACCCTGCCTCTAGAAAAATAAATAAAAATCCAATTCACTTAAATGTGGTTTTATTGATGGCCAGTTTCTTCCCAGAAAGGCAAAAGCAGTCCTAAAATATCCATGAATCCTTGACTTGTTAATGGTTCCTACTAAAGGAATATTACCTAGTCTTTACATAGAAAATTTTGTTTCGACATAGATGTGCATTTTCATTAAAATTTTAATGTAACTTACTATTTTAATATACTTAATGTGTTTCTTCTGAAAACATAACCTACCACTGAATTTGATCATCTATCTGTATTCTCCCCACAAAAACTAAATTGACTTCCTGATACACACTGAACATCACACACAAATGTTTAAAATATTAAGTACACACAAATGTTTGAAATATTAAGTATCACACACAAATGTCTGAAATATTGACTTTATTAGGAAAACATCTGATAGTTCTATTCGGTCATACAATCAATCACCTAATTTTAAAACTATGTGGCCGGAGGACATCAATTACAATATGGATTTTTCATTCATTCAACATATATTTGAGCACCTACAAGTGCCAGGCATTGGAGGTACAGGGTAAACGGGAGGATCCTTGCTCTCACGGATCTTACATTCTAGCAGGAGGACAGTATGAAAGAAATGTGTATAGTAAAATGATGAGTTTACGACAAAGGAAGTAGATAGCGTTTCACAAGAGCATAGAGTGGAGAGGCTAAGGGAGGTCACAGAGACATCCCTAAGGAAGTGGAGCTTAAACTGAGAGAAGCAAGTGCTTAAACTGAAGGATGTGTTGAAGAAGAAGGGAGAGTAGAACAATTTGGGCAGAGGGAACCTTATGGACCCTAAGGTGGGAAGGTTCAAAGAACTGAAAGACAGCTAGAACAGCTGGAGCCATTCTCCTGTGTAAAGAGGAGTCAAAGAAAAAAGATTAAAGATGTGAAGGTTAAGATCTTGGTGGCATTCAGGGATTGGTACTTCTACAAGAAATCACTGAAGGGAGCAATGTGACATTACTTTTCACTTCAGGATGGCCTACTCCAGGGGGTAGACTGGACTAGTAAGACTGGAGGCAGGTAGACCTCTTCTAAGGCCTGTGATAGTGAAAGACAAAAATAAGTGGGGGAATTCAGGGGATAGTGAAAATCAGTAGGGCTTAACAAGCAAGCTAGAGGTTCCTCCACAACAACCAATACAGATGTCCAGTAGACCTATTGGATATGCAGGCCTGCAGCTCAGGGGAGAGCTGGGTTAAGAACTGTCAAGGCAGTAATCATCTGCATTTAGATGGCAATTGAAGCCATGACAGGGGCTGAAATGGCCCAGCAAGAGTAAATCAAACCATGAGAATCACATACATTTAAGAATAAGGAAACGTAGCCAGGTGTGGTGGCTCACGCCTGTAATCCCAGCACTTTGGGAGGCTGAGGCGGGTGGATCACTTGAAGTCAGGAGTTCGAGACCAGCCTGGGCAACATAGTGAAACCCCATCTCTACTAAAAATACAAAATTTAGCTCAGTGTGGTGGCGCATGCCTATAGTCCCAGCTACTTGGGAGGCTGAGGCACAAGAATCGCTTGAACCTGGGAGGTGGAGGCTGAAGTGAGCCGAGATCATGCCACTGCATTCTAGCCTGAGCAACAGAGAAACACCCTGTCTCAAAAAAAAAAAAAAAAAAAAAAAAAAGAATAAGGAGATGTCACAGGCTAGAGGGAGGGGGAAATGGGAGCACTACTGTTTGAATGGTATAATTTCAGTGTGGGACTGAGAACAAATTCTGGAGCTGAATGATGGTGATGGCTGCACAGCAGTGTGAGAGCACTTTACGCCACTGAAGTAACAGACGCCTGTCAAAAATAAGCCTGCTAAAATATCACCAAGCATAACCAGCAAAACAATCATTTCAGTGAAAATACAACTTCATATTAATCATCTCAATAATACAGATTACAGAACTGAGTTTACAGATTATAAAAATTTTCATACCTTGTGGGTCAGAAAGGATAACTGTAAATTACTGTCTCCACTTTATGGGTGGTAAAACTGAGCTACAGAGAAGATTCTCTAAGAAAATTTAAAAGGAATTGACGTTCATTAAATAAATATCCTCACTGATTTTTTTAAGGTAGAAAAGTACAATGCACTGTGTTAAAAGAGTTACTGTAATAGCCTCATGTTCGAGAAGTCTAAAATTCTAAGGTTACTACATGTATTAATTTTTGGTACATGTCCAAGAGAAAACATCCTTTATTCCAGTTACATCCTGAAGATACCAAAGTCAGTCTTCTCTATTGGTGCGTTGAGGGCTGCACTAAAACTGAGACCCAAGACCAGTCTGGTGTCTGCTGGATCAATGATCCCATCATCCCACACCCTGACAAAAGAAGAAACAAAGAGTTACGAATTTACCATCGAACTACCATTTATACACTCTCCACGCGCAGAAATGCCAAGAAAGTTTTCCTTCAGGTAACATATGAATCTACTGATTAGCATCCACAACAGAAACTATGTTCAAGACAGAGGGGGAAAAGGTGGGAAAAAATGATACGACTTTCATCCCAGGCCACCACAGAATGTCATGTCTTAAGGCTTAAGGAACTACTTTTACAAGAGATCTCAAAGTAACCCCTGGTTTGAAAATATGTTTACTTATTTCAGGAAAAATTTTCCTATTCCTTTTCTTCCCACACAAATATATAAACCAAGTTGGTGTATTCTGTCATTAATATGGAGAACCATATATATCCAGGTAATAACTTCAAACTTCACCAGAAAAGGTATATTCCCCACCCCCCCCCCCAAACTCTTAAGGAACTATGAAAATTATTGAATAGGCTTCAGTACATTTTATTTATTATTATTATTATTGTTATTTGAGATGGAGTCATGCTCTGTCACCCAGGCTGGAGTGCAGTGCAGTGGCACAATCTCGGTTCACTGCAGCCTCTGCCCTCTGGATTCAAGCAATTCTCCTGCCTCAGCCTCCCTAGCAGCTGGTATTACAGGAATGCGCTACTGCACCTGGCTAATTTTTGTATTTTTAGAAGAGATGGTTTTTCGCCATGTTGGCCAGGCTGGTTTCGAACTCCTGACCTCAGGTGATCCGCCCACCTCGGCCTCCCAAAGTGCTGCGACTACAGGTGTGAGCCACCGCACCCGGCCAGCTTCAGTACATTTTATTAATAAAATAGACATCTTCAAATGTAGGTCTTTATTTTTTGCTACAATAGGAAAAACAGGAACTTTAAACTGCTTGCGGAAGAAACTTTTAAGTAGAAATTTTAGTTTCCTTTTCATTGACAATCTCAAATGTATAAGGAAAAATGACTGAGAAATAATATTTTTCAAAGGTTATTAGCAGGTGGCAGTTTGCTTTTTTTATACAAACTCCCTTCAGTATCGGAACCTGGCATCAATTATTAAACCGTTCTTACATTGACAGACATGAATCAAATCTTTGCTCATAAAACATTCATAATAGGGACCCTAAAGTATCAACACCCAATAAAAAGAAAGCCACTCTTGTCATCCGCAATCAGGCGAATTGATTACACTCCCTTCTGAAGCCTGCAGCACATCAAGCATGGTGATGAAGGGGCTGCCTAATAATGTTCATTAAAAAGACTGCCCCAGGTAAGACGCACTAATGAAATGCCTGATACAAGTTTGATTATAAAAACAACTGGGCAGAAGCAAATTGGCACGCTACATATATAACCTATTACGATTAAGGAAAACATTGTAGGTTACAGTAACTGATCATGACAAGCTTTGTCTCTGAAAAGACAGATCTAGCCATGTTCAAACCTAAGCAGGTCAGGGAATTTTACTGTGAAGCTGAGATTTACTAAACCCAAGGAAGGTAAACTGGCTTGGAAATCCTTTCAGCTTTGAAAGAAAGCTGCTGTCTCCATGCCACCAACTGTTTCAACAGAAGGGTTAAACATCTACAGATCCGGCCAGGCAGGGTGGCTCACACCTGTAATCCCAGTACTTTGGGAGGCCAAGGCAGGTGGTTCACATGAGGTTGGGAGTTTGAGACCAGCCTGACCAACATGGAGAAACCCTATCTCTATTAAAAATACAAAATTAGCCAGGTGTGGTGGTGCATGCCTGTAATCCCAGCTACTCGGGAGGCTGAGGCAGGAGAATCCCTTGAACCCAGAAGGCAGAGGCTGCGGTGAGCTGAGATCAGGCCACTGCACTCCAGCCTGGGTAAGAAGAGCAAAACTCTGTCTCAAAAAAACAAAAAACTACAGATCCACAGAAAGCTTTACTGTCTGTTAACATTTATTTCCAAAGATAAGTCTCTCTGGGCCATTTACTCTTCTGCCTTGAATGTAATCCATTAAAAATAATAATAATAATAATAATGTTAGTATGAAAATAATAACTCTTTCGCAAGAGATGACTTATCTTAGCCAGGGCTGAAAAACAAGCTAATGGCTCACACCAAATACGCAATTTTTCAAACTTTAATATTTCAGCTGTCCCTGTGTATTTCAGTCAAAATCCTATGTGGAAAAGAAAACTATAGAAAAGCTTGACAATATATATTTTATATTTCATCTCGAACCTCTTATATGGCTTTCTATTGCTTCTTTCCATTTACTGGCTACTATATGTCTGTTTACATGATGATAAAATCAGGAACATGTTTAGCTCTCAAAGACTATAAAATATTTTGCTCTTAACTAAATGAATCAAACCACCACAACAAAATATACCTGCAAATTTGTTTGTAAAAATATATATTTAGCAAAAGACCTTTTAAAAATCCCAAATGCTGACCACCCACGATTACAGGTGGCTCGCGCCTATAATCCTAGCACTTTGAGAGGTTGAGGCAGGATCACTCAAGCTCAGGCATTCAAGACCAGCCTGGCCAACATGGTGAAACCCCATCTCTACAAAAAATACAAAAAAATTAGCCAGGAGTGGTGGCACATGCCTGTAGTCCCAGCTTTGGAGGCTGACGCAAGACGATCGCTTGAGTCCGGGAGGCAGAGATTGCAGTGAGCTGAGATCACGTTACTGTACTCCAACCTGGGCGACAGAGTGAGACTCTGTCTTTAAAGAAAACAAAACAAAACACATACACACACCCAAATGGTATTATTTATCTCCTCAAACTAATTATGTTCTTGAAAATCAGTATGTTTTGTCTTTGTAGCCACCAAGGAACCATTCAAATAATTGTAATGGGCTCTAACTTTTGCCTTTTTTTTTTTTTTTTTTTTTTTGAGATAGGGCCTTGTTCAGTCACCCAGGCTGGAGCACAGTAGCATGATCTCGACTCACTGCAGCCTTGACCTCCCAGGTTCAACTGATCTGCTTGCCTCAGCACCCTGAGTAGCTGGGACTACAGGTGCACACCACCACACCTGGCTAATTTTCGTATATTTTTTTGTAGAGACCAGGTCTCGCCATGTTGCCCCACCGGTTTCAAACTCCTGGGCTCAAACAATCCGCCCGCCCTGGCCTCTCAAAGTGCTGGAAATATAAATGTGAGCCACTGTGCCTGGCCTGATTTTCTTTTCTCTCCCCTCTCCTCTCCAGTTTGCCTTCGCCAGCATAAATTACAACATAAGCTAATTTTACAAGATGCAGAAAGAGTTACTTTCTTTTTTCCATCTGCCTAAGGGATGAAAGGAAGACATGAAGCTTAGATTAGTCTTCAGAAGGCAGAACACTAAAGTTGTTGAAGACAGATGTGAAAGCAGGCACCAGCGGGTCTTCAGCTGGGACAGGCATGATAATTTATTACCTCATTAAGTGGTGTAAGAAACAAACAGAGCCAACAGCAGCAATGGTCTGTGAGGTAATTATTTGGCGCTGACACACAGACCCTGGCAGCGACTAATCACCTTCCAAACGTACAAGCATGCTTGTCAACAGATGCCAGTAAGTGTTCAAGCAATCTCATGCTTAAAATGGGGTAACAACAAAATGATCAAGAAGAGGGGTTTTTAAGCAAAAATTAGAACTGCTGAAGTAACATAGCCAGCTTATAACTTATTCTCAGCTCCTAGCATGGCCCACCTCGGGCTGCAGGACACCTGCGGGCCCCAGACACCTCAACTAGGGGCAAGACAAGAGAAGCGGGAATCAGACCAGTGGTGGTGAGTCCACAGTGCAGGGACGCTGGGAGGAGGGGTGGCATTTCAGCAGTAGCCATTCACATTGTAAAGAAACAACAGTACAAAATTAAGTGTGTCCACCGGTTATTCTCCAGTTCCTATGAATGCTGGACCATCCTGACTACATAGAGCTCTGTAAAGCTGCTCCCCTAACCACCATCTACACCCATCAGGGAGTTAGTTATGTTCTGGCCCCCACCTTGCACTGGAATAGTAAGGGTTCCCCTCCTCTTCAAACTTCTTAATGATGGGCTCTTTTAAAGCTGCTTCATCAGCACTGGAGAACTAAAGGAAAAAAGGCCATGAGTAAGTCAGCTTCAGTGAACAACTGGCCCTGTTTAGATCATCTCAATTCAAAAGAAACAACAGATTTCATGAACAATAATGTTACAACTAACATGTGCATGGTGATGTACAAATTACAAGTGATCATTAACATACATGCTCTCGCCTAAGACATGAGTATCAAGTGAGTGCCCCATCCCATCTCTCCTAGCAGAGAAAATATCCTGAGGCTATTTCACATAAGGTGAAAACCCAGGGTACTGTGTATCACAACAGGTTACAATAATGGATGTGAATTACACAACCTAACAAAAGGGCTGCATTACACTTAGCAGCCTCCAGTTAAGAACGTGGAGAAGTATGAGATTTTCATTTAAAATAGTGAAAATTTAAAACTTAAGCTTAAATGTTTAAGTTTAAAGGGGTAGTATACCAACCAAATCTTGAATAACATTTTCAGTCAAGTTCCCAGAGAACTGAAAGATATTTTTCCCTAATTAAGAATTTCACAGCCTTAGCATCAGTATTACAAGGATCAAGTGATAATTAATTCCGATGTAAAAATCTTCAGAACTTAATTTGAAACCCTGAAAAATATTTTCAACTCAAAAAGCAACTCGACACCAGAAACAAATGACTTATTAAAAAAAAAAAAAAACCCTACCTTCTTTTGTGTAAATACGTTAATACCTTAATATCATTTTCTAGGTCATGAATTCTGAGGGACAACCATTAACACACTGTGCTTTCCTTTCCTATATAAAAATGAATGAACTCAAGTATCTGTATATTGAAGTAATCAAAGAACAACTACTTAATGAGAGATCACCATGCTAGGCTTCATAGAGTTTCAGACATGTCTTTGAAGTATCAGGTAGAATTTCATATACCACCTCCCCCGCCCACACCCCCACACCCCAACCACTCGCACAAAAGCAAAGCTATCCATTTCCTTTGACAGTAATAGGTACTAAAGTGAATCTGAAACCTCAATGTAAGCCTCCAGAGTTCCCTGTGCTTGGAAAAGACAACTAGGGATGTGAGGCATGGGTGGATGCATTCAGGGAGGCAGAAACCACCCTCTGGCTTTACAGTACCTCACTCCACAATCTAGGTGGAAGACCTGATGATTCCTGCACAGAGCAGACAGGGCTCCCTTCATTTCATTCCTTCCCATAATGAGACAACAGTGCACTTAAGCAACTTCAGGAACACACATCCATCATCTTCCTACTTGGTGCTTACGCAAGAGTTAAAAGTTGTAACTAATAAAAATTAATGCAAAATTTCAAAACAATCTCCAACAGAGACACAAACAAAAGAATTCATTTTAAAAGCAGCTGCTTGCTGATTTGCCTTTTATCAAGTTTCCACTGCCCTTTCCATTTTTCTTCATTTATACACAGGATAATGTTATTCAATTCTCAATAGATGACGGAGCCCTCCCACTCAGGGTATCCTTAACAACAATCTAAAAGTAAAATAGAAAGAACAAAATTCTGCTGCTTTTGGTCATAAAATCAAAGTAGTACATCAGACTTATTTAAATCTCACTAAGTACAAATGACTAAGAATCAAACATCTTTATGCCTCAGATACTTACTGGCAGTTTCTAAAGTGTTTTCTCGGCTGGGCACGGTGGCACACACCTGTAATCCCAGCACTTTGGGAGGTGGGCGGATTACTTGAGGTCAGGAGTTTGAGAGTAGCCTGGCCAACATAGTGAAACCCCGTCTCTACTAAAAATACAAAAATTAGCCTGGCGTGGGGGCGCATGCCTGTTATCCCAGCTTCTCAGGAGGCTGAGGCATGAGAATCGCTTGAACCCAGGAGGTGGAGGCTGCCGTGAACTGAGATTGCAGCACTGCACTCCAGCCTGGGTGACAGAGCAAGACTCTGTCTTAAAAATTAAAAATAAGAAAACAAAGTGTTTTCTTGGAAATTCTGAAAAAATTTTAAATGGCCACAAAGAAGGTACCCCATATGAAACGGCTTTAAAAAGAAAAAGAACAGAACTCCTGTGAGCCTCGATTGCTGGAACAACTTCCAGGGCAGCACCGTCTAAATATGGCCAGGCAGCGTGTGCCAGGTCCCCAGCCACGAACACTAAGGGCTTCCGAGCACGCTGCTCCTTGACTCCAGGGTGTTTATAGTGAGAGGCAAACCCAGGGAGAAACAAGAGAAAATGACACTGACCTGCTTTCCTTCCCGGGCTCTTTGGTCCTTTGCTATCGTGGCCAACACATTGGCTGCCTGCTCTCCTCCCATCACTGAGATACGAGCATTTGGCCAAATGTAGAGAAATCTTGGGCTGGGAGAAAAAAAGAAATAATAAGCAAGTTAAGTCAATATACAACATAGATTTTCAGAGGCCCATGTTTGCCTTTTAAATTAGTGGTTCCTGATTCTGGCTGCACATTACAATAATCTGTGGAGCTTTCACAAATATACAAATGCCTGGAACCCACCCCAGACTAGACTCCAGAGGAGGGGCCTGAGCACAGACGGGACTTCTAAGTTCTCCATGTAATTCTGGGTATAAAAGTGTTGATAATATCCTCTCATGATCTACGGTCATGTCCTGTTTTCCATTCCTGATAGTGGTCCTATGTGCCATCTCTCTTTATTTTTTAGTTTAAGCACAGGATTATCAAGTTTGTTAACCTTTCAAATCAACCAACTTTGGGCTATGCTGATTCTTCTATCTGATGTCTGCTCTTCATTATATCCTTTCTATTTGTCACGGGTTTAACATGCTGTTCTTTGAACCTCCCATAGCTGAAGTCTTAGCTCATTGACTTGCAGTCTTACTTCTTTTCCCATATATGCCTTTAAGGCTACATACCTTTCTCAGAGCCAGACTTTAGCTGCATTGCACAAATCTTAATGTGTGGCATTTTCATTATCAGCTATTTCAAGTATTTCTTGACTCCCATTGTAGATTTCTTCCAAATAACACCTTTGGCACTAAATTTCATTTCACCCCTCCAGATGATACAAATTATGGTATAATTGATTGAGATCTGGAAATGGCATTCTGTGTTTCAAATAAACCTGAAATAAACTGACCATGTATTTTACACTCAAAGTATGTTTCTTTGTTTCAGAGAAAATCATGACACCCTACCTATATGCTCTGCCACACATCCCATAGTTTCCAGCTCCGTACGAGCCCCCAATGATGAGGGTTATCTTAGGCACTTGGGCACAGGCCACAGCGGTCACCATCTTGGCACCATCCTTGGTAATTCCTTCAGCTTCATACTCTCTACCAACCATAAATCCTGAGAGAAAGATCAGAAAGACAGCCTCTGGGTGATGGGATTAATATGTGGAATGCAATTCCACCAAAAGGACATCTTGTTTTACTAAACTCATTTTACTAAATGCCTCTCGCCTGAAGAAAATGTATATATGTGAAACATACCCTTAAAAAGTTTGCTTTGAAAGGATAAAATAAAGTTTTCTCTAATCACTTTCTAAATTTTCTTAAAGCAGTTCATCTGGATGCACATAGAAACCTTCAGACAATATGAGGATGCAATCTATCTTCAAGAGATGATCTTGGCTGGATGCTATGACTCACCCCCATAATACCAACAATTTGGGAAGCCTAAGCGGGAGGATCACTTGAGGCCAGGCGTTTGAGACCAGCCTGGGCAACAAAGTGAGACCCTACCTCTATTTAAAAATAAATAAATAAAACTTTTTTAAAAAGAGATGATGTCAAAGAAGCAGCTTGATGCTGAAAAGAATGTGACATGCCTAGCCAAGGACAAAGTGCTGTGATGAGCCCAACAATGAGGGCTTCAGCCTTCACTGACCTGGTTTTAAAACAGACTGTTCTTTCTAAAGTGATGCTTTAAAACTTTGATGACATAAAGATGAATATTTCACAGAGATGCTAACAGTCCCTGCCAGTGACTCAATAGCAAGGTTAAAAAGAAACTATTTTTCCATTTCAATACAGGATCCTTCTATTTCTTCAAGCCCCTAGCTCTCTGGAGGCTGCTCTGTAACTTCACTGCCTTCCAGAACTTGGGTTCCTCTTTTTCCACCTTATAACACTGAGTTGGGCTTCGCTTGTCTCCTTCCCCCACCCAGTCTCCAGCGAAGGCATTTCTTCCATCTGTGGACCTGCACACTCACCTGCCTCACTGACTGTCACTATCCCTGGTTTGCCAAACTCCAGTATCTGGTCATCCAATTCAACCCAACCAGTTCCTCCAGAACACGTGCCCCTCCTGCACTCACCACAGGAAAGGCAGCACAGCCCATTACTTGGCACCATCTGCTTCCTGCAGCTACCCTACTCAGCTGGACCCTAGAAAAGCTCAGAAACTCCTCAATCTCCCCAGCCTTGACTCCACTGTAACATTCCCACCATACCTACTTCAAATATCAGTTGTCTTCCAGTTCTCACCGCACCCAACCCGACCCACCACCCCTCTCTTCTCTGGAGGGGATCCTGCCTTCAAAAAGACGAGTGAGGCTTCTCACTTGGCTTTCTCAAATCCTTCTTCTTCCCATCTTAAGAAAACTGCATAATCATGCTCCCCGTCTTCCTTTACTCTTGAAGAAAAAGGAAAAAATCAGAGGTACTCGAAGACTGTCACTGAACCTTCTCTTCTCTCAGGGGGGTTCTTATCTATTCCCACAGCTTTAAAATCACCTCCATATTCTGATGACGTCTACATTTTCATCTCTACCTAAAACACCTCTTCTGTGCTGAGACTTATCCACCTATCTACGATATGCCTCCAGGTGAATATCACACAGGAATCTCAAATGCAATGCTGAAAAACTAAACTCAACCCAACAGGGCCAAAACAAAACAAAAATGTAGATATCTTCAAACCACAGAGTTTTAACTGCCTGGTGGTTAACAATCCAGGAATCATTATTAGAAACAAGAACTCTGGTATAGTTAGGCTTCAGAATCCTTTCTATCTGCCCTCTTACATAGGTTGCCACATAGGACCCTCTTAGGCTGCCATTTGGATATAACTTCTCTCAATACTCATCTAACCAAATATGAACCTAAGTAGCTCACAGGATGAAGAAGCTTTAGCACCAGTACTACTTCAAGTCCTGTTGACTTCCAAGAGCCTGACTCTTCCTTCTCATAGAGGCTTGCCTGATCCCAACAACTACTAAGAGCCTCTCCTTCCTTTGAAGCTGAGGTAGCCTGGGATGGGGGAGGCTGTTTTCTGCTAACCAACATATCTGAGTGCCTTGTATATGTCAGACACTCTGCCACATATAATGAAGGATATCAGAGAATCAGAGAATTCTTATGAAAGAGAACTCTTGAACCATAACAGACCTTAAAAATAAATGTATCCACCATGTTCAGGTCATCTCTGGAGTATGAAGTCCAGAGAGGTGACGTATCTCACACTTTGGTCATACAATTCTTTGGGGCCAAAACTCAAATCCCCAGACTTTGGATCAGGGTATACACATACATTTTAAAATGATGTTGCTTCAAGTAGAATTAACTGTACAATAAAAGGGAAGACCGTAGCATGTGTCTGAAATCTTGAGGAGGAGGAACAGAGTCCTGGAAAAAGCATGATGCTCTCTTCAGTGATCAGATCACGCTCCTGCTGCTTTCTGGGTGTGTGGCTGTGCACACACAGGAGTAAAGGGTGGCCATGTGAATGCTGATCATGTATATAACTCAGAAATGGCTTTGCTTAGAAAATGTGAATAATCAGCCAGGTGTGGTGGCTTACACTTGTAATCCCAGCACTTTGGGAGGCCAAGGCAGGCAGATCACTTGAGCTCAGGAGTTTGAGACCAGTCTGGGCAACGTGGTCTGGGTGAAACTATGTTTCTACAAAAATACAAAAATTAACCAGGCATGGTGGCACATGCCTGTAGGCCCAGCTATTTGGGGGAAAGAAAATATGGATAATCTCCTCAGAATATTTAACATTCACGAGGAAAAGTGCTAACTCTTCAACGGCCTCCAGAAAGAGCATGTCCAGGAGAACTTACTGCTCTGATGAAGTGGTCTACATGTGTGCTGTCCAATACATCAGCCACACTGATGGTACAGCTCTAGAATCAATACAACCAAACTGATTAAGCTATTTTCTTACCAGTAACATTTTGAAGGAATAGCAGAGGAATATTTCTTTGGCAGCATACCTGGATAAAGTGAGTACCCTATAAGTAAATAACAAAAATCTTTTTAAAAGGGAATTAACTCTATTATCATCATGCATTCTACAAATACCACAACTTCAGCCAAATACAAGAAAGAATACTCCCCTTTAAAATTTTTTCTCTTATTAATTTTCTTTTTTTTTTTTTTTTTAAGAAACATGGTCTCACTCTGTTGCCCAGGCTGGAGTACAGTGGCACAATTATAGCTCACTGCAGCTCAAACTCCTGGGCTCAAGCAATCCTCCTGCGTCAGCCTCCTGAGTAGCTGGAACTACAGGTATGTGCCACCACTCCTGGCTAAGAATACCCTTTGTTTGGCTAGTCTTACCTTATAGTAAGAGTACAGTGCTACTCCATTGTCAATAGGATATGTAACTGTAGGTCTGTACTATCCTCGTTTTCACAATCACCTGTATAATCACTGGCACATGGCTCTAAGACTATTGTGTCAAGGATGAAGCAAAGGCCGGGCGTGGTGGCTCATGCCTGTAATCCCAGCACTTTGGGAGGCAGAGGCAGGTGGATCACGAGGTCAGGAGATTGAGACCATCCTGGCTAACATGGTGAAACCCCATCTCTACTAAAAATACAAAAAAATTAGCCGGGCATGGTGGTAGGCGCCGGTAGTCCCAGCTACTGAGGGAGGCTGAGGCAGGAGAACGGTGTGAACCTGGGAGGAGAAGCTTGCAGTGAGCCGAGATCTCGTCACTGCACTCCAGCCTGGGCAACACAGCGAGACTACAAGGAAAGAAAAGAGAAAGAAAAGACGAAAGAAAAGAAAAGAGAAGAAGAGAAAGAAAGAAAGAAAGAAAGAAAGAAAGAAAGAAAGAAAGAAAGAAAGAAAGAAAGAAAGAGGTCAATCACTAACATTGTAAACAGAAAGTGAAACTTAAGTAACAGAAAAGAAAGAACTGATGCCAATGAGAATTGCTGAACTCTGCTATATGATAATTCTCTAGTTCTCCACTTTAGAAAAGCCAGAATATAAACCCTCCCGGGATATGAAGGATGACATTTCCGTTTTGATGATCATCTGAAATTCTTTCATGCATCAAGATTATAGTAAATACATCTTTCTTGCCAACATTCCCCAGATAAATGGGATTTTAGATTAGATGAGTGATAGAGATCTTCTAACCTTGAATTTAGGAAATTATTTAATCATACAAAAATACAGCTATTCCTTCCCTAAAGATTGTATGAGTAAGGAAACTCTTATAAACCATTTCCTTTATGTTTTACTCTGAAGATCTCTTTACTTCTGCTGGAAATGCCTTGTCAGGTACAAAACCGCAAAGTAATTGCTCGACTTCAATATGACTACATTTACAAGAATGAGAAAATCACACAGACCTTTGGGGCTTATTTCAACAAATGAAATGTCAGGCTGAGGCCAAACGTAACTCCTCAGGGGTTTCTTTGTGCCAAGCTGACACATAAAGCCAGGCAGAGTTTGTTTGGACTCAGTCTGACATTTCCTCTATTGAAATAAATATATATTCATTAAAAGTCATTATTTCAGGAATATCTAATATTTTGAGAAATACTGTCTATATACTATTAAATGAAAACATGCAAAACCTCTCTATATATAGCGTATCAATTTTTTAAAAAGGGAAACTATTAAGAAAAAATAATAAAATGTTACTAAAAGCTATTTCTGGTATAATTATAAGTGATTTTTTATTTATATTTTCTTTACTTTTAATTCCTTGTTCCCATTTTATCATTGAGTTGAAGGAGTAATAATAAATGGCAGAATACAGAAACCAAATTTATTGATAAAAAATTTCACCAAAGACAAATTCTTCCTCAATTAGGGTATGAAAGAGCTTAGCTGCCTATTACCTGCATCAGTAAAGAGACCTTTGACCCTGTTATTTCAAGAGAAAAAGCAATACTAAACATATTTTTTCTTAAGGAAACATTTTATTTCCCGAAGCAGTTTGGTGAATTAAAATTTTTTTTAAGACATTTTTATCAAATAAGTATATGAATTATATTTATCCAAGTTTACGTAAATCTGAGACGATATATGAAATCAAATAATAACTAAGCGAAAAGATAGTCAAGAACTCCCTCTTTCTTTTGCTGTCTTGGAGTTAAATTAAATAATGATAATAATAAACAAAAAGAACTTCCTTTTTTAAAGCCATGGGTCCAGTAACAAAGACCCACTATTCCCATTTCCAAAAAGTAAAAATACAATAAAGTTAAAGTGATAATGGGATAGAAGAGAATAAACAGATCATGTCTCAGAACCACCTGAATCTTTGAACCATGAGTCCTCTGAGTCCCTCCAGGACATGAAGCACTTTCAGGACAAGTATTCTCTATCATGAGAACATGTACATGTCCTCTATAGCAATTGTAACTCAAGTATCTTAGGAGAATTTTCCTAAAATGAGTACATTTTTAATAGTGCTCCAGATGGTTCATCACAGCACGTTAATGTAAACCACCATAAAAACTGTTTCAAATACTAACGTACATGCACATATATATACACGCATGCACACACACACACACACACACGCCTGCACACACAGTATTCTGGTTGCTGAGGCATCTAGTTAAGCATTTTTATACTTCTATGCAAGAAATTTTAACTCATTATTTGACCTTCAATGTTATGTTACATTAAAACAGAAAATCTTGAAATATTTTTAACAGTACTTGCCTTTTTTGCAGATTCAGAAAAGAGAACTCCGTTGTTTCCAATGATACCTACTGGGTACCCAAATATTCGAGCAAATCCTCAAAAGAAAATTCAAAGAAGATTTATGGTTTGTGTTTTTCCAAGGGCTTTTTAATTCACAAGAAAGAGGCATATTTACACATTCTTTAATATTGGATCCAAGTTTAAAATGCAAAGAGATTTTGTCTATGGTATAAAACAGCTCATGTCACAATCTTCTTGTTCCTAAGGTCCTAGAGTCTGGTTTCTTTTGCTTCTAGAAAGGGTCATGATACATGTAGAGTTATCCATTTGTCTTGACTGATTTGGTTAAATAATTGGCTTAGTGTATTATCCATTTATTCATTTAATATATCTGAGTGTCTAGTATGTACCAGACACTAGGGATACTATAAAAATATCATTTTTAATATCAAAATAATTATTGAAGAAAAATTAACAGATAAGAGAGAGTGTCAACATACTGATAAGCCAGAAAACTGAATTTTTTTTTGAGACAAGGTCTCACTCTGTTGCCTAGGCTGGAACACAGTAGCACAATCATGGCTCACTGCAGCCTCAAATTCTCATGCTTCAAGTGATCCTCCCTCTTACCTCAGCCTCCTGAGTAGCTAAGACTACAGACACTCACCTCCACACCCAGCTAGTATTTGTATTTTTTGTAGAGATAGGGTTTCGCTATGTTGCCAGGCTGGTCTCGAACTCCTGGGTTCAAGTGATCCTCCCACCTTGGCCTCCCAAAGTACTGGGATTATAGGCATGAGCCACCACACCCAGCCTGAATCTTGAAAGATTTGGTTGTTTTTTTGTTTTATTTTTTTTTTGTTTTTCTTTACTCTGGCTTTGTCTGGATTTATGACTTTTTAAAAATCATCATGTTCTTATTTATCTATTTATGAGACGGGGTCTTGTTCTGTCACCCAGGCTGGAATGCAATGGTGAGATCATGGCTCACTGCAGCCTCGAACTCCCGGGCTCAAGTGATCCTCCCACTTTGGCCTCCCAAGTAGCTGGGACTATAGGCCCCAGGAGTCACTACACCCGGATAATTTATCATGTTAATTTAATGTGATACAATGAAACCCTGATTTGATGCCACCTACATGTCTTTCAGTCCTAAAATCCCAGCCAAAACCCTATGCAGTACATCCTAAATGGCACTGCCACTTACAGAAGCAATTCACAAAGGGGTAAACTTCCAAAAAGTCCAGTAATCCATCCTTAGTCCTGCTTCACTGCACAAAGACATGGGAATTTAACACATCACTCACTGGAAAGATGCTACCCCTGCAAATGTGCAACCCTGTTAACTACTTAGATTCAACCCACACTAGGCGCCGCTTAGAGGATCTCCAGGTACAGACAGGATGTGCTGAGTAGGGAACATGTCCCCACCCTACTAGGGACACCCATAGAGGGAGGGCCTTCAGCAAATGCCTGATCCAAACTTGAGTTAGAAATGGGAAACCACAGTGTCCAAGAAACAACTAGAGGCTACACATGGTAACTGCTGAGGCAGGAGGAAACCCTGAGGAACTTCCAGAGACACTTGAGACCCAGAAAAATCTGTCCTCCCCTCTCACCTCCTCACCCTTTATGCCTCCCACCTTCTCATTCCTCCTCCCACCCTTCTTATCCGCCACCCCCACCCCCACCCCCCACCACCAGCCTCTCATTCCCTTCTTCTCCTTCTCACTCCCCTTCTCTGTCTCTAAATGTATTTGAATTCCAGTATAGTCAAAAGATGGAAGAAACCAGGTGTGTATTCTTGGGGACAAGAGTGCCACAGGGCTTTTAGCAAGTAGAAGGCAAATCCATACAAGCAGATGACAAAGAGAGCCCATCCATCTTTAGAGAAAGCAGAAACAGCTTTGACTTGTTTTAAACTGCTACACAATGACTGTTACATTCTGAACAATTTGGTGACAAATCCTGTCTATATATCAAACAAAAAGCTTTTAATCACTTAAACACCTAAGTACAAAAACATAAATTCTACTCCCAGTGTGAACCCTTCTTTTGTTCACAAATCAAACTAGGACAAAGTACTGTGATTTATCCTTAAGCCTCAATGTATATTTGCAGTTTGGATTTCTGTAGCTAGCTTTTTCCTACCCTGACATTACCTTTGACTAACTATTATATTTTCAAGTTTTTTATGACCAAGTGAAATTCATAAAATTTGTTCTTCCATTTGTCCTAAACAGATTATTATAGGTCTAGCATCTACCTTAAAAACTTCTTCAAAGGCCTATGAACTAAACACTTTAGATTAAAAATAAAACTTTTAAAAACATCCTTATTTTGGTTTTCCTGACAAGATATACTGAATTCTCAATCTAGTGTCTGCATGAATCAGTTTAAGACCTACACAGAGGCTGTGAGAAGGTTTAACTCACTCTATATCCTTTTGGGAAGCTAAACACAATATAAAACTTCCTCGTCGAATTGGACATTGAAGAACAAAGGAAACAGTGCTGAAATTTTCAAAATAATTATTGTTATCCAGAAAAACAAAAATAACTACAAGTATTTTCTACTAATTTTACTATAAGAACCTTTTTATACAACTAATATCACAAAGTCACAGATAGGGACCCACACTACAGCATCTGGCTATTACCATTTTAAACTATTTGGATCCATGAAGCCATTAAGCTACAAATTTGTCTTTATAAAGCAGTTCCTTTTGAAAACTGGCTCACACATTTGTAGTGCTCTCAACAACAAAGCCCATGCCAAGTGTATCAAAGTCTTGAGACAAGAGATTCCTGATTTTCAAAGCAGCAGAAAATGTTCATATTTCCAATTCTTCACCTTTATACCTGTAACTAACGTGTCTCCATAAAAGGCTTTGAACTCAGTGAATCTGCTTCCATCCACGATTCTAGCAATGACCTAAGAGGAAAAACAACAATGGCCTTCAGAAATTATATTACAAAATAATTTTTGTATTAAAGTTACTTACAGGAAAACAATTCACAGTGAATTTGTCACTTTCACAACATTTTACACTACACAGAAAATCTCACTAGAATTTCATTTGACATGCCTGGTCAATGCCCTGAAGTCATTCTGGGTTCTGATTTTATACTTCACTATACAAGCAACAGCACCATGCTGTATGCAGGAAAAGCAGGAAAGGTTCCAAGTGCTGGTTGCTAGACTTAGAGTTTCAAGGACTGTTCGAATGCACCAGCAGAGGTTCAGGGATGCAATCAGAAAGATGGGCAGAGACAGGGGTCACAGTCAGAAGACACAGGCTCCAATCTAAGGTACCATGTATGACTGGTGTGCCCTGGAGTAAGTCACTTCACCCCTCTGAGTCTCAGTTCTCACTTCTGGAATGATGGAACAGAAGAGCTGGGAAGATATGATCTACTTGTAAGAAAGTAGGAACCTATAAAAATCATGCTGAGATGAAAAGCCAGCTCTGACTCTCAGCTCTCCCACTGAGAAACTAGAAAATTCTCTAAGCTTCAGTTTCCTCATCTGTTACAAAAAAAAAAAAATGTAAAAAGTGCTAACTATTCCTTTCAGCAAGGAATAATAAATTAGAAAAAAAAAAAAAAGGATAAACAGCGCTATCAGTTAACAGGGTAGAAAAAAGAAAAATAAAAAAGTAAGAAATAAAAATAAAGTGCTAACTAAAGCATACTGCCAGGCTCTCATTAAAGTGCAGCTATCACTATTATTAAGCCCTTAATAAAGACTCATTGATTCTGAATCTGTTACACTTGAAGGATCATCCACATATGTACAAAGGAGTAGAAATTGCTGAATAGTTTATCCCTGGGGCTTATCACCATATATCAGGACTACTGTAAGGAGTTCTAAACATGAAGCCTATTTTCAACTTCAGAAACTATTTTAGAGGATACATACTATTTTCCTACATAGTTTGCACTTCCCTTTTTCTGTTTGCCACATCAATCAAAAGCTTGTTTTGTATGATGCAAAGGCTGAAAACTGAGTGAATGCTTCCCAACATCTTTCTCTCCCATCAAGTAAAAGTTTACTCTGAATTATTTTTTACTTCTTTACCTAAAAAATCCAGTAATATAATGGGAATGTCACAGTTATCTGTTTTGGGTGCTATATACCTCTAAAAATTGTACCTTTAACAAGCAATTAACCCGTAACAACTATCATTCTTCCACACAGAGATACCGCTCAAAGGGCACAGCAATCTAGGGCCATTTAGTGAAAAACTATGTTGTATTTGCATTACAATTAACACCACCTGGCCACATAAAATACATTCACTTATCTTCACAAAAAATCCATAGTGTTGAGAAAGCGAAAACAGCCTTGTTGCTGAGATGGAGAAGGTTGGAGTAGTCTGGATAGAAAATCAAGCCACTCACAACATTCCCTTTAATCCAGAGCAAGGTCTTAACTCTCTCCAATTCCCTGAAGGCTTGCATAGGTGAAGTTGCAGAAGAAAAATTTGAAGCTAGCAGAGATTGGTTCATGAGGTTAAAAAAAAAAAAAGCCATTTGTACCACAAAAGTATAAGGTGAGGCAGCAAGTGCTGATGTATTATAGAAGCTACAGCAAGTTATCCAGAAGATCTAGCTAAGATCACTGATGAAGGTGGCTACATTAAACAACAGATTTTCAGTATGGATGAAACCGCCTTCTGGTGGAAGAAGATGCCACCTAGGGCTTTCATAGCTGGAGAGAAGTCAGTCCACACCTTCAGAGGACCGGCTTACTCTCTCATTAAAGGCTAATGCAGCTGGTGACTTTAAGTTGCAGAATTATGCTAAATCTACTCTGCCTGTGCTCTATAAACATAACAGCAAACCCTGGATGACAGCACATGTATTTGTGCCATGGCTTAATGAATTTTTAAGGCCACTGTTGAAACCTACTACACAGAAAAAAAGATTTCTTTCAAAATATTACTGCTCATTGACAATGTACCTGGTCACTCAAGACTCTGATGGAGATGCACAAAGAGATGAGTGTTCTTTTCATGCCTGCTATTATAACATCCACTCTGCAGCCCACGGATCAAGGAGTCATTTTTACTTTTAAGTCTTATTATTTAAGAAATACATTTCCTGGGCCAGGTGTGGTGGCTCATGCCTGTAATCCCAGCACTTTGGGAGGCCAAGACAGGTGGAACACCTGAGGTCAGGAGTTCAAGACCAGCCTGACCAATACGGTAAAACCCTGTCTCTACTAAAAATACAAAAATTAGCCGGGAGTGGTGGTGTGCACCTGTAATCCCAGCTACTTGGGAGACTGAGGCAGGAGAATTGCTTGAACCCAAGAGACAGAGGTTGCAGTGAGCCAAGATCTCGCCACTGCACTCCGGCCTGGGCGACACAGCAAGACTCCGTCTAAAAAAAAAAAAAAGAAGAAAAGAAATATATTTCCGCAAGCTATAGCTGCCATAGATAGTGATTCCTCTGACAGATCTGGGCAAAGTAAATCCAAAACCTTTTGGAAAGGATTCGCCATTCTAGATGCCATTGAGAATATTCACGATTCATGTGAGGAGGTCAAAATATCAACATTAAGGATATTTAATTAAATTAAAGATACTGGAAGAAGTTGATTCCAACCCTCATGGGTAACTTTGAGGGGCTCAAGATTTCAATGGATGAAGTCACATCAGATATGGTGGAATTAGTAAGATAACTACAGTTAGAAGTGGAGTCTGAAGAGGTAACTGAACTGCTGCAATTTCATGTTCAAACTAGAACAGATGAGGAGCTGCTTCTTATGAATTAGCAAAACAAGAAGTTTCTTGAGATAGAATATACTCCTGATGAAGATGTTATGAACACTGTGAAAGGACAACTACGGATATAGAGTATTACATAAACTTAGTTAATAAAGCAGTAGTCAGGTTTGAGAGGACTGACTTTCATTTTGAAAGTTCTACCCCGGGCTGGGCGCGGTGGCTGACGCCTGTAATCCCAGCACTTTGGGAGGCCGAGGCGGGCAGATCACAAGGTCAGGAGATTGAGACTATCCTGGCTAACACAGTGAAATCCCGTCTCTACTAAAAATACAAAAAATTAGCCAGGCATGGTGGTGGGCACCTGTAGTCCCAGCTACTTGGGAGGCTGAGGCAAGAGAATGATGTGAACTCAGGAGGCGGAGCTTGCAGTGAGCTGAGATTGCACCACTGCACTCCAGCCTGGGTGACAGAGCGAGACTCCATCTCAAAAAAAAAAAAAAAAGAAAGTTCTACCCTGGATCAAATTCTAGCAAACAGTATTGCATACTACAGAGAAATATGTTATAAAAGCAAGAGTCAGTCAGTCTGGCAGACTTCATTGTTGTCTTATTTTAAGAAATTGCCACAGCCACCCCAACCTTCAGCAACCTCCACCCTGTCAGCATCAAGGCAAGACCCTCCACCAGCAAAAGATGATTCACTGAAGGTTCAGATGATTGTTAGCATGTTTTAAAGCAATAAGGTATTTTTAAATTAAGGTATGTACTTTTTAAAGGCAAGGTGCTCCTGCACACTTAACAGACTACAAGATAGTATAAACATAACTTTTATATGCTCTGGAAAACCAAAACATTCACGTGACTCACTCACTTTATTGTGATACTAACTTTATTGCAGGGATCTGGAACTGAACCCACAACGTATCTGAGCTGTGCCTGTGCTTTAAAATGTGTTTCACACACAAATGGCACAAAATTCTAACAATTGTTGACTCTAAGAAGTTCATATACAGGTGATCATTGCATTATTCTTTGAACATCTCAGCATATTTGAAAATTTCTTAGGAAGAAGTGGGGAAATGTGAACATTTCCTAGACTTATACATAGAATAATGTATCTTTAAGCTGAACTTAAAAGCTATAACTTTAATACAATTTTTTAAAAGAATGTAAAGTTTTTAACTGTTGAATGGGGGGTTAAAGGAAGCAGACAGATAACATGATACTATCCCTATTTCTAGAAGCAGAAAGCAATGTTCAGAGAGGTTAACACCCAGGACTATTGACTGGGAGAATGAGAACTGGAACCCAGGTTTCCCAACTCAGATTCCAACATTGTCCCACAGCACCATACACTATTAAGACTTCCATATAAGGAGCTGGGTGTGGTGGCTCACGCCTGTAACCCCAGCACTTTGGGAGGCTGAGGCAGGAGGACTGCTTCAGCCCAGGAGTTCAAGATCAGCCTGGGAAACATGGCAAGTCAGATCTCTAAACAAAACAAAACAAAAAAAAGACTTCCATATAAGGTTTATTTGCCAATATAGAAAAATGTAATAAATTATATTCACAATAATGACCATGGATCAGCAAAAGGTATAAGTCCAGATTACTATTTAAGAAGACACAAGTCGGCCAGGCGCAGTGGCTCACACCTGTAATCCCAGCACTTTGGGAGGCCGAGGCGGGTGGATCACGAGGTCAGGAGGTCAGGAGTTTGAGACCATCCTGGCTAACATGGTGAAATCCCATCTCTACTAAAAATTCAAAAAAATTAGCCGGGCATGGTGTTGGGCGCCTGTAGTTCCAGCTGCTCGGGAGGCTGAGGCAGAAGAATGGCGTGAACCCAGGAGGCGGAGCTTGCAATGAGCCGAGATCGCGCTACTGTACTCCAGCCTGGGCGACAGAGCCAGACTCCATTAAAAAAAAAAAAAAAAGAAGACAAGTCTATTTTTTAAAAAGATTTCCATTAAAATGAAATGAAAACAACATGAAGGCATGTATTTGTATCTGTTTGTTTGTTCGCTTCTGTATGCCTGGCACCTGAAACAACCCCTGAATAGAACAAATACTCAATACACTGTGGATAAAGGAAAAAGTGGTTACGCGAAAAAGGGTGAATTATTAGCCAACTAAAGAACTTGGCTATCTGGAACAACTCATTTTTTGTAATTTATTTATTTACTTTTATTTATTTATTTGAGACAAAGTCTCACTCTGTCACCCAGGCTGGAGTGCAGTGGTGCAACCTTGGCTCACTGCAACCTCTGCTCCCAGGTTCAAGCAATTCTCCTGTTTTGGCCTCCCAAGGAGCTGGGATTACAGGCACATGCCACCACGCCAGGCCAATTTTTGTAATTTTGGTAGAGACGGGGTTTCACCATGTTAGCCAGCTGATCTCCAACTCCTGGACTCAAGGGATCTGCCTGCCTCCGCCTCCCAAAGTGCTGGGATTACAGGCATGAGGCACCGCGCCTGGCCCGACACATTTTTCAAGTATGTCAGAATTTAAGTACCATTTTTTTCTATGCTTATAATTAATTAAAAGTCAAACTAAAAACCTAATTTAAAAATTTGCAATTAACTAAGTCACCTTTGCTAAAGTGACGTATCACTTGAAGCTCAATAAAATCCAGGATTTAAGACCCACTAGCAATGCTAGGGTATTGCCTAAATAAATCCATACAACAGAACGTTACATCCATCAATGCAGTCAGAAAATAGTTACCGATTACTTCCCATGTTGCCAAGTACTAGTATAGGAATTAAGATCTAGCCGTAGAAAATATTTCATGAAGAATTTCTAAAGACACGGGGAAATGTTTATAATTTAAACTAGAAAAAGTAAAATAAAAAAATATACATATGCACTATCTCAACTACATAAAAATGTGTGTATATGCACATTAAGCTAAAACATCCAAATATTAGCCACCTTCTCTAGAGGGTGGAATTATATGCAATTTAATTTTTTTCTTTTCTGTATTTTCCATATTTTTCACAACTAATATATAACATTTTATAGTCAAGGGGAAAATATAATTTGAAATATTAAAACTTCCAGCACAGAATTTGATATTAAGATAATTTCCTAATTTAAAAACTACTCGGCCAACTATGGATACTGAACAAAATAAAAGACTATATGCTCTAAACCCTAAAAGTTGTCCATCTAAATTACAGAACACTATGTCGACAATGTGTAACCATAGCAACTTTTTCAACTGTAATCAGGTCTAATCATGCAAATGTCATGTTGATCTAAAAGGGTATGCTTTTTCTTCCAACAACTTACTGACATTTCATCCATTTCCCAAAAGAAGAACAATGAAAAGAAATAGCTGACAATTGTTAAGCTGCTTTACATCATTCGTAATGTGCACAGGACATGGAGTCTTACTTATGACCAAATCACGCTTTGCGCAACGAAAACTCTCCAGTCACTGAGGTCCCCCACTCCCCTCTTTTAGTATTTACTCTGTACCAATGATATCTACAGTCTGGAAAGGTATCGTTGCCACATATGTCACTCCTTACTGAGATCCACATCTATTTCTAGGCATGAACATATCTTAACAAACTTTAGCTTTGAAAACAGATACACATACAAACAGACTCACAGCTGGTCAAAAAGCTCACAGTTCCACTTTCACATACCTCTCGGACATCAAAGTTCCTCTTAAGGTTAGCACCAACTATTCCATACAATTCATCTGCAGGAAATAAAGGTTCTTCAGAAGGTTCAATGGTGACCTGCAGAAATACAGATCATGTTAACCTGTTTAAAGACATGATTTCAAGGTGCAGTGAGTCGAAATGCATTTCAGGAGAATAAAAGATATAAGAACATATCGTACTCACATCCAATTTCTTCTGATAATTTAGATTCCTCACAACCTTCCTAGTTAAGTGAAGGGCATGATGATCATCCAAAGCATAGTGGTCACCTACTCCAGACTTTCTACAGAGTAAGCAAACTAAACTCGTCAGAACAGGGAAAAGGAAAATAATTAAATATCTTAAGTCCCAAGTCTCTTCTCTCATCTAAAGATGACAGCACTTTTACTTCTAAAACACTTAAAAAATTTGTCATCTTTAATAAATGGCCTCTTAAGTAGTCCCTTTAAGAACCCTGGTAAAACTGTATTCCCTTTGTTTTACAAACAGGAAAAGCTGAAGTATGCATAAGTTAAGTACTTTGACCTAAGACCACAAGTAGCTGCAGAAGAACTCATGCCTTCTATTTTCTAACCTGAACCTTCCTCTGCCATACCAAGGGGCCTTGCTGACAAAGGCTTCTATTAAGTACTCATCCCCTGTACCTTAAGCACAATTGCGTGTGATGAAGGCCAACCACAGATGGCACGCTTTCATGATGTAGTTGGTTACAGCATAAACTGTGTACATAACTGAGCTCCTAATGGAGATGCCAACTCTGGCCTCTCATTTCTGAGAGAACTCTGAGCCCTCTCCCTAGAAGTTACACTGACAGTAAGCCATCACAGGCAACAAATGAAAAGGCTTGAATGCATTGGGCCTGGGATTATGGGTAAAAATCGGAACGGATAAAACGGTTCCATGGCAGGGGCCATGGAAGTTCCTGTTCAATTTCAAGTGCAGTGAATGACGTACGGACTTGCTCTGGTTATTAGTCCTGTCCCAATTAGATGGCCTGTTATTTCAGATGTAGATAAACTATGACTTTCTAATAAAGTATTTAAAAATCTATAAAGTCATAGATACATACCTGAAAATAATAGAATTTGTTCATTTTATGAGTAAGGACTAAGCTGCTGCAATCTAAATTTTTATGGCTTGCCTGGGAAAATACCAAACTCCTTGGGAGACATATCTTAGAGCTAGGCTCTCAGTGATTTCATGACACTCTACTTTAGGACTGGGAGTTACTGAGCAAAAGCAGAGACCATGTTTACTCCTTTTCATAGCCCACAGATGCCTCGCAAATGGTAGATCTTTTTCAGTTTCTTTAATTTAATACAACATTTTATCATTTTATGACTGACCATATCTTTTAAATGCTTCATACATAATACCAGTTATAAATGCTGACTTCTAACTACACTGTCAGAAGTCAAATAGAAGCAGAAGGAACAGCTTCTAAATCAGTAAATATTTAAAATAAAATAAAATACTTTTTTATGAAAACTGTCTAGTATTTACCAAAACAGCAGGAAAGGAAAACCTTTAACGAGACACTGTATATATAAGTCTTTGTGTCAAATTAGCTCTTAAGGATGACTTAAGAGAGGTATAAAGATGCATTTGAGAGAACACAGAGCAACCTGTGACTAATAAATTTCATGGTACTTTCCAAAAAAAAAAAAAAAAAATTCATCACCCCCAATCATTTCCTCACAAATTTAAACAGGTTATTATGAATATTATGAATAACAGTAATAGAGTTATATAGTAGATGCCGTATTATGAGGCAGGCACTATTCACAATTTTCACTTTATGAGGAAATGAGACTCAAGGAGGGTAAGCAGTTTGTCTAAGTCCCAAGGGTAACAGGGGAGGCAAACAGAAGTTAAATTCCAGAATCTACACCCTTACCTAATATAGCTAATTGCCTACAGCTTTACTTTTTTAAAACAGTCAAACTGCTTAAAAATTTAGTCCAGGCGCAGTGGCTCACTCCTGTAATCCCAGCACTTTGGAAGGGCAAGGCAAGAGGACTGCTTGAGGCAAGGAGTTTTAAACCAACCTGAGCAATACAGTGAGACATCTGTTTCTACAAAAAATAAAAACAAAAATATAAAAAACTGAAAACAAAAACAAAAAAACCCTCCTCAACTGCTTCCCAATTACTCCTAAAAAAAAAAAAAAAAAAGTCTAAAACCTTTATTGAGCAACTATGATGATAAACAAGAAAATAATCATAATGGCAATCAACATTTATAGCTAACTTATCAAAAGCAGGTATAGTTTCATTCTAAAGCAATCCACATGTATTGTATCTCATTTACTTCTGACAACATTCTAGGAGGTAGAGGATCTTCTTACCCCTGCACTCTAATCTAACACGGTTAGGCCAATGATGTGACGAAGCCAGCTCACACCTAACTCGCAAGAGCCAACTACGTGCATCTGTGTCTGATTCCACATAGAGGCATCATGTTGGCAGCTTGAAATCAGCCATGGTGGGATCACTCATACCACAGAAATTGGCAAATGCCACAAATTGGGGCTTTTTTTCCTCCCCAGAGAACCAGTTACTAAACATTTACCTGCACACCCCAGGGTAGACCCACCTCCTCTATGCTCTCCCTCTTCTCCTTTGTAAGCCTTATCACGTATCTGCCACATTTACATAATTTTGTGCAATTACTTGTGATTGCCCACCTCCCTGACTAGAATATAAGGCCCTGGAGGTCAAAGATGGTATCTAACTTCTTTTTTCAGCCACCCAGAACAGTGCCTGCTACATAACAGGTGCCCAGTGGATGTCTGTCAAATAAATAAGAAACCTGTCTCTCCATTCCTTCTTGGCTGATGCTCTAGCTTGGAAATGCAAGTCTATAGTTCAAAGAATTGAACATTAAACCAGCAGATCAAGAACAAATAAACTGTGGTGTGGTCTGGCAAGTTTAGCACCCAAAACAAATATGTAAAACTTCTTTTAAACAAACAAACAAACAAACAAAATGACACTCAATCCTGGAAAGAAACGACCATTTCTGTTTCACCTGCAATGAAGATCAGCACCTCCAAGATCCTCAGCGGATACTTCTTCCCCAGTTGCCGCTTTAACCTACAACAAGGATAAAAATCATCAGTGAAACCGGTCCATCAGAGATATAAAAATGCTTCCTCAACATGCACATCTCCTCAACTGACTGTACCTACACTTTTTCTTCCACAGAACTAAAGAAGACTGTGCTTTCTCATTCCATGCACCTAGGAAACCTGGAGACTATTATCTCTACTCTACAGGTGAAAAATCTAAGCCCAGAGTCACCAAGAACTTGCTTACAGTCCACAGCAAGCAATAGAGTATAATTCGAGCCCACACGTTTCCAGCTTCCAGCCTGAAAGACCTGAAAGGCCATCCTCTTTCCCTATGTCATGCTGCCCTGACACATGTGGTCAAGCCTTTGTGTCTGTGTGTGTGTTCCTCCCAAGGCCTGGGATCTCTTCTTCTCACCTACCTGACGAATTCCCACTTACCTTTCAAGTCCCACCTCAAGTTGCCTCCTCTTTGCAGCTTTCCTGACCCGCCCAGGCCTTCTCCATGGTATTAATAGAGGACTGCCTGCCTATCCATGGTCCAAGGGTGTTGTACTTACACCTCCAAAACGGCATGTGTCAGAATGCAGTTCAGTAATGTGCATGTATGTCTGTCATCTCCTCTATGCTGTGAATTCCTTGATGGCAGGAACTGTGATTTATTCATCTTTGAATACTTAATAACATGCTGAAAAATTCCATTTACTATCACAAACTCTGCCTAGGAAAGAGAGGTAGGAAAAAAATCTCCAAGATTACCTAAACCTAAGATCTAGCAGAATGTGGCCAAAAAGAAAGAAACCTCAGTAATAAATTAAGAATAACTTAATTATAGCCAGAAAAATTCTACCAGGAAAAAGAAAGAAAAATAATTTAAGGCTAAATGCCAATCCAACCCCTTAGGAACTATTTATTGATTCCTACCTCTCTGAAGAAAAAGAAACAAATTAATCAACCCAAATAAGAAAAGCTTTCATTAGAATAATGAACATTAATCTAAAATACAGCACAGAGAGGTTGGAGGTAAAGAGAAAATCTTTCCTGAGGGGAGCCCTGAAAAAAAAATTAAAAAGAAAAGAAAATACAGCATAGAAACAACTTATTACTCACTACATCAAAAGCTTTGTCTTAAATAAAATATCTTTCTGCAGAGAGAGTTAGTTAAAATTTTCACCTCCAATTATTCCGCCCCCAGAACTGAATTCCTGGTTCTTTTCCTTCCAAAACATTCAGGGTAAATTAACATCAGTCCAGACAATAACAAATTATAAGAGGTGTCTGGATATTTAAAGTTGCAAAAAGGAATAAACAACAGATAAATTATATTTATTTTCAGGGATCTGACTAATATCAACCAAAAAAAAATAAGAATTTGTCATCAGTTAATATTTATTGAACACCCACGTTTGATAGTGTGATAGGTGCAAAGATGATAGAAGTCAAAGAGGAAATTAAAACAGCTCATTCGACTAAATGACAAGTTCAAAAGATAAACAAAAGACAGGAGAACAAAAAGCTCCTTCAAAAACTTGTCTTACTATCCATTTTTTTCAACCACTCTAAGCTACTAAAAGCTACAGCAACTACACCCCACACTATGTGCAAACCCTTCAAAGCCCTTTCTCAACATCCAGTCAAACATGTGTCAGAATTTAGAATTCTCTAAAGGATGAGGCTGCTGCTACTGCTTTTTTCTCCCCCTGAATGCAGTCTTTCAAAGGTGGATTGCTGGATGGGGTCCAACAGAACTTCAGGCTTCCCTGGCTGCCAAGTGGCTTCTTTATAATGTACAAGTTAACTGAATTAACTGAATGGACATTGTAACTACTGACCCTTAGACAAACTCTTCTTTCAAAACCCTTCATGTTATTCCACTATTATGATCTGCCTATATTTCCAAAAAGATATTTTCGAATTGTAGCCATATCTTTACTCAGTTTCTAGTCAAAAGATAAACAAGAATGGCCCATGAAAGTTTGTACCTTTTACTATACAAAGGTAAATTTTGAGTGCATTTTCCTCTCATTAACAAATAACAGCTATCACATACAAGAGACATGTTAAAATAATAATAATAATAGTAATAATAATGCTACAGGCTTTTAAAATAATGCCTTAAGACTTTTACATTTGAAATGGCAGCCCTTCAGGCCTACCTGATCTTCAGTAAAAGTTATGAAAAATTAACACTGTCTTTTGGGAAACATACTTATTTTACATCAAAATGTAAGCTCTATTTAATACATTCTTTCTAATGAATTTGTATTAGTATTCCATAACCAAAGATGATTCTTGGACAAATTTTGAAGCAACAAACTTTTTGGAATGGAATTCACATACCATAAAATTCACTATTTTAAAGCATACAATTCAGTGGCTTTTAGTACATTCACAAACTGGGCAACCATCACCACTACCTAATTCCAGAAAATTTCGTCACTCCCAGAAGAAACCCCATCCTCATGGCGGTCACTCCCATTCCACCCTCCTCCCAGTCCCTGGCAACCACTAATCTACTTTCCGCCTCTATGAATTTGCCTATTCTCAATATTTCATACAAGTAAAATCAAATATTTGTCCTTTTCTGTGTCTTTTTTTTTTTTTTTTTTTTGAGATGGAGTCTCGCTCTGTTGCCCAGGCTGAAGTGCAGCAGCACAATCTCAACTCACTGCAACCTCCACCTCCTAGGTTAAAGCAATCCCCCTGTCTCAGCCTCCAGAGTAGCTGAGATTACAGGCGCACACCACCACGCCTGGCTAATTTTTGTTTTTTTAGGAGACACAGGGTTTCACTATATCGGCCAGGCTGGTCTCAAGTTCCTGACCTCAAGTGATCCACCCACCTCAGTCTCCCAAAGTGCTGGGATTACAGGCATGAGCCACTGCACCCAGCCTCAGGCTCAAAAAAATCAAAGGTCTTTCTCCCACCCTGTTTCCTCTCCTCTACATTTTAAGTAGTATTTTTGTATCTTTTCTAGAACTTCTTTATGCATATACAAGCATACAAATGTATATTTCCCTCCATTTTACACAAAAGTTAATACACTGTAGGAACCTTGCTGCTTTCTCCTAACAGCTTATTAACTTGCTATTGCTCTTGAGTCAAACAATGGTATAGCTAGGTAAAAGAAAAAATAAGTAAAAGTTTTTTTCTGCCAAGACCATTCAATGGGGAAAGGAGAGTCCTTTCAACTAATGATGCTGGAACAACTGCAGATGCACATACAGAGCAATGCCGGAGCCCTTCCTTATCTCACACCCAAAAACTAGCTCAAAATGGATCACAGACCCAAATGCAAGAGCTAAAATTATAAAACTCTCAGAAGAAAACAGAGGAGTAAATCTTCATGACCTTGGGTTAGGCAAAGGCTTCTTGGATAAGACACCAAAAGCACAAGAAACCAAAGGAAAAAATGCATAAACTGGATGTGATCAAAATTTAAAACTTTTGTGCTTCAAAGGAAGACATCACTAAGAAAGTAAAACAGACAGCCCACAGAATGAGCAAAAATATTTGCAAATCTAATAAGGGACTTGTATTCAGAACATATATAGAATTCTTACAACTAAATAAAAAGACAAATAGCCCAATGTAAAAATAAGCAAAGAATCTGAATAGACATGTCTCCAAGGAAGACATACAAATGGCCAATAGGCACATGAAAAGATGCCTTGGCCAGGTACAGTGGCTCATGCCTGTCATCCCAGCACTTTGGAAGGCTGAAGTAGGCATACCACCTGAGGTCAGGAGTTCAAGACCAGCCTGGCCAACATGGTGAAACCCCGTCTCTACTAAAAATTCAAAAATTAGCCAGGAGTGGTGGCGTGCAACTGTAATCCCAGCTACTTGGGAGGCTGAGGCAGGAGAATCACTTGAACCTGGGAGGTGGAAGTTGCAGTAAGCCAAGATCATACCACTGCACTCCAGCCTGGGCAACAGTGTGAGACTCTCTCAAAAAACAATAAATGCCTCAACATCACTAGTCACTAGGGAAATGCAAATCAAAACCAAAATGAGGTACTACCTCACACCCACAAAGATGGCTGTCATCAGACAAACACACAATTACAAGTGTTGACAAGAATGTGGAACAATCAGAACCCTCACATGCTGCTGGTAGAAATGTAAAACATGCATTAGATAGATTGGAAGTTTTTCAAACTGTTAAACATAGCTACCCCATGATCTGGCAATTCTACTCATAGGCACATATCCAATAGAAATAAAAACATTTCCATGCAAAAACCTATACGTTCAAAGCGCCATTATTCATAATACCCAAAGCAGAAGCAACCTAAATGTCCATCAACTGATGAATGGATAGATAAAACACAGCATATCCATACAATGGAATATTATTCAGCCATGAAAAGGATGAAGTGATTCCTCAAAAAACTACACATAGATTTCCATATGATCCAACAATTTCACTTCCAGGTATATACCCAAAAGAAATGAAGGCAGGAACTTGAATAGAGATTTGTACACCCACGTTCATAGCAGCATTATTCATAAGAGCTTGAGAGTGAAAGCAACCCAAATATCCATTGATGGATGAATAAACAAAATACAGTGTATACATACAACAGAACATTATTCAGCCTTAACAATGAGGGACACTCTGACATCTGCTACAATATAGAACCATGAGGACGTTTTGCTAACTGAAATACGTCAATCACAAAAGGACAGATATTATATGATTCCACTTACATGTGAGGTACCTAGAATAGTCAAATTCATAAGGACAGAAAGTAGAATGGTGGTGCCGAGGTGGCAGAGGTGACAGAAATAGGGAGAATTTCAGTTGGGAAGGATGAAAATGTTCTCGAGATAGATGGTAGTGATGGTTGCACAACAATATGAACATACTAAACGTCACCAAGCTGTACTGAAAAAACGGTTACAACAGTAAGTTTTATGTTATGCATATTTTATCACAATATTTTTTAAAACATCCAACAAATAGGTAAAATGGTGTATTTTATGTTATGCATATTTAATTTCCATCAGCCAACATTCTTATGTTCTTACCAAGGGGGGTCCTCCCAAGAAAATGGTACCCTGCTTGCGTACGATGATGTTTTCATCAGCCATGGCAGGCACATAGGCTCCTCCTGCGGTGCAGGAGCCCATGACCACTGCGATCTGGAATCCAAGCACACGACAAACACATGAGATGCAGCTCGTGCAGTGACTTCTATAGTGTTTGATCCAGAATCCCACAAACACTGCAGTGACCAGGGGACATTACTGGTTGGTCCCTGAACATCATTTAAAAAACAAAGTCCTCTAAATGTTTCAAAGAGTTTTCTGACTTCTTGTATCAAAACATTTTCAAGGGCTTATGTCTCACTTGTACAAAACTTATGGACAATCTAATCTCCCTGTCAGAGAGAAGACTGGCCTGATAGACTACTGGCCTGAGAAACCAGTGGAGAGAAGAAACCCACAATATACCCATAATTTTGCAAAACTGTATTAAAAGGATAACTTTTATGTCTAATAATAATAATAAGTCCTCTAAACATTTGCCACTTACCTCACAGGAATACTAAAATAACTCTTCAAATGGATGTTATTAATATTTTGTTACACTGGATGTAATACTTTCTAAATATAAAACTAATGTTAAGACTACAGTTTAAAACCTTGCTCAAAAGAAAAGTCAATTGTATTGAAGCTGGGTGATGTGTACATAGGGTTCACAGCACTATTTTCTCTAGTTTCGTGTGTTTAAAATTTTCCATAATAAAAAGCTTTAAAAAAATCTTGCTCGCAAATTAGTATGGTACCAAGAATAATAAATAAAGGTTTGGCTGATGACTCCTAAATAGGAATGAACAATATCACCAAAGAAAAATAAAGTATATAATGAATATTTTTAAACTTAGCATATGAAAGCAATTTTTGCTACTAATTCCAATATTCCATCAGTTTTCCTCACAGGCATGCAAACAGCATGTTCTGAAAAACAGCATGCCATACTAGTATAATCAAAAGATGAAAGGTAACATGAGTTAGCATCTTTCCATCTAAATGGCCAACACAAAAAGCATTCTTCCTCAACTAAAGCTTTCATGTATGTTATTAAAAGTGGCTTCAACATTTATTTGTCAACATATTACAGAAGTGACTATCACTTACAGTTTTGCTTATCAATCACCCAGAAGTTCGTGTTACAGATATCTATGGCTACAAAAAACTTGCCTACGAGCACAGAGAAACCCTCACGTAGCATTGTCACAATAGCAAAAATATGTAAATAACCAAGATGTCCATCAATACATTTTGAACAGATAAATAAACTTTTGAAGGGGTATATTCTTTTCAAATCTGTGGCAAAAATAACAAAATATAATGTTAACGCTTAATAGATCCAGGTAGTGAGCACACAAGCATTCAGTTCTATTATTCTATATACTTTCTGCATGTTTGAAATATTTTATGGGCTTTCTTTTTCAAGTTTCTGTGGGAAGCAAAGGACACAATTTTACCTTAGCATCCTGTTCTCTGTACCAGAACACTGAGTTCAGCTCAAACTATTTCAGTACTCAAAAAGAAATACAGTCAAGGAACTTAGAGAAGAGTCACAGTGATGTCAAATCTAAAAGGGAACAGTTTTCAAAAATAATACCTAAAGAACTAAGCAGGCATGGCAGAGTCCCATGAAAACAACCAGAGGGCAAAAGGAGGAGAAAGAAAGCAACTGTCAGCAAGAATTCAAAGACCAAGATGAGGGAGGGAGGTGGGGGAGGAAACAGAGGAAGAGGAATTATTGTGTTGAGGTGTAGTTAGACAGGCTCGGCACAGTGGTTCACACCTGTAATCCCAGCACTTTGGGAGGTCGGGGCGGGTGGATCACTTGAGGCCAGGAGTTCAAGACCAGCCTGGCCAACATGACAAAACGCAGTATTTACTAAAAATACAAAAATTAACTGGGTGTGGTGGCGCATGCCTGTAAACCCAGCTACTCAGGAGGCTGAGGCAGGAGAATCACTTAACCTGGGAGGCGGAGGTTGCAGTGAGCCGAGATCATGCCACTGCATTCCAGCCTGAGCGACGGGGTGACAGTCCATCTTAAAAAAAAAAAAAAAAGGCAGGGGGTGGGTGTGGTAGTTCACGCCTGTAATCCCAGCACTTTGGGAGGCTGAGGCAGGTGGATTACCTGAGGTCGGGAGTTTGAGATCAGCCTGACCAACATGGAGAAACCCGTCTCTACTAAAAATACAAAATTAGCCAGGCGTGGTGGTACATGCCTGTAATCGCAGCCGCTCGGGAGGGTGAGGCAGGAGAATGGCTTGAACCCAGGAGGCAGAGGTTGCAGTAAGCCGAGATCGTACCATTGCACTCCAGCCTGGGCAACAAGAACAAAACTCCGTCTCAAAAAAAAAAAAAGAAAGGAAGAAAGAAACATCGTAAGACAAAAGTAAGAGAAATGATGAAACTAAATGCCATCATACCATCTACTACAGACTGAATGTTTGTGTCTCCTCCGAACTCATCTGTTGAAGCCCTGTCCCCAGTGTGATAGTAGGCGGAGGCAGAGGTCTTTGGGGAGTAATATGGTGATATGAGGTCATGGGGTAGGGCCCCCCACACCCCACAGGATTAGTGTCCTTATAAGGAAGAGACAGGAGATCTCTTTGGCCACCATGTGAGAACACAGTTAGGAACAGGGCCCTGACCAAGAACCAGGCCATGCTCGTACCCTTATCTCTGGGGACTTCCAGCCTCCAGAGTTGTGAGAAATAAATGTCTGTTGTTTAAGACATCCAGTAGTCTATGACAATTTGGTATAGCAGCTGGAAATGACTAAGATACCATTTGAGTAGGGGAAGAAGGATGGAAAGGAGATCTAGAAAAGTCTCACAAGGGAATAGCTGACAAATTATTAGCATATCTACTTCAGGGAATTTTACCATATGGCTAAGGACGCTTCCGACGCGTTTCTCCACAGTTCCTCAACAACCAAGGAAATCAGCAGTCCACCTCTCTGACACTAGCTACACAAGCTCAGAAAAGGACAGGAGATTCTGGTAACCAAGCTTTTAAAATGGTCCCCCCAAACCTGTGACTTGGTATTCACATTCTGTGCAGTTCCTTCCTCTTGAATATGTGGTGGGTCCAGTGACTCGCTTGTAATAAAGAGAATATGGCAAGTGATGGATTGTCACCTCTGTGGTCAGGCCACGAGAAATTGTCTACCATCCTGCTGGCCCTCTTGCTCTTGCTGGCCCTCTTTCTTGTCTTCTCCCTCTCTCGCTTTGATGAAACCATGTGACAAGCTGTGAGATGCTGTAGGGAGAGGCCGTATGGCAAGCAACTGAGGAAGGCCTCTGGTCAGCAGCTCGTAAGAAACTGAGGCCTGCAAAGTGCTGGACCCTGCCAACAGCCATGGGAGTGAGCCAGGAAGTGGGTCCTTCCTAGTCAAGCCCTGAGATGATTGCAGCCACGTGAGAGACCCAGAGATACGCTGCGCCCAGACTCCCAACCCACAGAAACTGCGAAATAATTAATGTGTGTTATTTTACACCGCACAAGTTTGGGACAATTTGTTCTGCCACAATAGGACAATTAATACAGAGATTAAAAAAACATCTATCTTAAGTGACTACAATTGAAGTGCATCTGAAGACTTGAGACAGACTTTGTTTGAAAGTACTTATCTAATGTTGTTCTTCAAAGAACCTATCTAAACTGTTCAACTATTCCAGAGATGGCAGACAGTATGAAGAACTTTTTTTTTTATTTTTTCAAGAACAGTTTATGAACCATACTGCAGAAATATGTACAACTTTCTGTGCCATCCCAGAAAGTGAAGGAAAACCAGGAACAGGACACGGAAACCATGTTAGCCAGGATGGTCTCCATCTCCTGACCTCGTGATCTGCCCGCCTCGGCCTCCCAAAGTGCTGGGATTACAGGTGGGAGCCACTGCACCCGCCTTGAAATGCATTTTTAAAACAAGCCAAGCAGGGTAGCACACGCCTGTAATCCCAGCTACTCGGGAGGCTGAGGCAGGAGGATTACTTGAACCCAGGAGTTCAAGACCAGGAAACCATTATGTTAAGTGAAAGAAGCCAGTCACAAAAGACCACTTATCATATATGATTCCCTTTACATGCAATGTCCAGAACAAGCAAATCTATAGACAGAAAGTAGCTTAGTGGTGGCCTAGGGCTGCGGCGGACTGGGTAGAAATGGGGAGTGACTGCTATTGGGGAAACGAAAATATTCTAAAATTGATTCATTCAACTCTGTGAATATCCTAAAAGTCATTGAATTGTACACATGAAATGGGTAAGTTATATGATATTTGAATTATATCTCAACAAAGCTGTTGCAAAAAACTTTTTTTTTTAGCTTTATAATTTTTTTTTAATTATACTTTAAGTTCTAGGGTACATGTGCACAATGTGCAGGTTTGTTACATATGTATATTTGTGCCATGTTGCTGTGCTGCACCCATCAACTCGTCAGCACCCATCAACTCGTCATTTACATCAGTTGTAACTCCCAATGCCATCCCTCCCCCTTCTCCCCTCCCCATAATAGGCCCTGGTGTATGATGTTCCCCTTCCTGTGTCCAAGTGATCTCATTGTTCAATTCCCACCTATGAGTGAGAACATGCGGTGTTTGGTTTTCTGTTCTTGTGAAAGTTTGCTGAGAATGATGGTTTCCAGCTGCACCCATGTCCCTACAAAGGACATGAACTCATCCTTTTTTATGGCTGCATAGTATTCCATGGTGTATATGTGCCACATTTTCTTAATCCAGTCTGTCACTGATGGACATTTGGGTTGATTCCAAGTCTTTGCTATTGTGAATAGTGCCGCAATAAACATACGTGTGCATGTGTCTTTATAGCAGCATGACTTATAATCCTTGGGGTATATACCCAGTAATGGGATGGCTGGGTCAAATGGTATTTCTAATTCTAGATCCTTGAGGAATCGCCATAATGTTTTCCACAATGATTGAACTAGTTTACAATCCCACCAGCAGTGTAAAAGTGTTCCTATTTCTCCACATCCTCTCCAGCACCTGTTGTTTCCTGAATTTTTAATGATCGCCATTCTAACTGGTGTGAGATGGTATCTCATTGTGGTTTTGATTTGCATTTCTCTGATGGCCAGTGATGACGAGCATTTTTTCGTGTGTCTGTTGGTTGTATGAATGTCTTCTTTTGAGAAGTGTCTGTTCATATCCTTTGCCCACTTTTTGATGGGGTTGTTTGCTTTTTTCTTGTAAATTTGATTGAGTTCTTCATAGGTTCTGGATATTAGCCCTTTGTCAGATGAGTAGATTGCAAAAATTTTCTCCCCCTCTGTAGGTTGCCCATTCACTCTGATGGTAGTTTCTTTTGCTGTGCAGAAGCTCTTTAGTTTAATTAGATCCCATTTGTCAATTTTGGCTTTTGTTGCCATTGCTTTTGGTGTTTTAGACATGAAGTCCTCACCCATGCCTATGTCCTGAATGGTACTACCTAGGTTTTCTTCTAGGGTTTTTATGGTATTAGCTCTAACATTTAAGTCTCTAATCCATCTTGAATTAATTTTCGTATAAGGAGTAAGGAAAGGATCCAGTTTCAGCTTTCTACTTATGGCTAGCCAATTTTCCCAGCACCATTTATTAAATAGGGAATCCTTTCCCCATTTCTTGTTTTTCTCAGGTTTGTCAAAGATCAGATGGCTATAGATGTGTGCTATTATTTCTGAGGGCTCTGTTCTGCTCCGCAAAAAAAAACATTTTTTTAATAAGAGTCAAAAAATAAGTACAAAGGAGTCAAAATTCTCAAACAAGTATCTAACAGGCAAAACCTTGTTTTTATTTTTAATTTTGGGGGGTACATAATAGGTCTATATATTTATGGGGTACATGAGTTTCGTTTTTGTTTTTTTTTTTTAGTAGAGATGGGGTTTTGTCATGTTGCATTCATCTGTGGTACAACAAAGACATTACATGAGCCCATACTGGACAAAGTTTACTGGACAAAGCTCACTGGACAAGTGATCTGAAACCCCAGAAAGAAAATTCTGTGGCATTCTCCACTAAGAGGACACTGAAAGGATATAAGATGCATGACCAGAAACGTGGCCCAGGCTGGTCCTGAACTCCTGTGCTTAAGCGATCCTTCCACCTTGACCTCCCAAAGTGCTGGGATTACAGGCATGAGGCACCACACCCAGCCGAAGACGTTTTGATACAGGCATGCAATGTGAGATAAGTACATCATGAAGAATGGGTATCTATCCCCTCAAGCATTTATCCATTGAGTTGTAAACAATCCAATTATACACTTTAAGTTACTTTAAATGTGCAGTTATTATTATTGACTACAGTCATCCGGTTGTGCTATCAGATAGTAGGTCTTACTCATTCTTTCTTTTTTTTTTTTGTACCCATTAACCATCCTCACATTCCCCCAACCTTCTACTCCCATTCCCAGCCTCTGGTAACCAACAGGCAAAATCTTAATATTGCTAAGAACAAATTCTGATGACAGAAATAAAAATTAAATTAAAAAACAGAGATAAAAGAGCTCACTAATGATTAGTCACTGTCATGCAATGTCATACAATCTCTTCTCTCTTTTTGTTTTGAGACTCTGTTGCCCAGATTGGAGTGCAGCGGCACAAACACAGCTCACTGCAGCCTTGACTTCCTGGGCTCAAGAGATCCTCCCACCTCAGCCTCCCGAGTAGCTGGGACTACAGGTGCACCACCACACCCAACTAATAATCTTTGTAATTTAGTTCTGAGTCATTCACTTATTCACAAAAGGTGACAAAGTGAATGGAACAAGAGTTCTGCCACTGTGTCTGCTTTTTCTTTTTTCTTTTTGGAGATGAGGCCTCCCAATATTGCCCAGGTAGCACTCCTGGGTCAAGCAATCCTCCTACCTCTCAGCATCCTAAGAAGCTGGGAGCACAGGCATGAGCCACTGTGCCCAGCTGTATCTGCTTCTTCCTGTATCTGCTTCTTCCTCTCACAAAGCACAGGAATCCCAGGGCCAAACAGCATTAACAACTTGCCATGTCCCAAAGCATTCATTGGTGGTACCACAAAGTCGTTACATGAGGACACTGAAAGGACATAAGATGCATGACCAGAAACTTTTCTGACCAGACTCGGAGGCAGAGATTTGGCTTGTGATGTGGTACAACACAGGCATTATGCCAGGACAGACATCACAGGGACCTGCATCTGCAATGGGACAGAGGTGAACTCCAGAGAACTCCACCGAGAGGCTACGGTCCACCCAGTCACCAGTGAGGTGGGCCTGCTCTGTGACAGGAACAAACACCTCTTAAAAGGTAAGGTGATTCTAAGACTTGAATCAAGAGTAAGAAAGTACAAGAAGGATGAGGATAAGACATACCTGACAGTAACAATTCTTGTCAGCCCCTCCACAGAAGGCACAGGCAACATTTCTGAGCAAAAGGAAATGAGATGCTACAAAACAGAGGTAATCATCTGGAAAAGCTTTAGATTGAATTTCATTACCCTCCAGGTCTCACCTAAACAAATAGAGACTGGGTCTCCTTGCACCAAAAGCAAATTACATATTGTAGGTCAGCAGCCTGCCCCATGGAAAGGGTCTCTGACAGGGAGCTAAGAGGTTTTTGATCTAATTCTGAAAAGCTAGGTGAACTCTAGACCTCAGTTCCTCCCTGCAAAATTGTAGAATACTATCCAATTCATAGAAATACTGTGATAAATGTAATGTAACTTGGAGGGAGAAAAAAGTTCCAACTGCTTGATGAAAAAGCCATTAAAAATATAATAATTTTTTCTAATGTCACCTTACTTCTTTTTCAATTCAAAGTAGAAAGCAGATACTACTGCCCACATCATGTTTTTCCTGCCCTTACCTGAAAAACCACCATTAAAAAATAAAAACCACAAAATATACATCTCAATTCAATAGCTGTCAAGAATTTTTTTTTTTTTTTTTTTTTTTTTTTTTTTGAGACGGAGTCTCGCTCTGTCACCAAGGCTGGAGTGCAGTGGCCGGATCTCAGCTCACTGCAAGCTCCGCCTCCCGGGTTCCCGCCATTCTCCTGCCTCAGCCTCCCGGGTAGCTGGGACTACAGGCGCCCGCCACCTCGCCCGGCTAGTTTTTTGTCTTTTTTGGTAGAGACGGGGTTTCATCGTGTTAGCCAGGCTGGTCTTGATCTCCTGACCTCGTGATCCGCCCGTCTCGGCATCCCAAAGTGCTGGGATTACACGCTTGAGCCACCGAGCTGTCAAGAATTTAAGAGCTTTATCAACTATACTGACTGATCAATACCACTGATTTGACAGTAGTCATGCTTATCTATGCCAACTGGATAGATTGAAACACACACAGAATACAAAAAGTCCATCTTACCCAGTATGTTCTGTTTCCCCCTCAATCTTTTTGTCAGAGAGCCTCAAAGTAATCAGTGATTTCGTTTCTCCTAGGCCCTATCCATCTCCATGACAGGTTGAAATTAAATTTTTTTTTTTGAGACGGAGACTCACTCTGTAACCCAGACTGGAGTGCAGTAGTGCAATCTCGGCTCACTGCAACCTCCATCTCCTGGATTCAAGCGATTCTACTGCCTCAGCCTCCCGAGCAGCTGGGACTACAGGCACATGCCACCACACTCAGCTAATTTTTTGTATTTTTAGTAGAGACGGGGTTTCACCATGTTAGCCAGGATGGTCTCCATCTCCTGACCTAGTGATCTGCCCGCCTTGGCCTCCCAAAGTGCTGGGATTACAGGTGTGAGCCACCACGCCCACCTTGAAATGCATTTTTAAAACAAGCCAAGCAGGGTAGCACACACCTGTAATCCCTGCTACTCGGGAGGCTGAGGCAGGAGGATTACTTGAACCCAGGAGTTCAAGACCAGCCTGGGCAACATAATGAGGCCTGTCTCAAAAAATAAACAAATAAAACAACAAGAGGCCACATTGGTTCATGCCTGTAATCCCAGCACTTTGGGAGGCCAAGGCAGAAAGATCCCCTAAGCCCAGAAGTGTGAGACCAGCCTGGGCAACATAGTGAGATTCCATCTCTACAAATATAAAAATAAAAATTAGCCAGGCATGGTGGTGTTCACCTGAAGTCCCAACCACTTGGGAGGTTGAGGCAGGAGGATCACTTGAACCTTAGAAGTCAAGGCTGCAGTGAGCTGTGACTGTGCCACTGCAATCAAGCCTGAGCAACAGAGTGAGACCCTGTCTTAGAAAAAAAGAAAAAGGATGCAGTACCTATCCTAAGCTCCTCAGAACAATTACCAAGGTGAAAACAGTGAAAACCAACAAGATACATTTCAAAAATAATAAGCTAAGGCAAGCGGGGAGGAGGAGGGAGGTAAGGTAAGAGGAAAAACGGGAAACCTGAGAATAATTTTAAATATGTCTCCAAAACGAAGTGAAAATAGGCAGAATACAACACAAAGGAAAAGAGAAAGGCCTGAGGAATTGCAACTAAGTATGGCTAGATGAATGATGCCTATTTGAGAAGAAATAAACTATTCATTCAAACAAAAACACCTTGTTGCTTATATTAAAACAAGAAAGAGAACCAATGCACCAGAGCAAAGATCAATCTACAGCAAACTAGACTATCACTAAATTATAAAAATGAAAAGTAACATGAGACCTAAAGAAAACACATATGAAGATCCCACTTCTGTGGAGGATTCTAAGTCTCACACTTAAAAAGCCAGACATGGAAACCATAATCAGTGTCTCAGACTGTATGCTGCTGCTATAACAGAATACCCAAGCCTCAGTAATTTATATAGAAAAGAAATTTGGCCTGGCATAGTGGCTTATGCTTATAATCCCAACGCTTTGGGAAGCTGAGGTGGGAGGATCGCTTAAGCCAGGAGTTTGACACCAACCTGAGCAACAAGACTTCATCTCTACAAAAAAAAAAGAAAGAAAAATTTAAAAAGAAATTTACAGCCGGGCGCAGTGGCTCAAGCCTGTAATCCCAGCACTTTGGGAGGCTGAGACGGGCGGATCACAAGGTCAGGAGATCGAGACCATCCTGGCTAACCCAGTGAAAATGCCGTCTGTACTAAAAAATACAAAAAACTAGCCGGGCAAGGTGGCGGGCACCTGTAGTCCCAGCTACTCAGGAGGCTGAGGCAGGAGAATGGCGTGAACCCAGGAGGCGGAGCTTGCAGTGAGCTGAGATCCGGCCACTGCACTCCAGCCTGGGCGACAGAGCGAGACTCCGTCTCAAAAAAAAAAGAAATTTACTTTTCACAGTTCTGGAAGCTGGGAAATCCAAGAGCATGGCACTGCCATCTGACAGTCATCCCATGGTAGAAGAGCAGAAGTTGGGAGGGCAAGAGAGGGCAAGAGTGTGTGAGACAGAGAGTAAAAGGCCAAACTCCCACAATGACAGCATTAATCCATCCATGAGGGCAGAGCTCTCATGACCTAATCGCCTCCCAAAGGTGCCACCATTTAACATCACCACAATGGCAACTACGTTTCCAACACATAAACTTTTGGGGGACACATTTAAACTGCACCTTTGGGAAAATAAAAGAAGCACATTGCAAAGATCATCATGTCATCAGGCCTCAGATATGGAGAAGGCCCAGAGAAGACATTCTCATGAGACTCGAAGAAAGACCACCAGACACCAACACATCAACTCTTTAAACTTCAGAAACAATTAAGGGGTCTTAAAACCTGCCATGAAAGAAAGATGAAACAGAAGAGAACATAAAGGTAAGCACCTAGCTTAACTATCTTTTCTGCTTGACAGCAAAAGAAAATGTTGAAAGTTGGAAGGTCTATAGGAATCTATCCACATTCTTATAGCAGCAAAGATATAGAAAACTATAGAGATATGATTGCCAATAGACACACTCTTTGAAATAAGTAGGTAAATGAATTTACAATGGGCAAGGCAAATAACATTAAATAAAAACCAACCTTGGAGAGAAAAACAACAACTAAATTTGAGTAAGGAAGCTGGTGCTTACTATTGAAATGAATACATAACATAATTGAACTTAAAAGTGATTAACTTATATAATAAATATAAGGAATTGTTTTATCAGTCTGTCTAAACCAAAGTCTTAAATAAACAACAAATATTAAAATTAGGAAATAGAACCACTCAATATCTATCATGTTATAACTTTAATAGTTATAAGGAGATTCATCTTTTAATAAATATTAAGTAAATAGCATCTCAGGGAAATGTGTGAGGATATAAAAATTCATCTAAATTGTCTAATCTCAAGTAGCTAACAGGCTAGTAGAGGAAATTAGTCCAGATATATCTAGATCAAAGGGATAAATGCCATTAGTAAGGCACCGTACAAGAACTATGGGAGCTAGGAGAAAGAAAAGATTACTTCCAGTAAAGGATTCCGGGATTTCCTTAAAAGGGTGGCATGGGAGAGGTGTCTTGGAAGATGGGTTGGAGACTCAGACCCAGGAGGATGAGGGGAAAGAGGACCAGCACAGGCCTGAGCAGATGGTCAAAAAAGGCCAGAGTGTATATGGAGACTAGTGACTGCATCAGGTTGACTGCAGTTTAGGGTCCAGGAGCAATAATGCTAGAAAGTTAGGTTGAAATCTGATCACACGGGGACTTAAGTATTGGGCTAAGAAGTAGGAGCTTTGTTTTGTAGCAAATAGTAACAGGGGGGCCACATAAAAGAATAACCTTGCAGCACGTGTCCACTGTATGGGAAAGGATAGACTAGGCAGGCAGGGACGCCAGGCAGGCGAGGTTAGAGCCACAGTGTAGTGATAACAAAGGCCTGAGCTACCTCTGGGGGTGACAGTAGGAACAGAGTGGAGAGGACCTACCCAAAAGTGAAACCAACAGGACTCATCAATGTATTCGGCAAAGGCTTAGGATGTGTTGACTTCGTGCCCAGCATCAGAGCAACTGCCGGGGATACAAAAATGACAAAGATGTATATTTTTGACCTAAAAGGACTAAGTAAGGGAAAATGAAGAGAAAAGAGCCAAGGATGACATCAAGTCCTAGGGAGAGAGCAAGGGAGTGCTAGCAGCAGATGGGAACTCAGGTGAAGGAACAAATGAGCCGCGGAAGTTAATGTGTTCAGTGTCTAGTTTGAACCTAAGTCTAAAAAGACAGAGGAAAAAGTGATTTTCCTACTGTCTGACACAGTCACTCAATACCTCTAACACCAGATATGTGGGGGTATTTCTCCACACACCAAGCAGTTCTCTAGCAGACACCAGCTGTCCTCTAATCCAATTCAGTTCTTACACTGTCTACCTAGAGACAGCCTCAGATCCCACAGACTGAGGGCTCAGTCCTACAAGATGGCCCTCACTTCAGATGCCAATCCACAAGGAGCAGGTTGTCACCTTTATTTCTGATTGACTGTAAATCGGGGCTGCCACTACCCATCCTTGGGTTTGATTAATTGACGAGAGTGGCCCACAGAACTCAGGCAAGCACTTTACTTACGTTTACTGGTTAAGAAGGACACCATAAAGGATACAGATGAATGGCCAGATGAGGAGATACATAGGGTGAGTCTGCAAAAGTCCTGAGTGCTGGAGCTTCTGTCCCACAGAGCGGGAATGCACCATCTTCCTGGCACTTGGATGAGTTTGCCAGCCCAGATGCTCTCTGAACGCCATAGTTTAGGGATTTTTATGGAGGCTTCATCACAGAGGCATAGTCCATTTTTAACTCAATCCCCAGCCCCTCCCCTCCCTGGAGGACAGGGCTGGGACTGAAAGCTCCAAGTTTATGGTCATGGCTTGGTCTTTCTGGTGACCAGCCCCATCCAGGAGCCCACTAAGAGTCACCTCTTAGAACAAAAGATGCTCCTATCACCCAGGAAATTCCAAGGGATTTTGGAGCTCTGTGACAAGAATGAGGGTCAAAGACCAAATCATAGAACAAAAGATTCTTCTAGTACCCCTATCTACAAGGTATTAGGAATTCTGTCTCAGGAACTGGGGCAGACACCAAATATTGGAACAAAAGAGCCTCCTAGTAACCCTACTGCTCAGAAACTTATGAGGATTTTAGGAACTCTGTTCCTGGAACTGGGGACAGAGATCAATGTGTATATTTCTTGTTATTTCACACTAAGGTACCAGCAGGAAATTGACTGAGAAAGCAGAACCCCTGAGGTTCAGAAATGGAGATGTAGAGGGGGGTCAAGACTAGAGAAAGATCAGGGAGATGACAGGTAATGAGATCTGGCTAAATCATTAAATAAATAAATAAGGGCACACCAGTGGCATGAAGCATAAGGAGAATTTCAGGAAAAAGGAAAAAAATGATGATACCAAGAGGCTGTGCAGAGTGGCAATCTGGTCTTGGCTGGTGAAACTCTCATAGGGCACGGAGGTTTGAAGGAGTGAGCAGTCAGAAATGAAGACACTATGCCAATCCTTAAGAACGTTGGCTGGGTGTGGTAGCTCACACCTATAATCTAGCACTCTGGGAGGTCAATGCGGGTGGCTCACCTTAGGTCAGGAGTTCAAGGCCAGCCTGGCCAACACAGTGAAACTTCTTCTCTACTAAAAATACAAAAAAGTTAGTCGGGCGTGGTGGTGCATGCCCGTAGTCCCTGCTACTAGGGAGGCTGAGGCAGGGGAATTGCTTGAACCCAGGAGGTGGAGGTTGCAGTGGGCCGAGATTGTGCCACTGCACTCCATCCTGGATGACAGAGTGAGACTCCATCTCAAAGGGGGTGGGGGGGGCGGGAAAGTAGCCACCTAGGGTGGGAGAAAAGCTTCAAAAACAGCAGAAGCTAGAAAAGGTCTTTATCTTTTGGCATCATTTTGGTGCTTTTTGTTTCCTTTAAAGAAAAGGTACCAACATGATTTTGGGGTGTGAGAAGAAAAATAAGCAGATAAAAAAAATTGTTTTTTCATTTTTAAAAGATGGGGACTGGGCTGGGCATGGTGGCTTATGCCTGTAATCCCAGCACTTTGGGAGACCGATGAGGGCAGATCACTTGACCTCAGGAGTTCGAGACCAGCCTGGGCAACACAGTAAAACCCCGTCTCTACTAAAAATACAAAAACTAGCTGAGCATGATGGCATGTGCCTATAGTCCTAGCTACTCGGGAGGCTGAGGCAGGAGAATCCCGTGAGCCTGGGAGGCAGAGGTTGCAGTGAGCCAATATTGCACACCACTGCACTCCAGCCTGGGGGACAGAGCAGGATTCCATCTCAAAAAAAATTAAAAAAAAACAAAAACAGAGAGATGGGGTCTCACTATGCTGGCCACGTTAGGTCTTAAACTCCTGGCCTCAAGCAATCCCCCACCTCAGCCTCCCGAAGTGCTAGGATTAGAGGTGTGAACCACCATGGCTTGCCCAAGAAAATTAATTAGAGTAAGAGAAAGATAAAGATATTATGGAAACTTAAAAATACAGTTCATAAAAATATGGGAAGGCAGGCCAGGCGCAGTGGCTCACGCCTGTAATCCCAGCACTTTGGGAGGCCGAGGCGGGCAGATCACAAGGTCAGGAGATTGAGACCATCCTGGCTAACACGGTGAAACCCCGTCTCTACTAAAAATACAAAAAAATTAGCCGGGCGTGGTGGCAGGCGCCTGTAGTCCCAGCTACTCAGAAGGCTGAGGCAGGAGAATGGTGTGAACCCAAGAGATGGAGCTTGCAGTGAGCCGAGATCGTGCCACTGAACTCCAGCCTGGGAGACAGGCTCCATCTCAAAAAAAAAAAAGAAAAAAAATATATATATATGGGAAGGCAAACCTTAACCCTAAACCTCCTACTCCTATTTAAGGGAAACATGAAAAAATAAAGGCTAAGAGAAGTAGCTCAAAGAAATACTGATGTGTGTGTGTGTGTGTGTCTGTGTGTGTGTGTATATTATAGACATTATAAGTAATATGAACTATATAATATGAATTAGATATATAATATGAACCTCTTGGAATTTAAAAAAGAAATTTCTGTTATCATATATTGAGTCTCCATAGTATCTTTTCTGACCCTTTCCTGAATGTATGAGCCCTAAACCTGAAATCTACACTGAAGATGTCAGGCTCTGTGTGAGTACTTTTCTTCGTACTGAAAACATTAGTACTTACTCCATCTTCCTTCTTTGATATATTATATATTATAAATATATATATATTTTCTGGAGACAGGTGTCTCATTCTGTCACTCAGGCTGGAGTGCAGTGGTGCAATCATGGCTCACTGAAGCCTCAACATCCTGGGCTCAAGTAATCCTTCCACCTCAGCCTCCCAAACAGCTAGGACCACAGGTGTGTGCCCAGGCTGTTCTCATCTGGGCTCAGGCAATCCTCCTGCCTTGGCCTCCCAAAGTACTGGGATTATAGGCATGAGCCACCATGCCCAGCCCTAATATTTTTAAAAAACAAAAATAAAATAAGTGAAAGGAAGATAGATATTCAGTCAAATGCCCTTCAGATATTTTGAGTTTTTTTATCATAAGCAGGTATTGCTTATTCCAAGAAGTATGTACACTTTTGATTTTTAAAAGATCTGATTTTAAAGCACTTCAAACTTCAAAGTTCCACAGGAATAGAGACTTCAGCTGGCAGCAGAAAGACACAGCAAAGAACATGTTAGATGATAAGGGGCTATAGCGCTTAAATAGTAGCCTCCCCCGACAAATGACAAAAAGATAGAGCCATATCCTAATCCCCAGAATCTGTAAAGGTGGTCTTATTTGAAAAAGGTATCTTTGCAGATATAATTAAGAATCTTGTGGATTACCTGGGTGGTCCTTAAATCCAATGACAAGTGTTCTTATAAGACAGAGAAGGAGAAGACCCAGATACCCAGAGAAGGTCATGTGCAGATGGAGGCAGATATGGGAGGGAGGTAGCCATAAGCCAGGGGAATACCTGGAGCCACCAGGAGCTGGAAGAGGTTAGGAAAGGAACAGAATGTCCCCTGGAAGCACAGCCCCGCTGCCACCTTGACTGCAGAGTTATGGCTTCCAGAACTTCACAGAATAAATTTATGTTAGCCAAGCATGGTGGCTCACGCCTATAAGCCCAGCTACCCGCAAGGCTAAGGTGGGAGGATCGTCTGAGGCCAGGAGTTCAAGACCAGCCTGAGCAACATATCCAGACATTCATCTCTAAATAAATACATAAATTTCTGTTGTTTTAAGCCACGCTATTTGTGATCATTTGTTACAACAGCCCTAGGAAACCAATAAAAGGTAAGCTATAAAAATTATAACACCAGGCCCAGCATGTTGGCTCAGGCTTATAATCCCAGCACATTGGGAGGCTGAGGCAGAAGGATTGCTTGAGGCCAAGAGTTTGAGACCAGCCTGGCCAACATAGCAAGATCCTGTTTCTCCAAAAGATAAAATTATAATACCAGATTAAATGAAGATCATAATAAGAATTTCATATAGATAATGCAATGGCCATCTGTGCAAAAGTAAGCAAAGCCGAAGTTTCTATTTAGATAAATAAAGCATAAAGGTAGGCAAGGTCACTGTGTAACAGTAAAATATACCATAAACAATTACAATCAACGATAGAAAAATCAAAAAGATATACAATAATTGCAAGTGTAGATTAATTAATCAGAATATTAATAAAAATATGACAAACTTAAGAAATCCTATAAGGAAATGAAAACACAGTAGCAGCATCTGTATTATAAATATTCCAACGATGCAAAAAAGATTACAGAATAACAAACATCCATTGGCCTAATACCTAGTCTTAATAAATCTTGACATTAGGCAAAATTTACTTCAGATCTTTTTTTTAAGGAATAACGTATTTGGTCGGGTGCGGTGGCTCACGCCTGTTATCCCAGCACTTTAGGAAGCCGAGGCAGGCAGATCATGAGGTCAGGAGATTGAGATCATCCTGGCTAACACGGTGAAAATCCATCTCTACTAAAAATACAAAAAATTAGCTGGGCGTGGTGGTGGGTGCCTGTAGTCCCAGCTATTCAGGAGGCTAAGGCAGGAGAATGGCGTGAACCTGGGAGGCAGAGTTTGCAGTGAGCCGAGATCGCGCCACTGTACTCCAGCCTGGGTGACAGAGCGAGACACTGTCGCAAAAAAAAAAAAAAAAAAAAAAGGAATACAGTGTTTGAGATATAGCTGAAGTGCCTGTCTATCTCCTACCTCATCCCTGTCTCCTCCTTCCCACCTCAGAGGCAACCACTGTTCTAAAGCTGAGTGTATCACTCCCACGTGCATATTTGTACACAAATAATATACAGTAGGATTTGATGTATTTAACCTTTACATACATAGTAATTAGCTGTACATTGATTCTAGTATTTTTTTTACTCAATCTACTTTTTGAGACTTATGTTGACAGATGCAATTTTAGTTCATTCCTTTTAACAGATAAAACTGTATTATTAATCTCCCATTAATGGACAGTTAGGCTATTCTCTAACTTTTGCTCTAACAAACAATGCTACAATGAATTTTTCTTTTCTTTTCTTTTCTTTTCTTTTTTTTTTTTTTTTGAGACAGGGTCTCATTCTGTTGCCCAGGCTGGAGTGCAGTGGTGCAACCACAGCTCGCTGTAGCCCCAAACTCCCAGGCTCAAGTGATCCTCCTACCTCAGCGTCCTGAAAGCTGGAACCACAGGCATGTGCCATACCACGCTCGGCTAATTTTTTATTTTTTTGTAGAGACGGGGTCTCCCTATGTTGCCCAGGCTGGTCTCTCACTCCTGGGCTCAAGTGATCCTCTCACTTCAGCCTCCCAAAGTGCTGGGATTTCAGGCACAAGCCATGGTGCCCAGGCATGAACTCTTCTAAGTATCTCTTCATGCATATTTTAGAGTTTCCCTAGGGTATAGCCCTAGAAAAGGAATTACTGGAGCCCTTTCTTTTTCAACCCTGTTTTCCTTTTAAAAACCTGTTTTTTGTTTGTTTGTTTGTTTGAGATGGAGTCTCGTTTCGTCACCAGGCTGGAGTGCAGTGGCACAATTTCAGCTCACTGCAACCTCCGCCTCCCAGGTTCAAGCAATTCTCCTGCCTCAGTCTCCCAAGTAGCTGGGACTACAGGCACGTGCCACCATGCCCAGCTAATTTTTTGTGTTTTTAGTAGAGATGGGGTTTCACCGTGTTAGCCAGGATAGTCTCGATCTCCTGACCTCATGATCCGCCCACCTCGGCCTCCCAAAGTGCTGGGATTACAGGAGTGAGCCACCGCACCTGGCCTAAAACCTGTTTTAATAATCGTATTACAACATAGGAATATTCCTATAGTTAATAAAAGGCTCTAGTTGGAGACAACCTTAAGATACTCTCTGTGGAAAAAGATTAGATTTTGTTTTAAATTCTGTTTTACTTTCAAGCCACCACAGAGTACCTAATTAGTAAAGACATTTGGAGTAAAAAGCACCACTGTACACTTCATTCATGAAAAATTACCTGTGCAATATTTTTAGAAGACATAATTGCCTGATTATAGAACAAACGGCCAAAGTGGTCTCGATCTGCAAACACATCAGCTTGTCGAGGTAAGTATGCTCCTCCCGAATCAGCTGAAGACAAGGAAAATGAGAAAAATAAGTATCTCTATGAACAAAATGTGCTACATAGAGGGAAACTTGTATCACTGACAGCATTGGTTCTTAGTCACATTCACAAAAAACTTGCCCTGTTTTTCTAAACTATTACAGAGCCTCGTTCTCCAAACCCCCAATACAGCCAAAAGGATTCATTGCCCCAAACCCATTAGGCTTTCCTATCTCTGTGCAAAATTCTCCTTGAAATATTTAGAACATTCTCTCCTTTGAGGACCAGCTAAAGCCCCAGAAACATCATAAATTCTTGAAGAGTTAAGGTGGAAAAGTCTCTTTCCTTCTTCTAAACCAATACAAAAACCATCTACAGAATTCATATAACAATTTATACATACTGCCTTCTGATACTGTTTTTATTGCAGATTGGAGTGGTGGGTACATATGTCAGCTGCGTTCAAAGCAGAGCTCATTACTCCACAGCTGTGTGATTACAGGTGTGTTTCCTAGCCATCCTATGCCTCGGTTTCCTTACCCATGAAATGAAGATAACAAAAGGAGCCATATCATATATTAGGACGACTTGAAAAATGTATAGAAAGCACTTTGTTCATAATCTGCAACCATTAAGTCTTTTGTTGGTTGCACATTATATGCTGTGTCCAATTCATTATGAGCTTGCTGAAGACAGAGACAACAAAATCCTCCTCACTGTATCCCCTATAATGACCGGCACAGCACCTGCAAGCAGCTGGGCCTCATTTGCTATTTTCTCTATGTGCAGAGCAGTTCGTATTGTGGGTTAACCAGGTAAATTCAATTTCACAGGACAAACAAAAACAAAAAATACCTCTACATCAGTACCCGTTCAAATACCTGCATAAATGACCAACATATGTTGGAATTTTACCAGACTAACCCAATATCCAGGAAAGGCCCCTTTTAAACTGCTTTGCTTTCAGGTTCTTTGATTTAAATGTATTCTAATTTCAAATATAAGTTTACTTTCATTGGAAATTAAATTTACTTTAAATTACATCTGCTCAAATTATATAATACTTGAACATCTAACACAGTACCTGGCACTCAAGAGATCTATAAATATTGACTATTTTTTTTCACAGTTTGAATTCATAAGGTTAAAAGAAAAACAGAATCTAGAGAACAAAAATTTTTAAAAAACCACACAACGTGTAGAGAAAAAAACTGGCATGCATCAAAATGTCTATTATGCACTAGCACTATGAGCAGTTCCTGGTTACTTTCCCCCAGAGTTTTCAGCAAAGAACTTGTGTTTCCTTTTAATTATGGGAGAAATCAACACATTTTAAAAATACCCATCCCAAATGTAATACATACAGCCTTCCCAAGTATCTTGCATTTTACCAGCTAATAATAGTGTATTTCACCACTCTTGTGACTTGCCTAAGTAGATGCAGGGGAGCCTGTTTTGCATGGCAATTTCTTGTGCCCGTAATTGTTTTTTCACAGTCACTGGGTAGTAGGTACCTCCTTTGACAGTGGCATCATTGGCAATAATCATGCATTCTACTCTAAAAGGCAGAAATTTCATTGGAGAGAGAATTTAAGAGATTTCTTCAAAACTAATTACATTCATTACAAGACACCCCAATACGACCTTCAACTTCCAGTACACATTACTATTAACATCCATTAGCAGGCAACAGTCTTAGGACATAAATGCAAGCTTTAATCACAGTTCACATATTCATTTATATAATACAAAATGAATACTTTTAACAAGTTTATAAACTCATACTTGGTTTTTGAAGAGTCATCGGTCCTAGATTAGTAATGAAAAACTAACAACCTAAGCCATGTGTCATAAAGGTTCTTTGAATGAAAGGGTCCTAACAAGACGATAACAATGAAAACAAAAAATCCAAGTCTCAAGGGAAAAGAATTTCCTCATAATAAGCCTTCAAAGTCTCCTTTTAGGAGGGTATTTTGCAAAAATGAAAACTGACCTATAGTAGTAAGATTTATTTTTTGTATTTTTGTTCTTCAACATTACAGCCCCATGGTTTTCTATAAAACTAAAAGTAGTCTAAAATATAACGTTTATCTTGCATGAAGTCAGAATGAATGCAAACTTTAAAATAATATACTGAAAACACGTGAAAGGTGTACTGAGTCATCAACAGTGCCCTTTCTCACCATAGCCAGTCTACTGGGTATGAGTCACAAAGAGCAGGGCGGCCAACAACAATGGCTGGTTGGGGAAACTGCACAGCACTGGCAGGAAACCTTAAGGTCAGAGGTACCCTTGAAATCTGAGATGACAACAGTGTGCTCTTTACAAAATTCAATTTTCTTTATGTTTATGATGTTTGTGTTACCTCACTTTATGCTGCCTACAACTCTAAAGAGTGAGTCATTAAATCCCCGCTGAAAATAGAGAACGGCAACTGAACACCCAGCACAGGGTAGTGTTGGGCTTCTCATACTAGGATATGTGGCCAGCAGGGCTCACCACAAGACAAACAGGACTCTTCTTTGAGCGTCAATTTTATTCCCTAGGTCATATAAAACCTTTTTCTGCACTGCAATGAACATTTTATAGAGTAGAATGCAAACTTTTAATGATTTAACATTAAATGAACTAGACCTCAAAGGAAATGCAGGCTTCTCATAGGTTGCTGGGCCATAACCTCACACTCCAGCGTGTGTGCTCACACTTCCTACCACTGGGGGTGCTACGCTAGAAAGTTTAAGAAGCTCTGGTACTGGAAAGAGGCCAGGCTGTGAAGTCAAAGTGAGACTGAAATCCTGGCTCCGCCAACTTGCTAGATATGTGACCATGGACAAGGGACACAGCCATATTTGCTTGTCTATTAAAGGTCACAGACCTATTACAGAATGAGAAATCAAATTGGCCCACAAAAATACTAGATTGCATATCTGTTGGTTTTGCCTACCCAGAATCTATTATTTTGGCAACAAAAGTAAACTTTCTTTCAGAAACTGCCTCTTACCTTTAATCCAGGTGGGTCAAGTAGGTCTGACCCCAGAGCCCACCTTAAAGGGGGGCACAGGGACCAGGTCTTTCTACCCAGAGTTCCCACTGAGGTTCGGCAATGGGACGGGGTCTAAGCCTAAGCGGATCTTGCCTTCCACTGCAGCTGCTAAACTTAGAGAATATAAACCAGGAACTGCCTATGACCATCGCTGCCTCTGGATTTTGGGGGCTGCCTAGCAACAAAGCTGACACACAGCAAGTCAGGGCCAGGAGCAGAAAACAGCCTGGGACCTAATAATACCTAAGACCATTTGAGCTCCCAGATCCAGCCATGCCCAGACTCTACCAGATAAGAGAACCAATATATTCGCTTTTTTGCTTAATTTGAGCAAACCCAGTTCATCTGTCATTTGTAAGAGAAAGAGTAGTGATGATATAAACCATTCAACAACAATTTTTATGTAAAAAAGGTCAATTTGAACTATAATGAAGGCCAGGGCAGTGGCTCATGCTTATAATCCCAGCACTTTGGGAGGCCGAGGCAGGAAGATCACTTGATGCCAAGAGTTTGAGGCTACAGTAAGCTATGATCATGCCACTGCATTCCAGCCTGGGCAACAGAGTAAGACCCCAACTCAAAAAAAAAAAAAATTATAATGATGTGCTAGCCTATATTCAACATCGTTTGAGCCCAGAAGTTCAAGATTAGCCTAGGCAACAGAGCAAGACACTGTTTCTAAAAAAAACAAAAAAGGAAAAGAAAGAATCTATAATTAAGTGCTACTTTATACCTATTAAATGACTGAATTTTTTTCAGCCATAATATCTAATACTAGAGCATCTCTAGTGAAAAGATAAAGACTGGTCTCCTTCCATGACCTTGTCTCCATGGAAAGAAATCTTTTTTATTTTTTTTTGAGACAGAGTCTTGCTCTGTCACCAGGCTGGAGTGCAGTGGCTTGATCTCAGCTCACTACAACCTCCACCTCCCAGGTTCAAGCGATTCTCCTGCCTCAGCCTCCCGAGTAGCTGGGACTACAGGTGTGTGCCACTATGCTGGCTTATTTTTTTATTTTTAGTACAGACAGGGTTTCACCATGTTGGCTAGCCTGATCTCAAACTCCTGACCTCAGGTAATCCACCCACCTCGGCCTCCCAAACTGCTGGGATTACAGGCATAAGCCACCATGCCCAGCCAGTCCTACATAATATAAATAGCATATAAATCGCATGCTAATATGCAAAGTGAGTGCTGGATGCCTGTGCCTCATCAAAGTCTTCTTCTTAACCTACATTATGAAGCACAGGTAGAATACTCACCCTGATACTCTTCCAATGCCTGTAATAATGCCACCTCCAGGCACCTCCTCATTGTCATATAACTGGTAACCTGCAAACTGGGATAATTCCAGAAATGGAGACCTAAAGGGAAGAAAGGATGCTGTTTGAATTAATGTCATTAAAAACTACACATTTAAACAGTTACACACGGAAAAGGAAAAGATTTTTCCTCAATGGGACAATGTGTCAAATACACATGTTATACATAAAATCTATTTTTAAAAATCTAAAATGGTTGTGGTGGCTCAGGTCTGTAATCCCAGTTACTCAGGAGGCTGACAGAAGAGGATTGTTTGAGGCCAGGAGTTGGAGGCCAGCCAGGACAACATAGTGAGACCCCGTCTCTTTTTTTTTTGAGATGGAGTCTCACCCTGTCACCCAGGCTGGAGTGCAGTGGCGCGATCTCAGCTCACTGCAACCTTCACCTCCTGGGTTCAAGCGATTCTCCGGCCTCAGCCTCCCGAGTAGCTGGGATTACAGGCATGCGCCACCACGACCAGCTAATTTTTTGTATTTTTAGTAGAGACAAGGTTTCACCATGTTGGCCAGCCTGGTCTCAAACTCCTTACCTGAAAGTGATCTGCCCACCTCAGCCTCACAAAGTGCTGGGATTACAGGCGTGACCCACCGTGCCCAGCTGAGACCCCATCTCTTAAAAACTTTTGGAGGTAGGTGGGGTGGGTCACGCCTGTAATCCCAACACTTTATGGGGCTCATGTGGGTGCACTGCTTGAGCCCAGGAGTTCGAGACCAGCCTGAGCAACATGGGGAAATCCCATCTTTAAAAAAAAATTTTTTTAACATAGCTGGGCAGGATGGCACACGCCTGTGGTCCCAACTACTTGGAAGGCTGAGGTGGAAGAATCACTTGAGCCCAGGAGGTCAAGGCTGCAGTGAGCTGTGACTGTGCTACTGCACTCCAGCCTGGGCAACGGAAAAAACAAATAAACGGCCAGGCACGGTGGCTCATGCCTATAATCTCAGCACTTTGGGAGGCCGAGACAGGTGGATCACCTGAGGTCAGGAGTTTGAGACCAGCCTGGATAACATGGTGAAACCCCGTCTCTACTAAAAATAAAAATAAAATAAAAATAAAATAAAATAAATTAGCCAGGCATGTTGGCACCTGCCTATAATCCCAGCTACTCAGGAGGCTGAGGCAGGAGAATCACCAGAATCCAGAAGGCAGAGGTTTCAGTGAGCCAAGATGGCGCCACTGCACTCCAGCCTGGGCAACAGAGCAAGGCTCCATCTCAAAAAATTAATTAATTAATTAATTAATTAATAAAAATAAAAATCCTTTCTAAGTGCCAGGCTCTCTTCTAAGAGCTTTAGAAACACTCACTTACAGCATGGCGTGGTGGCTCATGCCTGTAATCCCGGCACTTTGGGAGGCCGAGGTGGGCAGATCACGAGGTCAAGAGATTGAGACCATCCTGGTCAACGTGGTGAAACCCCGTCTCTACTAAAAATACAAAAATTAGCTGGGCATGGTGGTGCACACCTGTAATCCAGCTACTTGGGAGGCTGAGGCAGAAGAATTTCTTGAACCCAGGAGGTGGAGGTTGCAGTGAACCAAGATCGCGACAGTGCACTCCAGCCTGGCGACAGAGTGAGACTCCGTCTCAAAAAAAAAAACAAAAAAACAAAAAAAAACCACTCACTCATGTCCTCCTTAGAACCACCTTCTGAGATGGATCCTATTGTGACCCTGGTTTACTGATGAGGAAACTGAAACACACAGAGATCAAGCCACTTGTCTAAGGTTACACAGTAAGTAAGTAGCAGAGCCGGGAGCTTCATAAGCAATCTTGCTCCAGGGGCCAGGCTCTTAACCACCAGTCTGCCTCTCACTTACTTACATGGTCAAGATACATTAGGAGGGAAAAAAGAGAGTTGGTTACAAAACAGCAAATTTAGCATGATTTCATTTTTGTTTTTTAAAAATGTAGGTGTCTGGTATATATATGCATACAAATGGCCTGGAAGGATAATAGACTAGGTGTTAACAGTGCTGTCTCCAGGTTGGATGTGTGTGCACATGTCAGGAGAAAAAACACTTTGAGAGTTTTCACTTACCCCTCTCTCCCCCTTGGACCCCATATCCAATCCTTCAGGAAATCCTGTTGGGTTGGCTCTGTCTTCACAATACAACCAGAACCCTGCACTCCTACCACCACCACTACCACCACCCTAGGCCAAGTCCCTATCACGTCTCCCTCAAATCCCTGCAATCGCCCTCTAACTGGTCACAGGGCTTCCACCCTTGCTGCTGCGTCTACTCACAACACAGCAGCCAGAATCACTCTTTTAAGCTATGTCAGATCATAATCATCTCCTGTTCAAAACCCTACAATAGCTCCCCATTTCTCCCATGGTGAAAACCAAAACCTTTACGATAACCCACAAGGCCATACAAGATCTGACCCATCTCCTACTCCTCTCCCCTCCCTCCCTCCACCACAACCACCCCAGCCTTCTGGCTACCCCTTGAGCATACCAGCATTATCTGGCACACTCCCACCTCGGGGCCTTTGCACTGGCCGTTCCCTCTGCCTGAAACACTCTTTCCCCAGAGAGTTACAAGGCTCTCTCTCTCTCTCTCTCTCTCCTCCTTCAAATCTTCGCTCAGACATCACCTTCTCAATGAGGCCTACCTTGGTACCACCCCTTAAAACTGCAACTTGCCCCATATCTTCCTCTCCTTTACTCTGGGCTACCTTTTCTTTTTCTCATGATATTTATCACTTACTAACACACTACAGAAGTTACAATCTTTACTGTTGTTTTCTGTCTCCCTTTGCTATGATGTAAACTCCAGTAGGGCAAAGATGTGCATCTGTTTTGGTCACTGATATATCACTAGTACCTGACACATAATAGGCTCTCAATAAATACATCAACACGTAGTGCTTGACACATAGTAGGCTCTCAATAAACACGTGTTCCTGAATCTTACGATAAGAACTAGAATTCAAAATAACTGATTTACAAGACTGTCTAATAAAGTACCATGGAACAGAGAACACTCTGAGTCAGTACTTGGCTGTGTACACACCCTGGGTCTATGAGATTGTCAATTCTTTCTCTGGGCAATAGTTTTCCTCTTGATATGTGAAGTGCTCGGGCTTTCTCACCACCACCTATGATAAAAACATGATTAGATTAGATTAGATTGACACGATAAAAAGGTCTCAATGCCAGAGAAATGTAATACTTAATCCAAAATATAGCACTTTTTAAAAGTTCAACATATCCTCTGAGAAAAGGCTAATCACTCACTCAACTCACAAGTTGCCAGTTTTCTGAAGTAATTATAAAAACTGGTATTAAAAAAAAATCAATCTATCCCTGATTGTAGAGTATATACTAGAGTCTATGTTCTGCATTCACTAGTAGTTATTCAAATTACAGAGTATTTTCTCCGCAGCTCACATATTGCAAATATTGCCTCATCTCCGCCACATTTATTACATACATGCTATGATAGATCTGGAAAATTCCTATCTTCATTTGTACCAGGTAAAAATATAATTTTAGAGATTACTTCCATGATAAGTGCAGTAAATTTACCTAAAGAAGACATTAGTGATCTGTAACTTTGTAGGCTTGCAACTGGGCGAATTGAACACTTTAGCAATTTAAAAGTCCCTTACTTGACTCAGAGATTGTCTTCAGTGCTTCTCAACATTGCCCACATCATGACAGACAAAAAAAATTATAACTGAAGAGCCCACAGGGGTATTCTTGGGAATATCTATAACCCACTCTCGGCAAACCAAGGTAATGGAGCAAGAACAAAAGTATCAAATTGTACCTTTAATAATGAAAAATTAGTTTATTTTTATTGGTGCCCAAGAATTTCATCTTAATATAGTCTTTGTCTAATGAAATGTTCAGCTATTTCAGAAAGTTATTTCTTTGTTTATTTAGGCAAGAAAATAATTTCAAACAATCTTCCATGTAGGATTTTTTTTTTTTTTTGGAGACAAAATTTACTCTGTCATCCAGGCTGGAGTGCTGTGGTGCCATCATGGCTCACCACAGCTTTGAACTCCTAAATTCAAGTGATCCTCTCACCTCAGGCTTCCCAGCAGCTAGGACTACAGGCACGTAGTCCCAGCTAAATTTTTGTGATGAGGTCTCACTATGTTGCCCAGGCTGGTTTCAAACACCTGGCTTCATGCAATTCTCCTGCCTTGACCTCCCAAAGTGCTGGGATTACAGGCCTGAGCCACTGCACACAGCCTTTCTTTGTTTTGACACAGGGTCTTGCTTGGTCATCGAGGCTGGAGTGCAGTGGCGTGGTCATAGCTCACTGTAACCTCAAGATCAGACTCAAGCAGCCTTTCCGCCTCAGCCTCCCAAAGTGCTGGGATTACAGGTGTGGGCCACCACACCCGGCTATGACCTTATTTTTCAAACCTGGACTCTGCTATACCCGAAAGGAATTTTTTCTTCCCTGAAGAGATACATAGCATATTTTTAAGATTAAATCTGCCTTTAGGTTGCCAAGAAAATTGTATCACATGTCTAATCTTCTTTTAAAATGAAAATACTTCTGGGAGGGAAAGACAGACTTCTGTACAAGATAGTGTGAGTTAAGTCAAATTGCTTTTCTCTTTTCTCCAACTACTGGCTGAGTCCCTGCTTAGGTGTGTTGAGGGGAGGGGGAGGGAGGGACGAAGAGGTTACAAAGGGCCAAAGAAGCTTTAGGGAATTATATGTTCATTATTTTGATTGCCCAGATGGTTTCATGGGTGTATACACATGTCAAAACTCATCAAATTGCACACTTTAAATAACAGTTTACTGTATGTCAATTATATGTCAATAATCCTGTTTAACTGGTAGACAAAATTATTTGTACACAAAACTCCCACAACGTGCAATTTACTCATGTAACAAACCTGCAAATGTATCCCCAAACCTAAAATAAAAGTTGAAAAGAAAAACAAAATACATACTAAAGGAAAAATGACCTAAGGCACTGCAAGGAAATCCAGATCTGGGTGAAGGTCTTTGGAGAATCAGCGAAAGTGCCCACTAAGCTGCGAGACGGAGAAGGGGAGAAGAGGAGGGTAGGGGTGACAGAGAGGTGTGATAAGACACACTGAAAAAAAAAAAAAAGGACTTAACACTGGGCACGGTGGGTCATACGTGTAATCCCAGCACTTTGGGAGGCCGAGGTGGGCAGATCACTTGAGGTCAGGAGTTTGAGACCAGCCTGGACAACATGGTGAAACCCCATCTCTACTAAAACTACGAAAAATTAGCCAGGTTGTGGTGGTGCATGCCTGTAGTCCCAGCTACTTGGGAGGCTGAGGCAAGAGAATCAGTTGAACCCGGGAGGCCAAGGTTGTAGAGAGCCGAGATCGCGCCACTACACTCCAGCCTGAACGACAGAGCAAGACTCCATCTCAGTAAAGAAAAAAAAAAAAAGACTTAAGACAACATCATTCTTTAGCAATTCTGCCTAGAGTGGGGCCTTACAATTTGGAGCAGCTGGTGAATTCTGGTTTTATTAGGAAGAACCAGAAAGAGGGTTATTCTTGATGCAGGCTCACAGAGCACATAATTAAGCTACCTGACATTTAATTCTTGGCAAAACTGTGAAGGCCAAGTTTGTCCTTTCCCCCTTCTCCCTACCTCCTTCCCCAGGGAGTCCGGCTCAGTCCTCTACCCTCCTGTGGCCACCAGACTTCACCAAGGTTCCTCAGCACTCACTATCCCCAGCAGGCACCCAATGCCACAGGACTCCTCACCCTTCCATTGAGTCAAACCCACCATCTTTTTTTTTTTTTTTTTTTTTTTTTGAGACGGAGTTTTGCTCCGTCACCCAGGCTGGAGTGCAATGGCACCATCTTGGCTCACTGCAACCTCCGCCTCCCAGGTTCAAACAATTCTCCTGCCTCAGCCTCCTGAGTAGCTGGGATTACAAGCATGTGCCACCACACCGGCTAATTTTGTATTTTTAGTAGAGACAGGGTTTCACCATGTTGGTCAGGCTGGTCTCGAACTCCTGACCTCATGTGATCCGCCTGCCTCGGCCTCCCAAAGTGCTGGGATTACAGGCATGAGCCACCATGCCTGGCCCCAAAACCCACCACCTTAATGTCTAAGGGGGATAGTGGGTTCACCAAATCAAACTCTCAAAATGGACATAACGATTGAGTTATCGCCCCTAACAAAACACATTTTCTTTTCAGCAAGAGCTTGGATTCTTTTTCTGGAGACAACACCTTAATCTAAAATGGCTTCAAAAGTATGAATTCCGTAGCTGGGTACCGGGCACATGTATAGTCTCAGCTACTCGGGAGGCTGAGGCAAGAAGATCACTTGTGCTCCCGACTTCAAGTCCAGCCGGAGCAACAGACTGAGGAGACCCTGTCTCTAAATAAACAAGTAAATAAGCAATTCTAGACCATACTTTCCAAATCCAGTCTTTTTCACTATTTTCATACTCCTGAGATCTAGTATTTAAACTACTCCACTCTAAATGTACAATTTTACATTAAAAGTATTATATATTATTTTAAGTATTATATACCTGTTGATAAAAGTTATCTGAAACAGTCAATCAAATATGAAGAATTCTTTCCATCTGAGATTCAGCACTTAGGGAAGAAATATTAAACACCTACTAAGAAATCACTGGCCAGAAATCACTGGCCAGGTATGGTGGCTCACACCTGTAATCCCAGCACTTTGGGAGGCCAAGACGGGAGGATCGCTTGAGCCAGGGGTTTGAGGCCAGCCTGGCAATAGAGCAAGAACTCATCTCTTAAAAAAAATAATAATAATAAAAATTAAAAATAAATTATTTATTCATAAAATTTATGAATTTAAATCTTTAATTCCCCCCCCCCAAAAGTGGTAGTATTCTATGAAGAGAAACTGGCCAAGTAATACAAAAAATAAAATTAAATGCCTGCATACCAACAAATGCATAGTCTTTTTTTTTTTTTCATTTTATTTTATTTTATTTTTTTTAATTTATTTATTATTATTATACTTTAAGTTGTAGGGTACATGTGCATAACGTGCAGGTTTGTTACATATGTATACTTGTGCCATGTTGGTCTGCTGCACCCATCAACTCGTCATTTACATCAGGTATAACTCCCAATGCATAGTCTTAAGAGTCAAAAGCTCAGTCAGGAGTAGTGGCTCACGTCTAATTGCAGCACTTTGGGAGGCCAAGGCAGATGGATTACTTGACATCAGGAGTTCCAAATCAGCCTGGCCAACGTGGTGAAACCTTGTCTCTATTTTAAAAACACAAAAATTAGACGGGCATGGTGGCAGGCACCTGTAATCCCAACTACTTGGGAGGCCGAGGCAGAAGAATTGCTTGAATCCAGGATGCGGAGGTTGCAGTAAGCTAAGATGGCACCACTGCACTCCAGCCTGGGCAACGGAGCAAGACTCCATCTCAAAAAAAAAAAAGTCAAAAGTTTAATTCCAGTAGTTTTTCCCAAAACCAATAACTATTTTAGGATATCTTAAGTAAAGGCATAAACTGAGGAATAAATGCTGTGTTTACCTAGTTTTATATGCCCCACTCGTTCATGGAGCTGATTTACTAGTGCTTTCATCTGCTCGTAGTTCTCCTAAAACAGAAATAGAGGAGATGGGGGAGAGAAATATTAGAAAGCAATTCCTTTTTACCAAAATAAAGGTTAAAAAAAAAAAACAAAACACAGTGGTCTGTGCCAACTCTGTGTGGCCGCCACACTGGGCCACCCCTATCCATGGCAGCCACACTGGACCACTGGATCCTATGGAAAAGATTCACCCCTGCCTGTCTTGTTCAAGGTCTTCTTCACCACCCCACTTGTCCATCTCTCCAAATCTTACCCCTCTGTAAGCCTAATTCATGTTTTATCTCATTTTCAACTCTACTTCTGGCCACTCCTACTCCGTTTAACATCTTTCTTCCTTAAACATCTTCTGAACTTAAATTGATCTCTATTTGTTTTCCTATTTTAAGGAATATAAGCTTTTTGAAGTTTAGAATACCATCTTATTTTTCCTGTCCCATCAGTCACTATCTGAGATTCCAACCAATGCTTGCTTACTGACAAAGTACAGTTGTAAAAACAAATTCCAGAGGGAAACAAAGGATCCTATTTTTATTTTTAATTTTGTATTTTTATTTTTTGGGTCAGAATCTCACTCTGTTGCCCAGGCTGGAGTGCAATGGTGCGATCTTGGCTCACTGCAACCTCCACCTCCTGAGATCAAGCAATTCTCCTGCCTGAGCCTCCCAAGTAGCTGGGACTACAGGTGTGTGCCACCACGCCCAGCTAATTATTATATTTTTAATAGAGACCGGGTTTCACTATGTTGGCCAGGCTGATCTCGAACTCCTGACCTCAAGTGATTCGCCCACCTCGGCCTCCCAAAGTGCTAGGATTACAGGTGTGAGCCACCGCACCTGGCCAGGGATCCTATTTTGTGTTTTAAAAAGAATAGGCTGGGTGTGGTGGCTCACACCTATAATCCCAGAGCTTTGGGAGGCAGAGGCAGGAGCATCACTTAAGCCCAGGAGTTCGAGACCAGCCTGAGTAACACAGGGAGACTTCCATCTCTACAAAAAGAATAAAAATAAAAATAATAAAAATTTAAAAATTATCTAGGCATGGTGGTGTGTCCCAGCGACTTGGCCAACTGAGGTGGAAGAATCTCTTGAGCCCAGGGGTTTGAAACTACAGTGAACTAGGATCGTGCCATTGTACTCCAGCCTGGGTGACAGAGTAAGACTCTTTCAAATAAATAAATTATTAAAAAAGAACAAACTCGGCCAGCCGTGGTGGCTCACACCTGTAATCTCAACACTTTAGAAGGCTGAGGCAGGCAGATCACCTAAGGTCAGGAGTTCGAGACCAGCCTGACCAACATGGAGAAAACCCATCTCTACTAAAAATACAAAATTAGCTGGGCGTGGTGGCGCATGCCTGTAATCCCAGCTACTCGGGAGGCTGAGGCAAGAGAATCACTTGAACCCAGGAGGCAGAGGTTGCGGTGAGCCAAGATCATGCCATCGCACTCCAGCCTGGGCAACAAGAGCAAAACTCCATCTCAAAAAAAAAAAAAAAAAAAAAAAAAAAGAACAAAACTCTATGCTGGTATGTATTCAGAAATTTTCTAGGTACTACATAAGGAAATATTGACAGTGAGAAGTAGAAAAGAGGTAGAGGGACTAACTTTTAACCTTTCTGTATTTTTAAATTTTCTTTGGTCAGCATATTACTTTCGACCAATACTTAACTAATTATCTTTGAAATTCAGACTTTGGCCCACTAATACATTTTGCCCCCCATGTATTAGCATCTCTTGTTATTTAGTTCCTTCTATTTGACAGAACACTAAGCAACTTCCTAACTGTTCAAACTTAGATGAATATTCAGTCTACAGTATATCTCCATTATTTCCTATTTTCTACAGCTCCAAGAGCTCTGGGGGTCATGATTTCTGCTACATTCTCTTGCTCTGCAAAATCCAGAAAATAAAAAACAAAGAAGTAGCACGGTATTAGGGAAAGAATCAGTTGGAGCTAACACATATATACAGAAATTGTCACCCTACAACAGCAGAAAAAAGTAACTTTGCTCAAGTGCACACGGAACATTCTCCAAGATAAACTACATGTCAGGCCACAAAATAAATTTTAATAAATTTTAAAAGATTGAAATCACACAAAGTATCCTTTTTTTTTGTTGGTTTTTTGTTTGTTTGTTGTTTTGTTTTGTTTTGAGACGGAGTCTGGCTCTGTCACCCAGGCTGGAGTACACTAGCACAGTCTTGGCTCACTACAACCTCCGCCTCCCGGGTTCAAGTGACTCTCCTGACTCACCCTCCCAAGTAGCTGGGATTACAGGCGTGCGCCACCACACCCAGCTAATTTTTTTTATTTTTTGGTGGAGACAGGGTTTCACCATGTTGGCCAGGCTGGTCTAGAACTCCTGACCTCAAGCGATCCACCAGCCTCGGCCTTCCAAAGCGTTAGGATTACAGGGATGAGCCACCGCACCTGGCCCAAAGTATCCTTTCAATTGCAATGGAATTAAACTAGGAATCAATGGCAGAAGGATGACTGGAAAATTCACAAATATATGGAAATTAAACAACGTACTCTTACACAACCAGTGGGTCAAAGAAGAAAAGCAGTCACCCACTGAAGCTGACATTTGCCTGTACAGACTGGGCAACATCTGTGCCAGGCTCAGCCCATCAGACTTAAATCACAGAAGAGCCAGTACTGGCTACAGTTCACCTCCCAGGCAATCCTTTGTCAACCAACCTAGCCTCATTAGCATGAGGCTCACTAACCAAGAGGCAGTGTAGTTTAGTGGCAAAACTAAGTTCAACTTTTAGTTTCCCTACTTACTGATACTGACATTTGGCAAATCTTGTGATCTCTCAGGGCCCCAGGTTGGTGTGTGTGTGTGTGTGTGTGTGTGTGTGTGTGTGTGTGTGTGTGTGTGTGTGTGTGTGTGTGTTTAATCACCTACAAAACAACAGTTTCTACAACCTAGTAATTTTCTTGTGAAGCTGAGCAACCACAGCGGTTAGTGCCTGACAGTCATAATGAATTGGAGCCGAGCCACTGACAAGTCCCCACCCCGTCTTTTCAACCATAGAACCCACTTAGGTAGAGCTGGGTGAGTAAGAAGCATTATAGAGCAACAGTTAAGACCCTGGACTCAAGAGTTATGAGCCAGACCACCTGGCTTCAAATTCAGGCTCTGTGTTATCTCAGACAAATTACTTGGACGCTAAATACCACAGTTTTCCCATCTATAAAACAGAAATAACAACTGTACCTACTACACAGGATCATTATGATAAATACATGAGTAAAACCATATAAAGCCTTTAGAAAAATGATGGGAACACTATAACATTTCTGCCATTATTATTACTTATTATAGTTGCAGTTATTTGTAATCAGGAAACACAGCTAAACTGGATCATTCATCCCATTCTCCCCCACCCTCATGGACTTGCTTTGTCTAATATGAGCACACATGAATTTCATCACATGCCAGCAAGAACTTTAAATCCAATTTGTGTTCAGCCTCTTGCTCTTGTGCCTTCGGCCATGAGAAGGGCATGTTTAATTCAGGGCTGCTCTTCAGCCTCAGTCCAGGAATGGGAAGACACGTGGAGCAGACCTGAACCTACCCTGCAGTGGAACAGTCACAGCAGCAACTAACTAACCAAAGGCCACCAACACCAGTGAGAGATTAAGAAACAAAACAAAAACAAGTGAGAGACTAATATTTGCTGTTGTGAGCTACTGAGATTTTTTGATTGTTTGTTACAAAGCGCAACCTAGCAAAACGTGAGTTATACAAAACCCATCACCAAAGCCTTCTTTTTATTAATGGCAGTTCCACCTACCTAAATATTCCGCTCAGTTGGAAAACTCCAAAGTCATCCATTTTCCCCTTCCACTCAGTTATTAACTCTACAGTCTTTGCTCCTCGGGTATCTATGCCCCCCTCCTACATACAATTCTAACTTTGACTCCTTCATCTCAAGACTCAACTCTCCACTGTCACCTAGGTCTAGTTTTTTCCCTACATCAATCCATCCTCCACATTGCCACCACACTGATGATTCTACCATATCCATAGGATCATGCCACTTATCTACTTAAATATTTTAATGGACAACCTGCAAAATGGAATCTAAATGTGGCTTTTGCATGCAAGATCCTCCTCTATCTGGCCCCATAATCAATCAATCCCATCACCAGACACTGTTCAATGAATTCCATGCCCTAGATATGGAATTCAAGTCCTCACACCAGATATACACTTTCATAACTCAGTATCTATGTTCTCGTAACTCTCTTGGTTTGTACAGTCTTGCCTTCCATCCTGCGCCCTGAACTTGGCCAGCTCTTATCCAAGATTCATCTCACCTTTTACTTACTATCTGTAGCTTTCTGTAACCACCTTCTCAAGCTTTAGACAACCCTTCTCACACTGTACCACAGTTACCTGCTTTCTTGTCCATATTCCCTACAAAATTATTAGTTCCATTCCTACACATCTATACCAAATATCTAAAATAGTGCCTGGACCACAATAACCACTTAATAATTCTGAATTAAACATTCTGTCCTGACAAATAATTGTGTGTTGTTTGCACTATTTAGAGGTTATCTGTATAGGCTTAGAAATCGTGGGAACAGAATGAAATTTTCCAGCTCTGATATTTCACAAGTTTTGAGTTTTTTGGCCTTATATTGGATGCCTCCTAATTCCAAGAAAAGTCACTCAAATATACTGTGGGATATTTTCTATTAACATAACCAACTTTTTTTTTTTGAGACAGAGTTTCCCTCCTGTTGCCCAGGCTGGAGTGCAATGGCACAATCTCAGCTCACTGTAACCTCCGCCTCCCGAGTTCAGGCAATTCTCCTGCCTCAGCCTGCCTCAGTAATCCCAAGTAGCTGGGATTACAGGCACGCACCACCACGCCCAGCTAGTTTTTGTATTTTTAGTAAAGACTGGGTTTCACCACATTGGCCAGGCTGGTCTCGAACTCCTGATCTCAGGTAATCCACCCGCCAGGGCCTCCCAAAGTGCTGGGATTACAGGCGTGAACCACCGGGCCCGTCCATCATAACCAACTTTTAAACTCAAATTTAAAAGTTGTAATTTTTTAATTCAGGGCTGTGTGTAATTCAGGGATATATGTAAGCACAGTGCCACTCTTGGGCTGCTCTAGGCCAGTGGTTCCCAAAGCTGGCTGCCCAAAGTCCCCTAAGGACTTCACTAACAACGTAAACACCGCGACTCCACCTGAGACCCACAAGGTCCAGAGTGGGCGTGGGGCTCAGGCAGCTATTCAACGAGCTCCCCAGGTGACAATTCTAAACCAGGCTTTAAGAACCACTGATTTTTTTGGCCAGGCGCAGTGACTCACGCCTGTAATCCCAGCACTTTGGGAGGCCGAGGCGGGCGGATCAGAAGGTCAGGAGATCGAGACCACGGTGAAACCCCGTCTCTACTAAAAATACAAAAAATTAGCCGGGCGCGGTGGCGGGTGCCTGTAGTCCCAGCTACTCGGGAGGCTGAGGCAGGAGAATGGAGTGAACCCGGGAGGCGGAGCTTGCAGTGAGCCGAGATCGCGCCACTGCACTCCAGCCTGGGCGACAGAGCAAGACTCTGTCTCAAAAAAAAAAAAAAAAAAAAGAACCACTGATTTCAAAGACACAAAGTACAGGGCCAGCTCTAAAAGTGAACTAAACTTTCTTGTATCTGTTAGGCTTTTCTTCTTCAAACTTCACGCGCGTCACAGAATCGACCGTGGCTCCGGACAAGAGAGCAGCAGTTGTTGAAACCTGCCCCTCCTCCACTTGCTTCCTAGCCTGGCACCGGCGGCCAGGCCACCGGGGCGCTCAGCCTACCTGGTAGAGGGCAGAGCCCACGTCCGGCTGCGTGCCCAGCGAGGCCACCGAGTCCCCGTGATAGGCGCGCAGCCCGGCGGGAGAAGCGCGGGCACACGGCCGCAGGATTAACCTCAGGGCGGCCCACATGGCGGCGGGCACCGAGAGAGCGAGAAAGCGGCCCTTGCTGGCCGGGAGCCGGCACTTTCCACTGCTGCTTGCCTGGCTGGGACTGCGGCTGGGTTCGCGTACTGGCAGCCCCAGAGAAGGCCTCTGTGATTCTCAGGCCTGCCCCCACACGTGCCTAAGCGCGCCGCCCGCGATTGGTCAGGCCGTGCCACGCCCCCTGACCCAGCCAATAAGGGACAGAGCTTCAGCCCCGCGAGGTCGCGTCTAGTGCCCAGCTCAGGAAAGCGGGTCTCCGGGGCGGAGCGACCCTCATGTGGCCAACGGGGTCCCCCGAAGCGATGCAGGGCTGAAAGAGCTGAGGTTGGGCTTGGATTGGGGTTGTGTTGAAACAGGGATATATAATATCACGATAGTGACTGTACCTGAGGCAGGAGAATAGGGTCCGGAGGCAGGGAACCTAAGGCTGTCTCACGCTGACTTCCTAGAGCTAAACTCAAAGGAAAACCCTAACTTGCCATGCCTAAGTAACAGAAGGACCAAAGGCTACTCCCTTTGCAAACCCCACACCTTTTCCTCAGGGCAGACAGGAAACTGGCTGTCCCAGACAAACCAGACTTACTACTGGTAGAGTCTTCCTTTGCAACTTTGTAACTTAACTCCAGCCTCTGAATGGTTGCTGTCCACAACCAATCAGACTGACTGGGGGTCCAGTCTTCGTTTGCATAGAAGTATAACTTTGTAACTTCACCCTAGCCTCTGATTGCTTGCTTTTTGCAACCAATCAGGTTTGAGGTGAGCATAAAATGGCCAATAGGAAACTTCTAGTAGGTATTTGGACCCAAGAAGATTCTGTATCCGGGCCCTTGAGCTCTGCTGCGTCCTCTCCCACACTGGAGTGTCCTTTCGTTTTCAGTAAATCCCTGCTTTCGTTCTTTCGTTGCCTCGTTCTTTCTTTGCTTTGCTGGGTGTTTTGTCCAATTCTTTGTTCAAAACGCCAAGAACCTGGACAACTTGGCAGTCACAACCCTTTACCAGTGACACACCAACAACATGGGTGAATCGCACCTAACACGTGCTTGTGTACAGCACAACAAGCCTCTTGTCCTTTCGCTGGAGACCTTAAAATTCTTCTGATTATTTTTGCTATGTAGTTATTTTTCTTTACTTTTTACTTTTATTTCATTTTTTTGAGACAGGACCTCACTCTGTCGCCCAGGTTGCCATGCAGTAGCACTATCACAGCTCACTGAATCCTCGACCTCCCACCTCAGCCTCTCGAGTAGCTGGGACTACAAGTTTGTGCCACCAAGCCTGGCTAATTTTTTATTTTTGTAGGGGTTTCACCATGTTGGCCATGCTGGGTCTTGAACTCCTGGACTCAAGTGATCCGCCCACCACAGCCTCCCACTCTGGGCACTATGTAGTGAAGATTGTGGACATCATAAAAATTAAAACACTCTATACAAAATGGCTTGAACTTAAGGTTTTTCGTTCACATATTTATTGAGCACTTACTACTTCTACTCCATCCGTTGCTTAGCGGGACAGAGTAAAGGGGGAGGATGGGGTAGAGAAAGGGTGCGTCTACACCTGGAGGTAAACTTAGTTTCAGAGTTCAAGGTACTTATAAGAAAATAATACAAATGGCCACATGATTTCTTGCTGGACTGTGTAGGACAGACATTAAAGGAACAGAATGCAATTGGGAAAGGGTTGCAGCTGAGCCTTGCAGAAGCATTGAGAGTGGACTGAGCCGTGAACATGGCCAGGCTTTGTGCAAATGGAGGAGAGCATGAGCTAAACTGCAAAGGTATGATTTACACTGTGCTTGCCTCCCATGGTCAACAGAAAAAAAGGCCAGTAAAAACTGACTTTTCATATGTATCAAGGTACCAGAAGAGAGTGTTTGATATTTTAATTGCCTTTATTTTTCTCTAAATAGTTCTTCAATAATGCAAAGTACTTACAATCACCACCTGAAGACAGAAAAGACATAATAGGATATGATTCCTTGCTTTCTTTAAAGGTCATACGTGTTTCGGCTGGGCGCAGTGGCTCACGCCTGTAATCCTAGCATCTTGGGAGGCCGAGGCAGGTAGATCACCTGAGGCCAGGAGTTCGAGACCAGCTTGGCCAACATGGTGGAACCCCGTCTCTACTAAGAATACAAACATTAGCCGGGCATAGTGGCACGTGCCTGTAATCCCAGCTACCTGGGAGGCTGAGGCAGGAGAATCGCTGGAACCTGAGAGGCAGAGGCTGCAGTGAGACGACATGGCACGACTGTACTTTAGCCTGGGTGACAGAGCAAGACCCTGTCAGAAAAAAAAAAAAAAAAAAGTCATACATGTTTCTTATTTCTTGTAACTTTTGTCACAAGAAGCTCTTTGGAAATGTATAATGTTCCCAGAACAGCTAAGTAGAAAAATGCAAAAGATGAAGTGCAAGTGCACAGAAGGCCACAAGCAAAGTCACCTAGCATCTGTTAGTGTCCAGTGTCTCTCTACCCCACTATTGAGATTACAGGGAACATAATCTTTGCCATCTCTGATTTTTTAAAAGAATGTTTTATTGAGGCCAGGAACTTGAAACTAGGCTAGGCAACACAGTGAGCCCACGTCTCTGAAAAATAAAAATAGCCATGCATAAGTGGCATGTGCCTGTAGTCCTAGCCACCTGGAGGGTGAGGTGGGAGAATCACTTGAGTCCAGGAGTTTGAGGCTGCAGTGGGCCATGATCCTGCGAGGCACTTCAGCCTGAGTAACAGAGCTAGACCCTGTCTCTAAAAAAACAACAAAAATAAAATAAAATAATGTTTTTGTTTTATTTATTTATTTATTTATTTTGAGACAGAATCTCGCTCTGTTGCCCAGGCTGGAGTGCAGTGGTATGATCTTGGCTCACTGCAAGCTCCGCCTCCCGGGTTCACACCATTCTCCTGCCTCAGCCTCCTGAGTAGCTGGGGCTACAGGTGCCCACCACCACGTCTGGCTAATTTTTTGTATTTTTAGTAGAGACGGGGTTTCACCATGTTAGCCAAGATGGTCTCAATTTCCTGACCTCATGATCCTCCCGCCTCAGCCTCCCAAAGTGCTGGGATTACAGGTGTGAGCCACCGTGCCTGGCCAAAATAATGTTTTATATAATAAAAAAAAGAGAATGAATTGAAAAATGTAATTGCGAGGGCTGATCTCTGCAGCCTGGTGCACTGCCTTTCATCTCACCCTCAGTTCCTTCCTATGCATTGCTCATTCACTTTGGCTGCCATCTTCCACGTGCTCTCCTTCCTTTATACGCACTGTTCCCTCTGCCCAGGGCATCTTCCTACAACCAAACTTGTCCGTTCCATCTTCTCCACCTGGTGAGCCCATACACATCCTTTAGGACTTGGTTCAGGAATCTCCTCCTCTAGAAGCCCTCCCTGACCCCACCTCATTACCTCTTTCTCCCTTAAACAGGCCTCTATTGTGGCTTGGGTCAGCACTTGTTGTTAGGGCTCATTTAGTTTCTCTAACTTGGGGTCTTGTCAGTGTCATCATCTATGGCCTAAGCCGGGCATATTGCAGATGCTAAATTTGTTGAATGAATACATAAAAAATAACTGCTCTGCAATCAGAGCAAGGAGACTTTCCAGGACACCTAAGGGAGGGTATTTAAAGGCCAGGCAAGAAACTGGGAGGTCAGGATGGGCAGTTAGACCTGGCAGTCTCTCCTTTGCTATCAAGTCTGTTCTGTAGAAACTTGATGACCTTGCCTGGGATATCACATGGTATTACTTTGGTTGTACTCTATTGAATTCAAGGAGAGGGGACATAGACCCCACCACTCAATGGGAGGAGTGTCAAGGCCACTTGTAGAAAAGATGAGAGACATTGTGTGACTATCTTTGGAAAACATGACTGACACTCCAGGCACATGCACTCGCATTTATATATTTATCCCGATCCAACCTTATATTTGTTTTCCTTGGCATTACAGTCCGTTTCCGTATTCCCTAACTCTTGCCAATACAAATTGGCAAGAAACTGTCTCTTTCTGGGCCATGTTCAGGGTTTATTGGTTTGCAATGGAATAACTAATAACTTCTGTTAAGATTCAGAGGCAAGGAGGCATGGTAGGATCAGTCCCTCACCAGAACTGGCATCAGCTCATAAGGCCAGTGCCCCAGATGAAGTGACTGAGTGACTTTTACACAGGTAAAGGCTGGTTGGGAATGGGGAGTGGATATGAGAGTAGGTTGCCTCTACTTCTGAGAAAGGCTCAAGGGGATTTGGGCATTTGAGAGTCTGGGTCTTGACCACATCTGCCCAAATGTGTCCGTCCTATTTCTCAGCTTTCCATTCCTTCCTGTGTAGTGTCCTTATATCATATTGTACCTTTCATTGACCCCTCAGCTCTCGTCTTGTCAAGTCCCGGCTTGATCCTCAGCCAAACTACCCTGTATCTACGAAGATATTAGACTCCGAGCCGTGGTAAAGGCTTTTTTACTTTTCACTATTATAAGAATCTACTCAAGGTAAATAAAATTAGGTGTGCATATAAAAACTTGAACAAAAATATTTATAACAGCTTTATTTGTAATAGACAAAATCTCTAAACAACCCAAATGTCCATTAACGGTGAATGAATAAGCAAATTATGGTAAATTCATATGACAAAATACTGCCTACAATAAAAATGATGTAGGGAATGGTAGTTCACAACTACAATCCCAGCTACTTGGAAGGCTGAGGCCTTTCAGCCCAGGAGTTCAAGATCAGCCTGGGCAACATAACAAGGCCCTACTCTTAAAAAATTAGCCGGTCGCGCCCAAGATGGCCAAATAGGAACAGCTCCAGCCTCCAGCTCCCAGTGTGAGCAACACAGAAGATGGGTGATTTCTGCATTTTCAACTGAGGTACTGGGTTCATCTCACTGGGTTGTGTCGGACAGTTGGCACTAGTCCGTGGGTGCAGCCCAACCAGCGAGAGCTGAAGCAGAGTGAGGCATTGCCTCACCTGGGAAGTGCAAGGGGGAAGGGAATTCCTTTTCCTAGCCAAAGGAAATTGAGACACACAACACCTGGAAAATTGGGTAACTCCCACCCTAATACTGTGCTTTACCAAGGGTCTTAGCAAATGGCACACCAGGAGATTATATCCCACACCTGGCCCAGAGGGTCCCACGCCCACAGAGCCTCCCTCATTGCTAGCACAGCAGTCTGAGATCTAACTGCAAGGCGGCAATGAGGCTGGGGGAGGGGCGCCTGCCATTGCTGAGGCTTAAGTAGGTAAACAAAGCCCCAGGGAAGCTCAAATTGGGTGGAGCCCAGCACAGCTCAAGGAGACCTGCCTGCCTCTATAGACTCCACCTCTGGGGACAGGGCATAGCTAAACAAAAAGCAGCAGAAACTTCGGCAGAGGTCAATGTCTCTATCTGACAGCTTTGAAGAGAGCAGTGGATCTCCCAGCATGGAGGTTGAGATCTGAGAACGGACAGACAGCCTGCTCAAGTGGGTCCCTGACCCCTGAGTAGCCTAACTGGGAGACATCCACCACTAGGTGCAGACTGACACCTCACACCTCACACGGTGGAGTACACCCCTGAGATGAAGCTTCCAGAGCAAGAATCAGACAGCAACACTCACTATTCAGCAATATTCTATCTTCTGCAGCCTCTGCTGCTGATACCCAGGCAAACAGGGTCTGGAGTGTACCTCAAGCAAACTCGGTCTTGACTGTTAGAAGGAAAACTAACAAACAGAAAGGACACCCACACCAAAACCCCATCAGTACATCACCATCATCAAAGACCAAAGGCAGATAAAACCACAAAGATGGGGAAAAAGCAGTGCAGAAAAGCTGGAAATTCGGCCGGCGCAGTGGCTCAAGCCTGTAATCCAGCACTTTGGGAGGCCGAGATGGGCAGATCACGAGGTCAGGAGATCGAGACCATCCTGGCTAATACAGTGAAACCCCGTCTCTACTAAAAAATACAAAAAACTAGCCAGGCGAGGTGGCGGGCGGCTGTAGTCCCAGCCATTCAGGAGGCTGAGGCAGGAAAATGGCGTAAACCCAGGAGGCGGAGCTTGCAGTGAGCTGAGATCCGGCCACTGCACTCCAGCCTGGGCGACAGACCAAGACTCTGTCTCCAAAAAAAAAAAAAAAGAAAGAAAAGAAAAGATGGAAATTCAAACAATCAGAGCGCATCTCCCCCTCCAAAGGAACGCAGCTCATTGCCAGCAACAGAACAAAGCTGGATGGAGAATGACTTTGACGAGTTGAGAGAAGAAGGCTTCAGTCGATCAAACTTCTCAGAGTTAAAGGAGGAACTACGTAACCAGCGCAAAGAAACTCAAAACCTTGAAAAAAGATTTGACAAATGGCTAACTAGAATAACCAATGTAGAGAAGTCCCTAAAAGAACTGATAGAGATGAAAACCATAACACAAGAACTACGTGACAAATGCACAAGCTTCAGTAACTGACTCGATCAACTGGAAGAAAGAGTATCAGTGATTGAAGATCAAATGAATGAAATGAACTGAGAAGAGAAGTGTAGAGAAAAAAGAGTAAAAAGGAATGAACAAAGCCTCCAAGAAATATGGGATTATGTGAAAAGACCAAATCTACGTCTGATGGGTGTGCCTGAAAGTGATGGGGAAAATGGAACCAAGTTGGAAAACATTCTGCAGGATATCATCCAGGAGAACTTCCCCAACCTAGTAAGGCAGGCCAACATTCAAATTCAGGAAATACAGAGAATGCCTACTCCTTGAGAAGAGCAACTCCAAGACACATAATTGTCAGATTCACCAAAGTTGAAATGAAGGAAAAAATGTTAAGGGCAGCCAGAGAGAAAGGTCGGGTTACCCACAAAGGGAAGCCCATCAGACTAACAGCAGATCTTTCGGCAGAAACTCTACAAGCCAGAAGAGAGTGGGTGCCAATATTCATCATTCTTAAAGAAAAGAATTTTCAACCCAGAATTTCATATCCAGCCAAACTAAGTTTCATAAGCGAAGGAGAAATAAAATCCTTTACAGACAAGCAAATCCTTAGAGATTTTGTCACCACCAGGCCTGCCCTACAAGAGATCCTGAAGGAAGCACTAAACATGGAAAGGAACAACAGGTACCAGCCATTGCAAAAACATGTCAAAATGTAAAGTCCATCGATGCTAGGAAGAAACTGCATCAACTAATGAGCAAAATAACCAGCTAATATGATAATGACAGGATCAAGTTCACACATAACAGTATTAACCTTAAATGTAAATGGACTAAATGGTCCAATTAAAAGACACAGCTGGCAAATTGGATAAAGAGTCAAGACCCATCTCACATGCAGAGACACACATAGGCTCAAAATAAAGGGATGGAGGAAGATCTACCAAGCAAATGGAAAACAAAAAAAAGCAGGGGTTGCAATCATAGTCTCTGATAAAACAGACGTTAAATCATCAAAGATCAAAAGAGACAAAGAAGGCCATTACATAATGGTAAAGGGATCAATTCATCAGGAAGAGCTAACTATCCTAAATATATATGCACCCAATACAGCAGCACCCAGATTCATAAAGCAAGTCCTTAGAGACTTACAAAGAGACTTAGACTCCCATACAATAATAATGGGAGACTTTAACACCCTACTGTCAACATTGGACAGATCAACGAGACAGAAAATTAACAAGGATATCCAGGAATTGAACTCAACTCTGCACCAAGCAGACCTAATAGACATCTACAGAACTCTCCACCCCAAATCAACAGAATATACATTCTTCTCAGCACCACATCGCACTTATTCCAAAATTGACCACATAGTTGGAAGTAAAGCACTCCTCAGCAAATGTAAAAGAACAGAAATTATAACAAACTGTCTCTCAGACCACAGTGCAATCAAACTAGAACTCAGGACTAAGAAACTCAATCAAAACCACTCAACTACATGGAAACTGAACAACCTGCTCCCGAATGACTACTGGGTACATAACGAAATGAAGGCAGAAATAAAGATGTTCTTTGAAACCAATGAGAACAAAGATACAACATACCAGAATCTCTGGGACACATTTAAAGCAGTGTGTAGAGGGAAATTTATAGCACTAAATGCCCACAAGAGAAAGCAGGAAAGATCTAACATTGACACCCTAACATCACAATTAAAAGAACTAGAGAAGCAAGAGCAAACACATTCAAAAGCTAGCAGAAGGCAAGAAATAACTAAGATTAGAGCAGAACTGAAGGAGATAGAGACACAAAAAACCCTCCAAAAAAATCAATGAATCCAGGAGCTGGTCAACAAAATTGATAGACCGCTAGCAAGACTAATAAAGAAGAAAAGAGAGAAGAATCAAATAGATGCAATAAAAAATGATAAAGGGGATATCACCACCGACCCCACAGAAATACAAACTACCATCAGAGAATACTGTAAACACCTCTACGCAAATAAACTAGAAAACCTGGAAGAAATGGATAATTTCCTGGACACTTACACTCTCCCAAGACTAAACCAGGAACAAGTTGAATCCCTGAATAGAACAATAGCAGGCTCTGAAATTGAGGCAATAATTAATAGGCTACCAACCAAAAAAAGGCCAGGACCGGACAGATTCACAGCCGAATTCTACCAGAGGTACAAGGAGGAGTTGGTACCATTCCTTCTGAAACTATTCCAATCAATAGAAAAAGAGGGAATCCTCCCTAACTCATTTTATGAGGCCAACGTCATCCTGATACCAAAGCCTGACAGAGATACAACAAAAAAAGAGAATTTTAGACCAATACCCCTGATGAACATCGATGCAAAAATCCTCAATAAAATACTGGCAAACCGAATCCAACAGCACATCAAAAAGCTTATCTACCATGATCAAGGGGGCTTCATTCCTGGGATGCAAGGCTGGTTCAACATATGCAAGTCAATAAACCTAATCCAGCATATAAACAGAACCAAAGACAAAAACCACATGATTATCTCAATAGATGCAGAAAGGGCCTTTGACAAAATTCAACAGCCCTTCATGCTAAAAACTCTCAATAAATTCGGTATTGATGGAACGTATCTCAAAATAGTAAGAGCTATTTATGACAAACCCACAGCCAATATCATACTGAATGGGCAAAAACTGGAAGCATTCCCTTTGAAAACTGGCACAAGACAGGGATGCCCTCTCTCACCACTCCTATTCAACATAGTGTTGGAAGTTCTGGCTAGGGCAATCAGGCAAGAGAAAGAAATCAAGGGTATTCACTTAGGAAAAGAAGAAGTCAAATTGTCCCTGTTTGCAGATGACATGATTGTATATTTAGAAAACCCCATTGTCTCAGCCCAAAATCTCCTTAAGCTGATAAGCAACTTCAGCAAAGTCTCAGGATACAAAATCAATGTGCAAAAATCACAAGCATTCTTATACATCAGTGACAGACAAACAGAGATCCAAATCATGAATGAGCTCCCATTCACAATAGCTTCAAAGAGAATAAAATACCTAGGAATCCAACTTACAAGGGATGTAAAGGACCTCTTCAAGGAGAACAAACCACTGCTCAGTGAAATCAAAGAGGACACAAACAAATGGAAGAACATACCATGCTCATGGATAGGAAGAATCAATATTGTGAAAATGGCCATACTGCCCAAGGTAATTTATAGATTCAATGCCATCCCCATTAAGCTACCAATGACTTTCTTCACAGAATTGGAAAAAACTGCTTTAAAGTTCATATGGAACCAAAAAAGAGCCCACATTGCCAAGACTATCCTAAGCCAAAAGAACAAAGCTGGAGGCATCACGCTACCTGACTTCAAACTATACTACAAGGCTACAGTAACCAAAACAGCATGGTACTCATACCAAAACAGAGATATAGACCAATGGAACAGAACAGAGCCCTCAGAAATAATACCACACATCTACAGCCATCTGATCTTTGACAAACCTGAGAAAAACAAGAAATGGGGAAAGGATTCCCTATTTAATAAATGGTGCTGGGAAAATTGGCTAGCCATAAATAGAAAGCTGAAACTGGATCCTTTCCTTACTCCTTATATGAAAATTAATTCAAGATGGATTAGAGACTTAAATGTTAGAGCTAATACCATAAAAACCCTAGAAGAAAACCTAGGTAATACCATTCAGGACATAGGCATGGGCAAGGACTTCATGTCTAAAACACCAAAAGCAATGGCAACAAAAGCCAAAATTGACAAATGGGATCTAATTAAACTAAAGAGCTTCTGCACAGCTAAAGAAACTACCATCAGAGTGAACAGGCAACCTACAGAATGGGAGAACATTTTTGCAATCTACTCATCTGACAAAGGGCTAATATCCAGAACCTATAAAGAACTCAATCAAATTTACGAGAAAAAAGCAAACAACCCCATCAAAAAGTGGGCAAAGGATATGAACAGACACTTCTCAAAAGAAGACATTCATACAACCAACAGACACATGAAAAAATGCTCGTCATCACTAGCCATCAGAGAAATGCAAATCAAAACCACAATGAGATACCATCTCACACCAGTTAGAATGGCAATCATTAAAAAATCAGGAAACAACAGGTGCTGAAGAGGATGTGGAGAAATAGGAACACTTTTACACTGTTGGTGGGACTGTAAACTAGTTCAATCATTGTGGAAAACAGTGTGGCAATTCCTCAGGGATCTAGAACTAGAAATATCATTTGACCCAGCCATCCCATTACTGGATATATACCCCAAGGATTATAAGTCATGCTGCTATAAAGACACATGCACACGTATGTTTATTGCGGCACTATTCACAATAGCAAAGACTTGGAATCAACCCAAATGTCCATCAGTGACAGACTGGATTAAGAAAATGTGGCACATATACACCATAGAATACTATGCAGCCATAAAAAAGGATGAGTTTGTGTCCTTTGTAGGGACATGGATGCAGCTGGAAATCATCATTCTCAGCAAACTATGGCAAGAACAGAAAACCAAATACTGCATGTTCTCACTCATAGGTGGGAATTGAACAATGAGATCACTTGGACACAAGAAGGGGAACATCACACACCGGGCTATTGTGGGGAGTGGGTAGGGGGGAGGGATAGCATTAGGAGATATACCTAATGTAAATGACAAGTTAATGGGTGTAGCACACCAACATGGCACATGTATACATACGTAACAAACCGGCACGTTGTGCACATGTACCCTAGAACTTAAAGTATAATTTAAAAAATAAAATAAAAATTAGCCTGCTAGAGTGGCGTGTACCTGTAGTTCCAGCTACTTTGGAGGCCAAGGTGGGAGGATCACTTGAGCCTAGGAAGTCAAGGCTGCAGTGAGCTATGAATGCACCACTGCACTCCAGCCTGGGCAACAGAACGAGGCCCCAACTCTTAAAAAAACAAAAACAAAAACAAAAAAATTAGATTTTATGTAAAAGACAGTCTCTAAAGGTTATCCAAGACCACTTTAATCTTAATGATTAACTAGAAAGACTCACAGAACTCAGAAAAGTTATGTTCAGTTATGGCTTAATACAGTGAAAGGATACAGTTTTAAATCAGTATAAAATTAGCATAAACTATCTGTCATGGCTGAAGGCCCCAGCTATACAAAAACACTCTTAAAAGGCAGGATTTTTACTTCAAGGGTTTATAGGTTAAGGAACTGGTCAAGTGTCAATTCCTTCTTTGGAATGTGCACAACCCAAACCTGCTGAATTAACCCTTTATTGCACAGTTACATACTGTATGATCCCATTTTAATGAAATGAAAAGTTGTGGGCCCAGCATGGTGGCTCATTCCTGTAATCCCAGCATTTTGGGAGGCCAAGGCGGGAGGTGGGGATCGCCTGAGCCCAGGAGTTGGAGACTAACCTGGGCAACATAGCGAAATCCAGTCTCTACAAAATCTTTTTTTAAAAAAACAGCTGAGTGTGGTGGCATGCACCTGTGGTCCCAGCTGCTTGGGAGACTGAGGTGGGAGGATTGCTTGAGTATGAGAGGCCAAGGCTGCCGTGAGCTATGCACTCCAGCCTGGGTGACATAAAGTAAAAAATAAAAATAAAGGTTGTAGTGGAGAACAGGTAAGTGGTTGCCAAGGGTTACAGCTGGAGGAGGGAATGACTATAAGGGACAGCATGAGAGTGATTTTCGGGGTGATGGAATAGCTGTGTACCCTGACTATGGTGATGTTACATGGGATAAAATTTCATGGAATTGTATATACACATGCACTACTTGTAAACATGATATATAGTCAGCTTTCTGTATCCCCAGGTCCCACATTGGCAAATTCAACCAACCACAGATGGAAAATATTGGGTGGGAAGAGACAATAAAAAAAAAACAATACAGGCCAGGTGCAGTGGCTCACACTTGTAATCCCAGCACTTTGGGAGGCCAAGGTGGGCAGATCACTTGAGCCTAGGAGTTTGAGACCAGCCTGGGCAACATCGCGAAAAACCCATCTCTCTTAAAAATACAAAAATCAGCTGGGGGTGGTGGCACCTGTAATTCTAGCTACCCGGGGGGCTGAGGCAGGAGGATCACCTAAGCCATGGGAGGTTGAGGCCATAGTGAGCTATAATGGCACCACTGTACTGCAGCCTGGGCAATAGGTGAGACCCTGTCTTGAAAAAAAAACACGCAACAATACAATAAAAAAATACAAATTTAAAATGTGGTATAACGACTATTTGCATAGCATTCTCATTTGTATTAGTTATTAGATATAATCCAGAGATAATTTAAAGTACATAGGAGGATGTGCATAAGACATATGCTCATACCATGTTATATAAAGGTCTTGAGCTTCCTGGGGTTTTGGTGGAGGAGGAGAGTTGTGGAACCCATCCTTGAGGTTACTGAGAATTGGCTGTAATTTGAATAAAATCTTTAGTTAATAGTATTGCGCACATGTCAATTTCCTGGTTTTCATCATTGTACTAGGGTTATATAAGATGCTGTTGGGGAAATATAATTTAAAACAAAAATTCCTGCCACGACCAAAAACGTCTCCACAAAAGTAGAAGAGAAGAAAAGCAATTTAATTATCTGAAAACCCATCAAACTAGAATGTGATGTGCATTACAGGCAATCTGCTAAAGAGATTGCAAAGACAGAACCTAACCCTCACCCCTGGGAGGCAGAGGTTACAGTGAGCCAAGATTGCGCTACTGCACTCCAGCTTGGGTAACAGAGTGAGACTCTGTCTCAGAAAAATAAAAAACACTCACCCCTTTATATAACCAGGCAGATGCAACCCATGTCATATATGTTTTCAAGATAAACAACTAGTTCTCAAGTAAGATGACTTGACAGCACCACTTATCACCTGCGAATCGGAGTAGCCACCTGTGTTTATTAATTGTCTTTATCCAAGGGAAAATTAAATTTCTTATGTCGTTATGGTAGGTTTGTAACTTAACAGGTGCCAGCTGAAGTTAGGTTCCTACCCTTTCCATAGGACTAGGAAATAGAAATGCTATTTCCCTCGATGATTTCATTTCAAAGAGAAGGCTTCCAGGTCCTTAAGGAAGAGATTATGGGGTTGGGGGAAAAAAAAAAAAAAAACTGACAAGAGATTTTTTTTTTTTAACTAACGCCTTTCTCATGGGTTATTTAGCTTATAAAAAAATATGTAGGCCGGACGCGGTGGCTCACGCCTGTAATCCCAGCACTTTGGGAAGCCGAGGCAGATGGTTCACCTCAGCTCAGGAGTTCGAGACCAGGCTGGCCAACATGGTGAAACCCCGTCTCTACTAAAAATACAAAAATTAGCCAGGCATGGTGGCAGGCGCCTGTAATTCCAGCTACTCGGGAGGCTGAGGCAGGAGAATCACTTGAACCCAGGAGGCAGAGGCTGCAGTGAGCCAATATTGCACCACTGCACTCCAGCCTGGGCAAAAAGAGTGAAACTCTGTGTCAAAAACAAACAAACAAAAAATCACGCTAAAGGGAAGAAGTGAAACCAAAAAGGAAAAAGGGTATATATGATTTCATTTATATAAAATTCTAGAAAATGCAGGCTATCCATTGTGACCAAAAGCAGATTGTTACCTTGGGATCTGAGAGGTGTTCAGGAGAGAGGGAGGAGCAGGAGGCCAGGGTAGAAGAGGCAACTTTGGAAATGATGGATGTATTATTTTTATTGTGGTGATGGTTTATGGGTGTACACATATATCAAAATTTAATTGTATTCTAAATATATGCAGTTTGTTGTGTGTCAAATATAGCCAATAAAGCTATTTAAAGGAATCCCAAGCCAAGCACTCCATACCACTTAAACTATCATTTCTGATGTTGGAACCTAGGAATGAGTATTCTTTTAAACATCTCAGGTGATTCCAGTAGGCAGCCAAGTTTGAGAATCTGCTATAAAACAGTGATACTCAAATTGTGCTCACAAGCCAGCAGCATCAGCCTCACCTGGGAACTTAGGCCCGTGATCTGCTGAATCATAAACTTCAGGATTAGGGCCTGTAGTGGTGGCTCATGCCTGTAATCCTGTAGAGCACTTGATTTTGTTGCTGTTCAGGATACCACTTGTAGCCTGCCAGGATCCCTGGGGGACCAAACAAAGGGGGATGAACGCAGGAATAAAGACAACAGACAAAAGAATATGTTTGGAAGAAGAGTCAGGGGACACCTTGCCCCTAGTGGACAAGGGCCCTGAGCTTTACACAGCCCTCCGCTGTTAGGCAAGAGAGACAGCAAGAAGGGGTGTGGAAGAAGAGGTCAGCTGCTCGGTCCAGAGCAGGCTTGCAAGACTGCACTCCTCGAACAACAGGCTCTAGATGTCCCAGTAGGTAACCTCAAGGAGCTGGGGCCAGGGAGTGATAGCCCTCAGCAAACCCTCTGGGGCAGGCACAGAAGCGAGTTTGCTCACATTCTGTATTCATGACGAACAGTTTGCTCTTTCATCATATAGCCTTCAGTGGAATGCTGAGTTGATCAAGATTCCTTTGGCCTTTTCAGCTCCCAATATTCCTAGTACTTTGGGAGGCTGAGGCAGGCGGACCTGCTGAGGTCAGGAGTTCAAGACCAGCCTGGCCAACATGGTGAGACCCCACCTCTACTAAAAATACAAAATAGTGGTGCCTGCCTGTAGTCCCAGCTACTCGGGAGGCTGAGGCAGAAGAATTGCTTGAATCCAGGAGGTGGAGGTTGGAGTGAGTTGAGATCGTGCCATTGCACTCCAGCCTGGGCAACAAGAGTGAAACTCCTTCTCAAAAATAAATAATTAAATAAAATAAATAAACTTTGGGATTGGGGCCCAGCAATCTGTGTTTAATAAGCCCTCCAACGTGATTCTGATGCTCACTACTATACAGAGAAAGCCATGTACAAGAAGCCATCTGAAGACTCAGGAAAATGAGGATGTTAGAATGGATTACAGTTGTCCCTGGGTATCTGAGAAAAACTGGTTCCAGAGGCCAGGTGTGGTGGCACAGGCCTGTAACCCCAGAACTTTGGGAGGCCGAGGTGGGTGGTTCACTTGAGCTCAGGAGTTCAAAACCAGCTGGGCAATATGGCAAAAACCCATCTTTACAAAAAATATAAGTATTAGCTGGGCATGGTGGCATGCACCTGTAGTCCCAGCTACTTGGGAGGCTGAGGCAGGAGGATCCCTTAAGCCTGGGAGGCCGAAGCTGCAGCAAGCTGAGATTGCGCCACTGCCTTCCAGCCTGGGCGACAGAGTCAGACTTTGTCTCAAAAAATAAAATGGCATAGTATTTGCGTATAACATAGCACTATCCTTCTATATACTTTAAATCATCTCTAGGTTACTCATAATACCTAATACAATATGAATGCTATGTAAATCATTGTCATACTTATTTTTTATTTGTATTATTTGTTATAGTTGTATTTTTTAATGTTTTATTTTTCAAATATTTCTGATCCTTGGTGGGTTGAATCTCAGGATATGGAACCTGCAGATAAAGGGGGACTGGCTATATTTATGTACATCTTATTCAGACACCCCCTAACCATAACTCCAAAGAGGGCCTGGAGGACACTCTTTTCTTTAAAGTCTTGGTAACAGAAGCATCAGCCTCTTCGAAGAGTTGATGCAGCCACTACGATGGCTGTCCTTTGCAGGCTGGAGATGATGGTGAGAGGTACTGCCAAGGAATTAGGTCCCCTGACCTCAGTGGGAATACTGGAAGAAGCCAGGCAGCAATGCCGAACTGTTTTAGACCAGATGGGCACAATTATTATAATAAGCCATAGCAAAGGATTGACATAGTGTATTTTTACATGTGGGGATCTGTGATAATGGCTAATTGACCCCAAGGTTCCTGTTAAACAAACTGACAGCCTTCTAAAGTGTTGCATGACACCTATAGACAAAACAATTCTAGGTCTGTTGTGCAAGAACCAAACTCAAGTCTCCACAGTGGAGACAGCCTCATATCCAGTTTCCAGACTAAATAAATCAGGTTATAGACCCAAAGTCCCTGGACTGAGGGGGCGGATGGGAGCCCCTGAGGAAGGATTTTGTAATTGTGGCTTCATGGGTATACCATTAATCTTCCCCCAAGCCTTCTGCAGATAGAACTATGGTTATTCATCAGGGACTTTGCACTGGGGAATCAGAAATGCTCAGCTATTTCACGGTTATTAAGATAGTGACTCTCAAATGATACTGATTTCCAGAGAGCTGAAAAGCCTGTATGATCCGGTTTTCAGAGTGAAGGCTAATGGAGGTTGCATGAAAGATGGATTCTTGGTCTGACTTCTCACAGGAGCCCATCCTGTAATTATTTCCTCAGTCCCAGAATGCATAGAAGTAGGATACAGCAGAGTCATCACACTGTTTCCTTAACCCATGAGATAAGGCATTAAGGAAGAGCCAAATAGAAGGTTTAAACCACCCCCGTTCTCTGACCCACATAGTGAGTGGGATCTGTTGATTCCTACTACATTTCCATTTGACTCACCAGCTTGGCCAGTTGTTAAAGTCAGACGGGTCCCGAACGATGTTTCACATTTTTTTGTTTTGTGTGGTGTTGGTGTTGCACCTTAGAATCACCTGCAGATTTCTTTTTAAATGGTGATGTCTGACGTCCATCCCCAGGCACTGCAATGTGTGTGTGTGTTTTCTACTTATTTTGAGACAGGATCTCCCTGTCACCCACGCTGGAGTACAGTGGCACAATCTCAGCACACTGCAACCTCCACCGCCGGGCTCGAGTGATCCTCCCACCCCACCCTCTCCAGTAGCTGGGACCACAAGCACGCGCCAGCACGCCTGGCTGATTTTTGCATTTTTAGTAGACAAGGGGTTTTGCCATGTTGCCCAGGCTGGTCTCAAAGTCCTGGGCTCAAGTGATCCTCCCATCTCGGCTTCCCAAAGTGCTAAGATCACAGGCATGAGCCACTGTGCCTGGCCCTATTATTTTTTAATGTTTTTTAGCAACAGGGTCTCACTCTGTGACCCAGGCTGGCGTGATCATACCTCACTGCAACCCTGAGCTCCTGGGCTCAAGCGATCTTCCTGCCTCAGCCTCTCCAGTAGCTGGGACCACAGGCACACACCACCATGCTCTGCTAGTTTTTGTTTTGTTTGTAGAGATGAGGTCTCGCTATGTCTTGCCTCAGCCTCCCAAAATGCTGGGATAACAGGCATGAGCCACTGCACCCAGACACTGATTAACAATAGGGGATAGAACTCAGACATAGAAACGTTTTAAAGCTTCCCAGGTGAGTCTGATGTGCAATAAAGTTTGGGAACCACTGGTCTTGGGGAATGACAATAAGTTATCACAGATTTAACAAATGATGATGTCACTCACAGCTGCAGTTCAAGATTGGTACCTTTATTAGACCAAATCAACACAACTCCTAATACCTGGAATAAAGCCAGTGGCATGAAAAAAATGCAACATTTTCCATTCCGGTGAGAAAAATTAAAAGAACCTGCATTTTTATATGGCAGGGACAACTGATTTTACTTACTTCAAAGTGATATGAATACCCTCATTTTCTTTCAGAATATAGTCTGGTGAGACTTGTATTTTCTTGATTTTTGACAAAAAATGAAATGTGACATGGATAACATTATGCTAACTGGAGCTGGAATGCAGGACTTAGCAAGCAGTTAGATATCTTAGGAAGACATACACACGTAAGAGGTTGGGAGGTAAATCCTGCTAAAGTTCAGGAGCCTGTCTCATAGGCAAATCTCCTAAGGGTCTAGTGGTAGGAGGACGTGGGATCTATTTTTAAAGGGAAGAACAAGCTACCGAGGCATGATGGCTCACCAATCTGGGAGGACTGTTTGCACCCAGAAGTTCGAGGCTGCAGTGAGCTATGATCACGCCACCACACTCCAGCCTGGGTGACAAACTGAGACCCCGTCTCTTAAACAAAGGCAGTAGGGAGAGGGTAGACAAGATTCTGCACCTTGCACTGGCCTTCATGACGACAGAAGCAACAATGTTCGAAGAGGCCCTTTGAATTTGAGATAAAATATATTTGGGAATACCACCCCAACCTATTTCCTGGGTAACCCAGAAGACAGCCGATTGTTAGTGAAACCCAATGTAAGACAGGATTCTCCAGCAGACTCAGGATGCGATGCTGTAGCAAACAGAGATGCTGTGTGAAGTCTCTTCCAAATACTATTAGGACAATCACATTGCAGACTCCTACAGCTTTGAAATAAGGATATGCACACCTGTCAAAAACTTTTCCCCTCCCCACGAAGACAGGGTCGTCTTCTGTCATCTAGGCTGGAATGTGATGGGGCGATCACAGCTTACGGCAGCCTCAACCTCCTCCTGGGCTCAAGCGATCTTCTCATGCCAGCCTCCTGAGTAACTGGGACCAAAAGCACACCCCATCACAGTTGGCTGATTTTTAATTTTTTTGTAGAGATGAGGTCTCATTATGTTGCCCAGGCTGGTCTTGAACTCCTGGGCTCAAGTGATCCTCCTACCTCGGCCTCCCAAAGTGCTGGGATTACAGGTGTAAGCCACGATACCCAGCCAATTCTTTATTTAGTCATCTTAAAAAGACACAACAGAAATGGTATAAAATAACTTTTATTTACATAATTTATATATATACAACTGCTTTCTTTAGAACAAGAAAATTTATAAATGACATGATATTGCTTTTTCTGTCAAAGACTTCTTCAAGCAAGATAGTATACATGGTCACTTTTGTTTCAAATAACATGATGATAAACAGTGGATATTAGTATTTTTGTCATGCCTCAACCATTTACCAACAATTAGGCGTTCAAACCCTCATGCTGACCACTTGCTAAGACATAAGTGTTCAGGAGAAAAAGTCAAGAAAAGATAAAAACTTTTACTCACATCTCCATTAAGATTTGTGAAATAAATTCTTTGCAACATCTTCTTTACATGAATCAGACCTAACATAGTTCTTTCCACCATGTAAGGTAAATACACTGATTAACTTTCTCTTTTCCAAAATCAGGTTTAAGGATATAACAGTAGGATAATTTAGCTGGCTGACTTGATTCTCTAATACAATGAGTCTTTGTATTCTTTATATAGTAAGAAATTCCATCTTCCATAAAACTAGATTATAGATTAAAAAGAGACAGATGTTAAAGTTAAAAATTATATTACACAAGGATAAATAACAGTTTAATCATGACAATCTAACTCCCAAACTAACACTAAGAGAATGAAATATTTTCAGAATACGAGTTTTAAAAACTTACATAAACAGGGTATTAAAATAGCAATGTGATTTACTACCATAATTTCTGTGACATATCAATCATGAAATAAATGCCTACTTACAATTTCCATTCCAAATTATATAGCCTCCTCTCTGACAAAATGTTATGTCATAAATTTTACTAAAAGACAATGAATAAGAAGTGCTCTAACAGCAGTAGTTTCAATAAATTAGCATTACTGTTATACCTGCTGAGACATAATTCTCTTCTTTAAGGAGCTTAAAAACTGGCCACCATTTTTTCAATATACAAACATAATTATCTAGACTCTAAAATATCTTCCCAATTGAAACACTGATCATTATATAATACAATCAACAGTTTTAACTTTTAGGCACAACTCATAACTTTAGTGACAAATAACTCATACATACAGATATCAGCACCTCAGGGTAAGAAAATTTGGGGCCTAATGCAGGGGTCAAACTAAAAGGCCAATCCAGCCACAGTCCTTCATTCAAGTACTGTCTATGGCTTCTTTCACACTGAAATTGCAGAGCTCAGTAGCTGCCACAGAGACCATCTGGCCTGCAAACCCAAAATAGTTTGCAGAAAGTTTCCAACTCCTGAGCTACTATATTATCATTCCAAGAGGCTTTTCAAATAAAATCAGGATAAATTTGCTGTTTGAGAAGTCTAATTGGAACCACTACAGATCTGCTTGGGTAGATAATAGAAATACACATGTAAATCATTAAATCTTGAAATTAAAACAAATCTTAAATTCATATTGGTGATAATCATTAACTTTATAAAGCCCTATTTTCTCTGTTTTTAACATCACTATTATGTTCCACGCTTAAAGATCTAAGTGTTCCTTGAGAATTGAGAAAAAACTATGAAGAAGTTGGCTTTTTAAAAACTAATATATGTCTGTGTGTGTATAAAGGAGATTGAACTTTGTATGGAAATTCTGTCTAATAAATAAAGTTGAGTTCCCCTACCCTCATGAAAATCCTGAGATTATCCAAGAAAGAAGAAAAACAGAAAAATTCACAGTACAAAGTCAATATACTAAACTGAGGGAAAAAAGGTATTCAAAACATATACACCAAACATTTTTAGTTATAGCATTTCAAATATCTTTAAAATTAAACAGAAAAAGGAGACAAACATAAATTTGTTAATGCCTTCCTTATCTACAATCTGAGGGGTGAAAATAGCTAAAACTGAATATCCTTTTAAATAAAAAATTTAAAAATAAATAAGCTCTTTGATGTGTCATCTTTATAAATAATTATGTTTAAATACTAGTTTTTCAATGAGGACTAATGTTACATCACCATGAATTAGAAAAATATGTATTTTTTAGTCAGACAAACAGCTGATAATAGAAAAGTTCTTTAACATTTACCATACTAAAGTGAAGTTTGACAATTTGTTTTCACATATAGTCACGTGTCCCTTACTGTATGTTCTAAGAAATGCCTTGTTAGGTGATCTTGTGTGGAACAACACAGAGTGTACTTACAAACACTGAGATGGTACAGACTGCAACACACCCTACAGACTGAGGCTATGTGGTATATCTTAGAGATTCTAGGCTACAAACCTCTACAATGTGTTACTATGCTGAATACTGTAGGCAGTTGTAACACAATAGTAGTATTTGTGTATCTAAACATATCTAAACATAAAAAAGCAACGCACTGTGTTATGTTGGCTATAATGTCACTAGTTGATAGGAATTTTTTATCTCCATTTTAATTGTATGGGACCACTGTCATATATGTGGTCCATTGTTGACTTAAACATTATTATGTGATACATGACTGTACATAGAAGCAACGGAAAAGGCTTCATCCTTCATCATCTCCCCCCTAAAAATAAAAAATCTTCACAAAAGAAGTTGCTAAATGTTAAATACGATACAATTAACCCCCAAATCTGTCTGCACTGCAATTCATACAGAGACATATATCCACAGCATTCCCAAATGTCCATGTGTGCTTAGCACAGGAAGAGTCAAAATGTAAACAACATCTGTCTGAGAAAGCAGTCTCAATTGCTTGCTATTTGCAAAATGCTGAATCAATCAGAATGAGAGGAACCTCAGAAATGTTTTCCACTGATTATAAAAGCTTCAAATCAAGCTCATTAAATATTCAAAATCAACCTAAAGAAAAATAGACAGTGATATTTTGCTCTAAATACTGTTTTGTTGATGTAATTGACTCTGGAAATCCTAGACCTAATTTAAAAAAGAAAAAGACAAAAGACTGTTTTATTCTGTTTCATCCACTTCAATGAAGATATCATTGAAGAAATATTCAGAGACTGTGGTTGGCTCCCCTTGAGGGGCCCGCTTTTGGGCACTTTTATGTCCTTCTTTCAGTAAGGGCTGATCACAAGAAACCTAAAAAGGTAATAAAAATAAAGTAAAATAAAACTGTAATACATTTACATATATATGTGTGTGTGTGTATAGCAGTCTAAACTGATATGATCTGTTTGAAAAGCAATGTGGCAATAAATACTGAGCTTTAAATATGTTCACAATCACTGACCCAAAAATTTCATTTCTATGCTGTTACATAGAGTAAATAATCCTAAATGTAGTAAGTTTTATGACTAAGATAACCTTTGTAGCATTAGTTATAATAATAAAATTGGAAGCAACTAAATATACCACACTAGATATAATTAGGTAAATCATAGTGTACCCATAGTCCATTACTTCATCCTAATTTCCATGAACAATTTTAATAAAGAAAAATACAGTTAAATCTGTCACTAAATGATTAAAGTAAAAATACTTCAATTAGTTGCATAAGAATAGACAGACCCGGCTGGGCGCGGTGGCTCAAGCCTATAATCCCAGCACTTTGGGAGGCCGAGACGAGCGGATCACGAGGTCAGGAGATCGAGACCATCCTGGCTAACACGGTGAAACCCCGTCTCTACTAAAAAATACAAAAAACTAGCCAGGCGAGGTGGCGGGCGCCTGTAGTCCCAGCTACTCAGGAGGCTGAGGCAGGAGAATGGCGTGAACCCGGGAGGCAGAGCTTGCAGTGAGCTGAGATCCGGCAACCGCACTATAGCCTGGGCGACAGAGCAAGCCTCCATCACATTAAAAAAAAAAAAAAAAAAAAAAATAGACCCATGAAACAAAACAGCACCTAAAGATAACATATCAAAGATACCTTATCAGAAATTAGCATACTTACAAATCTAAAAACAAATTAAGACAGCATGGTATTGGCACGGGAATGACAGATTTATCAATGAAACAGAAGACTAGAAATAACCCCAATATATACAGAAACTTAGCATCTGATAAAAGTGCTATATCAAAAACAGTTATTATATTATTAAATAAATGATGTTGGACAACTATATAACCATCTCAGGGGGAAAAAAGTCAGACCTATAGCTTACCAAAACAAATTCTAGATGGATCAAAAGATTTAAATATAAAAGTATTTTTAAAAAAACTCTACTGTAAGAAATGCCATGGAAAAACACTTTTATAATTCTGGACGGAGGTAGGTGGGGAAGGGTATCTTTTTATTTATTTATTTATTTCAAGACAAAGCCAGGCTGTAGTGCAATGGGATGATCTCAGCTCACTGCAACCTCCAACTCCTGGATTCATGCGATTCTCTTAGCTCAGCCTCCCGAGTAGCTGGGACTACACGCGCATGCCACTATGCCTGACTAAATTTTGTATTTTTGATAGAGACGGAGTTTTGCCATGTTGGCCAGGCTGGTTTCGAACTCCTCACCTCAGGTGATCCGCCCGCCTTGGCCTCCCAAAGTGCTGGGATTACAGGTGTGAGCCACTGCACCCAGCTGGGAAGAGTACCTTTTTAAACTACCTGAAAGCAGAAAGCTATAAAAGATTGACAAATTAATCTAAACAGAAATAAAAAATGTCTGCTTGGCAAAAACCACCATACACAAAATCAAAAGACAAATGACATACAGAGAAAAAAAAAATTGCAGTCTTTATCACAAAGGGCCTTTTTCCCTGAATATAATAACTACTACAGGACAGGCGCAGTGGCTCATGCCTATAATTCCAACACTATGGGAGGCGAGGCAAGCAGATGGCTTGAGGCCAGGCATTTGAGAGCAGCCTGGCCAACATGGCGAAATCCCATCTCTACTAAAGATACAAAACTTAGCTGGGTGTTGTGGCATGCATCTGTAATCTCAGCTGCTCGAGAGGCTGAGACAGGAGAATCACTTGAACCCAGGAGATGCAGGTTGCAGTGAGCCAAGATCACGCCACTGCACTACAGCCTGGGTGACAGAGTGAGTGAGACTCTGTCTCAAAACAAAACAACAACAACAAAAAAACTCACAACTTTGGCAATGATAAGCAAGACTGATAAAATCTATGATCTCAGAAAATAATTCTAACAAATAATACAAAATGTTTTAAAAAGTTTAAAGATATTCTTTACAAAAGTACCCCTTTCAAAGGCTCATGCTATTCAATAGATGCTCACCAGCCTTTTCTATGTTGAGATCTTAAGTCACCCCAATATTTTTACAAAGTCTTTGATACAGGTTTACAGATTTTTCCATCCCAATACTTGCCATTGGATAGCTTCAGGAGACATAGAAATGAAACATGTGAACAAATTCTAGTTTTACAGTTCCTTAAATTCTTGTGAGTGTCAGCACTGCTTCCTTTTGCTTCCACAAGTCAGAAGGGTCTCTAGATTAAAGGAATGGCTATTAAGTGTCCATTTATGGTTAGTTCAACGGCTCTGTACTAACTTAACTGTAACTTCCTGACTCAACACCTTTTCTTCTTCCATTATGGAGGAACACGATGGAGAGAAGGATGGGAGTTGCCCTAAAATAATTTCTGACATCAAATAAAAATAACAAATTACTATGTTTTCCCTAGTCGAATCTCATAACCAACCCATCTCATACAAACAATAAAATACAGTAGTTATCACATACCTGAGTTGCTGAGCTGCTAATATTCTTAGATTGAGTATTAATAACACTTGGAGATGGAAGCGGATCAGAGGAATCTTGATTTTTTTTCTGGCTTTCATTGAATGGATTAGATCTTTTCAATTTCTGTCTTAATGCAGGTATAAGAGGTTTTAGGCGTTTCTTACTATGGACCTGCATAGGTTCGTCAGACTCCAAACTATTCTTTGAACATATTAAAGATAAAAATCCCAGGGGTCTTCTGCCAGGTCTAGAAATACAAATGTAAAGATAGTCAAGAATATCCAGGAAGACACATTCCTTTGTTTTTTTTTTTCTTTTGAGACACAGTCTCACTCTGTCACCCAGGCTGAAGTGCAGTGACACGATCTCGACTCACTGCAACCGCCACCTCTCGGGTCCAAGATATTCTCCTGCCTCAGCCTCCCAAGTAGCTGTAGTAGAGACGGAGTTTCACCATGTTGGTCATGCTGGTCTCGAACTCCTGACCTCGTGATCTTCTCACCTCAGCCTCCCAAAGTGCTGGGATTACAGGCGTGAGCCACTGTGCCCGGCCAAGACACATCCTTAATAACTGCTTCTGCTTCGCAAGGCTAAGGTGGGAGGACCGCTTAAGGCTAGGAGCTCAAGAACAGCTTACACAAAACTAGCAGGACCCTGGTCTCTAGAACATCTCTAGCATTCAAATCACTTGGTGATCTTATTAAAAAGAAGATTCGCACAGTTGGTAGTGGGCATGGCCTGAGTTCTGCATTTTAACAAGTGTTCTCAAATGATGTCCATACTGCTGTTGTCAGGACTACACTTTGAGTAGCAAGGCTGTGGAACAGTGGTCAGCATGGTATGCTCTACAGGCCATATGCAGTCCCCGACCCAATTCTGTGAGTACGTTTTACTGGAACACAGCTATGTTCATTTGTTTACATATGGTCTGTGGTTGCTTTTGTGCTGTAATTGCAGAGTTGAATAGCTGTTAACAGAGACCATATGGCTCCCAAAGCCTAAAATATGTACAAATGCCATTTTACAAAAAATGCTGACTTCTGTTCTAGAACACTGCTTCTCAACCTGTTTTAATCCCAGCTCTCATGATGGTTCCCTCATTTTATTTATTTTTTCTTTCTTTTTGTTTTCTTGAGACGGAATTTCACTCTTGTTACCCAGGCTGGAGTGCAATGGCGCAATCTTGGCTCACCACAACCTCCACCTCCTGAGTTCAAGCGATTCTCCTGCCTCAGCCTCCTGAGTGGCTGGGATTATAGGCATGTGCCACTATGCCCAGCTAATTTTGTATTTTTAGTAGAGATGGGGCTTCTCCATGTTGGTTAGGCTGGTCTGGAACTCCCAACCTCAGGTGATCCGCCCACCTCAGCCTCCCAAAGTGCTGGGATTACAGGCATAAGCCACCACACCCAGCCTTTTTTTCCTTTTTTCAGAGACCGGTCTGGCTATGTTGCCCAGGCTGGAGTGCAGTGGCTATTCGCAGGCACAATCATAGCTCACTGCAATCTCAAACTCCGGCCTCAGCCTCCTGGGTAGCTGGGATTACAGGCATGTGCCACTGTACCTGGGAATCATTCTATTTTCAGCGCATCTCTAAGGCCAGAAGAGATACTACTGAGCTTTACTTTCAATAATTTAGATAACAAAAACAACAGATCTATTAAGTATGTCTTTTAAGCTACATGTGTCCTTTCCCCCAACCCTTCCCCTCAGTGGAGACTAGTGCATGTTCCCCCACCTCCTTCAATTCAGCAACACCACGTTAATCTTCTGGATGCTGCTGACAAGCCAATAATTATTGATAACCATTGTTTCTAGAATATGAGAAAAATGTGAGAGAAGTTGGCTTTTGCTTAAATTCCAACACTTATTCTTATGGACAGAAAGCCATAATTTACCTCTTTGGTTTGTTACAAGGGAGAAAACTGACACATTATTTGAGACTTCAATAAAACAATGTCTGATGTCAGCATCCATATATATGTGCATTAGTAGCTACTGCACATGGTAGAATATGTAATGTAATGAATATGTAATGATCAAAATAACCATGAACAATCTAAAAAAATAAGTGTATAAAACATTCTAAAGATTTTCTATCTGAAACAAAGTTTCAGCACTTAAATTTAAGCTCTTATTGTACAAAACGTGTATCTACAATATTACTGTATTTCCTTGGCTGAAACTTCTTCCTTTACATTACTGATGGAGCAATATGTTTATTAAACACCATCCTTAGTACTGGATCTAATCTTGATATATATATATATCTGTTCTGTATAGGTTATATTTATTAAGACAGAGAGCACAACACTTATTAAATATGTTTTCATGGTACCTGGATAATGGGGCTTTAGAAGATGATGTTCTGTTATCCATTTGCTCAGACTTAGGAGCAGCATCAGTTCTTTCTTCCTTATCAGACACAATCATTTCATCCTGAGGTAACTGAGGCACATTCTTGTCTATGCATGCATCAGGAGATCTAGATCCTCTACTCTGAAAAGCTGGTTCAACTTGCTGTCTTTGAGGTTCTGGAGTTGTCAGTGTGCTTCCCGAGGTAGGAAAAATATCTTGTCCTTTGTGAGACTCCCCTTCAAAAAAAAGAGCAAATGGAAAGCAAGGATATTGATGTTAATACATTCCATGTAATCCCAAAATTTGACCAAGAAACCCATGGTATTCTATAATAAACCTACCCTATTAAGAGTAAGCTAAATCATCATTAGTGGAGTTATCTGGATTATTATTATTATAATTGGTTAAAAGGTATGCTAACAGCTTCTGCATTCAGAAACAAAATAGTTGTATCAATATATTTTGGCCTAGAAAATCTTTTCCCAGAAATATTTCTTGAGCAATCACAACGGGAGTGATTACTTTCTAAAAAATCTAAGGTTTGTTAAAATTTAGAAACCAAACCAATCCAAAATATAGGTGGTAACTCAGGTACCTGTGGTCTCCTGAAAAGTAAAACCTACAGACTCTCAAATACTCAAGTTTAGCTAAAGAATTCTCTTTTCTTAACTAAATAGCAGACAAAACCAAAGTAGCCAAGGATTAGGACAAAATAACTAAAGCTTTCTTACTCAATAAAAAAACCTGTTTTCCCTCAGTATAGCTAAGGCCTTGTTCTCAAAGAGAGCGCTTTAGCTCTGTGAAGGGAGAATGAAGTTGATAAGTACACCTGCTAAAAGAAACAACCTAATTAAAGACAGCATATAACAAATTCACTAACACTTCACTGTATTGTAGTTTGCTTAATGCTTTTATTGGAGAGCAGATGGATGGGAGCAATCTTAGAACATCTCTAGAGGCTGTAAACTGTAACCATATTACAGTTTCACAGTCAAAGTTGGGACAATTAAGTCTAAGACCGTATTAACATTATAAGAGTTTTTTTGTTTTTGTTTTTTTGAAACAGAGTCTTGCTCCGTCACCCAGGCTGGAGTGCAGTGGCGTGATCTCGGTTCACTGCAACCTCTGCCTCCCGGGTTCAAGCAATTCTCTTGCCTTAGCCTCCTGAGTAGCTGGGATTACAGGCATGCACCACCACGTCTAACTAATGTTTGTATTTTTAGTAGAGACAGTGTTTCACCATGTTGTCCAGGCTGCTCCCGAACTCCTGACCTCAAGTGACCCACTCACCTTGGCCTCCCAAAGTGCTGGGATTACAGGTGTGAGCCACTACGCTCGCTACGCTCAGCCCATTAAATGTGTGGGTTTTTTGGTTTTGTTTTGTTTCTGAGACAGAGTTTCGCTCTTGTGGCCCAGGCTGGAGTGCAATGGTGTAATCTCAGCTCACTGCAACCTCTGCCTCCCAGGTTCAAGTGATTCTCCTGCCTCAGCCTGCCAAGTAGCTGGGATTACAGGTGCCTGCCACCACGCCCAGCTAATTTTTGCATTTTTAGCAGAGAGGAGGTTTTGCCATGTTGGCCAGGCTGGTCTCCAACTCCTGACCTCAGATCATCCACCTGCCTCGGCCTCCCAAAGTGCTGGGATTACAGGCGTGAGCCACCACGCTCAGTCAAGTATTTTTTGTTTGTTTTTTGAGACAGAGTTTTGCTCTGCCACCCAGGCTGGAGTGCAGTGGCATGATCTTGGCTTGCCGCAACCTCCATCTCCCAGGTTCAAGCAATTTCCTGCCTCAGCCTCCCAAGTAGCTAGGATTACAGACGCCCACCACCAGGCCTGGCTAATTTTTTTGTATTTTTAGTAGAGATGGGGTTTCGCCATGTTGGCCAGGCTGGTCTTAAATTCCTGACCTCAGGTTATCCACCCATCTCAGCCTCCCAAAGTGCTGGGATTACAGGCATGAGCCCCTGCGCCTGGCCCATTATTAAGTGTTTTTAAAGAACCAGAACCTGGCCGGGCGCGGTGGCTCAAGCCTGTAATCCCAGCACTTTGGGAGGCCAAGACGGGCGGATCACGAGGTCAGGAGATCGAGACCATCCTGGCTAACACAGTGAAACCCCGTCTCTACTAAAAAATACAAAAAAATAGCCGGGCGAGGTGGCGGGCGCCTGTAGTCCCAGCTATAGGGAGGCTGAGGCAGGAGAATGCCGCAAACCCGGGAGGCAGAGCTTGCAGTGAGCTGAGATCCGGCCACTGCACTCCAGCCTGGGCGACAGTGCGAGACTCCCTCTCAAAAAAAAAAAAAAAGAACCAGAACCATCATAGGTTATCAAACCCTTCCATCTTGTAACTCTAACTCTTGTAAGATGCCATCAGCAACATTTTTATTCTTGAGTGCCACTGTCATGGTAAAGCGGTGGCTATATGTATGAATGATAAGCCTAAGTTTGAGAGAAAAGAGAAATGATGTCATAAAAGAAATGAAAAATAAAGAGTTGTACAAAACACAGGATAAATGTGACTAGCGCCCTTAGTCATGAGGGAAATAGACCCTAAGTGGTTTAATGTCCCACAGAAATTTTAGATTCCTATAAAAATAGAAGACTCTAAGATCTTTTCAGCTTCCGTAGGTGGCTTAAGCCTGAAAAGATCTCTAGAACAAAACTAATTTTCCGGGTAAAGAACCTATTATGAATGCCATTATAGGCCACAGGTGGTGGTTAATGCTTATGATCCCAGCACTTTGGGAGGCTGGGGCAGGCAGACTGCTTGAGGCCAGGAGTTCAAGACCAGCATGGGCAACATGGCAAAACCCTCTCTCTACAAAAGTACATTCAAGACCAGGCTGGGCAACATGGCGAAACTCTGTCTCTATAAAAAATACAAAAATTCCGAGGCGGGCAGATCACGAGGTCAGGAGATTGAGACCATCCTGGCTAATACGGTGAAACCCTGTCTCTACTAAAAATACAAAAAATTAGCCTGGCGTGGTGGGGGCGCCTGTAGTCCCAGCTATTAGGGAGGCTGAGGCAGGAGAATGGCATAAACCCGGGAGGTGGAGGTTGCAGTGAGCCGAGATCACGCCACTGCACTCCAGCCTGGGCAACAGAGCAAGACTCCATCTCAAAAAAAAAAAAAAATTAGCTGGGCATAGTGGCACATGCCTGTAGTCCCAGCTAGTTAGGAGGCTGAGGTGGGAGGATTGCTTGAGCCTGAGAGGTGGAGGCTGCAGTAAGCTGTGATTGTGTTGCTGCACTTCAGCCTGGGTGACAGAGTGAGATCCTGTCTCGGGGTGGGGGGGTGGGGAAAGCCCTTACACTCAGCTAACTCCTAAAATGTAGTTATTGAGCTTATATAGAAAATACTTGTAGCCACATAGTCTTCAACTGATGACAGGATTAAAAGAGCTTCTTTTGCTTACCAAACTGCCAAATCCAAGGCCTTTGCAGGAAAGAAGTGCTAATAATACAAGTATTACTCTTACAGAAAAGTAATATTCAGTTTCAATCTCATATTTGAACAAGGTATATCCCAAATAATCAGGAGTATTTAGCAAAATGCAATCATGTTAAAATGTATCTCACCTGTTTCCTCAAAAACATTTGTTAATTCCTTTGAGTGCACCTGTTTTAAGAAAATTTACAAAAAAAATTTAGAAATCTATTTATCAAGTAAAACTGAAGTTAATTTTATTTCCTTTTTTTCTTTAAGTAAAGAAACCATGTTATCTCCCAAAAAGCTCTTACAGGAAGTCTACTAAACATTTATGGCAAAAATATTGCTACTATTTTAAAGTGTTCCAGAGCCCACTGGAAGAGAAAAAGCTGCTAAATGCCTTTTATAATCAGTTTCAATATCAGTGCAAAAGTATCAAAGAAATAGTACAAGCAGCACATCAAAAGACTACTACATCACAAACTTCCATTGTTTATTACGTGGGATGCTAGCTTTTAGATTGCAATAGTTATAGTGTTAAGAAAATGTCTATTCCATTTTATAAGTTTTTTCCAAGAATGAATATTATTGGGTACCTTTTCTGTAAATAGAGATGATTTTTCTCCTCAGATCTATTGGTTTGTATTAGATTCCATAATGTCAGATCATCTTTGCATTCTTTGCATATTCACACCACTGTATAACTATCATTTTTAAAATGGCATATCATCGTCTGGTGACCTAGTTTTGTACTTAGTAAAGTACTATGGTCTTTTGTCCATGTCATTAAGGATATTTTTAAAACAAAACAAAATAATGTCTGCATGGAATGCTGATAAATTATCAAAACAGGATGACTGGCACATGGGGACATATTATACCCAGTCTATCTTTTAATATGTCTGGAAATGTTCATATAAAAAGTTAATTCAAAAGTTCTGCATGAGAAAACAACAACAAAGAAAGCAGAGTCAAGAGACAAATGACGAACTGGGAAAAAAGATTTGCACCTCATTACCCACAGACATATATAACAGAGTTCTGCCAGTTCTATAAGAAAAAGATCAATAATCTAATTGAAAAATGGGTAAAGGAAAAGTCAGTTCATAGAAAAGGAAATATACATGGCTCCTAAGCATATGAAAAGATGTTCAATCTTACCCATAACAAGAGAAAATAAAACAATTCTGGGATATGCCATTTTTTGACTCACCAAATATATAAAAGTACATTTGCTCTTTGTCAACTATTAATCAAGAACTATTGGTCTTTAACTTTCTCTTTGAGAACACAGATTTTAAATGGTCTTTTCCATAGTGTAGTTATAAATTATGAGGCGTACTAGGTGAGTACAATAATAAGAGGGTACTAGGAAACCTACAACATAGAGGTTGGTGATTGAATTTGCATGGTCTGGCCGGACTTCCCTGAGGCAGCGATGACTGAACTAAAGAAGTTTGTATGTTTTTCAAGGGAATGTTGCACACAAGGTACATCAAATGAAGTGTCCTGGGACATTTAAGGAATTGAAAGATGGCCAATGTGGCCAGAAAGTGAGGCAGAAGCTGGCACAAAATGAGACTAGAGACGAAAATCAGCAAGACAATACGGGGCACTAAACACTATGGTTTTACTCCTAAAAGTAATGGGTAGCTTTAAGCATGATGATGATGATACTAGTATTACCATTTTACGCATTAGGAAACCTGATCAGAGAGACAGGTGAACTATCTTGCCTAAGGTGTTTCAACTACTAGGTGGTAGAGCCAAGATCCAGACATATATAATGCTTTTGGTCTTATTTTTAGCCACCAATACAGAGCTGGGAATAAGTTTCTTGATTACTCTCCATCAATTTTCATTTATCACTGGTTAAAAGTGATAATCCAAAACCAGTTTTACTTGAATAACTTATGATGATAAATGTCAGAACTAACTTTATATGTATCTAAAAGTTTAAAGAGAATAAAGGAAAAAATAGAAACAGATCTGTTGCAATATGGCCATCTTACTTAATGATTCTACCTTACCTCAGAGGTATATTCTTGACAATCATCTCTTAAAGTGAGCAAACATTTTTTGGCAGGAGGAATGTGGTCATTTTCATCAAGCCTGCATTTAAATCTCTTCCTAGATATAAGATCCAAATTATCAAGAGGCTTTTTAGAATTATCTCTTCCAGAAATAGATAAACCCACGGCATCCTGACCAACTGAAGTTGCTGGTAAACAAATACTGCATAGAAAAGAAATACATATTAAATCACTGAATTAGAAGTTATTTAATACTTTTTTTTTTAATGATCCTAGAAATCCTTTCAATAACAAGGTTAAAGGCTGAGGTATTCCAATGAAAATTCCAATAAAACCAAAAAACTCCAAACTAACAAAGAGATACATGATGGCCACAAAAATGCTATTAATAGTTTTGAGCTCCATTCATACTTAAAGGCTTATAACTTAAATTCCATAATATTGAATTAAATCTGAATATTTAATAGTATTTTCCCTGATTGTAAAGTTAAACGTTTAACCTAAAATGTCCCTTCTAGTCCAGGCGCAGCGGCTCACGCCTGTAATCCCAACACTTTGGGAGGCCAAGGCAGGTGTATTACCTGAGGTCAGGAGTTTAAGACCAGCCTGGTCAACATGGTGAAACCTCGTCTCTACTAAAAACACAAAAAATTAGCCAGGTGTGGTGGCACACACCTATAGTCCCGGCTACTTGGGAGACTTAGGCACGAGAATCACTTGAACTCAGGAGGCGGAGGTTACAGTGAGCTGAGATCACGCCACTGCACTCCACCTGGGTGACAGAGCAAGACTCTTGTCTCCAAAAATAAAAATATAAAAGTCTTCAATTTCTAATGCTACACTATGGACAATTATCTTAATTAATGGTGGTTAAGATACAACTTACTTCCAAAATAAAGAATTAAGAGTATCAAAAAATAAAAATAAAAAAAAATAAGAGTATCAGGAATAGCTGGACACAGTGGCTCATGCCTGTAATCTCAGCACTTTGGGAGGCCAAAGTGGGAGGAATGCATGAGGCCAGGAATTCGAGACAAGCCTGGGTACCAGAGCAAGACTCCACCTCTGAAAAAAAAAAAAAAAAATGTTTAAATTAGCCAAGCACGGTGGTGCGCACCTGTAGCTGAGAAGCTACTTGAAAGGCTGGGGCAGGAGGATCTTTTTTTCTTTTTTCTCACTCTATCACCCAGGCTAGAGTGCAGTGGTGCAATCTCAGCTCACTGCAACCTCCACTTCCTGGGTTCAAGTGGTTCTCCTGCCTCTGCCTCCTGAGTAGCTGGGATTACAGGCGTATGCCACCGTGCCCAGCTAATTTTTATATTTGTAGTAGTGATGAAGTTTTGCCATGTTGGCCAGGCTGGTCTTCAACTCCTGACCTCAGGTGATCTTCCCACCTCGGCCTCCCAAGGAACTGAGATTAAAGGCGCAAGCCACTACATCCAGCCAGGAGGATCTCTTGAGCCCAGGAGTTCCAGGCTGCAGTGAACTATGATGGCACCACTACACTTTAGCCTGGCACTCTAGCCTAGGCACCAAAGCAAGTCCCTGTCTCTTAAGAAAAAAATCTGTATTTATTACCACTGTACTATTTTCACAACTTTCTGTGAATGTATATTTCACAGTTTCATACGTGTGTGTCTATACAAAGTAACCACACTTTTAACAGGTATCATTTTATGATCTAGACTGTTAATATTTTTAGCTTTCAAAATAACTTAATAAACAAGTTTCATACAAAACTAACACATGAAACATTTAAGTGGCATCTTTATCAGATATAAAATCTACCACATTACATTTCTTCTCTAACTTACCACATAAATGATAAATAAGATTTCCACAACAAGATAAATAAGATTTCCACAACAATAACAACTAATATTGGTGAATGGTTTGTTCAATCAATACTACTTAATTCATAAATCACTTTTCCTCCTAGCGAAAACAGTTTTGCTCATTCATTACCTCATGTCACCTCTTTCTTCAGTATTCACTGATTTGACCAATATGGGAGCTGGCAGTAAAGGGTTTGGCATGAACTGTGCAGTGGCATCAGTAAATTCTTCTACTGCATTGGTTGGAATTTCCACCAGAGTTAAAATAAAGGCTTGTTCATCTTCTCCATCTTGAGGTACATTAGCAACTAGATTCACTATTAAAGTTTAAAAGTTAGTAATAAAAAAGCTCAACTATGAAATAACAGAATATCATTAATTTATTTCATTTCTAAAAAGACAGTTTCAGGACAACTTATCATCAAGATTAAATAAATAAATGCTCCCCGCCACGACCCCCCAGCCTGAGGAAGTAAGTTCCCTCCTTTTTTTTTTTTTTCTCGTGCCTCAGCCTCCCAAGTAGCTGGGATTACAGGTGTGTGCCACCATGCCTGCCTAGTTTTGTACTTTTAGTAGAGACGGTGTTTTGCCATGTTGGCCAGGCTGGTCTTGAACTCCTGGCCTCAAGTGATCTGCCCACCTCAGCCTCCCAAAGTGCTGGGATTACAGGAGTGAGCCACCATGCCCGGCCCAAGAAGTAATTTCATAAAGGATAAAGGTGATATACTATGGAAAAGATTTATGACTCTGAAAAACAAAACTGATATGCAAAATACTTCAAGGTGTTTCTATAAAACTTTTTAAATTTAAGGCCAGCATAGACTAAAATAAAACTGTTTTGTGTTTTTCCATAGTTAAAGAAGGGGTAAAAATCATACAATCAGGTTCTCTGACATGTCACTGAAGCATACTATCATACCTGTTAGGTCTTGAGGATTGATTATATTCTCTTGTTGGACTTCTGGAATACTTGTTGGTGTATACTGCTATAAAAAATTAAAATGAAAGAGTGAGGTTGGCCAAGTCAATATGATATAGTGAAGAGATTAACTCAACAACATCTAACCATATATACTTTTCAAGTGTTTGAAGCTTTAGGCTGTTTCAATAAACTTTTGATTCATTTAAATATTAATACAAAGAATCCTGACTACATTGTTAAATATGTGCATTTTATGAAATGATTTTTGAAGTGACAGAATAGGGAGACCCAAACCCCACAACTTTTTCTCTACTCCCATCACACCAGCCTTTGTACTATTAGCAGGTGACATGTGAATGGAGGCAAACTGCTTTCCCTGAATCCAGTATGGTTCCCTCCAATCTGTTTTCCAAAAAACCGCAAACATAGTTTTTCTAAAATGCAATCCTGACTGTAATTCTCTACTGCTTAAAATCTCTTAGCTCACTACAACCTCCACCTCCTGGGCTCAAGCGATCCTCCCACCTCAACCTCCTGAGTAGTTGGGAGTACAGATGCATGCCACCACACCTGGCTAATTTTTTTAAAATTTTTTGGGGGTAGAGATGGGGTTTTGCCATGTTGCCCAGGCTGGTCCCAAACTCCTGGGCTCAAGTGATCCGCCCACCTCAGCCTCCCAAAAGTGCGGGGATTATAGGTGTAAGACACTATGCTGGGTTTCTACTGCTTAAAATCTTTTATTTTATATTATTATTATTATTTTTTTTTTGAGACAGTCTTGCTCTGTCGCCAGGCTGGAGTGCAGTGGCGCAATCTCAGCTCACTGCAGCCTCCGCCCCTCCCCGTCCTGGGTCCAAACAATTCTCCTGCCTCAGCCTCCCGAGTAGCTGGGACTACAGGTGCATGCCACCATGCCCAGCTAATTTTTGTATTCTTAGTACAGACGGGGTTTCACCATGTTGGCCAGCATGATCTCGATTTCTTGACCTTGTGATCCGCCCGCCTTGGCCTCCCAAAGTGCTGGGATTACAGGTGTGAGCCATTGCGCCCGGCCTGCTTAAAATCTTAAAACTCTCATTTTGCAACCAACAATGTCAATAATTCATTAAGGCAAGAATCATCAATGGATATTAAAACTACAGGGTGACAGCTTGCTGCGTTGGTCCCATTTGACAAATTACTAATACAGAATGGAAAAGATGCCACTATAATGAAGAAATCTGGCAGGTATCATTCTAGCCAAGTGATCAGTCAGCATCACCAATAATGGGACAAACTGACATCATGTGTCTCCCGATGTGATATAAAAGGAAGAACATGTCATTACCTATATAATAATCTTGCCCTAAAATATGTAAGTTGAATCTAGTAATGAGGAAGCAATTAAAAAAAAGAAATCCAGATTGTAGGCCAGCCTAGACTGTTCTAAACTTTTCTTGCTTTTTCTTTTGTGAACAAAAAGACAAGAAAAATACTCTAGATTAAAGGAAAATAAGGAGAAAGGATAATCAAATGTAATGTGAGAGCCCAGATTGGATCTTGAATTTAAGAAAAAGAAAAAAAAAGCTGGCCAGGCACGGTGGCTCACACTTGTAATCCCAGCACTTTGGGAGGCTGAGGTAGGCAAATCATTTGAGGCCAGGAGCTCAAGACCAGCCTGGCCAACACAGCAAAACCCCATCTCTTCTAAAAATATTATGCAAAAAAATTAGTCAGGTGTGGTGGCGCACATCTTTAATCCCAGCTACTCGGGAGGCTGAAGCACAAGAATCATTTCAACCTGGGAGGCAGAGGTTGCAGTGAGCCGAGATCGTGCCACTGCACTCCAGCCTGGCTGACAGAGTAAGACTCTGTTTAAAAAAGAAAAAAGCTATAATGGACAGGATTGGGACAACTAGGGAAACTGGAATGGAAACTGTATATTACATATCACTGAGACAATGTTACATAGTGTAGTAATATTGAGTGTGACAACAGTACTGTCCTTTCTCTGTAAGAGAACTTCCTTGTCCTTATTAGATACAAGATGAGGTATTTATGGACTCAAGTTACTTTCAAATGATTCAGTTTTTTTGGGTTTTTTTTTTTTTTTTTTTTTTTGAGACAGAGTCTTGTTCTGTTGCCCAGGCTGGAGTACAATGGTGCAATCTTTGGTCACTGCAACCTCCGTCTCCTGAGTTCAAGCAATTCTCACACCTCAGCCTCCCAACTAGCTGGGATTACAGGTGCATGCCACCACGCCTGGCTAATTTTTGTAATGATGGGGTTTCACCTTGTTTGCCAAGCCGTTCTTGAACTCCTGACCTCAGGTGATCTGCCCGCCTCAGCCTCCCAAAATACTGGGATTACAGGCATGAGCTACTCCACCCAGCCAAGTATTTATCGATACAGATGGAGAGCAAGGCAGAGTAAAAAAACAAATGAGGCAAAGTATTAACTACTGATGAATCAAAATGAAGTGTATGGGATAATTCTTTGTAAGATTTTTGTAACTTTTCTCTAAGTTTAAAATTATTTCAAAATAAAAAGCAAAAATTAAAAAGTCAGGGTGGGGTGAGGAATCTCGTAACTTCAAATGTAACCAAACTCCTTATCAAGTCATAAAAATCCTTTTATGGTCTGTCTGCAGGTTACCTTTCTAAGTTCATCTCTAATCACTTTCTTCATTAATATTCCACTCATACTACTTACATGCTATTTCATACTTGTTTGTTCTTGGAGACAGGGTCTCACTCTGTCTCCCAGACTGGAGTGCATGGCGACCACAGCTCACTGCAGCCTCTACCTCCCAGGCTGAAGTGATCCTCCCACTTCAGCCTCCTGAGTAGCTGGGACTACAGGCAAATGCCGCCATGCCTGGGTTTTTTTTTTTTTTTAAATGGCATTATAGGTTTGAGCCACTGCACCTGGTCCACACCTGTTCTTTACACACACGTGTTCCTTTCCCTTTAACTGGATAATGTATACATGTTCTTCAAGTCCAAGGCTTCTCTCAATTGGGGAACTTTTTAATGGAACTGTTCATGTATTGGTTATATGACTGCATAGTTATAAAAACCTGAAGAACTGTACACTAAAAAGGGTGAAGTTAGCCAAGTGCAGTGGCTCATGCCTGTAATCCCAACACTTTTGGAGGCCAACGCAGGCAGATCACTTGAAGCCAGGAGTTCAAGACCAGCCTGGCCAATATGGCGAACCCCGTCTCTACTAAAAATATAAAACCTAGCTAGCTGTGGTGACACATGCCTGTAGTCCCAGCTACTTGGCAGGCTGAGGCAGAAGAATCTGTTGAACCTGGGAGGCAGAGGCTGCAGTGAGCTGAGATCATACCACTGTACCCCGGCCTGGGCAACAGACCAAGACTGTCTCAAAAAAAAAAAAAGAAATAAAGAAAAACGAACATAAAAGAGGTGAAGTGTATTGTATGTAAATTATACCTTTTCATTTATTTATTTTTTTTAATGGAGGGAAACACCTTGCTATCCCTTATTATATTGTACATTCTTTTACCTCTGGCACAGGAAGTATAAGCACACTGTCTCCTTTAGAGTCTTTTATCTGGGCCTCTTCAACAGAATTTTCACCAAGACCCCTATCCAAACCAAGTGTGCAGGGCCCTGTCTCAGAGGAAGCAACTGGAGCAACTGACAACATGTGAACCTCCTGAGAGCTCTCTTCTTGATTTTCATTTCTGAAAGAGAGTTTAGAATGCATATCATTTGAAATTGGGCAAATCATGGAATTATTTTTAGAGCTAGGTGTGTAAAAGATCATCTAATTCAATGGTTTTCAAACTTTTAAAACATATTTAATGCAACAGAACTTCTTTTTCAAATTCTTAGAGTCACAACTTAAGGCTATCGCTGAAACAATATAAACTGAATCTCAGAATCCCTTCCCTCTTTTACCTTTCAGTTAGGTTTACTTCTGGAGAAATACTGGTCCCTTTGATACCAGGTACACATGCCAATTTGCTCTGATCCTTATTCTCTGCTGTTGTAACTGGTCCGAGGTATTTATTTTCCAATTCTGTCGCTTTGGAAGCATTTTTCTCTGTTTCTTAAACAAAAAGCAGACTTACAATACAGACCAAAATAATACAGCTAAAATCCCTCTATTAGAAACATATACCCTCTTAAAAGGAAGATCCCTATACTGTGACTCTTCCAAACTTCTCTCATTCCACAAATCAGGCTTACACACACGGCAGAAAGTCCTGGCTAATAGATTTCTGAACAGTAAAACAGATGATTAATAAATCATGTTCTGCAAATATTTCACTCCTGGCTGCCACGATAATTGTATCCTCACTTTATAGTACTAGCATCAATAATTAGAAACTCAACATACAAAAGAGACTTAGAGGTGGGCTACACGGAGGTTTGGCTAGTTCCACTTTAGAGGAAGTCTTCGGGAAGGAGCTGCACTGCAAAGAATAGCATCACAAATGAGGGAAAATGAGATTTCTACATAGAAGAGGTAATTTGAGCCTGCATGTCGGCAGAGGTTTTAGAAAAGGTGACCTCTCATGGTTCTCCTGTATTTTTCATCATGTTTAGTGCAATACTGTGAATAACACCATGGGACCCATACAAAGTGCCATTAATGATGCTGGAAGCACTCCCAAGAAGCAGAGGAAAGTCCTAACATTATAAGAAAAAGCTGAATTGCTTGGTATGTATTACAGATTGACACCTGTAGTTGGGGTTGCCCACCATTTCAGACAGATGTTTCATCTTGTAAACAGCTGACATAAACTTTTGGTACTGATAAATACAATGCAGTACTGAAAATGTTTTTTCTCTTCCTTATAATTTTCTTCCTTTTATTTTTCTTTAAGACAGGGTCTTGCTCTGTCGCCCAGGCTAGAGTGCAGTGGCAATATCACAATTTACAGCAGACCTGATCTTGCAAGCTCAAACCTATGAGTAGCTGGGACCACAGGTGTGTGCCACCACGTCTGGCTAACTTCTTAAAATTATTTTGTAGAGACAAGGTCTCCCTATATTGCACAAGCTGGTCTCAAAACTCCTGCGCTCATGTGATCTTCCTGCCTCTGCCTCCCAAAGGGCTAGCATTTCAGGTGTGCACCACCACCGTGCCTAGCCTTTCTTTTTTCTTTATTTGATATGGAGTCTCACTCTGCTGCACAGGCCGGAGTACACTGGCATGATCACAGTTCACTGCAACCTCAACCTCCCCGGGCTCAGGTGATACTCCCACCTCAGCCTCCTGAGTAGCTAGGACTACAAGCATGCACCACCATGCCTGGCTAATTTTTGTACTTTTGTAGAGATGGGGTTCTGCCTTGTTGCCCAGCCCCATCTGGTGTCAAGTGAACCGCCTGCCCTGGCCTCCCAAAGTGCTGGGATTACAGGTGTGAGCCACTGTGCCCAGCCCCAGCCTGACTTTCTTAATAACATTTTCATTTCTCTATGGCTCAAGGACATCAGTTGAAAAAACAGAAAAAGAAATTTTTTTTAAAAAATTTTCTCCAGCCTATTTTACCATAAGAATACAGTATATAACACATCTAAAATACAAAATATGTGTTAATTGACTATCTTATCAATCAGGCTTCTGGTCAACAGTAAGTCATTAGTAGGTAAGTTTTTGGGGAGACAAAAGTTATAGACAAATATATATATATATATGTGTGTGTGTGTGTGTGTGTGTTTTCAATTCATAAAAGACAGGGTCTCACTATGTTGTCCAGGCTGGCCTCCAACTCCTGGGCTCAAGCCTCCCAAAATGCTGGAACTACAGGTGTAAGCCACTGCACCCAGCCTATACACAAATTTCTGACTGTTTGGGGAGGTCAGTGCCCCTAGTTAAAGGGTCAACTATGAGAGAGAGAGAGAGAATAAAAAGACAAAAAATTGATCAAACAAATATAGCAAACTGGTACTAATTACTAAAACCAATTGGTAGATTTATGGATATTTATTTTATAGCTCATCTTACTTTTTAATTTGAAACTATTTTATTGTAAGTTAAAACAATTTAATGACCAAATATTTCTTTGAAATGTTAATGTAATTTCTTGTGCCAAAATGATTTTGCAACATATTAAGAGAATAAAATTTACCTCTTTGAGTTTCCATTTCTTCCCCTTTGGTTACGCACAAACTGGAAATTTCCTGATGATCATCAAACCTGTTGGTCCCTAAAGTCTTCTCAAGATTTGGCTTAGGCTTGGCAAGTCTACTTCTTATTCTCAAATTACTGGTCACTTTAGAAATTGTATTCCTAAAAACAGAAGATAGAGAAATTTATGAATCACGTTAGATCTTACTCTCTCACATTAATACAGTCTGTCTAGCACTGATAGAGTGAACGACCTGTTAGGTGCCACATTGTCTTCAAGTGTTCATTTCTTCATACTAAAATTACAAAGTAGTAACTTTACTAGAGGTCTTAAGATGAGAATTCAGTCTGTATTTGTAAAACAGAGACATTTACATAAATCTATTTCATTAAAGTTTCAAAGATATACAACATTTACTACTATAATTTAAATATGCAAACCATTAACCTAAAATCAAAATCAGTCCATCTTTAAAGGGTAAGAAATTAGCATTGCCTACTTTACATTTACAAGCATTACTCAAAGCTATTAACTAATTTGATGGTGGTTTTAGTAATATTTATTAATTGAATACTAAAATAAACCTGGTTGGTGTAGCATTCTCCTTTACTTTCTCCATTAAACTTATTTCTTCTCTGGAACTTTGCTCCTCCAATACAATCTTGTTTTCTTCAAATGATGCAGGAGACGTAGTAATGACAGGTGAAGAAAGCTCCTGACATTCATGAACAATTTTGTGATTTACATTATCTAGGCTAAAAGGAATATGGCTTTTATCCTTTGAATGTACATGAGGAAGTATACATACCCCTACTGAAGAAAAAAAAAAAAAAATTAAAATGGACCAAATTAGATGCTCAAAATAAATTCTTCAACATTTAGTAACTGTAAAATTCTGTATTATTAAAGTTTGCTTCATTTGTGCGGCAGCAATAGAAAAAGATTTAAAAAATAAATAAAGTTTGCTCTTGTTGGCTATAAATTTAAATTTATGATCTCCCTATTTCATGCCAGGGATTTGACCTATTGTGAGCTTAATAATCCTTATAGACTGAAATTTTATGCAATTATTAGTAAAAATGAGTCCTTTTGTTATTTTGAGTAATTATATAATCTCAGATGGATTTCAAGATAGACAGCACTGCCAGCATTTAAGATTTTTAAAACCTTTATGTTCTATGTGTACTTTATGTTCTATATGTTTCTGACAGGCTCTACTGCAATACTCTGCCACTAAGAAAGGAGCCCTATACAGAACACAAACCAGAGACTTTCCTGATAAATATATGGTTCCAAGCCTAAAAGTCTAATACGTTTTTACCTATCTACTTTGGAGACAGGGTCTCACTTTGTCACCCAGGCTGGAGTGCAGTGGCACGATCTCAGCTCACTGCAGTCTTGACTTCCTGAGCTCAAGCAATCCTCTCACCTCAGCTTCCCAAGCAGCTAGCACTACAGGCGTACACCACCATGCCTGTCTAATTTTTTGTATTTTTTATAGAGACGGAGTTCCACTCCTGAAGTCAAGCATTCACCAGCCTTGGCCTCCCAAAGTGCTGGTACTATAGGCTTGAGCTGCCGCATCCGGCCCAAAAGTCTATTACTTAAAATGAATGGAGGCTAGCGCAGTGGCTCATGCCTGTAATCCCAGCACTTTGGGAGGCCAAGGCAGATGGATCACCTGAGGTCCGGAGTTCGAGACTAGCCTGGCCAAGATGGTGAAACCCCAACTCCACTAAAAACACAAAAATTAGCTGGGCATGGTGGCAGGTGCCTGTAATCCCAACTACTCGAGAGGCTGAGGCAGGAGAGTTGCTTGAACCTGGGCAGCAGAGGTTGCAGCGAGCCGAGATTGCGCCATTGCACTCCAGCCTGGGTGACAAGAGTGAAACTCTGCTTCAAATAAATAAATAAATAAATATGAATGGTAGGCTACTCATAATCAAACTCCGTCTCAAATAAATAAATAAGTAAATAAAATGAACGGTAGAGTACTCATAACCAAGCAAAATAATTACCAGGAATAGTATAATTACTCATTTCATGCACTTAAAAGATAGATAGTAAAGATTTATCGCCTGTCTGTGATTTCCGTCTAATAAATTAAAAATCTTGGTTGATAAATCTTTTGGCTCTGTCCAAACTGAGAACAGTTTAAACTAAATTATTTCAATGAGTGCTATTGTCTCTTTGTACCGTATTTGTCATCTAATTGTGAATACCATCCCAAGCAGCAACTCCTTGGCTAAAGACACATGTATAAAGCGATCAGTGATCAATGAGCTCAGTTAACCAATGACATTCATGATGGTAATGGCAGTATTCACTAGAGCAACTATTCCATGAATACGAATTATTATTTTTATTTATTTATTTATTTATTTTTTGAGACACAGTCTCGCTCTGTTGCCCAGGCTGGAGTGCAGTGGTGCAATCTCGGCTCACTGCAAGCTCCACCTCCCAGGTTCCAGGTTCACGCCATTCTCCTGCCTCAGCCTCCCAAGTAGCTGGGACTATAGGCGTCCGCCACCATGACCGGCTAATTTTTTGTATTTTTAGTAGAGATGGGGTTTCACAGTGTTAGCCAGGATGGTCTTGATCTCCTGACCTCCTGATCCACCCGCCTCGGCCTCCCAAAGTGCTGGGATTACAGGTGTGAGCCACCATGCCCGGCTTGAATACAAATTATTCTTAATAAACCAAGTGTACGATCTTGAATTGGCTGTCAGTATACCTAAACAGTAGTAAAATAGTGGATAGATCAATATATACATATCACATTTTATGGAAGAACAACAAAATGGAGACAAATTCAAATGTAAAGGGGTTATTACTCAAATGTGGGTATAATTTCTTAAAAGTTAGGTTTTAAAAGTTTCTATTTTTGGTAGGACTTAGCTTTCATTCTTACCATCACCCTGTTCAGTACTGATCTCTGACTGCAATACTAGATCTCCCATTGTAAGTAAAGTTATTGCAGCTTCAGTGCTTCCATCACTGGTACCTTGTGAGGAAATATATCAACATTAAAACAAAAGAATGAATCTAGAAATCTGTTCACTTAAAAAATATTTTTAATTGAGGTGTTTATCTCCTAGTAGCAGATTCCAATATCCTCTGAACCATTAACCCCTTAATAGGGTAGTCTTTTGTTCAGGTTATATGTTACAAATAAATAAATCATCACTGTTGGTTTTGACTCACTGACCATGCCTCCCTCCCATTAAATAATATCTTCAAGGAAAATGCTCTCCCATTTGTACAGATCCAGAGGAAATGCTCAAATATTTCTTAAACATTTAACTTTTAATTCACCTTCTAAAATAACATTCTAAGAATCCACATTTCTCACAGAGATAACACATTCAATAGCTGAATCTTTTTGTTAAACTCTCCAGCAAACTGATTCATTTATTATCCCCACTATTAAATCATTGTACTAGTGTTAATCAAGGTAGTCTTAGCAGTTTCCTTGATAACAGTTACCTGGTTCATCTTGGATATGTTCACCTGTGGTCATTTCCTAAAAATGAAAAAAATAAGTAATATCTTAAATATTTCTCCAAACATGTTCTGTTTCTCAACACGCACTACATTTTTAGAGGTCTTTCCATACTTTGAGTTCCAATAGCATAAACTGGTTTGTCTTAATTTATAATTATTCACAAAATTTCACCAGCAAGAACAGAAATAATTTAAAGGCAAAATTTTTGTGTCTCTTGCTCCTGATTTTATCTTTATATTGTATTATGTGCAAATTTTAACTCTTATCATATTGTTATGTATGTCTACCATTCTTACTTTACTTCTTCATTTTCATAATCCTTCAACTCTAGTCATATCTGCTGCCAATTTTTACCAATGGAAACCAAGGCCTGAAGGGTATTGCAAAATTTTTATAATCCTACGTAGCTTAAAACTTAAACGCATTTTAATAAATTAAGAAGTTACAGAACCAATGTCCAGAGCAACAGCTTGAGAAGCTTCACTGACCCACTCCTCAGTGAAACCGATTTTAAAAACAAAACATTTAATAGCCTCTGAAAATGATCCTAGCGACAAAAAGCAAACGAAGAAATATCTGTTCAAGAAAATCTGAAAATTTGCTAACAAAGGTGAGAGTCTATGTGAACCAAAACTGCTCTCTCTCTCCTTCCTCCCAGCTCAGCATGGCAGAGACTCCACCTCAAACTGCTGCACCCAAAAATACAAGGCTCCCGGTCCCCAAGGTCCCACCTGGAGAGCATTTTTCCCTAGGGGAGTAGGACTTCAGCTCCTGACATCACAAGAAAAGTACAGACCAATATTTATTATGAATATGGACACAAAAATCACCAATAAAATACTAGCAAGCCAAATCCAACAATGTATAAAAATTAGACATTATGACCCTAGAATATTTCCTGGGGAAGCGAGGTTGGTTTAACATCCAAAAATCAATACAATAAAAAACAAAATTCACATGATCATCTCCATAAATGCGGAAAAAGCATGACAAATTCCAACACCCTTTAATGAAAGAAACATTCAACAAACTAGGAATGGAAAGTAACATCTTTAGCCTGGTAAAGGACATTTATGAAAAACCCATAGTAACATTACACTTAATGATAAGACAAGATAGGAGAAGTGGTAGCAGCCAGGCAGCCCAGCTTTGAGAAGGCTCTCAGCATGGTGCAGCTCACAGGCACCAACACGCACACTCCCGGCCGCAAGATGCCCAAGAGAAAGATCAGCTCAGCAGAAGAGCAATGAAGGAAAGAGCCCAACATGAGATTGGTATGACTGTCAGCTAAACCCGCTCCTGCATAAGTGGAAACAAAGCCAAAAAAGGCAGCAGGAAAGGATAAATCTCCAAACAAAAAAGTGCAAACAAGAGAGAGATGCAAAACAAAGAGAAAAAAAGGGAACAAAAGGGAAAAACAGACCAAGAGAGTGAAGCTAAAAGCAAGAAATCACATTTTTTTGAGGCGGAGTCTTGCTCTGTCGCCCAGGCTGGAGTGCAGTGGCCGGATCTCAGCTCACTGCCATGGCTCCACGCCCTCCACGGGTTCAGGCCATTCTCCTGCCCTCCCAGCCTCCCGAGTAGCTGGGACTACAGGCCCAGCCACCTCAGCCCGGCGCTACTTTTTGTCGGCCTTTGGTAAGGGAGCCGGGGTTTCACCGTATTTAGCCAGGATGGTCAGCCCGATCTCCCGACCTCGTGATCCGCCCGTCTCGGCCTCCCAAAGTGCTGGGATTACAGGCTTGAGCCACCGCGCCCGGCCTACCATGTCTTACCAATAGTCCTTGTCTCCCTTCTTGTACATTCCAGAGGAATATTTTTATCAACTATTTCATAAATGCAAGTTTTTTAGTAACTCTAGAAACATTTTTAAGAAGAAAGGAATACCACCACATCCCATTTTTTAAGTGTAAATGCTTTTAAGGGTAAAAATCATTTGCCAGTTGTTTATTTTTTGGTACAACCAGAAAACAGTGTGGAATATTGAATTATGGGAGGCTTTGACTGTCTTAGGTATCAGCTTACCCTTCCACTATATTAACTATTAATATGGAGTCACAGTCCTGCATCTGATGTCTTGAAAGTTTTTAGTTACTTTTATTCCCATGGTTTGGTTCTGGTTCTTTAGTTTGCTAGTTTGTTTGTTTTGTTTTTGAGACAGAGTCTTGCTCTGTTGCCTAGGCTAGAGTGCAATGGCGCAATCTCCACTCACTGCAACCTTCACCTCCTGGGTTCAAGCGATTCTCCTGCCTCAGCCTCCCAAGTAGCTGGGATTACAGGCGTGTGCCACCATGCCCGGCTGATTTTTTGTATTTTTAGTAGAGATGGGGTTTCACCATGTTGCCCAGGCTGGTCTCAAACTCCTGACCTCGTGATCTGCCCACCTCAGCCTCCCAAAGTGCTGCGATTGCAGGCGTGAGTCAATGCGCCCAACCTGGTTCTGTTTTGTTTGAGACAGAGTCTTGCTCTGATGCCCAGACTGGGGTGCAGTGGTGGCAACGACAGCTCACTGCAACCTCACCCTCCTGGGCCTAGGCGATCCTCCTGCCTCAGCCTCCAGAGTAGCCGGGACCAGAGGCGCATGCCAACATGCCTGGCCAACTTTTAAAAAATGTATTTGTAGAGACAGGGTCTCCCTCTGTTGCCCAGACTGACCTTGAACTACCATGCGATCCTCCCACCTTCCAAATTACTAGGATTACAGGCATGAGCCATCGCGCCTGGGCCCATGTTGTTTTTTAGTAGAATTGCTTCCTAAAGAAAACCATTCCTTGATCATGGCTGTAATCCCAGTAATTTGGAATCCCTGTCAGAATTGTGTGCACTCTATAAATCTTTGGTTGTGGTAGTCCTGTTTTCCTAATAACTTTGTTAATGTGCTGTGAAAGACTGAAAATTTAAGTATGTAGTATATATGCTATTTAATTGCAAATTGTGGAAGTATGTAACAGTTTATCAATATGTAAGGATACTAGCACTTGATAGCCTTTTAATGAAAACTTGCCTCCAAATTTTAAGCTGGAAAGTCACTGGAGTAACTTTTAAAAATAATTACAATACATGGCTTTTTAGATTTTCAGTATAAATGTGAAGAATTGTGTACTGATCCTTAACACAACCAACAAAATCTCAATTATGAAAAAATAAATGATGAAAGACTGGATACTTGCCCCCTAACATCAGGAATAAGACCAAAATGCCCACTCTCGCTTCTATTAAACATTGAACTATAGGTTCCAGCCAGGGCAATTAGGCAAGAAAAAGAAATAAAAGGCATTCAGGTAAGAAAGTATCAAAGGTTGAATTGTGTCCCCTAGAAAGATACGTCAAAGTCTTAATCCCAAATAATGTGAACACGACATTATTTAAAAATACGGTATTTGTAGATACAATCAAATTTAGATGAGGTCATACTGGATCAGAGTTGGTCCTAATCCAATATGACTGGTGTCCTTTCCTTATAAGATGACAGGATACACATACAGAAAGGGAAAATGCCATGTGGTAATAGAGGCAGAAGGTGGAAGTATGCTGCTGCATGCTGAGAAATGATAAGGACTGCTGGCTACCACCAGAAGGCAGGAGAAAGGCATGGGATGGTTCTTTCTCAGAGCCTCCAGAAGGAACCAACATTGGTGACACCTTGATTTTAGACTTCTAGACTCTAAAGCTGTGAGAGAATAAATTTGTTTTGTTTTGTTTTGTTTTTCTTATCTCCGTAAGTGCCTGGAGAACTTTTTGTGGGTAAAAGTTACCAACTTGGTAGCTCAAAGAGTACCCGACTTAAATTTTTTATTTTAGGCCAGGCACGGTGGTTCACACCTGTAATCTCAGCATTTTGGGAGGCCAAGGTGGGAAGATCACCTGAGGTCAGAAGTTCGAGACCAGCCTGACCAACATGGTGAAACCTCATCTCTACTAAAAATACAAAAATTAGCTGGGTGTGGTGGCGGGCACTTGTAATCCCAGCTACTCTGGAGGCTGAGGCAGGAGAATCACTTGAAACTGGGAGGCGGAGGGTGTAGCGAGTCTCCGAGACGGCACCACTGCACTCCAGCCTGGGCAACAGAGTGAGACTCTGTCTTTAAAAAAAAAAAATATATATATATATATATAGTTATTTTATGATAGATTTATCAGGATGTAATCTCCTCATAAGTTGAGGAGCATCTGTACTTTGTTATAGTGATACTAGGAAACTAATACAGAACGAGGTAAAACTATCTTTATTTGCAGATGACATGATTTGACATATAGAAAATCCTAAGGAATCTACCAAAGTTGTTGCAGGATATAAAGCTAATATACAAAACTCATTTTTATTTCTACACAATTTCAATGAACAATCCAAAAATGAAATTAAGAAAACAATCCCAGGCTGGGCACAGCGGCTTATGCCTGTAATCCCAGCACTTTGGGAGGCCGGGGTAGGTGGATCACCTGAGAGCAGGACTTTGAGACCAGCCTGACCAACATGGAGAAACTCCATCTCTACTAAAAATACAAAATTAGCAGGGTGTGGTGGCATATGCCTGTAATCTCAGCTAGTCGGGAGGCTGAGGCAGGAGAATCACTTGAACCAGGGAGGCAGAGGTTGTGGAGAGCCAAGATGGCACCACTGCACTCCAGCCTGGGCAATAAGAGGGAAACTCCGTCTCCAAAAAAAAACAAAGAAAACAATCCCATTCACAATAGTGACAAAAATAACATACTTGGAAATAAATTTAACAAAGAAATGCAAACTTTATATGCTAAAAACTACAGAAAATTGTTGAAAGTAAAAGATCTAAATCAGCCAGGTGTGGTGGCTCACGCATGTGAGTACTTTGGAAGGCTAAAGCAGGCAAATCACTTGAGGCCAGGGAACCAGTCTGGCTAATATAGTGAAACCCCATTTCTAATAAAAATACAAAAAAATAGTTTGGTGTAGTGACAAATGCCTGTAATCTCAGCTACTCAGGAGGCTGAGGCAAGAATTGCTTGAACCCAGGAGGTGGAGGTTACAGTGAGCCAAGATTGCACCACTGCATTCCAGCCCGGGTGACAGAGCAAGACTCTTGTCTTAAAAATAAAAATTAAAAAAAAAAAAAAAAGTAAAGAAGATTTAAATAAATGGGGAAAGATCTCATATTCTTGGATCAAGAATCTCAACACTGTTAAGATTGTATTATCCCTTAAACTGATCTCCAGATGCAATGCAATCCCACTAAGATTCCTAGCTGACTGCTTTGCAGAAACTGACAAGTTGATTTTAAAATTCATATGAGGCAAAATTCATATGGGGCCAGGGATAGTGGCTCATGTCTGAAATTTCAGCACTTACGGAAGCTGAGATGGGAGAATCACTTGAGGCCAGGAGTTTGAAACCTGCCTGGGCAACACTGTGGGGCCCTGTCTGTACCAAAAAAATGTAACATAACAAAAATAAAATACATATGAAATTGAAAGGGACCCACAATAGCCAAAACCATTCCGAAAAACAATAAAGTAAAACTCACACTTCCCAATTCAAAAACTTATTACAAAGCGGCCAGGCACGGTGGCTCATGCCTGTAATCCCAGCACTTTGGGAGGCCGAGGCAGGTGGATCACAAGGTCAGGAGATCAAGACCATTCTGGCTAACACAGTGAAACCCTGTCTCTACTAAAAATACAAAAAAATTAGCTGGGCATGGTGGCGGGCGCCTGTAGTCCCAGCTACTTGGGATGCTGAGGCAGGAGAATGGCATGAACCCAGGAGGTGGAGCTTGCAGTGAGCTGAGATCACGCCACCTGGAGTGCATCCAGCCTGGGTGATAGACCAGACTCCGTCTCAACACCAAAAAAACAAACAAACAAACAAAAAAACTTACTACAAAGTAACAGTGATCAATATAGCATCACTAGCATAAGAATAGACATATAGATCTATGCAACAGAATTCAGAATTCAGAAATAAACCCATACAGCTATGGTCAGCTGATTTTTGTTAAGAGTGTCAAGACTACTCAATGGGGAAAGAATAGTCTTTTCGAATAAATGGTGATACGACAAATGGATAGCCATATGCAAAAGAAATAAGTTGGATAATGAGGTTATCCATGTACAAAAATTAACTCAACATGGATCAAAGACTTAAATGTAAAAGCAAAAATCTCTTTTAGAAGAAAAATGGGTAAATCTTCATGGCCTTCGGTTTGACAAAGGACTCAGATCTGACAACAGAAGCATGATCAACAAAAGAAAAAATAGATTAATTGAACATCAAAATTTAAAACTTTTTGCTTTAAAGGAAATCATCAAGAAAGTGAAAAGACAACCCACAGTAAGGGAGGAAATATTTGCAAATCATATACCTGATAAGAGACTTTTATCTAGAATATATAAAGACTCCTTACAACTCAATAATAAAAAGACAAATAGCACAATAAAAGAAAAACGGACAAAATATTTGAACACACATTTCTCAAAGATGATACACAAATGGCCAATAGGAACATAAAATGTGCCTGACATCATTAGTCACCAAGGAAATACAAATCAAAACCACAGTGAGACACCACTTCACACACACTAGGACAACTAGATCCAAAAAGTCAAGCCAGGCACAATGGCTCATGCCTGTAATCCCAACCCTTTGGAAGGCTGAGGGAAAAGTATCACTTGAGGACAGGAGTATGAGACCAGCCTGAGCAACACAGCAAGACCCCACCTCTACCAAAAAAAAAAAAAAAAATTAGCTGGGCATAGTGGCACACACTTGTAGTCACAGCTACTTAGAATGCTGAGTGGAGAGAATCATTTACACTCAGAAGGTCAAGGCTGTAGTGTGCTACAATTGTGTTACTGCACTCTAGTTTGAGTGACAATGCAAGGCCATCTAAAAATAAATTAAAAAAAAAAAAAAGAACAAAAAAACCAAAAAGTGAAATAACAAGTGCTGGCAAGGACATGGAAGAACAGAAACCCTCATAAACTGCTGGTGGGAATGTAAAATGGTATAGCTACTTTGGAAAACAGTTTGGCAGTTCCTCAAATGATGAAACATTGAGTTACCATAAGACCCAGCAATTACATTCCTAGAAATGTACCCAAGAGAAATAAAAACATATATCCACACAAACACTTCTACGTGAATGTTTACGGTAGCATTATGTATAACAGACAAAAAATAAAAATAATCCAAATGTTCATGAATGGATGAATAAACAAAATGTACCATATCCATATGGAAAATTATTAGGCTACAAAAAGTAAGGAAGTATCACTACATGCTGCAACGTAGATGAACAGTAAAAATGTTACATTAAGTGAAAGAAGCCAGACACAAATGACCAGATTTTATAATTTCATGTCTAGGAAATGTCTAGAACAGGCAAATCTATACAGACAAAAGACAAATTATTGGTTCCCTAGGCTGGGGAGGGTTGGGAGGAAATGAGTAATGACCGCTAAAAAGGTTTCTTTTTGAGGTGATGAAAATGTCCTAAAAATGACTGTGATACTGTTTGCACGATACTAGAAATCACTTACTTGTACACTTTAAATAATGGGTAAATCATATGGTGTGTGAATTATATGTCAATAAAGTTGTTTTTAAAAAGTTACAATTTCAAGCCTCCACTTGCAAAGGCAAATAAATATCAATAATGGAAGAGTGCCAAATAAAATGCAACAAAATATATTTTAACTTGTTTATACTTAGTATAAATTTAATGCAACTGAATGTTAATGTAAAAGTCTACGAGGATATTAAGAGCTCTGCCCAAAAACAAACAAAATCAATGCTTTCACTAGTTTTTACTATTCAGACTAACAGCCCCTTACAGAGAGAAATTAGCTAAGAAGTGTTTGTAAACCTAAAGCTATCAAAATGAACCGCCAGTCTTTTCAAAGTAAACAAAGAATAAAAGGCCAAAACATATTAAAATGGATGCTTACAAATGATGATGCATTCAAATTTTCTTCTTGTTTCATTTCTTCAGTAGTCACATCTGTGTTAGGGAGCTCATGTTCAACAACAGCTATGCATCCTACATCTGGGACATTCACGGTTATTTCAAGCTGTCAAAATAAAGTTTTATCATTTCATTTTGGCATATTAAAAACAGCAAAACAAAACCTCATCTTCCACATGAATAAGTAAGATGAAATGCTAAAATAAAGAAATAATCCACATTCATATATAACTTAAAAAATGAAATGGAGTGGCCAGGCACAGTGGCTCACGCCTGTAATCCCAGTACTTTGGGAGGCCGAGGCGGGCGGATCACAAGGTCAGGAGATTGAGACCATCCTGACTAACATGGTGAAATCCCATCTCTATTAAAAATACAAAAAATTAGCCAGGTATGGTGGTGGGCGCCTGTAGTCCCAGCTACTAGGGAGGCTGAGGCAGGAAAATGGCGTGAACCCAGGAGGCAGAGCTTGTAGTGAGCCAAGATCGCGCCGCTGCAGTAATTATTTTATTGACTGACAGCAACTTTGCAGAAGTAAAACATTTAAATTTTTTGAGGGGGCTGTGACTATTACAACCAGTAAGCAAACTTTCTAAGACTCATCTTCTTAGTGCCTGGCATTTCATTTTCCATTTTCTTCACTTTCTCTTTACTTTCCCCTAATTTCTCTGTTCAGTCTGTTAACATTTAGAGAGTGTTCAGTCTATTAACATTTATAGAGGGCTAGGGGTACAGAGATATAAAGTCAAATGAGACAAGTTTGGTCCCTATCCTCAGCGAACTCACAATCCAACAGAAAAGTAGACATGTAATCAACTAATTATATACTGTCATAAATGCAATCTATAATGAGTTGAAAGTCCTTAAAAATATTTATCCGGGTGCAGTGGCTCACGCCTGTAATCCCAGCACTCTGGGAGGCCGAGGCAGGTGGATCACCTGAGGTCAGGAGTTCAAGACCAGCCTGGCCAACACAGTGAAGCCCCATCTCCAATAAAAATACAAAAATTAGCCAGGCATGGTGGTGCCTGCCTGTAGTCCTAGCTACTGGGGAGGCTGAGGCAGGAGAATCACTTGAACCTGGGAGGTGGAGGTTGCAGTGAACCGAGATTGCACCGCTGCACCCCAGCCTGGGCAACAGAGTAACACTTCGTTCTCAAAAATAAATAAATATATAAATAAAATATTTATCATACCACTGCCCCCACCCCAACTCCCTTCTTCCAAAACCCCAAACCCTGCGTGATTCTTGATACCCAGGGCAACAGCCATGTAAAATCAGAAGTTCACTCACATTTACTCTCCATTTGAGTCCTATTACTTAAAGAGCCCTGTAATCTGAGCACTAAAAAAGTATTTACCTACTAGAATATATACAATACAGTCTGGTTCTTATTACCTTTTTTGTTTGTTTTTCTTTTGTTATTCTGAGGCAGGGTCTCACTCATGTCACCCCAGCTGCAGTGGTGCGATGACAGCCACTACGCCCGGGCCTATTCTCTTATTAACAGAAAAAAAGAGTATAAAATATTGTATGGCTGAGTAGAAACTGTGAGTAAAGAGTCAAGTCTGAGAATCTGCCTTCAAGACATATCTTATTTTTTTTTGAGACTAGGTCTCACTCTATCGCCCAAGCTGGGATGCAGTGGCACTATCAGGGCTCACTACAGCCTCAACCTCTCATGCTCAAGCAATCCTCCTGCCTCAGCCCCCCAAGTAGCTGGGACTACAGGCATGTACCGCCATGCCTAGCTTATTTTTGTATTTTTTGTAAAGATGAGGTTTCACCGTGTTGCCTAGGCTGGTCTCAAACTCCTGCACTCAAGTGATCTGCCCACCTTGGCTTCCCAAAGTGCTGGGACTGTGGCCATGAGCCCCTGTGCCCCGACTTATCTGTTATAATTACATTTGTATGTACCACATCTGTTTCCTCAGATACAAAATTTGGAGAAAAATCTTTGACAATATCTGATAGCACTGGGATGAACTAAAAAATTCAAGTGAGCGCAGGGGCACACGCCTGTAGTTCTAAGTACTCGGAGGTTGAGGTGGGAGGGGCGCTTGAGCCCAGGAGTTTGAGGCCAGCCTGGACGATACCGCAAGATCTTGTCTCTAAAAAAATGAATTTAAAAACAATAGGCCGGGCACGGTAGCTCACGCCTGTAATCTCAGCATTTGGGAGGCCGAGGCGGGCAGATTGCTTGAGCTCAGGAGTTTGAGACCAGACTAGGCAACATGGTGAAACCCCGTCTCTATTGAAAATACAAAAAAAAAATTAGCCGGGTGTGGTGGTATGCACCTGTAGTCCCAGCTACTCAGGTGGCGAGGTGGGAGGATTGCTTGTAGCAAGCTGAAATCATGGGAGGCAGAGGTTGTAGCAAGCTGAAATCATGCCACTGCACTTCAGCCTGGGCAAAGGAGTGAGACCCTGGGCAACGGAGTGAGACCCTGTCTCAAAAAAAAATAAAGACACGAAAAGAAAAGAAAAGAAAAAAACAAACACACACAACAAAAAATGTTAAAGTTCAGGGGATTTGAGAAGAAAAAATTCTTCTTAAAGAGTTGGGACTGGATGGGAAAAGGGAATATTCTATAAAGTAAAAGTTGGTTTTTTTAAGCATCATACAGTTTCGTAATTTTAAAAAAGACTTGTAATTCACATAACATACAATTCACCCACTTAAGGTGTATAATTCAACGTATTTTGGGATATTCACAGATATGTGCAATCATTACCACATTCAAATGTGGAACATTTTCATCACTTCAAAAATAAACCTTATACCCACTAGCTATCTCTCCCTTAACCTACCTCTCTTCCCTATCTCCCAATCCCTAAGCCACTACTAATCTACTTTCTGTCTCTGTGGATTTCCTTATTTTGGACATTTCATATGAATGGAATCACATAATATGTGACACTTTGTAACTAGTTTCTTTCCCTTGGCAGAAGGTTCCCAAAATTCACCCATGTTGTAACACATATCAACACTTTATGTCCCTTTAGGGCAGAAAAATGTTCCATTGTGTTTCAATGCTTTTGTCTCCTCCTGTTGTTCAGGCTACAATGCAGTGGCATGATTGTAGCTCACTGTAACCTCAAACTCCTGGGCTCCAGCAATCCTCCCCACTCAGCCTTCTGAGTAGCTGGGATTATAAATATGCACCAACACACCTCGCTAATTTATTGATTGAATGCAGACACAGGGTCTTGTTATGTTGTATAGGCTGGTCTTGAACTCCTGGCCTCAACTGATCCTCCCATCTCAGCCTGCCAAATCACTGGGATTACAGACGTGAGCCGCCAATGCCTGGCCTTTCAATGCTTTTTTTTTTTTTTTTTTTTTTTTTTGAGACAGAGTTTCGCTCTTTCGCCCAGGCTGGAGTACAGTGGTCCTATCTTGGCTCACCACAACCTTTGCCTTCTGGTTTCAAATGATTCTCCTGCCTCAGCCTCCCGAGTAGCTGGGATTACGGGAGCCCACCACCACGCCCAGCTAATTTTTGTATTTTTAGTAGAGATGGGGTTTCACCATGTTGGCCAGGCTGGTCTCGAACTCCTGGCCTCGTGATCTGCCCGCCTCAACCTCTCAAAGTGCTGGGATTACAGGCGTAAGCCACTGTGCCCAGCCTCAATGCTTTTTAAAGAAAATTTTTTCTAACATATATATTTTTTCTAACATATATATTTCCTTGTTTAGTAGGCTGGCCACAAGGAATAGAATTTAAGGAAAGCCTTGTTCAATTACTATGATTACTGCTATTTAAAAAGATAGCCTGTATTAATTCAGGGATACAGTCTGGAATCTAATTTTCAGAAATTAATTACTGATCATAGTTTCACTAGCAATTTGGCTTCACTTAAAGAAAGAAAAATGCAAAATAGATAGCTAAAAGAACTCTCATGCAGCATTAACCAGATGTCTTTCCACAAAATTACCCTTCCTTCTGCATTTTCTTGTTTCACATAATGCTCACATTCACTATCTTTACTTTGAATTGTAAGAAACAACCTCATTTTGCATCATTTAAATTAGCTTCAACCATTTTATTAGTTCATTTACTCTAAAACATTTACCAGTTTATTATTAACACTGAATAAAAGTAAATAAAAGTAGGTTTTGACTTCCCTTCATATATGACTTTACAGATTCAGATAATCTGTTAATTCTTAATGGAATTACATTAACATTTAAAGTTTACTTTAATTATCTTAAACATTACTTGAATTGTTTAATGTTTCTTATTGTTTCTTTTATTGTTGCCACTATCTTAGTTAACTCTGATTCATTTCAAATGACTCAGAAACTATCATGAATGCTTACCCAAAACTGACTCAGATAAGCTCCTCAGTAAGCCAAAGAAGTGACTGAAAATTGAGGCAGAACAGAAAACTCTGAAGTTACAAAGTTGGAATGGCAGACTAAGAGGCAAAAGTGTAACGAAGCTAAATACGTTCAATATGTTCCTCTAGTTCACAACCCTTAGGATGGTTACTATCAAAAGTTACAACATGGCTACTACCCGTGAGGATGTAGGCTGTTGATAGGGATGTAAAATAATATAACCCTGTGAAAAACAGTATAAAGGTTGCTTGAAAAGTTAAGTATAGAATTAACATACGATCCAGGCCGGGTGCAGTGGCTCACACCTGTAATCCCAGCACTTTGGGAGGCCCAGGTAGGTGGATCATTTGAGGTCAGGAGTTTGAGACCAGCCTGGCCAACACGGTGAAACCCCACCTCTACTAAAAATACAAAAAAATTAGCTGGATGTGGTGGCAGGCGCCTGTAATCCCAGCTACTTGGGAGGCTGAGGCAGGAGAATTGCTTGAACCTGGGAGATGGAGGTTACAGTGAGCCAAGATCGCACCACTGTACTCTACTCCAGTCTAAGTGACAGAGACTCCATCTCAAAAAAAAAAAAAAAAAAAGAATTTACATACAATCCAGCAATTCCACTTCTGGGTATATCCCCCAAAAAGTAAAAGCAGAGATTCAAAGAGGTATTTATACAACTATATTCATACCAGCATTATTTCTAACAGCCAAAAGGTGGAAGCAACCCAAGTGTCCATTGATAATAAAGGAATAAACAAAATGTGATACATGCACACAATGGAATATTATTCAACCTTGAAAATGAAGAACACTCTGACATAAGCTACAACATATATGAACTATGAAAACACTATGCTAAATGAAATAAAATGGTCACACAAAAAAGTACTGTATGATTCCATTTATACGAGGAGTCAAATTACAGAGCCAAGATGTAAAAAAGTGGTTGCCAAAAGGTTAGGGGGAGGAATGGAGAGTTATTGTTTAATGGGTATAGAATTTCAGTTTTAACAAAATAAAAAGAGTTTGCCAGGGGTGCAAGGCAGACCTGGGAGTGACCAGGCCAGACAGGACAGGGATAGGGCTCGAGGCACAGGTGTTGAGTGTTTGTATCTCGTATCTTGGTTTTTTGCCAGGCTAGGGGACAACCACTCATTGCAGGATGTCTTAATCATCTTAAAAAAGAACACAGTAGCTCATGCCTATGATCCCAGCACTTTGGAAGGCCAAGCTCAGGAGTTTGAGACCAGACTAGGCAATGTAGCAAAACCCCATCTCTAAATTAATTAATTTTAAAAAAGAGTTCTGTGGATGGATGGTAGTGATGGTAGCATGACAACATGTACATGTGAAAGTTCTTAATGCCACTGAACCATACACTTAAAAATGAGTAAGATGGCTGGTCACGGTGGCTCACGCCTGTAACCCCAGCAATTTGGGAGGCCAAGGCTGGTGGACTGCTTGAGTTGTTCAAGAGTTCAAGACCACCCTGGTCAACATGATAAAACCCTGTCTCAGGCCGGGCGTGGTGGCTCAAGCCTGTAATCCCAGCACTTTGGGAGGCCGAGACGGGCGGATCACGAGGTCAGGAGATCGAGACCATCCTGGCGAACATGGTGAAACCCTGTCTCTACTAAAAAATACAAAAAACTAGCCAGGTGAGGTGTCGGGCGCCTGTAGTCCCAGCTACTCGGGAGGCTGAGGCAGGAGAATGGCGTAAACCTGGGAGGCGGAGCTTGCAGTGAGCTGAGATCCGGCCACTGCACTCCAGCCTGGGTGACAGAGCGAGACTCCATCTCAAAAAAAAAAAAAAAAAAACCCTGTCTCTACCAAAAATACAAAAATTAGTCAGGCGTGGTGGTGCACACCTGTTAGTCCCAGCTACAGGAGGCTGAGGCAGGAGAACCACTTAAACCTGGGAGGTGGAGGTTGCAGTGAGCTGAGATCCCACCACTGCACTCCAGCCTGGGTGACAGAGTGAGATCCTGTCTCAAAAAAAAAAAAAACAGAGAGACAGAGATAGTAAATTTTAGGTTACATGTATTTTAGCACTTTTTAAATTTTTATTTTATTTTATTTTTTTTGAGATGGAGTCTCCCTCTGTCGCCCAGGCTGGAGTGCAGTGGCGCGATCTTGGCTCACTGCACTCTTCGCCTCCCAGGGTTCAAGTAATTCTCCTGTCTCAGCTTCCCCAGCAGCTGGGACTACAGGCACCTGTCACCATGCCTAGCTAATTTTTGTATTTTAGCAGAGACGGAGTTTCACCTTGGTCAGGCTGGTCTCAAACTCCTGACTTCAGGTGATCCATCCACCTTGGCCTCTCAAAGTGCTGGGATTACAGGCGTAAGCCACCACGCCTGGCCCAATTTTTTTTAAAAAAGAAAACAAGTAAGTCCCTTCTCGCTTCTCTATCAACCAGAAAACACCTGCCAAAATGTTTGAAAGATTAATCAGAAAGTAGACTAAGCAGCTTCTAGGTACAAGTGTAAGCAGATTTCTCTCATTGTTGTTATACTGACTCCCTTGCTGGGCCTGCGCCATAGGGTCTGAGCAATCACAAAAGGTTATACAAAGCCCCAAATTATATTTGGTAGAGATTATTTAGAGAAAGAACTCTTCAAATCCTAATAATCACTAAGAGAAGAAATAACGATCCCCTAAAAGAAACAAGAGGTAAAAACCAAGTAAGATAAAAGTACCAAGGATTAAAAAAAAAAAAAACCAAACCTCTTCCATTGTTTCCTCTATCTGAGCAGAAACAGGTTCAGGAGATCTGAGACCAACAGGTACAAATACTGGAGCTTTGTTTACTTCTTCAGGAGCAAGATGACAGCTTTCCTCTTCATAGTCAGACTCAAAATCATCAGCATCATCTTCTTCTTCCTGGGAAGCCCGAAGAGTCACCAGTATGGCCTTGGAAGCTCTAGGTTCCTTCTTAGAGGTCTTACCCCGAACTCGTTTTGATCCACGACCTCTGGTGACATTTGGTTTGATCTTTCTGTGACTTCTCCTTTCACCACGATTTCTCTCATACTCAGATGCAGAAGAGATAGTTGTTTTCCCATCCAGAGCAATTTTAGAGTAATTTGATTCTTTTAACAGTTGTGGACAGCTAGACGTTTAATCAAAACAACAAGGTCATATGCATGCAAGGATAATTTCAATGAAAACCAAACTTTTAGAGTGAAACTCCGGTTCCAGTCATTAAAATGAAAATGCCCACCACCCATTCTTTTAAAATCTTATGCTGTGAAAATAAAAAAGGAATTAACTACTAGTTTCTCATTCAGAGATAATTCTTAGTTATCTACCTACAAATTTTTCATAGTAAGTTTTTAATTCTGGGCCATTCTTTCCTGTAATAAGAAAGTGAAGATAAAATAAACACAAAACTGATGATTATTAGAAGAAAAAGGGATAAAAAACACAGAACCAGCTGGGAGCAGTAGCTCACCCCGGTAATCCCAGCACTTTGGGAGGATGAGGCAGGCAGATCACTTGAGGTCAAGAGTTCAAGACAAGCCTGGCCAACATGGTGAAACCCGATCTCTACTAAAAATACAAAAATTAGCTGGGCATGGTGGTGCACGCCTGCAATCTCAGCTACTCGGGAGGCTGAGGCAGGAGAATTACTTGTACCAGGGAGGTGGAGATTGCAGTGAGTCAAGATCACACAATTGTATTCCAGCCTGCACGAGAAGAATGAAATTGTCTCAAAAAAAAAAAACAAAAACAAAAAACAAAAAAACAAAACACACACACAGGACCAACAAATACAGAATATGAGATCAAAAGGTGGTATTAGTTTATCCTACTGGGTAAACAGATAGGTTAAAAGAAAAAGGAGGCAGCAGAAATCCATTAGAGCAGCGCTGGTTTCTAGAACTTAAGTTTCTTTCCATTTTCTTTGAAAACTATAGAAGTAGGGTATTCTTCATTTTGTTTGTGACTCCATTCAAATGAGCACCTTAATTACTTAGCTTAATTACTACTCTTTGGTCATGTTTCTACCCATGTCTAACAGACTCAACACCCAAAAATTTCGTTCCACCAGTAAGTTAAGGTAAAAGTTAAGTGATTTTTATTTCCTATTGTGAAACATTTTGTTAAATAAAATGTTACCTTGTTAGTTTATTGAGATATTGCTCTTCAACAACTGAAGATAGTGAATTATCTCCTACAGTTTCCTCTCCAACCCTTCTTGATGGTCCAGCTTCTTCTAATTCAGCATCTATTTTTGCCAAAGCAGACTCGTTGGAACCTACACAATCTTTTCTCGCTGAAACCTCCATAGATGTCAGAAGCTCAGCTTTTTCCTTAGATTTAAGAAGAAATAAAACAGTTATTACTACAGAAACAATCTCTATGTTAATTTGGTTTGTTAGTTTGGCCTAAATCTCCAAGTTTACACATATATTACAAGCAATTGGTTGCTCATCTTTTGTAACACTAGAAAGTCACTTTTCATGAAAATGGTTACAGTATGGAAGGAAGTCAAAACTATATTTTACTCATGCTCTTCATGATCTTGACAAAATAGACCTCACTGAGAAATTCTTTTTTTTTTTTTTTTTTTTTTTGCCCAAACTTACTTTTAGAAGGAGCTGGGTGTTGGAAGCTCCTTTCTGCAGCAAATGATCTTCTGGCTTGCCTTCCTTGCTCTGATCTGTTGTGCCTTTTTCTAAAATTGGTTCCTCTTTCTTACTGTGTGCTCTTCCCAAATTTGGCTTAGCCTTTTGGAATTTCCTTCTTGTCATTTGTGCTGAACTAGGAACATACAGTTTATTTTCATGTCTAGAATGAAGTATGAATCATATTGAAGAACAAAAATCAGAATTTCTTGTTGATATAACAGCTGTTACATCAAACAATTTTGGATACAAATCAATTCTATGTTCAAAGGATTACATATAAATTGGCAACAAAATCAAGCAAGTAAAATGAAACCACACATTGCTGATATGAAAGGAAAAACTTACAAAGCTTTTGTAGCTTCCATTTTCTATATAGCCTGAAGAAGTTTTACAATAATATTAATCTTTTTAAACTTTCATTTATTTATTCTATTATGTGATTTCATCTACTTTAATTTTCAGAGAAATCACAAGATCAGAAAAAAAAAATGCAAGTAGCTGAAGATGGATTTCATGATGGCACTTTAAACAAATGCCTTCAATTGGACCCCCAAAGCATGAACAAATATATGACAGTTATAACCAGCTTGATCCTTCTAGTTCTAAAGTAGGCTTGAAGGGTAGAGTCTATTCTCCTACCACATGCCTGAAATCTCACTAAAAAGGGTTTTCTGACAACCAATGTCATAAGCTTCTCAATATAATCCATTTGTATCTGCCAAATCAGAAAAAGACAATGTTTTAGCATTCAAGAGAGTAGCCACAGCTCCCAAGGTAACCTGAATAGCTATCTAATGGTTTCCTGGAAAATATTTTACCCACTGGCAAGGATCTGAATTAGGAAGCTTAAAAACTAATATAGGCCAGGTGCAGTGGCTCACGCCTGTAATCCCAGCACTTTGGGAGGCCAATGTGAGCGGATCACCTGAGGTCGGGAGTTTAAGATCAGACTGGCCAGCACGAAGAAACCTCATTTCTACCAAAAAAACCAAAATTAGTTGGGCATTGTGGTGCATGCCTGAAGTCCCAGCTACTCAGGAGGCTGAGGCAGGAGAATCACTTGAATCTGGGAGGTGCAGGGTGCAGTGAGGCGGAGGTTGCGGTGAGCTGAAGTTGCACCATTGCACTCCAGCCTGGGCAACAAGAGCGAAACTCTGTCTAAAAAAAAAAAAAACACTAATATAAACCTGGATATTTATAAAGAATAACTGGATATATAAGTACGTATCATGAGTTCTCTGAAAGATCTGCATTAAAAACTAATCTTTTGGCCGGGCACGGTGGCTCAAGCCTGTAATCCCAGCACTTTGGGAGGCCGAGACGGGCGGATCACGAGGTCAGGAGATCGAGACCATCCTGGCGAACACGGTGAAACCCCGTCTTTACTAAAAAATACAAAAAAACTAGCCGGGCGAGGTGGCGGGCGCTGTAGTCCCAGCTACTCGGGAGGCTGAGGCAGGAGAATGGCGTAAACCCAGGAGGCGGAGCTTGCAGTGAGCCGAGATCCAGCCACTGCACTCCAGCCTGGGCGACAGAGCCAGACTCCATCTCAAAAAAAAAAACAAAAAAAAACTAATCTTTTTTTTTTTTTTTTTTTGAGACGGAGTTTCGCTCTTGTCACCCAGGCTGAAGTGCAATGGTGCCATCTCAGCTCACCCCAACCTCCACCTCCAGGTTCAAGCGATTCTCCTACCTCAGCCTCCCGAGTAGCTGGGATTACAGGCATGCGCCACTATGACTGGTCAATTTTTCTATTTTTAGTAGAGATGGGGTTTCACCATGTTGGCCAGACTGGTCTCAAACTCCCAAACTCAGGTGATCCACCTGCCTCAGCCTCCCAAAGTGCTGGGATTACAGGCGTGAGCCACCACGCCTGGCCTAAAAACTAATCTTAAGCAATATTCCTATATAAAAATTACCTAGGAGTAGTTACCACATTTCCAAATGTACTAACCCTCCTACATTCTTCTGGCAGTAAACAACACGGAGGTTCACAGGAAATTCTAACAAGGTTACAATGCTGGCTAACGTAGACTAATTATATGGGAAAACAAATCATATTTAAGTATAAGCTATTTACAATCAAATGTGATTCTGCAGAGGTATTTAAGAATAAAATATAAATAAGCCCAATGTGCTACTGAAGTCAAAAGGGACAACAAAACGCCAAATTGGCTGGGTGTGGTGGCTCAAACCTGTAATCCCAGCACTTTGGGAGGCCAAGGCAGGTGGCTCACTTGAGGTCAGGAGTTCAAGACCAGCCTGGCCAACATGGTAAAACACAATCTCTACTGAAAATACAAAAATTAGCTGGGTGTGGTGGCAGGCGCCTGTAATCCCAGCTACTCAGGAGGCTGAGGCACGAGTATTGCTTGAACCTGGGAGATGGAGGTTGCAGCGAGCCAAGATCATGCCAGTGAACTTCAGCCTGGCGACAAGAGCATAACTCTGTCTCAAAAACACAAAACAAAACAAAAAAACAACCTACAAGATGCTGAATCTAAGAATAAACTAACTGTAAAACTATACAGAGAGAGGCCAGGCGCACTAGTTCATGCCTATAATACCAGCCCTTTGGTAAACTGAGGCAGATGGATTATTTGAGGTCAGGAGTTCAAGACCAGCCTAGCCACATGGTGAGACCCCTTCTCTACTAAAAATACAAAAATTAGCCAGGCATGGTTGCAGGTACCTACAATCCCAGCTACTCAAGAGGCTGAGGCAGGAGAATCACTTGAACCCAGAAGACGGAGATTGTAGTGAGCCAAGATCACGCAATGCACTCCAGCCTGGGCAAAAGAGCAAGACTCCATCTCAAACAAACAAACAAAAACTATACAGAGATAGTTACTTTCAATTACTGTATGGCTAACAGCTGAAATATACTTCACGAACTAGAAAAGGTTAAAAAAAAGTGGGGGACAACGGGCATGACAGGTTTCCATACAGGAATTTTTGTTTTTGTTTTTGTTTTTTTGAGATGGAGTCTCGCTCTGTCGCCCAGGCTGGAGTGCAGTGGCGCAATCTCAGCTTACTGCAAGCCCCGCCTCCCAGGTTCATGCCATTCTCCTACCTCAGCCTTCCGAGCAGCTGGGACTACAGGCACCCGCCACCACACCCGGCTAATTTTTTGTATTTTTAGTAGAGACAGGGTTTCACTGTGTTAGCCAGGATGGTCTTGATCTCCTGACCTCGTGATCCACCCACCTCGGCCTCCCAAAGTGCTGGGATTACAGACGTGAGCCACCACTCCTGGCCCCATACAGGAAGTTTTAAAGTCAGATCTCTCTCATCAAGAAATACAAAGGCTAAGCATAAAATAATCTGAAACACAGAAAGTTTGTTTCAAGAAACACTGCCTATGTAACTGCAGAATCTGCTAGTCTGAAAGTTATAAATCTTGAAAACTAAACTGCTTGGCCAGGCACAGCAACTCATGCCTGTAATCCCAGCATTCTGGGAGGCCAAAGCAGGATGATCACTTGAGCCCAGGAGTTCAAGACCAGCCTGGGTGACATGGTGAAACCCTGTCTCCACAAGAAATAAAAAAAAAGCCAGGTGTGGCGGTACACACCTGCAGTCCCAGCTACTTGGGAGGCTGAGGCAAGAGAATCACTTGAGTCTGGGAGATTGAGGCTATAGTGAGCCATGACTGTGCTACTGCACTCCAGCCTGGGCGACAGAACAAGACTCTGTCTCAAAAAAAAAAAAAAAAGCTAAACTGCCAATATTACTTTGTGTAAGTCACTTAAGCACTCTAGATCTATTTAGTCAATTATAAATGAAAGCATTAGGGAAGGTTGCCCTCAAGGTCACTAGTGTTTTAAAGGCTCACTTGGAGTAAAAATCAAAATTCTTGCAATTGCCCTATATAATCTATCCATCTCTATCCTCAGCCTTTACCTCTCATACATCTACTATTCTTCCTCTTTTGCACTCTGTCCTACGTTGGCCTCTTTGCTGTTCCCCAAGCATGCCAGCATACTCTCCTCTTGCCTTAGTGCTTTGAATTGTTTCCTCTTCCCCAGGACATCCCCTAGACTCAACATACTCCTTTACTTCTTTCTTTTGTTCTTAAAGGTGCACAGCACCCCACTTGGCTAATTTTTGTATTTTTTTTGTAGAGACAAGGTTTTGCCATGTTGGCCAGGCTGGTCTCGAACTCCTGAGCTCAACTGATCTGCCCATCTCGGCCTCCCTAAATGCTAGGATTACAGGCATGAGCCACCACAGCTGGCCCTTCACTTCTTTTCAATGCATCCTTTTTATTTTTAGAGTGACTTTTGCTCTTGTCACCCAGGCTGCAGTGCAATGGCACGATCTCGGCTCACTGCAACCTCCGCCTCCTGGGTTCAAGTGATTCTCCTGCCTCAGCCTCCCAAGTAGCTGGGATTACAGACAGGCATACACCACCACGCCTGGCTAATTTTGTATTTTTAGTAGAGATGGGGTTTCTCTATGTTGGTCAGGCTGGTCTCAAACTCCCAACCTCAGGTGATCCACCCGCCTCAGCCTCCCAAAGTGCTGGGATTACAGACGTAAGTCACCGCACCCGGCCTTCAATGCACCCTTTCAGTGATGCTTTCTCTGGTCACTGCTGATTAAAAATTGAATCCCCAATCACAATACCCCCTACTCAAAACTTTATTTTTCTCTACTTATTTATCACTTATTTATTCAACTTATTTCTCTTGTTTATATAATCTGTTTCTCAATTAGAATATGAACTCCACAGTAACAGCATTTTTTTCTTTGTTCATTCGTATATCATCAGCACTTAGAACAACGCCTGGCACACAGCAGACACTAAAACGTTTGTGGAATAAATGAGTATGTAAGGTTATTTTCAGTGGTAAAATTCTAATTTTTTTTTTTTTTTTTTTTTTTTGAGATGGTGTGTCGCTCTGTCGCCCAGGCTGGAGTGCAGGGGCACGATCTCGGCTCACTGCAAGCTCCTCCTCCCGGGTTCACGCCATTCTCCTGCCTCAGCCTCCGGAGTAGCTCAGACCACCGGCACACGCCGTCACTCTCGGCTAATTTTCTGTATTTTTAGTAGAGACGGGGTTTCACCGTGTTAGCCAGTATGGTCTCGATCTCCTGACCCTGTGATCTGCCCGCCTCAGCCTCCCAAAGTGGTGGGATTACAGGCATAAGCCACTGCACCCGGCCAAAATTCTATAATTCTTTAAGATCAAAAAGGGATTATACATAGAAAATAATCCCATAGTTAGTAATTAGGAGAAGTGAATGATGTAAACAAATTCATTTGTAATGTTTCCTAGACATTATCAGAGTTAAATTGCTCTGGGATCAATCATAAACCTAATCCAATATTGCATTTGTAATATAAGTGTAATGAATTTTAGTAAAAAAAATTTCAATAAAATATCCAGTTTTAAAAACTGAAAAAATGGCTTAGTAAGGGAACCTAAAATTAATGTGAAATAAAAATTGGCCTTAATCTTAAAAGCAATATGGAAAGACTTTTCAATGCACAGCACAGGAAACAATCAACAAAGTGAAGAGACAACCTACAGAATGGGAGAAAAAAATTCCCAACTATCCATCTCACAAAAGTTAATGACCAGAATATATAAGGAACGAAAACAACTCAATAGCAAAAAACAAATAATCTGATTAAAGAATACGCAAAAGATCTAAACAGACAGTTCTCAAAGACATACAAATGGCCAACAGGTGTCTGACAAAATGTTCAACATCATTAATCACCAGGGAAACACAAATCAAAACGGCACTGAGATATCATCTCACTGCAGTTAAAATGGCTACTATTAAAAAGACAAAAAATTACAAATACTGGTCAGGATGTGGAGAAAGGGGAAAACTCATATGCTGTTCATGGGAATATAAAGTAGGAATGCCATTATGGAAAAAAGTATGAAAGTTCCTCAAAAAACTAAAAATAGAACTACCATTTGATTGAGCCATCCTACTGCCAGGTATATGTCCAAAAGAAAGGAAATCAGTGTATCAAAGAGATATCTGAACTCTCATGTTTACTGCAGTGGTATTCACAATAGCCAACACATAGTATCAACCTAAGTGTCCAGCAACAAATAAATTTAAAAAAGTGAGAAAGGGTGGTATATATATATACAATGGAATATTATTTAACCATAAAAAAGAATGAAATCCTGTCATTCACAGCAACACAGATGGAACTAGAGGTCATTATGTTAGGTGAAATAAGCCAGGCACAGAAAGACAAATATTGCATATTCTCACTCATATGTAGCAGCTTAAAAAGTGGATCTCATGGAGGTAGGGATTAGAATGGTGCTCACCAGAGACTAGGAAGGAAAGAGGGAAGGGAGTAATGAGAAGCTGATTAGTGTGTACAAAAACACAGTTAGATAGAAGGAATAAGTTCTGGTATTCAACAGCACAGTAGGAAAATTATAGTTAACAATCACTTATTGTATTATTTCAAAATAGCTAGAAAATTATGTTGCCAATATAAAGATAAATGTATGCGGTGATGGATATCCCAGTTACTCTGATTGATAATTATATACTGTGTATAATGTATCAAAATATTACATGTAGTCCAAAAATACGTATAACTGTTATACATCCAAAAAAAAAAAAAAATGTAAGGCTTTTTAAGACAAAAAGCGGGGGGAGGGGGTGGGGGCTGTAATATTGGAAAGAAAAGTAATCCAGACTGGGCACAGTGGCTCATGCCTGTAATCCCAGCACTTTGGGAGGCTGAGGTGGATGGATCACCTGAGGTCAGGAGTTCCAGACCAGGCTGGCCAACATGGTGAATCCCTGTCTCTACTAAAAATACAAAAATTAGTAGGGTGTGGTGGTAGGTGCCTGTAATCCCAACTACTCGGGAGGCTGAAGCACAAGAATTGCTTGAATCTAGGAGGCCAAGGTTGCAATGAGCCACAATCCAGCCACTGCCCTCTGAGACTCTGTCTCCAAAAAAAAAAGTAATCCATACTAAAATAAAAACTTCACATTAGAAACTTGTCTAAATGAAAGCAAACTGCTTCAAGCATCTAAAATTAACAGAGGTCGGGCATGGTGCTCACTGTGCAATCCCAAGATTTTGGGAGGCCGAGACAGGCGGATCACTTGAGCTCAGGAGTTCAGGACCAGCCTGGGCAACATGCTGAAACCCCATCTCTACAAAAATATACAAAAATAATAGCCAGGCATGATGGTGTGCACCTGTGGTCCCAGCTACTTGTGGCTGAGGTGGGAGGATCACTTGAGCCCAGGAAGTTGAGGCTGCAGTGAGCTGTGACGGCACCACTGCACTCCATCCTGGGCGACACAGTGAGATACCTTGTCTCAAAAAGTAAATATAATAAAAGAAAATATAAATCAATAGCACCTGTTTCGACAGATGACCTAACATGCCCCAATTCTAGCTTCACCCAACTAGAGAGGGTAAAAAAAGGATACAATAACATCTCCTCTGCATTTCCCAGAAAGCCAAAGTCACTCTACCTAATTAAAGGAAGCTGAATATTTAAAGTATATTCTTAAGTGCTGAAAACATCCTGGAGGAAAATTAATAAATACTTCACTAAAACATGTTCTAGTCACAAAGACGGTAAATTAGATGGACCAAGAACTATACACAGAAAGGAAAGGCGTTTTTACTGAAGAACACATCTTGCTTTAATATCAATAATAATAAGGCAGATAGCAAGTAATAAATAAAAGTGGTAATGTTAAAACTTCTTCATCCCACTAGCTCATCTCATGTAAAAGATATCATTCTTACCATTTGGCTTTGATACAGTTACCTCTAAATATAGCATACAGTAAGTACTTTATAGCACTACCTATTAATGAACTTTAGTCACTAGGTTATAAACATCTTTTATTTTGTATTTGTTATTTTTATAGAGACGAGGTCTCACTATGTTGCCCAGGCTGGTCTTGAACTCCTGGACTCAAGCGATTCTCTCGTCTTGGTTTCCCAAAGTGCTAGGATTACAGGCGTGAACCACTGCGCCTGGCCTGAATTTCTAAAAAAGATACAAAGAACTTAAGAATCTTTGACTACTATTAAAAGTTTAGTTTCAGTACCAAGAAGTAGGATGCTTGTCAAACTTTTCAGAGAAATTACATATACTTAAGAGAATATCATATACTTAAGAGAATATCAGCCATGCAATTCATACAGTATTCGAGAAGCAGATTTAAAAGACTCTAGTATCAAAAGTATTTATTACTTCATCCTTTTAACATTTTCAGGATGTGAAGTTATTAATATACAAAGTCAACTATGCAAAAATATAACCTTTATCTTTGAAAAGTCTTATGTTTTTCTCATTAAAAGCAAACTCACCTGATTTTTTCATCTGTTTTGTTAATATGAAGGTTTTCTACAAGAATCACCTGACTTTGATTTTCACACATTCTGTGTTCTGAAACTGTGGAGGAGGGAACTTCAATATCAGTTTCAATTTGAGGATTTGACTGAAAAGACAAAATCATATTAGTATGTTATTTTTATAGCAGAATATACCTCTTAAAATATTTCCATCATTAAGAAAGATATTTGGTTTTCTAAAATCCCTTTTCTTTTTTAAATTTTTATTTATTTATTTCAAGATAGTCTCATCATACTGCCCAGGCTGGTCTCAAACTCCTAGGCTCAAGTGATCCTCCTTCCTCGGCCTCCTGAGTAACTGGGATTACAGGCACATACCACCATCGGTGGTTAATTCTTTAAAATTAGATTCAAACTGGATATGTAATGTTCATATTCTGTTGCCAAAACAAGGATGCCTAGTTCAGAGAAAATTTTCAAAGATTATTGCAATGATATGTTTACATAATACTTTGAAACCTATAATAGTCACCTGCTATGAAATTAAAAATAAACAAAAGTTTAATTTTTTTTTTTAAAAAGAGCTTTTTGGTTCAAATAAAGATTATTTTAAATCCAGACTTTGCACTGCTAAACAGAAAAATAAGAACTACCTAAAATGAACATTTTTAGGCATTACACTACTTACTTTTTTCCTAATACCAAAAGTCCCATCAGTAAGAGATTAAACTGTCATTCAAAACAGCATGTTATACAGCAAAAATGATGTAACTAACATATTTATTGATCCAGAAAGCCACTTAACATAGTATTAAGTGAGTAACAGAAAGTTATAATATGTAATGACTTTCTGGCTTAAATCTGCATAAATGTGTACATATGTGTGCATGGAAATAGATCCAGTAAGATATGTCAAAAGGTTTTCAGTGGTTATCTCAGAGTAAGATCTGTGGTATTTATTATATTATTTTGTCTTTTACAATGAATAGCTTCATTAATTCGAAAAGAAATACATCTTTTTCACTTAAAAAAAAAAATCCAGAAGAGCAAATCTGAAACAAAACTGGAAACTGTATTCATTGAGTAGAGTAAGTGTCAGATGCCTGTATTTCTAAGCCATGTCTGAGCTGTAACTTATTTTAAATGCATTAAAAGGCTCAATTTAATTACATAACAATAACTCACCGCAGTTAAGATTTTCTTTTCGGTTTCATCTTTTTGTAATATTGTTCTTTCTTCCTTAATTATGCCTTTGGCGTCACCTTTGTCTACTATTTGCCTCTGTCCTGTCTTTCTTACATTTGGTCTTGGTCTCTGAAGTCGGCCCCTTACTGGTCGAGCAGTTTGGATGACACTTTCCTTCATTTCTTGCTGGAAAGTGTTTATATTATTAGTCCTAAACAAGGGCACAGGGAGAAAGTCAGGGCACTTGACTGTAAAAAGTTGAAAACTAATGTAAAAATGTAAAATTTGGATCTCCTCTAATAAACGCTCTAAAAAATACTTTGTACCATCAAAGGGAAATTGCTTTCTGATTATAAACATCTTACTTTACAAAAGAAAACAGTTATTTCAATTCTCAAAAGGTAATAAACTTATATAATATGCCTAGAGTAGCTAAATATACAGACAGAATGGTGGTTGCCAGGAGCTGGAAGAAGAGGAGAATAAGTTAATATTTAATGGGTAGAGAGTTTCATTTTACGAAGATGAAAAATAAAGTCTAGAGATGAATGGTGGTGGCAATGGGACAATAATGTGAATACACTTAAACCCACTGCACATTAAAAAATAGTTAAAAAGGTAAATTTTATGTTATGAGTATTTCACCAATTTTTAAAAGGTAATGAATATATATAGCTCATATACATACAGGCTGAGCAGCCCTCATCCAAAATGCTTAGGACCAGAAATGTTTCAGATTTCAGATTTTTTTAGATTTGGAAATATTTGCATTATACTTATCAGTTGAGCATCCCTACTTTGAAAATCCAAAATGCTCCACTGAGCATTTCTTTTGAGCATCACATCAGCTCTCAAAAAGTTTTATATTGTGGAGCACTTCAGAATTTTTTATTAGGGATGCTCAGCCTGTAGTTTTTAAATGCATTGCTTGGTATAGGCTCTTACACAGCTGACAATGCAGATAAACAGGCAACCATTAGGTGGTGTTGAATTCAGTCTGATATTATATTTTAGGCAGTCTGCTATATCAATAAAATTAAAACAATATTCTTTATGTTCACTTTTTAAATGAATTAACATATCTCAATAAAAATGAGAAATATTTAAAAGAAGTATCTCTCTTATTTTATATTTTCAAAGAAAATCACTGTTTACCCCACAGAAACAACTAAGTCATTTTCCTGGGCTTGTGCTGACTGAGACTCCTCTTTAGGTTCACAAGAATTTGAAGGTGAAAGGTTCTTTTCAGTCTGTGTACATGGCAATATCACAGCCTCCTCATTCCTGTGACCTGATGTGTCTTTTTCTCTTGATATCATTAGGGAAGCTTCATCCTAAAAGGTAGAAAACAAAATTTCATTCAGGGTTGCTAAAAGTATAAGGAAGTAAGAACTTTCTTATTCCATTAGTACAAGTATAAACCGGTATCATCTTTGTAAAGAATAAGTTAGTCTATACCAAAATTCTAAATTCCCAGCAATTCCACTTCTAGAAATGTATCTTACAAATACTCAACAAGTATAAATATACACACAAAAATATTTATTGTAATAATTTAAGCACCACCTCCCTCACCGGAAAAGACAAACAAAAAATCAGAAATAAGACAGATCTATCATTAGGGGACTGAATAAATAAATTTTAATTTCTTTACAATGCAATAGTACCTAATCATTTAAAAGAAGATATATCTCTTTGTACTGATCTAAGAAGAAGCTCACAATATTGTAGGTGGAAAAATCAGAAGGCAAAAATTAATGTCATTTTGGAAAAAAATAAAAATACCTTCCCATTTTATTATTTTAAAACTGTAAGACCAAAAAGTATAAGTGGATATATTCAAAATTACTGTATGATTAACTTGGGGGAAAGGGATGTGACATTATAAGACTTTCACTTTTTAGAATACATATATTTTTCCAAATTGAAATTTCTACAATCAGAAAAGTGTAGGAGAAAAAGTACAAATGTTGATGCACAGTAAAGTACTGAGCTGTTTTAAGATGTCAAATAAGAGTTTTAATTCTAAAAAGGACTTTATATGTGGAAAACATTCAGTTTATAATTATTCATTTCATTTCTCACAATTTTAATCTGTTATGGACCAAGTTAATAAAGTAAATAAAATATCACCTTTAACTCAAATCAATCTTTTAACTCTTTATTTCACCTACACAACAGACTGAAATAAAAAACTATTATTCTCGCCAGGCGCCGTGGCTCAGCGTAATCCCAGCACTTTGGGAGGCCAAAGCAGGTGAATCACGAGGTCAGGAGTTTGAGATCAGCCATGAACCCCGTCTCTACTAAAAATAAAAAAAAAAAAATTAGCCGGGCATGGCGGCGCGTGCCTGTAGTCCCAGCATTCAGGAGGCTGAGGCAGAAGAATCGCTTGAACCCGGGAGGTGGAGGTTGCAGTGAGCCAAGATTGCACCACTACACTCCAGCTTGGGAACAGAGTGAGACTTCAACTCAAAATAAATTTCAAAATTTTAAAAAAACCCTATTACTGTCATTTTTTCTATGAAGAAAAACTGTTTCGTCAATGGTCACATAGCCAGACCTGGAACCAGAGCCCAGACCTCCTAAACGCTTTCCCACAACACGCTTGCCCATTATCAGGTATCTGAGATTCTTACACAAATTATGTGTAACAATGAGGCACATTAAGCATGGGAGCAACATTACACGCAGCAAAAATTACACAGAAATATTTGTAAAATTTTAATGCCAGGTGCTTTTATTAGCCCTAATAATTAAAAAACAAAAACAAAAACAAAAACAAAAAAAACCCCACACACAGAACTTCCATCTTAAATATCACTCACATGTTGAGAAGGGAGAGTATCAGCTTGTTCATTATTTTCTTGCATCACAATAGTCTCCATTTTCTTGGTTTCTGATTTCTTCCCATATAGATATTTTTCTGATTCTGTAGTCTCTCTCTTCAAAGCTGCTCTTGCTAAGTTTGGTTTTGGTCTTTTGAATCGACTCCTCACAAAAGGTGCTGGTTTAATTTCAAGTGACTTCTGTTCTTGAGGAAGAGATCTGCTTTTGGAACAAGGATTATCAAGCTTTAGAATGAACTGAAGGGGCAGGGGAAACAGAGTCTCAGTACAACCTTAGAGACTGGCAGTAAACAAGTAAACATTTAATTTTTATTTTTATTTTTATTTTTTGAGACAGGGTCTTGTTCTGTCCCCCAGGCTGGAGTGCAATGACACAATCATACCTCACTGCAGCCTTGACCTCTGCAGGCTCAGGTGATCCTCACATCTGAGTCTCCCAAGTAGCTGGGACTACAGGCATGTGCCACTACACCCAGCTAGTTTTTGTATTTTTTGTAGAGATGGGGCTGCTACAGCCTGTTGCCCAGGCTGGTCTCAAACTCCTGGGCTTAAAGGATTCACCCAACTCAGCCTCTCAAATTGCTACAATTAGAGGTGTGAGCCACCATACTTGGCCTAATTCTAATTCTTAACAGGAAAACAAATCGAACTATCTGGCAGATCCTGAAAACCATGAATGGTACAATCCAGGTATGAGCCTAGGAATTATATCATCTCTGCACAAAGAAAACATAAGTCTATCAAACCTGTATTAATTTAAAACTGTTACAATTTTGTATGTCAGTAACTTTCACAACTGACTTGTCAGAGTGACCTCAATCCTCTCTCCCAGTCTTCCCAAAACTATCTTAAAATCTCTAACACTATCCTGTATATGTTATACCTTGAAACCTCATTTAGTTTAACAGAATCTGCAACTATAACTTAGTATCTTTTTCTTTAAAAACACACTTGTACCTTAAATTAATATCTGAAAATGGCTCTGGAACATCTGGAGATCGAATCCCCAGGACTTCTGTTTTATCAGATTCAAGAGTCTGTGAAGAAATCTTGAAATGACTGAAGGGACTTGATACTTCTTTTTCAGAATCTCTTTTTTCTTCTACAGGTGTGTGCATCATCAACAGTACTTCACTGCTAATGTTCTAGAGAAACAGTCATAGTAAATCAGCACAAATAAAAGATTATTTAAACATCTTATATACTTAAAACAAAAGTCTACTAAATTCTGAACACTTTCCTTTAACAATTTAGAAGTTTTTAATTTTTAAAGAAAATTTAATTTCCAAATGGTAAAACTAGGAATTCAGGAAACCCTTTTAACATTGCACATTATTACTTTTCCAAACCACAAATGTCATTACCTATTTTTAAAAGTTAGGAAAAAAAAAAAAAAAAGTCCTTGAAAATGTTAGAAGATCGTGAACTTCAAAGTAACTTGCAAAAACAAAAAGAACTTTTAGAAGTGAAGTCGGGGGGGGGGGGGGCAAGAAATAAAAGCAGATGCAGATGTGGCCAAAATAAATAATGTGTGTTCACGCTAGGGTTAGTACTAAGTCAGTCTAATTTCCTATTCTTTTACCTAAAAGAGTTACTTCAAATGACATTAAGAACAGTAACATTTTTGGGATCTCAAACCTAAGCCAAAAGAAAAATTTGATCCTTGCCCGTCTGACTTAGAGAAAAAAAACAATAATAATAGTGACTTTTTCACAGTTAAAAATAGTTTTTTTTTTTTTCATTTCTTTTTGAGACAGGGTCTCACTCTGTCACCCAGGGTGGAGTACAATGGCACAATCACAGCTCACTGCAGCCTCAACCTCCAGGGCTCAAGCAATCCTCTCACCTTAGCCTCCCAAGTAGCTGGGACTACAGGCTTGCACTTCATTATATTTTATTTTATTTATTATTATTATTTTCTTAGAGACAAGGTCTCCCTATGTTGCCCAGGCTGGTCTCAAACTCCTGGGCTCAAGTAATCCTCCCATTTTGGCCTCCCAAAGTGTTGGGTTTAGAGGTGTGCCCAGCCTAAGTTATCTTTTTAAAAAAGAACATACAGTTTCTTCAAGGCACTGAAACACAGAAACTTAGGGCTACAAAAGACTTTAGACTTTTAGAGATTTTTAAGTGCTGTTGGACTTAAGGACAAAATAATCATGGAATTATTTTGGTAACTTTCCCCTGAAAAAAAGCATTCAAAAAAACTTTTAAAGGACAGAAAAATACATACTTTAATATCTAGCGAAGGCATAGCACTGCAGTCATTGCTACCGCTCTGCATTAAATGTGTCTCAGTTTGTCTTGAGGTACTGGTCTCCTCTAGTTCATTTTCCCTTAGAGAAATGTCTGTTTTTCCAGTTTTTTTCAATTCTGCCACCTTTTCCTCAGTAACACAGATCTCTTCAGATCCTCTCTCTCTAAAATTTTCTCTTCCAGTTTCTTTCATATCTGTCTCCATTTCTTCAATGACAGCCATCTTTCCTGATACTTTCTCCATCATGGAAATGTCTCTTTTTCCAGTTTCTTTCAAATCAATCTCCTTTTCCCTTACAGCACTGATCTCCGCTAGCACCTTTTCCCTTTGGGAAATTTCTTCTCTAATTTCTTTCAAATCTGTCTCCATTTTACCTACAGGCCTGACCTCCTCTGGGCCACTTTCCTGTGGGGCTATTTCTCTTTCAGTTTCTTCCACATCTATCTCTATTTCCTCAGCAGCATCAATCACCTCTGGTGTCTTCTCCCTTGGGAAACTCTCTCTTCCAGTTGCTTTCAAATCTGTCTCCATTTCATCTACAGGCTTGACCTCCTCTGGGCTATTTTCCTCTGGGGATATTTCTCTTCTTCCGGTTTCTTCCAAATCTTTGTCTATTTCCTCAGTGGCATCAATCACCTCTGGTGTCTTCTCCCTTGGGGAAATCTCCCTTCCAGTTGCTTTCAAATCTGTCTCCATTTCACCTACAGGCTTGACCTCTTCTAGGCCATTTTCCTGTGGGGATATTTCTCTTTCAGTTTCTTCCAAATCTATCTCTATTTCCTCAGTGGTATCAGTCACCTCTGGTGTCTTCTCCCTTGGGGAACTCTCTCTTCCAGCTGCTTTCAAATCGGTCTCCATTTCACCTAGAGGTTTGACCTCCTCTGGGCCATTTTCCTGTGGGGATATTTCTCTTTCAGTTTCTTCCAAATCTATCTCTATTTCCTCAGTAGCATCAATCACCTCTGGTGTCTTCTCTCTTGGGGAACTCTCTCTTCCAGTTGCTTTCAAATCTGTCTCCATTTCATCTACAGGCTTGACCTCCTCTGGGCCATTTTCCTTTGGGGATATTTTTCTTTTTCCGGTGTCTTCCAAATCTTTGTCTATTTCCTGAGTGGCATCAATCACCTCTGGTGTCTTCTCTCTTGGGGAACTCTCATTTCCAGTTGCTTTTAAATTTGTCTCCATTTCACCTACAGGCTTGACCTCCTCTGGGCCATTTTCATGTGGGGGTATTTCTCTTCTTCCAGTTTCTTCCAAATCTTTGTCTATTTCCTTAGTGGCATCAATCACCTCTGGTGTCTTCTCCCGTAAACAAATCTCTCTTCCCCTTGCTTTCAAACCTGTCTCCACTTCCCTGGTGACATCAATCACATCTAGAATCTTCTCCCTGGGAGAAATGGCTCTTCTTCCAGTTTCTTTTAAATCTAACTGCATTTCTTTAGTAGTATTAATCTCTGCTGGTACCATCTCCTTTGGTGAGGTGTCTAGTCTTACAGTTTCTCTCAATGCTGCTGTCATTTCCCCAGAGGCAAGAATCTTCTCTAGTACTTCTTCTTTTGAGGAAATTTCTCTCCTTCCAGTTCCTCTTCCGATATTTGGCTTTGGTTTCTGAAATCGAGTCCTTAGAATTGGGACTTGATTAAGTTTATTTGCTTTATTATTCTCTTGAATGCTATAAAAGAAAAAAAGGAGGGGCACACAATCAAGTTTTAAACCAGACTGCCTGCTAAAGAGATGATGTTTGAGAAATCACTACAGAAACACCAGAAACTCTCAAATTCAAAAAAATTAAGGAAGCCCTAGGAATCTCTGGGTAAAATTTACAAATTAAAAGAAAAAAATCCCACCTTTTGAAATCAAAGCAAAAAGTTTAAATATATATACCTAGTAAAGTCAATCAGTATAGAAGCTATTTGATCCTAATAATCTCTTTCCAATTGTCATTCACACTACCATTTGCAAATACTGACTGGGAAAGACTCTCCAGTTCCCTGCATTGGAGCCAGATTACTGTATGTCTGCTATTTCTACCTCTTCATCCCTTCTATCTTTTACACAGACAAACGCTTTGCCAAAATAGACCTGACCACCTCAAATACCTGGATACAAGTATGACTTGACTAAGATTAAATCTTAGGACTACAAATGAGGTCTGCCCTCCTCACCTTTTAAAATCAACTTTATATGAGATTTCCTATACACATGTTTCTCTAAGAGCTTATTTCATAATATAAGTAAAGAATAAAAGGAAAGACTAAATACACAATAATGTTTGCTGAATGCTACTTGGCAGACAATCACTATCCAAAATAAGCACCTTGCTCTCCAGAAAAGCAGCAGCACTTTTTGTTTTGCTTTCTGTTTATTATAATAGACGGTGAAATCAATAAACATATAAATAAATGAAAGAGCTTTTATATGACTGGTAAGGAAAAGTTATTAATATTGGGCAAAAGCTAGATCAAATGAAACACTAGATTAGATTTATTCAGCCATGTCAGACTGAACAGGTATGTAACTATACATTCAACAGCTTAAAAAAAGATGAGCGGGGCATGATGCCTCATGCCTGTACTCCCAGCATTTCAGGAAGCCGAAGCAGATGGCTCGACCCCAGGAGTTTTTGGTAGAAATCCCATCTCCACCAAAACAAAACAAAACCCAAAATTAGTCAGGTGAGACAGCGTGCACCTGTAGTCCCAGCTATTCAGGAGGCTGAGGTGGGAGGATCACCTGAGCCCAGGAAGGATGACAGTGCAGTAATCTATGATCATGCCACTGCACTCCAGACTGAGCAACAGAGCAAGATCCCGTCTCAAAACAAACAAACAAAAAACAAAAACAAATAAGCAAAAGATTTACTTAAAAGTATTCTAGGCTGGGCATGGTGGCTCAGCCTGTAATCCCAGCATTTTGGAAGGTTGAGACAGGCGGATCACTTGAGGTCAAGAGTTCGAGACCAGCCTGGCCAACATGGTGAAACACTGTCTCTACTGAAAATACAAAAATTAGCAGGGCATGGTGGCGCACGCCTGTAATCTCAGCTACACAGGAGGCTGAGGCAGGAAAATAGCTGGAACCCACGAAGCGGAGGTTGCAGTGAGCCAAGATCATACCACTGCACTCCAGCCTGGGCGACAGAGCAAGACTCTGTCTCAAAAAAAAAAACAAAACAAAAACAAAAACAAAAAAACAAAAGTATGCTATTGTTGCTACTGTTTGTTTCAACTTCTTTAGGTCCTAAACTATCCTTCCTCACTGAAATAACTGTTTTCAATAATGCAATTTTTGATACTATAAGACAGGTCCTTAGGAATAAGATTGCTTTTCAAGTTGTATTTGTTTACATAACTTAAGTGTTTATATCCATCATTAACGTTAGTAATTGACAATGTTAAATGTAAAATTAACAGCAATCAATGAAGGAAATTTAATTTGATTAGTACAGAATGGACTGAATTCCATTTTCTGATTTATGACACTTTTCATCTCCATCCAGAAACATCTAGCTTTTAGTGAGATTACTATGCTAGCAATCTTGGTTTGGGTATCATGGGAAGAGATAAACTATCTTTACAAAGTCACATTTTGAAAACAGGCATATTATTTAAACACATAAATGCTTTAAGCAAAGGCTTTATTAATAATTTCATTATTTCAATATCAGTTCAGATTGTAAGACACAGATATGCAATGTTATAACTATATTCTATGTGCTTAGATTTTTTAAACTGCCATTCCAGCAAAGCATTAGATTGTTTCTAAGTAACAAAAGAAGTACAGCATTAACTGAAGGGCAGTATCTGAGACTGGATATCAGATATAAAATTGAACTAGATTATTTCTCAAAATATGCAGTGGATCTACAAACTTTCCTCAGATCACAAATTTGAGAAGGCAAAGCAAGAGGACCACGAATGGAGAAAATAAGATATGGAATGAGCACAGAACTATAAATGTGCTTTAAGGTCTGCATATGTGTTTTTCTAAAACACAGAGTTTAAGAATCTATAAAATATTCATGGCCAGGCACGGTGGCTCACACCTATAATCCCAGCACTTTGGGAGGCTGAGGAAGGAGGATCCCTTCAGCCCAAGAGTTCAAGATCAGCCTGGGCAACATGGCAAAACACTGTTTCTACAAAAAATTTAAAAATTAGCCAGACGTGGTGGCATGCACCTGTTGTCCCAGCTACTTGGGAGGCTGAGGCAAGAGGATCAATTGAGCCCAAGAGGTCGAGGCTGCAGTGAGCCATGATCGCGCCACTGTACTCCAGCCTGGGTGCAAGAGCAAGACCCTGTCTTTAAAAAAAAAGGGTGTGTCTGCGTGTGTTTCAAACATATAAATGTGTGTATATATATGTTTCAAATATATATATATATATATAAAAAAACCTCCAAAGGAACATCACCAATCATGACAAAAATCTTAAAATATTTATATGAAGTAGATAAGATGCAAAATTAACCTAGAAGATTAAATTTCAAAGAAATATTCACTAATTTATCTAATAAAGTACCTTTTTTATATAGAGATGGGGTCTTGCTATGTTGTCCAGGCTTGTCTTGAGCTCCTGGCCTCAAGTGATACTCCTGTCTCAGCCTCCCAAAGTGCTGGGATTATAGGTGTGAGTCACCATGCCCAGCCTAAAGAATTTTTAATGCATTCTTTAAGAGACTGTTTTCCTACTATCTCTTTCTCATACATAGCATCTTGAACAGGCCAACATATTTGGAGTAGGGGAGGGAGAAAACTTTCTGATAGACATAGATAGGTGTATAATTTGATAAAACACAGAATCTTAGAATTGCTTTTGAAGATTTTGGAGATTCAAAGGCCAGAAAGATCACATGACAAAGCAGAAATGACACTACCCATGGAGAGGAAAGTTGTTGAGATCACACTGAATATTAGTTACAATGTCCACCAGCATTCTAAAACCCAGAGGCCATTCAGGAAAGTTTAATTTTCTACTTAGCCACAGTATCTATTAAAAGACTCTAGCTTAAACTGAAAAAATATAAATAAAAAGAATAATTTGTTAGCTATCTGTAATTAAAATCCATATCAGAGATATGTAACAAGCAACGCAGTCATACAAACTTCTACCTAGAGACTGTGTGCACATTAGTAAAATAATTGGGGCAGTGGGGAGGAATAAGAAGCAAAGGAATATTGAAGGCAACAAGAAATAAATAAATTTTTTTGTCTTCCCATAAAGATGTTTAAAGTAGTTCAGGAAACCTAGCTTTCACTCTCAGGTTAGGTACTTTTCTTTTCTGGAGGGACAGGAGTCTGTCTCACTTTGCTGCCCTGGCTGGAGGAAAGTGGCACAATCATAGCTCCCTGCAGCTTCTAATTCCTGGGCTCAAGCAAGTCTCTTCCTTCGGCCTTCCATGTAGCTAGATAGGCATGAGCTGCCATGCCCAGCTAGGTACTATTTAAACAGGTTAACACAGCTGTAAGAAATTATAGCATAGGCTAGTCTTTAAATGTAAAGACTGGTAAAATATTAATTATTGAAACTGGACAGCAGGTATATGGGAGTCCACTACTGCGCTTTTGCGCACATTAAACATTTCCAAAATGAAAAGTTGAAATAGTATACTAGTAATTCCATCAGCCTGGCTTGGTACCCTCCAAGGAAGAAATAAAAAATAGAAAAGGCTTTGGCTATAAGCAGTATGGGTTTCTATACATAAGTTTTAAACAAAATATAGAAATCTTAAATAAAAGCAATATGTGCTCAATCTAATTCCAAAGAAACAAATATTTTAAAAGTAAGTAGCATTTTACATTTGAACATAAACATATAATTTAATACGCGTGTTAAGTGACAAGGCTGACTGGGCGTGATGGGTCACATCTGTAACCCCAGCATTTTAGGAGGCCAAGGCAGGTGGATCACTTGAGGTCAGGAGTTCGAGACCAGCCTGGCCAACATGGTGAAATCCTGTCTCTACTAAAAATATAAAAATTAGCTGGGCTTGGTGGCAGGCGCCTGTAATCCCAGCTACTCAGCAGGCTGAGGCAGGAGAATCACCTGAACCTGGGAGGCAGTGGTTGCAGTGTGCTAAGACTGTCCTCCAGCCTGGGCAATAAGAGTGAAATTCCATCTCAAAAAATAAAAAGTAAAATAAAATGAAATAAAGTGATAAGGCTATTCATGTTAACTCAAGTACTAATTTATGATGAGTAGCTTTTTTCAAACCATCTGAGAAATTCACAGAAATTAAGCCTACAACATAAACTTTCTTGAAAGGTGAAGTTATATTTTTAAATGTTATATAACTAGATACGCAGACAACAAATCCATCTAAATTGCTTCTGTTTTAAAAAACTCATTGAGTTCTAAAACTTCTTACAAAATCCAAAGATGATATAATCAACAAAATGATGCTTACCTTAGACATTCATTAAGAACCTTGGGCTCATCTGGCTGCACATTTTGAAAAGAATCATTTTTCTCAGGTTGTAATATGACATCTTCCTCTTCAAAATCTTTACATGATTGATCTTCCATGCGTTGAGTCTTAAAAACAAACACATTTTTCTAATGTTTTAGGTTTCACAATGAGGCATAACAGATTTCATTGAAAATGTTGTCCAATTTAAGTATAAAATGGTAAAAAAAATTCAAAATTATAAAATGGTGACTTTAAAATACTTTTAATGTATTTTCTTTAGCTATCTTAGAAAATTTCAAGAGCTACTCCTTTTAGGATATCTCAAAGTCCCATTCCTCTCCTCCCAGTCAAAAAACAAGTTAACTGTCTTGGTTTCATCTGTTAGAAATACCCCTGTGGGGTCTATTTTTCTGAATTATTTTGATTATTATAATTGCATTATAGATCACGTGAATTTTTTTTTTTTTGAGACGGAGTCTTGCTCTGTTGCCCAGGCTAGAGTGCAGTGACGCGATCTCGGCTCACTGCAAGCTCCGCCTCCCAGGTTCACGCCATTCTCCTGCCTCAGCCTCCTGAGTAGCTGGGACTACAGGTGCACCAGCTGCCACCTGTGCCACCACCACGCCCGGCTAATTTTTTGTATTTTTAGCAGAGACAGGGTTTCACCATGTTAGCCAGGATGGTCTTGATCTCCTGACCTCGTGATCCGCCAGTCTCGGCCTCCCAGAGTGCTGGGATTACAGGCGTGAGCCACTGCGCCCAGCTGGAGTTTTTTTAAGACTGGGTCTCACTCTGTCACCCACGCTAGAGTGCAATGGCATAATTATAGATAGCTCACTGGAGGCTTGAACTCCTGGGCTCAACTGATCCTCCTGCCTCAGCCTCCCAAGTAGCTGGAACTATAGAAGCACACCACTAAGCCCAGCTAATTAAAAAAACTGTTTGTAGAAACAGAGTGTCACTATGTTGCCCAGACTGGTTTCAGACACCTGGCCTCAAGCAATCCTCTCACCTCAGCCTCCCAAAATGCTGGGATTACAGGCATAGGTCAACATGCCTGGTCTACAGACCATGGGAATTATAACGTAAGAAACTGAAATCTCAAAATATGCCAACTTTTATCTGTATCACAAAGACTATGTAAATAATCCAAAATTCACAGTCTTTGTTCTTGGAATTGTATCTTAATAGGGAGCTTTTAACATTTTATGCCATTTAAGCCAATGTTAAAACTCACATATGTACTGATCTCTTCAAAAGAGAAGGTTAATTCAAACATCCACTAAGTGATAGGGAAAAGCAAGTCCAAATATGAGGTCAGGTGAAACAGATTATTTATCATGTAAATGCCCAAAATCTAAAATGGCTTTACAACTAGCAAGGCTGTTGGCTATAAGATTTTGACCACAAATTTAATAAATGATGCACACAAATTGTGCAGTACTGTTTTTAAAAGGGGGTAAAGGGGTTGGGCACAGTGGCTCATGCCTGTAATCCTAGCACTTTGGGAGGCTGAGGTGGGTGGATCACCTGAGGTCAGGAGTTCGAGATCAGCCTGGTCAATATGGCAAAACCCTGTCTCTACTAAAAATACAAAAATTAGCCAGACCTGGTGGTGTGCGCCTGTAGTCACACAACTAAAAATACAAAAACATTATAGATCATGGGAATTTTTTTGTTTTTGAGACAGAGTCTTGCTCTGTCACCCAGGCTAGAGTGCAGTGGCACGATCTCAGGTGGCTGACGTAGGAGAATCACTTGAACCTGGGTGGCAGAGGTTGCAGTGAGCCAAGATCGTGCCACTGCATTCCAGTCTGGGCGACAGAGCGAGACTCTGTCAGAAATAAACATATGTATATATGTATGAATGTATGTACGTAAGCATGTATGTGGGTGAAGGGAAGCTTATATTAAGTAAGGCTCACGTACTTCACAAAAATGTGAGGAGGAATCAGAGTACTTACATCTCTATCAGCACGGGATTCATTTTCATTCTTTTCTACATTGGCCCCAATTTCTTCCTGTGACATGTGAATTTCTTTTCTTCCAGCAGCTTTACCTACATTTGGCTTTGGCTTTTGCAATCGGCCCCTCACTTTTGCAGGTGTTAAAGCCTTTAGTTGACTCTCTTCCTGCAGACAATTTTTTTCACCCAACCTAGAACCACAAAGAAATAAAATCAATGTTTATTTTGAAGTCACCAATTTCCTTCTCCCTGGCATGAATAAGTAAAACATGTGGAATATGAAATAATTCACAAGTTTCCTGAAAAGACATAATCCTCCCAGACGTAGTGGCTCACACCTATAATCCCAGCACTTTCGGAGGCCAAGGCAGGGGGGATCATTTGAGGTCAGGAGTTCGAGACCAGCCTGGCCGACATGGTTAACTCTGTCTCTACTAAAAATATGAAAATTAGCCAGGCGTGGTGGTGGGCGCCTGTAACCTCAGCTACTTGGGAGGCTGAGGCAGGAGAATCACTTGAACCTGGGAGGCAGAGGCTGCAGTGAGCAGAGACAGCACCACTACTCAACAGAGCGAGACTCCATCTCAAAAAAAAAGGAAAAAGAAAAAAAGACATAATCCTGAAAAGCCCATTTGAAAAAGCACTTTTAAATAGAATTTTATTACAAAATTGGAAAAATCTACATCTGTCAAGCATAGAATACTACTCCTGACTAAGGATACTATAGAATACTGTAGAACTCCAGGGGATTAGTCCCAAAGCATGGTATAAATGGTAACCCCTGGAACAGCCCAGAATCCACCAGTCAGATTCACATTCTATTTTAGATTTCCATTTCAAGTTAAATATTCCCTTTTAAAATCTCTTACTATAAATAAAATTATCCAGGAGCACATATTATAAACATTCAAATGTAATGGCTAACTCAACAGACTTAAAAAATTCATAGAAGCAATATCAAGCAGAGAGAGTATTATTAATGTTTCAAAACCACCTATGGTTGAAAACGAACTTAAAGTATGCCACTTGAAAATTAAATTCAGACCTTATTAAGTAGAAAACAAATTATTACCATCATTCCTAAGAGTTACTTTTTTTTACTATTTCCTGAATACTTACATAGATACAGTTTCAGCTTCTGGATTCTCTCTCTCCGTAGTCTCCATTCTCAAAATGTCCAATGTATTCATCTTATCCTTTTCCAGGTGGTCCTGTGAATTTAATTGGCTACAATTTATCTACTTACCATAAAAAGTTCAAACTTTGCAATAAATAAATGGAAATTAAAACAACAGAACTGGCCGGGCATAGTGGTTCAAGCCTGTAATCCTAGCACTTTGGGAGGCCAAGGCGAGCAGACTGCCTGACCTCAGGAGTTTAAGACCAGCCCGGGCAACATGGTGAAACTGTCTCTACTAAAATACAAAAAATTAGCCAGGCGTGGCAGCATGCGCCTGTAGTCCCAGTTACTTGGGAGGCTAAGGCAGGAGAATTCCTTGAATGCGGGAGGCAGAGGTTGCAGTGAGCTGAGGTCACGCCACTATACTCCAGCCTGGGTGAGAGTGAGACTCCATCTCAATAAATAAATAAATAAGAACTTCATTTTTTGTACTTCTAACTAGATGAGATTTTCTAAGAATCCTAAATGCAGATGAAATTTTTTTTTTTTTTTTTTTTGAGACACGGTCACGTTCTGTCGCCCAGGCTAGAGTACAGTGGCATGATGATAGCTCACTGCAGCCTTGACCCCAGAGGCTCAGGTGATCCTCCCATCTCAGTCTCCTGAGTAGCTGGGACTACAGGTGCACACCATGCCCAGCTAATTTTTTCATTTTTTGTACAGACCGGATCTTGCCATGTTGCCCAAGCTTGTTTCAAATTCCTGGGCTCAGATGATTAGCCCACCTCAGCCTCCCAAAGGGCTGGGCTTACAGGTATGAGCCACCACACCTGGTGTACATTTTTTTTTTTTTAACAAAAATGGAATCACACTAAATATTTCAGAAAAATATTTCTGAAATGTTAATTACCAAAGGATACAAAACTGTATTGAAACCATGATTCAGTTGTGTAAAAGAAAATATGTAACAATATATGTGAAAAGATTGGTTGCATGTAAATAATGAAATTACAAGTATTAGAAGGAATGGTTGGGCATGGTGGCTTATGCCTGTAATCCCAGCACTTTGGGAGGCTGAGGCGGGGGATCACCTGAGGTCAGAAGTTCGAGACCAGCTGGGCTAACATGGTGAAACCGCGTTTCTATTAAAAATACAAAAAAATTAGCCGGGCATGGTGGCACATGCCTGTAATCCCAGCCAGTTGGGAGGCTGAGGCAGGGGAATCGCCTGAACCCAGGAGGCGGAGGTTGCTATAAGCCGAAATCACACCATTGCACTCTAGCTTGGGCAACAAGAGTGAAACTCCACCTCAAAAAAAAAAAAAAAAAAGAAAAAGAAAAGAAACAAGATTACAACATTTCAAAGAAAAAAAGGTAAAGAAAAAAATTACAAGTGATTTTTGTTTTAACTTTTACATGAATCTGTATTTTCCAAATTTTCTAGAATTCAATAAACATAAGATTAGAATGATATAACTATACTATGAAGATTATGATAAAAGATATTTCACAAAACAGTAAAAAGCAAACCAACATCTTAAAAAGTGTTTTAGTTAAAAAAAAATTGTAGGCCGCGTGCGGTGGCTCAAGCCTGTAATCCCAGTAATTTGGGAGGCCGAGACGGGCAGATCACGAGGTCAGGAGATCGAGACCATCCTGGCGAACACGGTGAAACCCCGTCTCTACTAAAAAATACAAAAAACTAGCCGGGCAAGGTGGCGGGCGCCTGTAGTCCCAGCTACTCGGGAGGCTGAGGCAGGAGAATGGCGTAAACCCGGGAGGTGGAACTTGCAGTGAACCGAGATCCGGCCACTGCACTCCAGCCTGGGCAACAGAGCGAGACTCCGTCTCAAAAAAAAAAAAAAAAAATTGTAACAATATAATTCTGGAAAAGTTATAAGGAAACAGAAAGATTCACTTAGCAATGTAAATACATTATTTATGACTGTCAGTTTGACAATGCATAACAATTAAGGAGACTCAGACATATCAGAAAAATTTTTAAAGTAATAAAAATAACAAATAACAAAAGACAACACATAACAAGAATCATAAAAATATTTAAAACATTATTTGACCCAACAATCCCACCAGTCTGTAGAAATTTACACTTTGTTTCCTTGAGAAAGCCTTACTTACAACATTGTTTGCTTCTTGTACAAGAGTTAAAAAACAAATAAACAAAAATATAAACAATCTGAACATCCATTAGTAGAAAACTGATTAGGTAAATCAGTAACATGTTAACATGATATAGCTATTAAAAAGATCAATTGGACCCAAAAAAATGTAAATTAATAGTTTCACAGGAAAAGAGTTTTTAAAAATTTTTTATTTTTTTGAGAGTTTCGCTCTGTTGCCCAGGCTGGAGTGCAGTGGAGCAATCTTGGCTCGCCGCAACCTCTTCCCTCCTGGGTTCAGATGGTTCTCTTGCCTCAAACTCCCGAGTAGTTGGGATTACAGGCGTGTGTCACAACACCCAGCTAATTTTTTGTATTTTTAGTAGAGATGGGGTTTCGCCATGTTGGCCAGGCTGGTTTCAAACTCCTGGCCTAAAGTGAGCCACCAGCCTCGGCCTCCCAAAGTGCTGGGATTACAGGTGCGCACCACTGTGGCCAGGTAAAAAAGGATTTGGCAGGGCACAGTGGCTCAACATAGTGAAACCTTGTCTCCACTAAAAGTACAAAAATTGGCTGGGCGTAGAGGTGTGCGCCTGTAATCTCAGCTACTTGGAAGGCTGAGGCATGAGAATCGCTTGAACCCAGGAGGCAGAGGTTGCACTGAGCCGAGATCACGCCATCGCACCCCAGCCTGGGCGACAGGGCGAGACTCCGTCCCAAAAACAAAACAAAGAAAAGAAAAAGGTTTCAAATATTATACACATAATGGTTAAAAATTATAGAAATGTGTGCATACATAGATAAAGTTATTGGCCAGGCATGGTGCCCTCACACCTGTAATCCCAGCATTTTGAGAGGCCAACATGGATGGATCACTTGAGGTCAGGAATTCAAGACAAGCCTGGCCAACATGACAAAACCTCGTCTCAACTGAAAATACAAAAATTAGCTGGGCGTGGCGGTGCATGCCTGCAATCCCACCTACTTAGGAGGCTGAGGCACGAGAATAGCTTGAACCTGTGAGACAGAGGCTACAATGAGCCAGGATCATGCCATTGCACTCCAGCCTGGGCGACTAAGCGAGACCCTATCTAAAAAAAAAAAAAAAAAAAAAAAAGAGGGCAGGCATGGTGGCTCATGCCTGTAATCCCAGCACTTTGGGAGGCTGAGGCAGGTGGATCACATCAGGTCAGGAGTTCGAGACCAGCCTGGCCAACATGGTGAAACCCTGTCTCTACTAAAAATACAAAAATTAGCCAGGTGTGGTGGCACGTGCCTGTAATCCCAGCTACTTGGGATACTGAGGCAGGAGAATTGCTTCACCCTGAGAGGTGGAGGCTGCAGTGAGCCAAGAACGTGCCACTGCACTCCAGCCTAGGCGACAGAGCAAGATTCCATCACAAAAAAAAAAAAAAAAAGAAATAAAGAAAGAAAAAGAATAAAGACATTTATTGACCAGGTGAGCTGGCTCATGCCTATAATCCTAGCACTCTGGAAAGCTGAGGCAGGAGAATCACTTGAGGCCAGGAGTTAGAAACCAGCCTGGTGCACATATACTCCATTCCTAATTTTTGCTAATTTAAAAAAGAAAATCAGGCTGGGCGCGGTGGTTCACGCCTGTAATCCCAGCACTTTGGGAGGCTGAGGCGGGCAGATCACGAGGTCAGGAGATCAAGACCATCCTGACTAACACACCGAAACCCCGTCTCTACTAAAAATACAAAAAATTAGCCAGGCATGGTGGTGGGCGCCTATAGTCCCAGGCACTCAGGAGACTGAGGCAGGAGAATGGTGTGAAATCGGGAGATGGAGCTTGCAGTGAGCTGAGATCGCGCCATTGCAGTCCAGCCTGGGAGACAGCGAGACTCTGTCTCAAAAAAAAAAAAAAAAAAAAAATTATCTGGGTTTGGTGGCACACACCTGTATTCCCACCTACTGGGGAGGGTGATGTGGGAGAATCACTTGAGCTCGGGATTTTGAGTCTGTAGAGAGCCGTAATAGTGCCATTGCACTCCTGGACTCTGTTGCCTTGGCAATAGAGCAAGACCCTGTCTCAGAAAAAACAAACAGTTTGTAAAAGACAAACAGAAATGTGACTGCCTATGTGTGGATGAGAACGTTGTGGGCATAATTTAATATATAGCTGGTTTATGAAATATTTTAAATAAAAATTTTATATAAGTAAACAGACGATAGATTTATCACCACTGAGGATATCTGAAATGATTATATACCAGGTTAAAGAAAACGTGTAAACAGGAGACTAAGATAGGAACAAATCTAATGTTAATGTAAGTTCTTGTATCTGTTTTAATATCAGTAACATTACTTTGTAATTACAAGTCAAAAACTTTTATTCCCAACTATTTAAAGAAAATTTTTATAATTTTAATTTCTGTGAAGTCTCTTACCCCATACCTTTTCAACTGAAGTTTCTGAATGTGAATTCTTGCTCTCTGCCTCTGTTTTGCCTTGTGAAAGAACCGATTTCTTCCCAGCCCTTGACAAATTGGGTTTGGGTTTCTGGAAGCGACCTCTCAACATCGGTTTAACATTTTCTGTTTGATCAATTTCCCTGAAAAATTAACATTATTTAAATAGTATCAAACATGCAGTCATGTCCAAATGAACTTCTAAAATAACCTACTGAGAACTAGGAAGAACTCCTTTAAGAGCTTACTTAGAACAAGAGTAGCAAAGAAAACTTAGAGAGACTAATTTGTTCTATCTGATATTAAAAATATACTATTCATCATCAGTAATTAAAACAGTGTGGTACTAATATATGAGTAAACAGATAAATGAAACAAATTTAAAATCCAGAAACTAACTTCAAAATAGACATGATTTTGGCATATATTGAAGGTAGCAACTCATAACAGGGAGGATAAGATGAAATGCAATACAATACGGTGAGAATAAAACTTAAGAAATATTAAGTAAGATTAAGATGATGGGAAGGCCGGGCACGGTGGCTCACACCTATAATCCCAGCACTTTGGGAGGCCGAGGTGGGTGGATCACCTCAGGTCAGGAGTTCGAGACCAGCCTGGCAAACATGGTGAAACTGTTTCTACTAAAAATAACAATAATTAGCCATGCATGGCGGCATGTGCCTGTAGTCCCAGCTACTCAGAAGGCTGAGGAAGGTGAATTCCTTGAATCCGGGAGGCGGAGGTTGCAGTGAGCCAAGATGGTGCCACTGCACTCCAGACTGGGTGACAAGAGCAAGACTCCATCTCTGGATGTGGTGGTGAGCACCTATAGTCCCAGCTACTAGGGAGACCAAGGTGAGAGGATCACCTAAACCTGGGACCAGGTCGAGGTTGCAGTGAGCTATGATCACACCACTGCACTCCTGCAACCCTGTCTCAAAAAAAAATCATAAATATTTAAATGTGTAAGTGAGTGTGTGTATACACACACACACATTCTGTCAGCAAGCAATTCAATTTTCAGGAACTTACCCTATATACTTGTATATAGGCAAAAAGATAGAGGTGCAAGACTATAAGCACTGTTTAGCAACACAGCCTACATAGCAGTCAATAGGGCACTGGTAATACAAACTATGATGCATACATATACAGAACACTATTAAGCTATAAAAAGAACAAGGACGGCCGGGCGCGGTGGCTCAAGCCTGTAATCCCAGCACTTTGGGAGGCCGAGGCGGGCGGATCACGAGGTCAGGAGATCGAGACCATCCTGGCTAACATGGTGAAACCCCGTCTCTACTAAAAATACAAAAAACTAGCCGGGCGTGGTGGCGGGCGCCTGTAGTCCCAGCTACTCGGAGGCTGAGGCAGGAGAATGGCCTGAACCTGGGAGGCGGAGCTTGCAGTGAGCCGAGATCGCGCCACTGCACTCCAGCCTGGGTGACACAGCGCGAGACTCCGTCTCAAAAAAAAAAAAAAAAAAAAAAAAGAACAAGGAGAGTTACTACATAAGAATATGAAGACAGAAGAAAACCACTGCAAAATGTTATATATAGTATCATTAGGTTTGTAACAAGAGCAAAAAATATAAATTTGTATTAGCTTGAATGTATTTTTTTAATCTCTGAAAGAATATAAGAAATAAATAACATGGATTATTTGTTTGAGTGAAACGGGACAGGTTAAGAGGGAGAGCTCAATCATACCTTTTTTATACTTGTTGATGTTTGAACCCTATGAATGTATTGTCTATTTCAAAGACTAACTGACATTTTGATTTTTTAAGAGTTTGATTTCCATTGTGACAGTACTTTACTGAAAAATAAGAATTGATGAAGTGAATAGCTTTCTTTTTTTTTTTTTTTTTTTTTTTTGACAGAGTCTCGCTCTGTCGCCCAGGATGGAGTGCAGTGACGTGATCTCAGCTCACTGAAGGCTCTGCCTCCTGGGTTCACGCCATTCTCCTGCCTCAGCCTTCTGAGTAGCTGGGACTACAGGCACACTGGCTGCCACCTGTGCCACCACCACGCCCGGCTAATTTTTTGTATTTTTAGCAGAGACGGTTTCACCATGTTAGCCAGGATGGTCTCCATCTCCTGACCTTGTGATCCGCCTGCCTCGGCCTCCCAAAGTGCTGGGATTACAGGTGTAAGCCACTGTGCCCAGCCCATAAACTGAATAGCTTTTAAGCCCATATGAGATGAGGAATTATGAGGAAGATTAAAAGGAAGTATAAAACCTTCAGATATCTCTTCAAAGGGAGATTTTTATGACGCTTTTAATCATTTCCTGAGAAGATATTAATTTAACCAGTATCTACATACTGGAAGATACACTTCCTTGAAATCACCAATATTAAAATCTATTATTTTGACACCAGGCATAAAAAATAACTCAAACCAAGCAAAAGTAAAATCTCACGGCAAATATTTAGGCTTCCAAATTGTTTTCGAATTTCGTAAGTTACCACCTTCCTAAAATTCATATATTATACAACAAATATGAAAGAGAATCTTTCTACAATTAAATATAAAAACACCTGATGTTACACTCTGAACAGACTACAGTATAATTACATATTAAATGATTCCCTCAACTATTAATAAACTATGTATTAATAGTCCCCTTGAATCCCTAAATAAAGCAACATTATTATCATTTAAGAACCTTATCAAAATTTTATAAATAAGAACCTTATCACCTATCGTATAAAATACTCACAGTGAATTATTTTTTAGGTCAACATTTCTTTCTTCTGTACAACTACCCTCAGCATCATTCACCTCACACGATGCTCTAATTCCAACTTCTAATGAAGGCAAATCTGAAGTGCTCGATTCCGAAGACTCAGTTGCTACTGATGCGGCATCTTGTTGATTACTAAAAAAGTGAAAATATATCAGAGAGAAAAGAATTCCTAATAATATATATTTTATAATAATTATTTTAAAAAATTTTAAATACACAAAATCACCATTTTGCAAAATGCTGCTTCAAATTACAGAATAATACAAACTGCTATACTGGCTTTTCTATGATCCATCTTGCACCATGTTACAGAAACTGTACCTCCAGAGAAAGCAGCAGCCACAAATTTACACGTTTAGGAACATGCTCAAGAAATTTCAAAACGAAGGCCGGACAAAGTGGCTCACGCCTGTAATCCCAGCACTTTGGGAGGCCGGGGTGGGTCAATCACTTGAGGCTAGGAGTTTGAGACCATCTTGGCCAACATGGTTAAACTCCATCTCTAATAAAAATACAAAAACTAGCTGGGCATGGTGGTACAGGCCTATAATCCACCTACTTAGGAGGCTGAGGCAAAAGAATCACTTGAACCCGGGAGGTGATCACACCACTGCACTCCAGCCTGGGTGATAGAGCCAAGCTCTGTCTCAAAAAAAAAAAAAGGCTTCAAAATGAGAAATTATTAAATATGGTTCACAAATCAAACATGCGTAAAATAATAGTAACATTTAGGAATTAGCTTTCATTAAAATTTATATAGGCAAGCCTTGCTATGCAGGGTACTGTGTAACCAAAAGTCATATAAAGCAAAGACACAGCTCCAATAAGCTCAAGTTGCAGTTAACATAGTCCTATGCAAAGTGAGAACTACTATATTAAAAAATATTTCAATTATCAGGCAGGTGTTACAGAACGTGCCTGTAGTCCCAGCTACTCAGTACGACGCTTAAGCCCAGGAAGTCGAGGCAGCAGTGAGCTGAGATTGCACCACTGCACTCCAGCCTGGGCGATAGAGCAAGACTCGGTCACAAAATAAATTTCAACTAACAATAATATAACTGAGAGTCATGCACTGACCATTTCAACACATATTCACATTTAGCCATACTTTTTTTTTTCTTTTTTCTCGCTCATTTTTTCTACTAGGTGTTCATCTTTTCCTGACTTATCAGCAAGAGTTCTCTATATATTTTTATTGTCTAGATATTACACATAAAATCTCCCGATCAGTAACTTGCCTTTTATTTTCTTTATGGAAGATTTGTTAACAGAACTACTTAATTTTACTACCATCAAACTTACCAATCTTATCTTTTAAAGTCTGTGTTTTCTATGTTTTAATAGAAATGTCTTACCTCAGGCCTTGACATTACAAAGATATTTTTCTACATTTCTTCTAAAAGTTGTAAAGATTTGTTTTATACATGTAGTCTTCAATCCAACAGGAAGTTAGCGGATATGGTAACACGAGGATTAAATATTATGGTTTTCAAATCTGAGCTCAATCTGATGAATAGTTAGTTCAATCTTTGCCCGCTAATTTCTAAAGCTACCTCTGCCATATGACAGATTCCTAAATGTCTCTTCCTAAACTCTATATTCAGTTCCGCTGAGTCAATTCATCTAACCCTGTACCAATACCATGCTGCTTTAGTTACTGTAGCTTGAAAATTAGTCTAGGACAGTCCCTCTCCAAAGCTGGCATTTTTTAAACCTGTCTTTACCATTCTTGAGCCTTTACTCTTGTGTACACGACAATTTTACAATCAACTCTTTGTTTTCCAAAACCAACTGGGACTTTAACGATCATTACAAGGTTGTTTTCCCCTAAAGTAGAAAAGTTAGGGCCACAGCGGCTCATGCTGAGGTGCGAGGATTGCTTGAGCCCAGGAGTTTGAGACCAGCCTGGAAAACATCTCCACTAAAAAATGTTTTTAAAATTAGCCAGGCATGGTGTCCCATGACTGTAGTCTCAGCTACTCGAGAGGCTGAGGTGATAGAATCATTTGAACCCAAGAGTTCAAGGTTGTGGTGAGCTATGATCATGCTACTACACTCTAGCTGGAGCAACAGAGTAAGACCCTGTCACAATTTTTTAAAATTATTTTAAAAATTAGAAAAAGTCATGAGTAGTTTTGTGTAGTTTACGAAACTAGGTGTATCTCTGAAGTCACACTTTAGATATCTGTCACCTAGGAACAAACAACTATGAGAAATAGCATGATTCCACTTATGTGAAATATCTAGATTAGACATAGAAACAGAAAGTTGTCTACAACCTTACCACTCTTAATGGGCCTAATTTGATCTCAAACTAAGCAAGTCTGGGTCCTGATTAGTACATGGATGGGAAACAGAAAGCAGATTAGAGATTATCAGTGGTTGCAGCGAGGGGAGAATGAGGAATTACTGCATAATGGGTGCAGGTTTTCTGTTTGCAGTGATAAAACAGCTTTAGAAATAGTGCTGATGGCTGCACAACAATGTAAATGTAATTAATGCTACTAAATTGTATGCTTAAAAACAGTAAACAGCTTTAAGTTTGTTTTTGGCAATAGTTTCTTAGATATGACACCAAAAGTACAGGCAACAAAAGCAAAATTAGACAAATGGGACTACATTGAACTAAAAAGCTTCTGTACACCAAAGGAAACAGCAGAGTGAAAAGGCAATCTATGGAATGGGAGAATATGTGTAAATCATATTTCTGATAAGGGGCTAAAATCCCAACTACATAAATAATTCTCAAAACTCAACAGCAAAAAAGAAAATAACCTAATTAAAAACTCGGGCACAGGACCTGAATAGACATGTCTCCAAAGAAGATACACAAATGGCTAACAGCTATGAAAGATGCTCAACTCAATAATTATCCGGGAAATGCAAATCAAAACAACCATAAGAAACCACCTTCTACCTGTTCAGAAGGACATTATTAATAAAATGAAAGATAACAAGTATCGAAGAAGATGTGAAAAAAACTGGAACCCTTGTACATTGTTGGTGCTTATGTAAAATGGTGCACCCGCTATTGGAAACAGTATGAAGGGTCCTCAAAAAATTAAAAGTAGAACTACCACATGATCTAGCAACCCTACTTCCAGGTATTCATCCACAAGAAGTGAAATCAGGACCTCAAAGAGATATTTGCACTCCCATGTTCAGTGACGACAACAGACAAAAACAACCTAAATGTCCATCAACCAATGAATGGATGAAGAAAATGTGGCCTATACATGTACTGTAATATTATTTGGTCATAAAAAAGGCAATCTTCTCATATGCTACAATATGGATGAAAGTTGAGGACATTACATTAAGTGAAATAAGCCAGTCACAGAAGGAAAACTACTGCATGAGGCTGGGCGCTGTGACTCACACCTGTAATCCCAGTACTTTGGGAGGCCAGGGCAGGTGGATCACCTGAGCTCAGTTCAAGACCAGCCTGAGCAAAATGGTGAAACTCCATCTCTAACAAAAATACAAGAAATTAGCCAGGTGTAGTGGTACATGCCTGTGGTCCCAGCTTCTTGGGAGGCTGAGAAGGGAGGATTGCTTGAGCCTGGGAGGTGGAAGTTGCAGGGAGCTGAGATCGTGCCACTGCACTCCAGCCTGGGTGACAGAAACCGACCCCATCTCAAAAACAAAACAAAACAAACAAAACAAAAAAGAAAAAGAAAGAATCATGATTGCCAAGGGCTGGGAGGCGGAGGAAATGGGAGTTGCTGTTCAATAGGTACAGAGGTACAGTTATGCAAGGTAAAAAAAAATTCCAGAGATCGGCAATACAACACTGTGCTTATAGTTAACAATACTGTATAGTACACATAAAAAATCTGTTAAGAGGGTAAATCTCATGTTTTTATATTACAAATTAAGATTTTAAAACACACACACACACACAGAGCAGGACACATCATATTCAAACTGATGAAAACCAAAGACAAAGAAAATCATTATAGAAAATGATAAACCCATGTAAACACCAACCAAAAGAAAGCTACAATGGCAAAGTAAACATCAGAAAAAAAGAGCAATACCAGAAGGATAGTACACAATGATAAAGGGAATTTCACCAAAAAGACAAAACAATCCTAGACATGTACACACCTAACAACAGAGCTTCAAAATATATGGAGCAAAAACAAATAGAACTGAAAAAAAGAAACAGGCAAATCCACAATTACAGATGGAGACTTCAACACTCCTTTCTCAGTAATCAACAGATGTGGGTAAAACCAGAAAACACACAGAAAATACCTTAATGAAAGGATGGGGTCAGTTCTTTTCTCAACTTTTTCACTGGAGGCAAAACCCACAATGCCATCTACGTTTTGTGTGCAGGAAAGCATCTGCTCCTTACTGCATTCACCTTCCTTTACCTCGGGCCTTATAGCCTGACATTTATCTACAAATACAAAATGCATGTTATTCTAAAAAATGACAGCAAAAACATATTTTTTAAAGCACAAAGGAATTTACCTATAACACTGTCTTTTCCTACAAAACCTTAATCCATTCAACATCCAAATTCCTATTTGCAAGGCACACATCTTATTTTTAGACCACAATAAAAACTTAACATAGATGAGGATCAGCCCAAGCTTCTTGGACAGTTTATAGCATCTTTCTTTTATCTTAAATTCTAAGTATTTAAAGTGGCTTATTTTATATGTCAAGTAAGGAAACTAAAAGTTGACTTAACTATTCTTTTGCTCCTTCAGAAGTATACCAATTAGTAACAAAGTAATAGCTATCATTTATTAAGTACTTATTAAGTGGCTGGAACCCTTAAGTCCATCAAATGCATTATCTCATTTAATACTTGAAACAAACCTGTTAAAAGATATTAATATTAACCTCATAGAGAACCCCCTGAGTTCAGAGATCTTAAGTAACTTGCCCAATGCAATACTTAAGCAAGTAAAAAAGCTGGAATTTAAAGCAAGGTCTGTTTGATTTCTAATATCTGGTTGTGAATCATTAAGCTGTTCTGCATTATACGTAATGACTCTAATGATAAGCCAAAAAAGAGCATAATATTGTGATGCCTACAAAGCATGCTATGTTAGCTACCAGGACTCTTATATTAAAATCAGATTGGTAAATCTGAACTACAGAAAACATAAATTTTATAGAAAGGTTGTTCTCATCTGCTCCTACCTTTTCCTTGGTTATCGGCTTTAAATAATGTACATATGAATTCTTAAGGAAAGGGACCAAGACTCCCCCTCAAATTCTTAGCCCTCATCCCAAGCAACTCTTAAGTGGCAATATGTTTGCATTCAAAAAGTAAAAAAGAAAAATGGAAGGAACACATATTCCTCTAGTTCTTTTATAGGAATTAACCCCTTGTGGGTTCACAGAGGTGCTCTGTAGAGGTACAACACAAAAACCTGTGCTTTATTAACAGACATAAGCAATACACTTCAAACTATATATACATGTGATTTCTAATCATAGTTAATGGGAATGCACAGGAGGTGACACAACTTAGAAACAAACTTTAGAGAACAATCTCCCCACTTTAATTTGTTTCATTTTCTTTTTACAATAAACTTTTTTCTTTAATTAAAAATAAACAGAGTTAGCACAGTACCATAAGTACAGAACCAATTAATAAGCACCATTAATTGCTATCTAGACAGAAAATTAAGTTACATACCATATTGCTGTACATGTCTTCTCAAGTAATATAGAGGCTTTTTAAATATGTAAGAAACTTACTCTTGTGTTTTTCTCCTTTAGAAGGACCCGCCTGAACAGTGGCATTTTCTAAAAGATTGTTTACTTCCAGTTCATTAGCTCCATCTTGCTTCTTCCTTCTTCTTTTCTTTTGATTTAGGTCTACTTCTAATGCAACCTGTTCTGCATCCTTCCCTGATAAGGTCAGAGACTCTTCGTCAACTGTCTGAGCATCCTTCTGAGATCTTTCTGTGTCTGAAATTCTAGAACTCGTAGACTCATCTGGATCATCATTCACTCTTTCACAGGCAATTTTTTTGACTGAAAACAAGAGAAACAACTATAAACATGCAAACAACCTAAAGAAAAATTTGTGAAGGTGGAAAAGAGACTCAAAGATGTCCTCTGTAGTATTTATTTGCAAGAACAAAAAACCTAAAGACAACCTAAAATGTCCAATGGGAAATGACTAAATAATACATAAAAATCCATGGAGCCAATAATAGTAATGAGGTAAGTTTATATGCAGTCACGTGAAAATTTCAAAGGATACTGTTGCATTAAAAAATCAAGCAGAACAAGATACACATAAAATCTTTTTTTTTTAATCTCATTTTTATTAAACAAAAACAATTACATATAGAGATGCTCCTTGACTTATACTGGGTTTCATCCCAATAAACCCATCATAAGTTGAGTATACTGTAAATTGAAAATGCATTTAATACAGGCCGGGTGCGATGGCTCACACCTGTAATCCCAGTACTTTGGGAGGCTGAGGCGAGCAGATCATCTGAGGTCAGAAGTTCGAGACCAACCTGGCCAACATGGTGAAACCCCATCTCTACTAAAAATACAGAAATTAGCTGGACGTGGTGGCAGGCACCTGTAATCCCAGCTGCTCAGGAGGCTGAGGCAGGAGAATCACTTGAACATGGGAGGCAGAAGTTGCAGTGAGCCAAGATCGCATCATTGCACTCCAGCCTGGGCGATAACAGCAAAACTCTGGGCTGGGCATGGTGGCTCATGCCTGTAATCCCAACACTTTGGGAGGCTGACGCAGGTGGATCACTTGAGGTCAGGAGTTCAAGACCAGCCTGGCCAACATGGTGAAACTCCATCTCTACTAAAAATACAAAAATTAGCTGGGTATGGTGGCACATGCCTGTAATCCCAGCTACTTGGGAGGCTGAGGCAGGAGAATCGCTTGAATTGGAGAGGTGGAGGCTGCAGTGAGCTGAAATGGCGCCAAGGCACTCCAGCCTGGGCAACAAGAGCAAAACTCCATCTCAAAAAAAAAGTTCTGGTTGGGAGTGGTGGCTCACACCTGTAATCCCAGTACTTTGGGAGGCCAAGGTGGGCAGATCATTTGAGGTCAGGAGTTTAAGACCAGTCTGGCCAATATGGTAAAACCCCATCTCTACGAAAAATTACAAAAATTAGCCAGGCATGGTGGCACGTGCCTGTAATCCCAGCAATTCAGGAGGCTGAGGTGAAAGAACTATTTGAACTCGAGCAGTGAAGAATTCAGTGAGCCAAGATCGGGCCACTGCACTCCAGCCTGGGCAACAAAGTGAGACCCTGTCTCAAAAAAAAAAGTTCTTACATTAAATAAGATACAGTGAGTTACTCATGTTATCACCTGTAACACGATAATCACAAGAAGATATATATTTTAATCTTCTAGGATTATGTACAAGTAAAAAAAAAAAAAAAAGATTACTGAGAATAAAGGTATTTTGCAGTTATCAATACTACTTTTTAAAAGATATGCTCCAAGGCCGGGCGCGGTGGCTCAAGCCTGTAATCCCAGCACTTTGGGAGGCCGAGGCGGGCGGATCACGAGGTCAGGAGATCGAGACCATCCTGGCTAACATGGTGAAACCCCGTCTCTACTAAAAATACAAAAAACTAGCCGGGCGTGGTGGCGGGCGCCTGTAGTCCCAGCTACTCGGAGGCTGAGGCAGGAGAATGGCCTGAACCTGGGAGGCGGAGCTTGCAGTGAGCCGAGATCGCGCCACTGTACTCCAGCCTGGGTGACACAGCGCGAGACTCCGTCTCAAAAAAAAAAAAAAAAAAAAGATATGCTCCAGAAGAAGAAATTCTAGCCCAGCTTTGAACAGAAAAGAGTTAATTTAGCAGGCTTGACTGCTATCCTTTGAAAATCCTCCTTACAAGGTCGGCCCTCAGGTCATGTCTCAGAATTTGGTTCTGGGAACAGTTCCTACCACCCTAACTGATAAGAGTGGTTCACTGTGCCTTAGCCATATAATGTGGTTTATGCTGAACTGCTTTCCTTTTGAATGTCTGAAATTTTGGTATGTTCCAGGCAAAGAATGCTGAATCCTTAGTCTTCTTGGTGAATACTCAAACCCCGGCGGTGGTCGTGGGGACTCCCAACACAGGCTCTCACAATCCTAGGTTTCAGTTCTGCCTCTGCCACTACTCACACTGTGAGTCCTTAGGAAAAAGTGTCTTACGATCGCTGGGGCTGTTTCTTGGTGATTAAAACCAATACAAAAGGGGCTAAAACGTAAACTAGCTAACATATAAGGTTCCCTATAGTTTCAAGCATCTTCTTTATGTGATTACAGCTAAACATTGTCCTCATAGATCAGAGTTCAAATAGTTAAGAAAACATAAGCCTAAAAATAAAAATACCTACATATATACAACGTCTTTCTACCTTTTACAAGTCAACATTAGCCTTCAGAAATGTTATGCTCAACCAATACAGTCTAGTCATAACCCCAAAAGATTCGAGTTCCATTTTTTTAATACTAGAATTTTATACCAGATTGGTTTTACAGAGGAAAATGATAATAAATAACCAAACATGAAATACGACACTCCAAATTCTGATGCTCTTTGACTGGCTACAACTATCCTCTATGCTAGAAAGATATCAAATAACCCAATCATGCCAGTTAAAAATTTTAAAAGAAAGCTATTGTTTTGGACCAGATAACTAATTGATTGAAAAAAGATATACTCCCTCCAACTGGATGCTTTGATGATCTTAACTACCTGAGCTACACATGAACTCTCAAAGGCCTGAGGGACAACATTACGAGTTTATTACTACTAAGTAAACTAGCACACTTTCCTTTAAAATCAATACCTTTTACATTTTTCCGTGGTTTCGTGGATTTCTTCTCCTTTAAACTGTGATTTTTAACAGATTTTTGTTTTCTTTTCTCTTCTTCAGCAAGAACTTTCTGAAGCAAATGAGCAAAAAAATCGAAGTCAAAAGGGCGCTTTTCCTCTGTTTAAAAAAAAGGAAAAGAACTTTCAAGTTTTTATTTTTCAAAACTACTTCTAGCATCATAACATCAAAAGCAAATGGGTTTGTCCATCAGCAGGAGAACAGATAAACAAGTACACAACAGAACACCACTCAGCAATAAAATAGCTTTGTCTTAGCAGAGAAATAGGTAAATTCACATCAGAACACCACTCAGCAACAAAAGGAATAAACTAGTTTATTACAAATAATAATTTGTTTACTACAAATTTGTAATAATTTGTTTATTACAAATAAACTAGTTTTAAACAAAACAAAAGGAACTACTGATACATGCAATAATCTGAGGCAATCTCAAAAACATACTGAGTGGAAGAAAACAGATACTAGGGTACATACTGTATGATACTATGTATAAGATATTCTAGAACACACTAAGCTATCTATGGTGATTAAAATGAAAATAGTGGTTGCCATGGGCCAGGAAGATAGCATTTGATTGTCCAGAAAGGGACATAATAGGCCTTGTTAAGTGATGAAAACATTTCCTCTATTGTTTGGGATAGTGGTTACCCAGGCATATTCTTTGTCAAAACTCCAACTATACTTTGAACTGTGTGTAAATATAAATCAATTTTTTTATGGACTGAGAAGTCCTTGAAATGCCTATTCACCACCATATGCCCTACCTTTATCACAACCATTTCACCATTTACTCTTATAAGAATCAGCAAAGTGGGAAGTAAATGAATTTAATCAGGAACATGCCCACTAAATACCTATCAACAGCATTATATCTGAAAGTAATCAGTGAACACTCCAAGAATGAATCCAGGCCAGGAGGCAAATCCTTGCTTGAACTTTACATCTAATCTTACAGTAAATGTAGAGAAAATGGTGCTCTATGCACATAAGCCGAAGACTGGTTTGATTACAAGATAGCCTCAGAAAAGAAGGTATATACTAAAATAAAAAGAATTTCAGGAAACTAAACCCAAATCTGGGATTCCTGAAGGCCCTATTTCACTGTTGACCCAGACTTAATTTGTTCTGACTCTCCACAATGATTCTGAAAGACATAGACTCAAAGAATCATAAAGGATCTCCACATGGTTCTCAGAGAAATTCAAAATGTAAGTTCTCTTAAAAAACCTATATAGGTTTTAACTAAAAAAAAAAAAAAAAAAAAAAAATCCAACAGAAAGCCCCCAAATCAATGAGTTGTTTTTAGTTTTGAGATAGGATCTTGCTCTGTTGCCCAGGCTGGCCTCGAATTCTTGGGCTGAAAGGATCCTCCTGCCTCAGCGACCCCTGAGAGTAGCTGGGACTACAGGCACACAACACTGTATCGTGTTTAAGATCAATAAATTTTAACGATATCTATTATAATGGTCTATAAAAGGCTTCACACTCTAAACAGACTGTTTATAGATTTATGAATTATTTTCTGACTATAATGTGTTAAACTTAATGAAAAGTTTCAGGACCACTTCTCTAACACAGAATGGGCCGAGGAACACAATATTCCAGATCTTTCTAAGAACCATTCCGCAAAGCAGTTTCCCTAAAGACCCGATAAAACACTGGGTGTAGGATCTACCCACCTACCTTACTGTCTACTCATAAAATAAATGTACATGCTACATAATGTAAGTACTCTCTACATTTGGATTTTTTTTTTCTAAAATTAGCACTATGGCTAATCTTATGACGAAATGGACATTGAATATATTCATTAATAATAAAATACTGATAATTATAAATCCACAAAAAATATATTCTTGTCCACCGGTGTGGTAAAAAAGAAAAAGACCTATCTTCCAATAAAAAATTACAAGAACTATTTTAAACAGTAAATTTATTTTTGTTTATAGATCCTTAGATGTCTTTCTCTAGACTTAAAGAAAAATGTTAATTTTAATGAAGATTTTAGTTAGAAATTGAAAGATACCTATCATTCCTTCAGACGAGATCTAAATTCAAATGCTAGTATATCTCTTCAGACAGAACTTCCCTAATGATCCAATGATCATTAGGAAAAAAGAGATCTAAACAGCCACCCTCTCTTTCATCTTCTTTTTGGAAATGAATCACTACCTAAAATTATGCTTATCCACTATCTTTCTTCCCCCATCCAATTAGACTTAGGGCTCTAAATGCAGGATTCTCATCTGCCATATATCTTCCACCATTACATACTCAATACCTAGAACAATGACTACCATATAGTAGGTGGTCAGTGTTATAGACTGAATGACTGATTAGTCATTCAGAACTAGAAAGAACCATCTATATAACTAATAGTACTGTCTTCCAGAAACAATTATCTCCTCCAATACAGTTCCTTCAGAATAAATAACACTTAGAAGTGGTAGCATCAATCCCTCCATAACTTCTTGGACTTAGAACTGTTTACCTGCACCTAGATATTCTGGATAATCTCCTGCCTATATATTTGTAGCAAGTACCAGACTCACACTGCTAAACAGAAAAATTTCAGACTTCTTCCTCTTATGCCAATACAGGAAGAAAACAAATCTAAAACACACTGGAGCCAAAGACAAAAGACTGGTCATTTTTTAGGCTCTCCAAGTAATACTTTGTAAAAGAGGTCTTAATACTTACGGAATGCTTTGTCTATTCTCCATCCGTTTGTTTTCTCTTCACGTTTAAATTTATTCTGTTAACAACAACAAAAAACCCTATGGTAATTTTCTCCCATAAAACAAGCTTTTTTTTCTTAAATGCAGTAAGCATTAAAATGAAACTCTTAGGAATAACATACTGTTCTCTACTTAATATGTCTTTGCCAATAGGCAAGTTACTTAAACCTTTGGCTTTTTAAAAATAAGGATGAAAGATTTTTACTGAGCTTCTTGATTCTCATTACCAATAGCATGAATCAGCAATGAAAGCTGGATTTACAAAGGACAGAAAAACATAAAGTCAACATACACAGAAGCAGATCAAACCTATGATTAAAGTAACTGGTATTAACTTTTAAAAAATTAAGTATTCGTATCAGGTTAAGCCTCTGACATCATCGTTCTAATATATTTCAAGTGGCATGGAGAGAAGACTATAGAGAAACAAGTGAAATTTTGAAGCAGGCCAAGTTTATCTTGACAACCTTCTATATATTAAGGCACATTTCATCACGTTTTTCTCAGCCCCAAAAATCCCTGTCCTCAGTTTACTACCAGATTACTTCCATTAAGAGGGAGATGTTTAAGGCTTAAGGCTCAATCCATCCTAAGGTCATTAGGAAGACTGAGGGCATAAGTTTGTGTCTGAAGATGTCTGATCATACACACATCGTAGGAGAGGAAACAGTTAGCCAATGTTTCCCATCTATACGTCAATGATCTACAAGTTTTTACTAAAAGCAAAAAAATAAAGTTTTTTATTGAAAAAAAAAGGAGAGAGAATACCACATAAAACAAAGGAAGTACTTCATGCCCCCTTCCTCCCTTCAAAAGAACTTAACCACTAATATGACCTGTAAAGCAATCACTTTCTTGTATTTCCTTATTGCTTATGACCCAAGTGTGTACTCTTAGATGCTATAGTTTAGCCTTACCCACATTTTTAAAACCTGATATGACATTAACATCTTTTACTGTACAGGTTGCCCTTCTTTCCCATTCTTTTCTTTATTTTTCTTCACAAAACTTATTACCAATACAGAAGTTTTCAAAGATAATCTTATTTCTACCTTAAAAGATCATACTGTTATTTAAACATTTCCTCAAAAGTTAACAAATGTTACCTCCACAAAAAGTGACTGGCTATAAACATTAAATTAAATGTCCTAAAAGAAACATCAATAGGTTTCAGGCATTTAATTCTAAAACAGTGCTACCTCATATTTTACTTAATTGGTAATATAATTCAAAACAATTTAAAACTTTCTCGAAGAATGTATTGAAACTAGTTATTGATTTCATAGGTAAGAACCAGTAACAGGTCAAATTCCATGATCACAAAACAAATCGCATAATTTCCACTACCGGCCCTGACAAAGTAACTCATTATGGATAATATCCAACTCCACCACGAATGACTTTTAACACTGACAAAATATATACATCAATTATTTTCAAGCAAAGGACAATAGTCAGAGCAAGAATACAATCATGGAGAGAAGAAAAACAGACAAGATGTGCCCATGTTTACCTTGGCTCTCTGCCTGAGCTCAATTTTCCAACCAAGGAAAGGGAGGTGAAGGCCAAACAGGGTACAGCAATCCAACTAAGGCTGCAGAAGTAGGGAATCTTTAGGAGCATAGTTCTAAAAAGGAACTGTGTAGAGGGGCACCTCACAAGCCTGGGTGGAAGTACTCCATGGTACCTTGGCCTAAGTATGGGTTGCATATGTCCAGAATATAAGGCCTAAAAGAGAACAGCTGCTAAAGGGATGAGGGCAGAAGGAAGACGCTAAAAGTCACAAAACACCATACAACAATAGAGTTCAGGTGCATCCTAATGGAAAGACTTCACTAACACCCAAATACATTCACCTCAGACACCAGAAAGGTCATCATTAGAGATACAGACGATACCCTAGAGTAGCCTTTCTCTACCAGGGATGTAGCATGAGAATTAAGTACTAATGCATTAAAGCAGCTACTGTATGCAATGCATTCCCTTCTCTCATTTATCTATTTACAGTATAGTATTAGTATAACCATCCTTAGAGAACTTGGAAAATAGTAACTCATGCCTACCATGAGACTGTTCTGGAAAAAGAAGAAAATAATATAACAGTAACTCAAATTATTTTCTATAAATCAGATGAGAAATCCCATTGGAGAAAGGATGTCCTAGATTAAAGACCAGTCTAGATCTGCCTCAACAAAGCTTTAAGCCAAGCCTTAACAGGAACAAAGAGGTCAGCAGTAAATTAACGACTTTCCAGAACAAAAGTCAACACTATTTTTTATTTTGTTTTGTTTATTGAAACAGTCTTGCTGTCTTCCAGACTGGAGCGCAGTGGTGTGATCACAGCTCACTTCAGCCTTGACCTCCCAAGCTCAAGCAATCCTCTTGCCTCAGCCTTCTGAATTGCGTGTGCCACCACGCCTGGCGTGTTTTTTTGTTTTGTTTTGTTTTTGTAGAGATAGAATCTTGCCATGTTGCTCAGTCTGGTTTTGAACTTCTGGGCTCAAGCAATCCTCTCGTCTCAGCCTCCCAAAGTACTGGGATGAGAGGTGTGAACCACCACACCTGGCCCCAATGCTCTTTAAAACAAAAGAAAAAACATAATCCAGACACTATACAACACATCGTTCATAATGTCTGGTATGTAATTTCCTTTTTTTTTTTTTTTTGAGACAGAGTCTTGCTCTGTCTCCCAGGCCGGAGTGCAGTGGCGCGATCTCAGCTCACTACAACCTCCACCTCCCGGGTTCACGCCATTCTCCTGCCTCAGCCTCCCGAGTAGCTGGGACTACAGGCGCACGCCACCACACCCAGCTAATTTCTTATATTTTTAGTAGGGATGGGGTTTCCGTGTTAGCCAGGATGGTCTCAATCTGCCGACCTCGTGATCCGACTGCCTTGGCCTCCCAAAGTGCTGGCATTACAGGCATGAGCAACCGTGCCCGGCCTAGTATGCAATTTCAAAAAAAAAACTCATGGCTGGCCGGGCATGGTGGTTCACTCCTTATAATCCTGGCACTTTGGGAGGCTGAGGTCACTTGAGGTCAGGAGGTCAAGGATCACTTGAGGTCAGAAGTTCGAGACCAGCCTAGCCAACATGGTGAAACCATATCTCTGCTAAAAATACAAAAATTAGTCAGGCATGGTGGTGTGCACCTGTAATCCCAACTTGGGAGGCTGAGGCAGAAGAATCACCTGAACCCAGCAGGCAGACGTTACAGTGAGCTGAGATCGTGCTACTGAACTCCAGCCTAGGCAACAGAGGGAGATTCCATTTCAAAAAAAAAAAAAAATGGTGGGGTACGATGGCTCACGCCTATAATCCCAGCACTTTAGGAGGCCAAGGTAGGTGGATCACTTGAGGTCAGGAGTTCGAGACCAGCCTGGCCAACATGATGAAACCCCATCTCTACTAAAAATACAAAAATTAAGGTAGGCACAGTGGCTCACACCTGTAATCCCAGCACTTTGGGAGGCCAAGGCAGGTGGGTCACAAGGTCAAGAGATTGAGACCATCCTGGCCAATATGGTAAAACCCCGTCTCTACTAAAAATACAAAAAAAAAAAAAAAAATTAGCTGGGCATGGTGGCACATGCCTGTAGTCCCAGCTACTCAGGAGGCTGAGGCAGGAGAATCACCTGAACCCAGGAGACAGGTTGCAGTGAGTTGAGATAGCGCCACTGCACTTCAGCCTGACGACAGAGTGAGACTCTGTCTCAAAAAAAAATAAAAAATTAGCCAGTCATAGTGGTGCACACCTGTAGTCCCAGCTACTCAGGAGGCTCAGGCAGGAGAATCGCTTGAACCTGGGTGGCGGAGGTTGCAGTGAGCCATGATCGTGCCACCGTACTCCAGACTGGGCGACACAGCGAGACTCTGTCTCAAACAAAAACAAACAAACAAACAAACTCATGACAGAGACCAAAAAATTAATTGTTTGTTAAAACCCACATGACATGAGAAAAGATAGGAAAATGTGATAGTCAGGAAAAGAAAAGAAAAAGTCACAAGAGAACGATCCCATTCCCTGGCAAGCAGACTCACAAAAAAAAAGAAAAAAATTAACAGATCTCAATGTGATCTAGATATTAGAATGAACAGACAAAAAAGTTAAAGGATCCATTAATTATACAGATGTTTGAGGATTTAGAGGAAAGTACAGTGAAGAGATGGGGAAATCTCAGCAGAGGAATAGAAACTATAAAAAATAACCGGAGGCGGCCAGGCGTGGTGGCTCACACCTGTAATTTCAGCACTTTGGGAGGCCGAGGCAGGTGGATCACAAGGTCAGGAGATCAAGATCATCGTGGCTAACACGGTGAAACCCCATCTCCATTAAAAAAAAAAAAAAAAAATTAGCCGGGCGTGGTGGTGGGCACCTGTAGTCCCAGCTACTCAGGAGGTTGAGGCAGGAGAATGGTGTAAACCCAAGAGGCAGAGCTCGCAGTGAGCTGAGATCACGCCACTGTACCCTAGCCTGGGAGACAGAGCGAGACTCCATCTCAAAAAATAAAATAAAACAAAACAAAACAAAACCAGGTGGAAATTACAGAAATAAGAAATACAATATCAGAAACAAAATATTCACTAAATGGGCTTAACAGCAGACTGAAGATAAAAGACAGGGTCAGTGAACTTGATGCTACGACAATAGAAACTATCAACACTGAAATGAAGGAAAAAAGATTGGGAAAAGGTGGTCAGAGCTTTGGTAACCTATAGAATGTCACCTGGAGTAAACTATGTTAGTGGAGTTCCAGAACGAGAGAATTAAACAGAGAAACTATTAAAAGAAGTAATTTAAAATTTCCCAAATACAGGGAAAGATGCAAGAAGCTCAGCAAACTCAAAACTAAAGCTAGGCATATCATCATCATACAGCTGAATACTAAAAAAAAAAAAAAAAAGAAAGAAAGAAATCCTGAAAACAGCCAGAGAAATACAATTAATCATATACAGGGGCAAGAATGATATGATTACTGTCGACTTTTCATCAGAAACACTGAAAGCCAGGAGACAACAGAATGACATCTTGAAAAGACCAAAAAAAAAAAAAAAAAAAAACTGTCAAACCAGCAAAATATATCATTCAAAAATAAGGTTGAAATAAAAACATTCAGACAAATGAAAGCTCAGAAAATTTTTCAACAGTAGACCTGTCATTCAGACCTACAGGAAGAAATGAAAACATCAAAAATGGTAAATATATAGTTAAATGTTAAAAACTAGTTTTTCGGCCGGGCGCGGTGGCTCACGCCTGTAATCCCAGCACTTTGGGAGGCCGAGGCGGGCGGATCACAAGGTCAGGAGATCGAGACCACAGTGAAACCCCGTCTCTACTAAAAATACAAAAAATTAGCCGGGCGTGGTGGTGGGCGCCTGTAGTCCCAGCTACTCAGGAGGCTGAGGCAGGAGAATGGCGTGAACCCGGGAGGCGGAGCTTGCAGTGAGCCGAGATCGCGCCACTGCACTCCAGCCTGGGCGACAGCGCGAGACTCCGTCTCAAAAAAAAAAAAAAAAAAAAAAAAAAACTAGTTTTTCTACTCAATTTCCTTAAAAGACAAAAGACTCATATATATCTATATACAGAGAAGGAAAACTGCTTTTTTGTTAGTTTGTTTTTGTTTTTGAGACAGAGTTTCTCTCTTGTTACCCAGGCTGGAGTCCAATAGCATGATTTCAGCCATCGCAACCTCCACCTCCAAGGTTCAACCGATTCTCCTGCCTCAGCCTCCCGAGTAGCTGGGATTACAGGCATGTGCCACCAGGCCTGGCTAATTTTGTATTTTCAGTAGAGACAGGGTTTCTCCACGTTGGTCAGCCTGGTCTTGAACTCCCAACCTCAGGTGATCTGCCTGCCTCAGCCTCCCAAAGTGCTGGGATTACAGGCATGAGCCACCGCACCCAGCTATCTGTTTTTGTTTTTAAGGCTAGTCAAGTAAAGCAGTAGAAGTAGAGTAGGGTAAAAGAAATTTATCTGGGCCAGGTATGGTGGCTCAGCCTGCAATCCCTGCACTCTGGGAGGCCAAGGCAGCAGACTGCTTGAGCCCAGGAGTTTGAGACCAGCCTGGGCAACATAGCAAAACCCCATCTCTACAAAAAAAATACAAAAATTGGGTGGGCATAGTGACACGTGCCTGTACTTGGGCACTTGGGATGCTGAGATGGAAGGATCACTTAAGCTCAGGAGGTTGAAGCTGCAGGTAGCCACAATCATGCCACTGCACTCCAGCCTGGCCAACAGAGAGTGAGACCCTGTATCAAAAAAAAAAAAAAAACCCGAAAAGAAGAAGTTTGTCTGAACATGGGTCAGTTGGTTTTTTTAAAAATTTAATATTAAAAAAGAAACAAATCTGTAATCAGTTGTGATCATTTAGTTGTAAACACCAGTGCACTTGGACCAGCTGCCTCATTAAACTATTATAAGTTCATTGTAAGGTGAATTTAAAGATATATAGGGCTAAGTGCAGTGTCTCATGCCTGTAATGCCAGCACTTTGAGAGGCTGAAGCAGGAGGATTGCTTGAACCCAGGAATTTGAGACAAGCCTGGGCAACATAGTAAGATCTCTTATCTACAAAAAATAAAAAATTTAGTCAAGCACGGTAGCACACACCTGTGGTCCAGGAGGCTGAGGCAGGAGGATTGCTTGAGTCCAAGAGGCCATGGCTGCAGTGAGCCATGGTTACACCACTGCACTCCAGCCTGGGCAACAAAGACCCTGTCTCAAAAAAAAAAAAAAAAAAAAGGAAACGAAAGGGAAGAGAGACTGGGTGCAGTGGCTCACGCCTATAATCCCAGCACTTTGGGAGGCTGAGGTAGGCAGACCACTTGAAGTAAGGAAGTTCAAGACGAGCCTGGCCAACATAGCAAAACTCCATCTCTACTTAAAAAAAAAAATTAACTGGGCGTGCTGGCACGCGCCTGTAATTCCAAGCTACTCAGGAGGCTGAAGCAGGAGAATGGCTTGAACCTGGGAGGCAGAGGATGCAGTGAACTGAGATCACATCACTGTACTCCAGTCTGGATGACAGAGCGAGACTCTGTCTAAAAAAAAAAAAAAAAAAAAAGGGGAAAAAAAGGCAAAGCTGGCCATATTCTTTGGGGCTACTGAAAAAACAAGCAAATAAAAGGCTGAGATTTTCAGGAGCTTCATGGTTGGTGAATGCAACCAGGTGCTGGGAGGTCAGTGCACCCCAACTCCTCCAGGACAGAAGTGCCTGCATTCAAGACCCTTCCAGACCTTACTCTGAATCCTTCATCTGTATCCCTTACAATATCCTTTATAATAAACCAATAAACAGCTGGTTCAGTGTGCTGAACTTTGCTAGCAGCTGAGAAAGGAAGCTGGAAAGAGGCAAGCTCCTGGTGCAAAGGTGGCTGTGCAGCATAATTTAGGCCTTAGAGAAGCTGGGGTTTTAACACTTTGAAGATGTGCTTTCTCAAAGCTGCCAGTTCTTTTAGAACTCATTAAATTGAGGCTGCTCCAACCAGCTTTACAGGGAATGGATTTAAGGCAAATCTTGTGTTTAAAGAGATTTAGAGGAAGCCTGAAGAGGAAAGCAGACAGATTGTGAAGAAAATCGGTGGTATTTTTGCCTTGAAGGTGAAGAACGCATGGCCTAGGGGGTAAAGAAGCCACCTAGCGGTGGATGTAAAGAACAGCAAAGGATCAGTGCTTTCCAACTCAGATGAGAAAGCTGACCACACAATCACAAATACTGACTAAGACTTACTTGCTTTAGTGATTGAACTGGTAAAATGAATCCTCAGTTCACCTTCTTTCAAGGCAAAGGGAAAATCACTGGCAATATGAAGTTACAAAGTTTTCAGCTTCAGCCAGGCAAAGGTAAGCTGTGAGGAACTCCCTTTGGCTGCTTTTGAAAATCAAGATGATATCTCATCTCACAGATACAAGTCCATATAATTTCATTGTCAGAATTTAGGCTGAAACTATACATTGGCAAATAATATGAGACAGATTTGTTTTAAAAGGTGTGACCAATCCTGGTTTTCCTAACCTCTGGGTGAATACAGCCTGATGATGAACTACTGTTTTGCTGAATTGGATACAACTGTGCATTACAAAGTTAATACGTTATTTATGGCCTGGAGTAAAACTGAGTTTCAGAATAAAATTAGGAACAGTAATATCCAAACAAAAGCTCCCATTTTGCTTATGAAGTACACTGAAGGGCCAGGCACAGTGGCTCATGCCTGTAATCCCAACACTTTGGGAGGGCGAGGCAAGAGGATCACTTGAGTTAAGGAGATCAAAACCAGCCTGGGCAATATAGTGAGACTTAGTCTCTACAAAAAAAAAAAAATTTAATTAGCTGAGCATAGTGGCATGTGCTGTAGTCCCAGCTACCTAGGAAGCTGAGGTGGGAAGATCATTTGAGCCCAGGAGATAAGAGGCTGCAGTAAGTCGTAATCATGCCCATGTACTTCACGCTGTGTAACAGAGCGAGGCCCTGTCTCAAAAAACATTAAAGTACATTTAAGGATTATTCTGCTGAAGATGTAATTTAAGAGTTCCCTGGATGAACTAGAGAAGAAAAAGACTACCAACAGCTGGCAAGTAATTAGTGTTATGCATTTAATAACCTTAATCAGTAATAATTAATAATTCTCAAAATTTTATAGTGGGGGCCAGGCATGGTGGCTCATGCCTGTAATCCCAGCACTTTGGGAGGCCAAGCCGGGTGGGTCACTTGAGGTCAAGAATTTTAGACCATCCTGGCCAACATGGTGAAACCTCGTCTCTACTAAAAATGCAAAAATTAGCCAGGCATGGTGGCAGGCACCTGTAATCCCAGCTACTCAGGAGGCTGAGGCAGGAGAATCACTTGAACCCAGGAGACAGAGGTTGCAGTGAGACAAGATCACGCAACTGCACTCTAGGCTGAGAAAAAGAACAAGACTTCCAAAAAGAAAGGAAAGAAAGAGAAGAGAAGAGGAGAGAGAAGAGAAAAAAGAAAAGGAAAAAATTCCATACTGGGATTAAAAAAAACACACACACAAAACTTTTAAATTTTGCCTTTTGTACCATCAGAAACAGTATTTTCTTCCCAAATCAAAATAAAATAAATATGATCAGAGCCTAGGAGGAAAAATCTAAGCTGAATACAGGCCTAACCTTTTTTTTTTTTTTTTTTTTGGAGACAGGGTGTCGCTCTGTTGCCCAGGCACTATTTCAGTTCACTGCAATCTCTGCCTCCCATGTTCAAGTGATTCTCATGCCTCAGCCTCTCAAAAAGCTGGGATTACAGGCACAAGCCATCACGCCCAGCTAATTTTCATATTTTTAGTAGAGACGGGGTTTTATCATGTTGGCCAGGCTGGTCTCAAACTTCCAACCTCAAGTGATCCACCCACCTCACCCTCCCAAAGGGCTGGGATTACAGTCGTGAGCCACTGCATCTGACTCAGGTCTATTTTTAAAATAAACATGGTTTCAAAGTGGGTTTCCTTCTTTTAAAAAAAATTCAGTATATTTGAGTCATAAAACACTGCTGTTGATTAAATGAAGTTTGTTTTCAGATGCAGTTTTTAAATTATAATCTCATTAATTTAACTAAATGTATAAAGCTCAGTCTTTTGTTATAATTTTCCATTTTCATGTAAGTTTAATTATCTGTATCTTTTTTCCTAGTTTTTCTAAGGCTGATGTTATTTCTTATAAATCAGTGAGATATACAGTAAAGTAATGCTTTTCTAAGAATGTTTACTAGAAAATTTACATAGTTCTTCCTGGGAAAAAAAAAAGGGTAGAGGATTTCAGACTAGATAAAAAAGTATGACCTATGCTCCATTCAGTAGGACATATACTAAAATTGGAACAATACAGACAAGATTAGCCTGGCCCCTTGACAAGGTTAAAACAAAAAAATAAACAAAACAAAACAAAACAAAAAACCTGCATGACCCAACTATGTAGTCTATAAAATGTGTACTTACAATGTGAAGACACAGGTTAAAGAAATAATTTTTAAAAATCATGGACCAGTCAGGATGGCTCCCACCTGTAATCCCAACACTTTGGGAACCCGAGGTGAGAGGACTGCTTGAGCCCAAGAGTTTGAGATCAACCTGAGCAACAAAGTGAGACTCCATCTCTGTAACAATAATTTAAAAAAATACAACCATGCAGGAGCCTGGCACTGTGACACACATTTGTAGTGCCAGCTATTCAGGAGGCTGAAGCAGGAGGATCTTCTGAGCCCAAGAGATTGAGGCTGCAATCATCCCTATAAATAGCCACTGTACTCCAGTCTGGGCAACATAGTGAGACCCCAGTCTCTAAATAAACAAAAATAAACATTTCCTAATGGTAAAAGAATAAATTCATCAGCATGCTAAATGTCAACATCCAACAAACCAACTTTAACATACACAAAGTAAAAACTGATAGATCTGAACAGAAATACATCCATAGTCATGGCTGGAGATTTTAATTCCTCTCTTAGTAACTGACAGAACTAGATACCACCACACCCAACAACTGCAGAATACACATTAACTTCAAGTACACCAGAAACACAAACCAAGATGGAAATATGCTAAATTTCATTTTTTAACATGCTAAATTTTAAAATAAATCAATATATTTTAAAAATATTAAATTACAAATTATATCAACATACACAATAAAATTAGGTTAGGAAACAAAAAGATATTTAGGCCCAGCACAGTGGCTCATGTCTGTAATCTCAGCACTCTGGGAAGCCAAGGCAGGCAGATCACTTGAGCCCAGAAGGTCAAGACCAGCCTGTGCAACGTAGCAAAACCTCATCTCTACAAAAAAAAAAAAAAAAAATTAGCTGGACTTGGTGGCACACACCTATAGTCCCAGCTACTTAGGAGGATAAGGTGGGAGGATGGTTTGTGGCAAGGAGGCAAAGGTTGCAGTGAGCCAAGGTCGCACCATGGCACTCCAGTCTGGGAAACAGAGCCAGGCTCTGTCTCAAAAAATAAAAAAAAAAGTATGTCCCAGATGCTTAGAAATTAAGCAACCAACTTTTAAATAACTGAAAAGTAAAGGAAGAAATCAAAGGGGAAACTAGAAAATATTTTTAACTGAATAGTAACAACATCGGGCCAGGCACAGTGGCTCATGCCTACAATACCAGCACTTCGGGAGTCCGAGGCAGGAGGATCTGCCTTGAGCTCAGGAGTTTTTTTTTTTTGGTTTTTTTTTTTTGAGACAGAGTCTTGTTCTGTCACCTATGCTGGAGTGCAGTAATGCAATTTCGGCTCACTGCATTCTCTCCGTCCCAGGTTCAAGCAATTCTCTTGCCTCAGCCTCCCGAGTAGCTAGGACTACAAGAGCTTGCCACCACACCTGACTAATTTTTATATTTTAGTAGAAGCGGGGTTTCATCATGTTGGCCAGGCTGGTCTTGGACTCCTGACCTCAAGTGACCCACTCACCACAGCCTCCCAAAGTGCTGGGATTACAGGCATGAGTCACCATGCCTGGCCAAGCTCAGAAGTCAGAGACTTGCCTGAGCAACCTGGTGAAAACTCATCTGTACAAAAAAATGCAAAAGTTAGCTGAGCATAGTGGTGCACACCTACAGTCCCAAATTCTTGGGAGGCTAAGGCAGGAGGATTGCTTGAGCCTGGGAGGTGGAGTTTGCAGTCAGCCAAGATCATGCCATTGCACTCCAGCCTGGGCAACAGAGCAAGACTGTCTCAAAAAAAAAAAAGAAAAAAATCAAAATTTGTGGGACACAGCTCTAGTGATGCTTAAAAGGAAATGTACAGGCTGGGCACGGTGGCTCATGACTGTAATCCCAGCACTTTGGGAGGCCGAGGTCGGCGTATCATGAGGTCAGGAGATGGAGACCATCCTGGCTAACACGGTGAAACCCCATCTCTACTAAAAGTACAAAAAAATTAGCCGGGCATGGTGGTGGGCGCCTGTAGTTCCAGCTACTTGGGAGGCTGAGGCAGGAGAATGGCATGAACCTAGGAGGCAGAGCTTGCAGTGAGCTGAGATCCGCCACTGCACTCCAGCCTGGGTGACAGAGCGAGGCTCCATCTCAAAAAAAAAAAAAAAAAAAAGGAAATGTACAGCTGTAAATGTCTACTTTAGAAAAGAAGGCTTTAAAATCAATGCTTTAAGTGTTCATCTTAAGAAGCTAGAAAAACAAAGTAAATGGAAGTGCTGAACAGTAAATTTACAAAAAGTAAATGGAAGTGCTAAACAGTAAAAAAAAATCAATAACAACACACAAACAACTGGAAACTTAAAACTGACATTAAGAAAAGTTGGTTCAGGCCGGGCGCCGTGGCTTAAGCCTGTAATCCCAGCACTTTGGGAGGCCGAGACGGGCAGATCACGAGGTCAGGAGATCGAGACCATCCTGGTTAACACGGTGAAACCCCATCTCTACTAAAAAATACAAAAAAACTAGCCGGGCAAGGTGGCGGGCGCCTGTAGTCACAGCTACTTCGGAGGCTGAGGCAGGAGAATGGCATAAACCCGGGAGGCGGAGCTTGCAGTGAGCTGAGATCCGGCCACTGCACTCCAGCCCGGGTGACAGAGCGAGACTCCGTCTCAAAAAAAAAAAGAAAAGTTGGTTCGTTAAGGAGGCTGGGAGAAGTGGCTCACACCTGTCATTCCAGAACTTTGGGAGGCCAAAGCAGGCAGATCACTTGAGCCCAGGAGTTCCAAACCAGCCTGAGCAACATGGCAAAACCGAGTCTCTCCAAAAAATACAAAAAATTAGCTGGGCATTGTGGCACACGCCTGTAGTCCCAGCTACTCAGGAGGCTGAGGTGGGAGGATCACTCAAGCCCAGGAGGTTGAGGCTGTAGTGAGCCACGATAGCGCCACTGCACTCCAGCCTGGGTGACAGAGTGAGACCCTGTCTCCAAAAAAAAAAAAAAAAAAAAAAAAAAAAACAGAGAGAGAAAAAATACAAATTATCAATGAAAGAGTAAATTTATAAAATAAACCCTTCCTCCAAAGAAAACTACAGAATCAAATAGTTTCACAGGTAAATTCTATCAAATGTTAAAGACAAAATAATACTAATCTTCAACAAATTACTTCAGAAAATAGAAGAGGGAACACTTTCCAGCTCAATTTCTGTGACCAGTATAAGCCTCATATCAAAATAGGACAGACTTTGTAAAGGAAAATTACAAATCAGTATCCCTAATGAACAAAGTGGCAAAAATATTCTCAAGAAAATGTAGCAAAATAGAGCAACACAGAAAAATACACTACGACCAAATGGAGCTTATACAGGAATATAACATTAGTCCAATATTTGAAAATCAATGTAATGTAATTCAGTAGCTTCAAATACAGTCTAGTCTCATTTTTGAGATGGAGTCTTACTCCCATTGCGCAGACTGGAGTGCAGTGGCGCAATCTCGGCTCACGGCAACCTCCACCTCCAGGGTTCAGGCAATTCTCCTTCCTCAGCCTCCTGAGTAGCTGGGATCACAGGTATGCGCCACCATGCCGGGCTAATTTTTGTATTTTTAGTAGAGATGGGATTTCACCATGTTGGCCTGGCTGGTCTTGGACTCCTGACCTCAGGTGATCCACCTGCCTCGGCCTCCCAAAGTGCTGGATTACGGGTGTGAGCCACCATGTCTGGCCTACTCTCACTTTTCTACACTTTACCCAACGACCTGCTAGAGCCGTAGTAACCTTTCAGGAAAAGAATCTACATGATTTTTGAGACAAATAGCCCAGTGACAAATTTATAATTAATTACTCAGATCAGCAGAGAGCTCCAATTGTAGACAATTTCTAGCCTTCACAGAATTTTAACATTTTGTTCTTTTATCAAAGATCAACATCAGAAAATGAACGTAAAGAATATAAACAGTTCCTCATCTCTTGCAGAAATACAAGACTATTTCATTACACTGTACAATGCCCCTTATGTAATGTCCCCAGACAATCCATGCCTAATTTAGTTCTAGAGGAAAAAACATACCATCCTAATGGTTCCTTTTATTAATGTAATGAACATGACATGGATGAGAAACAAAGGAAAAAGCCCATGATTGGGTAAAGATCTCACTATCAATTGAGAATGCATTATGGCAACATAGTGTGATGACACTCAAATGCGCTTAAACCCAGAAAACTTATATAAGTTTCTCAAGCAAAAAAACTAAAAAACAGAGACAGCTCATCCTCTGGGGCATATAATAGCTGTAACTGACATCACTATTGTTATTAGTGCCACTGGTTGTCCCAGAGTTAAGGGGGCCCAGGAAAGCAGTGGATCAGAAAATGAGAACTGTGTAAACTCAAGATTTCTTCTCTTTAAGCTTTCCTAGGAAATTCTGAAATACATTTTGTGTTCAAAAAGCTACCCTTGGCCAGGCATAATGGCTCACGCCTATAATTCCAGCACTTGGTGGGAGGCCGAGGCAGGTGAATCACCAGAGGTCAAGAGTTCGAAACCAGGCTGACCAAGATGGTGAAACTCCCTCTACGAAAAATACAAAAATTAGCTGGGCATGGCAGTGTGCGCCTGTAATCCCAGCTACTAGGGAGGCTGAGGTAGGAGAATCACTTGAATTTAGGAGGCAGAGGTTGCAGTGAGCCAAGATTACACCACTGCACTCCAGCCTGGGCAACAGAGCAAGACTCCATCTCAAAAAAAAAAAAGCTACCCTTAACCAAGGTACTCTGGTACATTTATCTTCTCTTTTCATTATGTAACTCTTCTATATCTTAGTTGCAGTGCGTTTTTATTGGTACTGCCTCAAATTCATTTTAGAAATGAATTAGATATAAATAAGAAAATATGAAACTAACATAGAGAAGATTGTACCCAAATAAGAATTCATAAATATTACTTTTCAATCAATAAAGAGGGATAAATGTAATAAAAACATCATAATAGTTTAAAAAAAAAAAAAAAAAAAGATGGGCTGGGAGCAGAGGTTCTCACCTGTAATCCTAGCACTTTGGGAGGCCAAGATGGGGGGATTACCTGAGCTCAGGAGTTCAAGAGCAGTCTGGGCAACATGGTGAAACCCCGTCTCTACTAAAACACAAAAAAAATCAACCAGGCATGGTGGCAAGCGCCTGTAATACCAGCTACGTGACACGCTGAGGCACGAGAATTGCTTGAACCCGGAGGCAGAGGTTGCAGTGAGCTGAGATTGTGCCATCGCACTCCTGAGCAACAAAGTGAAACTCTGTCTCAATGGGAAAAAAAAAAAAGATGAACTGAGATTTAAACCAAAGGTAAACAAATAATACTACTAACATTTGTAATGTTTGGTCTCTTTCCAATCAACAAATGTGATGGGTTTACTTTACCTTAATTTCTATCCTTGCTCTGTGAGGAAAAAGTTGTCCGATCATAGAAAAGTCAGTTCCTACCATGCTGATGGCTAAAAAAAACATATCTGTTTCTGTGAAAATAAAAGATTTAGAATGACTGAAAATTAATCCTATCAATATTTCAGAGAAAAGAAATCTTACAAAATTTGACAGTACTTAATTTTACTAGAAAGATCCCCATGGAATACCTAAAAACACCTTATTATAAATAAAAACTTTTCAGTATAAGAAATCATAGGCTGGGCATGGTGGCTCACGCCTGCAATCCCAGAACTCTGGGAGGCCAAGGCGGGCAAATCATTTGAGGACAAGAGTTAGAGATCAGGGCCAGTCGCAGTGGCTCATGCCTGTAATCGCAGCACTTTGGGAGGCTGAGGCGGGTGGGTCACCTGAGGTCGGGAGTTTGAGACCAGCCTGACCAACATAGAGAAACCCCATCTCTACTAAAAATACAAAATTAGCCAGGCATGGTGGCACATGACTGTAATCCCAGCTACGTGGGAGGCTGAGGCAGGAGAATCGCTTGAACTCGGGAGGCGGAGATCGCGGTGAGCCAAGATCGCGCCATTGCACCCTAACCTGGGCAACGAAAGTGAAACTCCATCTCAAAAAAAAAAAAAAAAAAAAAAGAGTTCAAGACCAGCCAGGCCAACATGGTGAAACCCCGTCTCTGCCAAAAATTAAAAAAAAATGAGCCAGGCATGGTGGCATGCACCTGTAATCCCAGCTACTGGGGAGGCTGAGGCAGAAGAATAGCTTGAACCTGGGAGGTGGAGGTTACAGTGAGCTGAGATGGCACCACTGCACTCCAGCCTGGGCGAAAAGAGCAAGACTCCACCTCAAAAAAAAAAAAGAAAGAAAGAAAGAAAAAGAAATCATACAAAAGCAGCTGGATTTTTTTTTTAAGACATTCATTCTGCCTAGCTGATTTTATTCGAAGTACTCTGAAGAAAACTATGAGTCATAGTCAGGATAGGGTTACACTACGTAAGCAACTAAGATGTGCTAAGCAGTATATAAAGAAAGTAGCTAGAAAAATACAAAAGAGGCCAGGCATGGTGGCTCATGCTTGTAAATACCAGCACTTTGGGAGGCCAAGGCGGGCAGATCAGTTGAGGTCAGGAGTTCCAGACCATCCTGGCCAACATGGTGAAATCCCGTCTCTACTAAAAACACAGAAATTAGCTGGGCATGGTGACATATGCCTGTAATCCTAGCTACTCGGGAGGCTGAGGAAGGAGAATCACTTGAACCTGGGAGGTAGAGGGTGCAGTGAGCCAAGATCGCAGCACTGCACTCCAGCCTGGGTGACAAGAGTGAGACTCTGTCTCAAAAAAAGAAACCATTAACAGAAGTTACACCTCAGGAGAATAGGAACAGGGAAGTGAAAGATGGGAAGTATAGAATCTTTTTACTCTATATTCTGCTGTTTGAATTTTTCCCCAAAACTACTGTTTTTAAAATAAAAATAGTAAGTGCCAACATGCAACAGATTTTTAACAGCATAATATTTATCTATAGAAACTTCATTATACAGTATTATCTGAGGTAGAACATTATTCACATTAGAAATATTGTATTGTTGGCCAGGCACAGTGGCTTACGCCTGTAATCCCAGCACTTTGGGAGGCTGAGGCAGGCGGATTACCTGAGGTCAGGAGTTCAAGACCAGCCTGGCCAACATGGTGAAACCCCATCTCTACCAAAAACACAAAAATGAGCTGGGCATGGTGGCAGGCACCTGTAATCCCAGCTGCTCAAGAGGCTGAGGCAGAAGAATCGCTTGAACCCAGGAGGCAGAGGTTGCAGTGAGCCGAGATCGCGCCACTGCACTCCAGCCTGGGTGACAAAAGCAAAACTCCATCTCAAAAAACAAAAAAAAGGAAATATTGTATTGTTAATTTTGACTTAAATGGTATTTGTTGTACAGAGATTTGACAGACTAATGACAGCCAAAATGACTATAACGTTAACTCTTAAAAAATATTTCCCTAAGCAGAACAGTGACTAAAAGAAACTTAACAAAAAAAAAAGAAGAAAGAACAGATTCTGGGCAGGGCACAATGGCTCACATCTGTAATCTCAACACTTTGGGAGGCAAAGGCACGAGGATCGCTTGAGCCCAGGCATTGGAGGCCAGACTGGGCAACATATTGAGACCTCATTTCTTCAAAAAATCCAAAAAACAGGTCAGGTGCGGTGGCTCCTGCCTGTAATCCCAGCACTTTGGGAGGCCAAGGCGGGCAGATCATCTGAGGTCAGGAGTTTGAGACCAGCCTGACCAGCATGGTAAAACCCCATCTCTACTAAAAGTACAAAAATTAGCTGGGGTTGGTGGCAGGTGCCTGTAATCCCAGCTATTTGGGAAGCTGAGGCAGGAGAATCACTTGAACCCAGGAGGCAGAGGTTGCAGTGAGTCGAGATCGCACCATTGCACTCCAGCCTGGGCAAAAAGAGGGTAACTCCATCTCAAAAAAAAAAAAAAAAATTCCAAAAAATTAGCTGGGTATGGTGGCACATGCCTGTAGTGCCAGCTGCTCTGGAAGGCTGAGGCAGGAAGATCACATGAGCCCAGGAATTCCAGGCTGCAGTTAGCTATGATTGTTTCACTGCACTCCAGCCTCCGCAATCATCAAGACCCTATCTCTACTTTCTAATTTTTTAATTTTTTTGTAGAGATGAGGTCTTGCTTTGTTGCTCAAGTTGGTCTCAAACTCCTGACCTCAAGTGATCCTCCTGCCTCAACCTCCCAAAGTGCAGGAATTACAGGTGTAAGCCACTGCACCTGGCTGAGACCCAGCTGCTATAAAAAATAAAATTTTTTTAAAGATTTGTAAGATAAAGTCAGAGATACCATTCCATGGAGGGCATAAGATAGAGGTGTCAATAATAAAATTAGCTAGAATAAAATGGCAGTCTGCATTTTATTTACTTAGGGGAGAACTGATTTAATTCCGAAACAGTCACTTCATTTCAAATAAAGAACTTACACATTTTTAAATGAAAATTAGTTACCTTTGTTTGACCATGGCTTAGAGTAATAATTTTTCCTAAAGCTGGAGTATGTAGTTGTAGAACCGCGCTCAAATATGGGGTCATTTTCTTCAACAACACAAGGGCCTTTCGTTCTTAAAACTTCTACAGTTAAACTGAAATAAATACATTTTTAAATAGAGCTATACTAAAAACAAGGAAACAAATAGTAAATGAGATGTAAATAGTTATATTTTGAGGTTTAGCATGGCAATCATATCAAAAGTATAATATTATTTATGTGAAATATGGGTATTTTCCAAGCATCTGCTAAGTTTTACCTAAAATGTGATTCCAAGAGAGTAGAAAGAAGTGTCAACTCATTTTCAAACTCCATAACAGCAATATATTTAAAAAATATCTTTGGGCTACGTATTATAAAAAGATATTTGTATTATTGATTTCTACATGTCTTTGATATTCAATATGTATTACTGTGCTGGAATCAATGGAAATTTTGAAAAACATAAGCACTTTATATTTTACATTCCTGCAGACAAAGCAGTTAAACATGCTCTAACTATTAAACGACCAGTAAAATCATCATTACAAACTAATGGAAAACAGCACACAAAAACAACTATTATTAGCAGTATTACATTCATGTTTAATTATAGAATGTAAGTGCTGTAAAATTATTTTTCACTAAACATTCAAAGACCTTCCATTGCTCTATTTATTTACTTACTAATTTATCACCTTTAAAAAAAAATACCCTTAAAACAACTAAATTCCACGATGCTCAATGTGAGAAATTTAATGTTATAACAAATTAAACCAGAAGAATTATACCGCACCGTAACAAAAATCATAAAATACGTTAAACCTACATTTCACTGTATATCCATCAGTTATCACCACACATCAGGATATGTTAAAAATATGAGAACCTGAATATTGACTTCAAGACTGAGTCAATCAGGATATGTTAAAAATATGAGAACCTGAATATTGACTTCAAGACTGTGTCAATCTTAGAAATTTATCCTCAGTGGAAGACAGCATATGATTAGTTCAACAGCCTGACTCAATGACCAGTAAAGATGATAAAACAATGGTGTTAGGTTAATAGGAGATAGGGCATCTTCTCATACAAAACAGAGTTATTAAAATTTATAAATTAATCTAACCCACTTTTCCATTTACAATATTCATTATGCAAATATAAATGTCAAGGTCTAAGTGACAAAGGCCGATATAGAAAGAGGACCTCTTTCACTAGACAAAGCATGTTTGTTCTCATATAACTACAATCTCTCTCTCTTTTTTAAATACCTTTCTTCATCCAAAATAATAGAGCCATCTTCTGCCACTTTTACTCGAGGAACCAGTAATGGCCCATCATCTGTCTCTTCTTCCATTTCATTATCTTCAGCATTAGCAGTACTCTTACCTTCTTGCCTACCAGATATAAAGATAAGTTAATTCACAAAGGCATAAAAGTAGTCCCTGAATAGTATAAAACTTAAAATAAATGATTACAAACTCAACCTTCTAGCTATTTCCAACTTTTCCTATAATCCAAATGAAAACAGTATGTGTTGTTAAGGACACAATTAGAGGATTTTCTCAAGTTTTATCTCAACTCCTGGCCTCAAGTGATCTTCCTGCCTTGGCCTCCAAAAGTGCTAGGATTACAAGCCTGAACTACCATGTCCTGCTTGTTTCTCTTCATTTTAAAAGAGAGTAAAGACTTCTTGGGCCAGGCGTGGTGGCTCATGCCTGTAATCCCAGCACTTTGGGAGGCCAAGGCAGGTGGATCACGAGGTCAAGAGATGGAGACCATCCTGATCAACATGGTGAAACCCCATCTCTACTAAAAATACAAAAATTAGCTGGGCATGGTGGTGCACACCTGTAGTCCCAGCTGCTCGGGAGGCTGAGGCAGCAGAATCACTTGAACCCAGGAGGCAGAGGCTGCAGTGAACCGAGATCGCGCCACTGCGCTCAAGCCTGGCGACAGAGCGAGACTCCATCTCAAAAAAAAAAAAAAAAAAAAAAATTTAGCCAAGCATGGTGGCACACACCTGTACTCCCGGCTACTCAGGAGGCTGAGGCAGGAGGATCACTTGAGCCCAGGAGGTCAAGACTGCAGTGAGCTGTGTTCACATCACTGCACTCCAGCCTGGGTGACACAGCAATACCCTGTCTCAAAAATTAAATTAAAATTTTAAAATTACCAAAACAAAAGTCTAACCAAATGTAATTTTTTTTTAAGAGACAAAGTCTTGCTCTGTCACCCAGGCTGGAATGCAGTGGCATGATCATAGCTCACTACAGCCTTGAACGTGTGGGCTCGAGTGATCCTCCCACCTCAGCCTCCTGAATAACCAGGACTACATGTACACACCACCATGCACAGCTTATTTTTACATTTTTTGTAGAGATAAAATGTCACTATGATGCCCAGGCTCGTCTCAACCCCTGGCTTTGGGCAATCCTCCCATCTTGGTTCCGCAGAGTGCTGAGATTACAGGAGTGAGCCACTGTGCCCGACCCCAGTCAAATGTAATTCGACTATAACAGGAAGCACCATTTGATCTCATTTAAAAAATGTAGCAACAGAATATATTCAAAAATAAAATAAAATACTTACTCTCTTGTCTGGACTGGAGTCGATGACTTTTCAGTTTTCTTTTCTTGTTCCAGTGAAGAACTATTGAACATAAATAACAATACCTTTAATAAATTATTAATCTATATCCTCTCAATTCTATCTGTAGGCAGAAGAAAATTATTCTAACTTCTAATTTTTAAAGATATGCCATAGCATTTTGTTAATGACGGTGCAATCCAACAACCGATTTTTCAGTCAAAAGCTTGTCATCACGTACAAATAATTTGTTAGGTCCTAAGTAGAGAATACTCTTTTTTTTTTTTTTAATACAACAATAGGGTCTTGCTGTGTCACTCAGGCTGAAGTGCAGTGGTGTGATCTCAGCTCCACGTAACCTCTACTTCTTGAGTGCAAGCAATCCTCCCACCTCAGCCTCCCAAGTAGCTGGGACTATAGGTGCGTGCCACCACACAGGGCTAATTTTTGTCTTTTAATTTTTTGTAGAGACGAGGTTTCACCATATCGCCCAGGCTGGTCTCAAACTCCAGGGATCATGCCATCCTCCCACGTTAGCTTCCCAAAACACTGGGATTACAGACATGAGCCACCACGCCCAGCAGAGAATGTTCTTATCCTCTAACTCCCCAGTGAAAGGAGGCTCCCAATCCCAAGGCATGAAGCCGCTTAGGTGACTTGTCTTCAACTCCTAGATGTTAAACAATTCAAAACCTAGGTTTCTGGCCCTTTCTTCAACAGGGCCAAACACCTGGTGAATCTGAAAAAGGACTATGCTAAGGAACTGTCCCTACTCCTACCTCTACCTGCTAAACCATCAACAATACAACAATGAGAATTATAAACCTTCTGCCTCAGAAACCCCAGGCTAACTTTAATAAAGAAACTTTGTTCTTGGAGGATTTATTAATCACACTACTACTGTCTTTATTAGAAGGCAGGGCATAAAACTTCGATCACTCCTTTAGATCAGTTTATAGTATGTTAAAAATAGAAACTGCAATCCTTTCAAACTTTTTTTTTTTTTTTTTTTTTGAGACGGAGTCTTGCTCTGTCACCCAGGCTGGAGTGCAGTGGCCGGATCTCAGCTCACTGCAAGCTCCGCCTCCCGGGTTCACGCCATTCTCCTGCCTCAGCCTTCCGAGTAGCTGGGACTACAGGCGCCCGCCGCCTCGCCCGGCTAGTTTTTTTGTATTTTTTAGTAGAGACGGGGTTTCACCGTGTTAGCCAGGATGGTCTCGATCTCCTGACCTCGTGATCCGCCCGTCTCGGCCTCCCAAAGTGCTGGGATTACAGGCTTGAGCCACCGCGCCCGGCCTTTTTTTTTTTTTTAAATGAGACAGAGTCTCGCTGTCTCCCAGGCTGGAGTGCAGTGGTGCAATCTTGGCTCACTGCCACCTTGAACTCCCAGGTTCAAGTGATCCTCCCACCTCAGCCTCCTCCTATGCGCCACAATGCCCAGCTAATTTTTGTATTTTTTGTAGAGATGGGGTCTCACTATGTTGTCCAGGCTGGTCTCAAACTCCTGGGCTCAAGTGATCCTCTCGCCTTGGCCTCCCAAAATGCTGTGATTACAGGGGTGAGCCACCTCACCCGGCCAAAATTGCAATCTTGACTACAGAAAAGTGGCTTAGTTGGTTTTACTATGCCTTGGTAACTAATATAACAAAGAAAAAAATTTTTTTTTTAAACAGGATCTCGCTCTATCACCCAGACTGCACCCAGAATGCAGTGACATGAACATTGTTCACTGTAGCCTCAAATGCCAGGGCTCAAGCAGTCCTCCTGCCTCAGCCTCCCAAACAGCTGGAACTACAGGCACATGCCACCATGCCTGGCTAATTTTTGTATTTTTTGCAGAGATAGGGTTTCACCATGTTGCCCCGGCTGGTCTCAAACTCCAGGACTAAAGCGGCGCACCTGTCTTGGTCTCCTAAAGTGCTGGGATTACAGGCATGAGCCACTGCGCCCAGCGAGGAAATTTAACTTTAATCTCAGAAATAAAGGGCATAATTAAACATCCCCAGAAAGCAATTACTTGAAATACAGCTACTTTTGGTTATGAAATTATATTTAAAAGGACATATGTGTTCCAAATTTTGTCAACATGCTTTTGGAAAACAAAAAACTGTACTATAAAAGTGATATTTATATAACTACATACCCAAAGAAAGTAAAACAGAAGGCCAGGCATGGTGGCTCACGCCTGTAATCTCAGCACTTTGGGAGGCCGAAGTGGGTGGATCACCCGAGGTAAGGAGTTTGAAACCAGGCAAGCCAACATGGCGAAACCCAGTCTCTACTAAAAACATAAAAATTAGCCAGATGTGGTGGTGAGCATCTGTAATCCCAGCTACTCAGGAATCTGAGGCAGCAGAATCACTTGAACCTGCGAGGCAGAGGATGCAGTGAGCCAAGATTGCACCACTGCACTCCAGCCTGGGTGACGGAGCAAGACTCTACCTCAAAAAAAAAAAAAAAAAAAGAGATAGTAAAGCAGAAATAAATTTTACTTACGTCATTGGATTGTTATCTGGTAGATAATATATGAAGTCTCTCATAGTCATTTTTGAACGATCTGGTGGCCTCTGACTTTCATTTATAGCAAATTTGTTTTTCCATTGTTTCTGTATACATAAACACACACAGATCCACTTTTATAAATATTAAAGAATTTCAGACGTACTATATGCAAATATACAGTCCACTGTTGCATTCACTATAAGTGCTCTAATATTATTCTCACCCCAGTTATGTAATTTTGTAGATGGAATATTAAAAAGTTGTAGCACATTACCCTTAATAGTTTTTAGTTTTTATTTATCTACTTTTGAGATGGGGTCTTGCTGTGTTGTCCAGGCTAGAGTGCAGTGATGCAATCATAGCTCACTGTAGCCTTGAACTCCTGAGCTCAAGCAATCCTCCCACCTCAGCCTCCCAAGTAGCTGGGACTACAGATGCTTGCCACAACACCTGGCTAATTTTGTGGGGTTTGTTTTGTTTTGGTAGAGATGGAGTCTCCCTCCGTTGCCAAGGCTGGTCTCAAATTCCTGGGCTCAAGGGATCCTCCTGCCTCAGCCTCCTAAAGCACTGGGATTACAGGAGTGAACCACACACCCAGGCAGCATTTAGATTTTAACAACTAAAGTGACTAGGACTAGATAAAAGCTCAATGTGGCCAGGCACAGTGGCTTATGCCTATAATCCCAGCACTTTGGAAGGCTGAGGCAGGAGGATCGCTTGAGCTCAGGAGTTACCAGCCTGGGCAACATAATGAGACCCTATCTCTACAAAAAAATACAAAAAAATTAGCTGGATGTAGTGGCATATGCCTATAGCCACAGCTACTTGGGAGGCTGAGGTGGAAGGACCACTTGAGCCTGGGAGGTTGAAGTTGCAGTGAACTGTAATCATACTAGCACACTCCATCCTGGGTGTGCTTGTCTCAAAACTAAATAAATAATAAAAGAATAAAACTAATAAAGCTCAATGTATAAAATGCTTACTGATGCCTTCTAACTAAACATCTTAATAGCTCACTGAGAATTTATGCTTACACAGCTTTTTTTTTTACCCTGTAGTGAACTGAAATTCAGTGTATTTTGTAAAATTCTTGAAGCAAATGTTTAATCTTTAATTCCCCAAAATAAATTAAATACGCAAGTAAGCAGTTTCTGTAAAATATAGAACTTTTTTTTAATCCCCCACCCCCAATTCCCAACCCATAAAACATTTTTAGAAGCTTACTCTTTTTTTTTTTTTTTTTTTTGAGACATAGCCTTGCTCTGTCACCCAGGTTGGAGTGCAGCAGTACAATTTTGGCTTACTGCAACCTCTGCTGCCCAGGTTCAAGCAATTCTCATAAGGCTTACATTTTAGAAGACATAAATTCAAAGCTTGTTTTCTCCTGTGTAAAACAGTGATATCTACTTCACACAGTTGATATAATTACATAACATAATAGACATAAAGCACCAAGCAAAATGCCTTCCCTTAATTTAAAAAAAACTAAATAAAAGAGGCATTTTATAATTCATAACAGGAGCTGACACTGGTTGGGCACTTACTATTTTCAAGACACAGTTTTTCTGTTTGATTTTTTTTGAGACAGAGTCTCGCTCTGTCACTCATGCTGGAGTGCAATGGCGCAATCTTGGCTCACTGCAACCTCTGCCTCCCGGGTTCAAGTGATTCTCCTGTCTCAGCCTCCTGAGTAGCTGAGATTACAGGCGTGCACCACCATGACCAGATAGTTTTTGTATTTTTAGTAGAGACAGCGTTTCACCATGTTGGCCAGGCTGGTCTTGAACTCCTGACCTCAGGTCATCAGCCCACCATAGCCTCCCAAAGTGCTGGGATTACAGGCATAAGCCACCACACCAGGCCCATTTTAAGTGTGTTTTACACGTATTGACTCATTTAATCTTCACAACCCTCCAATGAGATAGACAGAGGTTGAGCATCTCTTATCTGAAATACTTGAGACCAGAAATGATACACATTTTGGAATTCTTCACATTTTTGAATATTTGCAGAAGACATACTGGCTAAGCATCTCTAACCTGAAAATCTGAAATCCAATATGCTCCAATGAGCATTTCCTTGGAGCATCACTTTGGCACTCAAAACATTTTGGACTTTGGAGCATTCTCAATTTCAGGGATGCTCAACCTGAACTATTATTGGTCTTATTTTACAGATGAGGAAATAGAGTAATTAAATTACTCAAGGTCACATAGCTAGTAAAGAAATGAAGCTGAGGTTCAATCCTTAAGTATGTAACTCCAGGGCCAGCACACTCTACTGCTGTTACCTGCCCTTCTAGAAAAGAAATCAATCCTCAAGATTAAAAAGAACATGGACTCTACTATATGCATACCACAAATTTTTCCCACTTGTAATTTTCCATATTGTCAATTTAGAAAACATTACCAATTCATTCTGCTCAACTACATTTGTCTTTTTTTTTTTTTGGAGACCGTTTCACTCTATCACCCAGGCTGGAGTACAGAGGCACAATCTCGGCTCACTGCAACTTCCACCTCCCAGGTTCAAGCAATTCTCATGCCTCAGCCTCCCCAGTAGTTAGGATTACAGATGCGTGCCACCAGGCCCAGCTAATTTTTGTATTTTTAGTAGAGACAGGGTTTTGCCATGTTGGCCAGGTTGGTCTTGAACTCCTCACCTCAAGTGATCTGCCCGCCTAGTGCTCCCAAAGTGCTGAAATTACAGGCATGAGCCACCAAGCCCAGCATATGCTTGCCTTAATTCAAATAAATACATCGCTTGTCACTTGGATATCTTTATATGAAAAATCTGACTGAAGGTTTATTTTATAAATATGTTTGTGTATGTATATCTATGTGTATGTGTATGAAACTTATTTGTGACCTTTACTAAAAACAGTGAAAACATAAATAAATAATGTAAAAATTACTATCAGTGAAAAATGTAATTTAAGTCCATGGTGTATCAATCAATCCATTAACAAGAAGGGATGTTCTATTGACTAAGGGATGTTATGCGGTTTTGTTCCCCCATCAAAATGCTACAAATGCTTTTCTTCCCAATGATTCCTTACTAACATAAACAGAAGGCAACACCAAAATCCTGATTCTCCTCCCTTACCTTCTCTTTTCTCAATTCTTCTTTTAACATTTCCCTCAGTTTCTGGGCTTTGTATATTCGGTATCTGTCTGAGCACGGCTGTTTCTCTTTTGTTGAAGTGGCAGTTGGCTGTGCAGCCTCTTGATTAACTGTAGATAAGGGATGAGATTCTGAAGGAACACTGACACTAGCCTTAACCAGACTAGAAGTACTTGATATTCGCTTTCTTCTCTGTGAAACAGCAGGGGAAGATCTACTGGATTCTTCAACATCATTGTCACTACCAGTCTTTTCAGAACTGTTGAAATTAAAAAAGAAAAAAAGAGGGCACCATGAATCTTCTGTTATACATGCTAGTTTTAAAACTTAGTCTGGTGAAAATCCAAAACCGCAATCTCGTAATTAAAAAAAAATTAATAACTTGAGATGTATGATAATTATGACAGGTTACAAAAAAATTTCTTTAGTAAATCTTTTAAATATATATAAATTCTAATAGACTCTTAATCTTTTCCAAACATAAAGTCCCTAGGCACGTTAGAACACATAATTATAGGCTTAGTTCCCTCAAAACAAATAACCAAGTTACAGAACAAAGCTTAATCAACCTAATTTGAATTACTAAGTAAAAAAGTAATAATTTATAATTAAATTAATTTATATATAAAAATAAAAAAATTTTAATTCACTCTGACATTTTAAACTGGTCTAAACTACCGGCATTTTACTTATCAACCAGAGGTCAAATCAAATATGCAAAACTTCAAACCTCTGAAATACCTATATTGCAGTGTTTGAAGAAAAACATTTAGTTACAGTAGCCAAACCCAGTTCCCTTTGAGGCAGAAATCATTTATCTTTTGTCAAGTACAACGCTACTTATACAGCCATCAGAATAAACTCTTCAGTCAAAAAAAGTACTGAGTCACCCCAAATTGCATATTAGATATGGAACACCTCAGATATAAATATTTCAGGAATGGTCTATAAATGCAACTTAAGTCAAGAAAAGAGGTAGTATAAGTCAATAATTAAAAAGTCTACTTTTTTCATATTTTACAATTACTTATAAAAAATTAGAAAATGCCTTAACTTACAGAATAACCTTTCCAGGAAGACTTCAATTTAAATTCGTATCTTAGCTGTTATGACAATGTGATACATGCATTATCTGCATTTCACTCAATAATGTTGAGTGCATAATGACAGAATATATATCCTATAGATTTTTACAACTAGCAAAGACCCACAAAAAATTTATAAAAAGAGGCCGGGCACGGTGGCTCACGCCTGTAACCCTAGCACTTTTGGCTGAGGCAAGTGGATCACTTGAGGTCAAGAGTTTTGAGTACAGCCTGGCCAACATGGTAATTATCTTCTCCTTTAAAAAATAAATACTTTATATTTTGAAAGACAAAAACACTTCCCTGCAAAGCACTCCAGAAGGATGAAAACTATGGTGACCTAAACTCTCAAATGAATAGTGTGGCTATTCTTCACTTCAGGACTGCCATACCCCGATTCTTCCCACCACCACTTCGAAGACATGGTCTCCTCTCGGAGAATCTACAGCCCGTGACAAAATCCACATAAGCCACACCCTGCAGGTCAGACAACCAAACTGCAGTTTGGAGTGGTTTCATCAAGCCTCAACTGAAAGGCTTACTGCAAACGACAGCGGACTCCTATGATAAAATTCATTTGCTCAGCTTCCAGGTGACAGGCCCGGAGAGGCGGGGCAAATGAAAATTCTTCCCTCTGCAAGCTCTTACCTGCTCCTAGGAGCCTTTTCTTGGGGCTCCGCTCCACCGAAATCGACTGCGGGTACATCTGTGGGCTCCGCTGGCTTGGAAGCAGAATCCGTGGCAGGCTCCGGCGGCCTGGGAGACTCCTGTCCACGCTGGGGATTGAGAGCTGTGGAGCCCCTGGCGCCTACACTAGGCCTGACATTCGGCTTCACGCTAAGGCGTGCCCTGCGGAACATGGCGGAGGCAGGGGGCCCGGGGAGGCAGCCTTGACGGCCGCTCACAGCCCCGAGCCCCGGCGGCTGCCCGAAAAGGGGATTAGGAACTACGCCCTCCCCACAAAGCCACACTACCAGCCCAGGGGGCAGCTACCGCAGTTTCACTCCGCCGCCGCCGCCGCCTCCTCCTCTCTCCCGCCGCCGCCGCTTTTTCATGACCCTGCCACACACTGATGGCTAAATTTCACCCTCCTCCCAGCTCCCCCGCCCTCACAAGGCGCCGGAACTGATTGCGCCATCAGCCAGCGCCGCAGAATGACGTCAGACGCACAGCACTGGGAGCCATGGTAACTACCAAGCTACTGAGACTGGGTTACCTGCGGACCAGAAATTGAGATGCAGAGATATTTGCTCTTTCTTCTCCAGAAGTCCTTAGGAGTAGTTGAAAAGAGGAAAAGAAGAAAGTCGACTTCTCAGCTCAAACCTTTACTGGAAGTATTAAAATCGCTGGCCGATTTTATTTTTAGAAGGTCATGAAGGGTTTAGAAATTCTAAATTGAGTAGACATAGATTAAATGCTGGTGTGAAGAAACTGATAATAGTTACCTCCCAGGAGAGGAATGGGTTTCTGGAAAACACATCGTGGTAGGAAGACTATTTACCGTACGCTCTTGTGTACTTTTTTGTTTTTTTCCTTTGAGACAGGATCTTGCTCTGTCCCCTAGGCAGGAGTGGTACAGTAGCGCGATCTTGGCTCACTGCAGCCTCCACCTCTCGGGCTCAGGCGATTCTCCCGTCTCAGCCTCCCAAGTTGCTGGGACCACAGGCGCGCGCCACCAGAAAAGGCTAATTTTTTTTTTTTTTTTTTTTTTTTTGTATATTTACTGGAGATGGGGTTCATCATGTTGCCCAAGCTGATCTTGAACTCCTGGGCTCAAGCGATCCACCCGATTTGGCCTCCCAAACTGCTGGGATTACAGACGTGAGCCACCACGCCCAACCTCCTTGTGTACCTTTTTTTTTTTTTTTTTTTTTTTGAGATGGAGGAGTCTCGCTCTGTCTCCCAGGCTGGAGTGCAGTGGCGCGATCTCCGCTCACTGCAAGCTCCGTCGCCTCCCGGGTTCACGCCATTCTCCTGCCTCAGCCTCCCGAGAAGCTGGGACTACAGGCGCCCACCACCACGCCCGGCTAATTTTTCTGTATTTTTAGTAGAGACGGGGTTTCACCGTGTTCGCCAGGGTGGTCTCAATCTCCTGACCTTGTGATCCGCATGCCTCAGCCTCCCAAAGTGCTGGGATTACAGACATGAGCCACCGCGCCCAGCCCTTTGTGTACTTTTTAATATGAATGTATCACCCGAGATCTTGCCACTGTACTCCAGCCTGTTTAAAAATCATTGTAGTTGAAACTTTGTAAATTATTGTGAGTATTCTTAATCTGCTTCAGGAGGTAGCAGTAAACAAGACGTTCTGGATTTGGGAGGAGAAAATACAAAAAAGAAATGAACAAGATATTTTTAAAATGTATCAGGCCAGGCATGGTGGCTTATGCCTGTAATCCCAGCACTTCAGGAGGCTAAAGCAAGGCAGATTGCTTGAGGTCAGGAGTTCGAGACCAGCCTGGCCAACGTGGTCTCTACTAAAAATACAAAAATGAGCCAGGCCTGGTGGTGCAAGCCTGTAATCCCAGCTATGGGAGGCTGAGACAGGAGAATCGCTTGAACCCTGGAGGTGGAGGCTGCCGGAGCCAAGATGGCACCACTGCACTCCAGCCTGGGCGACAGAATGAGTGAGAATGTCTTAAATGAATTAATTAATTACAATAAAATAAAATGTATCAAATGTCGTGAAAGAAATTTAAGGGTTGAACGCTGGGCATGGCGGGGCACGCCTATAATCCCAGCTACTGAGGAGGCTGAAGTGGGAGGATCTCTTGAGCCCAAGACTTCCAGATCAACCTGCTCAAAATATTGAGACCCCTAAAACAAATTACCCACATGTAGTGGCTGTGATGGCTGCCACCTCTAGCCCCAGCCACCTGGAAGGCTGAGGCAGGAGGTCCAGGCTGCAGTGAGCTATGATAGTGCCACAGCCCTCCAGCCTGGGTGACAGAGAAAACCTCGTCTCTAAAACAAAAATGTAATAATAAGAAGAAAAAAAAAGGCCGGGCGCGGTGGCTCAAGCCTGTAATCCCAGCACTTTGGGAGGCCGAGACGGGTAGATCACAAGGTCAGGAGATCGAGACCATCCTGGCTAACACAGTGAAACCCCGTCTCTACTAAAAAATGCAAAAAACTAGCCAGGCGAGGTGGTGGGTGCCTGTAGTCCCAGCTACTTGGGAGGCTGAGGCAGGAGAATGGCATGAACCCAGGAGGCGGAGCTTGCAGTAAGCTGAGATCCCGCCACTGCACTCCAGCCTGGGTGACAGAGTGAGACTCTGTCTCAAAAAAAAAAAAAAAGAAAGAAAAAGAAAAAAAATGTACGGGACAATGTAATAGAAATTAATGGGAGGGAGGCTGGCAGTAGAGTGGCTAGGGAAGTCCTCTATGATGAGAGGAAAAATAGCCAGAGCTGAGGTTGGCCTTGGTGGTATTGGGCCAACGTTTGAACCAGTGATACAAATCCCCTGACTCATGGGAACACAAAGGTGTGACTTTCTTCTTGGAAGGAAAAGAAAATCCTACAAGAATACGGTAATACATTAATAACAAAATGTCAAGGAATAAAATCCTGAACTGACTGAAGAAATAGATCACCTAAAGGGAGAACAAAAAAGAGGCAAGTGCTTTTGAGAGTAGGAAGGCAAGACTGAAAGCAGAGAAGAGAAAAGATATGTCTCTAAGACTATGAAGAAAATGAAGGTCTGGAGGCCAGGCACAGCTCGTGCCTGTAATCCCAGCACTTTGGGAGGCTGAGGCGGGCGAATCACTTGAGCCCAGGAGTTCAAGACCAGTCTAGCCAACATGGTGAAAACCCATCTCTACCAAAAATACAAAAATTAGCTGAGCATGGTGGCTTGCGCCTGTAATGCCAGCTACTCAGGAGGCTGAGGTTGGAGGATTGCTTGAGCCCAGGAGGCAGAAGTTGCAGTGAGCCAAGATAACACTACTGCACTCCAGCCTGGGTGACAAAGTGAGACCCTGTCTCAAAAAAAAAAAAAAAAAAAAAAGAAAGAGAGAGAGAGAGAGAGAGGATGAATGGAAGGGAAGGGAAGGGAAGGTCTGTGGATTCTGTGGGCTCCCTGCAATACTCTGGAAAAGGAACGGGATCTCAGTTTTATCTAAAGAAGCTCAAGAATTCGAGAGAATCCCCCGCTACAGATGTCTCAGGAATCTTGGAGGACTACACAGCTTTGAACAGCATATTCTGATACAAACCGAAGACATAGGGCCTTTCCCCAGATGGGCTTCTGTTCCACTTAAGAAACTAGGGCATTCTCCCAAGTTTTTACAGGTCAGAAAGTAAATAGTGACTAAGATTCAATTTCCCACCAGTAAAGGGATGGGATCAGAATCAGATTAAGTTTTATTATTAAATATAAAGCCATAAGACATTTGTTACACAAGTTTGTGGAATAAATTCTCAGTGGCATCATAGTAATTTTTTAAATCTCTACTTTTCTCTGAGAGACATACCCAACACGTTTTGTGTACATGGGGTATATCATGTGTAGCCCTACGACTTAAAAACTGCAAAATTTTTCAGCTGCAAATAAAAATGTTCAGTGACATTAAATTGAGAGAACATACAAAAACAACTCTACCACCTACCGGCCGGGTGTGGTGGCTCGCGCCTGTAATCCCAGCACTTTGGGAGGTCGAGGCAGGCGGATCACGAGGTCAGGAGATCAAGACCATCCTGGCTAACACGGTGAAACCCCGTCTCTACTAAAAAAAAATTAGCCAGGCGTGGTGGCGGGCATCTGTAGTCCCAGCTACCGGGAGGCTGAGGCAGCAGAATGGCGTGAACCCAGAAGGCGGAGCTTGCAGTGAGCTGAGATTGCGCCACTGCACTCCAGCCTGGGTGACAAAGCGAGACTCCATCTAAAAAACAAAACAAAACAAGCAAACAAAAAACCAACTCTACCACTTACCTTCCAATCCCACCCCATTCCCTCTTTAGATGATCTTATCTCTAAAGATCTAGTAACCCTAGCTACTGGGAGGCTGAGGCACAAGAATTGCCTGAACCGGGGAGGCTGAGGCTGCAGTGTGCCAAGACTACACCAGTGTACTCCAGTCTGGGCAACAGAGTGAGACACTGTCTCCAAAACAAAACAAAACACGGTGCTAGAAAGTGAATCTTTTCCTTTCAAGTTACTTCACTCAGTGGAAACAGATGTTAGCAGTATTAAGGAAGAAAGGTGGGGTGTGGGGATAGGATAGTGATGTGTGCCAGGCTCTCTGAATTTGAAGGAATAATGACAGTAAGAGCTAACATATTGAGTGCTACCATATGTTGGGGACCTAGTACTTCACATACATTAATTCAGTTAATGAAGGAGGTACATGCCTCCCCATTTTACAGATAAGAAAGCTTTAACATAATGAAATAGTGTCCAAGTTGGCATAGCTACTAATTAGTAGAGATGGACTTTCAACCCAGACAGTTCATCTCCAGAGCTCCTCAGTCTTTACTTTCTCCACCTTCTCTAAAATAGACGATTGTATGAGGTAATAATTGAAGTTTGGTCGCATCTCCTTGAGGATTCGTTATCCTTGTTACTAATGCTTTCGTACTGTATAAATGTCAGATCTTCCAAAAATAAAACTTTTTAAGGCCGGGCGCGGTGGCTCAAGCCTGTAATCCCAGCACTTTGGGAGGCCGAGACGGGCGGATCACGAGGTCGGGAGATCGAGACCATCCTGGCTAACACGGTGAAACCCCGTCTCTACTAAAAAAATACAAAAAACTAGCCGGGCGAGGTGGCGGGCGCCTGTAGTCCCAGCTACTCGGGAGGCTGAGGCAGGAGAATGGCGTGAACCCGGGAGGCGGAGCTTGCAGTGAGCTGAGATCCGGCCACTGCACTCCAGCCTGGGCGACAGAGCGAGACTCCGTCTCAAAAAAAAAAAAAAAAAAAAAAGTTTTTAAAATATAGGGCAATGTGGGGTATCCAAATCATCTCAGTTTGTAACAATGTTATCTTTTGTTTTTATTCTTGTGTATGTGTGACAATGACAGAGGTGAACAAGCAGCAATTATGCCACATGAGCCGCTGAAGCATCTCTACCGTGTTTCTGTGGATGGTCACAGCTTTTTGAGGAGTCTGCTGGCTCTGTCTCCAGGCACTGGAGGATGCTGATAAACGGATCCTTTCACCAACTCACCTCTCTCTCTGCCTCCAGTAACTGGACTGGCACTCCTCTTCCATTATTCCCAGTATTACAATACAAACGAGGAGTTTCACGGGTTAGCCGGAATGATGCCGATCTCCTGACCTTGTGATCCGCCGTCTTGGCCTCCCAAGTGCTGGGATTACAGGCTTGAGGTATGCATCCCAGCTGTCCCATTCAACTTTATGTGGGGTTTTCAGGGGATTCACCGGGCTGTTGTTATTCACTGAATGGTGGATTTAAGACTGCACTTCCTGCCATCCTCTCCCCACCAAACAACCTAAGCACAGAGTCAGTAGCCTAAAACTAGTAAGCACTGATGGAAGAGTAGTGACAAGGGCACTGGGATAAACTGGAAAATAAATGAGGCTTTTAGAGTCGTCTTAATTTTATTCTCATAACAATTCCTAACCCGCGGTAGCGGTGGCTCAAGCCTGTAATCCCAGCACTTTGGGCCAGAGACAGGCTGAGGATCCGCGAGGTCAGGAGATGCGAGACCATCTGGCTAACACAGTGAAACCCGTCTCTACTAAAAATGAAATAGCCGGGGCGGTGGTGAGCCTGTAGTCCCAACTATGGGAGGCTGAGCAGGAGAATATACAAATGAAAACCCTGGGGCCAGACTTGCAGTGAGCTGAATCAGCCACTGCACTCAGCCTGGGCGACAGTGCGAGACTCCCTCTCAAAAACAAAAAAAAAAACAATTCCTACTCGGTTAAGTCTGTCTCTTCTGCAAAATGAAAACAATGAAGCCTACCTTGCAGGGTTGTGTTTAGAATGAGGAAGGAAAATATGTAAAGGATAAGCAGTGCCTTTTGCAGAGTTACCCTCAATCTGTTCAGTTCCCATCCACCACTCTCCGCCTCCGCAAGGGGATGAATGAAAGCTAATGTTCTTTGCCAAAAAGTAATATATTGTAGAGTTTATTGTCATTTCCTATTAAAAAAAAAAAAAAGGTGAGGAGCTGGTGGAGCCCCGCCCCTGTGTCTGGTGCACAGTAGGGAAAATCCACACACGCCTATGCCTCAGTCAGAACAGAACCCGCTTTCTGGGCTCTCTCTGGGATCTCCCAGGCATTTGTTGCAGCAGGGCTCCCGGCGCTGCCAAGTCTCCACGAGCTTCGGAGCTCCGGCCCTGCCCCGGCCGCGCACGCGCAGTGACGCGCCGGCCATGCCGCCGGCTGCTGTCTGGCCTCCAGTGGGCTGGGCCGCTGGCGGAGCAGAGCGGAGGCGCAGCTGGGCGGAGGGCCCACGCGGGCTCAGCCTTCCTGGTAAACAGTGGTGACAGTAGCCCAGAGTGCCAGGGAGCCGTTGCTTTTCCCAATTGCTCTCTTCCAGGCTCCCTCGGTGGTCGGCATGGCCCGTGAGTGTACAGACTGGGGTGGGAAGCTGCGGGGAGCGTCCGGCGTGGGAGCCTAGCGCTGAGGCGCGGCGGGCGGGGGAGGCGGGGTCTGGCTGGAGAATCCCTTTGGGTCCCGCAGGGCGGGAATCCCAGCTTCAGTCTTCAGAGAGAGAGCTCGCGGGTAGTTCTGGTCCGGCTTCTCAGGCCGGACGGGTGCCTGTCTCTTAGGTGCGAGTTTGTGCGGTAAAGAACACACCCCGGAGATGTGGACACGGCCGCCCGGGGAGGGTCCTTGTTTGGAGGAGGTTTATAGCTGATACCTCAAGTCTTAAGGCCTAATGAGGACCGGGAACTCCAGTGAGTCGCCTCCCTGGTTCTTTTGTTTGGCGCTCGCAGCTAATAGTCGAAAAAACAGGAGGCTTTAGAGCCGGTCCTAAATCTGATGCTCGTTTCTACTAGTCCTAGGTATTAGGTCAGTGTGTTCTGCAAAATGAGAACAATGAAGCCTACCTTGCAGGGTTGTGGCTAGAATAAGGACGTAAAGGGCCCACATTGCCTTTCGCAGAGTTACCTTCAATCTGTTCAGTCCCCATCCACCCCTCTCCGCCTCTACATGGGGATAAGGATAACTCTCAAGTGATGGGCTGAACTTGTGATCTCTGTGTCTAGCTTTCTCCTTCCACCCACTCCCCTCAAAAGCCAGAACTTATTTTGGGATACTGGCCCAAGATTCGAGTATCTGTTTTAAAATATCTGGTATTTATAGCTAGTGACCACCTTGATTGGGATGATAATACTCTTAAGTCTTTAAGTGTTTGCCTTTAAGCCACTTCCTTTTTGTCAGATCTGGGAACACCATCAGTCTGTTACTCTGCTGGTTTATCTATTAAAACACAAACTAAAGATGCATTTAAACAAGACCTGTTCATTGGAATTATTAATAATTTTGGAGATGGGAAAAGAGCATGACTGTTTGACTTTGTAGGTGGAAATCAACGAGAACTTGCCCGCCAGAAAAACATGAAGAAAACCCAGGAAATTAGCAAGGGTAAGAGAAAAGAGGATAGCCTGACTGCCTCTCAGAGAAAGCAGAGGTAAGTGGTACTAATTTAATTCTAAAGTCGCTGACGTTGTGATTGAAGCCACATTTTGGGCTGGGTGTGTTTTATCATGCCTGTAATCCCAGCAGTTTGGGAGGACTGCTTGAAGCCAAGAGTTTGAGACCAACTTGGACAACATAACCAGCCCCTGTATCTACAAAATATATATTTTTTTAATTGGCCAGGCATGGTGGCACATGGTTGTGGTCTTGACTACTCCAGAGGCTGAGGTGGGAGAATCGCCTGAGCCCAGGAGGTTAAGGCTGCAGTGAGCTGCGATTGCACCACTGCACTCCAGCCTCGGTGGCAGAGTTAGACCCTGTCTGGAAAAAAAAAAAAAAAGGCCTCATTTTTGGGGAACGAAAAGCATTTTGTTAAGCCCTCGGTAGAACAGGGCCTAATGATTTGTGCCAGGCAGACTAAAACCACGTGGGGAAGCCATCCCAACCCATAGATAAAGCACGTAAAGCTCTGAGGCTATTATTTGTTTCACAGAGACTCATGCAGCTCCTCTGCAACCATAAGAACTTTATAGGCTGGGCGCAGTGGCTCAAGCCCATAATCTCAACACTTTGGGAGGCCAAGGTGGGTGAATCACCTGAGATCAGGAGTTTGAGACCAGCCTGACCAACATAGTGAAACCCTATCTCTAATAAAAATACAAAATTAGCTGGGTGTAGTGGTGCATGCCTGTAATCCCAGCTACTTGGGAGGCTGAGGCAGGAGAATCGCTTGAACCGAGGAGGGGGAGGTTGCAGTGAGTGAAGATCACGCCATTGCACTCCAGCCTGGGTACTAAGCAGGAAACTCCGTCTCAAAAAAAAAAAAAAGCTTTATTCAGCAAAATAACATCTTCCATATGCAAAACACTGTGAGGTGCTAGAGTTACAACATTTTCAAAGCAGACAGCGTACCCAAACTACTCTGGATGACAAGTGACTCAATTGTTGATATGATAATAGTTCTGAAGAAGATGCAAAAAAGTATATGTATAATAGCTAGCTATGCTGATTTCTGAAGATCCATTGCATTGGAGAGAATTCATGTACACAGCCTTAATATATGACTATATGTGCCAATGTAAAACTGCTACAGAAATACTTTAGACTGCAGCTTAAGTAAAAAAAGTACCTTCATGTTTCTGAAAGAACTAATCAAAGCTTAATTTTATTCTCAAATCATGTTGTCCATATGGAACTTGGAGGTTAAGTGAATAAGTGACTGCACGTGCTTCAGTGTGGCTTGTTAGGCGTTCTCAATCCCGGCTGCACATTAGAATCACCTGGGAAACCTCGACAGCTACTCAAGCCTCGCCTTATGCTCAGTTCTGATTTTTTGTTTTTTAAAAAATTGAATTACGATAGTTGTACATATTTTGGGGGTACATGTGATATTTTAATACCTGTATGTGGGCTGGGTAGTCCCAGCCACTTGGGAGGCTAAGGCAGGAGAATCACTTGAACCTGGGAGGCAGAGGTTGCAGAGAGCCGAGATCCTGCCACTGCATTCCAGCCTGGGTGACAGAGTGAGACCCTGTCTCAAAAAAAACAGCAAGAACAAAAGGAAACCAGCTGGGTGTGGTGGCTCATGCCTATTATCCCAGCACTTTGGGAGGCCGAAGTGGGCAGATTACCTGAGGTCGGGAGCTCAAGACCAGCCTGACCAACATGGAGAAACCTAGTCTCTACTAAAATTATAAAATTAGCCGGGTGTGGTAGTGAATACCTGTACTGCCAGCTACTTGGAAGGCTGACACAGGAGAATCACTTGAACCTGGGACGTGGAGGTTGCGGTGAACTGAGATCTTACCATTCCACTCCAGCCTGGGCAACAAGAGCGAAATTCCATCTCAAAAAACAAAAACAAACAAAACCTGTATGTGTAATGATCAAATCGGGGTAATTGGGATATCTCTATGCTCAAACATTTATCTTTCATCCAGTTCTGATTTAATTGGTCTGAGATCGAGCATTAAAAAGCACCCTAGGTAAATTTTATTGTACTTAGGTTAAACCTTTTTTTTTTTTTTTTTTTTTGAAGACACAGGCTTATTCTGGTGCCTGGGCTGGAGTGCAGTGGTGTGATCTCGGCTCACTGCAACCTCTGCCTCCAGGGCTTAAGCGATTCTCCTGCATCAGCAATCCAAGTAGCTGGAATTGCAGGTGCCCACCACCACACCCAGCTAATTTTTGTATTTTTAGTAGAGACAGGGTTTCACCATGTTGGCCAGGCTGGTCTCAAGCTACTGACCTCAAGTGATCCACCCACCTCAGCCTCCCAAAGTGCTGGGATTACAGGCGTGAGCCCCGCGATGGCCCAGTTATAACTTTATTTTTTTATTTCTTTTTTATTTATTATACTTTAAGTTCTAAGGTACATGTGCACAACGTGCAGGTTTGTTACGTAGGTATACATGTGCCATGTTGGTTTGCTGCATGCATCAACTCGTCATTTACATTAGTTATTTCTCCTGATGCTATCCCTCCCCCAGCCTCCCACCCCACCCAGTTATACCTTAAACTGAACTTAAAACAGCTCCCAGGTGATTCTGATGTGCGGCCACTAGTAAGAATCATTGATTAATGAGATTAAAGACCTTAATTTAAGGCAAAGGTCCTGACACTTTTTTTTTTTTTTTTTTTTTTTGGAGATGGAGTCTTACTCTGTGACCCAGACTGGAGTGCAGTGCCACAGTCTCACCTCTCTGCAAGCTCTACCTCCCAGGCTTAAGTGACCCTCCCACCTCAGCCTTCTGAGTAGCTGGGACTACAAGGGCACACCACCAATCCCAGATAGTTTTTGTATTTTGGGTAGAAATGGGGTTTCATCATGTTGTCCAGGCAGGTCTTGAACTTCTGGGGTCAAGTGATTTGCCCACTTCAGTCCCCCAAAGTGCTGGAATTACAGGTGTGAGCCACCATGCCCGGCCCTAACATTTATTATTAAAGTGATAAGCTTTGCCTTCAATTTCTGTTTACTCACTTTAGAGTAAAAATGAACATGGTATAAATCAGTGACCCTGCAGTAGTATTTTTATTGGAGAACCTAGTCTAGCTTGGTTCAGAAATTGTCATTGTTGGCCGGGCGCGGTGGCTCACGCCTATAATCCAAACACTTCAGGAGGCCGAGGTGGGTGGATCACCTGATGTCAGGAGTTCGAGACCAGCCTGGCCAACATGGTGAAACCCCCGTCTCTACTAAAAATACAAAAATTAACTGGGCATGGTGACAGGCGCCTGTAATCCCAGCTAGTCAGGAGGCTGAGGCAAGAGAATCACTTGAACCTGGGAGGGGGAAATTGCAGTGAGCGGAGATCGTACCATTGCACTCCAGCCTGGGGGACGAGAGCGAGACTTCATCTCAAAAAAAAGAAAAAGAAATTGTCATTGTTTACCAAATATGCACTCCTTATTAAGTTCTGTACTAGATGTTCTATATGTGTTATTCTTTATTCATCATAACCCTGAAAAATGGTATTAACACTAATGTGTAGAATAGGAAACTGAGGCTCTAAACTTCAGTAACATTACTAAGGTCATATAGTAAGCACAGCAGAGCTTGGTTTCAAATAGGGAAGTAACCGTCATGGTTGTTTTTCCACTGTACTTCATTTCTTTATAGCTGTGTTTTTTTTTTTTTTAGTGAAAGCAAGTTTGTTAGGAAAGTAAGGAAATAAAGATTGGCTACTTCATAGGCAGAACAGCCTGTAGCTGTGTTATTTTGCCTTTCTTCTTTATTTTTATTTATTTATTTTTTTTGAGACTGAGTTTCGCTCTTGTTACCCAGGCGGAGTACAGTGGCGCGATCTCGGCTCACTGCAACCTCCACCTCTTGGGTGCAAGTGATTCTGCTGCCTCAGCTTCCCAAGTAGCTGGGATTACAGGTATGCACCACCATGCCCGGCTAATTTTGTATTTTTAGTAGAGATGGGGTTTCTCCATGTTGGTCAGGCTGGTTTCAAACTCCCGACGTCATGTGATCCACCTGCCTCAGCCTCCCAAAGTGCTGGGATTACAGACGGGAGCCACGGGCCTATTTTGCCTTTCTTCTATTCCTTTGTTTTTGCTATTGGCTTTACAGAAATGTCTTACTGTCATGGCTGTAGAAATCAGTTTAGCAGTTCCTCAAAAAGTTAAAACAGGCCAGGCTCAGCGGCTCATGCTTGTAATTCCATCACTTTGGGAGGCCGAGGTGAACGGATCAACTTGAGGCCAGGAGTTCGACACAAGCCTGGCCAACATGGTGAAACCCTCTCTACTAAAAATACAAAAATTAGCTGGACGTGGTGGCACATGCCTGTGATCCCAGCTACTGGGAGGCTGAAACGGAGAATCACTTGAACCAGGGAGGTAGATGTTGCAGTGAACAAAGATTGTGCCACTGCACTCCAGCCTGGGCAACAGAGCAAGACTCTGTCTCAAAAAAAAAATAAATAAATAAAATTTGAAATATGAGGTTAATAAGTCAGAGTTGTGGGACTTTAACCAGAGCTGGTAGAGTGCTTGATACACAGTAGATGTTGAATACATGGCCGTTTAGTCTATTTTTAAAATATGGGTCCATGGACTCATGAATCACCTAACCCAAGTAGTCTGGTCATAGTTCACAGTTTATATGGCATGTGTCCGTTTGACCAGAGATGAAAAGGGTTAAGGGCCGGGCGCAGTGGCTCACGCCTGTAATCCCAGCACTTTGGGAGGCCGAGGCAGGCGGATCACGAGGTCAGGAGTTCGAGACCAGCCCGGCCAATATGGTGAAACCCCGTCTCTACTTAAAATACAAAAATTAGTCAGGTGTGGTGGCGTGGGCCTGTAGTCCCAGCTACTCAGTAGGCTGAGGCAGAAGAATTGCATGAACCTGGGAAGCGGAGGTTGCAGTGAGCCAAGATCATGCCACTGTACTCCAGCCTGGGCAACAGAGCGAGACTCCCTCTCAAAAAAAAAAAAACAAAAAAAAACAAACAGAAAAAGTACCCTGAACATCCAGCTTTTCTTTAGTATAATCCAGTTTCAGTGACTAGCTTTTGGGCTTTTTTGCTTCTGAGAAACTGAAATCCTTCATAATATCTATGTTCTAGTCATAGATACCAGTTAGGATATCTAGGAGAGTTCATAAATGCCTCTTCTTTCAAGAAAAAAAATTAGAATGAATTAACTAGTTAACAACCAGGAGTAATAGCTATTATTTCTACATGTAGCTGCCTAATGTCAGACACTGTTAGTGATTCCTTGTGACAACCTTGATACATATTGCTCGGATTTTGTAAGGGCTTTGAGGTTATTTGCCCAAGGTCATTATAACAGAGATGGTATTCAGAGCAAGATGTGACTTCGAAGTCTTTCCAGTCTTTGTCTTTCCATTTTGTCTCCAGCCATGAAAATGGAAAGACAAGAATGTTTATATCATCTTTTCAATTGTCTTCTAATACACTGAATGGGTTATGTGTAGAAAACAAGTGAGAATATAAAATTGGTTTTTCTGTAACAACTTATAGACTTTTCCCTCATTGTAGGGACTCTGAGATCATGCAACAAAAGCAGAAGGCAGCTAATGAGAAGAAGTCTATGCAGACAAGAGAAAAGTGATGACTGGCTATTTGGAAAACCTGGGTGCTACTGCCAACTGGGTGTATCATAAGCTCTAAGATCAAGATTTTGTAGAGTGGATAGTCATTACATATGTTATAACTTATCCTTTAAAAACTATTTTAAACTTTACCATTTCAGCTTGACTTAGTGCGATGTTTTAGAAGCAGTCTTCAAAGAATAAAACACTAACCATGCATGTGACGTATTGGTGAATATTATTTTTATTATTGAACATTCATATATAATTTATCAGGTAATATGATCAGATAATAGGATCTCTTATGTAATAAAAAATCTTTGTCATCAGCTTTGTTAACGTAGTTTTTTTCCTCACAGTTTCTAAGGATAAGGATAAAGTAGATCTTTGAAGTAAACTTAAATATATAATAGAAGTTAAGATCCATTTGTATAATTTTGCTTTGAAATCAACTTCCAGGACCAGGCGCAGTGGCTCATGCCCGTAATCCCAGCACTTTGGGAGGCCAAAGTGGGCGGATCACTTGAGGTCAGGAGTTTGAGACCAGCCTGACCAACATGATGAAACCCTGTCTCTACTAAAAATACAGAAAAAAAATTAGCCAGGTGTTGGCGGCACATGCCTGTAATCCCAGCTACTCGGGAGGCTGAGGTAGGAAAATCGTTTAAGCCCAAGGTAGAGGTTGCGGTGAGCAGATACTGCGCCACTGCACTCCAGCCTGGACAACAAAGCGAGACTCTGCCTCAAAAAAAAAAAAAAAAAAAAAAAAAAAACCAACTTACAAAGCTTGCTTGAAGAATTTACAACAGATACTACAAACCACTGGAATAGAAACTAAGTGGATGTAAACTGAGGTCTCAGTTCTACTTATAACTTTAATATTTTTTGAATGGAGTACCATATTTTCTGTTCTCAGCCCCTTCTAAAACTTGAGTCTTGATGGTAGTTATAAATTTGGAAATATGTAACCTAGGGAAATTAAGGTTTGAGACCTTGCTGCATTCTGAAGTAAACGCAAAACTATGTCAAAGAGAATAAAAATGCCGTTGTAATAGTAAATAGAATAACTTTAAGTATTCTACAAATACTTGATTTTTCACATAATGCAGTTTAACAAATTTTTCTGATCGTCCAATATGTCAACCACTCTCTGAATGGACAGATCCTGAAGAGTTAGCCTAATATAATAATATCTTGTGATATGTCTCTTACCAGTGGTAGCACCCATAGGTTATAGGCTATAATTTTTTGTGTCTAATATTGAATTAGACAACCAGGAAGTTTTTTGTTTTTTTGTTTTCGTTTTTGTTGTTTTGAGACAGAGTCTTGCTCTGTTGCCCAGGCTAGAACGCAGTGGTGCCATCTCGGTTCACTGCAACCTCCGCCACCTAGATTCAACTGATTCTGCTGCCTCAGCCTCCTGAGGAGCTGGGACTGCAGGTGTACGCTACCAGACCCAGCTAATTTTTGTATTTTTAGAAGAGACGGGTTTTCACCATGTTGGCCAGGCTGGTCTCAAATTACTAACCTCAGGTGATCCACCCCCTTCTTGGCCTCCCATAGAGCTGGGATTACAGGCATGAGCCATCCCACCCAGCTGAAGTTTTTTAGCCTGAGTTTTTATCTTCATATTAGCCTAAATTTTTCATTAAATTAAAACATTGTTCTGGATCTTTGGTTAACTTTAGTCTTCAGAATATTCTATGATGGTAGTCACAAAGGCAAAAAGATTACAGTAGCTTAATTTGTGGGCCTGATTTCTGTAATTCTGTCTCCAGAATTTATTTCTACACAGAGTAATAAGCCATAAGTTTTCTTTTTTTTTTTTTTTTTTTTTTTTGAGACTGTGTCTTGCTCTGTTGCCGAGGCTGGAGTACAGTGGCACAATCTTGACTCACTGCAACCTCTGCCTCCCGGGTTCAAGCAACTCCCTGTCTCAGCCTCCCAAGTAGCTGGGATTACAGGCGTGCACGACCACACCTGGCTAGTTTTTTTGTATTTTTGGTAGAGACAGGGTTTCACCATGTTAGCCAAGCTGGTCTCAAACTCCTGACCTCGAATGATCTGCCTGCTTCGGCCTCCCAAAGTGCTGGCATTACAGACATGAGCCACCATGCCCAGCCCTGGACAGTAATTATTATTATTATTATTATTATTTTTTTTTTTTTGAGACAGAGTTTCCCTCTTGTTGTCCAGACTGGAGTGCGTTGGTGTGATCTTGGCTCATCACAACCTCTGCCTCCTGGGTTCTCCCACCTCAGCCTCCCAGGTAGCTAGGATTACAGGCATGAGCTACCACACCCAACTAATTTTGTGTTTTTAGTAGAGACGGGGTTTCTCCATGTTGGTCAGACTGGTCTCAAACTTATGACCTCAGGTGATCCACCCGCCTCGGCCTCCCAAAGTGCTGGATTATAGGCGTGAGCCACTCTGCCTGGCCTTAGGAGAATAATTTTAAAAAGTAAATTCATGTAATGACTTTATTTAGTTTGGATATTCTTAGGGCTTGTTGCTAAAGAAAGATAAAATTATTAGGTGAGATAGTACCAACTTTAGAATGTAATTTGGAAAATACCAAACTCGATGGAACCTCCCCTTTAAACATCAAAAATTATATTTTGCATCATTCTCAAGACGAGGTAGTGCATTATCATTAGCAATTTTCAGTAAGTCCTGCTGAAAATGAGAAGTAGCAGCCATTACTGCCCAAGATACACTGTGGTCCATTTTATCAGTTCCTTTTTTTTTGAGACAGAGTCTCGCTTTGCCATCCAAGCTGGAGTGCAATGTTGCGATCTCCGCTCACTGCAACCTCCATTTCCATGCCTGGCTAATTTTTTGTAGTTTTAGTAGAGATGGGGTTTTACCATCTTGGCCAGGCTGGTCTCGAACTCCTGATTTCAAGTCATCCACCCACCCAGCCATCAGTCATTTATTTTTGAATGCCTCTTCTGTTAGTAGCATGTGTAAGAAATTGTGTTCCATTTATCAAACTCTAGCCTGTTTTTGAAAATAGGGCTAAAAGGGAACATTGATTTCTGATATTTTCCAAAAACTTAAAAAAATTTTATATAGGCTGGGCACAGTAGCTCACGCCTGTAATCCCAGCACTTTGGGAGGCCGAAGCAGGTGGATCAGTTGAGCTCAGGAGGTTGAGACCAGCCTGTGCAACACAGCAAAACCCCATCTCTACCAAAAAAAAAAAAAAAGTTAGCTGGGTGTGGTGGACTACATGCCTGTAGTCTCAGCTACTTGGGAGGCTAAAGTGGGAGGATCACCTGAGCCCAGAAGGTCAAGGCTGCAGTGAGCCGAGATTTCATCACTGCCTTCCACCCTGGGCGATAGAGTGGGACCCTGTCTCAAAACATACACACACACACACACACACTCTCTCTCTCTCTCAACTTAAAAATACTTGGTCTGTTATTTTTATGAAATTTTCATAGTTATCTCTTAGACCAGAGCTGAGTAAGAACATTTATTATATTGCCTCCTACAACTTTATCAGCTAATGTATTTGCTATGTAACAATTACATATTGGAATATATTATCTTTAGAGATGGCCAAGTCATAAAACTGTCACTGAGAAAAGGAGAATGACAATGTGTATCCTCAAATCTACTTCCCTATAAATTCCTGAAAGATATGAAACTTACTACAGGTTTTTTTTTTTTTTTCCACAACTTCACTTTTGTTTTTGTTTTTGTTTTTGTTTTAGGCGGAGTCTCGATCCATTGCCCAGGCTGGAGTGCAGTGGTGCCATCTTGGCTCACCGCCAGCTCTGCCTCCCGAGTAGCTAGGACTACAGGTGCCCACTACTACGCCTGGCTAATTTTTTTTTTTTTAATTTTATTTTTAGTAGAGAATGGGGTTTCACTGTGTTAGCCAGGATGGTCTTGATCTCCTTGATCTCCTCAGCCTCCCAAGGTGCTGGGATTACAGGAGTGAGCTACCGTGCCAGGTCCCACACCTTCACTTCTTAAAAACAAAAAAAATCTTTTACATAGCAGTAACTATCTAATGCACATTAAAAGTTTGTAAATAGCCTGCTATTGGATCATTTGCTTTGAAAAGTTGAGATATTCAAATTTGATTATAACATAACTTTTTTTTTTTTTTTTTTTTTTTTTTTTTTGAGACGGAGTCTCGCGCTGTCACCCAGGCTGGAGTGCAGTGGCGCGATCTCGGCTCACTGCAAGCTCCGCCTCCCGGGTTCACGCCATTCTCCTGCCTCAGCCTCCTGAGTAGCTGGGACTACAGGTGCCCACCACCGCGCCCAGCTAATTTTTTGTATTTTTAGTAGAGACGGAGTTTCACTGTGGTCTCGATCTCCTGACCTTGTGATCCGCCCGCCTCGGCCTCCCAAAGTGCTGGGATTACAGGCGTGAGCCACCGCGCCCAGCATAACATAACTTTTGTAGAAATACACAGCCAGGTGCAGTAGCTCACACTTGTAATCTCAGCACTTTGGGAGGCTGAGGTGGGAGGATCGCTTGAGGCCGGGAGTTTGAGGCCAGCCTGGGCAACATGACAAAACCCCATCTCTACAAAAAGCACAAAAATTGGCCAGGTGTGGTGGTGCACACCTGTAGTCCCAGCTACTTGGGAGACTGAGGTGGGAGGATGGTTTGAGCCTGGAAAGTTGAGGATGCAGTGAGCCAAGATCACGCCACTGCACTCCAGCCTGGGTGACAAAGTGACACCTTGTCTCAATACTAATTTTTAAAAGGCACCTGTAATCCCAGCACTTTGGGAGGCCTAGGCGGGTGGGTCACGAGGTCAGGAGTTCAAGACCAGCCTGGCCAATATGGTGAAACCTGTCTCCACTAAAAATACAAAAATTAGCCAGGTATGGTGGAGTGCGCCTGTAATCCCAGCTACTGAGGAGGCTGAGGCAGGAGAATTTCTTGAACCCAGGAGGTGGAGATTTCAGTGAGCCAAGATTACACCACTGCATTCCAGTCTAGGTGACAGAGCAAGACTTCGTCTCAAAGAAAAAAATAAATTAAAAAACAAGGCTGGGCGCGGTGGCTCAAGTCTGTAATCCCAGCACTTTGGGAGGCCGAGACGGGCGGATCACGAGGTCAGGAGATCGAGACCATCCTGGCTAACACAGTGAAACCCCGTCTCTACTAAAAAATATATAAAAAACTAGCCGGGTGAGGTGGCAGGCGCCTGTAGTCCCAGCTACTCGGGAGGCTGAGGCAGGAGAATGGTGTAAACCCGGGAGGCGGAGCTTGCAGTGAGCTGAGATCCGGCCACTGCACTCCGGCCTGGGCGACAGAGCGAGACTCCGTCTCAAAAAAAAATGGTGTCTCACGCCTGTAATCCCAGCACTTTGGGAGGCTGAGGCTGAGGCGGGCAGATCACCTGAGGTCAGGAGTTCAAGACCAGCCTAGCCAACATGGTGAAACCCCGTCTCTACTAAAAATACAAAAAATTAGCTGGGCATGGTGGCGGGTGCCTGTAATTCCAACTACTTGGGAGGCTCGGGCAAACGAATTTCTTGACCCCAGGAGGTGAAGGTTGCAGTGAGCCAAGACTGTGCTACTGCACTCCAGCCTGAGCAACAGAGTGAGACTCTGTCTCAAAAAAAAAAAAATTCCATTCCACATATTACTCGTGCTAGTTTACCAGTTGGACATCACTGCTTGCTGGTACATAAGTGCCAGAACGTTTCCTTGAAGCAGTCCGGCTGACTCTTTGTGTTTACAAGAAATTTACCTACCAGCCTGGCCATAATTGACACAATCCTATTGAATACTTTCCTTTTATGAACATGTATCCCATAAGTTTTTGTCAAATACTTTTTTTTTTTTTTTTTTTTGGTCAAAGGCTGTAGCCTTGTACCACTCAAAGGGGCTGTTAGGGTAGCTTGTGAATGGATATTTCACACAGAGTTATGTATTTAACCCATTTCCTGTTTAGAAAAAAAAAAAAATACAGCTCGCTGCCAGCGCTCATTTAATTTTACATAAACACACTCTTAGAGGTTGATGCCAATTAATTTTCAATGTGAAAATAAACTATTCCAAGAGTTATTTCTAAACAGAACTTGTCTCTAATCCTAATATAACAGAAATGTATATGATGTTACATTAGGATTTGAGGCAAGAGTATTCTTGGGGCAAACGGGAAATGGGTTAATATATACTTGAAGTAATGTAACCACATCTAACCTGATTTCATGATATATTGGAATTTTTGGTTGCAAGCAACAGGATCAGATTAATTAACTTACTGATTAAAAACCTTATTTGAAAGAATGAGAGACTCCAGAGTCATGGAGAAGTTGAGGACTCAAGGCTTTGGAAAGATCAAGAATTGCAACAGTTTCAGGTATCTTAAGAGTAGGTGTTATGAAGTGTTTCCCCCCGCGCCCCCGTCCCCCCCACAGTGCTGATATCAGGTTGAAATTCTGACAAGTATATTTAGCCTTTATGTCAGTTGGAGTGCCTCCAACTGAAGTTACATGGGTTAGGTACCCATCCCTCAGCAAGAGGAAGGCAAGTTGATGGTAAAACCAAGACTATGTCTAGTAAGGAATAGGTGGTCCCCTGTATTAGTCCATTCTCATGCTGATAATAAAGGCGTACTTGAGACTGGCTAATTTATAAAAGAAAGAAGTTTAATTGACTCACAATTGTCTATGGCTGGGGAGACATCAGGAAGCTTACAATCATGGCAGAAGGGGAAGCAAATGCATCCTTCTTCACAAGAGAGCAGGAATGAGAAGTGCAAAGCAAAAGGGGAAAAGCCCCTTATGAAACCATCAGATCTCCTGAGAACTCACTCATTATCACGAGAACAGCATGGAGGTAACCACCCCCATAATTTAATTACCTCCCACCAGTTCCCTCCCATGACACACGGGAATTATAGGAGCTACAATTCAGGATAAGATTTGGGTGGGGACACAGCCAAACTATATCATCCCCCCAAAAAATTTAGGATTCTTTGCCAAAAGGAAGGGAGAATGGATGCTAAGCAGACTAAAATAATAGATTTTAATCCCTCTTATTGAAAGCTAAGACTAAATTTTTAAAATTGTGTGTGTGTATATATATATATATATATATATATATATTTTTTTTTTTTTTTTTTTTTTTTTTTTGAGATGGAGTGTTGCTCTGTTGCCCAGGCTGGAGTGCAGTGGCGCAATCTCGGCTCACTCGCAACCACCACCTCCTGAATTCAAACAATTCTCCTACCTCAGCCTCCCGAGTAGCTGGGACTACAGGCGCACACCACCGTGCCCAGCTAATTTTTGTATTTTTAGTAGAGATGAGATTTCACCATATTGGTCAGGCTGGTCTTGAACTGACCTCAGGCGATCTCCCCACCTTGGCCTCCCAAAGTGCTGGGATTACAGGTGTGAGCCACCACGCCCAGCTAATTTTGTGTTTTAAGTAGAGACGGGGTTTCGCCATGTTGGTCAGGCTGGTCTTGAACTCCTGACCTCAGGTGATCTGCCAGCCTTGGCCTCCCAAAGTGCTGGGATTACAGGCGTGAGCCACCATGCCCGGCTATATTTTTAAATATAAAAATTAGCCAGGCATTGTGGTGGGTGCCTGTAATCTCAGCTACTCTGGAGGCTGAGGCAGGAGAATCACTTGAACTCAGGAGGTTGCAGCGAGCTGAGATCACACCTCTGCACTGCAGCCTGGGTGACAGAACGAGACTCCATCTAAAAAAAGAAAAAAATGTATTTTTAAAAATACGTGATATGGCAAATCATGAAGGTGGTATCTGAAGTGTGAGAAATAATCATGCAGCTTATGCAATTTTTGTCTCTACAAACCTTTCAAACCCTCAAACTACAATGCTTGCTCATTATAGAAAATCTGGGCCGGGCGCGGTGGCTCAAGCCTGTAATCCCAGCACTTTGGGAGGCCGAGACGGGCGGATCACGAGGTCAGAAGATCGAGACCATCCTGGCGAATACGGTGAAACCCTGTCTCTACTAAAAAATACAAAAAACTAGCCGGGCGCGGTGGCGGGCGCCTGTAGTCCCAACTACTCGGGAGGCTGAGGCAGGAGAATGGCGTGAACCCGGGAGGCAGAGCTTGCAGTGAGCTGAGATCCGGCCACTGCACTCCAGCCTGGGCGGCAGAGCAAGACTCCGTCTCAAAAAAAAAAAAAAAAAAAAAAGAAAATCTGGGAAAATACAGTAAGTTCTAAATATCCATAAATTCTAAATAGCAGCTCTTTGAAAACTAACTCCTTGGGCATTTATCCCAGTGAAATGATAATAAACAGCCAGCATTTGAAATGTATATTTCAATGACTCGTATATGAATACTATGTTCAGATCACAATAAAGGACATTTCCAGCACCGTCTTAGATGATGCCTCCCCACTGATTATCACCATAAATAGTTTTGCCTGTTTTTGAATTTTATGTAAACGGGATCACATGGTATGTGCTGTAGTGAGCCTAGCTTCATTTGCTCAACATTATGTCTGCAAGAATCCTCTATTTTGCTGCTACGCAGCAGTTCAGCCTTTTTCACTGCTGTATAGCATCCTGTTATATGAATATACCATGATTTAGTTACTCTACATTTCATGGACCTTTGAATTGCTCCCACTTTGGGGCTGTTATGAATAATGCTACCATAACATTTTTATATATCTTATGGTGGTCTTAAACACGCTATCTACTGAGTATATGCTAGGAGTGGAATTGCTGGGTGATAGGGTGTGTGTCTATACACACATATACACACATTTTTTAGTAGGTACCATTAAACAATTGCATTTTTGTTGTTTTTGTTTTAGTTTGTTTTTAATGACCATACCATTTTACCACCATCAATAAATGAAGGTTCCATTGCTCCATACCAGCATTAGGTATTATCAGTCCTTTATCCATATTGGTGGGAGGTAGTGATATCTCACTGTGGTCTTAATTTACTTCTGTATACTTAATTTAAATACACTCAATTTATATACACACATGTATACTCTCTCAGCCTTCAATAAGCCAGTCTCATTCCCCTGAACTAACCAATGTTAAAAATGGTATACTTCTCTCAGTGCTCATGCAAACATGCGTACACACACACATATGAATAAGGGATGTGGGAAGGTATTTGATTCTGAGAGCTGCTGTAACAAATTACCACAAACTTAGTGGCTTAAAACAACAGAAATATTTCTGTTCACAGTTCTGGAGGCCAGAAATCTGAGAGCAAGGTGTCAGCTGGGCCACACCTTCCGCTGAAGGCTCCAAGGGAGGATCCTTGCTTTCCTCTTCCAGCTGCTGGTGGCTCCAGGTATTACTTGGCTTATGGCAGTATAACTCCTATCTCTGCCTTTGTCTTTGTGGTCTTCTTTTCTGTCTTCTTCCCTTCTTTTTATGAGGACTTTTGCTATTGGATTTAGGTTCCATTCTAACCTAGGATGATCTTATCTGGAAATCCTTAATTGCATCTACAAAAACTATTTTCTCAAATAGGTCACATTCATGCATATCAGATGGACAGATGTATCATTTTGGGGTCCGCCGTTCAACCCACTACAAGGAGTTTTTTTAAACAAAAATAGGAAACTTAGATGTAACCTAGCACTTTTTTTTTTTTTTTTTTGAGACAGAATCTCGCTCTGTCACCAGGCTGGAGTGCAGTGGTGCGATCTCAGCTCCCTGCAACATCTGCTTCCGGATTCAAGAGATTCTCCTGCCTCAGCCTCCCTAGTAGCTGGGATTACAGGCATGCACCGCCACACCCAGGTAATTTTTTTTTTTTTTTTTTTTTTTCTGAGACTCGCACTGTTACCCAGGCTGGACTGCAGCAGTGGTGTGATCACTGCTCACTGCAACCTCTGCCTTCTGGGTTCAAGTGATTCTCCAGCCTCAGCCTCCCAAGTAGATGGGATTACAGGCACCTGCCACCATGCCCAGCTAATTTCCTGTATTTTTAGTAGAGACGGGGTTTTACCATGTTGGCCAGGCTGGTCTCCATCTCCTGACCTCGTGATTCACCCGCCTTGGCCTCCCAAAGTGCTGGGATTACAGGCATGAGCCACAGCCCCCGGCCATAATTTAGCACTTTAAAAAAAAATAGCCATGTTGGGCCAGGTGTGGTGGCTCATGCCTGTAATCTGAGCACTTTAGAAGAATGAAGTGGGTAGATCCCTTGTGCTCAGGAGTTCAAGACCAGCCTGGGCAACATGGTGAAGCCCCATTTCTACTAAAAATACAAAAATTAGCTGAAGGGAGGGGATAGGCCGAGTTCTGGGTGTGAGGGGGCCGCTAGGGAGAGCAGAGCAAGGTGGCTGAAGGCTGGTCAGAGCCCCGATCTTCCAGATTGAGGGCCTTACCCAGAAGCTGGACCCCAAGGAGATGAAACGGAAGATGCACGAGGATATGATCTCCTCCATACGGAACTTTCTCATCTATGCGGCCCTGCTGTGAGTCACTCCATTTATATTAAAGAAATTGGACAGCATATGAAGATTGGACATCACATGTGAATGCATGATATGAAGAACCTGGTTACAGTTTCTACTGCCCTCTGCAAGTAAATAGGCCCAGAAAAGTGTAAGAGACTCTTTGAATGGACATAAAAATTCTGCTTGTTAAGAACAAGTTTGGCTCTGGTAACTGATCTTAATAGCTAAAACATAAAAATATTTGGGAAGTCTGAAACGAGGTCTCCTGGTCATGGTGTGCCGTTATGTCTGTGGCACTTGGCCTCTGTGAATATTGGTATAATTGTAGATAATGTCAAACTCCATTTTCTAGCAAGTATTAATAATTAAAGGAAGTATGTCTGAAATGGCACTGTCTTGTCAGTCATTTCTGTTTACCCTTCTGTCTGGAGTGTATTTGTGAAGAGTCCCTTATAAGTTATGTTTTACAGATATCAGCACATAACCACAATGACATTTAAGCACAGGATCATTAGTCTACATTTTATTTTATTATTATTATTGTTATTTTTATTTATTGTTTTTGAGATGGAGTCTTGCTCTGTCGCCCAGGCTGGAGTGCAGTGGGGCAGTCTCGGCTCACTGCAAGCTCCGCCAACCAAGTTCACGCCATTCTCCTGCCTCAGCCTCCTGAGTAGCTGGGACTACAGGCACCTGTCACCATGCCCGGCTAATTTTTTGTATATTTAGTAGAGACGGGGTTTCACCGTGTTAGCGAGGATGGTCTCAATCTCCTGACCTCATGATCCGCCTGCCTTGGCCTCCCAAAGTGCTGGGATTACAGGTGTGAGCCACCACGCCCAGCCCATTAGTCTATATTTTAAATAAACATACCAATTAAGAAACAAGCCAAAAACAAAAAGTAGCCAGGTGTGGTGGCACGTGCCTATAGTCCCAGCTACTTGGGAACTGAGGTGCGAGGATCACTTGAACTCAGAGGCAGAGGTTGCAGTGACGCAAGATGGTGCCACTGCACTCCAGCCTGGGTGACAGTGAAACCCTGTTTCCACAAAAAGAAAAAAAATAGCCATGCTTATACTTCAGTACTTACAGATTTAACTTTAGTATAGATGTACAGTAATTTATTCAATCATTTCCTTACTCCTAGACAATTAGGATGTTTGCAACTTTTGCCACTACAAACAATTCTGTGATGTAGATTATCATATTTATTCCCATTTACTGGTGCTTTCATTTCTGTAAGAATGGATTTTTAAAGATAGAATTTCTAGGAAATAGTTATGTCAAAGCCAAATATCATATAGAGACAAATCTCTAAAATTTGGTAAGCAAGAGCTGCAATTTAGGGCATACACACAGACCAGGCTAATCATTGTTATGATCAGGAGAATAAAGGGAAGGTTGGGGCTGGGCACTGTAGCTCGTGCCTGTAATCCCAGAACTTTGGGAGGCTGAGACAGGTGGATTACCTGAGGTCAGAAGTTTGAGACCAGCCTGACCAACATAGAGAAACCCCATCTCTACTAAAAATACAAAATTAGTTGGGAATGGTGGCGCATGCCTGTAATCCCAGCTACTCAGTAGGCTGACACAGGAGAAACGCTTGAACCCAGGAGGTGAAGGTTGCAGTGAGCTGAGATCGCCCCATTGCTCTCCAGCCTGGGCAACAAGAGCAGAACTCCGTCTCAAAAAAAAAAAAAAAAAAAAATGAGAAGGTTCAGGGTTTTATGAGAAAGAACAGTGTTACTCTTTTAGAAGAAAGCTCATTCACGCTAGAGCTTGTGGGAGCTAGCAAGCTCTGATTGGTGAGTGATGGTGTAGGTAAAACCAGTCTTAGAGTCATGGCAGTTCATTTCAGCAGCTATTAGGTAAAACTGGTCTTAGGGATACAGAAGGCTGTTTCAGCAGTTGGACTTGTGGAAAATTTAATTCTTGAAGCAGATGCTGTGTACCCCAAATGCTTTTTCCCCCTGGCCCTTCAAGTCTGATTTAGTTGAGTATTTCAAGAATGACCAAATATATGTAATCAACTTTCACAGGTATACATGTCTTAAACTTTAAACAGATGTTTTGGGTTTTGTTGTTGTTGTTTTTGAGATGGAGTCTCATTCTGTTATCCAAGCTGTAGTGTAGTGGTGTGATCTTTGCTCACTGCAACCTCTGCCTCCAGGGTTCAAGTGATTCTCCAGCCTCAACCTCCTGAATAGCTGGGATTACAGGCGCCCGCCATCACGCCCAGCTAATTTTTGTATTTTTAGTAGAAATGGGGTGGGGTTTCACCATGTTGGCCAGGCTGGTCTCGAACTTCCGACATCAAGTGATCCGCCCCCCTCAGCCTCCGAAAGTGCTGGGATTACAGGCATGAGCCACTGTGCCAGGCAGTCTTTCTTTCTTCTTCTTCTTCTTTTTTTTTTAATGACATGGGGTCTTACTTTATTACTCAGGCTGGTCTCAAACTTCCGGCCTCAAGGAATCCTCCCACCTTGGCCTCCCAATTTGCTGGGATTACAGGCATGAGTCATGCCAGACTATAAACAGATATTTTCAATAAGAGGATAAAAGTTCATTTCCCCATACTTTGCTAACATCAGATGTTACTAATTCCTGATAGTTTTGCCAAACAGGGTGGAAAATGGTGTGTTAGTTTTTCTGGGTTTTCTTTTTAAATTTTTTTTTCTTTTTTATTCATTGTGACACTATTCACATTTTTTTATTTTTTTTATTTTCTTGAGACAGGGTCTCCCTATGTTGCCCATGCTGGTCTTGTACTCCTGGGCTCAAAAGATCCTCCTGTCTTGGCCTCCCAAAGTGCTAGGATTACAGACATGAGCCACCATGCCTGGTTCACAATTTCTTTTTATTTTTACTAAAGGCAGGTATATTCCTGAAATTTTTTGTTTTTTTGAGATGAAGCCTTGCCCTGTCACCCAGGCTGGAGTGCACTGGCACGATCTCGGCTCACTGCAACCTCCCCTCCCCAGGTTCAAGCAATTCTTCTGCCTCAGTCTCCCAAGTAGCTAGGATTATAGGCGCTGCAACCACGCTCAGCTAATTTTTGTATTTTTAGTAGAGACGGGGTTTCACCATGTTGGCCAGGATGGTTTCCAACTCCTGACCTCAAGTGATCCGCCCACCTCAGCCTCCCAAAGTGCTGGGATTACTGATATGAGCTACCATGCCAGGCCCTGAAATGTTATCTTAGTTTTCAATTTGTAATTCCTTGGCTCTAGAGGTTGGGCATTTTCTCAGATCTCTAGTGGACATTTGGATTTTCTTTTTGGTGAACTGTGCAGTTGTTCTCTCTGCTTTACAATCTGTATTATATGCAATCTTCACATGTAGGTACTACCATTTTTTTGGTTTTTGAAACAGGGTATTGCTCTGTTGCCCAGGCTGGAGCACGGTGGCAAAAACATGGCTCACTGCAGCCTTTGACCTCCTGGGCTCAAGTAATCCTCCTGCCTCAGCCTCCTGAGTAGCTGGTACCACAAGCCCACACCACCACACCCAGCTAATTAATTTTTGTAGAGATGGGGCCTCACCATGTTACCCAGGCTGGTCTCCAACTCCTAGGCTCAAATGATCTTCTCTCTCCCACTCAGCCTCCCAAAGTGCTAGGATTACAGGCATAAGCCACCATACTTGGCCCTTTTTTTTTTTTTTTTTTTAGGCAAGAGTGTTGCTTTGTCTCACAGGCTGGTGTGCAGTGGCATGATCTCAGCTCATTGCAACCTCCACCTCCCAGTTTCAAGTGATTTTTGTGCTGCAGCCTCCTTAGTAGCTAAGATTACAGGCATGCACCACCATGCCTGGCTGACTTTCGTATCTTCAGTAGAGATGTGGTGTTGCCATGTTGGCTAGGCTGGTCTCAGACTCCTGACCTCATGTCATCCACCTGCCTCGGACTCCCAAAGTGCTGGGATTACAGGTGTGAGCCACCGCCCCAGCATCATTTACTTTATCATGAGAGAGGTCCAAGAGTCACTGAAGAGAGATTTTTGGTGTGAAAATTACATATGAAAAAAGACCGATTCCATTACAAGAAATTAAATTCAGCATTTACATTAAGTGCCTTCAAATCTGGTAAAATGGTTTCTTTTGGCAGTTTACCTCATTATATTTTGAATGATTTGTCTATCATATGAAGTAACTCTTATAGTAACTCAGTCCTGGGCACAGCGGCTCAAGTGGGAGGACTACTTACGCAACTGAGTTTGAGACCAGCCTGGACAACATGGGGAGACCCCTTCTCTCCCAAAAAATAGCTGGGCATGGCAGCATACTGCTAAAGGAGACAGAGTTTTTTTTGTGGGTGATTAAATGTTCTGGAATTAGATAGCAGTGATGGTTGCACAACCTTGTGAATATACTAAGGTTTCCATTCAATCTATCATTCAATTGTACTCCCTAAAATGATGAATTCTATAGTATGTCAACTATATCTCTAAATAATAAAAACAAAAAGAAACAGCTGGGCACAGTGGCTCATGCCTGTAATCCCAGCACTTTGGGAGGCCAAGGCGGGTGGATCACAAGGTCAGGACGAAACCCCGTCTCTACTGAAAATACAAAACTTATCTGGGCGTGGTGGTGCACTCCTGTAATCGCAGGTACTTGGGAGGCTGAGACAGGAGAATCACTTGAACCCAGGAGATGGAGGTTGCAGTGAGCCGAGATTGCTCCACTGCACTCCAGCCTGGGCGGCAGAGCGAGACTCTATCTCAAAAAGAAAAAATTTAAAAAACAAACAAAAAGAAACCTAGTACTATATTTTGTTTAAATTTCTTTTTTTAACCATCATGGAATATGTCCATGTAATTTGTTTAAATTTTGACATCAAATGCAATTGTGAGAATTTTTATGATTGAGAAAAATATAAGCAAGCTTTACAAAAATACATATTTTTTTTGACTTTTTTTTTTTTTTTTTTTCTGAGAGTCTCGCTCTGTCACCCAAGCTGGAGTGCAGTGGTGCGATCTCAGCTCGCTGCAACCTCCACCTCCCAGGTTCAAACAATTCTCCTGCCTCAGCCTCCTGAGTACCTAGGATTACAGGTGGGTGCCACCACGCCTGGCTAATTTTTGTATTTTTAATAGAGATGGGGTTTCACCATGTTGACCAGGCTGGTCTGAAACTCCTGACCTCAAGTGATCTGCCTGCCTCAGTCTCTCCAAGTGCTGGGATTACAGGAGTGAGCCACCGTGCCCGGCCTTTTTGACTTTTAAATTATCTTGATCCTTTCATAGTTCATAAGTGTGATAATTTGGTTTTCATGTTGATGTGTGAGATGTACCTTTGGCACATTACTCTCCTGACATGAGATTTAAATTTTTTTTTTTATCTTGTGACAATTTAACTTTTTTGACATATAAAAACTGTATGTATTTATTTGTTTGAGATTGAGTCGCACTCTGTCACTCAGGCTGGAGTGCAATGGCGTAATCTTGGCTCACTGCAACCTCCGCCTCCTGGGTTCAAGTGATTCTCCTGCCTCAGCCTCCCAAGTAGCTGTGATTACAGGCCTGCACCACCACACCTGGCTAATTTTTGTATTTTTAGTAGAAACGGGGTTTCACCACGTTGACCAGGTTGGTCTCGAACTCCTGACCTCAAGTGATCCACCACTTTGGCCGAGGATCGCTTGAGCTCGGGAGGTCGAGGCTGCAATAAGCTGAGATGGCGCCACTGCACTCTGGTGACAGAGCGGGACTTTGTCTCAGAACAAACAAAAAAGGTTGGGGGATCAAATGTCTTCTAGTGTTTAAGGATCTGCCTTCCTTCCCGCCCCCATGTTTGTCTTTCCTTGTTTGTCTTTATATAGATCAAGCAGGTTTTAAATTCCTAGTAGGAGCTTACCATTTACTTTTCCAGTGGGCGGGGGCGGGGGGGAATACACACACACACACACACGAGTTAGAGACCAGCCTAAGCAACATGCCGGAACCCCGTCTCAACTAAATATACAAAAAATAGCTGGGCGTGGTGGCGCACGCCTATAGTCCTAGCTACTGGGGAGGCTGAGGTGGGAGGATCGCTGGAGCCCAAGAAAACGAGGCTGCAGTGAGCCGAGGTCGCGCCGCTGCACTCCAGGCTGAGTGACAGGGCGAGGCTATGTCTCAAAAAAAAAAAAAAAAAAAAAAAGAAGGAAATATATAACACAGTGAAATGAAAGGATTGAGGGAAATTAAAATTACACGCCATAAAGGTGGGAGGGCGATAACCACTCGTACAAAGCGTGCGAAGTTATCTCAAGCGGTCCTCCAGGCTACCGTGCTGTTCCGCTCCCAGAAGCCCCGGGCGGCGGAAGTCGTCACTCGAAGAAGGGAAGGGGCCCCACGCTGCGCACCCGCAAGTTTACTATGGCGATGAGCAGCGGCGGCAGTGGTGGCGGCGTCCCGGAGCAGGAGGATTCCGTGCTGTTCCGGCGCGGCACAGGCCAGGTGAGGTCGCAGCCAGCGCAGTCTCCCTACCGGCGCTCGTAGCACCCTTCTTCCGGCCCGACTTTCCTTCTACAGCCGCGGGACGGCATCAAGTCGATCCGCTCACTGGAGTTGTCCGCGTTTTTTACGTCTTTTCTCACTCCGTTCACTGCGAACCCCATCCGTAAGCTCCTTCCTCGAGCAGTTTGGGCTCCTTCATGGCGTTGAGTGGAGGCCCTGCCGCGACTTGGCAGTAACTTATTTTGTTCACCCGTCTTTGGCTGGTGTCGGGGAGGTGAGGGCATTAGGCCAGGGTGAAGCAGGGAAACCACTTAGGAGTCAACTTAAGATGATCCGGACTTTAGATGAAGATGTTATTAACAGAGTGAAAGTATTTGGATTATGGATATATTTTGAAATCGGAGGCAACAGGTTTTTCAGATAGATTCGATAACGGAGGTTATCCTGAATCGTTGAAAAGATACAGTTGCTTTTTACTGAGGTGAGAAAGGCAGATTGCCAGTAGAGCAGATTTCTCAGGAGTTCAGTCTTGGGCATAGCATGGTGGGGGTGAATTTGACTGGAGTGAGTTGGAGAGTAGGAGAAGAGAAATCCAAGGCAACATTTGACCAGCCTGGGCAACATAGTGTGACTCCGAGTCCACAAAAATTAAAAACACAAAATTTACACAGGCGTTGTGGTGCGTGCCTGTGGTCCCAGCTACTTGGAAGGTTCAGGTCTTGGAAGGCTCAGGGAGGTTGAGGCTGCAGTGAGCTGTGATTGCGCCTCTGGGCGACAGAGCCAGACCCTGTCTTAAAATAAACAAAAACATCGGTAGACATATTTCAAGGAATTTTATTTAAAAAAAAATTTTTTTTTTTTTTTTTGAGACGGAGTCTCGTGCTGTGTCACCCAGGCTGGAGTGCAGTGGCGCGATCTCGGCTCACTGCAAGCTCCGCCTCCCAGGTTCACGCCATTCTCCTGCCTCAGCCTCCGAGTAGCTGGGACTACAGGCGCCCGCCACCACGCCCGGCTAGTTTTTTGTATTTTTAGTAGAGACGGGGTTTCACCATGTTAGCCAGGATGGTCTCGATCTCCTGACCTCATGATCCACCCGCCTCGGCCTCCCAAAGTGCTGGGATTACAGGCTTGAGCCACCGCGCCCGGCCAAAAAAATTTTTTTTTTAGAGACAAGGTCACTCCCTGTGGCCCGGGCTGGAGTGCAGTGGCGTGATCCTAGCTCATTGCAGCATCAATCTCTTGGCCTCAAGCGACCCTCCTGCTTTAGCTTTTGGAGTAGCTGGGACTAAAGGGGTGAGCCACCAGGAAATTTTATTATAAATGGAGGGTAGAGAAATTGGGCAATAAATGGAGGGGAAAGTGAGGTAAGAGGAATTTTAATTGTGTGTGTGTGGTTTTGAGAGAGGGGGGTCTTGCTCTGTTGCCCAGGCTGCTGGGGTGCCAGTGGCGCAATCATGAATCACTACAGCCTTGACTCCTGGGCTCAAGCTATCCTCCCACCTTTGCCTCCCAAAGTTCTGGGATTACTGGTGTGAGCCACACTGCACTAAGATGGGAGCAACGTGTTTCAGCATGTTTGTGGATTGATGGGAAAGAAGAATGGGAAAGTTGATGTCGCAAAGAAGAGAATTGCTAGAGCAATGTCCTAGAATAGGTAAGAAGGGATGGATTTGGCCTTTGTTGGAAACATTAGCGGTTCTTTTGGTGACAGCTATATAGTTACACATCTTTGATATGTGAATGGGCAGATAGGATGGCAGGAGATTTTGAAAGTTCTCTTGATTCTTACTGTTCTCTTAGTGAAAAAAGCAAGGTTATCAGCTAGGAGCTAGGATGAGAGAGGAAAGATAAGTTGGGAGGTAGATAGTTCTTTAGAAGAGTGGGCAAGGGTTGGACAGGGAAGTTTAGTGGAAATGTTGCTAGGCAACATAAAAGGCCTACTTGAGATTCGTGGTCATGAGTTGAAGGAGACCAGACAGCAAGATTGTGTGTATGAGGGCAGCCACAGAGTAAAATGGAGAGTTGAAATTAATATGATTGTAGTTTTACCACGTGGATATGAAGAAGTGAGGGGGAGAAGTACAAACGAGTTATCTTAACAATTGACCGTGGAATTTAAGCTGGCTAAGAAAGGAAATGAGGATATTAAGACCCTAAGAGACAGTTTAAAAAGTGGGAGGATCGGCGGGGCATTGTGGCTCACTCCTGTAATCCCAGCACTTTGCGAGGCCGAGGGGTTGGGGGGGCCAGATCACAAGGTCAGGAGTTCGAGACCAGCCTGGCCAATATGGTGAAACCCTGTCTCTACTAAAAATACAAAAATTAGCGGGCGTAGTGGCACATGTCTGTAATCCTAGCTACTCGGGAGACCGAGGCAGAAAAATTACTTGAACCTGGGAGACAGAGGTTACAGAGAGCCGAGATCACGCCTTTGCACTCCAGCCTGGGCAACAAGAGCAAAACTTCATCTTAAAAAAAAAAATACAAAAATTAGCTGGGTGTGGTGGCGCATGCCTGTGATCCCAGCTACTTGGGAGGCTGAGGCAGGAGAGTCACTTGAACATGGGAGGCGGTGGTTGCAGTGAGCTGACATCACGCCACTGCACTCCAGCATGAGTGACAGAGCAAGACTCCGTCTCGGGGGGAAAAAAAAATTAACTGGACATGGTGGCAGGTGCCTGTAGTCCCAGCTACTAAGGAGGCTGAGGCAGGAAAATCGCTTGAACCTGGGATGTGGAGGTTGCAGTGAGCCGATATCGCGCCACTGCACTCCAGCCTGGGTGACAGAACGAGACTGTCTCAAAAAAAAAAAAAAAAAGGTGAGAGGATCAATGTATTGCCAGTCCTAGTGAAGTGGAATGTTTGTCCCCATTAAACCGCTAGTAGGAGTAAGTTGCAGAGCCTAGAAGGTGATGGTTGAGAGAGTGGGATTCTTGAAACTGCATTTATGGAGAGGTTGTGGTTATTGGTTATAATAAATAAATACTGTTGAAGCGAGTGAGTAGCTGAGATTTGGGGATGTGTCAGTTCATTCTCATACTGCTACAAAGACATACCTGAGACCAGGTATTTATAAAGATAAGAGGTTTAGTCGGCTCACAGTTCTGCGGCCTGTACAGGCTTCTCTTGTGGAGGCCTAAGGAAACTTACAGTCATGGCAGAAGGTGAAGGGGAAGCAAGCACAGTCTTCGTGTGACCAGCAGGAGAGAGAGAGAAGGGGGAAGTGCTACATACTTTAAAACAACCAGATCTTGTGAGAACTCTTACCAGGAGACAGCACTAGGGGGATGGTGCTAAATGGTTGGAAATCACCCCCATGATCCTGTCGCCTCCTATCATGCCCACCTCCAACACTGGGGATCACAATTCAGCATGAGATTTGGGTAGGAACACAGAGCCAAACCACATCAGGGGATGTACAAGATTGTGGTGGAGAGGAGTTTAGAACCCTGCAAATACAGGGTAGTTGAAGGGATCATTTACATGGATATTTAAATCACCAAAAATTATGGCAGTGTTGGAGAGAGAACTGCAATATAAACATTAAGGAATGAGGAAGAGTGACTCAGGATGCTGTAGATGACTGCAGTAGGAAGTGATAATAGACTGTGAGTCTGGTGACAAGATTTTCCTTCTCCTCCCCCACCCCAGACAGAGACTCTTTCTGTTGCCTCCTCCCAGGCTCAAGTGATTCTCCCACTTCAGCCTCTCAAGTAGCTGGAACTACAGGCACTGACCACCATGCCTGGCTACTTTTTGTCAGGATTTTCAAAGCTGGGAATTTTTAGAGGGGAATGGAGGAGAATAATCTGGAAGTGCAAGTAAGAAGCAGGGAAGATTTCTTTCCCACATCTCTGGCAGGTGCCATGATATGAAGAGTGTGGAGGAGAAAAGAGGAAACATCTAACATTTGAGATGACTGCAGAGGAAAAGGCATCCTCGGGGAGTTGGATTTTACTTAGAGTGAGAAATGAAGGGATGATTCAGAGGTTAAAGAGTGGGATTTTGTTATTTACTTAAGGGAGCACAGTGGAACTTTCAGGAAGTGGTAGGAGAAGGTAGAAGATGGCAGGGTGTTGGGAATAATTTGAGAAATCTGAGCTGCTGGAAGTGACTGAGAATCAGATATAAAGGCGGTCCTGATGTTCTGGTCTGGCTGCCGTTGCCGTGTAACGAATCTGCCAAAACTTAGTGGCTTGAAACAACAAAGAACATTTTATTATTTCTCATCATTTCTGTGGGTCAGGAATTTGTGAGGGCCTTGCTGGGCAGTTTTCGTGCAGCTGTCTCGTGGTTGTGCCTACATAGTTGCTAGAGCTTCAGTAGCTGGGGACTGAGCAACTAGGGATTGGCGGGCTATCTCTTTTTTTCAAGTAGTCTCATGAAGATTTCTTTATGTGGTTTCAATGTGTGGGCTGGTTTGGATTTCATTATAGCGTGGTGGCCTCAGTTGGATTGATGTTTTGTGATCCTTCTCATCCCTCCTTGTCCTGTCCCCAGAAAACCGCTGATCTACTTTCTGTCACCATAGATTAGCCTGCATTTTTAAGAATTTTATAAGCATGGAATGATAAGTACCTTTTTTGTCATGTTTCTTTTACTTCGCATAGCTATTTTGATTTTCATCCATTTTATTGCTGAGTAGTGTTCCATTGCATTTATATACTATACTGTATCCATCGCTTAGTTGTGAACATTTGGGCTTTTTCCAGTTTGGGACTGTTAATAAGTAGAGCCACTGTGAATATTAGTGTATAAGACTTCGTATAGCCAAGGCTGGCAGATCACTTGAGCCCAGGAGTTCTGAGACCAGCCTGGGAAAAATGGTGAAGCCCCTGTCTTTTTATTTTAAAATCAAAAATTAAAAATTTTCCATAAAAAGAATTTTAAAAAGACTTTATATAGACGTACGCTTTCATTTTTCTTGAGTAAATACTTAGGTCACAGGGTAGATGTATTTTTAAGTCTTTAAGGAGCTGTCAAACTTTTCTTCAAAGCGGTGGTTGCACCATTTTACTTTTGAATGTAGCAGAGTTTAATTGAGCAAAGAACAATTCAAAAGTTGGACAGCCCCCTCAACTAGAACAGGTTCAGAGCAGCTCCCCCATTTTGCATTTTGACCAGCAATGTATGAAAGTTCCATTTCCTCAGTGTCCCTGCAAACACTTGGTATGGTCAGTCTTTTTAATTTTAGGCATTATAATAGATGTAGTGGCGTCTTGTGATTTTAATTAGCGTTTCCTAATGACCAGTGCTGCTCTTGATCATTTCATGAGCTTATTTGCCATCCGTATATCTTCTTTGGTGAAGTGTTTGTTCAAATCATTTGGGGTTTTTTTTTTTTTATTTTGGAGACAGTGTCTCACTCTGTCACCTAGGCTGTTGTGCAGTGGTGCAATCACACAGCCTACTGCAGCCTCCACCTCCTGCTCACAATCTTCTTGCCTCAGCCTTCTGAGTAGCTGAAATTACGAGCACGCACCACCATGCCTGGCTAATCTTTTTTTTTACACAGAGTCTCGCTCTGTTGCCCAGGCTGGAGTGCAGTGACACAATCTCGGCTCACTGCAACCTCTGTCTCCCAGGTTCATGCCATTCTCCTGCCTCAGCCTTCCCAGTAGCTGGGACCACAGGCGCCCGCCACCACGCCCGGCTAATTTTTTGTATTTTTAGTAGAGACGGGGTTTCACCGTGTTAGCCAGGAAGGTTTCGATCTGCTGACCTTGTGATCCACCTGCCTCTGCCTCCCAAAGTGCTGGGATTACAGGCGTGAGCCACCACGTCCAGCCAAACTGGCTAATTTTTTAAAAATTTTGTAGAAACGAGGTCTCGTTATGTTGCCTGCGCTTGTCGTGAACTCCTGGGCTCAAGCTATCCTTCCTGCCTCAGCCTCCCAAAGACTGGGATTGTAAGTATGAGCCACTGCACCTGGCCAACTTACTCATCTTTTAATTGAATTTTTTTGTTGTTGCGGTTTGAGAGTTCTTCGTATTTGCTGCGTACAGTATGTTTATCAGATAGGTAACTTGCATGTATTTTCTCCCGGTTTACCGCTTGGTTTTTCATTTTGTTAGCAACATCTTTTTAAGAACAGAAAATCTTAATTTTGCTGAAATCTAATTTTTCAGTTTTCTCTTTGATGGTTTTGAGAGGGGAGGTAAAAAGAGACTAGCTAGGCCGATAGACAAAGAGTCCTCGGTAGAACTTCCCTTCTAACAAAAAGCAGCCCAAGAAATCACTTCTGTTCCAACTAGGAGCAGCCTAGAAGATCGGGCTGTAAACATTGATAAAGAAGCAGTTCTGACGAGAGGGAGCTTCCTGGGTAATCAGCAAGCTTCACATATGTACAATGGGTCCCAGTAAACAACAGTGGACCTTAGTGAGCACATTCCTTTTTTTTTTGGACATACTCAGATAAGGAAGCTGGAAGCGTGCATGTTGTGGGTTGTTGGGGATGCCTGCAGCTTTACGGAGAGAAAGGGGCACCTGGGACCAGGCATGTCCACCATGGAGGCTCCACCTCCCCTTATTTAGCACATGCACGATAGGAAAGAGATAAGCATTGTGGAGTAGCTCAGGCCAAGGACCTGCCTGCATAATAAAAGGTTGGGGTGGGGGCTGCCAGAGATTCACGCTCTATGCAGATGGCACACCTGGTCCTAACTGGTTTTTTGCTCCCTATGGAGATAAGATACCCCCTTTCCATTAGGTCATTTATAAAAATGCTTGCATTTCACCCTGGAATGGCAACCCTTTTCAGGACCCCTCTCTGCAGGAGAGAGCTATTCTCTTTTATTTGCCTATTAAATTTCTGCTCTAACCTCACACCCTTGGTGTGTCAGCGTCCTTGATGTCCTCGGTGTGAGACCAAGAACTTCGGGTGCCATCCCGGGCAACAAAGCCATTTCAGTTTGTTCTTTTGTTATAGGCAATCCGTGATCACAGATTTCTCTCTCTCTTTTTTTTTTTTTAATACAGTTTAGAGTTTTAATTTTACACTTAGGTCTGTAATCCATTTTGAGGTAATTCTTATATATGGCTCAATGTAGGTGGAAATTTGGTTTGTTTTTGCATAAGGATTTCCAATAGTTTTACCATCATTTCTTGAAACTACTATGCTTTCTCTGTTAAACCACATTTGTAACTTTAGTTAAAATCAATCATAAGGCCGGGCGCGGTGGCTCAAGCCTGTAATCCCAGCACTTTGGGAGGCCGAGACGGGCGGATCACGAGGTCAGGAGATCGAGACCATCCTGGCTAACACGGTGAAACCCCGTCTCTACTGAAAAATACAAAAAAAAAAAACAACTAGCCGGGCAAGGTGGCGGGTGCCTGTAGTCCCAGCTACTCGGGAGGCTGAGGCAGGAGAATGGCGTGAACCCGGGAGGCAGAGCTTGCAGTGAGCCGAGATCCAGCCACTGCACTCTAGCCTGGGCGACAGCGCGAGGTTCCGTCTCCAAAAAAAAATAAATAAATAAATCATAATATCCCAGGGCTATTTCTGACTCTAAATTCTGTTACATTGTCTATTAGCCTATATTGATGTCAGTTCTACACTTTTAATTACTATAGCTTCAGAGTATGTCTTGTAAACCAAAAATAAAATTATAGGCACCCCCCTGCACAACCAACTGAATGGACCCATCCTCTCATCCAAGGGCATTCCAAAATTAACCTGAAAAACTAGTTCAAGCCATGATGGAAGGGGGAGTTGGACATGTCTCATCACACCCTCTTCCCTTTTGGAATTACTGATAGAACAGACTCTTAAAGTCTGATAAGAAACATTTACAACCTACCCTCTCTGAAGCCTGCTACCTGGTAGCTTCATCTGCATGATAAAACCTTTGTCTCCACAGCCCCTTATGGTAACCCAAACATTCCTTTCTACGTGAAATTCTGTTGATTTCAAGTAGTGGCCAATTAGAAAATCTTTAAATCTTCCTATGAGGTAGAAACCTCCCTACCCCCACTTTGAGTTGTCCTGCCTTTCACGACAGAACTCATATACATCTTACATATATTGGTTGGTGCTGCATGTCTCCCTAAAATGTATAAAACAAAGCTGTACCCCACCACCTTGGGGACATGTCATCAGGACCTCCTGAGGGCTGTGTCATAGGTGCGTCTTTAACCTTGGCAAAATAAACTTTCTAAATTGATTGAAACCTGTCTCAGATACTTTTGGTTTACAGTCTTAAAGTTAGGTAATATAAATTGTCCAGCTTTGGTTTATTTGTGTCCTTAGTATTTCCATATAAATTTTAGAATCAGCTTTTCAATTTAATACACTACTTTTCTCTTAGATCCACAATTAAATATATTTGATGCTAACAATTCTGGTCTTTTGTTTTTTTGTTTTTTTGTTTTTTTGTTTTTCTGGACAGAGTTTCACTCTTGTTGCCCAGGCTGGAGTGCAGTGGTGCAATCTTGGCTCACCACAACCTCTACCTCCTAGGTTAAAGCAGTTCTCCTGCCTCAGCCTCCCGAGTAGCTGGGATTACAGGCATGCACCACCACGCCCAGCTAATTTTGTATTTTTAGTAGAGATGGAGTTTCTCCATGTTCATCAGGCTGGTCTCGAACTCCTGACCTCAGGTGATCCACCCACCTCGGCCTCCCAAAGTGTTGAGATTACAGGCGTGAGCCACTGCGCCTGGCCAGTTCTGTTATTTTTAAAACCCAAGTTTCCCTGGTCAATCTTGGTTGGATGAAGCTTATTTTTAGTAGATTCCCCTGGAAAGGCTAGCGAGTACAGTATTCTACATTTTAAACTTTTCTTAGTCTTGCTACTTCAAGCATATAAAATTCTTGGCTCATACTTTTTCCCCATAAATTTCTATGAGAAAGTCTAATGATAACTGATTTTTTTTATTTTGTAACTTAGTCTTTTTGCTTAGAGGCTCTAAGGATGGGAGGGGGTTCTTCCTCCCATCCCTAGGAATTTTTCTTTTTTTTTAAATTCCTGACCACTAGACCACCAGGGAGATTGTTTTGTTTTTATTCTTCAGGGACCCCATGTGTACATATAAATAAATACTGTTTGCCAACTTATCAACCATTTTGCTTTTTATTTATTTTTGTTCCTTTGGTTCTTTTTCATGCCTTTGCTTTGGTGCTCCTTAGGTTTTCAGTCAGATATATTTGTCCTTGGGTACCTTGTAATCAGTATTACTTTTTCTTCTGTCAGTTTGTTTTCTGTTCGTTTTGAAATTACTTGTTTCCTGGTCTGGCAGTAACAGTTGAGATATGAGGAGTTTGAGTTACCATCTGTCTGTGTATCTTGCTTTAAGACTGCACTCTTCTGTTGATATCACTGTCCTCTGATTCTGTGATTTCTTTATTTCTTCAGGACCACCCTTCATTTTCTACTGTTTGCTTCCTTTTTTTTTTTTTTTTTTTTTGAGATGGAGTCTCACTCTACTACTCAGACTGGAGTGCAGTGGTGTGATCTTGGCTCACTGCAACCTCTGCCTCCCGGGTTCCAGCAGTTCTCCTGCCTCAGCCTCCCAAATAGCTGGGACTACAGGTGCACACCACCATGCCCAGCTAAGTTTTGTATTTTTAATAGAGATGGGGTTTTGCCGCATTGGCAGGCTGGTCTCAAACTCCAGACCTCGAGTAATCCACCCACCTCTGCATCCCAAAGTGCTGGGATTACAGTCATGAGCCACCGTGCCCGGCCTCCCCCGCCTACCTCCCCCCCCTTTTTTTTTCCCGAGACAGAGATTACAGGTGTGAGCCACTGGACCCCAGCCTGTTTTTATTCCTTTTACCACGTCTCCAAGGAACATCTTCCCTTCCAAGTGGGAATGTAACCTTGAACAAGTCAGTTAATCTCTTTGTGATTACTTTTCTTATCTGCAAAGTGACTTAATGCTTTTAAGTACTTCTTTTTTTTTTTAAGACAGGGTCTCTGTCACCCTGGCTGGAGTGCAGTGGCGTGATCTCTGATCTCCACTCCCTGCAATCTCCTCTTCCCTGGTTCAAGCAGTCCTGCCACCTTAGCCTTCTGAATAGCTGGGACTACAGATGTGAACCACCACGCCCAGCTAATTTTTGTACTTTTTGTAGAGATGGTGTTTTCCCATATTGCCCAGGTTGAAATTATAAGTACTTTTTATCATACAGCAAGATTGACAGTTTTATAGTGGAACACATTTATCTCTATATAATAGAGATTAACAGGAAAATGACAAGGCTGGGTGCGGTGGCTCATGCCAATAATCCCAGCACTTTGGGAGGCTGAGGTGGGAGGATCACTTGAGGTCAGGAGTTTGAGACCAGTCTTGCCAAGATGATGAAAGCCCATGTCTACTAAAAATATAGAAATTAGCCCAGCTTGATGGTGGGAGCCTGTAATCCCAGCTACTTGAGAGACTGAGGCAGGAGAATCACTTGAACCTGGGCAGCAGAAGTTGCAGTGAGCTGAGATCGTGCCACTGCACTCCAGCCTGGGTGGCAGAGCGAGACTCTTGTCTCAAGAGAAAGTGAACAAACAAACAAACAAAAAAAATAACAAACTTTTTTGGAATTCATTGGCTAATACCGTACCAAATCCAAAATACTCTATAGTATACCAAATCCAACTCTACCTTATAGTATAAATTGGATTCTATTTGGACTTGTCTCACTGATCCCTCAAACAGTGTGTTTTATTTTTTATCGAAGTAAAAAAATTTGTCATTTTAGCCATTTTTAAGTATATAGTTCAGTAACGTTAAGTATGTTCATGTTGTTGTGCAATAGATCTTCAGAACTTTTTCGTCTTACAACCTGAAACTCTACCCATTAGCAAATCCCCATTTCTCCTTCCACTTAGCCCATGGTAATCATCATTCTTTCTAATTCTATAAATCTGACTATTTTAGTTATCTCACATAAGTAAATTCTTTTTTTTTTTTTTTTTTTTTTTTTTTGAGATAGTCTTGCTCTCTTTCCTAGGCTGGAGTGCAGTGGCATTATCTCGGCTCACTCTAAGCTCCGCCTCTTGGGTTCACACCATTCTCCTGCCTCAGCCTTTCAAATAGCTGGGACTACAGATGCCCACCACCACACCCTGCTAATTTTTTGTATTTTTAGTAGAGACAGGGTTTCACCGTGTTAGCCAGGCCAGGATGGTCTCGATCTCCTGACCTCATGATCCACCCGCCTTAGTCTCCCAAAGTGCTGGGATTACAGGCATTATTAGCCACTGTGCCTGGCCTCACATAAGTAAATTCTTATAGTGTGTTTATTTTTGCTTCCATACCTTTTTTGTTGTCCTTGTTCATGTTCTTACTTGGAATGCGTTCTATTTTGTCTACCTGTACAAATCCTATTGGTTTTTTGGTTTTTTTCTTTCCCCCCCCAGCAAAGTCTCAATTTGTTACCCATGGTAGAGTGCAGCGGCGCCATCTCCACTCACTGCATCCTTGACTTCCTGGGCTCAAGTGACCCTCTCGCCTCAGCCCTGCAGGTGGCTGGGACTACAGGCGTGTGCCACCATGCCCAGCTAAATTTGTTTTTTGTTTGCTTGTTTTTGAGACGGAGTCTCACTCTGTTGCCCAGGCTGGAGTGCAGTGGCACACTGTCGGCTCACTGCGATTTCTGCCGCCTGGGTTCAAGCGATTCTCCTGCCTCAGCCTCCTGAGCAGCTGGGATTACAGGTACCTGCCACCACGCCAGTTTATTTTTGTAGTTTTAGTAGAGATGAGGTTTCACCTTGTTGGCCATGCTGGTCTCGAACTCCTGACCTCGTGATCTGCCTGCCTCGACCTCCCAAAGTGCTGGAATTACAGGCGTGAGCCACCATACCCGGCCAAAATTTTTGTATTTTTAGTAGACACAAGGTTCTTACCCTGTTGCCTAGGCTGGTCTCGAACTCCTGAACTCAAGCAATTCACCTGCCTTGGCCTCCCAAAATGCTGGGATTACAAGCCACTGTGCCCAGCCTAAATCCTGTTGGTTTTTTTTGTTTTGTTTTGTTTTGTTCTGTTTGTTTTTTGAGACAGAGTCTCGCTATGTCTCTCAGGCTGGAGAGCAGTGGCGCGATCTTGGCACACTGCAACCTCCGCCTCCTAGGTTCAAGTGATTCTCCTGCCTCAGCCTCCCAAGTACCTGGGATTACAGGCATGTGGTACCATGTCCAACTAATTTTTCTATTTTTAGTAGAGACAGGGTTTCACCATGTTGGCCAGGCTGGTCTCGAACTCCTGACCTCGTGATCCACCCACCTTGGCCACCCAAAGTGCTGGGATTACAGGCGTGAGTGGTTTTTATTTCTTAGGTCGGATTCCTGCATATGATCTTTCAGTATACATTAGTTTCTTTCCTTTTTAATTAAAATACTGTTTATATTTCACATTTTGATGTTTGTTCAGATTTGTTTTATATTGTTTTTTGTTTTGTCTTGTGTGATCGTCTTAAATCCCTAGTTAGATCATAACTGAACAGTAACATGTTTCTATATATCTCTCAGTGACTTGCACAGTGCTAGTAGTGCTAAAAAATTATTTATTTTTATTATTTTGTCGTCGTTGTTGTTAGACAGGGTCTTGATCTGTCACCCAGGCTAGAGGGCAATGGGAAAATCGTTGCTTACAGCAACCTCCAACAACTGGGCTCATGTAATTCTCCTGCCTCAGCCTCCCTATTAGCTGGGATTACAGGCATGAGCCACCAGGTCTGGACAAAAATATTTCTAGGTGCGGTGGCTCATGCCTGTAATTCCCACACTTGGGAAGCCGAGCGAGGCTGGAGAATGACTTGAGCCTAGGAGTTCAAGACCAGCTTGGCTAAGATGGCAAGACCCCATCTCTACAAAAAATTTTAAAAACTAGCCAGGCATGGTGGCATGCACCTATATTCCCAGCTACTCAGTGGGCTGAGGTGGAGGGTCGTTTGAACACAGGAATTTGAGGGGAGAAAAAAGGCAGAGAGAGAGAAGTGAAGAAAGAAAGGAGGGAGGGAGAGAAGAAAGAAACAAAATAAAGGAAAAGAAAGAAAGAAAACTGGTACCAGGAAAGCAGGAAAGGGAAATGGAAGTAAAAAATAATAATAAAAATAAAAGGAAAATTGGTTAGTCACTATTAACAATTTTGTATCCTTATAATCTGGAAACATAATTTCAAAAGAAAAAATATTCTTTGGATCATAGGTTCTGAGGTCAGAGCAGCTTTCCCATAGTCTAGATGAAGTCAAGTTTTATCTGATCTTAATTGAAATAAGTGTAGCTGGCCTTGAACAAATCTATTCATGGTCTGTAGATAGGAATTAAATTGTAGGGGCATTCACTTTATGGCATTCATTCTTAGAACATTTACCTGTGTCCAGCTTTTGAAGTAAAGTCACAAAACCTCTAAGCAGGTTAAGTTTCCTGTGGCTTTATTTAGGATTTTAAATACTCATTTTCAGTGTAATTTGGTTATGTGTAGATTAAGATGACTGTTGGTGCTAACATACATTTTCTGATTAAACCTATCTGAACATGAGTTGTTTTTATTTCTTACTCTTTCCAGAGTGATGATTCTGACATTTGGGATGATACAGCATTGATAAAAGCATATGATAAAGCTGTGGCTTCATTTAAGGTATGAAATGCTTACTTTGTCGTTTTCTTATTTTCTCTCGTTATTCATTTGGAAAGGAATTGATGACATACAGTAAAGTGTTAAAGTACATGTTACTCAGTTTTCATTTTGAAGATTAGATGATAATATGAGATAGTTAAATCAGGTGATATCTTCCTTTAGAAGTTGATAGCCTATATATGTCATCCTTTTTATGAAGGCAATTTAAATAAAATTTAAAATATTTATTCCTACCTGGGTATAGTGGCTCACTCCTGTAATCTCAGCACTTTGAGAAGCCAAGGCAGGTGGATCACCTGAGGTCAGGAGTTCGAGACCAGCCTGGCCAACATGGTGAAACCCCATCTTTAATAAAAATACAAAAATTAGCCAAGCGTGGTGGCACATGCCTGTAATCCCAGCTGCTTGGGACACTGAGGCAGGAGAATCGCTTGAACCTGGGAGGCAGAGGTTGCAGTGAGCCAAGATCGTACCACTGCACTCCAGCCTGGGCGATAGAGTGAGACTTCATCTCAGAAAACAAACAAAAAGTGTATTCCTTTTAGTATTTTTACATTGTATCAAACTATAGAAGTTCTCTAATTGAGATTAATAGGAAAAGGACAACCTGAATTATAATTTTAAACATTTAACAAGCATTTAATAAAATAATGATGAAGATAAATAGCATTAGTACGGCAATTAATACTTGTAGCATGCTGACAGTACTCTGTGCTTTGCATATATTAAATTAATCTAATCATCCCAAATTCTGTAAGTTGGGTGTCAAGTCAAGTGTTCTATTGGGTAGGAATATACAGTTCTTTTAGGAAGTGTAGTATGGTTCTGTGTCTCAAGACACTTATACAGTTGGCCAACATCAGCACCTTCTCCACTCTCTGAGATGTTTAGTCTTACTGAGCACTAAATAAGGGTCATTAGTAGTCCAGGCTACCTTGAACAGAGCATAGACTCATACAGTGTATAAAGAGTACCAAGCATACAGAGTTCATGTCTTTCTCATAGTTACTCTTGTAACATGAGCTAAGGATCAGACCTCTATGTCACCTTTGTAACTGATTTCTAGATTTTTTTTTTTTTGAGATGGGGTCTTGCCGTGTCACCCAGGCTAGAGGGTGTAGTGGCGTGATCATGCCTCATTGTAGCCTTCAACTCATGAGCTCAAACAATCCTCCTACCTCAGCTTCCTGAGTAGTTGGGACCACAGGTGTGTGCCATCATACCCAACTCACTTTTGTTTTCTATGTAGAGATGCAGTCTCACCCTGTTGCCCAGGCTGGCCTGGAACTCCTGAGCTTAAAAGATCCCTCCGCCTTGACCTCCCAAAGTGCTGGGATTACAGGCATGAGCCACTGCACCCGGCCTAGATTTTTAAATGTGCTTTCCAGTATATACTGAAACTAGAAGTCAACTAAAAAAGAATTACCAAGAGAGTTCTATAAAATAGAGATTGAAATGGGGCTCAGTGTGGGGTGGGTTGGTTATATTTCAGGGAGAAGTAATCTGAGTAAAGGAGGAAAAGAACTGACGCGGGAAAACGATAGTTTTAGTAGTGAGTTTGAGTATGAATTAAGCTGAGATTGAGTTTGAATTAAGTTGAGGTTGAATATGAATTAAGTTGAGGTTGAGTTTGAGGTATGAATTAAGATGTGAAATTGATCATTGGAAATGTTAGATTGAGAACAGTCAGAGCTGGATTAAGAGCTTCATAAGTGTGTTTGCAGACTGTTGTAACTAAAGTAATAAGAATAGATGGCCTTGGCTGGGTGCGGTGGCTCATGCCTGTAATCCGAGCACTTTGGGAGGCCGAGGCGAGCAAACCACGAGGTCAGGAGTTCAAGACCAGCCTGGCCAACGTGGTGAAACCCCATCTTCACTAAAAATACAAAAATTAGCTGGGCATGGTGGTACACACCTGTAATCCCAGCTACTCAGGAGGCTGAGGCAGGGGAATCGCTTGAATCCCGGAGGCGGAGGTTGCAGTGAGCTGAGAGCAGCACGACTGCACTCCAGGCTGGTGACAGAGTGAGACTCTGTGTTAAAAAAAAAAAAAAAAGATGGCCTTAAGCAAGTAAAGAAGGATGGCCAGCTCTTATTGGGAATGCCTAAATCTAAGGTTTAATCAGAAGTAATGAAACCACTGGGGCCCTACATTGCCATGACATCCAAGGGGCCATGAATATCAGGAAGAAAGATAATTAACAGGGTCTAATGTTACAGAGAGGTTGAGAGGAAGGAGATTTGATTAAAAGGGTCTTTAGAGCTCATAATCAGATGTATGATGCCTTTAAGAGCAGTTTTATAGTGTAGGGAGTGGTCAAAAGAGGAAATAGATGCTTTCTGAGGTGATGGAGCCTTGAGACTAGCTTATAGTGGTAACTGGGTTGCGTTGTGACTTTTATTCTATGCACCACCCTGTAACATGTACATTTTTATTCCTATTTTCATAGCATGCTCTAAAGAATGGTGACATTTGTGAAACTTCAGGTAAACCAAAAACCACACCTAAAAGAAAACCTGCTAAGAAGAATAAAAGCCAAAAGAAGAATACTGCAGCTCCCTTAAAACAGGTTATTTTAAAATGTTGAGATTTAACTTCAAAGGATGTCTCGTTAGTCCTTATTTAATAGTGTAAAATGTCTTTACCTTAAGTGATTAGTACAGTGTTTATGTTGACATATAATTACATAACTTCAAAAACAACTATTAAATTTTCTGTTATTTAGGAACATGCATGTTAGTCATGAAAGTATAAAGAATTAGATGGGAATGATAAATGCTAAAATCAGGACATGTGTTCCATTTGTGAGTGGAAGGCAGGGAAAAGGTGCCATTTGGGAGGGAGTACCCAAGAGCCGTAAGTTGAATTGGCAGTGTTTTACATCTTAAGCTGAGAGAGAGATTTTTTTTTTCCCCTTTTTCTTCAAAAACCCTAAAACTATTAATTCCAAGGAACCCAGAAGTCTAGGTGGATTATTTCTGCTAGTAGTCCTGAAAGCTGAATATTTTGGTGTCTTTTGAGCCAACTTTAGTTTCATCATTACCAAGGGGAAGAGAGCTGACAGTTGACGAGCACTTGGTCTAGGCCAGTCCAGAGTGCTGGGCACCATATGCATTTTCTCTCCCTCCTGCTGTTCACCACAAATATGGGAGGTAGCTTATATTATAGCCATCTAATAAGATAGGGAAACTAAGACTCAAAGAGATTCAGAAATTTGTACATGATTATAAAAGCGAGAGTTGGAATTCAGATTTATGTATTTAGACCCCAAGCCTTTCTCATTACATTATTTTGCCTTTCAAGTGTCTACCGTCTATCCTTTGCCTCCACACTGATCAAAACAAGATGTTAGTTTGCCCTCTTCAAAAGAAATGTGTGCATGTATATATCTTTGATTTCTTTTGTAGTGGAAAGTTGGGGACAAATGTTCTGCCATTTGGTCAGAAGACGGTTGCATTTACCCAGCTACCATTGCTTCGGTTGATTTTAAGAGAGAAACCTGTGTTGTGGTTTACACTGGATATGGAAATAGAGAGGAGCAAAATCTGTCCGATCTACTTTCCCCAATCTCTGAAGTAGCTAATAATATAGAACAGAATGCTCAAGAGGTAAGGATACAAAAAAAAAATTCAATTTCTTGAAGCAGAGACTAGATGAGAAACTGTTAAACAGTATATATAGTTGTCAGTTTGATCCACTGAGGCATTAATTTTTTCTTAATGACACCCTTATAACAAAAACCTGCATATTTTTTCTTTTTAAAGAATGAAAATGAAAGCCAAGTTTCAACAGATGAAAGTGAGAACTCCAGGTCTCCTGGAAGTAAATCAGATAATATCAAGTCCAAATCTGCTCCATGGAACTCTTTTCTCCCTCCACCACCCCCCATGCCAGGGCCAAGACTTGGACCAGGAAAGGTAAACCTTGTATGAAAGGTTTTCCAGAAAATAGTTAATATCGGGACATATAACCTCTCTGTTAACTAATTTGTAGCTCTCCCATGAAATTTTTGTAGCTTAAATACACAAGAATTTTTTGAAAAGGAAATAAGGTGATGCAAAATAGTTAATTTTTAAAAAAAGTTAGACACTGCAGTGGATGCAACAATGCTTTATATGAAAGATTTATCTGGTTACTTTTGTGGAGTATTAGGTATTAGACTGATAATTAGTACACTTATTTAAGTTAGAAAGTATAATAGTGGGCCAGATGCGGTGGCTCACGCCTGTAATCCCAGCACTTTGGAAGGCCAAGGTGGGCGGATCACGAGGTCAGGAGTGGAGACCATCCTGGCTAACACGGTAAAACCCCATCTTTAGTAAAAATACAAAAAAATTAGCCAGGCATGGTGGCAGACACCTGTAGTCCCAGCTACTCGGGAGACTGAAGCAGGAGAATGGCGTTAACCCGGGAGGCAGAGCTTGCACTGAGTCAAGATTGTGCCACTGCACTCCAACCTGGGCGACAGAACGAGACTCCGTCTCAAAAAAAAAAGAAAGTGTAATAATAATTTATCATTAGCTGGATGATACGCTGTTGTTTCCCATGTTACCTGTATAAGATATGTAAAATAAGAACACTTTATTTACATCTAATACAGATAAAATCCTGAGGCGCTCTCAGATTGTTTTGTAGAGTTCAAATGTAAATATTGTTTTCATTTATGGTCCTTTTGGTTATAAGTAACAGAAATCAACTCTAAAAAGATTTTATTATAGGTTAGATTATGTCATGGAACCTAAGGGCTTGTCCCTTTCTAGTTGTTTTGTGTAAAGTAGTGATTCTTCCATGGAGGGGATGGTATTTAGGCAAATTTTGTTTTTTTTCTCTTGAGATGGAATTTTGCTCTGTTGCTCAGGCTGGAGTGCAGTGGCGCCATCTCGGCTCACTGCAGCTTCCACCTCCTGGGTTCAAGCTGTTCTCCTGCCTTAGCCTCCTAAGTAGCTGAGATTAAAGGCACCCGCCACTGCACCTGGCTAATTTTGTATTTTTAGTAGAGACAGGGTTTCACCATGTTGGCCAGGCTGCTCTTGAACTCGTGACCTCAAGTGATCTCCCCACCTTGGCCTTCCAAAATGCTAGGATTACAGGCGCCCGGCCTAGGCACTCATTTTTAAAAATCAAGCATGACTCATCAAAAGTTTTAAGATTTTCCGTGATAATGTTCTTATTGAGGCTTACATTATATTATAGTTTCTTGACTCTAAAATGATGTACCCTCTTAGAATATATATATCATGCTTCATTGGTCTCAGGGGGCTGATTTTTATAAGGTGAGAGATTTGCTAGTTTTCACAGTATGTGCTCTAAGTTAGCATATATAGCTAAACAGGCTTTCATAAAAACATACAATTTAGTTAATGAAATTCGGGATATAGTCTTTTATGATTGAAATAGTTTTGCTGAATAGACTGTCTTCTGATTTATTAGGTAATTACCACTCTTATTTTGTTTTACTTCCTTAATGTCTACATAGAAAGGAAATGAGAAAAATCCAGAGGTTGTCATTTGACTTATGAGTCGGTTTGACTTCAGGATTTGGTACATGAAATTTCACTTAATCTTTTTGATATGTATAATACAAATATTCTGGGTAATTATTTTTATCCTTTCATTTTGAGTCCTTTTTATTCCTATCATATTGAAATTGTTAAGTTAATTTTCATTTGAAATATTCCTTATAGCCAGGTCTAAAATTCAATGGCCCACCACCGCCGCCGCCACCACCACCACCCCACTTACTATCATGCTGGATGCCTCCATTTCCTTCTGGACCACCAGTAAGTAAAAAAGAGTATAGATTAGATTTTGCTTTCATATACAATTTGATAATTAGCAGAATAGAGGATCGGAAAATGTCATTGTAGACCATCCCTTGGGCCAGATTCTAATGGGTAGAAATTTGAACTAAACCTCCGGGGTTTTTTTGTTTGTTTTTAATGCCTTTCTGTTACCCAAATGCAGTGCTCTTGTAGTCCCAACTCTAAGCTCTAGGTTGCCTGCTTCTTTCCTGGCAGAAGTTGGTATCTAGTCTATAGGGAAGTAGTTCCTGTTAGAAGGGATTTAATTATACCATATATAAGGGATTAGTGTTTGCCCTTCTAGGTATAGTTGGATGTTAGCTTCTGATGTAAACTGAATTTCTTTTTCTTTCTTTTTTTTTTTTTTTTTTGAGGCAGAGTTTTGCCATTGTCGCCCAGGCTGGAGTGCAGTGGTGTGATCTCGGCTCACTGCAACCTCCGCCTCCTGGGTTCAAGCAGTTCTCCTGCCTCAACCTCCCGAGTAGCTGGGATTACAGGCGCCTGCCACCATGCCCGGCTAATTTTTGTATTATTAGTAGAAATGGGGTTTCACCATGTTGGCCAGACTGGTCTTGAACTCCTAACCTTAGGTGATCCACCCACCTTGGCCTCCCAAAGTGCTGGGATTACAGGCGTGATCTACCGCACCCAGCTGTAAACTGGATTTCTAATGTTAGATTTTTAGTTATTAACAATAGATACAAAGATACTTTTTGGCATACTGTGTATTGGGATGGGGTTAGGACAGATGTTCTACCCAAGATGTTTGCTTAAAATGGCCCTTGAAATGATATGTGAGCTGTGTGTGTGCACGCGCGTGTGTGTGTGTCTGTGTGTGTGTGTATTAAGGAAAAGCATGAAAGTATGCTTGACTTTTTTTTACTCATAGCTTCATAGTGGAACAGATATATAGTCTAAATCAAAATGTTTAAATTTTTATGTCACTGTCTTTTGATCCTTGTTAAATTTAATTTTGTTGGTATTTTGTTGTTATTAGTTGGCTTTCTCCAAATGCTAGCTATATTAAGAAATTTAAGGCCAGGTACAGTGGCTCATGCCTGTAATCCCAGCACTTTAGAAGGCCAAGGCAGGAGGATCACTTGAGCTCAGGAGTTTGAGACCAGTCGGGGCAGCATAGCAAGACCTCGTCTTTGTTTAGGGGAAAAAAAGAAATTTAAGTAGGAGATGATCTAAGCAAACATACAATTAATATCTAGCATTCACTGTATAATATAAATCTCCAGACTTTACTTTTTTGTTTACTGGATATAAATAACATCTTTTTCTGTCTCCAGATAATTCCCCCACCACCTCCCATATGTCCAGATTCTCTTGATGATGCTGATGCTTTGGGAAGTATGTTAATTTCATGGTACATGAGTGGCTATCACACTGGCTATTACATGGTAAGTAATCACTCAGAATCTTTTCCTGACAATTTTTTTGTAGTTATGTGACTTTGTTTTGTAAATTTACAAAATACTACTTGCTTCTCTCTTTATATTACTAAAAAAAAAAATAATAAAGTACAACTATCTGTCTGAAGCTTAAATTACTCTTGCATTGTCCCTAAGTATAATTGTAGTTAATTTTTAAAAGCTTTCATGCTGCTGTTAGATTATTTTGATTATACATTTTTGAATTGAAGTTATACTTTTTGTAAATAATGTTTTAATATCTGCTTTGATTTGAAATTGATTGTACGGGAATGGAAAAGATGGGATAATTTTTCATAAAAGAAAAATTAAATTCTTTTTTTTTTTTTGAGACAGAGTCTTGCTCTGTCGCCCAGGCTGGAGTGCAGTGGTGCAATCTTGGCTCACTGCAAGCTCTGCCTCCCAGGTTCATGCCAGTCTCCTGCCTCAGCCTCCCAAGTAGCTGGGACTATAGGTGCCTGCCACTACACCCGGCTAATTTTTTGTATTTTTTAGTAGAGACAGGGTTTCACCATGTTAGCCAGGATGGTCTTGATCTCCTGACCTCGTGATCCACCCGCCTCAGCCTCCCAAGAAAGATGAAATTCTTCTTATGCACAAAGATCTGGGGTAATATGTACCACATTGAACTTTGGGGAGTATGGCTTCAAACTTGTCACTTTATACATTAGTCTCCTACAGACATGTTCTATTGTATTTTAGTCAAAACATTTAAAATTATTTTTAGAAGGAAGCTCATGTGCCCTGCTAAAATTATGATGTGATATTATAGACACTTGAATTTTTAGTAAATTAATATAGAAGAAACAACTGACTTAAAGGTGTACGTTTTTAAATGTATCATCTGTGTGTGCCCCCTTTAATATTCTTATTTAAAAGTTAAGGCTGGGCATAGTGGCTCATGCCTATGATCCCAACACTTTATGAGGCGGAGGCGGGCAGATCACTTGAGATCAGGAGTTCAAGACCAGCCTGCCAGCATGATGAAACCCTGTTTCTACTAAAAATACCAAAAAAAATTTAGCTGGGCGTGGTGGCACATGCCTGTAATCCCAGCTACTTGGGAGGCTGTGGCAGGAAAATTGCTTGAACCAGGGAGGCGGAGGTTGCAGTGAGTTCAGATTGTGCCACTGCACTCTACCTTTGGTGACAGAGTAAGACTCTATCTCAAAAAAAGAAAAAGACCTGGCACAGTGGCTCACACCTATAATCCTAGTACTTTGGGAGGTCGAGGCAGGTGGATCACTTGAGGTTAGGAGTTCAAGACCAGCCTGGACAACATGGTGATACCCTGTCTCTACTAAATACACAAAATTAGCTCAATGTGGTGGCGGGCAGCTATAATCCCAGCTACTTGGGAGGCTGAGGCAGGAGAATCACTTGAACCTGGGAGACAGAGGTTGCAGTGAGCCGAGATCACACCGCTGCATTCTAGCCTGGCCAACAGAGTGAGAATTTGGGGGGGGGAAAAAAAAGTCACTCGTCAGCTGTTGTTGTATAACCTTGGTATATTTGTATGTATCATGAATTCCTCATTTTAATGACCAAAAAGTAACAAATAAACAGCTTGTAATTTGTTTTGAGATCAGTTATGACTGTAATACTGTAAGCTTTTATGTTTTTTAAATTATGAAATAGTTGAAGAAAAAATGTATAATGTAAATATAAAGTACTGGTATAATTTATGTTCTAAATAGCTTTCTTGAGATATAATTCACATGGTGTGCAGTTTACCTTTGAAAATACGCAAGTTGGCCAGGCGCAGTGGCTCACGCCTGTAATCCCAGCACTTTGGGGGGCCAAGGCAGGCAGATCACGAGGTCAGGAGATCAAGACCATCCTGGCTAATACGGTGAAAATATCATCTCTACTAAATAGCCAAAAAAAATTAGCCAGGCATGGTGGCGGGCGCCTTTTGTCCCAGCCACTCGGTAGGCTGAGGCAGGAGAATGGTGTGAACCCAGGAGGTGGAGCTTGCAGTGAGCCGAGATTGCACCACTGCACTCCACCCTGGGTGACAGAGCGAGACTCCGTCTCAAAAAATAAAATAAAATAAAAAAGAAAATATACAAGTCAGTGGTTTTGGTTTTCACAGTTATGCAACCATCACTACGATTGTAGAACATTTTCATCACCCCAAAAAGAAACTGTTACCTTCATTTTCCCCACCCCTAGGCAGTCAGTACGCTTTCTGTCTCTATGAATTTGTCTATTTTCGATATTATATATAAATGGAAGTATACGATATGTGGTCTTTTGTGTCTGGCTTCTTTCAGTTAGCTTACTATTTTCAAGATTCATCCATGCTGTAGCATGCATCAGTACTGCATTCCTTCTTATTGCAGAATATTCCATTGTTTGGTTATATCACATTTTATCCATTCATCAGTTCATGGACATTTAGGTTGTTTTTATTTTGGGGCTATAATGAATAATGTTGCTATGAACATTTGTTTGTGCTGTTTTTGTTTTTTGGTGTTTTGTTTTGTTTTGTTTTTTGAGACAGAGTCTCGTTCTGTCACCCAGGCTGGAGTGCAGTGGCGCGATCTTGGCTCACTGCAAGCTCCCCCCACCAGGTTCACCCCATTCTCCTGCCTAAGCCTCCTGAGTAGGTGGGACTATAGGCACCCGCCACCACACCTGGCTAATTTTTTTTTTTTTTTTTTTTAGATGGGCTCTTGCTCTGTCACACAGACTGGAATGCAGTGGCATGATCATATCTCACTATAGCCTCAAACTCCCGGGCTCAGCAAGGCCACTTCCCCACCCCAGCCCAGAACATTTTCATTACCCAAAAAGAAACCCCATACCCATTAGAATTCACTCCCTAATATCCTGTCGTCCCAGCTCCTGAGAACCACTGATTTACTTTCTGTGGATTTGCCTATTCTGGACATTTTATATAAATGGAATTCTACAATATGTGGCCATTTATACCTGGATTCTTAGCGTAAGTTTCTCAAGGTTCATCCATATTGAAGCCATATATCAGTACTTCGTATCTTTTGTTGCTGAATAATATTTCATCATACGGACATAGAACATTTTATCCAGAAAGGTGTTTGGGTTGTTTCCTCTTTGGGTTATTATGAATAATGCTGTTAGGAATGTTTGTTTGCAAAATTTTGTATGGGCATGTTTTCAGTTCTCTTGGGTATACAACTAGGAGTGTAACTGTTGGCTCTTAGGCTAACTCTGTGTTTAACTCTTTGAGGAACTTCGAAACTGTTTTCTGAAGTGGCCGTACCATTTTACATTCCCACCAACAGTGTATAAAGGTTCTTCTTTCTCCACATTCTCTTCAGCAGTTATTGTTGTCTCCGATTATAGCCATCCTAGTTGGGTGAGAAATGGTACCTTACTGTGGCTTCAATTTGCATTTCCTAATGACTGAATGATGTTGCATCTTTTCATAAGATGCTGCTGGTCATTTATATATCTTCTTTGGAGATATATAAATTTATTTATATATTAAATATATATAAATTTATTTATTTATTTATTTTTTTTTTTATTTTTTTTTTTTTTTTTGAGACGGAGTCTCGCTCTGTCACCCAGGCTGGAGTGCAATGGCCGGATCTTCGCTCACTGCAAGCTCCGCCTCCCGGGTTTACGCCATTCTCCTGCCTCAGCCTCCCGAGTAGCTGGGACTACAGGCGCCCGCCACCTCGCCCGGCTAGTTTTTTGTATTTTTAGTAGAGACGGGGTTTCACCGTGTTAGCCAGGATGGTCTCGATCTCCTGACCTCGTGATCCGCCCGTCTCGGCCTCCCAAAGTGCTGGGATTACAGGCTTGAGCCACCGCGCCCGGCCCATAAATTTATTTATATATCATTTATATATCTTCTTTTCAGATCTTTTGGCTTTTTTTTAATTGGGTTTGTCTTTATTGTTGAGTGTTAATAGCTCTTTATATTTTCTGGATAATAGGATATCATCATAATCTCTTACCTTACTGCAGTAGTTCCCAAATCTCATGTCTCACCCTGCTAAATTTATTTTTCATACAGAAGCTAGAGTAGTATTTTAAAAATGTAAAGTAGATCCCACCTCTTCCTTTAAAAGACTCTCCAATAGCTTCCAGACACACTTGGGTTAAAATCCAAACCTTTTACCCTGGTTTGCAAAGTATATCATGTTGTATTTCTTGCCAGTTTCTTTGCCTAAATCTCATTTCATGCTCTCTCTTCCTCTGCTCCAGCAACACTGGCCTCTTTTCTTCCTCTTATATACCAGGTTTATAGCTTCTTCAGGGCCTTGGCACTCATATTCTTTCATCTGGAAACCCTACCTCAGATTACACTTGTCTGGCTTCTTGCCATTCAGATATCATCTTAAATTTCACCTTCCCTGTTCATTCTGGAAGTGACACCCCCTCATTCTCTGTCACTTTATCCCACTTAGATTCTCTGTGTAGCATTTGTCATTCCCTGATATAATTTTTCTTTCCTGTTTTATCTGTTTATGTCTAGTAGAATGTAAGTGCTGTGAGAGCAGGGACTTTGTCTGTCTTGTAGTCCTTGTATCTTGTATCTGTGGCCTTTAGAACAGTGCCTGGTTCAGAATAAATTTGGTTCAGAATAAGTTGGTATTTTGCCAAATGTTGAACATTAACAAGGTTTAACTCTGATAATGAGATAACCATTTTTATATATAAAGTCTTTTTGTAGATTATTTCCTTATGACTAAGAAGTATCATTATCAGGTGAAAAAGTATAAACATTTTAATAGCTTTTGATACACGCTGACAACTGGCTTTCCAGAATTCTTATTCCTATATGCATTGCCACCAGTACAATTTGAAAATGCCTATTTTACCATAGCTCTAGATAGTTATGGATCTTATTATTGATGGTTCTAGCAATAATTTAAAAATATGAATGCACTTATGTGTTAGAATATAGTTGATTTGAAGGTTGATAAGGATGAAAAATTAGAGTTAAATTGTACTTAAACATTCCTGTTTCAGGTACTTGATAGAACTGTTATTAAAACCTAGTAGGTTTTTCAGTAGACTTTTGACTTTTACTGAAAAGTTGGGACTTTTTTTTTTTGAGACAGAGTCTTGCTTTGTCGCCAGGCTGGAGTGCAATGCAGTGGCACAATCTCTGCCTCCTGGGTTCAAGCGATTCTCCTGCCTCAGCCTCCCAAGTAGCTGGGACTACAGGCATGCACTACCACACCCAGCTAATTTTTGTATTTTTGGTAGAGTCGGGGTTTCACCATGTTGGCCAGATGGTCTTGATCTCTTGACCTCATGATCGCCCCCCTTGGCCTCCCAAAGTGCTGGGAATACAGGCGTGAGCCACTGCGCCTGACCTTTTTTTTTTTTTTGAAACAGTGTCACTCTGTCATCCTGGCTGGAATGCAGTGGTATAATTTTGGCTCACTGCAACCTCCGCCTTCTAGGCTCAAGCAATCCTCTCACCTCAGCCTTCTGAGTAGCTGGGACTACAGGCATGTGCCACACCTGGCTAATTTTTTTTTCTTTTTTGAAATGGAATTTCGCTCTTGTTGCCAAGGCTGGAGTGCAATGGCGCAATCTCAGCTCACCGCAACCTCAGCTCACGGCAACCTCCGCCTCCCAGGTTCAAGCGATTCTCCTGCATCAGCCCCCCGAGTAGCTGGGAGTACAGGCTTGCACCATCTTGCCTGACTAATTTTGTATTTTTAGTAGAGACCGGGTTTCTCCATGTTGGTTAGGCTGGTCTCAAACTCCCAATTCAGGTCATCTGCCTGCCTCGGCCTCCCAGAGTGGTGGGATTACGGGCGTGAGCCACCGCACGTACAATTTTTGTGGGTTTTTTTTTGGTAGAGATGGGGTTTCACCATGTTGCCCAGACTGGTCTCGAACTCCTGAGCTCAAGTGATCCACCCACCTCAGCCTCCCAAAGTGCTGGGATTACAAGCGTGAGCCTCTTGACCAACAACATCCAGATGTTTCTGTTTCTTTTACTGGAGTTTGAGCAGCAGTTGTTGGGCAGCGCCTTTTCCAGAATATTTGCCACAAATTCTAGCTAACTAGAGAAATGATCTTTACTTTTAGAAATATTTTTTGCATATATGCATTCATTAAAGTTAATTAATTAAAATATAAACATATGAACTTCAGCAGTGTTAGGAAATTCCACTTTCCTGAGCCTGCATTTTTGTCTCTTGGAAATTTTTATCATTTAAAAAAATAAGCCAGCTGGGCACAGTGGCTTAGGCCTGTAATCCCAGTGCTTTGGGAGGCCGAGGTGCGGTGATTGCTTGAGGCCAGGAGTTGGAGACTTGCCTGGGCAACATGGTAACAGCCTGTGTCTGCAAGCATTTTCTTTAAAAATTAGCTAGGCACGGTGGCATGCGTCTGTTATCCTAGCTATTTGGGAGGCTGAGGCAGGAGGATTGCATGAGCCCAAGAGTTTAAGGCTGCAGTGAGCTATGATATACACCATTGTGTTACTGACCATGGGTTCTTCGACTCTCAATGCAATAGAAATTGTGAGGCCAAAGGAGTTTTCCCAAATAAGGCTTTATTGGACCATATGCCCAGGTATAGGGATGGCAGCACAAGAGAGAGAGAGTTTTCTGGCTGGCTCCCCAGAGGGAGTTGGAAAGGCAGTTTTTAAGAGGCTACAGTGGGAAAAGAGTGACTTTACGTATGTAGAAGCAGGGAACTTTTAGCACCTGTGCAGTTTCATAACATGCTTCTTCATGCCTGGCATGTCGCATTAACATGTTACATCTCCACCCCAGGTGTGATTTTTAGTATTATAATGAAGCTAAGTTAAGGATTGGTCCTTCTCTGGCCTTGTGTGTATGCTGGAGATAGAGCTAACTCCCTTGAGTGAGATTTGTGATGGGAGCTGCTTATTTTAGCTCCAAGGCATCATAATCAGTAGGTATGGCCCCTTGAGTAAGATTTGTGGTGCATGGTCCAAATGGTTTGGTTGGGGTCTCCGCTGGCCATGGGGCCTCCCCTGCACCAGCTTGCAGTAGAGGTCCTTGGTGGGGGATCGGGGTAGGGGAAGGAGACACTGAGTCCTGTCCCTACTCTGTCTGAACTGCACTCCAGCCTGGGCAACAGAGAGAGATGCTATCTCTAAATAAACAAAAAGAACAAGCCACTGCTGATGGTTGGGTTTTCCAACAGCTTTAGTGTGTTTTTTTGTTGTTGTTTTGAGAAAGGAATTTTTTTCTTTACATTTTTAAAAAGTAGAATCAGGGTCTTACTCTGTCTCCCAGGCTGAAGTACAGTAGCACAGTCGTGGCTCACTGTAGCCTCAATCTCCCGGGCTCAAGTGACCTTCCCACCTCAGCCTCCTGAGTAGGTGGGACTACAGGCACAAGCCACAACGCCCAGCTGATTTTTTAAATTTTTAATAGAGATGAGGTCTCCCTGTGTTGCCCAGGCTGGTCTTGAACTCCCGGGCTCAAGTGATCCTCCCACCCTGGCCTTTCAGAATGGTGCAGTTATAGGTGGGAGCCAGCCATTCCCATTCCCTGGCCCAGCCTAAGTGGTTTTCTTTTCTTTTTCTTTTTTTTTTTTTTTGAGACAGAGTCTTGCTCTGTCACCCAGACTGAATGAAGTGCAGTGATGTGATCTCAGCTCACTGCAACTCTGCCTCCCGGGTTCAAGCGATTCTCCTGCCTCAGCCTCCCAAGTAGCTGGAACTACAGGTGTGTGCCACCATGCACGGCTAATTTTTTGTATTTTTAGTAGAGACAGGGTTTCACATGTTAGACAGGATGGTCTCAATCTCCTGACCTCGTGATTTGCCCGCCTCAGCCTCCCAAAGTGTTGGGATTACAGGCGTGAGCCACTGCGCCTGGCCTTAAGTGTTTTTAATATGTCATTGCCTTAAGCTAGCAATTCTTAACCTTTGTTCTACTGAAGCCATGTGGTTGAGATAGGCTCTGAGTCTAGCTCTTAACGTCTATCTTTTTGTCTTAGAAACCTAAGCAGAATGCAAATGACTAAGAGTAATGTTGTTGAAATAACACAAAATAGGTTATAACTTTGATACTCATTAGTAACAAATCTTTCAATACATCTTATGGTCTCTTAGGTGTAGATTAGTAATGAAGTGGGAAGCCGCTGCAAGCTAGTATACGTGTAGGAAAAGATAGAAAGCATTGAAACCAGAAAAGAGGACATTTGGGCTAGATCTGACAAGAAAAACAAATGTTTTAGTATTAATTTTTGACTTTAATTTTCTTTTTAGTGAATACTGGTGTTTAATGGTCTCATTTTAATAAGTATGACACAAGTAATTTAAGGTCATATATTTTATTTGATGAAAATAAGGTATAGGCCAGGCATGGTGGCTCATGCCTGTAATCCCAGCACTTTGGGAGGCCGAGGCAGGCGAATCACCTGAGGTCAGGAGTTAGAGACTAGCCTCAACATGGAGAAACCCGGTCTCTACTAAAAAAATATACAAAATTAGCTGGGTGTGGTGGTGCATGCCTGTAATCCCAGCTACTTGGGAAACTGAGGCAGGAGAATTGCTTGAAACCGGGAGGCGGAGGTTGCGGTGAGCCAAGATCACACCATTGCACTCCAGCCTGGGCAACAAGAGCAAAACTTCATCTTAAAAAAAAAAAGAAGAAAAATCTTTTTTTTAATTAATTAAATTTTTAAGATGGAGTTTCGCCCTGTCGCCAGCCTAGAGTGCAATGGCGCGATCTCGGCTTACTGCAACCTCCGCCTCCTGGGTTCAAGTATTTCTCCTGCCTCAGCCTCCTGAGTAGCTGGAATTACAGGCGCAAGCCACCACGCCCAGCTAGGTTTTTTTTTGTTTGTTTGAGAGGCAGTCTCGCTCTGTCCCCCAAGCTGGAGTGCAGCGGCGGGATCTCGGCTCACTGTAAGCTCTGCCTCCCAGGTTCACACCATTTTCCTGCCTCAGCCTCCCAAGTAGCTGGGACTACAGGTGCCCGCCACCATGCCCGGCTAATTTTTTTGTGTTTTTAGTAGATGGTCTAGATCTCCTGACCTTGTGATCCACCTGCCTCGGCCTCCCAGAGTGCTGGGATTACAGGTGTGAGCCACTGCGCCTGGCGTAGTTTTGTATTTTTAGTAGAGTTGGGGTTTCTCCATGTTTGTCAGGCTGGTCTCAAACTTCGACCTCAGGTGATCCGCCCACCTTGGCCTCCCAAAGTGCAGGGATTACAAGCATGAACCACCGTGCCCAGCAATGTTTTTAAATTTTTGAAATTTAAATATTATTTTTTAGAGACAGGGTCTCACTCTGTTGCTCAGGCTGGAGTGCAGGGGCACATTCACAGCTCACTGCAGCCTTGGCCTCCAGGGCTCAAGCAGTCCTCTCACCTCACCTTCCCGAGTAGCTGGGACTGCAGGGATATGCCACTGCACCTGGCCATTTATTTATTTATTTATTTGAGGCAGAGTCTCGCTGTGTCACCCAGACTGGAGTGCAGTGGTGTGATCTCGGCTCAGTGCAGCCTCCGCCTCCTGGGTTCAAGCGATTCTCCTGCCTCAGCCTTCCAAGTAGCTGGGATCACAGGTGCCTGCCACCACGCCTGGCTAATTGTTTGTACTTTCAGTAGAGATGGGGTTTTGCTGTGTTGGCCAGGCTGGTCTCAAACTCCTGAGCTCAGGTGATCCAACTGTCTCGGCCTCCCAAAGTGCTGGGATTACAGGCATGAGCCACTGCACCCAGCCTGAGCCACCACACCAGCATAATTTTTAAATTTTTTATAGAGACAGGGTCTCATTATGTTGCCCAGGGTGGTGTCAAGCTCTGGGTCTCAAGTGATCCCCCTACCTCAGCCTCCCAAAGTCGTGGGATTGTAGGCATGGAAACCTTAACTGCAGCCTAATAGTTGTTTTCTTTGGGATAACTTTTAAACTTTTAAGTTGATTAAAACACTATCAACTTAATTTCTGATCATATTTTATTGAATAAAATAAGTAAAATGTGAAACAAAATGCTTATTAACATCCATATAAAGCTATCTGTATATAGCTATCTATATCTATATAGCTATTTTTTTTAACTTCCTTTATTTTCCTTACAGGGTTTCAGACAAAATCAGAAAGAAGGAAGGTGCTCACATTCCTTAAATTAAGGAGTAAGTCTACCAACATTATCAAAGTGAATCCTACTTTTGTAAAACTTTATGGTTTGTGGAAAACAAATGTTTTTGAACACTTAAAAAGTTGAAATGTTAAAAAGTTGAAAGGTTAATGTAAAACAATCAATATTAAAGAATTTTGATGCCAAAATTATTAGATAAAAGGTTAATCTACATCCCTACTAGAATTCTCATGGTGTCAAAGTATCATTGCCCCAAATACTTAAGTGGTTGGTTGTGTGGAATAAACATACTTTCACAATAAAGAGCTTTAGGATATGATGCCATATTATATGACTAGTAGGCAGACCAGCAGACATGTTTTTTTATTGTGATACGAGATAATCTAGGCATACTGCACTGTACACTCTGACATATGAAGTGCTCTAGTCAAGTTTAACTGGTGTCCACAGAGGACATGGTTTAACTGGAATTCGTCAAGCCTCTGGTTCTAATTTCTCATTTGCAGGAAATGCTGGCATAGAGCAGCACTAAATGATACCACTAAAGAAACGATCAGACAGATCTGGAATGTGAAGCGTTATAGAAGATAACCGGCCTCATTTCTTCAAAATACCAGTGTTGGGAAAGAAAAAAGGAAGTGGAGTGGGTAACTCTTCTAGATTAAAAGTTATGTAATAACCAAATGCAATGTGAAATATTTTATTGGGCCCTATTTTGAAAAACCATCTGTAAAAGACTGGGGTGGGGGTGGGAGACCAGCACGGTGGTGAGGCAGTTGAGAAAATTGGAATGTGGATTAGATTTTGAATGATACTGGATAATTATTGGTAATTTTATGAGCTGTGAGAAGGGTGTTGTAGTTTATAAAAGACTGTCTTAATTTGCATACTTAAGCATTTAGGAATGAAGTGTTAGAACGTCTTAAAATGTTTAAAATGGTTTAACAAAATGTGATGTGATGCATATGTGGCAAAATGTTACAGAATCTAACTGGTAGACATGGCTGTTCATTGTACTGTTTTTTTCTATCTTCTGTATGTTTAAAAGGATATAATAAAAATATTTAATATTTTTTTTAAAATTAGCTATGTATCTGTGATTGTATTTGTTTTTGGCATATTATTTTGCCTTTTGGCCCATTTTTTTTTTTTTTTTTTTTTTTGAGACGGAGTCTCGCTCTGTCACCCAGGCTGGAGTCCAGTGGCCGGCTCTCGGCTCACTGCAAGCTCCGCCTCCCGGGTTTACGCCATTCTTCTGCCTCAGCCTCCCGAGTAGCTGGGACTACAGGCGCCCGCCACCTTGCCCGGCTAGTTTTTTGTATTTTTTAGTAGAGACGGGGTTTCACCGGGTTAGCCAGGATGGTCTCGATCTCCTGACCTCGTGATCCGCCCGTCTCGGCCTCCCAAAGTGCTGGGATTACAGGCTTGATCCACCGCGCCCAGCCGGGCCCATATTTTGATATGGATGCCACCATAGCGTTTTGTGTATGTGCATGTGTATTCCCACTTAATGTCACATTTTTCGTGTCTTTACATATTCTTATTTTTGTTTATTTTTGAGACAGAGTCTCACTCCGCTGCCCAGGCTGGAGTGCAGTGGCGCAGTCTCAGCTCGCTGCAACCTCTGCTACCCAGATTCAAGAGGTTCTCATGCCTCAGCCACGTGAGTAGTTGGGATTACAGGCATGTGGCACCACACCCCGCTCATTTTTGTATTTTTAGTACAGATGGAGTTTCACCATGTTGGCCACGCTGATTTCAAACTCCTGACCTCAAGTGATCTGACCACCCCGGCCTCCCAAAATGCTGGGATTACAGGCGTGAGCCACCGCGCCTGGCCTCTCTATTTCTATACATAGCTTTTCACATATTATGTTTATTGTTTATATATTGTTTATATCTGTATTTCCTCTTTCATTAGAAGAAAGGTACTACATCTCATTCTTCATGGTGTCTACAATATCTGGCAGTTTTTGGAAGTCGAGGATGAACTTAGAGCATAGACTGGTGGGATTGTCAAAGAAGAGAGCAAATGGAAGAGAAATGTCAGTTATTTTTGGATCAGTCTTTAATTCATCATGACAGGTTAGGCATTAGTTGTAATTCTTGCAAATTTTGAAGAAGACTTAATAAATCCTACATTAGGTAAATGGCTTTGAAAGTTGAGTTAATCATAATGGTGTTTGACTGAGGCCCTATTTATCTTAATATCGAATAATGAAGCGGCTTCCCCCTTAGATATAGACAGAAGACATCAAAGCCACCACACTGCCTGACTGGACTTATCCTAGTAATAAAGTCAAAACTGAGCTAGTTCTCTGGCTTTAACTGTAACAGTTGTCCTTGTGGTTGTAAGGAATCTAGATGAAAATTACATGGTCTGTTCTACAGCCATAACTGTACCTACATTCAGAAGACAGGCACAAGTTGCTGTGTTTGAAGAGATCCTTCATTAAGGGATCAGACAGAGATTACTTTGAGACATCTAAGTTTAGCTTTTCTGCAGGTTTGCCATTAACAGAAATAAACTACAGAGTTAACTTTTTTTTTGTTTTTTTGATACAGTCTCACTCTTGCCCAAGCTGGAGTGTACTGGCATGATTTCGGCTCACTGCAACCTCTGCCTCCCAGGTTCAAGCAATTCTCCTGCCTCAGCCTCCCGAACAGCTGGGACTACAGGCATGTGCCACTAAGCCTGGCTAATTTTTGTATTTTTAGTAGAGACGGGGTTTCGCCATGTTGGCCAGGCTGGTCTCGAACTCCTGACCTCAGGTGATCCACCCGCCTCAGCCTCCCGAAGTGCTGGGATTACAAGTGTGAGCCACTACGCCTGACCCAGAGTTAAGTTTTTAAAAATGTTTTTATGAACTTAAGTCTTGTGTTGTTTGAAATAATGGATTCAATTTAGACATCAAATTCCAAAAGTTACTAAGAGCAGCTGGGCGCGGTGGCTCACACCTGTAATGCCAGCACTTTGGGAGGCCAAGGCAGGCAGATCACCTGAGGTCAGGGGTTCCAGACCAGCCTGGCCAACATAGTAAAACCCCGTCTCTACTAAAAATACAAAAATTAGCCGGGCATGGTCGCACGCGCCTGTAGTCCCAGCTACTCGGAAGGCTGAGGCAGGAGAATTGCTTGAACCCGGGAGGTGGAGGTTGTGGTGAGCCAGGATCGCGCCACTGTGCTCAATCCTGGGCTAAAGCGAGACTCCGTCTCAAAAAAAAAAAAGTTACTGAGAACAACTCTGGGCCAGGCACAGTGGCTTACACCTGTAATCCCAGCATTTTGGGAGGCTGAGACGGGCGAATCACTTGAGCCCAGGAGTTCAAGACCAGTGTAAGCAACAAAGCAAGACCCCTGACTCTACAAAAAATAAAAAAATTAGCAAGGCATCGTGGTGCATACCTGTAGTCCCAGCTATTGGAGAGGATAAGGCAAAAGGATCACTTGAGTACAGGAGGTTAAGGCTATGTAATGAGCCATGTTCACACCATTGCACTTCAGCCTGGGCAGCAGACTGAGACCCTGTCTCAAAAAAACAAAACAAAACAAAAGCAACAAACAAAAAAACGAGCAACTCTGCTTCTGCACGCTTTTTTTTTTTTTTTTTTGGTAGCAACATGATCTCATTATGTTGCCCAAGCTGGTCTCGAATTCCTGGGTTCAAGCCATTCTCCCACCTCAGGCTCCCAAAGTGCTGGGATTACAGACATGAATCACCATGCCCAGCCCTTCTGTACACTTTTCAGTGTACCCTTTTGTGATTTTTAAAATGTTTGTGTGTACATTTATTGTGAATTTTTTAAAACATAATTAAGACTAGACGCAGTGGCTCATACCTGTAATCCCAGCACTTTGAGAGGCCAAGGTGGGTGGATCACCTGAGGTCAGGAGTTCGAGACCAACCTGGCCAACATGGTGGAAACCCCATCTCTACTAAAAATACAAAAAAAAAAAAATTAGCTCAGCATGGTGGTGGACGCCTGTAATCCCAGCTACTGGAGAGGCTGAGGCATGAGAACCACTTGAACCCGGGAGGCGAAGACTCTAGTGAGCCAAGATCACACCACTACACTCCAGCCTGGGTGACTGAGTGACTGTCTCAAAAAAAAAAAAACACTAATTAAATTGTATCATGATGTATCATCATTACCCTTTTTGAACTTTTAAAATTTTTTATCTTTAGAGGTAATTCATACAATGTTCTTTAATAGATAAGTGCTTTTCTGCCAATATATCTTAGAGAACACACCATATCAGTATTTAAAACTCTTACTCTTTTAAGCACTTACAGGATATTCTTATAGATAGATGTGTACCATGCTTAATGAATTGAGCTCTTGTAGATGACAGTTTAATTTGTTTCTAATCATTTGCTATTTAATAGTACAGTCGCATCTTTAGGATTAAGTATCTAGAATTAGAACTACTGTGTTGAAGAGGATATTGCATTTAAATTTTTTTTTTTTTTTGAGATGGAGTCTTGCTCTGTTACCCAGGCTGGAGTGCAATGGTGTGATCTCAGCTCACCACAGCCTCCACCTCCCGGGTTCAAGCAGTCCTCCTGTCTCAGCCTCCTGAGTGGCTAGGATTACGGGCGCACGCCACCATGCCTGGCTAATTTTTGTATTTTTTTGGTAGAGACAGGGTTTCACCATGTTGGCCAGGCTGGTCTCGAACTCCTGACCTTGTGATCTGCTCGCCTTGGCCTCCCAAAGTCCTGGGATTACAGGTGAGCCACCGCAGCCGACCTACATTTAAATTTTTAATAAATGTTTGCTAAATTGTTCTCAGTAGAGGTTATATTAATTTATATTTACACCAACATGGAGAGTTTGTTTCCCACAAAATAGCCAATAATTTATCAAACCTTTGAATCTTTGTCAATTGAATAAAAATGATTATCTCATATTTATAAATTTTTATCTTATTGTGAGTTCAGCACCTTTTCGTGTGTTTAAGAACTTTTAATTTTTTGTTGTTTATATGGTCTTCCCGTTACCATTTTAGGTATTTGTTTTTATTTTCAGAGTTTTTGCTTATAAAATTTTATTTACAGTCAATTCTCATCATTTGTGGAATCTGTATTTGTAAAGGTGCCTACTTGCTAAAATTTATTTGTAACCTAATATCAATACTCATGGCAGTTTCATGGGTTTTCATGGACATACACAGAGGTGAAAAATTTGAGAACCTTACCCAGATATTCCCAGCTGGGGTTGAACAATGTTTTTTGTTTAGCTTTCTTACTATAAACAAGTGTCCTTTTCAAAAGCAGTTTATATAGTTCTACATTTTTCACATTTTTGTGCCTTCTGTTTGGGGTTTTACTGTTCAAAGTGATTCCCAAGCATTGTGCTGAAGTGCTATATAGTATGGTATTCCGAGGCGCATGCGGGCTGTGAGGTGCCTTTGAGAATACATATGTTAGATAACCTTTGTTTCGGCATGAGTTTAGTACTGTTGAGTGGGACTTAGATGATGATGAGTCATCAATATTTATTTATTTATTATATTTTTTGAGAGGGAGTCTCACTCTGTCGCCCAGGCTGGAGTTCTGTGGCATAATCTTGGCTCACTGCAACCTCCTCCTCCCAGGTTCAGACGATTCTCCTGCCTCAGCCTTCCCAGTAGCTGGGATTATAGGCGCCCACCACTGCACCCGGCTTAATTTTTGTATTTTTAGTAGAGGTGGGTTTTACCATGTTGGGCAGGCTGGTCTTGAACTCCTGACCTCAAGTGATCCGCCCACCTTGGCGTCCCAAAGTGCTGGGATTACAGGTATGAGCTACCCTGCCAGGTCTATATTTATTAAGTAATGTGTCTTTAAACAGAAACAGATATAAAACAAGGTTATGTATTCATAAGTTGAAGAAAATGTGACCAAAGGCTTACAGGAACCTGTATTTCTCTTAGGAACAATGGCTAAGTATTCACTAATTTGCGTGTTTGTGGCAACCTTATAGAACATAACTACCTCAAGTCATTTTATAAACAATTTACAGAAGAATAAAGGGATGGCGAAAATCAACTTTGCTACCAATTTTAATGAGAATCCAAATACAGGAGACCCAAATTTTTTCCCATATTTTACCAGTTTTGAATGTTTATGTATACCTAAAAGGCATTACATCCTTTGAAAGCAACTGTTCGTTATGCATGAATCTGGAACATACCTACCTTATAAATACTGATTTTGGATTTCAAATGCATCTCTACCATGTTCTGCCTTATTATGTTTATTCTTCATGAACTCACTTGATCAAAATGCAATACTTTTTGTTTTTTAATTTATTTTTATTTTTTGTAGGAATAGGGTCTCACTGTGTTGCCCAGGATGGCCTTGAACACCTGGCCTCAAGTGATCTTCCTGCCTTCCAAAGTGCTGGGAATTGCAGGGTTGAGCCACGACACCCGTGCAAACTGCAATACTTTTGAAAACTTAAGGGCTTATAGTTTTGTTGAAGTGATAGATGATGGCTATATTCTTTGTTACATAACAGCAAAACATTTTTGTTTTTACATTTATAAATACCAGTTAGAATGACTTTCAGTGGATTGATTTTCATTTTTCACATCATCTTTACCTTCCTGTTACCTTGTATACATATCTGTCTTCCATACTTGTCCCCTTACAAACTTTTTCAAGTAAATTCTGGTGTATAAGCATAAAAGATGAAAGAACATTGTCACATTGTCACTTGTCCTTTTAGCAATTATGCAATGATTCAGCTGTTCTAGGTACAACTAGAGGAAGAGTATCCCAGGCGAGGGAGATAACAAGTACAAAGGCCCTAAGACACAAGTGTATTTAACATGTTTGGGGAACAACAAGGAGTTAATCGTGGCTGGAGTGGAAGTAAGGAGGAGAGATTAAGGAGATGGAGCTGGCCGGGCGCGGTGGCTCAAGCCTGTAATCCCAGCACTTTGGGAGGCCGAGACGGGCGGATCATGAGGTCAGGAGATCGAGACCATCCTGGCTAACACCGTGAAACCCCATCTCTACTAAAAAAAAAATACAAAAAACTAGCCGGGTGAGGTGGCGGGCGCCTGTAGTCCCAGCTACTCGGGAGGCTGAGGCAGGAGAATGGCGCAAACCCAGGAGGCGGAGCTTACAGTGAGCTGAGATCCGGCCACTGCACCCCAGCCTGGGCGACAGAGCAAGACTCCGTCTCAAAAAAAAAAAAGGAGATGGAGCTAAGAGAGGTAGTCAAGGATCAGGCCATATGTCAGCGACAGTAAGGTCTTCAGCATTTACTTTAAGTTGGGAGTCCATTATTGAAAGGTTTTGAACCCAAGTTACAGCATGATCTGACTTACACAAAGAGACTTCTGATTGCTGTGTTGAAAATACACTATAGGTTTCAAGGGAAGAAGCAGGCTGACTAGTTAGAGCCAGTGTGGGTAGCAGTGGTTGGATCTGAGTATATTTTCCAAGTGGAGCCACCAGGATTTTCCAGTAGATTGATTACATGTGGTGTATGAAAGAGGAGTGTCAAGTATAACTCCAAGATTTTTGGCTTATGCATCTGGAAAAATAAAGTCAGAATTTAATGAGATGGAGGTCTACATAAGGAGTACTTTTGTGGCAGGAAAGAAGTTGGGTTTTGAACATGTGAAAATTGAGATGCCCATTAATAGAAGTTGGATGTGAATAGAGTCCAGGCCAGGTGCAGTGCCTCATGCCTGTAATCTCAGCACTTGGGGAGGCCAAGGCAGGAGAATCATGTGAGCCCAGGAGTTCAAGACCAGACTGGGCAACAAAGTGAGACTCCGTCTATATTATTAAAATAAAAATATGGTTCAGAGGAGAGGTCTGGGCTAGAGGTGGAAATGTAGAAGTTAGTATAGATATAGAATTTAAAGCTATTCAACTACAAGAGATAGCTGAGGAGGTGCAATCAAATAGAGAAGACGTCAGAGGAGAACTCTGGGGTTCTCTCAGTGGTTAGAGATCAGATATGAAGAGAAACAGTGCAGGAGACTAAGAAGGAGCTCTCAGTGAGTTAGGAAAATCAAGAGGGATGCTCTGGAAGCCAAATGAAGGCAGTGTTTTGAGGAAGAGGGGATGATGGGCCATATGAAAACCAATAGGTCAAATGCTGTTAACGGGTCAACTAAAGTGAGGACTGAGAAGTATTCACGAATTTAGCAATGTGGAGCTCATTGGTGACCCTCATAAGAGCTGTTTTGGTGGAATGGAGGAGGTAAAATCCTGGAGGGAGAGAACATAAGAATACGCGAACAGTTGACAGTGCATATAAACAACTCTTTCACGGAACTTTGTATTTCTGAATTTTCATTTATTTGGATGTTAATAAAATCATCGGATATAGCTTTATTTTAGTAAGATTTGTTTTGTGGAACTTCAGTTGTGTATACGCATATGTGTATGCATGTATGTGCGTATGGCGTTTTGATGGAAAATTTATTAATCGTGAGTCATGGTTAAAAAAAAAAAAGCCTGAGAATAAGGAGTTAGATCAAGAAGGTAGAAGGAATGTTGACATAAGTTGTGGATATAGGAGATTCTACCCATGTGGACACAGTGGAAGGATTTAGGGAGTTGGAGCAGGTTACGATATATATGTGACCAAAAAGCAGGAGTTTAGCTCTCTCATTTACCCCTGCTTTTACCATGTGATGTGTCTGCTACCCCTTCACCTTCCACGATGACTGTAAGCTTCCTGAGGTCTCCCTAGAAGCCAAGCAGATGGCAGCACCATGCTTCCTGTAAAGCCTGCAGAACCATGAGGCAATTAAACCTCTGTAAATTATCCAGTTTCAGGTATTTATAGCAGTATAAGAATGCCCTAATACAGAAAACTGGTACCAAGAAATTGGGCATTGCTATAAAGATACCTGAAAATGTGGAAGCAGCTTTGGAACTGGGTAGTGAGTAGTGGTTGGAAGAGTTTGCAGGGCTCAGAAAAAGACAGAGTCTTGCTCTGTCACCCAGGCTGGAGTGCAGTGGTGTGATCTTGGCTCACTGCAACCTCTGCCTCCCAGGTTCAAGCAATTCTCCTGCCTCAGCCTCCCAAGTAGCTGGGGTTACAGGCATGCGCCACCACGCCTGGCTAATATTTTTGTATTTTTAGTAGGGATGGAGTTTCACCATGTTGGCCAGGCTGGTCTTGAACTCCTGACCTCAGTGATTCACCCACCTCGACTCCCAAAGTGCTAAGTGTCATGCGCGTCTGTGTGAAGAGACCACCAAATAGGCTTTGTGTGAGCAACATGGCTGTTTATTTCACCTGGGTGCAGGCGAGCTGAGTCCGAAGAGAGTCAGTGAAGGGAGATAAGGGTGGGACCGTTTTATAGGATTTGGGTAGGTAAAGGAAAATTACAGTCAAAGGGGGGTTGTTCTCTGGTGGGCAGGAGTGGGGGTTACAAGGTGCTCAGTGGGGGAGCTTTTTGAGCCAGGATGAGTCAGGAAAAGGAATCCCACAAGACAATATCATCCCTTAAGGCAAGGACCGGTCATTTTCACTTCTTTTGTGGTAGAATGTCATCAGTTAAGGTGGGGCAGGGCATTTGCACTCTTTTGTGATTCTTCAGTTACTTAAGGCCATCTGGGAGTATATGTGCAAGTCACAGGGGATGCGATGGCTTGACTTGGGCTCAGAGGCCTGACACTAAGTTTACAGGTGTGAGCCACCACTCCCGGCAAGTTTGGAACTTCTTTTTTTTTCTCTGTCGCCCAGGTTGGAGTGCAGTGGCGCCATCTTGGCTCACTGCAAGCTCCACCGCCTGTGTTCATGCCATCCTCCTGTCTCAGCCTCCCAAGTAGCTGGGATTACAGGCGCCCAACACCAATTTTTTAAAATTTTTTGTAGTTTTAGTAGAGACGGGATTTCACCATGTTAAGCCAGGATGGTCTCGATCTCCTGACCTCGTGATCCACCTCCTTCGGCCTCCCAAAGTGCTGGGATTACAACCGTGAGCCACCACGCCTGGCCAAGTTTGGAATTTCTTAAGAGACTGGTTAAATGGTTGTGACCAAAATGCTGATGGTGATATGGACAGTGAAGTCCAGGCTGACAAAGTCTCAAAAGGAAACAAGTAATTTATTGGGAACTGGAACAAAAGTCACATGTTATGCCTTAGCAAATAACTTGGCTGCATTTTGTTTGTGCCCTAGGGATCTGTGGAAGTTTGAACTTAAAAATTATGACCTAGGGTATCTGGCAGAAGAAATTTCTAAGCAGCAAAGCATTCAAGATGTGGCCTGCTGCTTCTAACAGCCTGTGCTGAGATGTGGGAGCAAATGAATGACTTAAAGTTGGAACTTTAACATTTAAACAGGAAACAGAGCCTAAAAGTTTGGAAAATTTGCAGCCTAGCCATGTGGTAAAAAATAGAAAACACTTTCTCATCAAGGAATTCAAGCAGGCTGTGGAGCAACCACTTGTTGATATTTGCATAACTGAAAGGGATCCAAGTGGTAATATCCAAGACAATGGGGCAAAGGCCTCAAAGGCATTTCAGAGACCTATGGGGCAGCCCCTCCTATCATAGGCCCTGAGGCCTAGGAGGACTGAATGTTTTCCTGAGCTGGGCCCTGTGTGCATCCTCAGAACACTGCATCCAGATGGCTCCAACTCCAGCAGGGGCTCAAAGGGGCCTAGGTATAGCTTGGGCTGTTACTTTGGAGGGCATAAGCCATAGCCTTCACAGCTTCCATTAGGTGGTAAGCCTGCAGGCGCACAGAATGCAAAAATGGTGGATTCTTGGTAGCCTCTGCCTGGATTTCAGAGGATGTATGGAAAAGCCTGGCTGTCCAAACAGAAGTTTGCTGCAGGGGCAGAGCCCTCACAGAGAGCCTCTACTAGGGCAGTGTGGAGGGGAAATGTGGGGTTAAAGGCCCCATGCAGAGTCCCTACTGGGGCACTGCCTAGTGGAGCTGTGAGAAGAGGGCTACTGTTCTCCAGACTCCAGAATGGTAGAGCCACTAGCAGCTTGTACCTTGCACCTGGAAAAGCCACAGGCAATCAACTCCAGCCTGTGACAGCAGCCTCAGGGGCTGAACTCTGCAAAGCTATAGGAGCAGAGCTGCCCAAGGCCTTGGGAGCCCAGTCCTCATATCAGCGTGCCACATGGAGATCATTGTGGAGTTTTATGATTCAATGACTGGCATGCTGGGTTTTGAACTTGCATGGGGCCTGTAGCCCCCTTTTTTGGCAGATTTTTCCGTTTTGGAATGGAAATATTTCCCCAACCCCTGAACCCTTACTGTATGTTGGAAGTAAATAATTTGTTTTTTATTTTATAGGCTCATAGGTGGAAGGGATTTGCCTTGTCTCAGATGAGACTTTGGACTTCTGAGTTAATGCTGGAATGAGTTAAGACTTTGAGGGACTGTTGGGAAGGCATGGTTGTATTTTGCAATGTGAAAAGGACATAAGACTTGGGAGGGGCCAGAGGTGGAATGATATGGTTTGGATATTTGTCTCTACTCATGTTGAATTGTGTCCCCAGTGTTGGAGATGGGGCATGGTGGGAGGTGTTTGGATCATGGAGGCAAATCCCTCATGGCTTGGTGTTATCTTTGTGTTGATACTGAGTTCTCATGAGATCTGGTCATTTAAAAGTGTATGGAACCTGCGCCCCCACTGTCTCTCACTTGTTTCTGCTTTTGTCATGTGACATGTGTGCTCACCTTCCACCATGATTTTAAGTTCCTGAGGCCTCCCTAAAAGCCGAGCAGATGCCAGCACCATACTTCCTGTGAAGCCTGCAGAACCGTGAGTCATCTAAACCTCCTTTCTTTATCAAAGAAAGAAAAGGAAGGAAGGGAGAGAGGGAAAGAGAAAGGGAGACAGGAAGAGATGGATGGAGGAAGGGAGGGAAGGTTTACAACCATGAGGACAGGTGTTGGGTCAATGAGGGATGACTTGGGAGTCCTATGAAGACTGATGTAAACTAAAATAAAGGATGTGATGAGCTTATGATTCAAAAGTATTTTGTCATAAAAGTAGTTCATTTTCTGTAAAAGAACAGAGTAAGGACGGGCGCGGTGGCTCAAGCCTGTAATCCCAGCACTTTGGGAGGCCGAGACGGGCGGATCACGAGGTCAGGAGATTGAGACCATCCTGGCTAACACAGTGAAACCCCATCTCTACTAAAAATACAAGAAAATTAGCCGGGCGAGGTGGCGGGCGCCTGTAGTCCCAGCTACTTGGGAGGCTGAGGCAGGAGAATGGCGTGAACCCGGCGGGGCGGAGCTTGCAGTGAGCCGAGATCGCGCCACTGCACTCCAGCCTGGGGCACAGAGCAAAACTCCGTCTCAAAAAAAAAAAAAAAAAAAAAAAAGAAAGTAAATATTTTAGCTTTGTAGGCCACTGATAGTCTCTGTTGCTTTAAAAAATGTGAAAACCATTCTTAGCTTGAGGGCTGGACAGTCCAGGGCCATACTTTACTGACCCCTGCTTGAACTAAAAGCCCTTAGAAGAAGCTCTGAACAAATAATTTGCATGGAATCTTAAGAGTTTTTCTTTTTTTTCTTTTTTTTTTTTTGAGACGGAGTCTCGTGCTGTGTCACCCAGGCTGGAGTGCAGTGGCTGGATCTCAGCTCACTGCAAGCTCCGCCTCCCAGGTTCACGCCATTCTCCTGCCTCAGCCTCCGAGTAGCTGGGACTACAGGCGCCCGCCACCACGCCCGGCTAGTTTTTTGTATTTTTAGTAGAGACGGGGTTTCACCATGTTAGCCAGGATGGCCTCGATCTCCTGACCTCGTGATCCACCCGCCTCGGCCTCCCAAAGTGCTGGGATTACAGGCTTGAGCCACCGCGCCCGGCCAAGAGTTTTTCATGTATTATGATGTTCGGTAGTTTAGGTGTATTAAATGCCTGACGTACGATATTTTTACTTACAATGGGTTTTTCAGGATATAACCCTGTTGTAAATTGAGGAGCATCTGTATATTTTTATTTTAGTTTTAGTTTTTTTGAAATGGAGTCTTGCTCTGTCACCCAGGCTGGAGTGCAGTTGCACAATTTCGGCTCACTGCAACCTCCACCTCCTGGGTTCAAGCAATTCTCCTGCCTCAGCCTCCCAAGTAGCTGGGACTACAGTTGCACACCACCATGCCTGGCTATTTTTTTTTTTAATTTTTTTTGTATTGTTAGTAGAGACAGGATTTCACCATGTTGGCCAGGCTGGTCTCAAACTCCTGACCTCAAGTAATCTGCCCACCTTGGCCTCCCAAAGTGCTGGAATTACAGGCGTGAGCCACTGCATCCGGCCGAGCATCTGTATATTAAACTTTCCCCATTCAAATTGCTGTGTGGTTTCTCTCTCCTGACTGGATTCAGATATAATGCTTAACAACCTTTCTAATTACAAAGGTATTACATATAAAATCAGACAAGCAAGAAGACTATCCATCCCACCTTCTTGTACTCTTGCCCTCCAGAGGTAGCTCCAGTTAATGTTTTAGTGCTAAACTAGATTTATTTTTGTTTTAAATAGAAAAATAATGCAGGCACTAGTAAAACAAAAAGCGATACAGAAAGGGAGAGAGTGAAAACTAAAAATGGCTTCCAGGCCCACTTCCTAGAGGTACCCACTATTAACGTTTTTAGATACATCCTTCCAGAATATTTTTCCAGTTTTATTTAGGTATAATTAACAAATTAAAATTATGTATATTTCAGTTGTACAACATGGATGTTCAACATGTTTTGGTATACATATACTTTCTGATATGATAAACGGTTACCACAAGCAAGCTCATTAACATATTCAGAAATTCTTAATGTAGCTAGAAATGTAAGTGGTTTTGTTTTTTGTTTTTTGTTTTGAGACAGGGTCTCACTCTGTTGCCCAGGCTGGAATGCAGTGGCGCCATCTCAGCTCACTGCAACCTCTGCCTCCTGGGTTCAAGCAAGTCTTGCATCTCAGCTGTCCTAGTGACTGGGACTACAGGCATGTGCCACCACACCTGGCTAGTTTTTGTATTTTTAGTAGAGATGGGGTTTCACCATGCTGGCCAGGCTGGTCTCAAATTCCTGACCTTAAATGATTCGCCCGCCTCAGCCTCCCAAAGTGCTGGGATTACAGGTGTGAGCCACTGCACTCAGTCATAAGTGGTTTTCTAAACAAATGAGACCACACCATACATACTGTCCCTATATTTCATACTTGGGCAAGGGGAGGAGAATTGACTTTTTTCTTACTAAAAATAAAAATGAGGATAAAAGTATGGTTGTTTACCAACTTATAGTAGTATCATGAATTTAGAGTGGTCTTCTGGCCATTCAGAAAACTACTTAACTGGTAGGAATGAAATTCTGGACACTGACATTGATATAGACACTCATATCAAATATAATACTATGAAATACTATGATATGGAAATAATATTATGAAATCACTAGAGATAAAATATTTTCTACCCAAGGAGAGTGGATTCATAAGAAAATTCTAAATTATAGCATATGTTGAACTCTGAAAAGCCTCTGGAATAAAGTCATTTTTCCCTAACCCCTGTTTCCTCTTTACACTGGCAGTGGATAAAGGGAAAGTAAGTTAATTCTACTGTACCAAAGCTAGTTCAATGTAGAAAACAGGTTCTGCAAGGCTTAAGGAATATCTCTTGACCCACAGAAGATTCATGTGGATCCTGTGTTAAACTCATTTCATCCATGTATGAAACCGATTCAACCATTAAGTTAGCCATTTATTATATAAATTGAACACTTCTTCCATATTGTGGCTTTTAGATAGATTGGCAGACCTGTCCCCAACCCCTTCCCTGTTGACCATGGACAATAGAGTGTTAGCTGTATCAACTTGATTGAAGGGTTTACCTTTAGCTGGGGTGGATTTTTCAGGGACCTCAAAAGGTATTGGTGATGATTTATTTCTTGAGCTTGGTGGTGAGTATGCAGGACTGTTTTTTGTTTTGTTTTGTTCTGTTTTTTAGCGAGCCTTACACATTTTCTTTTGTATGCAATATTTAATAAAATAATTTTGGATAAGTTGGTTTTTAGCATTAATTGAACAACTTTTTTTACATCCTCAATGTGCCACAAGACAAATTATTGATTCAGCAGTTTTTAGCTGAATCTTTTATTTATGAATGATTGGAGAGAACGGCAATATCCATTTCTGGAGAATAGTTAAGTACTTAGATTGAGGATGTCTTTCTTTCATGACATTAAGCAATGCAATATCATCTGCATCCAAGAGCCAACTTAACATGTTCAGTCTAATGAGGCTTGGCAGTCGTAACACACATTGACTCAAAGACTTGACTGTTGTGGCCTGAGCTTTGATACACTCTGTGAAATGCCTGCAGATGTTCAACTCCTGCAAGTTTGGCATGTTGTCCAGTGCTCGAAAGAAATTTCTGTATCCTTCCTCTGTAATCTTGTGATTGATTGAAAGATTTAAGTTCTCAAGTTTCTGGAAACCTCCATTGATTGCTACTTTGGCTACAAAAACAAAATATTTATGAAAATAGAATCATAAGGACTTCCATTTCAATAATGGTGGACTAGGTTATTTTAACCAGCCTCCTCTCCCACCACCACTACTAGTAGGAAGTGCTCAATATAATTTTGTTTTTTGAAATGTGGTCTTGCTGGGTTAACACAGGCAGGTCTCTTTTTCTTTTTCTTTTTCCCTTTTTTTTTTTTTTTTGAGATGGAGTCTTGCTCTGTCACCCAGGCTGGAGTGCAATGGTGCAATCTCGGCTCACTGCAACCTCTGCCTCCCAGGTTCACGCCATTCTCCTGCCTCAGCCTCCAGAGTAGCTGGGACTACAGGCGCCCACCACCATGCCAAGCTAATTTTTTGTATTTTTAGTAGAGGTGGGGTTTCACCATGTTAGCCGGGATGGTCTCGATCGCCTGACCTTGTGATCCACCTGCTTCTGCCTTCCAAAGTGCTGGGATTACAGGTGTGAGCCACTGCGCCTGGCCATCACAGGCTGGTCTCAAACTCCTGGACTCAAGTGATCCTCCTGCCTCAGCTTCCCAAGTAGCTGGGATTACAAGCACATGTCACTGTGCCCAGCTTAATGTAATATTTTAAAAATATCTCCTTAAAAAACTCAAAGAGCTGATGGGTTAATAAAGAAGCACCTGGCAAAAATATAAGGGAGAAGCAGAAACCAAAGAAGTACAGCCAAGTCTTAAAGCACCGACGCCATTGTGCTGAGAGTTTCTCCATCCTGGACAAATATGAGCTTCTCTTTTGGTCTCACAGGAGGTCACATCGTGCCTACAAACCAGACTAAGTTGGCCGGTCACACTGGCTCACGCCTGTAATCCCAGCACTTTGGGAGGCCAAGGTGGGTGGATCACTTGAAGTCAGGAGTTTGAGACCAGCCTGGCCAACATGGTGAAACCCCGTCTCTACTAAAAATACAAGAATCAGCCGGATATGGTGGCACATGCCTGTAATCTCAGCTGCTCGGGAGGCTGAGGCAGGAGAATCAGTTTGAACCTGGGAGGTAGAGGTTGCAGTGAGCCGAGATCCCACTACTGCACTCCAGCCTGGGTGACAGAGCAAGACTCCGTCTAAAAAAACAAAACAGAAAAACAGAACAAAACAAAAAAACACAAAAAAACGAAAAAGAAAAATCCAGACTAAATTACAAGGGACTTCAGAAATTGTGGCAACTATGTCTTCCCCTTTTATAGAGAAGGGGGTGTGACATTCCTAAAGCCATGTCATCTGCTGTCTACTGCTATGCCCTACTTCTGTTGCCCAGAAGGGACCCTCCTGTTTGAGACGAAAGCCTCTGAAGGAAACGGAAGTTGGGCACACCCTGTGTTCTCAATGAACACAGGTTGACTAGACTTTGGAATGGGTACCGAGCAGAGTTTTTGTTGTTTCGTTTTGGGGTTTAAAAAAAAAATTTTTTTTTTTGAGACAGGGTATCACTTGGTTGCCTGGGCTGGAGTTGCAATGGTTCAGTTATAACTCACTGCAGCCTAGAATTTCTGGGCTCAGGCAATCCTCCCGCCTCAGCCTCCTGAGTCCTAGCTACTCAGGACTAGCCACCATGCTTGGCTAATTTTTTCAATTTTTTATGGAGATAAGGTCTTGCTATATTGCCCAATCTTGTCTCAAACTCCTGGCCTCAAGCAGTCCTTCTGTCTTGGCCTCCCAACATGTTGGGATTACAGGCATGAGCCACTATGCCCAGCTTTGTTTTTAATTGCTAAACCTCATTTTTTTTTCTAACTTGGGCAAAGGTTAAGTTTGGTTTCAATCTAGAATCTATGACTGTAGCTTGACTGAGGTTAAAGAACAGAGGTACTGAGAAAATGTCTTCAGCTATGTCCTGAATAGGTATCTTCAGTAACATTCAAGAGATATTTCTCATTCCCCCACATGAAGGACACTTCTGGAGGGACTTGAAGACAGACTCAGGTCTTCCACATGCATTCCCTTCTTTCCCCTGTTTCAGCATAACGTCCACTTCCTATTGTGTGGTTAGCCAGTTCCGTGATGTGTCTGAATGCTGTCTCCCACGGGTAAAGTTTAAGCATTACTGACTACTGGCAAACAGTGGCCTCTCAGCTGTCCCTCAGAAGAAGCTACAGAAAAGTAAGCTTGCTTTGTTCAGTCAACAGATTATTGAGTTCCCACTGTGGGCCAGGCATACTCTGCTGGGTGCTGGGAAGAGAAAACACCCGCTGTCAGGAGGGAGAGGGACAGGGGTTACTGGCTCAAGAGATCTGTGTGAGAGTCAAGTTCTAAGGAAGGCTTTGACCTAATGTAGTGAGAAGAATAAAACACAAATAATTTATAGTAAATGAGGATGAGAGAGACCATAAAATTTAATGTCATTAAATTCTTCCTCATAAGGAGGAAGAAACAAGGCCTTTAAGAAAAAAGGCTGTAAGTTGTCATTGTTTTTTAGTTTTTTTTTTTTTAGATAACATAAAATAACAGTGCTGAGCAGTAAGAAAATGAGATCCAGCCCTTGTAACACACCCAGCAAAGCCTCTCCATTTGGGCTTTTACTTTCCTCTCCAGTCTTTTTCTGACAACTCACTCCTGCCTTTTGCTCCAGATATTCCTTTTTTTCCCCCAAGTTCTTCAAATACATCTGGTTCTCTTTAACTCCAGGCTGTGACCTAAGTGATTACCTCTGTTTGAAATGATGTCTCAATCCCTCCTCTACCAACTATGTCTGGGTCATTCTTCCTTCAGGTCTCGACAGAAATCTCAATTCCTCAGGCCAGGCACCGCGGCTCATGCCTGGAATCCCAGCACTTTGGGAGGCTGAGGTGGGCAGATTACTTGAGGTCAGGAGTTTGAGACCAGCCTAGATAACATGACGAAACCCCGTCTCTACTAAAAGTACAAAAATTAGCTGGGTGTGGTGGTGTACGCCTGTAGTCCCAGCTACTCAGGAGGCTGAGGCAGGAGAATCGCTTGAACCCAGGAGGCTGAGGTTGCAGTGAGCCGAGATCCCGCCACTGCACTCCAGCCTGGGCGACAGAGCAAGACCCTGCCTCAAAAAAAACAAAAGAAAAAGAAAAAGAAATCTCAGTTCCTAAAAAAGGGCTCCCCTGGTTCCAAATTAGGTTGAGTCATTCTGCTATATGCAAAAAGAGCAGAGAAAGAATGGAGGAGAAGAACCGGGCAGAAGCTATATGCATATTGGCCAAGAACTTCCCAAAACCGATAAAAGACATCAAGCACAGAGCCAATCAGTTCTAGAAACCACAAGCAGAGTAAATACAAAGAAAACCCACCAGGACACGTTAGCGTGCACCTGCTGCTGTTGTCTGCTCAGGTGGCCATCACAAAATGCCCTAAAATGTTCTATCTCCAGATACAAACACATTGGGGGTTAGGGCTTCAACACATGGATTCTGGGGGGTACACAAGTTCATAGCAACTGCCACAAAAGAAAACAAAGAAAATAATCTTAAAAGCCACCAAAGGAGGGGGAAAAGATACCTCACCTTCAAGAGCACAACAAAAAGACGACAGCCGCCGAAACAAAAGATACTATGGAAGCTAGAGATGTGAGAGAAAATACGTGCCAAAAATAGAAGTCTATACTCACTGAAAAAAATATATTTCAAAAGCAAAGTAAAAGACCTTTCTAGGCTGGGCATGGTGGCTCATGCCTGTAATCCCAGCACTTTGGGAGGTCAAGGAGGGCGGATCACGTGAGGTCAGGAGTTCGAGACTAGCCTGGCCAACATGGTGAAACCCTGTGTTTACTAAAAATACAAACACTAGCCGGGTGTGGTGGCAGGCACCTGTAATCCCAGATACTTGGGAGGCTGAGGCAGGAGAATCGCTTGAACCCAGGAGGCAGAGGTTGCAGTGACCTGAGATCATGCCATTGCACTCCAGCCTGGGCAACGAGCGAAACGCCGTCTAAAAAAAAAAAAAAAAAAGAAAATTCAGTGAGCAGTACATATATGATTTTTGTACTCTCCTGTGTGTGTATTCATCTTCAGTTTTAAAAAGGAGTACTTAGGAGGGTATGTGACCAGGTGTCTGAAACACCAGGTGACAAGAACACAGATTTGAGGGCTTGTATATCCACAAATGGTAGACCTTTTTGTACTTCCAAATCTGACCAGAATGCGCCTAAATCCAAGAAGGACACTAGAAGGGACAGTATGATAGTGAAAATGAGGAAGTGGGTTGAAAATGTCTAGAGGGACAAATGTTTATATAGACATGTTGCAGCAGAAAGCTTGGCTATACCACTGGCTTCCATGCAAGCTGAAACACTAGCTCACCAATTTCCACCACGCTGTCGTCATTCAACGTCTGGAAAAATGAGAGGACTCGGAGACAATGAAGCTGCTGACACTGCTGGATGATCAGTTTGGCCACTTGATAAATTGCATCCCCAGTAGGAAGGATCAATTCTTCCAGGTTACTAAGAGAACCTAAAATGTAGGCTGTCAGAAAAGACCAAAAAGCTATTCTCTTTGTACTTTGTGTTCCTGTGCAACCGTAATCTGAAAATCATGCATGGTCTAAACATCATGCACAGTCCAGGAAACTCCATGTAGCAAAGAGGCCATTCCTCTTGCTCTCCCAGGGCAAGAGAAGGGCCGGCACATGCTTTTGTCTTCCTGGCTCCTCCAGACAATTCCTCCACCACCCCCTACCAACCAATCTCTCCTGCACTGAAGTCCAGGCTGCCAGTTAAATCTCCATTTCCTCATTTAGAATGAAGCTTTTCCTGACCTGCAGTTTCCTTTCCTAGCTCTGCAATGCCTTCAGCCACCTCCTTTCCCATTCCACCTCCCACTGTCATCCTCAGTGATTCTGCACCAGCCTCCCAGCCTTAAAGCCTCACAGTCCACCACTCTTAGAACCTTCCTTTTCACTTTGACTCCTTCCTAGCATGGCACACTATAGATCATTTGATCATTAGAAAGTTAACTTCTGAGGCCTCACGCATGGAAATATATTGATGTCCCAGGCTTATTTTCTTTCCCTGTCTCAGTTCTTGAATCAGCCAATTTTGCAAGGACCCTGGTTCCTTTAAGGAAGGACAGGATTTAGAAATCAGTATCTAGGCACTTGGTGTGTTCATTATTACTGCAGTACCTTCTAGTCTCTCCATTGACTGAACTGAGAAATATGTATGTGTGTATCTACAGACATGTGGAGATCAGTGTATATATACAGAGGTATCTATTTATGTATGTTCATAGGTTAAAAAACCATGAGGCCAGACCAATATTTCCAATTCTAATCCAATACCTCGAAGCTCGTTCTAGCCTCACCTTTCAGTATTAGTAAATTCCTTTTCCAACTGTGAGGAAATGTGGCTCTCGTTATACTCACTGTTTTGTTTCTTTGTTTGTATGTTTGTTTTTGAGATGGAGTCTTGCTCTGTCACCCAGGCTAGAGTACACTGGCCTGATCTTGGCTCACTGCAATCTCTGCCTCCCAGGTTTGAGAGATTCTCCTGCCTCAGCCTCCCAAGTAGCTGGGACTACAGGCATGTGCCCCCACGCCCAGCAAATTTTTGTATTTTTTAGTAGAGACGGGGTTTCACCATGTTGGCCAGGCTGGTCTTGAACTCCTGACCTCAGGTGATCCACCCACTTCGGCCTCCCAAAGTGCTGGGATTACAGGCATGAGCCACTGCACCTGGCTATACTCACAGTATTATTTGCTTAATCAACCTGTGATGTATGCCAGCCATCCCCTTGGCCCTGATCCTACCTCTGCCACCTCAGCCCCCACCCACCTAGCTACCTCCAAAGGAAGGGAAGAGAAGAGGAGGATCCTGGCAATCTTTATGCATGCTTATGTTTGAGAAGCACTTTGAATAGCACAGCTCTACAGTTCCTGTCTCCACTGCCTCACTTTATTTTTTTTTTCCTGTTAGAATATTTTTGATGAGCATACATTACTTTCATAATCATTTTTTAAAAATCAAAAAGTATTTAAATTCTATAGCTATCATTTTATGAAACATAGGGTTTCACATATTGAGTTTTCTTAACCTTAAAAGATAGATTTTTACTTATATTCTAGTAACTTTTGAAACTATGAGGTCTTATATTTGGAACAGATACCTGACAATGAAATTGCATAGTGCTATAATGACCAAATATGTACTCTAAGAAGTCATTCTGCTTTGAATGAGATCAAGTCTGGAGGTAAAACTATAGTGAAGGCATTTGGTGGGTAGAAATTGAGCATCACTATCGCTTCGTTCTAGTAAGCAAGGGTAGCTAATACATATCTTACTTCCTTGTGGCTAACTAAAAATAGGAGAAAAAGGATTCTGGGCAGAAAGAGAATAAGAGTACGTAAAAAGCACTATTTTGTAAACATACCAAATTTTTCCGATGTTTCCTCATCAGGAAAGTGCTGGCCTGCAAGATTTAATATCTTCAGAGAAATAAAATTTGGCAAAATGGCAACTATGAAAGGGAAAATAAAAATTTAGTTATGTTCGCTACATCTCTCACAGCAAAGCGTAACATCTTTAAAATGAAGAAATTAGAAATTAATGTAATAATTCGGATTGAATTCATATGACTAAGTAGATAAAACAAATTTTTGCTCAGAAAATAATTCTGATAACTAGAAATGTCATTAAAATTCTAGAAATTTCAAATCCAACTGAACTTAAAGGTAAAAAAGAAAATTCTGGAAACACATATACTTTATTATTTAAGAAACAATTTTTCTCTTTTTTTCTTTCTTTTCTTAAAGAGACAAGGTCTCTGTCACCAAGGCTGGAGTGCACTGGTACCATCACAGCTCGCTGCAACCTCAACCTTCTGGGCTCAAGGAATCTTCCTGCCTTCTTCCCTAGTAGCTGGGATTACAGGTACCACTGTGCCCAACTGATTTTTTAAAAACTTTTCAGAGATGGAGGACTTGTTATGTTGCCCAGACTGGTCTCAAACCCCTGACCTCAAGCGAGCCTTCTGCCTCAGCTTCCCAAAGTGCTGGGATTACAGGCATGAGTCACCACACCCAGCCTCAAAATATGGCTCTTTTTAAAGAGTGGTTAATATGACTCTGTGTCCATAGAAACATCTTAAACCACAATTGTAATATTATAACTCTTACCAAATGGGACGGCTTCAAAAAATGAGCCCGAAAACTTAATTTCTGTGAGTTTCTTACAGGAAGCAAGTACAGTCATGAGAGACTCAAAATCCGAAAAGAAGTTACACTTCAGATGGAAAACATGAAGGTTTGGAGAATTTTGAATCAATTTTACTGTAAAAGATCGAGGATTTTCAGAAATTAGAAAATACTGCAAATTTCTATCAAAATTAGCCAAGTAGTTTATTATTTTGTTTCAGTAATACTGACTTAAAACCAGCTACCACGATGTCATGATCTAAGAATCAGGTCACTGGACTTGGGTTCAGGTTCTGCAACTAACAACTGATGTGAATTTTGACACATTATTGACCCTCTCTGGATAACAGTTTTCTCTTCTATAAAATACAGGCATTGACTCAGTAGCATCACCTTCAGCTTTAACATCTAATAACTCTAAGTTTGTACATGACATTTGCACAATAAGAATACTGTACAAAGAGGCCAGGTGCGGTGGCTCACGCCTGTAATCCCAGCACTTTGGGAGGCCGAGGCGGGTGGATCACCTGAGCTCAGGAGTTCGAGACCAGCCTGACCAACATGGTGAAACCCTGTCTCTACTAAAAATACAAACATTTGCCGGGCGTGGGTGGCAGGCGCCTGTAATCCCAACTACTCAGGAGGCTGAGGTAGGAGAATCACTTGAACCCAGGAGGCAGAGGTTGCAGTGAGCCGAGATCGCGCCACCAAACTCCAGCCTGGACAACAGAGCAAGACTGCGTCTCAAAAAAAAAAAAAAAAAAAAAAAGAATACTACACAAAGAATACTGTAATCCTAGCACTTTGGGAGGCCGAGGCGGGCGGATCACCTGAGGTCAGGAGTTTGAGACTGGCCTGGCCAATATGGTGAAACCCCGTCTCTACTAAAAATATTAAAAAATTAGCCAGGCTTGGTGGTTGATGCCTGTAATCCCAGCTACTTGGGAGACTGAGGCAGGAGAATTGCTTGAACCCAGGAAACGGAGGTTGCAGTGAGCCAACACGGTGCCACTGCACTCCAGCCTGGGTGACAGAGTGAGACTCTATCTCAAAAAAAAAAAAAAGAAAAAGAAACATAAAAGGAATGACAACTCTGAAGCAAAACCTAAATTTGTTGCAAAAATTGCTGACAAATATAACTACCACCTCCAGCTTCGATGTATATACGTACACACACACACACACACACACACACACACACACACACACGTTTCGCTGTTGTTCCCCAGGCTGGAGTACGATGGCGCAATCTCGGCTCACACTGCAATCTCTGCCTCCCGGGTTCAGGCAATTCTCCTGCCTCAGCTTCTCAAGTAGCTGGGATTACAGGCATATGCCACCATGCCAGCTAATTTTTGCATTTTTAGTAGAGACAAGGTTTCACCATGTTGGTCAGGCTGGTCTCGAACTCCTGACTTCAAGTGATCTGCCCTTCTCGGTCTCCTAAAGTGGTGGGATTACAGGCGTGAGCCATCATACCCGGCCTATATTAGGGATTAAGAAACTCAGATTTTAGAGTCAATATTCCTCTATTTGAGTCACAGATCTACATTTCCTTAGCTGGATATTACAAATTACTTAATCTCTTTATGTCTCAGTTTTCCCAGCTACAAAAGAGCATTAGTAATAGTACTTTACTTCATAGAGTGAGTATGAAGACTGAGTTAATATTTGTGAAGTGCTTAGGACACTTCCTAGTGTGTAGTAAAGGCTCAATAATTACAAATAGCGCTCTGCTTTCTTAATGAGAAAGAGTGCTATTCCTCACAATTTACCACGGATACAGGCTACACCCTTAGAACCACAGGAACTTTAACTCTTAAGTAAATTATTGGCCAAGTAGCTTTTCCAACCGATGTAAAAAACAAGCATATTAAAGTGCCATCCTTACCTAGTTTGGAAGGATCACAGTCAGCTGAAATTTGAATCAATAATTTCTCCATATGGTGGAAGTTTGGAAATTCTTCAGGAATGACTGAAAAAACATTTATGTTGCCCTTCAGATCCACTGACAGTTCTTTCAGGCACAGGAACTTACCCAGATTAGGAAAGATTTGGTCTGGAAAACAGCACACAGTTTCCCATTATTAATCTAAAGAGTTCTGAATGGACATTTTAAAACTGTCATTTTGATTCATCCAGCTGTTTTCACATGCAAACCTTCCACATACCATAAAACATTTTTTTTTACAGAGTACACATATGGAGATACTGCTGTTTGCAGCATTTACTGATTACGTACTGTGTGGGAAGCCCTGTGCTACTCTTTAGACTCACAGAAATATAGCATTTCGGCCAGGCGTGGTGGCTCACGCCTGTAATCCCAGCACTTTCAGAGGCTGAGGTGGGCAGGTGATGAGGTCAGGAGTTCGAGACCAGTCTGGCCAACATAGTGAAATCCTGTCTCTACTAAAAATACAAAAAAAAATTAGCTGGGTGTGGTGATGTGCATCTGTAATCCCAGCTACTCAGGAGGCTGAGGCAGGAGAATCATGTAAACCTGGGAGACGGAGGTTGCAATATCTAGATAATAGGCAAATTCATACAGACAGAAAACAGAAGAGAAGTTATCAGGGGCTGGTGGGAGGGAAGTTTTTTTATTTTTATTATTATTATTTTTTGAGATGGAGCCTCACTAGGTAGCCCAAGCTGGAGTGCAGTGGCGTGATCTGGGCTCACTGCAACCTCCGCCTCCCAGGCTTAAGTGATTCTCATGCCTCAGCCTCCCGAGTAACTGGAACTACAGGTACATGCCACCATGCCAAGCTAATTTTTTGTATTTTAGTAGAGACGTGGTCTCTAACTCCTGAGCTCAGGCGATCCACCCTCCTCAACCTCCCAAAGTGCTGGGATTACAGGCGTGAGCCACCGCACCCGGCCCGGAGATTTATTGTTTAATGGGTAGAGTCTGGGATGATGAAAAGGTTCTGGAGATGGATAGTGGTGATGGTTGTACAACATAGTGAATGCACTTAATGCCACCGAGTTGTACACTTAAAATGATTCAAATGTAAGTTTTGTTACGTGTATTTTACCATAAGAAAAAAGTACTTGAAAAAAGATGAAAAATTTTCTAAATTTGGTAAATGTCAGCCCACACATCCCAAGAAAGTTCAGTGTACCTCAAGCAAGATATATAAAAAGCAAAGCCCACCTAGGCAGGTAACAGTCAAACTGCTGAAGACCAAAGCAATACTAGCAACAATTAGAAAATGAAAACATATTTGTAATGACATTTACAATACATTCAAAAGATATGAGTATCTAGGAATAAATTTAATGAAAGATGGGTAAAGTCTACACTGAAAACTATCAAATAGTGCTTAGAGGAGTTAAGACACAAATAGGTGAAGATGTTATTTCCCATTAATTTATTTATTTCCCAGGGACTATAGGTCTTTCTTCCTTTAGGCAGCTAGGGTGAAGGTAATTTCTAAACATCATCTCACATATAGCTAATTCTTTTAGTAATAACAAATAATTCATGTCTTTATTAAGAGCCTTCAATAATTTATTTATTTATTTTTGAGACAGTCTCGCTCTGTCGCCCAGGCTGGAGTGCAGTGACACAATCTCGGCTCACTGCAAGCTTCGCCTCCCGGGTTCATGCCATTCTCCTGCCTCAGCCTCCCGAGTAGCTGGGACTACAGGTGCCCACCACCACGCCCGGCTAATTTTGTTGTATTTTTAGTAGAGACGGGGTTTCACTGTGTTATCCAGGGTGGTCTCGATCTCCTAACTTGTGATCCGCCCGTCTCGGCCTCCCAAAGTGCTAGGATTATAGGCATGAGCCACGGCGCCCGGCCCCTTCAATAATTTAATATAAATATTTTATTCATTTTATCTAAGTTATTTGAAAACCATTCAATTATTCAGGGACTTTTCACTAATTCATGCTACTGTCAAAAAAACATTAGTGAAGGTTTATTTTATATCTGTTCTGTCAATAAGCATTCATGCTTTCATGGCCTCAGAAGTTTTCAACCACTTAAAGTAAGAAAAAGAAATTACACATCAGAATAGTCATCCAAAATATATACAGGTATACCTTGTGACTGGATTGTCCCTGAGATTTCAAGAGATTCCAGGGAAGGCAGGGTGAGAAGCAGTTCCTCTTCGGCTGCGCTGAGTTCCAATTTGCTTATGGAGCACTTGGTGACAGAGGCCTTAGACAGCTCAAGAGCTGGGCGGATGCTTTCAATAAAGCCTCCGCAGTGGTTTAAATGGAGTTCGATGCGCTGTGAAGCTGAGAAAACTGTCAGTAGAATCTCAAGCATCTCCTGGTCTACAGCATCAATATCATTCACATGGACTTCCAGACAAGGAATCTTGTACTGCTTTGGAGAAAGTTTCCAATAGCCAGTACTAAGGTCTGGTGGTGCCGTGCGCTGGATAGCCATATAGCTCTTTACGTTATTCTCTTTTTCAGCTAAATTTTGCTCCCATTCATTCATAGGTTCAAAGGCAGAAGCATAGTCCTGATCTATAGTTGGTGCCTGTGATTTGTCCAAACATGCTTCTAGGACTGAAGAATCGAATCTGGGTGATGTCTTCTTGCCATTTATCGAGACGTGGATGCTCCTCAGCAATGACAAGCTTTCTGGGTGGTCGAAAAAGTACTGTAAGTTAAGTACTTTCAAAGTCAGTGTTCTCCCTTGAAGGAACTGCAAAACAAATGGAGAACACGCAGCAACAGTGTTGCTTTGATAAGCAATTTGCAGGGCAAGAACCAGTAAATGTTCTGAAACCATTGAAAAGTAAGCTTGTGGACACATTTGCCACAATCCCCTAATTAACTGCATCTTCAGTGAAATTTCTGGCTGGTGCTTTAAGTAGTCATCATTCTCAGATATATTCTCCAATGACTCTTTGTTATCCACTAAATGGAGCAAATGAGACACAATTTTGGGCCCTGCTTTTGTTGAAGGGAGGCTGGAGACATAGTTCAAAAAATTGTTGTAGGCGCTTACAGTCATCATGGGTGAGTTGATTTGTGTCAAATAATACAGTCCCAAATTTTGATGTTCCTGCCTATCTGAATCCAGGAGTTCTATCAGCCTCATCCCCGCAAGAAATTCTTGGAAGGCAGGACTTAAAAACTGGTAGGATGGTCTTAGTCTCTGGGCTGTAAATTTGCTCATCAAGCACATGGTTAGATCTTCATCTTCATCAACCCCTGCTTCTGTGAGATCATCATCATTAAACTCAAAGCAACATGAAAAAAACCCTTTCAAGGCCAGCTCACCACAGGAGGATACAGTTGCTTTGAGAAGTTCAGCTGCCACTTTGTTCCTTAAGAAAAGGCGTTCCATATAGGATTTGAAAACAGCCACATCATAAAAGGATGGGTCAAAAGGATACTGAAACCAATGAGCACAGACCGCCGCCACAAAGAGAGGAGTTTTCTGAATCTTCTGCAAACTTCCGTTCTTTCCAAAGTAAATCATAAACTTTTGCAGACGAGTCATATTATGTGAAAAGAGTTTCCGTAATATAAAGATAGTATTATAAAAGGGAAATGCTTTGATCTCTAGAATCGTCTCTAGGTATCGGCGGATGTCCCTGGCCCTGTCTGTACGGACAGCAATCAATAGGCAGGTCCGTGACAAGTGGTTTTTTTGAATCAGTTTTCCTATGACTTGAGGGACTGAACATATTTCTTTGTAGTCATCTAAAAGGAATAAGACCTGATTCTTCAACTGCTGGAGGATGTTTCTCATGCACATTTCAGTAACAGATACTTCTTTCTCTAGGAGTTGGTCACAGATGATACTGACCAGCCCCTGATCTGGTCTGGTGGAACTAAGGGAGAGGTAGAAAACCAGCTGGAACCTGTTTAACAGGGGACAGCATCCAGACGCCCACAGAAAAGCTATTTTCTTCAGGAGAACCGTCTTTCCACTTCCAGCTTCACCCTCCACACACATGACAGAGTTCAAGCTGGCAAAAACCTCAGGCAGCACCAGGGGCTCCTGCACAGGTTTGCTGATGTGTTTTGAAGCCATGGACAGATCACAGCCCAGCAAGTGGTCCGTGGCCAGATCGGAAGAGATATCAAGCAAAGACATGTGGCGGAAACTGGCGCTGGTATAAGCTGCTCTCAGCTGCTCATTCAGATTCTTCGCCTCTTGAAACCACTGGGCTTCACCCTGTGCCACTTCTGTAGAGAAAAGAAAGGGGAAACAACGGGGATGCATAGTCACATCTCCCTCAGTCTCAACACCATGCCCTTTTCACTCCATGATTCTGCCTGTCTACTACAAATGTGTTAGGACTTTCCACAGCCATCCACGATTCCCACATTGCGATCATCTCATAGGTTTTGGCACAAAATCAGAATGTGGGAAGCACGTGTCCAAAGTGCCCCACTTGAAACAGGGACCTAGACATAATGTGTGCTTATCATAAGCACCATGGTATCCTATAGTTTCCCATTTAAAACATCTCAGGAAAGAGGCCAGGCAAAGTGACTCAGCACTTTGGGAGGCCGAGGCAGGTGAATTGCTTGAGCCTAGGAGTTCAAGACCAGCCTGGCCAACATGGCAAAACCTTGTCTCTACAAAAAATACAAAAATTAGCCAGGTGTGGTGGCACATGCTTATGGTCCCAGCTACTGGGGAGGCTGAGATGGGAGGATCACTTGAGCCTGGGAGGTCGAGGCTGCGGTGAGCCGTGATCTTGCCATTGCATTCCAGCCTGGGTGACAAAGACCCTGTCTCAAATAAAATAAAATAAAATAAATAAAAATCTCAGGAAAGAAGCTTGCTGATTGGTGCTTCTAAGGACTGGTTTGCTTGTACCTGAGACACGTTGCCTACTATCAGTTTGGTCCTGCCTGCACTCTGGAGAAGCCACAAGAACCTTGACTTTTGCTCATACACGACACTGTTGCAAATGCTGTTCCTCTTTGGAAGCTCTTTGAACAATTATAAATACTCTTTTTTTGCAACTGCCCTGTATACAAACATATTTACACATACATATAATCCTACATGCTACTTCAAAGTTCTTACCTGGCACTATAGGATCAACTGCTATTGAATCTTCAAGATGGCTTTCACTTGTGGTTTCCTTTGGAAAATAAAATCCTTTCTTAAATCAAAATTTATATAGGAGGGTGGTGCATCATGTTATAATCACTGGGGACTAAACATCTTCTAAACACAGCCCACCCTCAAATATTTATGCTGACTGAAGGGAAGGGTGCTCCAAATATAAAGCAATTAATAATCTGCAAATATCTGCAGGAGTGTGTGTTCCTCAGTAGTTCATATATGATACAATCCATAGATGAATACTATTCAAGTAATGAGAATCATAGTGTCTAGAGCAAGAAGGATCCTCAAAAGTCATTAGGTGTACCCTCTGTCCTTGGTTAACCACATTTTCAATATTACACATCTGGGATTTAGAAAGGTTATGTTTCTTCCTTAAAAAATAAGCTATTTCTGGCCGGGCGCGGTAGCTCAAGCCTGTAATCCCAGCACTTTGGGAGGCCGAGATGGGTGGATCATGAGGTCAGGAGATCGAGACCATCCTGGCTAACACAGTGAAACTCCGTCTCTACTAAAAAATACAAAAAACTAGCTGGGCGAGGTGGCGGGCGCCTGTAGTCCCAGCTACTCGGGAGGCTGAGGCAGGAGAATGGCGTAAACCCGGGAGGCGGAGCTTGCAGTGAGCTGAGATCCAGCCACTGCACTCCAGCCTGGGCGACACAGTGAGACTCCATCTCCAAAAAAAAAAAAAAAGCTATTTCTATATCCCTAAACTTTTTTCTTTAGTACCATTTTTCAATTCACATAAAAAATGAATCAAGTGAATAGCAAGTGGGTTTGTGTGTGTGGGGTGGGGGGATGACAAACATAACATACCTAACACACAGCCTCAAAATAAGGTGGTATGTGTGTGCATTACATTAGTAGTGGCTTATATTCCAGAAAACTATGTAGGATTTCTCAGCTTAAAGTGGTCAGCCTATTACCTGGGTTTATGATTTTTTTGGGCACTTGCTTTTGTTAAAGTAACATCTTCTCAACCCCTAAAAAGGCCAAGTAGCAAATCCAGCCTTATTGCCCTCCAAATGAAGATCCAGAGATGATTCATTTAGTCTGGATGCTAATCAACAAAGTCTAAGAGAGTCTAGGCCTTAAAGTAGAAGAGACTGACTATACATTTCACGAAGCTAGGTATTGTGCCTGACTGGTTTATTGTGATTTCCCCAATCTGTACCTAGAACATAATAGATGTTTAGTAGATTTTTGTAGAATTTATTAACTTATTTATGATGAGACATTCCTGTTCAAAACAGTTTTCAATTACATGATCATGTGCTACTAAAACAGACAACATGGTGGTGATCATTACCGGTAATTCACAAACTTCACCAGGGCGCTGAAGGTCTGGAATCACTTCCACAGAGGACTTCATATTTTGGAGAAATGGACAACTACGTGTAAAAGTTAAAAGTTATAAAAATAGTTGTATGCATTTAAGTATTTGTGTTAGATTTTTTTGTTGTTTTGTTTTGTCAGAGAGAGGGTCTCACTATGTTGCCCAGGCTGTTCTGGTTTCCAACTTCTGGCCTTGAGCAATCTTCCTCCTTAGGCATCCCAAAGTGCTGGGATTATAGGTGTGAGCCACCACGTCTGGCCTTGTATTTAGGTTTTTAAAAACACTATTAGAGTTTTAGTGACAAGAATTAAGTACAAAACTATTATTTCCAGTGATTTCTCTGTCAGTGTCATCAGGTAAGGCATTTAGGTTGTGGCACTCTGCAAGAGAAACATAAATGGTTTATAAGTAATGGTAAAGATATCAAGGGAATTTGGTGGAATGAGTGCATATTTAACACTTTTCCATGCAACCAACAAAAATGAACTTAAAGAATCAAAAATAGAAAAAAAAAAAAAAACAACTATGAATTCTGGAACAAAAAAACCACATTAGTGGAAAAACTGGTGAAATCCAAATAAAATCTGGATTTTAGTAAATAGTAATGTACAGTATATGAATTGGTACATTGATGATTTTGACAAATATATCATGCTAGTGTAAGATGTTAGCATTAGGGTAAATTGGGTATGGCAATATATAGGAACTCTTTGTATTACTTTGCACTTTTTCTGTAAATCTAAATAATTTCAAATAAAAATTTATTTAAAAAAAAAAAACAAAAAACTCTGTGAGTGAGGTGGTTCATGCCTGTAATCCCAGCACTTTGGGAGGCCAAGGCGGGCAGATCACTTGAGGCCACAAGTTTGAGACCAGCCTGGCCAACATGGCAAAACCCTGTCTCTATTAAAAAGAAAATTCAAAAATTAACCAGCTCAAGTGATTCTTGTGCCCCAGCCTCCCAAGTAGCTAGGACTACAGGCTTGAACCCGGGAGGCGGAGGTTACAGTGAGCCGAGATTGTGCCACTGCACTCCAGTCTGGGTGATGGAGTGAGACTCTGTCTCAAAACAAAACAAAACAAAAAAACAAACAAGGCCGGGCATAGTGGCTCATGCCTGTAATCCCAGCACTTTGGGAGGCTGAGGCGGGTGGATCACTTGAAGTCAGGAGTTTGAGACCAGCCTGACCAACACGGTGAAATCTCATCTCTACTAAAAATACAAAAATTAGCCAGGCGTCGTACTGGATGCCTGTAATCCCAGCGACTTGGGAAGCTGAGGCAGGAGAACTGCTTGAACCCAGGAGGCAGAAGTTGAAGTAAGCCAAGATTGCGCTATTGCACTCCAGTCTGGGCAACAGGAGCGAAACTCTGTCTCAAAAACAAACAAACAAACAAACAGAAAAAAACCAACCAACCACAAACCACTCCATTGCCAGGTGCAATGGCTCATGCCTATAATCCCAGCACTTGGGGAAGCCGAAGTAGGAGGATCGCTTGAGGCCAGAAGTTCAAGACCAGACCAACCTGTGCAACATAGAGAGATCTCCTCTAAAAATTAGCTAGCGGGGTGGCATGTATGTATAGTCCCAGCTACTTGGGGGGCTGAGGCAAGAAGATCGCTTGAGGCCAGGAGGCTGAGGCTACAGTGAGCCGTGACTGCATCACTGCACTCCAGCCTGGGTGACAGAGGAAGACCCTGTCTTAAACAAACAAAAAATTAAAAAAGAAACTCTCCATCAGTATCAAAACAAAAGAATGGCCACAAACATACTCTCTAAAAACTATTTGCCAATCTTGTGAAACTAGGATGCAAATACCCTCTAAACTCAGGTTTGATGTATGCTTAAAGAACAAGAGAGAAAGTTTAAAAAGATCCCTAGTTGCAATTATTAAAATGGACAGATGAGAACTATACATGTGAGTAAGTTAGTGGCCCATTCCATGCTGCAGAATCACAGGAAAGCAGGAATAAAGCAAAGAGATACTTTTTTTTTTTTTTTTTTTGAGACAAGATCTCACTCTGTTGCCCAGGTTTGAGGCTAGTGGCACGATCAAGGATCAATGTAGCCTCCAACTCCCAGGCTCAAGTGATCCTCCCACCTCAGCCTCCGAAGTAACTGAGACTACAGGCACGTGTCACCATGCCAGGCTAATTCTTTTTTTTTTGTAGAGACAGGGTCTAACTATGTTGCTTAGGGTGGCCTGGAACTCTTGGGCTCGAGGTATCCTCCCACCTCAGTTTCCCAAAGTGCCGGGATTACAGGCGTGAGCCACTGCATCTGGCCCAGATACTTCATTTGTATTGCCTTCAAGTGACTTGGCGATGAGTCCAGAAATAGAAGCATAGCTTCAGGAAAACAACAAGTAGAACTTTTAATGTTTCTATCCAAAGTCAGCCACGTAGAGGCAAATAAAAACAGACCCACAGGGGAGGGGTGAAGTGGCTTACAAAAGAAAAAAAAATATTTTAATAGGCCCATCAAGGAAAATAACCATGAAGGAAGGTAAAATATAAACTTACTCATAGAAACAAATGCCAAATAAAGTTAGTTGCCAGCACAACTGCACTACAAAAAATGTGAAAGGGACCAGGCGCGGTGGCTCACTCCTGTAATCCCAGCACTTTGGGAAGCTGAGGCAGGCAGATAATGAGGTCAGGAGTTCAAGACCAGCCTGGCCAACATGGTGAAACTCTATCTCTACTAAAAATACAACAATTAGCCTGGCATGGTGGTGGACACCTGTAATCTCAGCTACTCAGGAGGCTAAGGCAGGAGAATCACTTGAACCCGGGAGGCAGAGGTTGCAGTGAGCCAAGATTGTGGCACTGCACTCCAGCCTGGGAGACAGAACAAGACTCCATTTCAAAAAAAAAAAAAAAAAAAGAAGTGAAAGGAAGCACATCAGTTAAAAGGAAAATGATAGCAGATGGAAATTTGGTTCTACTCAAAGGAATGAATAGTACAGGAATGATAACTAACAGGGTAAAAATGGAAGACATTTTCCATTGTAAAAATGTACTTAAATTGTTTAAAGCAAAGATATAACATTATATTGTAATATTTATTAAAGTACATGGAAATGAAATGTATGACAAAAGCACAGAGGATGAGAGGGGAGAAATGAAAATATACTATTGTATGGTTCATACATTTTATGTCAAGGTTATATATTTTTTTGACACAGAGTCTCACTGTGTCACCCAGGCTGGAGTGCAGTGGCACGATCTCAGCTTGCTGCAGCCTCTGCTTCCCGGGTTCAAGCAATTCTCATGCCTCGGTCTCCCGAGTAGCTGGGATTACAGGTGTGCGCCACCACACCGAGCCAATACTTTTGTATTTTTAGTACAGACGGGGTTTCACCATGTTGCCCAGGTTGCTCTGGAACTCCTGACCTCAAGTGATCTGCCTGCCTCAGCCTCCCAAATTACCAGGATTACAGGCAAGAGCCACTGTGCCCGACTGTTATAATATTTTTTGAACATGACTGTGATGTGTTAAATAGGCATATGGTAAACTCTACAGCAAGTAGTAAAAAGGTAAAATAAGGATGAATAGCTAATAAGCTGACAGAAATAAGATGGACTACTAACGGTGGCTCAAGCCTGTAATCCCAGCACTTTGGGAGGCCGAGACGGGTGGATCACGAGGTCAGGAGATCGAGACCATCCTGGCTAACACGGTGAAACCCCATCTCTACTAAAAAATACAAAAAACTAGCCGGGCGAGGTGGCGGGCGCCTGTAGTCCCCGCTACTCGGGAGGCTGAGGCAGGAGAATGGCGTAAACCCGGGAGGCGGAGCTTGCAGTGAGCCGAGATCTGGCCACTGCACTCCAGCCTGGGCGGCAGAGCAAGACTCCGTCTCAAAAAAAAAAAAAAAAAAAAAGATGGACTACTAAAAAAATACTAAGGGGGGGGGAAAAAAAAAAAAAAAAAAAAAACCCTAAACCCTAGAAAGTCAGGAAAAGAAAAACAAAGGAGTGATGAAATAAATAGAAAGCAAATGGTAAAATGGTTTAAATCCAACCATATTCATAATTGCATTAAATTTAAACATTCTAAATATTCCAGTTAGAAAGCAGTTATTGTCAGACTCTTAAAAAAGCAAGACCTGGCTGGATGTGGTGGCTCACACCTCCATCTCAAAAAAAAAAGCAAGACCTGCTGGGTTCGGTGGTTCACACGTGTAATCCCAGCACTCTGGGAAGACAAGGCAGGAGAATTGCTTGTGGCTAGGTGTTCGCGATCAGACTGGGCAACATAGTGAGACCTTGTCTCTACAAAAAAAATGAACAGCCTTAGCCAAGTATGCTGGCAAGTGCCCATAGTCCCAGCTACTCAGAAGCCTGAGGTGGGAGGATTGCTTGAGCCTGGGAGGTCCAGGCTGCAGTGAGTCAAGACTGCACCACTGTACCCAGCGCAGGCAACAGAGCGAGAATCTGTCTCATAAAAAAATAAAAAATAAAATAAAAGACCCCACCTGTGTTGTTGCCTATAAGAATTCACTTTAAGGCTGGGTGCAGTGGCTCATGCCTGTAATCTCAACAGGATGGCAGAGGTGGGAGGACAGCTTGAGCCCCGGAGTTTGAGATCTGCCTAGGCAACATAGTGAGACCCCGTTACCCACAAAAATGAAAAGGAAAAAACAAGAATTCACTTTAAATGTAGTCACAGATAGATTAAAAATAAAATGATCTAAAAGATGTAACATGAAAAAAACTAATAAAGGCCTAAAAAATACTATCAGGGATAAAGAGGGATATTTCTGTTTTTTAGAGACAAAGTTTTACTCTGTCACCCAGGCTGGAGTCCAGTGGCACAATCATAGCTCATTGCAACCTGTACTCCTGAGCTCAAGCGATTCTCCTGCCTCTGCCTCCCAGGTAGCTGGGACTACAGATGCATGCTACCACACCCTGTTTTAAAATGTTTTTTATAGAAATGGAGTCTAGCTGTGTTGCAAAGGCCAGTCTCAAACTCCTAGCCTTGTGCACTCCTCCTACCTCAGCCTCCCAAAGTTCTGGGATTATAAGTGTGAACTACCATGCCTGCTTGGGATATTTAATATATTCTCTGGAATATGAAAGACCAAAGGGCAAAAAAATTGCTCAGACACACTCTTGAAGAGAAAGAACAAGACTATTTTGCAGGAAAATATGAAAATAAGCTCAATGGCCGGGTGTGGTGGCTCAAGCTTGTAATCCAGCACTTTGGGAGGCAAAGGCGGATGGATCATCTGAGGTTGGGAGTTCCAGACCAGCCTGACCAACACAGAGAAACCCTGTCCCTACTAAAAATACAAAATTAGCCGGGCGTGGTGGCACATGCCTGTAATCCCAGCTACCAGGGAGGCTGAGGCAGGAGAATCGCTTGAACCTGGGAGACGGAGGTTGCAGGGAGGTGGAGGTTGCAGTGAGCCGAGATGGTGCCATTGCATTCTAGCCTGGGTGACAGAGTGAAACTCTGTCTGGTGGAGGAGGAGGAGGAGGAAGAAGAAGAAGAAGGAGAAGGAGAAGGAGGAGGAGAGGAGAAGGAGGAGGAGAGGAGAAGGAGGAGGAGAAGGAAGAGGAGGAGGAGAAGAAGAAGGAGGAGGAGGAGGAGAAGAAGGAAAAGGAGGAGAAGATGAAGAGGAAGAGGAAGAGGAGGAAGAAGAAGAAGAGGAGGAGGAGGAAGAAGAAGAAAATAAGTTTAACATTATTAGTAATTACATTGACAAAAATTAAAATTTGGGCAATACCAAGTTAGTGAGGAAGCAAATCAATAGAAATGCATCTAGGCCAGTTGGGAATGTAAATCAGTGCAACCACTTTGGAAAAAACTTTGCATTATCTAGTGGAGTTGAACATCCGCAAACTCTGTGACTCTGCAATTCTTTACTTTGTTATATATCCTAGAGAAACACACATGAGCACTGGGAAATATGTACAAGAATGTTCACAGGGCATTATTTGAATTTGCAACACTCTGAAAACAACACATGAGGTTAATCAACAGTAAAATAAATTATATATTCGTAACATAAAAACACTATTTACCAATGAAAACAAGGGAACTACAACTGTGTAGTACATATAAATATGGATGAAACTCAAAAACAGCGTGGAGTAAAACAAGCCAATTACAAGAAGAACCATGCAGTATGCTTCTTATTTGAACTTCAAGAATAGACAAAGCTAAATATGTTTAAGGATATATACGCAGTTGGTAAAACCACAAAGAGAAGCAAGGGAATAATTAACCCAAAACTGAGCATCATGTTTACCTCTGGATTGGAGGGACAAGGATATAATCAGAATTAGGGGGTGGTTGGCATGCAGAGTTGTTTTTTGTTTTTCTTTCTTTTTTTTTTTTTGAGATGGAGTCTTGCTCTGTTGCCTGGGAGTGCAATGGCGCCATCTCAACTCACTGCAACTTCCGCCTCCCAGGTTCAAGCCATTCTCCTGCCTCAGCCTCCCTAATAGCTGGGACTACAGGCACGCCCAGTTAATTTTTTCTATTTCTTAATAGAGATGGGGTTTCACCATGTTGCCCAGGCTGGTCTCGAACTGTTGAGCTCAGACGATCTGCCCACATCAGCCTCCCAAAGTGCTGAGATTATAGGCGTGAGCCACCGCACCTGGCCACGGGGGTCTTTTAAGGCATTGATAATGTAAAATTTCTTGACTTTAGTAGTAGGTTCATAGGTTGCTTTTTATCCATTCTTTAAAGCATACATAAAAATTTTAGGCACTCATTTGGAGACATACTGGTTTGCAGTTTTTTTAAAAGAGGCAAAGGAAGAGTAAAAATCCAAAAAGGAGTTGGCTGGGAGCAGTGGCTCATGCCTGTAATCCAAGTACTTTGGAAGGCTGAAGCAGAAGGATCATTTGGAGCCAGGAGTTTGAGACCAGCCTGGGCAACAAAGCAAGACTCCATCTCTACAAAAAAATAATAATTTAAAAAAATTAGCCAGGCATGGTGACACGTGCTTGTAGTCCTAGCCACTGGGGAGGCTGAGGATCACTTGAGCCCAGGAATTTGAGGCCACAGTGAGCTAGGATTGCACCACTGCACTTGCTCCAGCCTGGGTGACAGAGCCAAGACCCAGTCTCTTTAAAAATAAAAACACTAAAGGCCAGGTGTGGCGGCTCATACCTGTAATCCCAGCACTTTGGGAGGCTGAGGCAGGAGGATCACTTGAGGTCAGGAGTTCAAGACCAGCCTGACCAACATGGTGAAACCCTGTCTCTACTAAAAGTACAAAAAAGTAGCCAGGCGTGGTGGGAGGCACCTGTAGTCCCGGCTACTTGGGAGGCTGAGGCAGGAGAATCGCTTGAACCTGGGAGGCAGAGGTTGCAGTGAGCCAAGATCACGCCACTGCACTCCAGCCTGGGTGACAGAGCGAGACTCCATCTCAAAAACAACAACAACAACAAAACACTAAAATAATGATAATAATGATAGTATAAAAGGGAGTTGATAGATTCCAGAGTAAGTTCTAAATAAAACTAGACTGCATCCTAGCTTATCCTTCCAAGAATTAAGTAGAATGTCTCCATTGTTCACAATAATTTATTACATACTAAGCCCAAATAAGAAAGAAAAATGAGGTTAACTGCTGCTGTCAAAACACCTTCAAGGTAATAAAATTAGATGGAAGTATTAATTTTATTTTATTTTTGTTTTTACCACTATACAAATGAGCAGAAAGCATTCATTTTAAAATCTGTATGTGTTCATATTCATTTCTAAGAAAAAAAAACTCTTACTAATTACATAGTGAAAACACAAATTTCTTCTTGCAATTAAACATTTCTAAAGAGTTTGATGGGTAAAAAAAATTAAGTTTAAAGATTCACAGAAAAGAAATATTTTTTCATAAAATTTTAGAACAGATATTTTTCTAAAAACTTCCAGCGCAGGAAAAAAAAAAACAAACAAAAAAACGTTGTTTGCAATCAAAGGATTGAGAATCAGAAAGGCATGGAACTTCTCAATAGCACATTAGGAGCTAGTGGAAATGTAGCAATGCTTCTACAATTTACAATTAAAATGATTTCCAACCTATAATTCTACACCTAGCTAAACTATCAAGTAAGTGTGAGAATACAGGAAAAACATATATACAGATAGATCTATATGTCTATATATGCATTATGTACAACTAAAAATGTGTATTTCTTACGCAGTCTTTTCCAGTGAACTCTGATGAAGTGTTCCACCAAAATGAGTGAGTGAACCAAGAAGAGGATGACATTAGATCCGGGAGATACAACAGAGGAGATAATCTCCAGGATGCCTGTGAACAAAGATCCCTGGATCCCAGGATGATTATAGGACAAGTTGTTCATAATCCAGCAGGCCAGAAGATTTCCAGGGAAACTCATTCAAGAAGATGAAAATTATGGATGACTACTTCAAGATGAAAATGGGCCAAGCGCAGCGGCTCACACCTGTAATTCCAGCACTTTGGGAGGTTGAGGCGGGTGGATCACCTGAGGTCAGGAGTTCCAGACTAGCCTGGCCAACATGGCAAAACCCCATCTCTATTAAAAATACAAAAATTAGCCAGGCATAGTGGTGCACGCCTGTAGTCCCAGCTACTTGGGATGCCGAGGCAGGGAGAATTGCTTGAACCTGGGAGGCAGAGGTTGCAGTGAGCCGAGATCATGCCACTGTACTCCAGCCTGGGTGACAGAACAAGACTCCATCTCAAAGAAAAAAAAAAAGACAAATATGATGATGACTCTTTCAGGAAATGAAAATAATGAGATATCTGGTAGGTCTGGATGACTTAAGAGGAGATTTAAACATTTGGGATAATTTAAAGATGAGCTGGTGTTCGTCTTTATTTACTTAAATAAATGAAATGATTAATATGTGAATATTCTCTCAAGAAACAAAAATAAGCAATGTACATAAAAATTAAGCAGATGGCTATAATTTTTTTAAAAACAGAAAAGTTGATGAGAAATTGGAACCCTCATACATTGTTGGTGGGAATTTAAAATGGTGCAACACTGTGGAAAACAGTTTAGCAGTTCCTCAAAAAGTTAAAACAGACCAGGTGTGGTGACTCACACTTGTAATTCCAGCACTTTGAGAGGCCAAGGCGGGTGGATCACTTGAGGTCTGGAGTTTGAGACCAGCCTGGCCAACATGGTGAAACCCCATCTCTAATAAAAATACAAAAAATTAGCCGGGCGTGGTGGCAGGCACCTGTAATCCCAGCTACTCAGGAGGATGAGGCAGGAAAATCGCTTGAACCCAGGAGTCGGAGGTTGCAGTGAGCTGAGATCGCAGCACTGTACTCCAGCCTGGGTGACAGAGTGAGGCTCTGTCTGAGAAAAAAAAAAAAAGTTAAAACATAGAATTACTATATAGCTAGCAATTTCATTGTTAGGTGTATGCCCCAAAGAATTGAATATAGTTACATGCTCCAACAGATACCTGTACCCAAATGTTCCTATCGGTATTACTCATGGTAGCCAAAAGGTAGAAACAACCCAAATATCTGCAAATAGATGAATGGATAAATAAAATGTAGTGTATCCGTATGGAATATTACTTGGTCACAAAAGGAAGGAAGTACTGGCCGGGCGCGGTGAGCCTGTAATCCCAGCACTTTGAGAGGCCAAGACGGGCGGATCACGAGGTCAGGAGATCGAGACCATCCTGGCTAACACGGTGAAACCCCGTCTCCACTAAAAAATACAAAAAAAAAGTAACTGGGCGAGGTGGCGGGCGCCTGTAGTCCCAGGTACTCGGGAGGCTGAGGCAGGAGAATGGCGTAAACCCGGGAGGCGGAGCTTGCAGTGAGCCAAGATCCGGCCACTGCACTCCAGCCTGGGTGACAGCGCGAGACTCCGTCTCAAAAAAAAAAAGGAAGTATTTATACAAGCTACAACATGGATAAACCTCAAAACAATATGCCAAGTGAAAGATCCAAATGCAAAAGGTCAAACTGTATGCTTCCATATAGAGGAAATAGTCAGAACAAATAAATCCATAGACACCAATTAGGTTGGTGTATCCCAGGGGCTGGGCATGGAGTGGGGTGGAGAGATAAGGAGGGCTTGCTTAATGGATACAGAGTTTTCTGTGGGGGCGATGAAAGCTTTTTGGAACTAGATAGAAGGGGTGGTTGCACAACATTGTGAATGTACTATGATAAATGCCACAGAATTGTACACTCTAAAATAGTTTAATTGCGGTGCATGGTGGCTCACGCCTATAATCCCAGCACCTTGGGAAGCCAGGATGGGAAGATTGCTTGAGCCCAGAAGTTTGAGACCAGCCTGGGCAACATAGGGAGACCCTGTCTCTGAAAAAAAAAAAAAAATTAGCTGGGTGTGGAGACTCGTGCCTGTATTCCCAGCTACCTGGGAGGCTGAGCGAGGAAGACTGCTTGAGCCAGAGAGGTCCAGGCTGCAGTGAGCCATGACTGCACCACTGCACTCCAACCTGGGCAAGAGAGAGACCCTGTCACGAAAAATAATAAATAAATAAATAAATAAATAAATAAAATGGTTACTATGTGAATTTTACCTCAGGAAAAAAAAAAATAAGCAAACATACTAACAGGCCAGTTACTACTTCCTAAAGAAAATAAAGGAGGTACAGGAAAGGAAAATAAATAAAAATTTACCACAAGCTTCAGCTCTGCATAGCATTTATATAGTCATGATAATGTAAACATGTAATGTGAAAATATGAATCTAACCAAAACTATGCCATAACTATAAAGAGGCAAAGGCTAGTACAGGAAGGGGGTCATGGAGCAAAGGGATGAAAGACGAAGACTCATCCTTCATAGCCTGAATCAGAGGAGTAGATAAAGACTCCATCTAAAGATAAAATAAGGCAGGAAATGAGGGGGGGGAGAAAAACCAAACTGTTGAAGTGCATCCAAAGTCGCAGATGGTTAACATTCATTCCACTCACTTGGGAAAACATCTGGTGTGATTGTCTAATGGGTCATCACCTTCCTGCCACTTCTCTAAACACCCGCCACAGGAAAAGCACTGCACGATGTCCTTTATACCTAAAAGTAAGGAAACTTGATCAGTGCCACTGGCGTGGGCATCTGTCCATTCACATGCCCACATGTTAATGTCCAATAACCACCAGACCTGTAATAGTGTCAGTCTCCAGCTGGGTTTTGTGACAGTCAGAAGCTGGTTACCAGTGAGGCAATTTTCTATATAAGACTCTGTCCACCAACGGGGTAACCAGCAAGTAGTCATTGAATGCTCCTATGCACCATGCACTTTGATGCGCACCATCCCTCTGCTCCATTCTCCTTTGATCAACCAACAGATTGGCAACCAGAATCTGGCACTGAAGCTCCATGAGGGGGCTGGCGCAGTGGCTCATGCCTGTAATCCCAGCACTTTGGGAGGCCAAGGCCAGCGGATCACCTGAGGTCAGGAGTCTGAGACCAGTCTGGCCAACATGGTGAAACCCTGTCTCTACTAAAAATACAAAAATTAGCTGGGCGTGGTGGCACATGCCTGTAATCCTAGCTACTCAGGAGGCTGAGGCAGGAGAATCGCTTGAACCCAGGAGACAGAGGTTGCAGTGAACTAAGATAGCGCCACTGCACTCCAGCCTGGGTGACAAGAGTGAAACTCCGTCTCAAAAAATAAGAATAAAAATAAGCTCCATGAGGGTAGAGGTTTTTGCTCACTAATGAATGACATGAACCTAGAAGAGTGCTTGGCACTCACGTGGCACTCAGTCAGTATTCGTTTAATGAATGAATCGGAAAGAGTATATTTAGAGCTCAAGGAAAAAAAATCAGCAAATCTAGCAACCCTTATGTAAGTGAATGCATGAAGAATTAATTGCATCTTACCACATTATTGCCAGGTTTATTACACCAGAAATAGGATTAAGTCTCTTTGTGAGATTATATGTCTTTGGAAAGAAACTGGCATTTAGCTCTGCAAAAGGATCAAACTAGAAAAAGAGCATTTCTCATCTTCCTTCCACTCTGGGAAAGCTGGGGCAGAGGAAAGCCTCCCAGAAGTATGAGATCCTAAAGCTTGCAAGATCTGAAAAGGGTGAGAGATGATTAGGATTTGTGTGGAGAGGTGGAGGATTGGAAAGGAAGAGGGCGAGGACACTGGTCAGAGGGGTCTTGCGGAAGGCTGACAAGAGGCAGACACGGTAGAGTAGGGAGAAATGGCAAACACTCTTTCCAAAGGCTTAAGATGGTGAGGCAGTCAGATTTTTTTTTTTTCTCAATGGACTATGTCTGCTAGGTAGAGTGACAACTATATTCTCTTTCTCTGTATTGCTCTGTGATATTTGTGACAGTTACTTGATCTCTCAGTTAAAGATCTGCATTAACCTCCACTGTAACTTATGCATGTGTTTGGTCTGAGCAAGACCAGCAAGGTACCCAGGAATGTTTCCCTGATCATCGTGTATCTCAGGTAGAGATTTAGCTGAGAGGAACCAGCCCATCATTTGTGGATTGCAGAGGTGCTTCCTAATGACCAGCAGCTAAAGAGAAAATGTCACAATCTGGTGGAAGACGCTGCATGTTTAGGAATCATGAAAATGAATTTCCTGAGTTTCTCCTGCAGGCAGAATGTGGCAAAGATTGCTATCCATGTTCTTACTATCTCAAATCCTTCCATACTAATAGAAATCCCAATTTTCAGCTGGGCATATTGCCACCCAGGAAAAAGATTAGGTTTCCCAGCTCCTCTTATAGCTAGGTATGGTCATCTCCATCTGACTAAATTCTTTTTTTTTTTTTTGAGACGGAGTTTCACTCTTGTTGCCCAGGCTGGAGTGCAATGGCATGATCTCAACTCACTGCAACCTCCATCTCCCAGGTTCAAATGATTCTCCTGCCTCAGCCTCCCAAGTGGCTGGGATTACAGGCGCCCACCACCATGTCTGGCTAATTCTTTGTATTTTTAGTAGAGACGGAGTTTCACCATATTGGCCAGGCTGGTCTCGAACTCCTGACCTCAGGTGATCCACCCACCTCGGCCTCCCAAAGTGCTGGGATTACAGGTGTGAGCCACCATACCTGGCCCATCCAATTAAGTTCTGATTAAAGAAATATAAGCAGAAGTGTCCTGTGACAGTTTCTAGGAGCACCTTGTCAGGGAACAAGAGGTGAGGAGAGTAACGTGTAGAAAGAAAAGACACGATGATGATCACAAATAGAATACTTGTATTCATTGTTAGTCCATACCTTAAGGTTTCAAATGTGAAGGTTTACCACCTAAGGGAGGAATAGAAAACTCGGAGAGGATTTATGATGCAGGAAAGAAAAGGGATCTGTGTCAGGTGCAGTGGCTCACACATGTAATCCCAGCATTTTGGGAGGCCAAGGCAGGAGGATTGCTTGAGCCCAGGAGGTTGAGGCTGCAGTGAGCCATGATCTCACCACTGCCCTCTAGCCTGGGTGACCATGTTTCTAAAAATAGAAAGAAAAGAAAAAGAATCTATAAGAAATGCTGAAGCGAGGCCTGGCGTGGTGGCTCACGCCCGTAATCCCAGCATTGGGAGGCCAAGGTGGGCGGATCACGAGATCAGGAGATCGAGACCATTCTGACTAGTACAGTGAAACCCCGTCTCTACTAAAAATACAAAAAAGTAGCTGGGTATGGTGGCACACGCCTGTGGTTCCAGCTACTCCAGAGGCTGAGGCAGGAGAATCACTTGAACCTGGGAGGCAGAGGTTGCAGTGAGCCGAGATTGTGCCACGGCACTCCAGCAACGGAGCGAGACTCTGTCTCCAAGGCAAAAAGAAAAGAAAAGAAAAAGAAATGCTGAAGCTAGTGGAGATTGCTGAGTGTAGCTAAATGCAAGCCCAGGAGCATCAAGTGTATGTGGGAATTAAAGGTTAAGCAAGCAAGTGGTCACAACCTACTGACTCACCTGTGTAGAAAAGACCTGCTTTGGCCAGTGCTGCAGCTCCCACAGCTGACTCCCAGGGCCAGTCCTTAAAAGAGTCCAGCCGTAGTTCTTCGTAAGCAAAGATGCTGTCATTGCAATAAGCTTGAATAAAAAGCACAGGGTGAGACCAGCAGGCTTTAGTCTTTTTTTTTTTTTTCTATGTCTCTATTGCTGCGGCACAAATTAAAGAGACCAGTAGGCTTTGATATTGCAAGTATCAATGTTCAAGTTGTCCCTTCACAGTTACAGATGGAATGATGTCTAGAGTGTGCTTCAGAACAAATGGGGGAAAAAAGACAAAAAGAGATAGGGACAAAAAAATCAAAAGAAGAAATAAACAACCAAAGCCTTTGGAAAATGTTTGAGGTTTTACCTGATGCCATAGGTAATTCTCTCTGGACCCAGGAATTCACAAAATGTTCTGCCTGAGGGAAATTAAAATTCAAGTTGTTGTCTTTTTTTTTTTTTTTTTTTTTAGGCAGAGTCGCACTCTGTTGCCCAGGCTGAAGTGCAGTGGCACATTCTCGTCTCACTGCAACCTCCGCCTCCTGGGTTCAGGTGATTCCCCTGCCTCAACCTCCCGAGTAGTACAGGCATGTGCCACCACACCCAGCTAATTTTTTTTTTTTTTGTATTTTTAGTAGAGACAGACACCATGTTGAAGTTTTTTTTTTTTTTTTTTGAGACAGAGTCTTGCTCTGTCGCCCAGGCTGGACTGCAGTGGCGTGACCTTGGCTCACTGCAAGCTCCGCCTCCCGGATTCACACCATTCCCCTGCCTCAGCCTCCCGAGTGGCTGGGACTACAGGCGCCCGCCACCACACCCGGCTAATTTTTTGTATTTTTAGTAGAGATGGGGTTTCACCATGTTAGCCAGGATGGTCTCGATCTCCTGACCTCGTGATCTGTCCATCTTGGCCTCCCAAAGTGCTGGGATTACAGGTGTGAGCCATCGCGCCCGGCCCATGTTGGAAGTCTTGAGGTTGGTCTCGAACACCTGATCTCAAGAGATCTGCCCAACTCGGCCTCCCAAAGTGCTGGGATTACAGGCGTGAGCTACTGCGCCTGGCCTGATTGTTCGACTTATGAAGTATATACCTATCTGTGAACAAGAACTGAAGGAACTTTTCCCCAGAATGAAGAGTTTCATTGGCTGGAATGGCAGGGTCGTAGGAGAATTATCCCTTTAATTTTGATTTCTGTTGATGTTGCAATTGTTTTTGTGCAGTGCAAGCAAGCAAACACACACACACACACACACACGCATGCATGCAAGCTGTGAATGTTTATGCCTACTCAGTAGGAAGCCTTCTCAGGGTCACTGTTTCCAGAAACTGACCTTGAAAACAGACTTGCATTTAGATATCACAGATGTACTTTGACGAATGAGGAAGTAAGAGACATAGAATGGTATCTAAATTCATCAGGGTATTATATATTGAGCAACTGACTCTTCTGGGAAAGCTGCACCCAATTTCTTTTTGGGGAAACACCTCTCTTCCCCCACTGTCAGGCCATGTTCTCTCTAGAGTTCTGGTCTTCTGAGTCATGTTAATCAATACATTCTCATTTTTATTTAAGCCAGTTTGGATTCAATTTCCCATCACTCTCCACTAGGAAATTGGTACTGATACAGGATAGTTAGCCAGTTGGGAAGAGCCAGCTCTGCGGCCCACTGTGGGTGACAGCGCATAGGTCAGGAGATCATAGCAAGCGTGCAGATGGGGCAGCAGAGGGAAGCTGGGACAAGTGGATTCATTCATAGAGGGGAAGACTATCAGGAAGGCAAGCAGAGCCCATCAGAAGCCAGCTCTGGAAAAAGAAAAAGGCTCTAGGTCAGCAAGTGAATGTGATATTGTTTCACTTTGAAGATGGGAGCCAGGGGAATGAAAGGAGAAAGGAAGAAATAAATAAAACCCATGACATAAAAAGAATGCCTACGCCCTTCAGAGTCAGACATTTGTAGGTAATCCAAAGACTTGAGAAAAAAATTGCTGTTCTACATTACCGTTATGTCAACAAATCCCTTGTAGCTTTGAATATACTGGGCAATTTCCTCTGAGGATTTCTTACTTTGAAGAAATTCACATCTGTAATTAATGAATATAATTAAAATTTACCCCAATACTGTGATAGAGCTGTCCTATATCACGATGAACATTTATAAAAACGTACTGAATTGTTGAATTTTATTATACTTCAATAAAATTGCCCAAAAATTTACCATAAAACTTACTGAGGAGAATTACCATTATTCTCATATAATTATTTTTTATTTCTATTAGTGACAACATATGTAGTTATTTAAAATTAAATCTTCAGATTAACTTTTTTCTTGAAATAAAATATACAATACAATCAAAGAGACTGATTTACAGTAAATATAGGATGGAGCTTTTGATTTTTGGAATTAAGCAGTGGTGACTAAATCTAGTACCTGGGGTTATATGAAAGCTACTGGCAGTAAAGAGAACTACATTTAAAATAATAGGCCAGATGCAGTGGCTCAAATCCAGGAGTTCAACACTAGCCTGGGCAACATGGCGAAACCCCATCTCTACAAAAAATACAAAAATTAGCCGGGCATGGTGCCACACCTCTGTTGTACCAGATACTCGGGAGGCTGAGCAGGGAGGATCACCTGAGCCTGGGGAGGTAGAGGCTGCACTGAGCCACGATCAGGCTGCTGCACTCCCGCCTGGGCAACAGACTGAGACCCAGTCTCAAAAATAAATACAAAAAATCTTTTAAAAATAACAATAATATATTTATCTACCAAACAAAAAATTACCATGCATTAGAAAGTAATGTATATTAGGCACCAGGCATGATGGCTCACACCTGGAATCCCAGCACTTCGGGAGGCTGAGGCAGGTGGATCACGAGATCAGGAGTTCGAGACCAGCCTGGCCAAGATGATGAAACCCTGTTTCTACTAAAAGTACAAAGATTAGCTGGCTGTGGTGGCAGGTGCCTGTAATCCCAGCTACTCAGGAGGCTGAGGCAGGAGAATCGCTTGAACCTGGGAGGTGGAGGTTACAGTGAGCCGAAATCACGCCCCTGCATGCTAGCCTGGGCAACAGAGCAAGACTCTGTCTCAAAAAAAAAAAAAAAAGAAAAGAAAAAGTAATGGATGTTAATTTATAATTTTTGATTTTTTTAAAAAAGAGCATATTGAATACCATTTTAAAAACACATTCATTTCCCATAAAAGAGAAGCAGTTTTAAAATTAACTTTTAAAAATTCCTCCAATTCAGCTGGGCATGGGGGATCATGCCTGTAATCCCAGCACTTTTGGAGGCTGAGGCAGGTGGATTGCTTGAGGCCAGGAGTTCGAGACCAGCCTGGTCAACATGGTGAAAGCCCATCTCTACTAAAAATACAAAAATTAGCCAGGCATGGTGGCAGCCACCTGTAATCCCAGCTACTTGAGAGGCTGAGGCAGGAGGATCACTTGAACCTGGGAAGCAGAGTTTGCAGTGAGTCATGATTGCACCACTACACTCTAGCCTGGGCGACAGAGCGAGACTCTGTCTCAAAAAAAAAAAAAAATCCCTCTAATTCAAATTTCAGTTTTCTTTCTATGGTGCTGTAGCAAAGAATGGGTTGTGAACCCAAAGGCTGGAGCATTAGTCCCCGCTCTTCCACCAGTGGGGTGTGACCAACCTTGCCATCATTCTCTTAAATAAATCACAGGAGAACATGGATGCCATCAGATGATCTGTATATTTCCCCAGGGTCACGATTCTATGTGATAGGCAGCCAGGGTCCCCAGTTTTCAGGTGTAAAAATCTTTCCAAAGATTGCCCTAAGTCTGCACATAATCCATATGGTACACAATGCACGGGGTGGTTCCCTGTTCTCATGATTTATATGGATTGAGGAGGAACTCAGTACCTCAAAAAATTACCATAAAATCAGCTTACATTTATGGAGTGCCACATTTTAAAAAGTGTTAGGGTATACTCATTTTGTTGAGAGTTTATAAAAGAAGCAACAAATTAAAGCCCAAAAAGCTAAAAACAGAGTAACCAGCAAGAAACTTGGGGATTCTTGCTCTAATTCCAGCTCTTAAATTTTATTGACTGACCATATGCTTATGATGACAAACAAATGAAAGGCAAAACAGTTGGTCATCAGTCATCCTCACATTATACATGGTAATTTTTACAAAGCATTTGATCCATATACTTTTTTTCTCATCCTTACAGCCACCAGACAAGCTGTATATTATTATCTGCTGTGGAAGTTGCAGATACCAAGATGAAATCACTTTTGTCAGACCCACACAAAATAGGGCTGGGAAGGCGCGACGGAATGGGGTTCAGGTTTACATGTCCAAGATAGGAACGGTTCCAAAGACTTTCTAAGAATCCCATAAAAATCCCTTCACGCCTGTCACACATCTCCTGCTTTGCATTGCTTGCATGTATGCACATATTTCTATGACAAGGTTTATCACTGCACATTCTTTAGGACTGCAGCAATTCAGATAAGATAAGATGAGATGAGATGCTCTCAAAAGAACACCTGCCCAGGAATGGCATCTCCACCAATGAACACACAACAACTCTGGCTTTGAGCCTTCAGAACCAAGGAATTCTCTTTGCCCCTCTCGCCTCTCCCCTCTCCCCTCTCCCCTCTCTTCTCTCTCTCTCAAGAAACTGGAGCCTTGTCATATTGCCCAGGCCGTTCTCAAACTCCTGGCCTCCAACGACCCTCCCGCCTCAGCCTCCCACATAGCTGTGATTACCCATATGAGCTACCATGCACTGCTATGAACTCTGTTTCTAAGGAGCTTATGTGAACTTCTCCCTTTTGCCAAGAAAACTTCCCTTTACCCTCACTGCACGTGCCTGGGGTTTACCATAGTGCATTCCAAATCATAACCCTCTTTTCTTATTCCTGAATAAATTTGACATATTTGGGGATATCTTTCTCTAATTTTTTTTTTTTTTAGGTTGACACTGCATTTTACATATGAGATTCAGACAAGGTCAGTCCCTTGTCTAGGGTCTGGTAGTCAGGTAGCCGCAGATTCAAGCCTGGCTCTATCTCCTAAGCCTCTGCACTACCCCCTGCCCTTGTTTGACAGCCTGAGCTCCTTCCTGCTCTAGGAGTGGTTGCTGGACTGCTGTCTCCCCTCCCTGTACTTATTACCTTACCCTCCGTCCTATGTTAGAGAAGGCACATGAAGGACCCTCCAGACAGGATGTGTGGCTCTAGTAGGTGCTAGTCACATGATAATGTGATAATGTGTGAATGGTGCCACTGGCACTTGTCCAGTGTATAACCCAGCGACACTAAACACAGTGACCCTGAGGCTAAGTGAAGCCTGAGCTGAGGTCCGAGCTGAGACAGGTGCCCACGAGCAGTGGCTTGTGCTTCAGCCAGGGCTGCTGTTCACTGTTACATACGCATAAATGGCGCACTGTCAGCTCGGACAAGGACTGCCTGGGGGGCTGTTTTGATTCGTCAAGGAGCCAGAGTGACTATCAAATGATTTCAAAATTCTAGCTTCATTCGTCCCTATAACCATCTCATCTGCTTGTCTAACTTTCTCCTCTTCCTGCCTCTCTTTCCCCTCTCCTCCCTTGTTTACTTCCTCCCTCCTAATCTCCTCACTTTCTTTTCAACTGCAAAAGTAATATATACTTGTTTCCAAAAATTTAAACAAGACAGCAATGAACAAAATAAATGTGAAAATCTGTCACTACTTCACCCCCTGACAAATCCAGATCCAGAAGTATCTACAGTTTGGTTTATATATTTTCATAAGTTTTTCTATGTATTTTCAAACAACTCCATGTACAGTTTAGTGGTCTTAAACATTTTCAAAGTCTCACACTGCACTTATTGTGCATATTGCTTTCCCACATAACATATCAAAACATATCAAAGATATCCATTCCCTTTTTTTTCTTTTGAGATGGAGTCTCACTCTGTTGCCCAGGCTGCAGCGCAGTGGTGTGATCTCAGCTCACTGCAACCTCTGCCTCCCGGGTTCAAGCAATTTCCTGCCTCAGCCTCCCAAGTAGCTAGGACTACAGGCACGCACCACCACGCTCAGCTAATTTTTGTATTTTTAGTAGAGATGGGGTTTCACCATGTTGGCCAGGGGAGAGGGGAGATGGGAGAGGAGAGAGGGGAGAGAAGAGTTCAGCACTTGAACTCCTAGCCTCAAGTGATTTGCCTGCCTTGGCCTCCTAAAGTGCTGGGATCACAGGCATGAGCCACAGTGCCCAACCATTTTTTTTTTTTGAGATGGAGTCTTGCTCTGTTGACCAGGCTGGAGTGCAGTGGTGCGATCTCAGCTCACTGCAACCTCTGCCTCCCGGGCTCAAGCAGTTCTCCTGCCTCAGCCTCCCAAGTAGCTAGGATTACAGATGCCTGCCACCACGCCTGGCCAATTTTTGTATTTTTAATAGAGACAGGGTTTTACCATGTTGGCCAGGCTGGTCTCAAACTACTGACCTCAAATGATCCACATGCCTTGGCCTCCCAAAGTGCTGGGATTACAGGCATGAGCCACCGTGCTAGGCCTCCATTCACTTTTGTGGGCATGGCTGTCCATGTGCAAGATGACTTATAAATGTAAATAACTGTGCCCAGGTTTGTGGTTAATTTAGCATCCAACCAACAACTTTGCATGTAGTAGATGTGTGACAAATATTTGTTAAAGAAAATAGAATCTGAGGCTAGGCACAGTGGCTCATGCCTATAATCCCAGCACTTTGGGAGGCCAAGGCAGGTGGACTGCCTGAGGTCAGGAGTTTGAGACCAGCCTCACCAATATGGAGAAAACCCATCTCTACTAAAAATACAAAAATTAGCCAGGTGTGGCGGCATGCACCTGTAATCCCAGACCTGGGTGGGTAAGGAAGGAGAATCACTTGAACCCAGGAGGTAGAGGTTGCAGTGAGCCAAGATGGTACTGCTGCACTCAAGCCTGGGCAACAGAGTGAGACTGTCGAAAGAAAGAAAGAGAGAAAGAGAGAGAGAGAGAGGAAGAAAGAGAAGGAAGGAAGGAAAGAAGGAAGGAAGGAAGGAAGGAAGGAAGGAAGGAAGGAAGGAAGGAAGGAAGGAGGGAAGGAGGGAGGGAGGGAGGGAGGGAGGGAGGGAAGGAAGGAGGGAAGGAAGGAAGGAAGGAGAGAGAGAGAGAGAAAGAGAGAAAGAAAGAGAGGGAAGGAAGGAAGGAAGGAGAGAGGGAGAGAGAAAGGGAGAAAGAAAGAGAGGGAGGGAGGGAAGGAAGGAAGGAAGGAAGGAAGGAAGGAAGGAAGGAAGGAAGGGAGAAAGAAAATAGAGTCTGAGTCTGACCAGACTGCTAGATCCAAGTGTCAGGTTCCTGGAAATGCAGAAGGTAGAGGAACATGTTAGGTGATGCCAGAGGAACACATTTGCTAAATCTAGAGTAGACGGAATTTTACAGGACAGATTACATGGCTTCTTTAACAAATAAGCGACAAGAAAAAAGAGATGGATAAAGAGGAAATCTACAAATTAAAAATCTTAAGGGGCTAAAAATACAAAAATTAGCCTATCTTGGTGGTGCGCACCTATAATCCCAGCTACTCAGAAGGCTGAGGCAGGAGAATCACTTGAACCTGGGAGGCAGAAGTTGCAGCGAGCTGAAGTCATGCCACTATACTCCAGCCTGGGTGGCAGAACAAGACTCTGTCTCAAAAAAAAGAAAGAAAGAAAAATTGAAGCAAAAATTATCTACTTACTTGGGGAACCATTTGGCATGTTCCTTCCAAGGATCATCTCCTTCTTCCCAATTTCCTAAACATCCACCACAGGAAAAACACTGTACCGTGTCCTGTTTACCTATATATGAAGGAAAATATTTAGATTGCCTGGCAGTGGCACCAGAGGGTATGTACACAGAGTTGATTGTTTTGTGCAGGAGCAAGACATGCTCCAGCGTGTCTGTGCACTCCCGATCTTATTGGCCTGAGTCTCCATCCACAGTCCCACCCCCCGAAATGGGCCCCTCCACCACGGCCGCACTCCAGGTACAGAACCCTAAGCTGTGTAACTCAATATCCTTCCCCAGCTGCCTCCCAGAGCTGGTATGTTGCTCTTTGAGCTCTCAGGGTCAAAGTGATAGGGAAGCCGACTAACACCAGGACCAGCTGAAGTAATGTGCAATTAGAAAACCTATGTTTTAGCTTTGCCATGACATTTCGGTAGAAACACAGGCATGTTTCGTAAACTCTCTGAGCCTCCATGAACTCAGCTGTGAAATGGGAGAGAAAGAGGTAAATTCATTGGATAAGAATTAGTACTCACTCTATGCCTAGCATAAAGTAGGTACAGTACTCAGTAAATGATCATTGTTATTGTAAGAATTCTCGGCCGGGCGCGGTGGCTCAAGCCTGTAATCCCAGCACTTTGGGAGGCCGAGACGGGCGGATCACGAGGTCAGGAGATCGAGACCATCCTGGCTAACAAGGTGAAACGCCGTCTCTACTAAAAAATACAAAAAACTAGCCGGGCGAAGCGGCGGGCGCCTGTGGTCCCAGCTACTCGGGAGGCTGAGGCAGGAGAATGGCGTGAACCCGGGAGGCGGAGCTTGCAGTGAGCTGAGATCCGGCCACCGCACTCCAGCCTGGGCGACAGAGCCAGACTCAGTCTCAAAAAAAAAAAAAAAAAAAAGAATTCTCATTTACGTATCATAACCCCCAGGGCAGGGCTAGGACAAACAAACAAAACCCTCCAATACTGCAGCAATGAGAAGAATCAAAGAAAGATCTTGTAAGAGCAGTAGAGGGAGGATGGGTGAGGAGACTGATATCAGGATGACCACATGAGTTATTTAATCTTTTCAGGGCCTTAAGAATACAGCCAGTATTTTCTAAGGTCCAAGTTTAAGGAGAAGTAACTTTCTTATTTTATGTATATTTGGCAAATTAACACAGGCTGTACTAAATATAAAATGAGCAAAAATAAAAATATTGACGTTGAATTTTGATAAACTAGACCTTATACCTAATATAACACATTTAACCAGGGAAGAAAGTTTAGCCAAATATTGCAAAAGTAATTGAAAAATGAAACCTAAACTTAAAACGCCAGAGAAACACCTCAGAGAATAATTTCAAGGTACCTGTAAAGACAAAACCAGCCTCTGAGAGCACACGTGGGGATATCCCTTGGGCGTAAAATGGCCAGTTCCTGAAGGATCCAAGTCTAGCCTCCTCTTCTTGGTACCTCATTTTACCTCCTCTCAGCCTGCTCCTCAGATTCTTCACCCTTATGTCGTACTTGGCAATGTTACCAACATCCTTGTTCAGCAGGAACCCACAGTCTGGATGAAACTTCTTGTGGTCTTCTATGGGGAGTCTCCTGAGGCTGGCACCAAAGAGGATGAGGCTACAGCAGAAGCACTGAACCCCAGCTTTTACGCCAGTGAAGTAAAACCCAGCGGCCGCCATCTCCTGCGGTGTCCATGAGCTGTACGGTTCATAGGTCACAAAAGTCTTTAACCTTTTTGCTTCACTGCGCATTTGAGAGTTGTAGCCTTTCCGCATTGTTGCCTGCACTTTCTGCTGATCTTCTTCCATTTCCTTTGCCAACTGAACTGCATCTATGCCCAGAAGAGCAGACAGCTCTGGCAGAAAATCGTAATCAAACTGGGAGATCCTCTCATCAGAGGCTTCCTGCTGGGTGGCCATTTTCTGAAAAGGGAAATAAAGCAGGTTGATCCCTTAGAGTAAGATTTTTCTTAGAAGAGCATTTCCCACTGTTTCTGAAGAAACCAGGAATTAAAGGAATGCCTGAAATTTCAACGCAAAAGAGAAATTGTTGGGAAAATTATGAAACATCAGTATTCGTCTACTTAATCAACAACTATTTACTAAGCACTTCCTATATATCAGGTACTGTGCTAGGCACTGGGGATCTAGCAACCAACAGGACAGACACCAATCTGCCTCCATTCACGAAGCTTTCCAGACATTAGCTATGGACACAATGTGGTAACACGAGCATATACTTACCATTTACATTAAAGAAAAACATACACAAAATTGGATAGCCTGGCAGCAATGATTTGATCAAATTACTCAGTTTTTAAAAATCATTATTTTGTGTTCAGTTTGAAGTCCCAGTGCTCTGTGCCAAAGCTGCAGATGTCCCACTATAATTATAGCCAGGGGAGATGGCTCATGCCTGTAATTCCAGTGCTTTGGGAGGCCAAGGTGGGAGGACTGCTTAAGGCCAGGAGTTTGACCAGCCTGGGGAACACAGCAAGATCCCATCTCTCTACATGTGTCTCTTTATATATATGCATATATATGTAATCTCTCTATATATATATATTCTGTGTGTATGTGTATATATATAATATCACATTAATAAATACATATCTGCAAATTACTCCTTAATGGCTTCATGAATCTCCTCATTTAAGACATTCAGGCATTTTTCTCTGTATAAACAAATGTTATAGGATAACTGAGTATCCTATAACAAAAAGTGTTTTTCCAGTCATTATTTTTTCCTCACAACAAAGTTTCAAGAGAATTCGAGTCAAGTCATATGTATATTTTTCAAGATTTTTATATATGTCACCAAATTGCTCTGGAGAATGGTGAAATGAAGTCCTTCATATTGTCAGAGTCCTGGTTCTCGCCCAGAATGTTCTCTGTCCTGGGTTTTCAGATCTCAAAATAATTTTATGTCCTTCCATTATAGAAGCAGTCCATTAAAGCCCAGTAACAGGCCAATGACTGTTTTTCAGAGGACATATACCTGCCGGAAGCCTCAGGTAACTTTCTAGTCCCAAATCCCCATGACCATCCCTGAGGGGCAGTCACAGGTTTGGTAAGAAGCTCCATGAGCATGAGTCGGTTGCCGACACTGCTAACATCATTTGAACACTGAGGTGCTATGGCCCCAAAGGAATCTCTTCGAAGTTCCCAAAGAGTCTGCCATTTGTTCATTTTTCAAAGCTCCATATAAATTAGCTCCCCATTCCGTCTTAACTTTGAGAATAAGGGTTGATAAAATTCCCAAATGTGGTAGGTGATTTCTCCAGGAACTAAGAAATTGAACCAATTTTTGTGCCTTTTTCCTCTGTCTTGTAGCTAGCAACTTAATTTTGGATGTTTGGGAATGTTTCTAGTGGCTCTAGCCCAAGTAATTTCTTTCTTTTTTTTTTTTTTTTTTTGAGACAGAGTCTCACTGTATCACCCAGGCTGGAGTGCAGTGGCGAGATCTTGACTCACTGCAACCTCTGACTCCCGGGTTCAAGCAATTCTCCTGCCTCAGCCTCCTGAGTAGCTGGGATTTCAGACAGATGCCACCAAACCCGGCTAATTTCTGTATTTTTAGTAGAGACAGGGTTTCACCATGTTGGCCAGGCCGGTCTCCAACTCCTGACCTCAAGTGATCCGCCTGCCTTGGCCTCCCACTCTTGTTCTTGTCGCCCAGGCTGAAGTGCAGTGGCACTTCGGCTCCCACACTGGGATTACAGGCATGAGCCACCACATCCAGCCTAGCCCAAGTAATTTCTAAGAATTTTACCATTTATACTAAGCCTTGCATTTTAGCCAGGTAATCAGCCCCTCCCTGGTAGTTACATGATTAACAAGCACTTCCAATTCAGTCTTAGCTGGATATTTGGATTGAGAGATTAACATTATATCATCAATATAATAAGACATAGTATTAGCCAGGTGCAGTGGCTTATGCCCATAATCCCAGCACTTTGGGAGGCCGAGGTGGGCAGATCACCTGAGGTCAGGAGTTCAAGACCAGCCTGGCCAACATGGTGAAACCCTGCCTCTACAAAAATATAAAAAATTAGCCGGGCATGATGGTGGGTGCCTGTAATCCCAGCTACTTGGGAGGCTGAGGCGAGAGAATCACTTGAACCCAGGAGGCGGAGGTTGCAGTGAGCCGATATCTTGCCATTACACTCCAGCCTGGGCAACAGAGTAAGACTCCATCTCAAAAAAAAAAAAAAAAAGATACATTATTTTCCAGTGAAATCAAATCTAAGTTGTTCCTCATTACGTTGCAGCAATAAGCAAGAGAATTTAAATGTCCTGTGGGAGCACCTTAAATGTACATTGGTGGCCTTTTCACACAAATGCAAATTGGTTACGATTTTCTTCTGAAATAGGAATCAAATAGAAAGTAAGTGGCCCGATGTGGTGGCTCACACCTGTAATCCCAGCATTTTGGGAGTCCAAGGTGGGAGGATTGTTTGTGGCTAGGAGTTTGAGGCCAGTTTAGGCAACTTAGTGAGACCCTTGTCTCTACAAAAAATTTCAAAAATTAGCCAGATGTGGTGGCACAGCTACTTGAGGAGCAGAGGTAGGAGGATCACTTGAGCCCAAGAATTCAAGGTTACAGTAAGCCACGATTATGCCACACGCTGTTCATTTTATGAAATCCCTTTCCTCAAAGGCATCCCCATTCAGATGTCATATCCGTTCCAATAATACATCAGGGAGAAATTACAACAATTACGCAATTATATTGCATCATTGAATTATATTGAAATATAATTCACTGGGAGTAATGCCTCATGCCTGTAATCTCAGCACTTCAGGAGGCCAAGGTGGGTGGATCACCTGAAGTCAGATGTTTGAGACCAGACCGGCCAACATGGCGAAACCCCATCTCTACTAAAAATACAAAGAAACAAACAAAAATATTAGCCGGGGGTGGTGGCGCGTGCTTGTAGTCCCAGCTACTCGGGGCCAGCCATGGTGACTCACGCCTATAATCCCAGCACTTTGGAGGCTGAGGCCAGGAGTTTAAGACTAGCCTGGCCAACATGGTGAAACCCCATCTCTACTAATAATACAAAAAAAAAAGAAAAAGAAAAACCTGGGCATGGTGGTGCATGCCTATAATCTCAGCTACTCAGGAGGCCGAGGCACGAGAATTGTTTGAACCCAGGAGGCGGAGGTTGCAGTGAGCCAAGATCATACCACTAAACTCCAGCCTAGGTGACAAGAGTGAAACTCTATCTCAAAAAAAAAAGAAAGAAATGTAATTCACCCATCATAAAGTTCACCCATTTAAAATGAACAACTCAGGGTGTGGTGACTCATATCTATAACCCCAGTGCTTTGGAGGCCAAGGTGGGAGGATTGCTTGAGGCCAGGAGTTGAGATGAGCCTGGGCAACATAGCTAGACCCTGTCTTTAAAAAAATTTTTTAAAAAGAAAATGAAAACTTAGCTGCGCACGGTGGTACGTGCCTGTAGTCCTAACTACTCGGGAGGCTGAGGTGGAAGGATCTCTTGAGTCCAGGAGTATGAAACTGTGGAGAGCTATGATGGCACTACTATACTCCAGTCTGGGAAACAGAGTGAGGCTCTGTCTCTAAAAAAAGTAAATACAATGTACGATTCAATAGATTTCAGCGTATTCATAAAGAAGCAGAACCATCACCACAATCAATTTTAGAACATTTTCATCCCCCCAGAAAGAAACGCTATGCCCATTAGCAGTTGCTTTCCATTTTTCCCATTACCCTCCTACCCCTAGGCAACTACTATGCTACTTTCTGTCTCTATAGATTTGCCTACTGGGGACATTTCATATAGATTGAATCAAACAATACGTGGTCCTTTGTGTCTGGTTGCTTTCACTTAGCAAAACGTTCATGTTGGTAGAGGTGCTTAAAAAAGAAAATAAAAAGAACAACAAAAAAAGGAAGCCAAATTCATCCATGTTGTAATGTTTTAGTACTTCATATTCCTTTTCATTGTCAAATGATATTTCATTATGTGGATATACCACATTTTATTATTATATATACCATATTTTATTCCTCAACCCAGTGGATATGTGGATTGTTTACACTTTTTGGCTATTATAAATACTGCTGTGCACATTAGTGTACAAGTTTTTGTATGGACATTTTTCACTTTTTTTTTTTCTTGAGACAGGGTCGCGCTCTGTCACCTAGGCTGGAGTGCAATGGCTTGATCACCATCCATTGCAGCCTCAACCTCATAGGCTGAAGTGATCCTCCCACCTCAGCTTCCCAAGTAGCTGGTACTATAGGAGCACACCACCATTTTTTATAGAGACGGGGTGTGGAGGGTGTTCGGGGGGGTCTCCCTATGTTGCCCAAGCTAGTCTCAAATCCCTGGGCTCAAGTGATCCTCCCACCCCAACCTACTAAAGTGCTGGGATTACAGGCATGAGCCACCACACCTGGCCCATTTTCCACTCTTAAACTTACAGTTGCATTGTCATATTAAACTAATTAAGTTAATTGCCCTTTAATTTTCTATTAGCAGGTAGAACAATACATTATGCACCATGGTCCAATGATGACAACAAAGTTCTTCACCACTCCGGGCATTTTATCCACACCAATGTAAATGTCCTTAGGTCCCATAGCACCGAGAAACTCTGCTACCCTTTTCTTTACACCACACTGCTCTAAAGCGACTGTAGATTCTGCTTTTGCATCATCCTAAAGGTTTATTTGTTTAATTCATCAAGACTAGGATACATTAGAAATCTTGGCAGGGCACAGTGGCTCACACCTGTAATCCCAGCACTTTGGGAGGCTAACGCGGGAGGATTGCTTGAGCCCAGAAATTTGAAACCAGCCTGGGCAACAAAGTGAGATGGAGTCTCGCTCTGTCACCCAGGCTGGAGTGCAGTGGTGCAATTTTGACTCACTGCAACCTCCGCTTTCCAGGTTCAAGCAATTCTCCTGCCTCAGCCTCCTGAGTAGCTGGGATTACAGGCATATGCCACCATGCCCGGCTAATTTTTTTTATTTTTAGTAGAGACAGGGTTTCACCATGTTGGCCAGGCTGGTCTCAAACTCCTGACCTCAGGTGATCCGCCTGCCTTGGCCTCCCAAAGTGCTGGGATTACAGGCATGAGCCACCATGCCCAGCCCTTTCCTTTTTTTTTTTTTTTTTTTTTAAGAGACAAGGGTTCACTCTGTTGCCAAGGCTGTAGTACAAGTGCAGTGGCATGATTCTAGCTCACTGCAGCCTCAGATTCCTAGGCTTAAGCGATCCTCCTGCCTCAGCCTCTCAAAGTGCTGGGATTACAGGTGTGAGCCATGACACCTGGCCTCCTTTCTTTTGAATGATATTAATCTGTTCATCATTCAGCACAATTTGGAGCAAAGGAGCTAGTAAGTCTTCAACAGCCTCTCACTTCATCCTGCTTCCCCAGTAGTAGGGTCACACAAAAAGTCCACAAAGGTGGAGGCCCTCTTATCACAGCATCAATCATCACTTAAGTCAAAGAGATAAAATTAAGGGATACCTTAGTTTCATCACAGAACCAATCCCAATGTGCTTGCTTGCATTCTCAATGTTTCAGTCACCTCTAGGGAGTATTTCATCTAATAATTATGGGTGTAATTGGGCAGTTCCCCCTTACAAGATGTTTTATGTACTCCCACCTTTGTCCAGCTCAACCGATTTGGAATTTGCCCAGCTAACCACATTCCAGCAAAAGCTGCAGCTAATTGAAGATCTTCAATGAATTCAGCTAATGAAGACCAAGCACACCTCGTGTACATGTACATTCATTTGAAGGTACATTTGACAGTACCTAATACAAGGAAAAGAGCTCCTTTGTCATTCATGTATATCATGTCCAGCAGTGGTTCTGCAGGAAGCTCTGTCAGTCCACAGGCAACTTAACTCTTGTGTAGTTCCCTGTTTCAGTTGTCTCTTGATGCCCTCCCACTGTAGTTTCTTTGGTAATTATCTACCAGATGAGGGTCACATTCCCATTAGAAGAAATATCTGCCCAACTCCCCTTTGGCATCATGTTCCTTCCCTTTACAGAAGGAACTTGGTGGATTTGGCAACGCAGGGCTCTTTTTTAGTTACTTTCATTTTTGCCAAAGCAGCCTAACCAGCTAGGGAACTGGATTCTTGGCTGACTTCCTCTGTGTCTGGATTTCTTTTTAAATCTATTTAACTATTTCCTCTTGCTCTGCATCAACCACATTCAAGTTCCATTGCCATCCCTTTCTTCCCATTGAGAGCTGTAGCACTTCAGCAAATTCAAACAGGGATTCCCCAGCAACCAGCCTGGCACCGGTGGCTCTAAATCTTCCCCACTTTTCATCCTTCTCCCAAAGCCTTAGCTATCATTTAAATTATAAAGTAAAAAACTGGGGGGCCAGGTGCAGTGGCTCACACCTGTAATCCCAGCACTTTGGGAGGCTGGGACGGGCAGATCACTTGAGTTCAGGAGTTCAAGACCAGCTGGGCCAACATGGCGAAACCCCATCTCTACTAAAAATACAAACAAATTAACCAGGTGTGGTGGTGCAATGCCTGTAATCCCAGCTACTCGGGTGGCTGAGGCATAAGAATTGGTTGAACCCAGGAGGCAGAGGTTTCAGACTTCAGTGCCACTGCACTACAGCCTGGGCAACAGTGTGAGACCCTGTCTCAAAAAACAAAACAAAACAAAACAAAAATCTTGGGCCCGGCGCAGCTGCTGACACCATAATCCCATCACTTTAGGAGGCCGAGGCAGGCAAATCACTTGAGCCCAGGAGTTTGAGACCAGCCCAGGCAACATGGTGAGACTCCATCTCTACAAAAAAATAATTTTGCTTAAAGTTAGGCAGCTGTGATGATGTGTGCCGTAGACCCAGCTACTCGGGAGGCTGAGGTGCGAGGATCTCTTAAGCCTAGGAGGTTGAGGCTATATAGCCATGATCGAGACACTGCACTCAACTTGGGCGACAGAGTAAGACCCTGTCTCAAAAACAAACAAACAAAAATTTAATGATCCTATTCACAGTACCCTCGTCATCAATTACACAGGTTTGGATAATTGAAAAGACTCAGAGGACTCTTCATAGTATACTCACCTAAGGCTTTAATAAAGGTAAAGGATAGATTAAAAAACAAACAAACAAACAAACAAAACCTCCAACAAACCAAAAGGCAAGTGAAACACCAGGCCCAGTTCCTAGGGTCCTTTTGCAGACACAAAGGCTGTGGAAAATGTGCTTCATCTTTAAGTAATGAACCAGCTAGATACATGCAAGACACCTTGGTCTCAGGAGAACCGTAACCTCATCTGAGGCTCTTTTATACTCCTCTGATGAGGTAGCCAACACTAGCTTGCATACCAGGGCTCAAAACCAGAAACAAGCTGGTATAGTCAAGCTGGGGCAGTGGCATGCACCTGTAATCCCAGCTACTTGGGAGGCTGAAGTGGGAGGATCACTTGAGCCCAGAAGTTCAAAGCCAATGAGATTTCATCTCCAAAAAGAAAGAAAGAAACAAGAAACAGGCTGCTTCCTGATCTGTCTCCCACCCCAGCACAGGACTCTATTAATCACTGACTAGTACATTTCATTTAGGTTTGGCCAAGGAACAGCACCAAGGCTTCAGGCCTCCCCAGAGATGAATGAGTACAGGGTTGCAGCAGACCAGCAGACATCGATCCTGTCTGACACAACAAAGTTTGGTGGTCAATCATGCCAGTCTAGAGGCTGTTTCTGGGGGAGGAGAAGTAATTTCCAAGGCCCTTTCCAGGCTAATATTCTTTGAGTACAGTGCTAAGAGTGCCACTGAGGTAACTGTGCCATGGAGCTAGGATTTAAATCCAAGTCTGTGTGACTCCAGTGTCTGTCCTGTTTCCTCCATACCATCCTGCCTCCAAAGAGAGAAATAATAGCAAGACAAAGAAGGGGCCATAGGTTTAGGTGTAGAAGAAAATCACCTTTGCCACAGATGGTAATTTACTTACCTGAGGTTTATCCACAGTTTTAGTCTACTGGAGGAGAATGCTGGCCAGGGGAAGGAAAGTACGAGGCTGAAGTACAAATGCTCTGTGTCTCCTTTAATAGGAGGCAGTGAGAAAATATTTAAGGAACTGAAACGCAAAACAAATTGCGCAGTCATAGATGTTAACAGTAAATGCTCTAAGGTCTTGAGTCAACAGGATCCAATCAGGACCCAAGGGGAGTAATGAAACCTACGGAGTCTCACACCAGAAGTATTTTATTCTAGTTTTTTTGTTTCTGTTGTTTTTGAGACAGTGTCTCACTCTGTCGCCCAGGCTGGAGTGCAGTGGCACGATCCTAGCTCACTGCAGCCTCAAGCTCCCAGACTGAAGCGATCCTCCTATCTCGACCTCCCAAAGTGCTAGGATTATAGGCATGAACCACCACACCTGGCCTTTCTTCTAGTTTGTTGAGATTGGTTAACAGTTAAGGTGCTCGTGTCTTATTTCTGTTACAGTAACAGTTTCTATCTTTCTGGTAGCTTTTAGGATCTTTTCTCCTAAGTGTAGATCTCTCTACATTCATTGGGCTGGGTATTCAATGGGCCTTTTCAATCTGAACTCTTGGGTCTCCCATCAAGCCTGGGAAATTACCTTCTATTATTTCTTTGATAAGTTCCTACTGTCTGTTACTCTCTTTTTACTCTTTTGGTATTCCCACTGTTTAGGTGAGAAATTAATTGATCACTTTTTTTCCCCCATATATTATTTTCCTACTTTCTTAGGGTCTTGCTCTGTCATCCAGGCTGGAGTGCAAAGGCACAATCACAGCTCACTGCAGCCACCACCTCCTGGGCTCAAGTGATCCTCCCACCTCAGCCTCCCAAGTTGCTGGGACTACAGACATGTGCTACCATGCCCAGCTAATTTTTAATTTTATTTCATGTAGAGATGGGGGACTCACCACGTTGCCCAGGCTGGTCTCGCACTCCTGGCCTCAAGTGGTCTGCCGGCCTCAGCCTCCCAAAATGCTGGGATTACAGATGTGAGCCACCACACCCAGCTGTCCTCTCCTTTATATTCCAGCTCTCCAATCGTAGTTTAAAATTTCAGCAATTAAAATTTCCCACAGCTCTTTCTTTTCTGTTATTTTCATAGTGTCAACTTTGCCCACACTGGTTCTCTAGGTCAGCTAAGAGAAAGCAATGTGTTCAATTTTGGGGGCAGCAGGGAAGACTTAATTTTTTGCCCCAGGGTAAACACTTGTGTGTCAAATATTCTGATCATGGGGTAGAGGGAACTGACTGTCCCACACACAGGCTTCCAATTAGTCCCTCAATTTTCAGCCCTTCATGTCACTCCAGCGCTCCTTCCTACCTGGCATCATGTCCACGGTTACTCCAAGCTTCTCCATAGGGCAGATAGTCTCTCATAGGAGACTCCATACTCAGGAAGCGGTTTCCTTGGGCTGCTTCCTTCATGACTGCTAGTCCGTTTAGTTTCTGCTTTCCAAGAATGTGTTAAAATATTCTGTGCTACTGGTCCCATTTCTGTTTTATTTTTTTTTTTACCTGTAAGCTCTGTTGGACTTGACATTCCTATTTTCTTAATTTTCCTGGGTTTATACTTTTAAGAATCAGCAATATTGTGTATTACCAAAAACACGAATTAAAATGTACATAGCGTCTATAAAGGAAAAACCATTTCTCTACTCACATTTCTGACATCAGATATATGAGTTTTCCACGAACCAATTCTCCGCAGACAGCAGCTGAGTGTCCTACAATTTTACTCAATTCTGATGCTAAGTAACCAGAGTTAGTGCAGACCCCACGGGTTAGGGGCTCAGCCCCCAAGACTGCCCCCTACTTCGGATGCCAGCCACAACTATTAGAAACCCAGGGTACCCACACTTCTGTCCAAGTTCACTACAAATCAAGGGCATCTGCAACCCCCTCAGGTTCAATAATTTCTTTCTTGGGGGTTGGGGGAGTTTAGGAGCAGAGGTTTAATAGGCAAAAGAAAGAACAATGAGAACAGATCTCTCCCTTCTGAGGGGCTTCTGAAAGGAAAATCCGGCCCGCGGTGGACTGCACCAGTTTTATAGGCAGGCCTGAGGAGGCGGTGTCTGATTTGCCTACAGCCCACAGGTTGGTTTGACCAGGTGTGACGTTTACATAGCGCCAGGGGAAGGCTGGTCACCCCACCCGAATCTTACTATGACAAAGGGCAGAGTGACCTTGACATGCCATGTGCTTTCCAGAGCAAGGGCAGAGAGTGATGCTCACTGTGGTGGGGGAGGAGACCCTCTGTTCCTAGAAAATCACAACAGCATGCCCCTGTGCTATATCCCCGGTTACTACAGCATTCCTTGTTCTTGCCTAACAAGATTATTCCCTGAACTGTAAAACTCCCGCAGCACTGCATACAGAGGGAGGATAGGAGACACGGTGGTCGTGGACAGGAAATGAGGGAATTATGATAGGAAAGTTGGAGGTCCTGTTGCCCACACCCCTTAGAGTGGTCGGAGGCTGGGGTGAGTCCAGAAGCCTTCGGATGGCACCAGGAGATAGCCCCAGCCAGAAATCCTCCGTTGCTCCAGGACCTCTTCCAGCCCCACACGACGGCTTGGTCCTCCGTGAAAGGAAACTGGTTAAAACATGGCCAATATGCCCAGCAGCCCGTGGGTACTTGGGGGTTCTCCATGTTCTCCCCAGCAAGCCTGTCCCCCGAGACTTGTAAGGCCGGCAGGCACGCCCATCATTTTTAAACGGCTAATTGTTGAAGGCAGTTTTCCCATTCACAGAAGCAGAAGGGGGCCCAGTATTTGGTTTGGTCTGATTCTAAATGGAGGCCCAGAGCCTCGAAATCAAAGGACAGAGTTGAGGTCCGCTCCTCTACTCACCTTTCCAGTGAATACACCTTGGAATCCCAGACGAAGTCCCCAATATGAAGTGGCATTGTTGTCTGGGGTCAGTACCCGGGGTTCGTCGTCTCACACCAAGAAGGTTAAGGACACAGATACACACGAGGAGTGGGTTTAGGAGCGGAGGTTTAACAAGCAAAAGAAAAAGGAGAACAGCTCTCTCCCTTGCGAGAGAGAGGGGCTTCCGAAAGGAAAATCCCAGTTTTGATCATTTCTTATAATGGCTTACAGAACTCAGAAACTGTACTTATGTTTACTGATTTATTGTAAAGGATACAGATGAACAGGCAGTTGAAGAGGTACACAGGGCAAGGTCCAGAAGGGTCCCTGGTGAACACAGGACCTTTTGGCTTCTTGCAGTTTGAGGTGCATCGCCTTCTTGGTATGTAGTTAGGGTTAACCAAACCAAAAGCTCTCCAAACCTGCGGTTTATTTTTTAATGGAGGTGCCATCACTTAGGCATGATTGGTTAAATTACTGGCCATTGGTGGTTAGTCAATCTCCAGCCCTTTTACCCTCTCTGGAGGTCAAGGGGTGGGGCTGCAAGTCCCAGACCTCCAATCATGCCTTAGTCTTTCAGGGCATAGCCGCCATCTTGAAGTTGTCTAAAGGATCCCAGCCACCAGTTAGCTCATTGTCATATACTCTTATCATCTGGAGATTCCAAAGGCCTTAGAAGTTCTTGTGTCAGGAACCAAGACCAAGTATTCTAATAAAAGATGTTTCTATCACCCCTGTCACTCAGGAAATTACAAGGGTTTCTGGAGATCCGTGCCAGGAACTGGATGAAGATCAAATATATATATTTATTATATCACAATATTGCAGCCTACTACTTGCCAGGGACAATTCTAAGCACTTTACATGTGTCCACTTAATTCCTTTAACAGTCCAAATCAGCTATTGCTATATCTCCATATTACAGATAAGGAAACTCAAGCACATAGAGGTTAAGGTTAACCAGGTGATCTGGCTAGTCTGTACTTTTACCTGATGTTATGCTGCCATACAGACTAGAATTTTTTGTTTGTTTGTTTGTTTTTGAGATGGAGTCTTGCTCTATTGCCAGGCTGGGGTGCACTGGCATGATCTTGACTCACTGCAATTTCCACCTCCTGGGTTCAAGCGATTACCCTGCCTCAGCCTCCCAAGTAGCTGGGACCACAGGTGCGCAACACCACACCCAGGTAATTTTTTTTGTATTTTAGTAGAGACGGGGTTTCACCATGTTGGCCAGGATGGTCTTGATCTCCTGACCTTGTGATCCGTCCGCCTTGGCCTCCCAAAGTACTGGGATTACAGGCGTGAGCCACCGCGCCCGTCCTATTCCTACATATTTACCCAAGAAAAATGAAAACACATGAACACACAAAGATTTATACAATAATGTTCATAGCAACTTTATTCATAATAATAACCAAAAAATCAGAAACAGCCCAGTGTCCACTGGGGATAAACACATGGATAAACAAAGTATCCATAAATGAAATACAGGTGGTAAAAAGAAGCAAAGTATTGATATATGCAACAACTGAATAAGCTCAAAAACATCATGCTAAGCAAAAGAAGCCATACATATTTAATTTTTAAAAATTGTATATAACAGACAAATCTCATCTACAGTGACGGAAAACAGATCAATGTCACCGGCGGCTGGAACTCCTCAGGAATACTGACCGCAAAGGAGCCCTTCTGGAATGATGAAGATGTTCTCTCTCGATTGTGGTGGTCGTGGCATGGGTACAGAACACTTGTCAAAAGGCATGGAATTACTCAAAATGGGAGCATTTTTACTGTATGTTAATTATAACTCAATAAAATTGATTTTTAAAAATTCTAACTACATATATAAATACACTAATGTTTACAGAGCATTAAGAGAAGTGAAAAAGGCTGGGCGCAGTGGCTCATGCCTGTAATCCCAGCACTTTGGGAGGCCGAGGCGGGTGGATATTGAGGTCAGGAGATTGAGACCATCCTGGCTAACATGGTGAAACCCCGTCTCTACTAAAAATACAAAAAAAATTAGCTGGGCATGGTAGCGGGCGCCTGTAGTCCCAGCTGCTCGGGAGGCTGAGGCAGGAGAATGGCATGAACCTGGGAGATGGAAATTGCGAGCCGAGGTCGCGCCACTGCCCTCCAGCCTGGGCGATAGAGCAAGACTCTGTCTCCAAAAAAAAAAAAAAAAAGAAGTGAAAAAATAATTCCATGTTTGAGATTTGTTTTTTAATAAGGTTACCTGAATTTGTTTTTTAAGTTTAGTAGAATTCTTTTATCAGGACCTGTTTTTAAGTTACCTACGTACCTCTGTAATGGGATTACAGGCAGTAACTCTCACACTTCAACATTTATTGTGACCACCTGGAGGATTTGTTAAAGCAAAGACTGCCAGACCCATCCTCAGAATTTCTGATTCAACAGGCCTGTGATGGGGCTCAAGAATTTGCTTTTTTTTTTTTTTTTTTTTTGAGATGGAGTCTCACTCTGTTGCCCAGGCTGCAGTGTAGTGGTGCAATCTCAGCTCACTGCAACCTCCTCCTCCCGGGTTCAAGTGATTCTCCTGCCTCAGCCTCCTGAGTAGCTGGGATTACAGGTGCCCTCCACCACGCCTGGCTAATTTTTGTATTTTTAGTACAAACAGGGTTTCACCATATTGGTCAGGCTGGTCTCGAACTCCTGACCTCGTGATCTGTCCACCTCAGCCTCCCAAAGTGCTGGGATTACAGGCGTGAGGCACCGCCCCCGGCCAAGAATTTGCATTTCTAATGACTTCTTGTGTGATGCTAATGCTACTTACTAGTCCAAACACTACATTTAGAGTCACTGACTGTAGAGATCCTTAAAAGATCCCTAGTCCTCCAAAGAGTCAATTCTTAGTGCTTAAAACTTGAACTAGGCTGGGCACAGTGGCTAACGTCTGTAGTCTGTAATCCCAGCACTTTGGGAGGCCTAGGAGAGAGGATCGTTTGAGGCCAGGAATTGAGACAAGCCTGGACAGCACGACAAGAGTCCCTCTCTTAAAAAAAAAAAAAAAATCAGCCAGGCATAGTGGTGCACGCCTGTAGTCCTAGCTACTGGAGAAGCTGAATTGGGAGGATCACTTGCGCCCAGGAATTCAAGGCTGCAGTGAGTTGATTGTGCCATTGCACTCTAGCCTGAGAGACAGAGTGATACTGCCTCAAAAAAATAAAAATTTAAATTTAAAACAGAAACACAAAAAACCTAAGCTAAATTATCCCCTAAGGCCGGCCACGGTAGCTCACGCCTGTAATCCCAGCACTTTGGAAGGTCCAGGTGGGTGGATCACTTGACGTCTGGAGTTCCAAGACCAGCCTGGCCAACATGGTGAAACCCTGTCAGTACTAAAAACACAAAAATTAGCCAGGCATGGTGGTGCACGCCTGTAGTTCCAGCTACTCAGCAGGCTGAGGCAGGAGAATCACTTGAACCCAGGAGGCAGAGGTTGCAGTGAGCCAAGATTGTGCCACTGCACTCTAGCCTGGTTGACAGAGCGAGACTCTGTCACAAAAACAAAAACAAAAAATAAATAAATAATCCCCTAAGAGGAGTATATCCCAGGAAAGTATAACACCTGAAACTTATAAGAATATCTGCCCTGATGATAAGTGATAGAAGAGACAGGCCAGGCCAAAGTTTGTAAACTGGTGGCCTGAAGATATTTAGCCTCTGTGTTTTTCTAAATTAGATGCCAACATCTCAAACTTGGGAGAATTCACTTTAAAAATTCAGTTTTTACGGCTGGGCATGGTGGCTCAAGCTTATGATGCCAACACTTTGGAAGATGGAGGCATGCAGATTAATTGAGCTCAGGAGTTCAAGACCAGCCTGGGCAACATAGGAAGACGCTGTCTCTACAAAAAAAACCTTTTTTAAAAATTAGCCAGGCACAGTGGCACACACCTGTGGTCCCAGCTACTAGGGAGTCTGAAGTGGGACCATCACTTGAGTCTGGAAGGTCGAGACTGCAGTGAGCCATGATTGCACCAATGCACTCCAGCCTGGGGAACAGAGCAAGGCTTTGTCAAAAAAAAAAAAAAAAAAAAAATTCCAATTTTTAGTTTAAGTATCATTCCCAGAAGAAAAAAATAGGCTGGGGCCAAATAATGGTTACCTCACTTTAAAATCTTTATTTTTACGTTTTTCTGAATTAAGTAACAAAATTTAAAAGATACAAAAGGATCTACAGTGAAAAGTACATCTCCCTTCTATCCCTGATCCCCAGCCTCTCAGAGGCTGCCTCCTTTAGATGGGATGGGTGCCTTCCAGATGTCCCCACTGTGCATCAACTGGCCCCCTTTCACTTATCTGCATTGTCTGCCTGACCCCTTTAGACATCTGAGCTGCCTCCCAACCCACTTTACCACGCCTCTCCTGCATCCCCACAACACCTGGCATGTCGTTAGCACTTTCACACAAGCTTCTTTACAAGGCTGTGTCTTTTCAGATGGGGAGATTCACAGATGCATGAGGTTAGGTTTACTTCTTTTGAGTATCTACATTCCTGATAACTAGGATTGTGTCAGACTTACGGCAGATGTACAAGTTTGTTGAGTGAATTAATAAATGAATGAATGGGCAAATTGTGTATTGTTTCCAGGGTCCTGAGGTGTGACACAAATAGCAATTCAGTCAGGTGAAATCAATAATTTAAATCCCTTCAGGATCCCAGCTGAGTTCCCAGTCCATCTTGTAATACTTCTCCCCAGAACAGACTTAGATTACCTGGAAATAATGAATCCTCTGCCCTTACAGAACTGGATCCAAAGCGGGTACTAGGGCACTCTAAGACTACTTCTCAGAAATGTGACAACCTCCTGTACCGTTTTTCTCCTTACTACAGGGCCCAAGGACTGAAACTTCTTACCTTTTCTCCTAAACTCTGCCACCCACTAATGGCCTCCAGACTGGGGTTCCACTCACCCACTCCCCAAGGGCTGACTGCACCCTTTCTTTGTCACCACTCATGAAATCATTTCATGCTATGAATTTGCCAGCCATTCTAGAGATACAGCTGAACACAGACATGACCACAAACATGAGGAAGTTATAAAGTATTGAGAAATCCTTCTAGAGGCGGATGCAATGCCACACCACTGAGCACGAGATCTGGCTTCCTGAGCAGTTACCAAAGGATATGACACAGCCCTGTGGGCAAACTAGGATCAATGGGAAATGGAAGAACTTAAGAAGAGTAAGTTACTTCTCCCTCCTCCCTTCAACGGACTGCTCAGAGGGGCAGTTTCTCCTTATAAACCTTCTGGAGAAGCCCCACACTCTAAGTGAACACACTTGCTGGGAGGCTCCTGTATCTCGTCACAGCTTGTCATGAAGTCCAGCCACTGCAGTAACGCAATGCATCACGTTTTTCCTTGCCTTGCTTTCCCTTTTCTTCCACACTCTCACCCCCCTAGATCTGCCCCTTCCTAATAAAGTTAACAATACTTTCGTCTTTGCCTCAGGTTCTACTTTCTAGGGGACTTAAGAAATTGTTGTTGGCCAGGCGTGGTGGCTCATGCCTATAATCCCAGCACTTTGGGAGGCCAAGGCAGGTGGATCACGAGGTCAGGAGATCGAGACCATCCTGGCTAACACAGTGAAACCCTGTCTCCACTAAAAATACAAAAAAATGAGCCGGGCATGGTGGCAGGCACCTGTAGTCCCAGCTACTTGGGAGGCTGAGGCAGGAGAATGGCGTGAACCTGGGGGGCAGAATTTGCAGTGAGCCGAGATCGTGCCACTGCACTCCAGCTCTGTCTCAAAAAAAAAAAAGAAAAAAAAAGAAATTCTTCTTGTTGTAATTTCTTGTTGTAATTTTTGTTTGTTGTAATTTCTAGGGTAACCAATGAAAGAATAAAAACAAAGTATACAATTTTCAAACTAGTGAGGAAAAACACAGAATGGTAGAAAGTAAGTAATCAAAAAGAAGGCAGGAAGGAAAAGATAGTGTCAAATATGCAGTTAAAAAAACTAAAAAAAAAAGGAAAGATGGAATTGTTGGAACCAATAACACAAAGATAATAAATTTAAACCCAAATATATCAGTGGTAATCTTTTAATAAATAAATATATTTGTTTATTAAATATAAAATGTACACAGTAAATATAAATGAACTAAATGCTTTAGTTCAAAGATAAACAGAATAAAAATTATGAAATAAAAATATATACACTTGAAAGTATTTAAAATAAATCTAATTTTCATAATGAATTTTAAGCATTAAGGAGTTTTGTAACTGAATAGTGGAACTCAGAAAGACATCCTATTCAGAAGGATCTCTCATGTTAATAGTTTCCTTCACTATATTGTATATTGTAGTATACTGTAGAGTTTCAAGAAAACAATTAAAGGCCAGAACTGTCTTACATTACCATTTCTATTTCTGCAATATTCAACAAACCAAAATTTTCTCTGTAATTGTGAAAAAAGAACTCCTCCTCAAGCATAACCAAAATTTTGTCTTAACCTTATCAAATACCCAAAACTGTAGAAAGAGATAAAGCTGTTAACAGAGACATGGATATCCCTTTTTATCAGGTCAAGAGGGTGAGTCTCTAACAGAGAGTTCTAGTAACTTTTCAATAGGTAATTAATGAAGGTCTTCCTTCTAAATCAGATAGGGGGAGATAGAATGCTCTGAGAGTATTAAAGGCATCTCCTGCAAGCCACTGATACCTTTGTTGACAGAGCAGACGGAAGAAAATAGCAGTTACTAGGTAACCTATAGCTGAAATTTGTGTCCACCTAAAGAACCACTGGGTCTAGGCTCATGGAGTATGACTCCTGAGAGAAACTCCTGTTACTCTAATCACAGTGTGTGTGTATGTGTGTGCATGTGCACACACACTTACTAAAGATGCATATTCCTGGGCTCCCCTGAAGATCTATTGAATAGACTCTCCAGGGTGGGACTACATTGTCTTTACTGATAATGTTCTTAACTAAAAATTGTTAGTTATAAAATCACAGATTTCTGCTGGGCACGGTGGCCAAGGTAGGTGGATGACCTGAGGTCAGGTGTTGGAGACCAGCCTGATCAACAAGGTGAAACCCCATCTCTACTAAAAATACAAAAATTAGCCAGCCATGGTGGCAGGCATCTGTAGTCCCAGCTACTCAGGAGGCTGAGACAGGAGAATTGCTTGAGCCCGGGAGATGGAGGTTGCAGTGAGCCAAGATCACGCCACTGCACTCCAGCCTGAGTGACGGAGCAAGACTCCATCTCAAAAAAAAAAAAAAAAAGTCACAAATTTCATAGTGAAACTCAATCTAGAGTACCTGAAGTTTCTATACATAAAATAGACATACCTTTGCTATGAAAGCCTGATTTACTCTTAACTGGGTATAACCAGAAAAGAGTTCTGCCTATAATGATATATCTGCATTGAACCTAAAACACAGACTTCATCGTACATTCTCACCTAAATTTCTCTGATGACCCAGAGTAAAGCAGAAGGCTTAGCATATGAGAGTGAAAGGATTTGAATCTCACTTTCTGTCAAACTTTTAGAGCTCTGTTAACCATGGTTGGTATCAACTATGATTTTAGGCAACTTTGCTTATAGTAAAAATAACTCGTAATTGTTACGGTATCTGGATTGGGATGCACTATAAATAATCTAATGGAGACTTCAAGCTTTAGGCTTTCCTGAGTGTGGTGACTCTTGAAATTGACACATCCCTTGTGGATACTCTGGAAGCTGTGTTTATGGAATTGTTAAGAGATATTGGTTCCTTGATGCCTGTGGAGGATCTTATCTCCTTGCACCTAAACTGTAACAGTGGACTGCTACAAAGACTTCCACTGCTAATGAGGACCACTTGATGCTGTGCTGGCAGGCTGTTGTTTCTGTTTAGTATCCTTTTGAGTAAGCGGGTACCAAGTATGGCCATGGCAGTCTTGTGAGTCTGAATGTTTAATCTAAAGTGACTTCTGTTGGTCATAGCCACAAATAATTTCAGATGTACTAACTTGATAAACATATTCCAAATGTTTGGTTAAACCAAAAAAGACCTCTCTGGTGGATGTAGCAGTACATCATTTCATATGTATTAATTTCATAACTTGTTTTTTTTTTTTCTGAGACGGAGTCTCACTTTAGGGTGGAGTGCAGTGGCACCATCTCAGCTCACTGCAACCTCTGCCTCCCGGGTTCAAGCGATTCTCCTGCCTCAGCCTCCCAAGTAGCTGAGACTACAGGCATGAACCACCATGCCTGGCAATTTTTTTGTGTGTTTTTAGTAGTGACAGGGTTTCACCATGTTGGCCAGGCTGGTCTTGAACTCCAGACCTCAGGTGATCTGCCCACTTTGGCCTCCCAAAGTGTTGGGATTACAGGCCTGAGCCACGGTGCCCAGCCTAATTTCATAACTATTGATAAATTTTCATCTTACACTGAATTTACATTTAGACTTAACTTTCTTCTTACACTAAATTAATGAATTAACATAAATCATATTCTATATTTAATTATAAAAACAAATAAAATTATCACATCAATTTAATTATTATAAGTAATTTATACATACTGCATAATGACTTTGAAAACAGTATAACTCAAAATAATAGAAAACAAAATTAATTGAATGAAGTACTACTGAATTTCAGGTATTTCTGTGACAGAACACAAATGTAAAATTTAATAAAATATTACCTTTTCTTAGCAAAAAGTTTCTTAAGTCAGATTATCCTTTCATGTTTTAAATGAAGCTTCTTCTAAATAAGTCATTTTATTCACAGTTGCAAATTTCTTTTTAACACATACAATGCATAGTACATGCTGGAATCAAACACCTGAAGGAGCTGGAATCTTATGAATACAGCCAGGGCAACAGTGTAGAGAATCATGAACAAAAACATCACAGTCCACACAGAAAACATTTTGGCACACAGCACAAACATAAACCTGCAGTGAAAAGGAGAAAAGTGATAAACTAGTTTCCAAAAGTTAATTACAGCACAGCTAGATGACATTCAAGGTGTGCTTTGCTCTTTTGTATCTCTACCAGTTTTTTCCCACTACCTACTTTATTACTTCCATGTACTCTATATTCTCAAATCTACGGCAATTAATTTTTTACCCCAAACTATCCCTTAGAAATGAGGGAATGACTTTGTTTTTGAGCCTTTAAAGTCTATTCTATTATAGTTCACTCTCAATTATTTCATTCTAAGGTTTGGGAAAGACATGAGCTTCAAACCAGCGCTACTTTTGAATGCTTAGCAAGACCACTTGATTGATTCAATTAAAAAGAGAAGCATAAAAATTTAACATAGATTTAATTATTCTTAGGGAATGACCTCACAATTGCAAATGTTATATTTCCTTTTCAAGTAAATCTTTCAAAAAAATATGTCAAATGACACAGATAAGACAAATAAAAAGGAAAAAACTACATTTGTTCTTTCAGCATTACATATATGAGTACTTGTGCCTTGGGATAAAATTTCCAGGGCAGATTCATACACAGATTCAAAAATCACTAAATCTCAGAAGTATGTGGCTTTGGATAAAAAAATAAAAACCAAATGAATGAATAAATAAATCTCAAACAACACAGACAATGACCTATTCTTAAAAACTCAAATGAGGCCGGGTGTGGTGGCTCACACCTGTAATCCCAGCACTTTGGGAGGCCAAGGCGGGCAGACTGCTTGAGCCCACAAGTGCAAGACCAGCTGGTCAACATGATGAAACCCAGTCTCTACTAAAAATACAAAAATTGGCTGGGCATGGTGGCACATGCCTATAATCCCAGCTACTTGGGAGGCTGAGGCACAAGAATCACTTGAACTTGGGAGGCAGAGGTTGCAGTAAGCCAAGATTGCATCACTGCACTACAACCTGGGTGACAGAGCAAGAGTTCGTCTCAGAAAATAAAACCAAAAACCTGTCAAATGACTCAAAAAGTAGTTCCAGTAAAGAGGAAGCTACTGATGTCAAAGAGGTATATACAATTTAATAAAATTATAAATTGTGACAGTGGAATAGCAATACTTATAATTATTATTTTATATAATTTATATAGTTTTAAATAGGAACATGTAACTAAATTAAAAATTAAAGCTAGACAGTGATCCATATTATGTACATCTATACAAGTTTATATATTAAAGTTGGCCCTCTTCAAAATTGAAAAAATATTTTCTCATTGGCATAATGGAAAAATCACCTATTATCTGTGGCCACCTTAAACAACTTCAATGTGTTATCACACAGCTTAAAGTATAATATGAAGAAAATATTTTAAATACTTTCAGATTAAATGCAGTTTAGCTTGAAAGATAAAGACAAATTACATGTTTTACAAGGGTGTACCAAAGTAGACAAAACAATCAAAGAATTTTAAAAAATAAGAAAAATATTAAAAAACTTTTAATACAAAATTTTTTTTTTTTTTCTTGAGACGGAGTCTCCCTCTGTCATCCGGGCTGGAGTGCAGTGGCCGGATCTCAGCTCACTGCAAGCTCCGCCTCCCGGGTTCACGCCATTCTCCTGCCTCAGCCTCCTGAGTAGCTGGGACTACAGGCGCCCGCCACCTCGCCCGGCTAGTGTTTTGTATTTTTTAGTAGAGACGGGGTTTCACCATGTTAGCCAGGATGGTCTCGATCTCCTGACCTCGTGATCCGCCCGTCTCGGCCTCCCAAAGTGCTGGGATTACAGGCTTGAGCCACCGCACCCGGCCCAAAAATTTTTTAAAAAGATGAATTATAGCCCGGCATGGTGGCTCATGCTTGTAATCCCAGCATTTTGGGAGGCCAAGGTGGACGGATCACGAGGTCAGGAGATCGAGACCATACTGGCTAACACGGTGAAACCCCGTCTCTACTAAAAAATACAAAACACTAGCCGGGCGAGGTGGCGGGCACCTGTAGTCCCAGCAACTCGGGAGGCTGAGGCAGGAGAACGGCGTGAACCCGGGAGGTGGAGCTTGCAGTGAGTCGACATCGTGCCACTGCACTCCAGCCTGGGTGACAGAGCCAGACTCAGTCTCAAAAAAAAAGAGATGAATTACAAAGTATCTTTATAGCAAAAATCATAATGCAGAATAACAAAACTACTATTTAAACTATTTTGTTCCCATTTTACCTCCACCTATTTTAATTATCTTTACAAGAAATAAACTGATATAAGCCTGGTCTTTAACAACTTGTTGAAAACTTATAGTGCCATTTATTTCAGTATTTCTTGTACATTACTTAATATTTAGAAAGCCAATGAACTTACATGTTGGTCTTTCAATTCCCCCTGACATCCATAACAAAATCTGAAAAAAAAGTTTAACAATCAGTTTTTTCTTAAAATTCACTCATTAAAATAGTTCAGCAAAATCTCAATAACTAGAATCCTTTAATTAATATGTACTTGTCTTCACATGACTTTCAGGAAAAAGAGTTAAGAATACCAAAAGGCCAGGCACGGTGGCTCATGCCTGTAATCCCAGCACTTTGGGAGGCCAAGGTGGGTGGATCACCTGAGGTCAGGAGTTCGAGACCAGCCTGGCCAACATGGCGAAAACCCGTCTCCACTAAAAATACAAAAATTAGCCGGGCGTGATGGTGGGCGCCTGTAATCCCAGCTACTTGGGAGGTTGAGGCAGGAGAATCGCTTAAACCCAGGAGGCGGAGGTTGCAGTGAGGCGAGATGGTGTCATTGCACTCCACACTGAGTGACAGGAGCGAAACTCCATCTCAAAAACAAAAAAAAAGGATACCATAAATTTAAAAAAATTCCACAGTATATACAAGGTCATCTGACAGCCCAAAATGTAGTTTTTATTTTCATTAAGGTTAAATGTGAGCATGCTTTATTTTTCTTTTTTTTCAAGTCAAGAGTCTTGCTTTGTCTCAAAGGCTGGAGTGCAGACGTGCTATCATGGCTCACTGCAGCTTCAACCTCCTGGTGATCCTTCTGCCTCAGCCTCCTGAGTAGCTGGGACCACAGGCATGCATCTCCACGCCTGGCTAAGTTTTTATTTAGACAGGGTCTCGCTATATTGCCCAGGCTGGTCTCGAATGCCTGGGCTCAAGCAATCCTCCCATCTTGGCTTCCCAAAGTGTTAGGATTACAGTCATGAGCTACCGTGCCCAGTCACAAGCACTTTCAAACTTTTGTTTGATAGTCAGTTATTCTAATAAGTGCTACTTTGTGATTCTTCACAGTTACTGGCCATGAACCTCCAACTACGAAAGAAGAGAATTTAATTCTCTTTCAACCATCTTGAACCCAGTAATGCATAAATATGTAACTAATGTCATTCTCAGTTCTTTCTACATAGTTAAGTCTTCCTTTTGGATAGAACAATAATCAATGTTTAGTTTACTATGCCTATAAAAATATTCTCAGCTAAGCCATAAGTTTTCCCCTATTTAAAACATTTTTTTTTTTTTCCTGGAAATACTGTGTTGCTATTCCCAAGGTTAGTTTCCTATGTAATTGACGCTAATTCAGGCCCAGTCTTCTCTGGAATAGTATAATTGTCCTCTCAATATATTTAAATACATCAGGAGTTCTGCAGTTTTCATCCCCTTGGTGATATCTTTCCTGGAGCATTCTGACTGTCTCCAAACTGGACTGTTCCCCATATGTGACACACAGGTATCATTCTGGAATTTCTTCTTACCATCATGCTAGGCCGTTCTTCCGCCTGTTTTGAATTAGATACATATTACTAGACCCCATGTCATTCTCTTTCTCTGTTCCTTTGAATCATCTACCTCTTCCAGACCTTCCCCAGAAAAATATCTTTTTGAGACTTTACAAGTCTGAAAATGTTGTTATTCTACCTTCACTTAACTGATAGCTTGGCTGGGTATCTAAGGGTAACAATTTTCACTACAAACTTTGAAGGTGACTGCTCCCTCTCTGCATCCAGTGTTGCTAATGAGAAGCCAAACAAGTTTAATTCCAGATCCTTTGTATGTGACCTAGTTTTTCCTCTCTGGAATGTTTAGGGTTAAGGATTTATTGTGTATTCTGAAAGTTCACAATTATGGGGTCTGTCTTCCTTCAATACGTTAGGCACTTGGCAGTCCCTTTCTTTTATCTTTGTTGTAGAGATGAGGTTTTGCTATGTGACCCAGGCTGGCCTGGAACTCCTGGCCTCAAGTGATCCCCATCTCGGTCTCCCAAAGTACAAGGATTAGAGCTATCAGCCACCCTTCCCAGCCAACAGACCCTTTCAATCTAGAAAGTTCTGTCCTTCAACAGAAAATTTCTTTGAACTATGTCTTTGATGATTTTCTATCCTACCTTTTTTTTTCCTCATATTATTCTCATACTGGACCTTCTGGATGAATCCCCAGTATTCTTATCTTTACTCTCCTATTTCAACCTCTTTATTTTACTCCTTTTATTGTACTTTCTGGAATATTTCTTCAACTCCATTTTCTATAGTACTGGGTTTTTCCTTTCTACTACATTTAACCTCAACCATAAGCAAATAAATACCAAGCTAAAACAATGAGACTTTTTTTTTTTTGTCTGTCAGTTTTAGCCAATATAAAAAAGTTTCATAATACCTAATGTTGGCTAAATGTGGGAAAACAATCAATGAAGAACAACTATACAATATCTATCAAAATTCACAAAACATGTAAAACTCCTGACTCAGTAATTTTACCTCTAGGAATTTACCATGCATTTATACTTGTACAAATGTTCAAAAATATAGATATAAGCATTATTTGTTAATAGCAAAAAGAAAAAAAAATCTTATATCCAACAGGAAGCAATTGGTTATATAAACCATAATTATCCCTGAAATATGCAACAATTTCAAAAACAACACTGATCTAGATACGGTGACGTTAAATGACTTCCAAATGATTTAAGTGTGAAAAGCAAGATGGATACATAAGCCCAGCGCAGTGGCTCAAGCCTGTAATCCTGGCACTTTGGGAGGCCGAGACAGGCGTATCACGAGATCAGGAGATCAAGACCATCCTGGCTAACACGGTAAAACCCCCTCTCTACTAAAAAATACAAACAAAAAAAACCTAGCTGGGCGAAGTGACGGGCGCCTGTAGTCCCAGCTACTCGGGAGGCTGAGGCAGGAGAATGGCATGAACCTGGGAGGTGGAGCTTGCAGGGAGCTGAGATCTGGCCACTGCACTCCAACCTGGGCGAAAGAGGAAAGGCTCCGTCTCAAAAAAAAAAAAAAAAAAAAAAAAAAAGATGGGTACATAATTGTCTTCTGCTAGCCAGTAAGCATTTAATGTGATTCCTAAATCTTGGATGTTCTTTTTTTTTTGAATGGAGTTTCGCTCTTGTCGCCCAGCTGGAGTGCAATGGTGTGATCTTGGCTCACTGCAACCTCCGCCTCCGAGGTTCAAGCGATTCTCCTGCCTCAGCCTCCCGAGTAGCTGAGGGTTACAGGCACCTCCAACCACACTCGGCTAATATTTGTATTTTTAGTAGAGATGGTGTTTCACCATGTTGACCAGGCTGGTCTCGAACCGCTGACCTCAGGTGATCCACCTGCCTCAGTCTCCCAAAGTGCTGGGATTACAGACATGAGCCACCATGCCCAACTGATCCTGGATGTTCTTAAAAGTAGTAAATCTTTATTTTCTGAAAACTATTCTATAAAAGATTGACTACCTCTATTTCAGACTTTATTTGTTGTATTTCACACAAATACCACTCATAAAAATACTTAAAGATTTTAGGTAAATTATGTTATGCCAGATTTTTATTTTATTTTATTTTATATTTGAGACAGAGTTTCGCTCTTGTTGCCCAGGCTGGAGTGCAATGGCGTGACCTCAGCTCATCGTAACCGCTGCCTTTCAAGTTCAAGCGATTCTCCTGCCTCAGCCTCCTGAGTAGCTGGGATTACAGGCATGCGCCACCACTGGGCTAAATTTTGTATTTTTAGTAGAGATGGGGTCGAACAGGCTGGTGTTGAACTCCTGACCTCAGGTGATCTGCCTGCCTTGGCCTCCAAAAGTGCTGGGATTACAGGCATGAGCCACCGTGCCCAGCTTTATTTTCCTTTTTAAAGAGATGGTGTCTCACTATGTTGCCCAGGCTAGTCTTCAACTCCTGGCCTCAAGTGATCCTTCCACCTTAGCCTGCCAAAGTGCTGAATGAGCCTCTTATTTTCAGTAGTAGGCTAGGACTGCATTGTACTGGCTCAAGAGGATATATTGTTAAATACGTATTTAAGGATTTTGAGAGCTGGTTGTTAATTGGTAGCTAAAAATTGGCCATAGTGGGAGTATTCAAACCATGGAAATCTGTGAATACTACCAGTCAGGGTTTTTTTCCTTTTCCTTCTGGAAAACTGATTTAGTAGTACAATCATTACCCTTATTTATACATACGTGGGTTTAGTGAAATTATTTGGTTTCTGGAGATTCAGATCTATTTAACAATGAGTCATTTCAATCATAACCACGACATTCTTCATCTCATCTTCCATATTAGAAGTACTCTTGTCCAAGCCAATTGGATTATTTTTTAAGGTAGTAACAATCTATTCAAACATTAGCTTACCACTTATAACAGATATAAATTAATCCAAACTGATATACCTTTCTCCATTATATTCTTCTAGGGGAATTTCTTGAAAAGCATCCAAAGGAAACAAATGATGGTAAGACCGTGCCAAGTGGGGAGCAGACACCAAAGTAAGACCTAACACATGAAGCAGAGAGACATGTTGAGTAGCCCAAACCTCATGAAGACAACGGCTGAAAAGACAAAAGATGTAACTTTGGCAGAATATTTTCAGTTTCTTTTAGGATGGCAGTTATTCATTTTACCTGTGGCTATAACAGAAGATTGTAGGATGGAATCTTAGTTCTGTCACTAAGTGTGTAACCAACCTGTCTTGGTCTATTTGCTTACTTATAAATGAAATAAAATTAGACAATTCTATTAGTTCAATTATTCATTCTTGTATATATTTACTTTATAAAGGTAAGAGATGGAAAAATGTCTACTAGATCTACTGCACTGCCTTTAAAGAATATACTTTTTTCAGAAAGAGGATCAGAAAACTAGAATGCTACATTTATATCTGGAAGTGGAGTACTAGGCACTCAATTTAAAAAGTAATCTATTTTTCTTTGCACAGATTAATTCCAGAAACATAGGAATAACTTAATATTTACATTAATTTTAGCAGCAATACAGATAAGTCATTCAACATTTACTGAATAATGAATAGTTGGTTTCTTACCACAGATTTTACATTCAACAGGTAGCTCACAGTACTTTGCCCGACACTGTGGACAGAAATAGCCTCCTAATGTAAGTCCTGGCTCAGTATTGCCATCCAAATGCCTGTAGAGGGGGAAAAAAAGGTAATATATAAGACTCTGAAAAGTTAGAGCAGGAAAGCACATTATCTTGACCTTAAAATCTTGACACTATTTAAAAATCTATTTAAAAGTCTGTATTTTTGGTCGGGTGCAGTGGCTCACACCTGTAATCCCAGCACTTTGGGAGGCCAAGGCGGGTGGATCACCTGAGGTCAGGAGTTCAAGACCAGCCTGGCCAACATGGTGAAGCCCTGTCTCTACTAAAAAATACAAAAATTAGCTGGGCATCTGTAATCCCAGCTACTTGGGAGGCTGAAGCAGAATTGCTTGAACCCAGGAGGCAGAGGTTGCAGTGAGCTGAGATAGAACCACTGCACTCTAGCCTGGGTGACAAGAGTGAAACTCTATCTCAAAAAAAAAAAAAACAAAAGAAGTCTGTATTTTAAAAAAATTTATAACTTTTTGTAGAGATGGGGGTCTCACTATGTTGCTGGTCTTGAATTCCTAGCCTCAAATGATCCACCTGCCTCAGCTTCCCAAAGTGCTGGGATTATAGGTGTGAGATACCTGCCTGGGCTGAAAGTCTATTTTTAAATCTGTATGTCTTATAGCTCAATTATGCTACATTCATTTTTTTCCCTCTCTTCAGTTTTTTTTTTTTTTTTTTTTTTTCTGAGACAGAGTCTCACTCTATTGCCCAAGCTGAAGTACAGTGGCGCAATCTCAACTCACCGCCTCCACCGCCCAGGGTCAAGCAATTCTCGTGCTTGGCTTCCTGAGCAGCTGGGATTACAGGCACGTGCTACCACGCCCAGCTAATTTTTGTATTTTTATTAGAGATGGGGTTTCATCATGTTGGCCAGGCTGGTGTCAAACTCCTGGTCTCAAGTGATCTGCCTGCCTCGGCCTCCCAAAGTGCTGGAATTACAGATGTGAGCCACTACACCCAGCCCTTCATTTTTATTTTAAAGTTTCTATTACTATCTTTGAATTCACTAATTTTTTTCTTCTGTAGTGTCTAATCTGCTGTTAATCCCAGCCAATATATTTTTGATCTAAAACACTGTATTCTTCATCACTAGAAGTTTATTTGGGTCTTTTTTATACCTTCCATATCTCTTCTTACCATTCTCATGTTCTATAATATCCGGAACATACAGAGTACATTTATAATATAATTGTTGTCCTAACATCTTTACCTACTAATTTTTTTTTTTTTTTTAAGCCTGTCACCCAGGCGGGAGTGCAATGGCACGATCTCAGCTCACTGGCATCTCTAGCTCCTGGGTTCAAGTGTATCTTATACCTCAGCCTCCTGAGTAGCTGGGATTACAGGCGTGCGCCACCAGGCCTGGCTAATTTTTGTGTTTTTAGTAGAGATGGGTTTCACCATGTTGGCTATACTGATCTCGAACTCCTGGGCTCAAGTGATCCGCCCACCTGAGCCTCCCAAAGTGCTAGGATTACAGGCATGAGCTACTGCACCCAACCCTTTGTCTATTAATTCTACCAACTGGGTTATTTCTGGGTATGTTTCCATTCTGTGATTTTTCTCCATTTTATGGGTCATATTTTCCTTTGCATCCTTGGTAATTTCTGCCAGGGATTGTGAATTTTGCTTTGCCAGACATTGTGAATTTTGCTTTGTTTTGGGTGCTGGATTTTTTTTCTTTTTTTTTTTTTTTTGTATTCCCTTAAATATTTAAGGGTTTGTTTTAAAATATACTTCATTAACTTGGAAATAGTTTAATCTCTTCAAAACTTGCTTTTAAGCTTTGTTAGGCTGGTCCAGAACAGCTGTTAGTCTAGATTTTTCTCTCTTTTTTTTTTTTTTGCCTCTGGTTCCAGTTCTTGTGATAGAATTAATTTGATCCCATTACTGTGGACTCTATTCAATGCCTGTCATGTTAAGAGGTATTTCCATACAGACTGGTGAGAACATGAATGTTCTCTGTGTGAGCTCTGGGAATTGCTCTGTCTGCTGCTTTCCAGTAGTCTCCTCACACGAAAGTGCTGATCAACACTCAGCTGCTGACTCATGAGCAAGTCTCTGCAGCTCCCCAGAGAGTTCTCTCTGTGCAGCTCTTTTCTCTCCAGTACTCTGACCTGCAAAATTATCACCATCTCAGCCTCCTTGAAAGATGAACTTTGTTTCTTCAACTCAACATCTCCAGCCTCCATCTGCAGCCTGGGAATTCCATCCAGGCAGTAAGCTGGAGTGCTATTAGGGCCCATCTCATTTGTTTCCTTTTTGTCAGGGATCATTATTGCAAGGCTTGCTGTCCAATGTCTGAAAACCACTGTTTTATATATTTTGTCTACTTTTTTTGACAGGAGGGTAAATCTAGTCCCTGTTACACCTTTTTGGCTGGAGGCAGAAATCTTGTTTGTGATTTTTAAGAATTACTCTCTTAAATTTAATTTTGTTTTATAATTATGTAAAATACAAAGCTCTGAAGTTAAAACACGGTACAGTAATATTCTATGTAACATTTTGGTCAGTGATGGACCACACATATGACAGTGGTCCCATAAGATAATACCACATTTTAGTTGCACCTTTTCTGTGTTTAGTTACACAAACACTAAGTGTTACATTACAACTGCCTACATTATTCAGTACACAATATGCTGTACAGGTGTGCAGCCCAGGAGAAATAGGTTATACCATATAACTGTGATGTTAGTAGGCTACACTATCTAGGTTTGTGTAAGTAGACTCTGTGATGTTTGCACAATGATGGTATCACCTAATGACGCATTTCTCAGAACAGATCCCTATCATTAAGTGATGCATTCACAAAAGTCTAGGGTCTATCCCTTTGCTTTTCCCTACACACTCACTGAGGTAAACATTAAAAAAAAAAACTTCCCCCTCCACCCCTTTTAAGTTTTTATTATTTCCATACTACTGTTTTTATTATTAACATAAACAGGCAAATATATCCACTTACATCTCTACTTTCTTCTTAGGTGATCAGTAGCATACAAAAAATTCTCTCAAACTTACTATTTTATTTAGTAATATATCCTGAAGATCACTCCATACAAGTATACAGACATACTCTTCATTTCCTATCTTTTGAATTTATAACTTAAAAGAAGGAATTAAAAATGTAAAAACATTATCACTGATATTTTCAAGGTCTTTACTTACGCCATGCTGAAAGAGGGTTTTGCATCCTGGTCAGATAAAGAAGCAATGGTGTGCTGAGGAAATCCTTCATAGAAGAAAATGTATTACTTTCTTTTTCCAAGCAAACAGCAGAATTCTAGGACTAAGAACCTAAAGATGTTCTTATCAAAAAGCCAATGAAGTTGTACAAAATATCACTTTACCACCTTTCAGATAAGCTTATTATAGCATGATGAAACTAATTCCAAGCTACAAGAAAAAGTAGAGGAAACAGGGGTAAGACCTGTCTATATATATGACCTCAGATTCTGAAGTTCATATATATATTTTTCTTTTTCTTTTCTCTCTTTTTTTTTTTTTTGAGATGGAGTCTTGCTCTGTCACCCAGGCTGGGGTGCAGTGGCGTTATCTTGGCTCACTGCATCCTCCACCACCCGGGTTCAAGCGATTCTCCCACCTCAGCCTCCCAAGTAGCTGGGATTACAGGCATCCGCCACCATGCCCAGCTATATATTTTCTAACTTAATAATGATCAACACTACTTTTTAAAGAGGTTGTAATTTTTACATCATTTCTGATACAACTGAAGATATAGTACACCTTCATTTTATCTAAGTTTATACTTTTATGTTTAAAATTTTGAAATGCTCAAATATTTCATGTAATTTGTTTTCCATATATAATTTTAAATTCTGAAAACATGTTCAGGAAAAGCAGAAACCATTTTTAAAAAGAGATATTACATAAAAAATTTAAATGTATCTACGTATCAAAACAAATAAATAAAAGTAAAGGCAAATAACCAACAAGAAAAATATTTGCATCAGGTGACTAAGAAAAGGTTAATGCCGGGCGCAGTGGCTCAAGCCTGTAATCCCAGCACTTTGGGAGGCCGAGACGGGCGGATCACGAGGTCAGGAGATCAACACCATCCTGGCTAACACGGTGAAACCCCGTCTCTACTAAAAAATACAAAAAACTAGCCGGGCGAGGTGGCGGGCGCCTGTAGTCCCAGCTAATGTAGTCCCAGCTACTCAGGAGGCTGAGGCAGGAGAATGGCGTAAACCCGGGAGGCGGAGCTTGCAGTGAGCTGAGATCCGGCCACTGCACTCCAGCCTGGGCGACAGAGCGAGACTCCGTCTCAAAAAAAAAAAAAAAAGAAAACGTTAATATTCCTAAAGGACTCTAACAAATTATAAATTTAAATAACCTTAAAATGGAATAAGAATATATATCAGTAAATCAAAAAGATTAGCTAAATAAGATCTAAAATGTATTGAATGTTTACATCAAGCATTATTCTAAATGCACCATCTGTATTAACTCGATCCTTGCAACACACAATAAGGTAGTTAACTAACATCATTAAACACATGAGAAGACCGTGGAAAAGAGAGGTCGACTAGTAATACAAAAGGCCAAAAGTAGAAAAGCATCCTACTTCATTAACATTTAAAAATATATATATTAAATAAGGAGATTCTTTTTCTATTTAAAAGTTATACCTTTTTTCAATATAAATGTAATAAATCTTCATTGTAACATTTTTGTAAAATAGAAGAAAATAACATTTTAAAAAAGTGATCCAAGCCCGGGTGCAGTGGCTCACGCCTGTAATCCCAGCACTTTGGGAGGCTGAGGCGGGCGGATCACGAGGTCAGGAGTTCAAGACAAGCCTGGCCAACATGCTGAAACCCTGTCTCTACTAAAAATCCAAAAATTAGCTGGGTGTGGTGGTGCCCGCCTATAATCCCAGCTACTTGGGAGGCTGAGGCAGGATAATTACTTGAACCCAGGAAGCAGAGGTTGCAGTGAGTTGAGATCGCGCCACTGCACTTCAGCCTAGGCAATAGAGTGAGACTCTATCTCAAAAAAAAAAAAAAAAGAAAGAAAGAAAGAAAGAAAAAGTGATCAAAAACCAATAATTTCCCCTCCTTTGAGCAATTTGGTGTACTTCCCTGCAAGCTTTGTCTTTGCACAGTTTGTATTACACAGCTTTGATCATACAGTACAGATAATTTTGTAGCTTATTTTATTTTTATTTTTTTTTTAAGACAGTCTCGCTCTGCCACCCAGACTGGAGTGCAGTGGCGCAATCTCAGCTCATGGCAACCTCTGCCTCCTGAGTTCAAGCGATTCTCCTGCCTCAACCTCCTGAGTAGCTGGGATTACAGGCGTCTGCCACCATGCCCAGCCATTTTTTGTAATTTTTAGTAGAGACAGGGTTTTGCCATATTGGCTAGGGTGGTCTCAAACTCCTGACCTCAGGTGATCTGCTAGCCTCGGCCTCCCAAAGTGCTGGGATTACAGGCATGAGCCACCACGCCTGGCCTTTGCAGCTTATTTAAAACATTTCTTAATATAAGTATTTTTCTTTTTTGTTCTTTTCTTTTTTTTTTTTGAGACGGAGTCTTGCTCTGTCACCCAGGCTAGAGTGCAGTGGCGCGATCTTGCCTCATTGCCAGCTCTGCCTCCTGGGTTCACACCATTCTCCTGCCTCAGCCTCCCGAGTAGCTGGGACTACAGGCACCCGCCACCACACCCGGCTAAAAATACTCAGGTTGTGAGTATTTTTAGTATAGATGGAGTTTCACTGTGTTAGCCAGGATGGTCTTGATCTTCTGACCTCATGATTCGCCCACCTTGGCCTCCCAAAGTTCTGGGATTACAGGTGTGAGCCACCACGTCCAGCTTAATATAAGTATTTTTCTATAAACACAGTTTATACCTTTCTAGCCTTAAAAATAAAGAAAGCCAACAGTATTTTCTGGGTGACAGGACTACTGGTAGTTTTAATTTTTTTTTTTTTTTTTTTACTTCTCTGTACTTTCCAAAATTGCTTCAACAAGTATATTTTTTCTTTAAAAATTCTTAAATATTAAAATAGCTTGTGCAAACAAAAATAGAGAGCCTAGATATATATTTTTTAAAAACATAAAAACACTTACCCATACGAATAAGGGAGCATTCAGAACTTGAGCTAGCAGGAGGAGGACTAACATGATGTGTGAGCAACTCTTTGTAATGGCTTTCATCTAAAATAACATGGTATGTGCCTAACAAGATGAAAAGGAAAAAAAAAACAGCTTCATAGACATAACGAAGTATACGTTCTATGTAATTCTGTAAAAGTTTTATCATCTGAAAATGTACATTTTCAAAATAATGATTTCAGCTAAATTATCACTTCTAAAACCTTATTTAAATAATACATCTAAACCAACTTCTCTAGGAATAACTGTAATTACAATTGATTATTATTACTATTATTATTATTTTAACATATAAATAGAGACAGGTCTCACTATGTTAATCAGCCTGATCTCAAACTTCTGGCTTCAAGTGATTCTCCTGCCTTGGCCTACCAAAATGTTGGGCTTACAGGCAGAGCCATCATGCCTGGCCTGTAATTAGAATTTAATTAAAGACAAGTTATAAAATCTTTATAAAGAATTATATACAGTAAAATTTCCAGCTTTCCAAGAGTTATACTACTTCCTCTAAATATTGACATAAGTACTGAAAACTCTTTGCATTCTGAGATGATTTCTTACAGAATCAATGATATATTTAAGATGACTGCCCATATTTTAGACTACTTTTAGTAGCTCAGAACAGATTAAAACATCCTAATTAATAAATTATTTCCTACACAGTAATTATGAGCAAATATTAAAGAAATTATATATATACCACCAGTTTCACGAGCAAGTACAGTGCAAACGCGAACCTCTGCAGACAATCCAATAACAGATACTCTAATTTTAGCTGCCTTTAGGGTCTTCATAAAATCCAAGTCGATAGATAGTTTTAGGAAAGAAGAAAAACATTTAAGAATTAATGTATTTGAAATATAAAGAATGCTCTGAAAACTAGTAATAAATTCACTACATCTACCACAAAGATGAATTACACACACAAATATATATATATATAAAAACAAATTTGCTACAGAATTCTCTTTAGAGTTGTGACTTTGGTTTTGATTTTTCAGTCTACCTTGATTAGATCATAAATATTAGATGGATCACAAGTTGTAAGGCTGCTAAAGATGATTAGTACTTCTCGACTTGTATGTCCAGGCATGTGTCTTAAAAGAAAGATAAAATACACTCCAATTAGGTACAACAAATTACACTACCAAAAAATTTACCCAAAAAGAATAGTAAACATAGGAATACACATTTAGACTACAGAATACCTCATTTGTTTCAATAATGCAAGGAAAGGTTGTGAGTATATTTTAAACACTTCAATGTAAATTTTTCTAAAATGAACTACGCACTTCAAAAAATTGTTAATTGATTCATTTAATAAATACTGAGTACTCTCAAGTTCTGGGGATAGAGTGATAAACAAGACTGACAATGTTCCCGACATCATGAAGCTTACATTCCAGTGGCTTGTTTCATACAAAGTCTAAAGTATACACTAAGAAATACAACAATATATGGATAAACTTTAAAACGTGGCAATATCATATGGATCAGCTTTAAAGTATATAGATGTGGCTTCAAAATAGTAACACACACTTCTTTCTCGAAGACTATATAGTAGTCCCCTCTTATCTGCAGAGGATACATTCTAAGACCCCCAATGGATAACTGAAATCAAGGATAGTACTGAACCCTATATATACAGTCATCCTTCGGTATCCTTGGGGGATTGATTTCAGGACCTGCTATGGATACCAAAATCTGCAGACGCTCAAGTCCCAGATACAATATGGCATAGTATTTGCATATAACCTATACACATCCTCCCACATGTTTTAAGACATCTCTAGATTATTGATAATACCTAATACAATGTATACTATGTAAATAATTGTTATCCTCTTTTAGGAGATAATGACAAGAAAAAATGTCTATTTGTTCAGTACAGGTACAATTTTTTTCCAAATATTTTCGATGTGTGGTTGATTGAATTCACAGAAGCAGAACCCAGGATTCGGAGGGCTGACTATACCATGTTTTTCCCAATACAGGCATACCTTGGAGATACTGCAGGGGTGGTTCCAGACCACAGCAATAAAGCAAATATCACAATAAATATTTGCAATACAGCAAGTCACATGAACTTTCAGGTTTCCTAATGTATATAAAAGTTCTGTTTACAGCCGGGGGTGGTGGCTCACACCTGTAATCCCAGCACTCTGGGAGGCTGAAGCAGGTGGATCACGAGGTCAGGAGATCGAGACCATCCTGGTAACATGGTGAAACCCCGTCTACACTAAAAATACAAAAAAATTAGCCGGGCGTGGTGGCGGGCGCCTGTAGTCCCAGCTGCTCAGGAGGCTAAGGCAGGAGAATGGTGTGAACCCGGAAGGCGGAGCTTACAGTGAGCCGAGATCGTGCCACTGCACTCCAGCCTGGGTGACAGAATGAGACTCCATCTCAAAAAAAAAAAAAAAAAGTTCTGTTTACACTATGCTGTAGTCTAATAAGTGTGCAACAGCATTATATCTTAAACAAAAAAGTACACACCTTAATGAAAAATACTGCTAAAAATCAACAGAGCTGTCAGTGAATAATATCTTTTTGTTGATGGAGAGTCTTGCCTTGATGTTGATGGCCACTGACTGATCAGAGTGGTGCCTTCTGAAAGGTGAGGTGGCTATGGCAATTTCTTAAAATAAGACAAAGTAGTTTGCTACATGGGTCAACCGTTCCTTTTATGAAAGGAATGCAAATGCTGTTTGATAGCATTTTATTCACAGTATTACCTCTTTCAAAATGGGAGTCATTCCTTTGAAACCCCACTGATGCTTTATCAACTAAGTTTATAGGGTATTTTTTTTTTTTTGAGACTGATTCTTGCTCTGTCACCCAGGCTGGAGGGCAGTGGTACAATCTTGGCTCACTGCAACCTTCACCTCCTGGGTTCAAACAATTCTCCTGCCTTAGCCTCCCCAGTAGCTGGGATTACAGGCATGCGCTACCATGTCCAGATACTTTTTGTATTTTTAGTGAAGACAGGGTTTTACCATGTTGGCTAGACTAGTCTTGAACTCCTGACCTCAAGTGATCCACCCGCCTTGGCCTCCCAATGTGCTGGGATTACAGGCATGAGCCACCACACCCAGCCAGTGTGGATATTTTGAACTCCTTCCATGAATGGCATTTAGAATGGTGAATTCTTTCCAGAAGGTTTTCAGTGTACTTTGCCCAGATCCATCTATGGCAGTCACAGCCTTATGATATGTATTTCTTAAATAATCAAGATGTGAAAGTTCAAACTATTCCTTTATCCAAGGGTTGCAGAATGAGTGCTATGTTAGTAGACGTGAAAATAACATTAATCTCCTTGTACATCTCAATTAGAGCTCTTGGGTGACTGGGTGCACTGTCAGTGAGCAGTAATATTTTGAAATAAATCTTTTTTCTGAGATAGATCTCAACAATGGGCTTACAATATTCAGTAAGCCATGCTGTAACAGATGTGCTGTCATCCGGACTTTGTTATTCCATTTGCAGAGCACAGACTGAATAGATTTAGCATAATTCTTAAGGACTCTAGGATTTTCAGAATGGTAACAAACATTAGTGCCAACATCAAGTCACCAGCTGTATTAGCCCCTAACAAGAGAGGAAGCCTATCCCATGAAGCTCTGAAACCAAGCATTCACTTCTTCTAGCTATGAAAATCCTAGATGGCACCTTCTTCCAACAGAGGGCTGTTTCATCTACATTGAAAATAAGAGGCCAGGTGCAGTGGCTCACGCTTGTAATCCCAGTATTTTGGGAGGCAGAGGCAGGAGGACTGCTTGAGTCCAGGAGTTCAAGACCAGCCTGGGCAATGTGGCGAAACCCTACCTCTACAAAAACAACAACAACAAAAAATACAAAAATTAGCTGGATGTGGTGGCACATGTCTGTAGTCCCTCCTACTTGGGGGGCTGGGAGAATAGCTTGAGCCTGGGAGTTTGAGGCTGCAGTGATCCATTACTGCACCACTGCACTCTAGCCTGGGTGACAGAGCGAGACCCTGTCTCAAAAACAAACCAACAAAAGAAAAGAAAAAGAAAATTTAATATTTAGTGTAGTCAGCTTCATCAATTATTTTAGCTAGATCTTCTGGATAACTTGCTGCAGCTTCTACATCAGTACCTCTGCTGCTTCCCCCTAAAATTTTTTTGAGACGGAGTTTCGCTCTGTCAGCCCAGGCTAGAGTGCAGTGGCCGGATCTCAGCTCACTGCAAGCTCACCCCGGTTTATCAGCCATTCTTCTGCCTCAGCCTCCCAGAAGCTGAGACCACAGGTCAAACCACCGGCCTCGCTAGTTTTTGTATTTTTTAGTAGAGACGTGGTTTCACCGTGTTAGCTAGGATGGTCTCATCTCCTGACCTCGCGTGATCCAATTCGCCTCAGCCTCCCAAAGTGCTGCTGGGATTACAGGCTTGAGCCACCACTGCCTTTTTGAGACGGAGTCTCTCATGCATCGCCACAAAGTGTGCAATGGCACGATCTCAGCTCACTGCAACCTCCGCCTCCTGGGTTCATGCAATTCTCCTGCCTCAGCCTCCTGAATAGCTGGGATTATAGGTGCACACCACCACGTCTGGCTAATTTTTGTATTTTAGTGTAGAGACAGGGTTTCACTATGTTGGCCAGACTGGTCTTGAACTCCTGACCTCATGATCCGCCCGCCTCGGCCTCCCAAAGTGCTGGGATTACAGGCCTGAGCCACTGTGCCTGGCCCCTCTTGCACTTTGGTTTTGGAGATAGCTTCTTTCATTAACCTCATGAGCTCAGCTCTGTTAGCTTCAAACTTTTCTTCCGCAGCTTCCTCACTGCTCTCAGCCTTCATAGAATTGAAGAGAATTAGAGTCGTGCTCTGGATTAGGATTTGACTTAAAGGACTGTTATGGCTACTTTAATCTTCTATCCAGACCATTAAAACTTTCTCCATATCAGCAATAAAGCTGTTTCACTTTCTTATCATTCATGTGTCCACTGAAGCAGCACTTTGAATTTCCATTATGTTTTTCTTTTTTTGAGACAGAATCTTGCTCTATCATACAAGCTGGAGTGCAGTAGCACAATCATAGCTCACTGCAGCCTCAAACTACTGGGCTCAGTCTCCCGAGAAGTTAGGGACTACAGGTGCTCGCCACTGTGCCTGGCTATTTTTTTTTTTTTTTTTTTTGGTAGAGATGGGGGTCTTGCTGTGTTACCAGGGCTGGTCTCAAACTCATGGCCTCAGGTAATCCTCCCATCTCAACCTCCCAAAGTATTGCAGTTACAGGTAAGAGCCACCAGGCCCAGCCAAGCACTTTTAATTTCCTTCAAGAACTTTACCTTTACATTCACAATTTGACTAAGTGTTTAGCACAAGAGACCTAGCTTTCAGCCTGTCTTGCATTTTGACATACCTTCCTCACTAAGCTCAATCATTTCTAGCTTTTGATTTAAAGTGAGACATGCGACTCTTCCTTTCTCTTGAACAATCAGAGGCCACTGTAGGGTTGTGATTGGTGTAATTTGAGTATTTTTTTTGTCTTAGGAGATGGGGGGCCCGAACAGAGGGAGAAAGACTGGAAAACAGCCAGTTGGTGAAGCAGTCAGAACACACATAATACTTATCAATTAAGTCTGTTGTCTTATATGGGCCCAGTTTGTGGTGCCCTAAAATAATTACAATAGTAACATCAAAGATCACTGATCACAGATCACCATAACAGATATAACAATAATTTACAAAGCTTGAAATATTGCAAGAACTACCAAGTGTGATATAGAGGCATGAAGTGAGCACATGCTGTTAAAAAAAATGGCACCAACAGACTTGCTCAACACAGAGTTGCCATAAACTGTCAGCTTGTTAAAAAAAAAAAAAAGTTATCTGAAAAGTGTAATAAAAGTGCAACAAAATGAGGTATGCCTGTACATACACACCTATGATCAAGTTTAATGTATAAAAATTAGGCACAGTAAGAGATTAACAATAATAACTAATAATAGAACAATTATAACAATGTGCTGGCATCACTACTCCTGCACTTTGTGGTCATTATTAAGTAAAATGACACAAACACTGCAATAGTTTTGACAGTCAATAACAGTTAATCTGATGACTTAGGCCATTACATGGGTGGGCAGCATATACTGTGTGGATCTACAGGACCAAGGGATGATTCACATCCTGGGCAGGACAGAGAAGGAAGGTGTAGGATTTCATCACGCTTCCCAGAATGGCATACAACTTAAATCTTATGAATTATTTATTACTGAAATTTTCAGTTTAACATTTTTCAGACCAAGAATAACTAAAACTGGAAAGTGAAACTGCAGATAAGGGGAGATTACTGTAAACCTCATAGTAATTCGGTCATAATAATCACGAACATTAATCTTGTATACCATTTAATTAAAACGATAGCTTGTAGAGTTTTAAGTTGTGGTGACCAGTTTTCACCTATACTAAATAGATGTTTCTATGCTTTCTGCAGCAATTTTATCAGTTAGTTATAGCTTTCCTGCTTATGTTTTCATTGTAATCTTCTCAGCTCTCACTAGACCCTGCTACTGTACTTACCTCTATTACATGTGTTACCTCCTTCTCATCCACTTCAGAACTAGAAAAATATCTATTATGTAAAGTTATAAAGTCTGAGCCAGGGCAGACTATCCAGAGATAAAATATGTAAGCTTTAGGGAGGCTGAGGTGAGCGGATCGCTTCAGGCCAGGAGTTCAAGACCAGCCTGGCTAACATGGTGAAACCCCATCTGTACTAAAAATACAAAAATTGGCTGGGCATGGTGGCATACACCTGTAATCCCAGCTACTAGGGAGGCTGAGGCACAAGAATCACTTGAACCCAGAAGGCGGAGGTTGTAGTGAGCTGAGATCATGCCACTGCACTCCAGCCTGGGTGACAGAGCAAAACTCTGTCTCGAGGAAAAAAAAAATATATATATATATATAAGCTTTAACTATACCAAGTATTTCCTTTCGGGTCTTGGCTCTATTCCACATAGCTGAACTTGCCATATCTATTAATTTACAGATATATGAGGTTGGTGCAGAAGGAATTGTGGTTTTGGCCATTATTTTCAAAATAAATTAATAAATGTTAATAAAGGTACAACCAACCTACAATTATTATACTACATTAAATCTCATTTTAATAAAATATTTTTTACCAATATATTTCTTTTGTACTATTGATATTGCCAACAGTTTTAAATTATATTTTTATAAAACCTTTAACAATATCCTACTAAAATGTAAAATAGAAATTACTAGCCAACACCACACTAAACATCATAAATGACATTACATACTTTTCGTACTTAACAATTTTGTTATAGCTGTGTTTATGGGCCCCATATTAACACATCATTTCAACTTAACTCATTTAAAAAACTTCTAATTCAATTATACATAAGGTATAATACTAACTTTAGAGTTTGCATAGCCATGCTTAGGGAATTATAAAGAGATGGCTCTCCATGGCAGGTCATATCCACAGCTTTCTTCAAAGATGTTATATGTTTTCTTGGGTTTCCTAAAATAGAAATAAGATCTTTCAATAAAATCCTATATATTTAAAAAGTTTCTTTCTCTCAAAATTTACATATCTAAGATGTTAAAGAACAGAATCCTTTCAATTTGCATTTCTGCTGGAATTTTATCTCAAATATTTTGTAAATAGTCTCACTTCATACTGAAAAACATAATACAAATAATCTCCTTATAGACTAGCATACATATTTTAAAATAATATTAACCTAGAGTGCATTTTTTTACTCTTAATATTTCCACATTTCATCATTTTTAAGATGAATACATTTTCACATTTTAACATCTCTGAAATCAGCATGTGTTTAATAATCACTGGTAGCCAGCAGCACTTGTAACACAGTCTTTGCCTGCTCATATGTGAACCTACAAATAGGTCTTCACATATTGTTGCTTCAATTGCATTATGTACATTGTCCTCTTCATGGTGAGTTTAACTGCCATTTAAAATGTTTTTAAGGCCGGGCGCGGTGGCTCACGCCTGTAACCCCAGCACTTTGGGAGGCCATGGCATGCAGATAACCTGAGGTCAGGAGTTCAAGACGCACCTGGCCAACATGGTGTAAACCCCATCTGTAGTAAAAATGCAAAAATTAGCTGGGTATAGTGGCACACACCTGTAATCCCAGCCACTAGGGAGGCTGAGGCACAAGAATCGCTTGAACCCAGAAGGTGGAGGTTGCAGTGAGCTGAGATCACACCACTGCACTCCAGCCTGGGCAACAACAGCAAAACTCCATCTCAAAAAACAAACAATAAAATGTTTTTAGAAAGGCTGTTAATACAAAAGGCTATATTTTTATGTAGAAAGGTGTGGAACATAGCAGTGAGGCATAAATTTATTATTAATGAAGCAAATATTGGTGGAAGAATGCATGCAATCCCGTATTTTTCTTGAGGGAAGAAATCAAGAGCTTTACAAGACCTAAGAAAGGAATAGTTCCACAAATAGACAAAGCTGTGTTATCTTCTCTTACCAAATAGCATCTGAAAATATTGTCTATCTTACGCCAAGCAATTCAAATGCAGGGGGGAGAAGTTGCCAAATCCTTTTATTTCTTTTTAATATAAAAATTTTTTATAGACAGGATCTGGCACTGTTGCCCAGGCTGGAGTGCAATGGGGCAATCTCGGCTCACTGCAACCTCTACCTCCCAGGCTCGAACCATCCTCCCACCTCAACCTCCCAAGTAGTTGGGACTACAGGTGCCCAGCACCACACTCAGCTAAATTTTTTTTTATATTTTTGGTAGAGACAGGGTTTCGCCATGTTGTCCGGGCTAGTCTTGAATTCCTGGATTCAAGCAATCCTCCGGTCTCAGCCTCTCAAAGTGCTGGGAGTACAGGTGTAAGCCGCCACGCCCAGCCCCCAAAGTGACAGACATGTCAAATTACCAAGAAGCTAGTATAGCCAACTCATATATCATTTGATATTGTGTCAAAGTTTAACTACTATGACTTTTCCTTCTTAATGGCTTATAAAAGTATACTGTAATTGATGGAATCTGAGTTTCAATGAAATATAGTATTCCGTAAACATTTTCCATTTCAGCACTGTCTTCGTATCAAATCATTAAATTGATTTTGTCATAAAATATAATCCATCAAAGTATACTTTTAAACATTTAATTTTTAATCTGTCACTATTACACATAATGTTACAAAGAGTATTTTTGTAGAGTGATCATTCTCCTTCCATAACATTTCCTAAATATAATTTCAGGAACAATTTTTATGCTGTTCTAAAAAATGCTGAACTAATTTATAAGACTATCAGCACTATAAATAACAGTTTCTCTGTGGTTCCACAAGCAACATATTGCTTTTGAAACTTAATTTTGCTCATTTAAAATATATTAAAAAATAAAATATTATGGAATTGGGTGGAGTGTTTTTGGATTACTAGTTTCCCTTATTTAATTTCTGGGGTTTTTTTCTGTGTGAATCATGTCTTGTCTATTCATCAACTTGGGAGCTCCCTTGAGTTTTTATTCATCTGAGTAAGTTTTAAAATATTAACTATTTGTAATATTTAATATTTACTGCAAGTATTTTAGATTCATAAATTTTAGAGATGAAAAGTACCTCACTAAGCAGACCAAATCCCTCACTTCATAAGTGAGAAAATTAATCTAAATCTAAACAAGTGAAATGACTTGCCCAAAGACATATGCCTACTTAACTGCAGGACCAGCAGCACCCAAACCTAGATCTCCTGGCTCTCTATCCACTTCTCTTCCTACCCTACAAAATTATTTTTAATCTCCCACTGTGTTATGGGTATAGGAAAAAAGCATACCACAATAGTGTCAGTGTGGTTTACAGCAGTGGTCTGACTGGAGGAAAAAAGGTGGCTTCAAGAGGCCTGTCAGAATCTCCAGAGTATTTTTCATCTTTACGTATATGACTTTACTAACATCCATAGAAAACCGTTGGGGCTGAACACAGTGGCTCACGCTTGTAATCCCAGCACTTTGGGAGGCTGAGGTGGGTGGATCACCTGAGGTCAGGAGTTTGAGATCAGCCTGGCCAGCATGGTGAAATTCTGTCTCTACTAAAAATAAAAAAATCAGCCAGGCCTGGCAGTGCACACCTGTAATCCCAGCTACTCGGGAGCAGGAGGCAGGAGGATCACTTGAATCCGGGAGGCGGAGGTTGCAGTGAGCCAAGATAGCGCCACTGCACTCCAGCCTGGCAACAGAGTGAGAGACTCCTTCTAAGAAAGACAGAAAGACAGACGAAAGACAGAAAGAAAGAAAGACAGAAAGAAAGAAAGAAAACTGCTGGTAATTTGGGGTGGGTAAAGTGAGAGGAAAGTATTGACCCTATAGCCCTACCTTGGAGCAACCATCTTCTTCCACTACATAATAATCCTGCTTAGTTCATATGGTGCTGACCCTACTTCTATCCTCCTCTGGGCATTGGCAGGCAATCGAAGCATACAAACAAAATACTTCATTCACTGGCCACTTTGTTCGTGGATGGGCAAATCGTAAGTCAGGCCAATCAGAGTTCTCCCAAGACGTGTGCTGAAGCTATAGGCTACGGGTATAATGTAGACTGGGACAATTAAGAGACATCTTTTCAACTTCCAGAAAATCTATCCGAGAATGAAGCCCGACAAAGCCAGGACCCCAACATACACAGCAGCTATATATGGAATTGGCCCACCTTTGAATATAGCCAAAAATGTTCTTCTGCACCTAAGCTAGCGTGACATTCTTTTGGTTACTCACAACTGAGTTTCTTGGATCACTCCAAGCCAATGTACATTTCACTCCTCGCCAATGTACATTTCACTCCTCACTGCATTTAATGAAAAACTACTAATGAAGAAAGTATGTCATTTCCCTTATGTGTGTTGGCAAGGATAAAAGGTTGAGAACCAGATTTAAGGGATAGCGTGTTTCACAGAAAATAAAATAGAATCAGTGATGCAAATTTGTAACAGCATATATACCAAAGCAAATTTAAAAATGCCATTACTACGTTTTGCAACTAAAATTCAGTTAGGTATGTCATGGAAGCAGAAAAATTGATTCATTAGCAATAGCTACAGTTTAATTTTTATACTTTTTCCCTTTTAAATTAGATGCTTAACTTTTTAAGAATTTAAGATTAACTGGATTTTATAAATAATTACAATAACTGTATTTTAATATTTTCAGGATAAGGCCGGGCGCGGTGGCCCAAGCCTGTAATCCTAGTGCTTTGAGAGGCCGAGGCGGGCTGATCACAAGGTCAAGAGATCAAGACCATCCTGGCCAACATAGTGAAACCCCATATCTATTAAAATACAAAAAATTAGCAGGGTGTGGTGGTGGGCACCTGTTGTTCCAGCTACTCAGGAGGCTGAGGCAGGGAATCCCTTGAACCCATGAGGCAGACTTTGCAGTGACCCGAAATCACGCTACTGCACTCCAGCCTGGTGACAGAGCAAGACTCCGTCTCCAAAAAAAAAAAAAAACAAAAAGAAAGAAAAAAAAAATTTCAGGATAAGCACATATAGATTTTAAATAAAAACATTTACATTCAATGTAATTATTATTTGCCACTATGAAGAACTCAATTTAGAATAGTTAACATTGTATCCTAAGAATATAATGGTGGGGGAAATGTTATTAAATTGTTTCCCCTAGAGAAGACAGAGGAACCCTTCACGTTACTTATTAAGCAGACATACAAACAGGGCTACGAGGTTGGGTAAATAAAGCAAAGTCCTTGAGTCATGTAAAGGTAATTTTATGCATACCTGAGAGTTCAGTCAATTTTTCAGCTCTTTTACTCTTAGTCACAATTATTCCAATCTTGAAATAAAAACAAAAATTATTATTAATCTAACAAGTTATTTCTTCCCATTAAGAATATATATAACTATTCCTGTAGATCATATTGGGGCAGAAAAAAAATAATTTACATAGCTAAAATAAACTAGTAATTACAAAAGAAAGAAGCAACAGGTGAGAAACTTTTTCTCATGGTGTTTTTGGCAAATAAATTTAGCTATGAGTTCACCATACATTGTTTAACTTTTAGAGTTATTATGCTTTTCATTTTTAAGTATACCGGAAACTGGTTAAACAATTTGGGTAATTCACAAAATACATGTCCAATTTTTAAAAATAAATTACATTTGGAAGCAAAACATGAATCTAATTCTGAATTCTATAATTTATATACGTACCTGACTAATAGGATTTTGATCAAAATACTCCTCTACAAAGTATTCCAACAACTGTTTAAATAAAAAAAGACATACTAGATAAAGGCAAAATAACAATCATAAAGAACATGTCCAAGTGATGTTTCAAGCATCACTTCTTATGACTTTTAAACTTACAGATTTTCAAAAAATTTTAAGTAATAAAAATATTAAACAGTAAAAACCTTAATTTGAAATGGTGGGTAATGAGATAGGTTTGAGCTAGGTTTTAAAAGATGGAACCATTTGGATGTGTCAGAAAAAATTTCAACGAGGAAAAGATCCAATGAAGAGAGACGGGAGAATGAGCAGAATTGAGAATAGGTTTTGATAAATTAGGAATAATATGAACATATTTGTAATCTGAGGAGACAGATTTAAGTAAGGCAAAGGAGAATGAAGATTCAATAAAGAAAAGGGATAACTGACAAACCAAGATCCTGACGTGGGGTGGGAGGATAGAAATTAAAAACACAAATAATTAGCTATGTTGGTTTAAAATTTCCCTAAATGACCTGGCAGTACTTCTACTTAGCTATCATTAGTACTAACTAAAAATACAAGGCAAAAAATAAAAAATATTGCATTCTTTAAAAATATCCTTTAGAATCCAGTGTTCTTCCCCACTTTCTTAGTAGAAGTTTAAGTGATTTTGGTATAAATTTAAATGATTTAGTATAAATTTAAATTTTACCTTTAAAGTACACGTCAGTCTATTAGGCTTTAAATCTTGGTCTTCCATTGTTCTTGATCCATCTACTACCACATAAAGGTGGCGCATCTACCAGAAAAAAGAAAGGGCCAATTTCAAGTACTTGTTTTGTTTTGTAGAAACTGGGTCTCACTCTGTTGCCCATGTTGGTCTCAAACTCCTGGGCTCAAGCAATCCTCCTGCCTTGGCCTCCCAAAGTGCTGGGATTATAGGCATGAGCCACTGTGCCCAGCCTCAAGTGCCATTTTGATTAGTAAAAATAGCATTTAATAATTTCATATTCTATGCATATATTTTTAATGTATTCTTTTAAAAACTTTGTTATTTCGCTATTGTTTTTTCTAGCAAGTCAGAATATTTCTCTAACCTAAACTAGTTCTGTACTAGTAAAAAATAATGACATACCATTCCAAGTCGAACTTGTCCATGGTGCTCAAATACTCTGTTAAAATTATACAAACATTTTAATGGAATTCAATATACTATCCCCCCCAACACACGAAAAAAATACAACTTTCCAATTGACCTGCTTTCTCTTTTTTTCTAATTCTGATTAAGAATGTCATAATGTGCATTTTTAGTGGAGTAAATAATTAACTTATGGAATACAATACACATAATTCTAGGTATTGTAGATAGTCTCTAAAGACCATTTCCTGCTGAGGCAAGGGTAGGTGGTTAGTTCTTTCCCCATAGTCAGAAGGCAATAGGTCAGTTTCCCTGAAACACAGCTGAAGTGAAGTACTGAGGAGTGTTTATAGATAGAAAGGCTTAAAATGAATATATTTTACCTTTTTAACATACGTAGGAAGATTACATACCTTTTTCTCTTTGCCTTGAATAGAATGTCTTCTATTGTAGCTTTAAGTGATCCAGATTCATCTTCTTTAAGAATCTCCCTATAAGTCATAATTATTTGTTTGAAAAGACAAGCTAAAATGATTACTAGCCCAAATAAAATGAAAATATACGTCCACACAAAGATTTGCATGTGAGTGTTCATGGCTGCATTTACCTAACAGCCAAAAACCGTAAAGAACCTAAATATCCACAGACTAGTGAATGGATAAACAATAATGTGGCATAACCATAGACGGGAATACTATTCAGCAATAAAAAAGGAATGAAGTATCAATACACGCTGCAACATGGATGAGAAATAAGTGAAAGCCAGCCACAGTAGACCACCATGCTATAATAAGTCATGCATTGCTTACTGACAGGGATACGTTCTGAGAAATGCATTGTTAGGTGATTTCATTATTGTGTGAATATCACAGGGTATACTTACACAAACCTAGATGGTATAGCCTACCCCACGCCTAGGTTACGAACCTGTACAGCATGTTACTATACTGAATATATTAAAGACAACTGTAACACAATGGTCAGTATTTGTGTATCTAAACACACATAGAAAAGGTATAGTAAAAACACAGTATTATAATATTATGGGACCACTGTCATATATATATACAGTCTATCTTTGACCAAAACATCATTATGCGGCGCATGATTGCATATGATCACATTTTTGTGAAACGTCCAGAAAAGGTTAAAATTTAGAGACAAAAAGTAGACTAATGATTGCCTACAGGTGGAATTAAATCAAGATTAAATTAATTGTAAATGGACATGAAGGATCTTACTGGAGTGGTTACAATGTTCTAAAACTGGTTTATGATAATGGCTGCACAGCTCAGTAAAGTATTAATAAAAAATCACTGAATTGTACATTGGAAATGAGTGAATTTTAACAATGTAAAATATACTTTAATAAAGTTGTAAAAAAAAAAAAAAAGACAATGTCTAAAAGAAAAGACAGGGCAATAATGCTCTCCTTACCATGTTCTTTCATAGCCTCCTTCCCATCGCTTAGTTCTTTCAGGTTCTTCATCCATTTTTTCAAAACTGTATTTTATTATTCAGTAATCTGTAAAAATCATTAGAATGTAAGTTATCTAAAGATGTTTGTTACAAAATGCATCCAATTAAATTTGAAAATTAGACACATATATAAAGTAAAAAAAATTGAATGCCAGGTCATCTTATTCTTTGTATTTTACTCAATAATTGTCATTAAAAATCTTCATAGAACTCCATTTTTCATTTTCAAGAAATAATATGAACATGTATACACAAACTTGGTACTAATAAAAATAAACATCTTTTTACGATTTGTAAAAGAACAAAAATGCTTTATAGATGTGTCACATGACAAAACTGCTTTATAGATGCTTTATAGATGCGTCACATGACACATGACTGTAGAATTGTGAGGAGTCAGTATGGGTATAAACTATTACAGCTGAGTGACATGTGATTCATTGTAATATCTCTTTTTGTGTATGTCTGAATTTTCTCATAATCAAAAGTTTTAAAATCACATTTATTATTTATAAATGGGTAAATGCTATGGCTCATAATTCAAAAAAAAGGACACAAAATTAAACATAGTTCTTTGAGACATCTCCAAACTGCTTTCCACAGTGGCTGAACTAATCTACATTCCTACCAATAGTGGATAAGCATTCCCTTTTCTCCACAACCTTGCCAACATCTGTTATTTTTTGACTTTTTAATAATATCCATTCTGATGGGTGGTGAGATGGTTCCGTGGTTTTGATTTACATTGTGGTTTTGGTTTGCATTTCTCTAATGATCAGTGATGTTGAACATTTTTTCATATATTTATTGGACACATGTATGTCGACCCAACAATCCCAATACTGGGTATATACCCAAAGGAAAATAAAATCATTCTACCAAAAGTATACATGCACTCATGTTAATCACAGCACTATCCAAAATAGCAAAGACACTGAATCAACTTAGATGCTCATCAGTGGTGCACTAGATAAAGAAAATGTGGTACCTAATATATCATGGAATACTAGCAGCCAAAAAAAAAACAACAAAAAAACCCCACAATGAAATCCTGTCTTTTGCAGCAACATGGATACAGCTGGAGGCCATTATCCTCATTGAATTAACAGGAACAGAGTCCCAACGCAGTGGCTCACGCCTGTAATCCTAGCACTTGGGAGGCCGAGGCAAGTGGATCACCTGAGGTCAGGAGTTCGAAATCAGCCTGGCCAACATGGTGAAACCCTGTCTCTACTAAAACTACAAAAAAATTAGCCAGGCGTGGTGGCGAGCACCTGTAATCCCATCTACTTGGGAGGCTAAGGCAGGAGAATCGCTTGAACCTGGAAGGCAGAGAGGCTGCAGTGAGCCGAGATCGTGCCACTGCACTCTGGCCTAAAAAAAACAGGAACAGAAAACCAAATACAGCATGTTCTCATTTACAAGTGGGAGCAAAACACTGAGTACACATGGACATAACGATGAGAACAGACATTGGAGACTACTAGACGACGAAGAATGAGAGAGAGTGAGGGTTGAAAAACTGCCTATTAAGTACTATGTTTACTACCAGGGTGATGGGATCATTTGTACACCAAACCTCAACAACAAGCAATTTATCCATGTAACAAACATGCACATGTACTCCCTGAAAATAAAAGTCGAAAACAAAACAAAACAACAAACACAGGCCAGGCCCAGGTGCGGTGGCTCCATCCCTGTAATCCCTGCACTTTGAGAGGCCAAGGTGCGGATCACCTGAGGTCAGGAGTTCAAGACCAGCCAGGCCAACATGGCAATACCCGTCTCTACTAAAAATACATAAATTAGTTGGGCATGGTGGCGGGTGCCTGTAATCCCAACTACTAGGGAGGCTGAGGCAGGAGAATTGCTTGAACCTGGAGGGCAGAAGTTGCAGTGAGTCACAAAAAACAAAAACAAAAACAAAACCAGGCCGGGTATGCTGGCTCACACCTGTAATTCCAGCACTTTGGGAGACTGAGGCAGGTGATCACTTGAGGTCAGGAATTCAAAAATTAGCTAGGAGGTTGGTAGGGACGGGTGCCTGCAATCCCAGCTACTGGGGAGGCTGAGACAGGACTGCTTGAACCCAGGAGGCACGGAGGCTGCAGTGAGCCAAGATCATGTCACTGCACTCCAGCCTGGGCAACAGAGTGAGACCCTGCCTCAAAAAGAAAGAAAAGAAAGGAAAGAAAGAGAGAGAGAGAGAGAAACAGGCACGGTGGCTCATGCTTGTAATCCCAGCACGTTGGGAGGCCGAGGCCAGCAGATCATTTGAGGTCAGGAGTTCGAGACCAGGCTGGCCAACATAGTGAAACCCCATCTCTACTAGAAATACAAAAATTAGCAGGGCATGGTGGTGCACACCTATAATCCCAGCTACTCAGGAAGCTGAGGTAGGAGAATTGCTTGAACCTAGGAGGTAGACACTGCAGTGAGCCAAGATCGTGCCACTGCACTCCAGCCTGGGTGAAAGAGCAAGACTCTGTCATTCATTCATTCATTCATAAATAAATGTCCTCATCATACCTCCACCCTCCCCAATGCAATCTCCCTCTCCACTCCACCACCTCCTGACTCACTGCAACCTCCGCCTCCCGGGTTCAAGTGATTCTCCTGCCTCAGCCTCCCGAGTAGCTGGGATTGCAGGTGCGTGCCACCATGCCCAGCTAATTTTTGTATTTTTAGTACAGTCAGGGTTTCGCCATGTTTTGTATTTTTGTAGAGCCAGGGTTTCGCCTGACTTGCCAGGCTGATCTCGAACTCCTGACCTCAAGTGATCTGCTCATAAATGGAACATTTTTGTTTCTTTGTTTTTTGTTTGGAGACAGAGTTTCACTCACCACCGAGGCTGGAGTGCAATGGCGCGATCTCGGCTCACTGCAACCTCTGCCTCCGGGTTCAAGTGATCCTCTTGCCTCAGCCTCCCAAGTAGCTGGGATTATAAGAGCCTACCACCACACCTGGCTAATTTTTGTGTTTTTAGTAGAAATGGGGTTTCGCCATGGTGGCCAGGCTGGTCTCGAACTCCTGACCTCAGGTGATCAACTCACCTCGACCTCTGAAAGTGCTGGGATTACAGGCGTGAGTCACCACACCCAGCCTAAACTGAACATTTTGCTCTTCCCTGTTTTCTGTTACATATTGCGAACTTCAAAAATGAAAAACTCACATAACGTTCTCAATGTTTTAAAACTCAAATTCTTGGCAGGGCACAGTGGCTCAAACCTGTAATCCCAGCACTTTGGGGGGCCAAGGCAAAAGGATCGCTTGAGTTCAGGAGCTCAGATCAACCTTGTCTCTACAAAACATCAAAAAATTAGCTGGGCGAAGTGGCGAGTACTTGAGTCCCAGCTACTTGGGAAGCTAAAGTGGGAGGATGGCTTGAGCCCAAGCAAGTCAAGGCTACAGTGAGTCATGTTCACTACTGCACTCCAGACTGGGTGACATAGTGAGACCCTGTCTCAAAAGAAATAATTATAAATATATAATATATATTATAAATATAAAAAGAAATAGCAACTGAGAGACTTTTGGATGATCGTATCAAAGGACTTCTTTTTTTTCCTTTTTTTTTTTTCCTGAGACAGTCTTGCTCTGTCGCCTAAGCTTGGAGTGCAGTGACACGATCTCAGCTCACTGCAACCTCCACCTCAGGGTTCAAGCGATTCCACTGCCTCTTCTGTCTCCGGCATAGCTGAGATTAAGGCGCATGCCACCACAGTTAACTTTTTTTTAGTAGAGACGGGGTTTCACCAGCCTGTTGGCCAGGCCTGGTCTCGAATTCCTAACCACAACTGGTCCTCCTACCTCAGCCCTCCAAAGTGTTGGGACTAGAGGCATGAGTCACCACGCCCGGCTAAAAGGACTTCTTAATTAGAGCTGCCTGCAATGGGAAATCAGAGACTGGACAGGAGGTATTAAGGTCCCTAAAACTGCAGACGTTCAATGGGAAGCCTGATTGTAAACATGCATGCTGTTTAAAGGATTCATGCATCTTGAAGATTGACTTTGTAAAGATCTCCAAAGGCCTATCATTTCCCAAGAGTCCATCTTCTTCTTAAAAATATCAGTGAGGCCGGGCGGGTGGCTCACACCTGTAATCCCAGCACTTTGGGAGGCTGAGGCGGAAGGATCACGAGGTCAAGAGATCGAGACCATCCTGGCCAACATGGTGAAACCCCGTCTGTACTGAAAATACAAAAATTAGCTAGGCGTGGTGGCGCGCGCCTGTAGTTCCAGCTACTCAGGAGGCTGAGGCAAGAGAATCGCTTGAACCCGGGAGGTGGAGGTTGCAGTAAGCCGAGATCGCGCCGCTGCACTCCAGGCTGGCGACAGAGCAAGACTCCGTCTTGGGCGGGGGGGGGGGGGAATTAAGTGATCTGTTTCCTGGAATCCAACCCCAAACAATCCACATTCCTCAGCATAAGCCTATTGGTGTGATTCCCGTTACATGAGCTCGGAATGCTCTCTGGAAACAAATGAGAGCACCAAACATCCCAATTTAAGAAGCTTTTCTTCACATCTTACCCTACCAAGCTATGTGAAACTGGCAAGGCTGATTACTGTCCTTGTTTTTCAGGTATGGGATTCAGGCTCAGAGGGTGGTCACTTTCTCAAGCGGGTCACAAACTCGAACCCTGAACCATCATTTCTAAAAGTCGCGCTTTTACTTAGGGAGGGACGGCCTGCAGCCTCCCTCCCTACTCTACGGCTCCCCACACGAAAGTTACCTTCCTCTGCCTTCACAAGCTCCTTCACATCCTCCTTCCCTATGAGCACAGGCAGGGCAGTTCAGCCTCCGTTCCCTGCCACGAAAACCCTCCCAGCCGCCTACCTAGCCAAGCAGCCTGCCCCACCTCTGCGCCACACAGACTTCCACCCGCGGACTCACCGGCCCGGCTAGAAGGACTCTCAGCCGGAAACTCCGCCCCGCCGCTTTAGAGGCGCCCCGGAAGTCATTCCGCCTCGCGCTGCGGCCAAGGCGAAACGTTCCGGATGGTGCAGGCGGCAGCTGCCGGAGCGGGGCGCTCTGGTGCAGGGCATGCCCGCCGCTGAGTTGGGGCGCGGAAAGGGATTGTCTTCCAGCTCGACTTCGCAGAGAACTGGAAAACAGTGATCGCCATTCGCTCTCGGAAGGTCGAAGGCTCTGCAGCCGTCGACCTGGGTTCTGAGGAGCTCGATCTTGTTTTTCTACCTCTAAAAGGTTGAGATAAAAGACCCTGGCTACAGAAGTAAGGCCAGAGTTATCCTTGCTTCTTGCTGTGTATTTCAGGACTCCTCCGTTGCTCTTGCTGTTCATTCAGCAAACATTGAGCATCTACTTTGAGCCTGATGCATGTCTAAGCACTGAGGAAATAGCAATGAAAAACTGACAAAAATCCTTACTCTCGTGGAGTTTTTCTCCAAGGGGAGTAAGTATGAAGAAAAACATATACTATATGAAATGGTGATAGTGCTGTGGAGAAAAACTAAGCATTGAAGGGGAAAAGTTGACAGTTTAAAATAGGATGGCTAGACCGGGTGCGATGGTTCACGCCTGTAATCCCAGGCATGGTGATTTGGGAGGCCTAGAGGGGATGGATCACCGGAGGGCAGGAGTTTGAGACCAGCCTGGCCAACATGGTGAATTCCGTCTCTACTAAAAATACAAAAAAATTAGCCGGGTGTGCTGGCAAGCGCCTGTGATCCCAGCTACTCGGGAGGCTGAGGCAGGAGAATCACTTGAATCCAGGAGGCAGAGGTTGCAGCGAGCCAAGGTCGCACCTTGCACTCCAGCCTGGGTGACAGAGACTCCGTCTCAAAAAAAAAATAAAATAGGGTGGCCAGAGGAGTCCTCGCTGAGAAGAGAGTTAAGCCATGACCTGAATGAGGAAGGGTGTTAACCCTGCTGATACCTAGGGGAAAAGCTCTTCAGACAAAGACAGCTGCAAGTGCAAAGGCCCCGTTAGAAGTGCATTGGGGTCTTTGACGACTGCAGGAGTGAGCAGGGGATGAGTGATGGCAGCTGCAATCAGAAGGGTAAGGTGGGGAGGAGAGGCTGTGAGCATTGTTAAGAACTTTGCCGGGATTGTGATGGCTTGGACCAGCAGCTGGTGAGAAGTGACTGAATTCTAAATCTTACTGATACACTGGATGTGTGTTATGAGAAAAGAATCAAGGATACCTCCAAAGTCTTCAGCTGAGCAACTGAAAGGTTGGGGTCACAATTATTTAAATGTTGGTGGGGTGGGTAAGATCAATTCAGTTTTGGACAAGTTGTCTGACTGCCAATTAACACAAGTGGAATTATTGGCATTTCCCATACTTGAGAAATGGAGAGGCAGTGCACCCCCAGATGAGAAGAGGATTAGGAATAACAGAAAGCAACTGCAGAAGCTGGGGCCTCTTTCCTTCCCCATCAGCATATTCATCCCCTCCGTTGCCTTTATTGTTAAAAATTCTTCCCATCTCTGTTGTCCCCCTCAAAAATATAAACAGAAGGTATCTTGCATAGCAGTGGAAAGAACAGTCCTGGATTTAAAATCAGGTTCTGACATAGTGGCTGGGTGACCTCAAGCAAGTCACACCAAGTCTATGAACTAATGTGTAAAATGGGGTTGTCTCCACCAACCCTACAGGGCTTAGTGGCAGCTCTGTAATCAGTCTCATTTCCTCCCAGAAGACAAGATTTTATTTAGTTATTTGTGTTGGCTTTGCATGAACACGATTTTAAAAGGGAGAGGAGGGGAAATTAGTATCACAGTGCCAGGAAGCTTCCATGCTTGCCTCCCTCCCACCTTTGACCTCATTAGAGGACTCACACCCAAACTCCACACTTTTCTGTTTGTGCCCTTCCTTCCTATCCACACTTTTGCTTCCTTCCATCTTAATTGACCATCCTATTTGCAAGATGGGATGCATTCCTCTAGGACAAACAGCCTAGAGGAATCCCAAGCCCCAAGTTTCTTGTATATGTTTGTTATTCATCAGCCTGGGAAGACTTTAAGGAAAATCAGGAAAATGATAGAGGATTCCCCAATAAATGTAAAGCATATTTGCAGAGAGGACACTAAAACAGTTTTCCTAACTGTAATATTTGCTCTGTACAGATTTTAGACATGGATGTTAAGATTCAACTAGGAATGGTACTAAAGCAAAACAAAATATGCATAAATCCATAATCTCTTGGCGTGATTATGACTGACATATTCTAATCACGTACAAGTGGTAGAATTATCCAACCTACTCAGATGTTTTTTCAAATTGTAAAACTAAAAGACATATAGACTATATGTCTTTTATAACTATAAAGAATGGAATAAATCTGCTCTTTGCCCACGAGTGGCCAGACACAATCAACAGGGTTAGGACATTCACAATCAGCTCAGCCAATGGAATCAAACAGATATAAAAAGCAGGCAACTTGAAAGACTGGGAGAGCTGATTCCCTTACAGGGAAACTAAATCATTCCAGAAAGCCTCATCTAAAACCTCTGTAATTGACAACAGTATCTAACAATCTTGATCTTGATATGTAAGTATTTGCTCTAACCTAAAGAAGCATTTGTTTATCACGTACAAATATTTAGAATGCCAATCCTGCATTCTCTGCCTAGAATTGAAAAGAATTCTAGGCTCTAAGGCTGCACCCAGCACAGATCAATCATATGGGATTGGATGATACATGCACTTTAAAAAACACAATTTGCGGCGGGGCGCGGTGGCTCAAGCCTGTAATCCCAGCATCTTTAGAAGGCCGAGATCGGCGGATCACGAGGGTCAGGAGAGATCGAGAATCATCCCACATCAATAATGAAACCCCGCCTCTACTAAAAAATACAAAAAAAAAAACTAAATAAGGTGGCGGGCACCTGTAGTCCCAGCTACTCAGGAGGCTGAGGCAGGAGAATGGCATGAACTCCCGGGAGGCGGAGCTTGCAGTGAGTCGAGATCTCGGCTTCACAGCACTCCAGCCTGGCTTACAGAGTGAGACTCTGTCTCAAAAAAAAAAAACACACTTGCAGCCCGGGTGCGGCTCAATGCCTGTAATCCCAGCACTTTGGGAGGCCGAGGTGGGGCTGGATCAGGTCAGAAGATCGGGAGACCATCCTAGCTAACACGGGTGAAAAACCCCATCTCTACTTCAAAAAATACCTCAAAAAAAAAAAAAACAGGCCGATCGTGGTGGCGGACACCCAGTCCCCACCACTCGGGAGGCTGAGGCAGCTGGCGGAACCTCGGGCGGAGCTTGCAGTGAGCCGAGATTGCGCCACTGCACTCCAGCCTGGGCAACAGAGAGAGACTCCCATCTCAAAACAAACAAAAAAAACCCCCACAATTTGCTTTTAGAAAACTTGTTAAAGTTTTACCTTCTGGCTTTGAAAGATAGGGGTAGCTAGGCATATTTACTTTTAGACAAGGACTGAGTCACACATTAACTACCTCCTTAACTATTAGATTATTACAAATATATTTTACAGATACAAAAAACTGAAGTACAGAGAGGCTAAGTTAATTTCTCCAAGGTCCCACAGCAAGTAACTGCAGAAGGGCAAAGCAAAAATAGGACAACACATGTACGCAATACCAAGCAGGTCTTGTGGCAGCAACTGGAAACCTTTTGGAGACACCATTCTGCATTTTGTTGTAGTCATACACAAACCTAGTTATGTATCCATGCTTCTTTCTCATAATGCCAAAGTAGCACTATTCTAATTTACTAACACAACGTTTTCTAAAAACTACCCAAATTATTGAGGTGTTTTTGCTCACTTCTTCCCATTAGAATAAATGTAGACAATAAGAAAAGCATGAGGGATGACGTAGTCCTCCATCAAATTTGTCCTTTCACACAAGAGATGGCATGGTGTAGTGTAGCAGAATCATAAGCTGCCAGGAAATTATGAATTCTGTATTCCTTCAGCTGAGTCTTTGAAAAAGTCCAGATGGGAAACACTTCCATCCTGATGCTGAAGCAAGGAGAATGTCCTTGTGTGAGGAATTCTCACACCAACTGAACCTAAGGTCCCTGGAGCCATGATAAAAGCACTCTTCTGCCCTCATTCTTCTTTACACATATGTACCCATTCAGGTCTTTACAGATATTTCACAGGAAGCATTTATGTTACGAGTACTTAAAATGCACTCAAAATTAATATAGAATACTTTATTTACATCAGAGTGATCTCACATTATCCAATCCATTAACAAAGTCAACACAGGATGGAAGTATAGAATCTAACAGTCCAAGAGACCAAGATCCTAATCCCTTGTTTTGCCACTTGCTAGTGTGACAATGGCCAGTTAATCTATCATATCATTAGTTCCTTGTCTGTAAAACAAGAATAAGAAATGGTCACATATCAAAAGATCGTTTTGAGGATTAAATATCCTATATGTACTTATGTGTATATAACTTATTTACTATAAATACTAGTTGACTTCACTTTATTTCAAAAACTATGAAGCACATATGACAAAACATTAACAGATGTTATTTCTGGGCAGATGGTACTTATATTTTATACTTTTCTGTATTTAAAATTTTCAAAATAAAATAATGATCCTATATACTTTTAATACAAAGTCACACATGTAGGGCATCACTTTATATACAGGGAATCTTTACAAAATGAACTATGTGCTATCACAACGAACTCCTTAGAACAATTGTTTATAACAAAACAGAATTCCAGACAAGAACCACAGGTCAGAAATGGAAGGGATGGCGGAAATCTAATCTAAACCTCTGACTTTCTAGACTAGGAAACTTTCTGAGTGGCTTTTCAAATTTACATCCAGCTAGTTAATGCCAACACCAACAGAAACACTCTGATCCTGGTTTCCTAAAATGGTATTCAGTATAAATACACGTGAAAATTTTTCCTATTTTTAAAATTTCAAAGTCCAATTTTATAACACAATTTTACAATGCAAATTCTTGCTATTTCACCTTCTGGATTCAGCTGAATAGTTTTGTTTTGTGAAAATACTGACAAACTTGCCTTCATGAATTAAGTACACTGACTTCCAAGAACAAATTGTTAAAAATTTAACACAGAAAAATCAGTTAAAGGTGCTCGAGAGTCCTTTTCATTTGGTATAAATCCAAAAGCTATGAAAATACCTTTTGTATTATGTGCAGCATGCAGAAAATTAAGAATTTATTCAATTTGCAGAAATAAATCAGTGATATAATGGAAACATTTAAAATTTTATCTCCGGAAAATAATTCAAAATCATCTATCAAAAATTATAGGCTGGGCACAGTGGCTCACACCTCTAATCCCAGCACTTTGGGAGGCCGAGGTGGGCAGATCACCTGAGGTCAGGAGTTCAAGACCAGCCTAAGCAACATGGAGAAACCTCATCTCTATTAAAAATACAAAAAAAATTAGCCAGGCATGGTGGCGCATGCCTATAATCCCAGCTACTTTTGCTTGAACCTGGGAGGCGGAGGTTGCGGTGAGCCAAGATCACGCCATTGCACTCCAGCCTGGGCAACAAGAGCAAAACTCCATCTCCAAAAATATATATATATATAAAAATATATATAATTTATATATATATAAACATATATATATTATACACACACACACACTTAGGCTGGGCGTGGTGGCTCACGACTATAATCCTAGCACTTTGAGAGGCCAAGGCAGGTGGACCACAAGGTCAGGAGTTCAAGACCAGCCTGGCCAATATGGTGAAACCCCATCTCTATTAAAAATACAAAAATTAGCCAGGCATGGTGACGGGCACCTGTAGTCTCAGCTACTCGGGAGGCTGAGGCAGGAGAATCGCTTGAACCCAGGAGGTGGAGGTTGCAATGAGCCAAGATAGCACCACTGCACTCCAGCCTGGGTGACAGAGTAAGACTCCGTCTTAAAAAAAAAAAAAATTATATACCTAAATATCTGAAATGCATACTAAAGGTCACAGATTATTCTAAAAAAAGGTCTTTCGAAAAGTCTAAGCTGGGATGGTCATGATCAACTTGGTCAGCACAGTGCTATCAACTAATTTTACTAATAAGAATCTGAATTTTTAAAAAAGTGATACAATTTAAGGGCACCATTTGAAATTATTTGGTATTTCGTGGTATAGCATTCTATTTGCAGACATACCAGCATTCTTACAGCCAAAGGATTGGGAAACGACTAACCAGCACAGCACCCAAAAGAGTATAAACAACAACAGATACAACTCCTGAGTGTGGTTTTCCACAGCTGTATGTTAACAGCACTAACAACATCAAACAGGTTATTATGGAAAGAAAACACCAGGTTGAATACCTTATAAAATATGTATAGAAATTGAACATTCCTGTAAGATACAGTTCAAGTCACAATTGAATTATAAATGTAATCAGATATTCTGATATAAAGAAAAGGTTTAGTTGGTTTTTTAAAAAATGCATGTAAACCATAAAAGATAAAAAGTATTTAAAAATACACAAAATTCTAACCACTGGGTTTAAACTTTGATCTTAAAAAAGTAAATGTATATTTACAATCTTTAAATTTCACACATTTGTTACTTTTACATGATCTTTATTATTTAAGAAAAACTTCTTTTAGCCATTTATATGACAGAAAAAAATAGGGAGGCTGGTAGATCATCACATATATAGTATCTAAAATATGAAAGGCCAGGGAGTTTATTATTAATGGAGTCATAAAACAGACTTAACCAAAAGTGTGTGCTAGGAAACAAGCAGTTTCACTTCAGAGACTTCATTGCAGGAACCCAGTTTCCTTAAGTGGAAAAAAGTGATTATAAATAACAGTTATCTGAAGGGTGGTTGAGAGGATTACATGAGATCACCTATGCAAACAAATACATGTAGGTATTAAGACAACATCGGGGGTGTGAAAGTTTAGTTCACACCAGAACCTTCCTTTAAGGCTTAAAAACCTCAAACAGTATTTCATTCTTAATACAAGAACCAATGTTTAAAGCATAAAATCCTTAATTGGAGTGTTCAGCCCAGTTGATTATCAAAAGCTATTTATAAAATGCTTCAATACTGATGATATTAAAGCAACCAAAACTTTGTGATGCTCACAAGGTTTGGCTTCCTGGGTTATGGTCCAAAGTCATTTGCCTTCTGAGAAGAATGCAGAGATGTCAGATACTTAATTTCTCAAACAACTTGGCATCAGCCTTCTATGTTTTCTGTCTATCATAGTCTCCAACCATCTTCTTGATGTGTGACAATTTGCTCTTTAACTGCTTGCAATGATCCTTCTTACTTTTGTAATCTGCAGACTAAAAAGGGAGAAAATGAATCACATAAATTCAACAAAATAAAAACAGGTCTGCTAGGAAGGCAGAGGTGAACAAAAAAATGGAATATTTAGTCAGAGAATTGTTGGGAGTGTTAATTGAAGTAATATACTCAAGGTGCCTGGCAGTATCACTAACCACACAGGCAGCTGATTCTGTTTGCTCAGTTCTGTCTTCTAACCTGGGTTTTTAAAAAGGATACCCCATTTCTAAAAACCTGTAAAATGACCAAGAAAACTTATCAGCCTTTTTGCTAACAGATCATCTAAAAATGTAAGTAAAACAAGAGACTGGTGATCTCAGTTGACTGGGGAAAGGGAAGCTGAATAGGGGATAAGTGAGATGGGAAATTTTACTGTATACCCTTTAAACTCTTATTGCAAATCATGATGCCTGTAATTGATAATTTTTTGTTGTTGTTTTTAGAAAGGGTCTCATCCTATTGCCCAGGCTGGAGTGCAGTGGTACAATTATAGCTCCCTGCAGCTCTGAACTCCTGGGTTCAAGGGATCCTTTTGCCTCAGTCTCCCTAGTAGCTAGGACTACAAGCACGTACCACAGCACCTGGATAAGTAATTTACAGAAATTTTAATATAATTTTTGTTAATGTTTTAAGTCAATAGTGACTGACATGCCAAGTGTTAGCAACGATATAGGGCAATAGGAGTCTGTAGTGGTTGATGGGAAAGTAAACTGGTACAACTACTTTGGAAGGCCATTTGACAGTATCTACTAGCGCTGGATACACAAATGCCCATCACTTCTATGTTCAAACATTTACAAATATGTTTGAAGCTGTGATATTTTTAAATGCCAAAAATTGGGAACAACCCAAATGTTCATTAACAATAGAATGGATGAATAAAGTTGCGTTTTATATACAACACTACACAGCAATAAAAATTAATCAACCGGCCAGGCATGGTGGCTCATGCCTGTAATCCCAGCACTTTGGAAGGCCGAGGCAGGTGGATCACTTGAGGCCAGGAATTTGAGACCTGCCTGCCGAACATGGTGAAACCCCATCTCTACTAAAAATAGGAAAATTAGCCGGGTGTGGTAGTGCTTGCCTGTAATCTCAGCGGCTCGGGAGGCTGAGGCAGGAGAACTGCTTGAACCCAGGAGGCAAGAGGTTGCAGTGAGCTGAGATCATGCTACTGCACTCCAGCCTGGGTGACAGAGCGAGATTCCCTCTTAAAAAAAAAAAAAATCAATGAACCATGGCTGGGCATGGTTGCTTATGCCTGTAATCCCAGCACTTTGAGAGGCCAAGGCAGGCGGATCACCTGATGTTGGGAGTTCAAGACCAGCCTGGCCAACATGGCAAAACTTTGTCTCTACTTGGTGTGTGCCTGCAATCCCAGCTAGGCTGAGGCAGGAGAATTGCTTGAACCTGGGAGGCGGAGGTTGTAGTGAGCCAAGATTGCGCCACTGCACTCCATCCTGGGCAACAGAGCAAGACTCCGTCTAAAACAAAAAAATAGTAATGAACCACAAATGGACCCTTACAAACACAATACTGAGCAAAAGAAATCACACACAAAATACATACTGTATGGTTCCATTTATGTAATATGCAAGAGAGACAAAACTCTATAATGTTAGAAGTGAGCATGGTGGACCCCTCTGCAGAGAGTGTAAACACTGGAAAGGAGTACAAGCATGGGGTGGGGAGGTACTGGGAAATACATTTCTTGATCTGCATACACAGGTATGTGGTCACACTGTGAAAATTCATCATGTTATACACTTTGATTTGTACACTTTATGTATACTTCAACTTTTACAAAATACATAAAATAAAAAATGAAAAACATGTAATAGAAAAGCTCTTCCTCCAGATGAGTAGGTATGGGAATTAAAAGAAAAAGAAGAGGAGGAAAGTTCTTCCTACAAGAACGATCTCGGATACTTACTCCCTTCACTTGCTTCAGTCTATTGTATTCATCAGCAGCAGCCTATTAATGAGAGACACAAAGGAATATGTTTACTGGGGCATTTTATCTTTCAAAAGTAACATTCCTGATGTTATACTTTGGAGCTAAAAGTGACAGCTTATGACAAAAATATAAGCAATTAAAAGAACAAAGTCATAAAGCTCTTAAAACTCATGATCAGCAGGAAGGTCTGAAGGAATTCAGTGAAGAGATATTTATGATACTGTATCTTTCACATTCCACTCACACAGGCAGGTAACTATCTGTTCTGCTACTTCTCATCTCTCCTCATGCCAGTCCCCATGCTACACTGACACCAGGAAGATCTTTTCAAACACTGAGCGCTGATCAGGTAATATCCCACTGCACAACTGGTCTGAGCTTCCCATTAACTTCTCTCTTCATCCAGTTTCTACCTTTCCAGTCTCAGCACCCATCATCAGCAACTCCTTTAAAAACTGAAACATGTTAAATGCTTCAAGATTTTGATCATGTTTTCCTTATGGCTGAAATCATGCACCTCCCCGCACCCTTCTGTCTGGAAAATTCTTAATGATTCCCTCACTGTGAAGCCTCGAAAGACTTTATTTCTCCTATGAGCAGTTAAGTTATAGTGCTTTCTACACATGATACAAATACAGCATTAATCATATTGTCTAAATTGGTTAGATGTCAGTTTTTTTCTTAAAATATGAGCTCTTTTGAGGGTGGGGACAGGATTTTATATATCTAACCTCAGCATTTCCACATCAAAGAGCAATAAGTGATCAATACATGTTCACTAAATTAAGATCTATAACACCCTATAGAAACCATAAAAGAAATACATAAATCTAACTATACAAAGATGTGAATATATCAAAACTAAAAAGCAGATCACTTCAACTGAAAAATGGCAGAATATCTAATTTTTCAGGTGTAAGTGACATGTGCATCAAATGAGCCCTGTATTGTATCAGGAGGGAGACACAGTTAGTGCAATCTCTCTGGAGGGCAATTTTGCAACAGAAGTTTAAAGATACATACCCTCTGACTCTCAGCAATTTCACATTCTGGAATTAGTTTTAATTAGATAAGCAGGCTGGGCGCTGTGGCTCACACCTGTAATTCCAGCGCTTTGGGAGGCCGAGGCAGGCAGATCACCTGAGGTCAGGAGTTCGAGACCAGCCTGACCAACATGGCAAAACCCCGTCTCTACTAAAAATACAAAAATTAGCCAGGTGTGGTGCTATATGCCTATAATCCCAGTTACTTGGGAGGCTGAGGCAGAAGAATCACTTGAACCTGGGAGGTGGAGGTTGCAGTGAGCCAAGATAGAGCCATTGCACTCCAGTGTGGGTGACAGAGCAAGACTCTGTCTCCAAAAAAAAAAAAACAAAAAAAAAAAAACAACAAACTAGATAAGCAGACAAGAGTACAAAAATGGAGAGGTTCACCAGTACATACTACTACTGGAGTAGGGGGAGACATACTTAAATGTCTATCCATAGAAAATGACTCTTAAATTATGATGCAACCATAAAATTGAAAGTTGTTTACCTAATTTTACACATAAAAAACTTAAAACTAAGTAGGTCTTTATTACTGATATAAAAAAAACTTGCTGTTAAGAAAAGCCAGAAATAAGCAGTGCAAGAAAGTTTTGTTTTGTTTTTTTTTTTTAAAGATAAAACACCACAATGATAAGAGTACATCAAAGGGACACAGGAAGCAACTGAAAGAGTTCCCAACGGTCAAAGTGAGAACAATTAGAGCTACAAAGTAAAGCAGCCTTGGATTATAACTCACAGTATAAAACAGATATCCATGAGTCCATAGTTACGTAAGTGATTGATCAATAAAGGAACAAATAAACAAGAAGAGACTAATCTCCCTCTAAAAGGTGGTGTAACTATATTAATTTCAGTACGTATACAAAATACAGTATGAAAAGGATGGATTTAAAAAAAAAACAAAACCCAGTAACTCTACATGGACAAATTCTATCTCAGCCAGGTGATCAAGGGAGGAAAAAAAAGATAACTATAAACTGTTGATTTAAAAGACAGGAAGAAAGTAAGTGGAACATGGAAGATGATAGATGATGTTTCCTTAGAGAAAGTTATATGTACCTCGGTGACTCCTGCTTGGAGAGATTGTTTTAACAACTAATATTTTGGTGATAAGGATTTCTTGATGGTAGGATTTAAGGTGATTTCTTTTTCTTTTCTTTTTCTTTTTTTTTTTTTTTGAGATGGAGTCTTGCTCTGTCGCCCAGGCTGGAGTGCAGTGGCGCGATCTCCACTCACTGCAATCTCCGCTTCCTGGGTTCACGCCATTCTTCTGCCTCAGCCTCTCATGTAGCTGGGACTACAGGTGCCCGCCACCACGCCCGGCTCATTTTTTTTTTTTTTAATGTATTTTTAGTAGAGATGGGGTTTCATCGTGTTAGCCAGGATGGTCTCGATCTCCTGACCTCGTGATCCGCCCGTCTCGGCCTCCCAAAGTGCTGGGATTACAGGCGTGAGCCACCGTGCCCGGCCACGGTGATTTCTTTTTCTGTATACAATTCTGTGTTAAGTTCTTTTCTACAGAAAGAATGGCTTTATAAATAGGAAAGATAATAGGGCTATTTTATTATTATTATTATTTTTGAGATGGAGTCTCACTCTGTTGCCCAAGCTGGAGTGCAATGGCGCAATCTTGGCTCACTGCAACCTCCCCCATCCCAGGTTCAAGCAATTCTCCTGCCTCAGCCTCCCGAGTAGCTGGGATTACAGGTGTCCACCACCATGCCCTGCTATTTTTTGTATTTTTAGTAGAGACGGGGTTTCGCCATGTTGGCCACACTATTCTCAAACTCCTGACCTCAGGTGATCCACCCGCCTTGGCCTCCCAAAGTGTGGGGATTATAGCCGTGAAACCACCATGCCCAGCCTGGCTATTTTAAATAGGAAAGCATAGATGTACATAGAATAGTGCTTTGTAGGGGCTGGGCACGGTGGCTCATGCCTGAAATCCCAGCACTTTGGGAGGCTGAGGTGGGCGATCACAAGGTCAGGACATCGAGACCATCCTGGCTAACACGGTGAAACCCGTCTCTACCAAAAAAAGAATACAAAAAATTAGCCAGGCGTGGTGGTGGCAGGCACCTGTAGTCCAGCTACTCAGGAGGCTGAGGCAGGAGAATGGTGTCAACCCCGGAGGCGGAGCTTGAAGTGAGCCAAGATCGCGCCACTCCAGCCTGGGCGACAGAGCAAGACTCTGCCTCAAAAAAAAGGAATAGTGCTTTGAAATTCTTAACTATTATACATCAGTTCAGTCTTCTATTAGAAAAGAATTTCATCCAAAACCCAATCTCAACTATTCTTCAATGAAACTGCAGTTTGATAATTACTAGCACATTTTAACCAACATTAATATAAAGGACGCTGTACCTCCACAGATAAGATTCAAATTCTGCATAATATACAAATATTAGGTTGAATTTACCATGTACTCTTCACTTTCTTCTCTATAGTCATCCAATTCTTTATCCAAACGGGAGAGTTCTTTATTGATCTCATCAAGTTCTGATTGTAAGCTCTTGTATTCCTGTAGGCCAGTGTCAAAATTTCTCTTGTACAGTTGTCTTTGTTGATCTGAAGTGATAGGTGGATATTCCCTAAAAGGTGAGAGAAAATGACTACATATGTATCCTTAGCAGACATAAAATTCAATGCTCCTTCCTCAAAGATAATAAAGCTGGTGGGGTATGGAGAATGACATTTTCTTGTTTCCTTTTTGTTTCTTATGGGTAGAGAGAGAGAGAGTACAAATAGGTTCTATTAAGAGTGACTATATATTACTGCTCATTTTTTAAAAACTATGCCGACATAATTTGCAGAAATAATTTTGAAAATCATTTACAAAATTGAAGGTACAAGTCATAGGAACTCATTTATTCTCCATACACAGTATCAATAGTGGACTACTTATGTTTCAAGTTTTTCTTTCTTTTTTTTCTTTTTTTGAGACAAAGCCCGCTCTATCACCCAGGCTGGAGTGCAGTGGCACAATCTCGGCTTACTGCAACCTCTACTTCCCGGGTTCAAGCGATTTTCATCCCTCAGCCTCCATAGTAGCTGGGATTACAGGCAGCTGCCACCACGCCCAGCTAATTTTTGTATTTTAGTGGAGACGGGGTTTCACCATGTTGGCCAGGCTGGTCTCAAACTCCTGACCTCAGGTGATCCACCCACCTCAGCCTCCTGAAGTGCTGGGATTACAGGAGTAAGCCACCACGCCTGGCCTGTTTAAAGTCTTAAAACTGGAATTCTGGAACACAAAGTACGCTTTGATCACCACAGTGGCAGCACAGCTGACTGGAAGTGGCTGTTTCCTGCTACCACCCATAGTTTTCAGACTGGTTTATTTATTTTTTGCTCTTGTTTTTCCAAAGTGGAAATAGCTTCTTTCATAATAAAAATAGACATTAAAAATGTACATGTATAAAAACATGTGCTCATTATTAAAATAATCTGGCAATTCATTAAAGTATAAAAAAGAAAAACTGAAATTTTGTATCACATGTATCTCTCAATATGCCAGCTACTCCTTACATAGGAAGATGATGCCATCAACCCATAATTCATAGAGAAAATACTCTGAATCCTTTCACAGGACTGGAGTTTCACAATGATGTGGAATTTCAAATTTTAGATCTAACAATCTAGTATCTTCATTTTACAAAGGGGAGAAATTTAAATGATTTGATCAAAAGGGAAACAAGAATTCGGATTTTGAAAATTTTCAGGCTGGGCACAGTAGCTCACACCTGTAATCCCAGCACTTTGGGAAGCCAAGGCGGGTGGATCACCTGAAGTCAGGAGTTTGAGACCAGCCCAGCCAACATAGTGAAACCTTGTCTCTATTAAAACCTCAAAAATTAGCCAGGCGTGGTGACACATGCCTGTAATCCCAGCTATTTGGGAGGCTGAGGCAGGAGGATTGCTTGAACCTGGGAGGTGGAGGTTGCAGTGAGCAGAGATTGTGCCACTGCACTCCAGCCTCGGCAACAGAGTGAGACTCTTATCTCAAAAAAAAAAAAAAAAAAGTTTTCAGTTAAATCTTCTGGATACAAGTTAGGTGAATATTTTACAGATAGATAGCTAAGCCAGGCCAAAAACTCTTGAGGGGAGAGGGGAAGATAAAGTATCAGAATCATCAGTGAATAGGGGATCTCAAGCTACCCATGCCCCGCCTATCCTTCCTCACTCTCTGAGAAGCAATGTTTTGATTACCATTCACATTGCAAATGTTTCTGATGTGTGTCTTAGTCCTCAGAATACTTGGGCATAGGAAGGCTACACATCATAAACAAATACATTTGGTGATGGTGGATGGACTGTAACAAAACCACGGACACACAAAGAAACTTAATCACAACTGTGGCTGAATACTAAATTGTTACCTCAATTGTTTATGAAACTCTTTGGATTAAACTTTAAAAGAAACTCTGGTCTTATCATTTTAAGCTTAACTTAAAAAATAATTGCCAGCTAGGCGTGGTGCCTCACACCTGTAATCCCAGCACTTTGGGAGGCTGAGGCGGGCGGATCATCTGAGGTCAGGATTTTCAAGATCAGCCTGGCCAACACGGTGAAACTCGTCTCTACTAAAAATACAATTAGCCAGGCATGGTGGTGGGCACCTGTAATCCCAGCTACTTGGGAGGCTGAGGCAGGAATCGCTTGAACCCGGAAGGCAGAGGTTGCAGCGAGCCGAGATCGTGCCATTGCACTCTAGCCTGGGTGACGGAGCAAGACTCCGTCTCAAAAAAAAAAAAAAAAAAGTAATGCCAAAGGAAAACCATAGCACTGGTCTGGGAATTTTATCATCAGTAAAACAAAGTTCCTCTATACCTGGATTTTATTTATTTGAAAGGCCTTTCTTTGGTTGTTTTTTGAGACAGGGTCTAGCTCTATCGCCCAGCCTGGGGTGCAATGGTGCAATTAAAGCTCACTGCAGCCTTGAACTCCTGGGCTTAAGCAATCCTCCTGCCTCAGCCTCAGCCTCAGCCTCCTGAGTAGCTGGAACTACAGGCCCACACCACTATGCCTGGCTGGTCTTGAACTCTTAGCCTTTGCCTCCCAAAGTGCTGGGAGACCTTTCTTGCGTGACTATTGGTATAAGTAAGAGCACTGGTGAAGTTCACCAGCCACGCTGTGGAAAGTTCAAAGTGGTTACTGCCAAAGTTCAAAGACATGGTTACTGCCAAACATTCTCTCCACTTCAATCTTTATCACAAAAGGGTGCTAAGGAAAAAACCAACCAACACCACACAAAAAACTGTCTCCAGTCCTGGCTGGCAAAGAATGAAATTACACCAGTGACCTCAATTTGGGAGGCAACAACTCCGACACCTGGTTGGTCTCCTTTAATCATCAGAAGGTGCACGTGGCCCAGGAAAAGGAGAGCTGAGTCGGTACCTAATCCAGTCCTCCTCCAGCTCATCACAGGACTCGCCGCCAGTTGTGTAGTCTGTTTCATAGTGATCTTGCTCTGTTCTCTTTGACTTTCCTGCTCTTCCCTTTGCAGAAGTCCTTTTTGAAGGTGTCTCAAAGTTACCACTGCTGCTGTAACGAGGCTGCCTGAAGTCATCCACAGGCGAAGTCACTGGAAGCTCCTGAACCACTTCAGGAACCCTAATAAAAACAGGCATCATTGTTCAGTACACTACAGCCCTTTGCCAGTGCACTGTAATCACAGAGTGCAGCCATAATAAACACCAGGAGACATCTGCACACAGGTGCACTCAAGCAAGGACTTCAGACAATTGAAGTCTTGAATTGCTTGAACTTCAGTTCAAGTAATCCACCTGCCTCAACACTAGCACTGAACAGATGCCTCGTTTTCTGCACGCAATTTGACAGCAGTTCAGAGTCCTCTAATACACACAAGTAGTAGGTTCCAATTTAAAGGGGAGTAGCCATTTTATACCTTCTAAGTACAATGGATCTCATATTTCATTTTAAAAAGTTCAGGCTGATCTATAAGAGGTGTTTACTTGACCTGTGCCAGGGACTTACTCTACAAATGCTGTCAGGAAAATAATGATCATTCTTTTCTACAGGCTCTTCTGGTTCCCTGGAATACTGCGTGGGGAAGAATGCACATATGCTCTTTGTAATATTAATCTTATACTACCATATAGCAATTATCATATTAAGATAAAACCTTGCAAAATAAACTAAATATCTAAACTAAAAAACTAAAAAGCTTTACATTACAATAAATTAAAGAGTTCCTTTAGGATTCTTTTTAAAATTGCTGTTAATCCTGAAGTCATGTAGAATGAATAGAAGGGTTACCATTACACACTTATTATTTTTTCTAATACAATTAAAGTTGCATCACAATTGCACGTTTACAGTGTTTCAGACATAAACATGAAAATAACCCTAACTGAGGAATAAAATACCAAAGTTGAAAGTGGGAACTACTTCTGAGTAAAAGAAATACGAAGTTTCATTTTCTTGTAGAAAAGGGCAAGAACAGAAATGCTTCTCACTCTCTGAGAAGCAATGTTTTGATTACCATTCACATTGCAAATGTTTCTGATGTGCGCTTAGTCCTCAGAATACTTGGGCATAGGAAGGCTACACATCATAAACAAATACAAAGAATGGGCCTAAGACTTTCCAAGCATCAGCCTTGCCATTCCAGTCAACTATTTAAAACGTCTGAAGCGTTTCTTTTTGCTGCCAATTTACATAAACTATCATACTAAGCTTTATCTTCCAGGTTTAGTCCCTTTTCTAGGTGATCCACATGTGCTTTGCTCTAACTGTTGTCAGAGTCTTAGATTTGTAAGCATACAATTTCTTGCAGACTCTAAACTTTGGGGTATGTGTGTGTAGATGCAGGTGGGGGTGGTATTTATTTCTTCTTTCAAGATTTATGGCCGAGGGCAGTGGCTCACACCTGTAATCCCAGCACTTTGGGAGGCCAAGGTGGGCAAATCCCTTGAGGCCCCAGGAGTTCAAGATCAGCCTGGCCAATATGGTGAAACCCCATCTCTACAAAAAATACAAAAATTAGCCATGCATTGTGGCGGGCATCTGTAATCCCAGCTACTCGGGAGGCTGAGGCAGAAGAATTGCTTGAACCCAGGAGGCAGAGAGTGCAGTGAGCTGAGATCGCACCACTGCACTCCACCCTGGGTAAAAGAATGAGATTCTGTCTCAAAAAAAAAAAAAATGTATTCAGGTAATATGGCTTTGTGTGCTATGCTAATGTTACTTCTAATGGAGGGAAAATGTGACTTTCTCCATGAGTCAATGATTAACAAGTTCCTAGACACTCTGCCAAAACTGCCAGGTACTATGCTTCTTTGAGGTAGCAAAACAAAACCTTTAGAACGCAGTGGATTTATTTTAGGGGTAAGGCCAAAGAGGGAGGAAACTAAAGGGCAAAAGAAATTACAAAAAAAATAAAAAGTAAAACATCGAAGTAGGCCTCCTGCCAGAATTTTTATATTATTGATGTATCTTTACCTTCGAAGTTTTCCTCCCCTCCTCCTACACGCCTTTAAAATATTAACATACTTGATCTAGCATGAAAGCTAAAAGCAAAATGTTTCACAAGAAAAGTATTGACTACAGGTGTGAGCAACACCACACTGGGCTAATTTTTAATTTTTTTTTGTAGAGACAGGGTCTCACTGTTGCCCGGGCTGGGCCCTCCACATTTCCCGAGCTGCATTGATCTTTTCAGCCCAGCATGAAGTTTCCTTTCCCAAAGCTTACATAGCAAAAAGGTTCTGATTGGCCCTTTTCAGGTCACTGTCATCCTTGAAGCCAGGAGAATGTTCTCTGATTAGTAAGACTTAGATATGCCTCCCAATAATGGTGGCAGCTCTAAAATATACAGTGTATAACAAACTTCATTCTAATAGTCATGGCATTGTTGATCATAGGTTGTTTCTCTGCTGTCACTGATTCTGTGTGTAATCAGAAAAAGAAGGATTCTTATACATGTGTTTTCAATTCAGTAATTGTCCTTAACACCTGACATGCATAGAGTACTGAGCCAGGTGACCCTGGGAAGACCAGGTCCATGTTCTCACGGAGGCTGCAAAACAGGGGTGGAGGAAAGTGCACAACTCCACTGAGATCAGGGCAAGGTAGGAGCAATAAAGGCAGCATGAAGGAGTGTGTGTGAGAATGAAACAAATGACTGAAGAATAAAAACAAGCCGGCCAGGTGCGGTAGATCACACCTGTAATCCAGCACTTTGGGAGGCCTCGGCAGGGGGATCACTTGAGGTCAGGAGTTTGAGACCAGTCTGGCTAACATGGTGAAACCCTCGTCTCTACTAAAAATACAAAAATTAGCTGGGCATGGTGGTGCACGCCTGTGATCCCAGCTACTCGGGAGGTTCAGGTGGGAGGATCACTTGAACCTGGGAGGCGGAGGTTGCAATGAGCCAAGATTGTGCCAAGCCTCCAGCCTGAGTGACACAGCAAGACTCCATTTCAAAAAAACCACCACCAACAAAAACCCAGGCGTGGCTGCATGTACATGTAGTATTAGCTACTCAGGAGGCTGAGGCAGAAGGATCACTGAGTGCAGTAATTTGAGGATTCAGTGAGCTATGATCACACCACTGGACTCCAGCCTGTGTGAAACAGTGAGACTCTATCTCTGAAAAGTAAAAACAAATAAATAAATAAATGTAGATGGCTATGCTGTCACAACAGAAGCTGAACTGAGAATAAAGCCAACATACCGACAGATGAAAGCACATAAGAGCCCTGCTATCTTCTGAATCCCTCGATTATGCCATGACTGAAGCTAGAGACATCCTTGGGCCTCATGTGACTCAGATAATTCCTCCTTTTGCTTAAGCTACTTTTTTCTTCATGATTTTTTAAAAAATTGAGACAGGGTCTCCCTACGTTGCCCAGGCTGGTCTCGAAATCCTGGCCTCAAGCAATCTTCCCACCTCATTGGCCTCCCAAAGTGCTGGGATTATCAGCCTGAACCACCATGCCCTGTCTTAAACTAGTTTAAACTGGGCTTCTGTAATTCCTCTAACTTGCATAAAAGTCCTAACATCATCCTACCAGCCTATTGCTACCAAACAATAGTCTCATTTGGCAATGCAAGGAGTCAGTCTTTGAAAGTTTTGCATTGCAGCAACATTCAACTTCCTTGATTTATGAAGGCTAATTCAACCTGGGTGTGGACAGGATAATAGACAGTGTACCTAATAGGGCTCTCCCAAGTTCGTTTAGTAAGTTTGGAGAGGCAACCATCTTCAGCTAAATTCTGGTGTGCCCTGATGCAGGATTAATTCTCATAGCCAACTGCCTTAAAATTCTAAGGTATAGGACATTATAAGCAAAAGGAACCAGATATGAGAGTAAATTGCATGATTCCATTTTATATAAGTTCACTAACAGATGGTGACAGACATCAAAATAGCGGTTACCTTGGCATGGGTGTGGGTGGGTATTGATGGAGAAAGGGCACATGAGGACCTTATGTGGGGCTCAAAATGTATCTTGGTGGTGGGAGTTAAGTTCATATATGGGAAAACTCATCAAGTTGTATACTCAAGATTAGTGCTCTTTTTATGGAATGTACATTATGCGTTGGGAGAAAAAAACATCTTAATACTGAGTTACCTCATCCTTAGCATGGACGGATGGATGGACACAATGTTCTCCATCTAATTCCTTCTCTATCCACTAGAGTGGTGAGGAAGAGACGTGCTCATGGGTTACTAAGCACTTGCGAGAATACCTTAGGAAAGACAGGCTATGACTTATGTCTTCTTATTCCCATTCAAGTGGATGTCCTCTGAATGCTCTACAGCACTCAGTACTCTACTGTGAATAACACTTGACAATTTCTGTTGCCCCCCAGAAGCTGTAAAATACTTCCATCATTACCATGCTCTGGGGGAGATACTGTGCATTTGTATCTCTTAGTACCACTCTCATTCACCCATTCATCTGGGTTCTAAAATGAAGCATCATGTTTGCATTTTCCAGACTTTCAAAAAAAATTCCGGGGCATAAGTTCAGAGTAGAAACTAGTACAACCCTTATGAAATAAAATTTTTACATCTATCAAAATGAAAAAATGCACACTTATTTTAGCTCAGCAATTCTGCTTGTAGTATTTATCCTCCAGATACGTTCACATATGTATAAAGTGATAAATGTATAAGGTTATTCCTTAGAGTGGTCTGTAATAACAAAACATTGGGGGAAGTGTGCATCATATAGAATTAATACATTAAGTATACCAGCCGGGTGCGGTGGCTCACACCTGTAATCCCAGCATTTTGGAAGGCTGAGGCGGGCGGATCACCTGAGGTCAGGAGTTCAAGACCTGCCTGGCCAATATGACAAAACCCCATCTCTACTAAAAATTAGCCGGGCGTGGTGGCAGATGCCTGTAATCCCAGCTACTCGGAAGGCTAAGGCAGGAGAATCACTTGAACCTGGGAGGCAGAGGTTGCAGTGAGCCGAGACCGCACCACTGCACTCCAGCCTAGGCAACAGAGTGAGACTCTGCCTCAAAAAATAATAATTAAATAAAGTATACCTATTTGATAGAATATTATATGGCTATAAAACAGAACAGTGCTTCTTCTTGGTTATAATTTAAAAAATAAAACAGAATCAGTCAACTCATTGTATACTGCTATGGACAATATCCAAGATAAAATATATTGCTAATGATACTCTTGATATGCAAATATTTTCTGTCTCTTTGTTTCGGAACAGGGCCTCGCTCTGTCACCCAGACTGAAGTGAAGTCGCATGGTCTTGGCTCACTGCAGGCTCGACCTCCTGGGCTCAATCAATCCTCTCACCTCAGCCTCCCAATAGCTAGGACTAGAGAGGCATGTGCCACCAGAGAGGCATGTGCCACCATACCTGGCAAATCTTTATTTTTTTTGTAGAGAGGGGGTTTAGCAATAATGCCCAGGGTGTTCTCGAACTCCTAGGCTCAAGCAATCAACCCACCTCAGCCTCCCCAAGTGCTAGAATTACAGGCATGAGCCACTGTGCCCAGCTCTGGTATTTTAGTATTTTAATGGGGGTGGGGGTGGGGGAAATCAATGTACTTTGGCCAGGATCTTTGTGTTTTAAAATCTCAGGAGAAATATAAAAGAAAGTGATGACATTAGTTGCCTCTGGGGAGAGGAACTAGGTAGCTGATACCTTTTGTCCCTTTTAAATTTTACACTACCTAAGGTATTCAAGAATAAGAAAGATTAATATTTAAGGAATAAGATTTTCAAATTAATTTCATATGAATTTGTGAAACTACCCTGGTTTTCGTGAAAAGGGACAATACCTGGGAATGCTGTGTAAGCATGCAGGCCTCACAATTTAGAGGCACAGCTGGTGCCAAGATGCAGTAGAGACAGACATTTTGCATGTATGAAAGTTCTGCAAATCGGTCCTTTTATAGTTCATGAGCACAATGACTGGGTGTTCACACGCATGTGTGAAATGTGCCACCCTCAAACCTTGTTACAATATTGGCATATTACCCGTGTGACATAAAAAAGAAGAGAAAAAAAAAAAAAAAGCTTTGCAAATCATAGCTTAAAATTTTTAGAGGTTGAGGCAGGAGGATCACTTAAGGCCAGGAGTTCAAGACTATCCTGGGCAACAAAACAAGACCCCTTCTCTACAAAAATAAAAATAAAAAATTAGCCAGGCATAGTGGCATACACATGTGGTCCTGGCTAAAGTGAGCTATGAGGCAAGAGGACGGCTTGAGCCCACGAGTTCAAGGCCACAGTGAGCTATGATCACACCACTGCACTATAGGTCTGGGCGACAGAGTGAAACAGCGTCTCAAACAAATGATGAAAAAAAAAACTTAGAAGGACTGCATCTCTCTTGTGTACCCTTGTCCCTAACAGTCTCAAGTGCTTTAGTTTTTGTTAAAATCCAAAGACACAGAGAAAAAGTGCTTTCTCCAAATCATTCACAATTGAAATCAACAGCAAGATCAAGTCTGAATACCAAAACAACTATGCACTCAGAGTAAATCTCATACATCATGGCCCACTAATCACGAGTCGGGCGTTGTGGATGAAACTTCAAAGTAGGCAAGGTGCGGTGGCTCACGCCTGTAATGCCCACTTTGGGAGGCCAAGACCGGTAGATCACCTGAAGTCAGGAGTTCGAGACCAACCTGGCCAACATGGTGAAACCTCGGCTCTACTAAAAATACAAAAATTAGCCAGGCATGGTGGCTACTAGGAGGAGGCTGAGGCAGGATAATCATTTGAACCCAGGAGGCGGAGGTTGCAGTGAACCAAGATCGAACCACCGTACTCCAGCCCGGGCAACAGAGTGAGACTCAGTCTCAAAAAAACAAAATAACAAAAAAAAAAACTTCGACGTAACAAAAAAGTTATTTCCAGTAGATACACTTTTAACATAGACATTCCAACTAGCTGAAAGGAAGTTTTTTGGGCTTTTTCAGCCTCCAAAGGAACCTGGAGTTCTAGAATTACAGTCACAAAGTCATAAGGGCATTTTAGTCAATGATGGACTAATAAAAGTTCACGGCAAATGCAATTACATACAGTATATAATACTTGACAATAAACGACTATGCTACTGGTTTATGTATTTACACTATATTTTTTATTATTAGATTCCTTCAACTTATTAAAAAAAAGTTGAAAGAGAAAAAAAAGTTAAAAGAGGTTCAGACAGGTGCTTCAGGAGGTATTCTAGAAGAAGGCACTGTTACCACTTTAGATGACAGCTCTGGGTATGTTATTGGCCCTGATAACCTTCCAGTGCAACGAGACGTGGAAATGGAAGACAGTGATATTAATGTAGGCCTAGGCAAATGTGTATATTTGAATCTTAGCTTTGGGTTTGTGTGTGTGTGTGTGTTTTTGTTTGTTGTTTGTTTGTTTTGAGATAGGGTCTCTGTTGCTCAGGCTGGAGGGCAGTGGTGCAATCACAGCTCACTGCAGCCTTCCAAAGTGGTGGGATTACAGGCATGAGCCACCGCGCCCGGCCTGTATCTTAGTTTTTAACAAAAAAGCGTAGAAACTAAAATAAAATTTACATGGTAAAAATAGAAAACAGTACTTTGGGAGGCCAAAGTGGGAGGATCACTTGAGGTCTTTTCTAGAGAGTCTAAGAACAGCCTGGTGGCAAGGCATGGTGGCTCATGGCTGTAATCCCAGCACTTTGGGAAGCTGAGGCAGGCAGATCGCTTGAGCCCAGGAGTTCAAGACCAGCCTGGGCAACATAGCGAGACCCTGTCTCTACAAAAAAATAGAAAAAAAATTAGCTGGGCATGGTGGAGCACATGTGTAGTCCCAGCTACTGAGGTGACTAAAGTGGGAGGATCGCTTGAGCCTGGGAGGTCAAGGCTACAGTGAGCTGTGATCACAGCACTGCACCCCAGCCTGGGTGACAGATCGAGACCATGTCTCTACCAAAAAAACAAAACAAAACAAAACAAAAAAACAAAACCAAAAACAACAAATCTTATAGAGTAAGGCAATTATTCCTCTATATCTATACAATGTAAGTACGGGTTTTTTGGCTTTTCTTTTTTTTTTTTTCTCCTGTCTCACTATATTACCCAGTCTGGATTTGAGCTCCTGGGCTCAAGTGTGATCCCTCCCACCTCAGCCTCCCAATTAGCTGGGACTGCTGGTGTGCACCACTGTGCCAGGCTTTGTGATTGTGTTTTTCGTTGTTGTTCTTTTTTTGAATTTTTTTAAAACAGAGTTTCACTCTGTCACCCAGGCTAGAGTGCACTGGTGCAATCTCAGCTCACTGCAACCTCCACCTCCCAGGCTCAAGCAATTCTCCTGCCTCAGCCTCCTGAGTAGCTGGGATTACAGGTACGCACTACCATGCCTGGCTAATTTTTGTATTTTTAGTAGACGGGGTTTCACCATTTTGACCAGGCTAGTCTCGAACTCCTGACCTCGGGTGATGCGTCCACACTGGCCTCCCAAAGTGTGGGGACTATGGGCGTGAGCCAGGGCACCCAGCCATGTGATTGTGTTTTAAGTGCTATTACAAAAGAGTCAAAAAAAGTAAAGTTATAGAAAGCTAAGATTTATTATAGAAGAAAGAAAAATGTTTAGTAAAGTTAGCATAGCCTAAGTATAGTGTTTATAAAGTGTACAGTAATGTCCTAGCCCTTCACATTCACTCACCACTTACTCCCTGACTCACCCCGAGCAACTTCTAGTCCTGCAAGCTCCATTCATGGTAAGTTCCTTACAAAGATGTACCATTTATTTATTTATTTATTTATTTATTTATTTAAGATGGAGCTTCGCTCTTGTTGCCCAGGCTGGAATGCAATGGCACAACCTCCGCTCACCGCAACCTCCGCCTCCCGGGTTCAAGTGATTCTCCTGCTGCAGCCTTCCTGAGTAGCTGGGATTATAGGCATACGCCACCATGCCCGGCTAATTTTGTATTTTTAGTAGAGATGGGGTTTCTCCATGTTGGTCAGGCTGGTCTTGAACTCCTGACCTCAGGTGATCCGCCTGTCTCGGCTTCCCAAAGTGCTGGGATTATAGGCGTGAGCCACCGCACCCAGCCAAGATGTACCATTTTTTATCTTTTATATTTACTGTAACTTTTTTATGTTTAGATATACAAATACCACTGTATTACCTCTGCCTAGAGTATTTGGTATATTAACATGCTGTCTGCATTTGTAGCGTAGGAGCAAGAAGCTATACCACATAAGCAGGCTATCCATCTAGGCTATCCATCACAGTGTTAAGTACACTGTGATGTTCACTCAAGGATGAAATTGCCTAAAGACACGCTTCTCTGTATTCCCATCGTTAAACAATGCATGACTATATATGTAAAAATACCGATTTTATCATCCTTAGGCAAAAATTACATCCCCGTCCACACCAATTACCTCCAATATTCTTCTCTCACTAGTCATTAGGTGGAATTAGAATTGGGCTTTAGGGTAAGTGTTTCCACCACAGAGATATCATTTCAATAATCATATGGCACCTACCCTAGGCCAGACGTTCACTGAAGTTTCACATCTCCCAACAATACTGAGGACCTAGCACAGCAAATGAAATACCACAATTCCTGGATTCAAATGAAGTCTTCCAGTTTAACAGAAATGTATGTGGACAGGGTTGATTAATGTGCAGTGTCCTCCTTCTGTTTATGAGATCCAACAATTACAGGCAAAAGGAGAGGCTGAGCACAGCACTGACCTCTTCTTAGTCACTTCCTCTCACCCTCACCTAAACTTCAAAACCAGAAATAGCAGAACCACATTCCTAGAGTGAAAGAACCCAACCCAGCCTTTCAATTAAACAAGCAAGTGAAAAGAAGCATTTTCAACTTAGAAGGGAAAGAGAACCCCACCCTCCTCATCCTGGTCTTCCAAGTGGCCGTAGGCCTCTCTACCAACAAAGCAAAGATTGTTGTAATACCAAGATCCAGATCCAGCTTTTGTGTGCACTGCTGGATACTTTTTTAAGCAGAAAGGTACAAAAACCAATTATGTGCAAATACTCATTTTTACACTCAGTCTGTCAAACTAAGAGAGACGCTACTTACGGCGTGGATTTATAGGAAGACTCTGGATAAAACCGCTTGTCATTCACTTTGCCGTTGGAAGAGTATGCCACGGGACTGTCAACTCTTTCCGCATAGTCAGATGGGGGTGGAGGCACGTCCTGTGTGCCTGCAGACACATTTTTAACCTTAAAAAACCCCAAGAGATAGTTATTATTTATCTTGTAATGAAAAGGGGGCATACACTGAAGAAAATTATCTTATATGCATTATCTAGTATTTATGTGGCCCATTAATGCTATTAATGCTAATAATAAAAAGGCAATCATTACAGGTTAATAGTCAAATCCACTTTTTAATAGACATATAAATAGTGCTACTGCTAGTTGAAACAAGTATATTACCACGAAGAAAAATCTGATCACCTCGTTCTCATCCTAATGTGATTAGGTTTAATAATTATCCATGGCAATTTCCCACCTCCATATTAGGAAGACTGGTCTCATTACCTCACACCTACATTAGAAAGACCATTCTCATTTAACCTAAGCCAGGTCCAGGTTAGGAGAATTTTCATTTCTAACAAGCTCTCAGGTAATGCTATGTTGCTGTCTGTGCACCACACTTGGAAAAGCACTAATCTAGAACAAAGTACACTGGTGGTTCTTAATCCATCCATCTCTCAACGTGGAATGTTAAAACCACAGAAGAAATCAAGCAGTTCAAGCTGACTTCTGCTCTTTTAATAAGAGATTTGTTTATTCTCCCTTAATGTAGGTTCTCAATGGCTCTATTACTAATAGCCTACACAATATATCTCACAACATCAGTGCCTTCCCTTTCCACTTTCCTTATTTCATTGTGATGTGTAAGTGAATTCATCCTACAGAAGTAACATGCATTAGAAATTATGCCTTAATAGGCTGGGTGCGGTGGCTCACGCCTGTAATCCCAGCACTTTGGGAGGCCGAGGCGGGTGGATCACGAGGTCAGGCGATCGAGACCATCCTGGCTAACATGGCGAAACCCTGTTTCTACTAAAAATACACACACACACACACAAAAATTAGCCGGGCGTGGTGGCATGCGCCTGTAGTCCCAGCTACTCAGGAGGCTAAGGCAGGAGAATCGCTTGAACTGGAGAGGGAGAGGTTGCAGTGAGCAGAGATTGTGCCACTGCACTCCGGCCTGGCCGACAGTGAGATTGTCTCAAAAAAGAAAGAAATTATGCCTTAATGTTAGATACATATACAGGTTCTTCTTATCTGAGGAATGTAAGCCCTTTCTTAAAACTTATCAGGCCTGGAGAGGCATTAAAATGAAACAGCAATCAAGTCCTACTGCCCCCTTGAGCTATGTAGTTATCTCCAGAAACTGCATAACCTAACAATGCTCCACACTGGGCACCATGACCCTGCTATAGCTCAACATGTAACAACGTTATTTCTGTAAACCAGTGAGAATTCTGATGAACAACTTTGTTTCTGCCCACTCCTCGTGCCCCTTTTTTGCCTTTAAAAACTTGCTTATAAAAAAGGCTGAATGGAACACTCCCCAGGGCAGCTTGGAAGCATGTCCCAGGCAGCTGTTCTCAACCTTGGCCCAAATAAACTCTCTATATTAATTTTGCCTCAGGTTCTTCCCTTAGGTCAATGTTAACATGGAAGGCTTACCACAGAACCTTTGGGATAAAAATTTAAACATAAAAAGCACAGCCAATTAGACTCCCAACACTGTTTTTTATATATATACATATATACACACACACACACATATATATATATACATAGAGAGAGAGAGAGAGAGAGAGAGAGACACGGAGTCTCACCCTGCACCCAGGCTGGAGTGCAGTGGTGCGATCTCAGCTCATTGCAACCTCCACCTCCCAGGTTCAAGAGATTCTCCTGCTTCAGCCTTCTGAGTAGCTGGGATTACAGGCGCCCGCCACCATGCCCAGCTAATTTTTGTATTTTTAGTAGAGACAGGGCCTAACCATGTTGGCCAAGCTGGTCTCGAACTCCTGACCTCAAATGATCCACCCACCTTGGCCTCCCAAAGTGCTAGGATTACAGGCGTGAGCCACCCCGCCCAGCCACTGTTAGATTTTATGTTTTATGTAACAGCTCCAACACTCTTGACATTTCACCTAATAGTCTTTAAATTATTACATATCACTCTGTAATTGAGGAAAAAAATTGGAAAAAAAAAAATCAAAGACCTCAAACAAGTGCTAACCCTAGATGAATCATTTAGTTGTTTTAAGGCAAAGGAATAGAAATAAAGGGTGGAAAAAAACTAAATCTACAAATCATTTCTGTGAAAAAGAGCTGCTATTCAAAAGGGTAGAACCGCTTTAGCTTTGTGATAGGATCAATGGCATTTTAGCCAGGTTTGGTACACGTGCCTATAGTACCAGTTACTCGGGAGGCTGAGATGGGAAGACCTCTTGAGCCTGAGAGACGGAGGCTGCAGTGAGCTCTGATTGTGCCACTGCACTCCAACCTGGGTGACAGAATGAGACCCTGTCTCAAATACATACACAAACAACCAATGGCATCAGATTATCTGGCTCACCCCAGGTCTGCCAACCATAAATTTTATAAAGCCTCAGTTTTCCTCTGGAAAAAAAAGTAGAAGAAGAAGAAGAAGAAGAAGAAGAAGAAGAAGAAGAAGAAGAAACTACCTAGTACATAAAGTTATTTTGACGATTAAATGAGGTGACAAGGTATCACATTTACCACAGTGCCTTTAAACACAGTAAAAATTCAAAAGATGCTGGATTTTGGAATTAAGGCCACTGGATCTGATCAAATTAATTTTTACAAGAATTTAGAGGTGGCAGAAGACCTTTATTTAGATTATTTTGCTATTATAAAGCCTTACAATTAAGTTCAGCTTCAATATAGTGTATCTTCCTGCAATACATATTCCTTACATCTTAACTTTCCCATTCTTAGTAGCATTAAAACACAAGATACACTCTCCGGACTTATCCAGGCAGTACTGCATGCAGAAAGATATTTACCTACCCCTCAAAGTCCATAGGGGTATTCTTGATTGTTTAACATTCAGAGTCAGAAAGGAATAGAATCATTTCCCTCTGAAAGTGGAATTTGGCAGCAACTGCGAAACCAGTGGGTGGGTTACCACGGAGTGTGCTCAGATCTCACCACAGGGGGGAAGGGAGGGGAGCACTCGGTTCCCACAGAATTCCTTACAACAAAAGTTTACAGCAGAAGTTGCCAAGCTTCACAGGCAACTGCTTCACCAAACCAAAGCCTATTCTTAATCCAATACCTCATCAGAATTTAAAAATGCTTCCTTTGCTTAAAAACCCATTTTATACTTCTCTAGGTCCCACCCCCTCCTCACAGCGTGAGCTTTAGCAGAGTCTGGGTATCTTTTCAGAGATTTCTTACTGGCTAGAACGCCCTTCCCCTTTTGCCAGCTATTCCTTAATTGGGCTTCAATTCTTGGCTCACGTGCCACCACCTCCTCCTCATACAAGCCCCTCCTGGATGAGGCACCAACCTGTGCTATTTCCCTACACCTGTGCATACAAACCTCCCACCAAATCACTTATACGCTGCCAAACAATGGCTTACTCACAGTACAATGGCTTGCTCACCTATCTCACTTCAGTAGGCAGTGGACTGGGCTTAAGCCACCACTATCTGACTGCTTACAATGAGCCAAATATTGAAGTGACAGATCATTTAGTAGGCATGGCTCTACAGACATTTCTTTTTCAGAAATGAGGAAGCTGTGGCTCAGGAAGTTAGACAACTTTCCCAAGAACCTAGACATAGAAAATGGAAGTGAGCTGAGATCCGGCCACTGCACTCCAGCCTGGGTGACAGAGCGAGACTCCGTCTCAAAAAAAAAAAAAAAAAGAAAAGAAAAGAAAATGGAAGGGTGGGCAGTCTCCTGCTTTCCTCTTCGAGTCTCCGAAGTACCACACAGTGTCTGGCACAAATCGGGAGCCCCAAGTTTGCTGCATAAAGGTTACTTCACTGATAACTGTTATATTCCTACATGTATACCGAGGTATCTTATCAATGAGGCACGCTGAGCTGACCTTTCTCTCTTAGCGTCAGCAGAACTGGACTAGCTTGACCACTGACTCCACCCTCCAGCACAGATCTTTGATTAAACCTTTTCTATACGCGTGCATAATAAACTCGAAGGCAGTGCTCCCTTCGGCAGCACGTATATAAAGCTGAACAATACAGGGAAGGTTAGCATGGCCCTTGGGCAAGGATGGCACCCAAATTCATGAAACATTCCACATATTTTTTTTTTTTTAATTCTGAGCCAGCTATGATGCCACTCCAAGAGTCTAGAGGCAAAGGCAAAATATATTTGAAAAACAAAATATATTTGAAAAGATCATTTTTTTTCTCTCTTTACGCTTCAATTTTTCTGAAAAAAAGGCTAAAATATTTTTTCCTCTAACCCACTTAATGGTATCAATGCAAAGTAAGTATAAACCCAGTATCTGTGGCTTTTGAAGGACAGGAGGAAAGTAGAAGGGGGTTGGAGGGGGCAATACAAAGTGAACAGGTGCTCATTTCTACAAGGAATCCCCAACCTGTATTTCCTATTATGAGAGAAAGGACTTCTGAATTTCACTGTTATTACTGATAGGATCCCCAGTCAGCTCATAAAACTCAATGATGTAGTTAAAGTTCTCTTAAAAAAGAAAAAAAAAAAAAGATTTTAATTTTCAGTAAGATTTTTTTTTCTTAAGAGATGAGGCCTTGCTATGTTGCCCAGGCTGGGCTTGAACTCCTGGACTCATGTAATCCTCCTACGCCAGCCTCCTGAGCAGCTGGGACTACAGGCTCACACCACTACACCTCGCTTTTAAAGAATGAGAACTTGAGAAAACCAGCTAGGCATAATTCTAAACAGTAAAATGTCTTTGTAACAATTTTCCCTTAAGTAACTTGAGGATATCTCTAAGAAACTAGGGACAGAAGAAAGCAGGATGAAAACACAAATTAAAGATTTCTCTAGGCTGGGCGCAGTAGCTGATGCCTGTAATCCCAGTACTTTGGGAGGCTGAGGCAGGAGCGATTACCTGAAGTCGGGAGTTCGAGACCAGTCTGGCCAACATGGTGAAACCCCATCTCAAAAATAGCCAGGCATGGTGGCGCACGCCTATAATCCCAGCTACTTGGAGGCTGAGGCAGGAGAATCACTTGAACCCAGGAGGTGGAGGTTGCAGTATGCCGAGATCGCACTACTGCACTCCAGCCTGGGTGACAGATTCCATCTCAAAAAAACAAAAAAAAAAACAAAAAAACAAAAAAAAAACCGTAACTCAGACTTACTCTTGAAATTACATTCAAAAAGGACAAGCGCTCACACTAAACATGCTTAAGGAGTACGAATTATTAATTTAGGGGATACTTAGGGAAGTTTTTTTAAGATTCTTATTCCAATTAAGAAAGAACTTCAGTATTTCCAAAATAGCAAAATGAAATATCTTTTTTTTTTTTTTTTTTTGAGACGGAGTTTAGCTCTTTTTGCCCAGGCTGGAGTGCAATGGCACAATCTCAGCTCACCGCAACCTCCGCCTCCTGGGTTCAAGTGATTCTCCTGCCTCAGCCTCCCGAGTAGCTGGGATTACAGGCATGCGCCACCATGCCTGGCTAATTTTGTATTTTTAGTAGAGACGGGGTTTCTCCATGTTGGTCAGGCTGGTCTTAAACTCCCGACCTCAGGTGATCCACCTGCCTCAGCCTCCCAAAGTGCTGGGATTACAGGAGTGAGCCGCTGCGCCTGGCCGAAATATCATTTTTATAGATCTTCACAAGAGGTAATTATGAGGATGAATTTTTATTCAAAGCTTAATTGTATTCATTAGAAGTGTTCTGATTCTGTCACTTGTGAAAAAATTCTTTGTGACAAATAACACCTAACACTCCTTGGAGAGTTAATGAAAACATCCTAAACCCCTGTGGGATGCCAAAAGGAAAACAAAGAGGGCAGCTCTCCTTTAGCGCAGCTCAGGTGCTCTTCTCCGAATACATACCGTGATTCTTCCTCACCTGAGAGTAAGATGGGTCTACACCACCATGTTGGTCCCACCTTCCCCACCCTGACTCCCTGAAGTCAGAGAAGGAATAAAAAGGTCAAGAAGGAATGTTCTAGGTCACTCTGAAAGAAAATCTTCTCTCCTCCAAAACAAAGATTGGGGAAAACACTTATCCCCACTTAAATCAATTTCATATTTCATTTAGAGTTACTAAAAGCAAAATATATGCAAATTATATGCAATTATAGCTAATCCTAATTTTTCCCCTCACCCTAATTTCATCCCTAGTTCACATATGGGAGAGAGTCAGACTAGACCTGCATCCACGTGGCCTAGCAATGTGCAAAAGCCATCTATCACTAAGAAGGAAAGGGAAGTTCGCCTGCTAAGTATCCAGCATGTGCCAGGCAAACCTGACTGTTTATTCTCACTGCCACCCAGGGAGACACAATTATCTCCATTTTCGGATGAGAAAATTGAGCTTCTATGGTTAAATTAACTTGCTCAAAGTCACAGAGAAGGTAAAGTAGCAGAGGGGAGATTTGAACCCTGGTCCATCTAGCTCCAAAGCCCAGCTCTTTCTGGCATAACAAACTGCCACCTCAAGAATTCAAACATGGCTTGAAGTACCCATCTTGGGTACTTGGTATTTTGACTGGTCTTTGTAACAAAGGAGACCATTCTCATTGTCTTAAACTCCTCACTGTTTTGAAGAATTTTATTTGCCTATTAGTTTAACTTGGTAAGAGCAGCTATTGATGCAAAATTATTATGAGTATGTTTCAGTCACCATGTGCTTTTGTTTGGGTCAGCGTTTAGGAACACCTCTCTCAAAAAGGAAAGAGTAGGTTTTTCCCAGCTTGGTGATTAAAGTGGAGAAATACCTCAGGCAGCAGAGGGAGGAGCATCTTAATCTCAAGGATCATCTCCAGGTTTACAACCTGCCCATTCCACCCTCCTCAGCCCTATGCCCTTGTACTACAGGTTCTCAACAGTAAGTGGTCTAACTCGTTTTTCCTGTTTTCTGATATTTTACACCCTCAGATACTCTGCCCAATAAAAGCTTCAAAATTGACTGGAAAGTTCTCTTAGACTTTTCTCCACCTTTGGTCACTTGAAGGCAGACGGTCTCACATGTACTAATCCCACAAATAAAGAGATTGTGGACCAGGTTTGAACATGTCTGGTTATTTTACCTTGCTCAGGTGGCACTCAGGATTTAGGAAACAAATTGCCCCTACTCAACTACACGCTGTCCAAAAATACTAATAATATAGACTAATGAGAACTATAAATAAACCCTAAGCCCCCAACCGAGAGACTCCCTTTTGGCCAAGAGTACTTCAGAGAAATCTTAACTGAGTTCCTGGCCATGAGAGAATGGGAGGTCAGACACAACTCATTTACTCCCTCCCTTTTGTGGTTCAGGCACAACTGACCAGCATTCATGTTAACATAGAGATCATCAAGATTGATAGAAACAGACTCTTTGTGGCAATAAAACACCAAGTTATAAACAAGACCTAAGGCCATGCCAGACAAGGGTTAAATCCCACACCCCTATATTTGTCCTAACCATTCACTATGTTCTAACTACCATAATAAGGTTGCTCTTTTTCTCCAGCAGCCAAACAAGCACTGGCCTCAAGATAAGCAAGATTAAAGCAATTGCATAAGCCTACTATGTACCCACAAAAATTAAAAATAAAAACTTACCAAAAAATACAAAAAGAAAACAACCGCAGCTCATCCACCAACAGATACTGACTGACCCCTGTTCCACAAGCCATACAGCTTTGACTGGACAAGAAACTGATTTCAGTAACTTCCTCCCGATCAGAGTGGTTCTGGCCAGCTTGCAGAAGCTGCAGGTGAGCGCCTCGTGTTCCTGTTTCACCTTTTTTTTTGAGACGAAGTCTCACTTTGTTGCCCAGGATGGAGTGCAGTGGCACTGTGTCGGCTCACTGCAACCACCGTCTCCTGGGTTCAAGCAATTCTCCTGCCTCAGCCTCCCAAGTAGCTGGGATTACAGGCGCCCACCACCACACCCAGCTAATTTTTATATTTTTAAAAGAGAAGGAGTTTCATCATGTTGGCCAGCTGGTCTTGAACTCCTGACCTCAGGTGATCCACCTGCCTCAGCCTCCCAAAATGCTGGGATTACAGGCGGGAGCCACCGTGCCCGGCCCCTGATTCACCTTTTGATGTACAGGGTCTAACTGTAATACATTTAAATGTTAAGTCTCCACCCCAAAGTGAACGTGGGATGCATGTAACATGAATGTTTGTTCATTACACGTGCATCAGGACCCCATTCATGGATATTCATAGCTCCTCCTATAACCTGTTGAATAGGAAGGTATAGCCAACCTGTTCAGCATTAAGCTCTTGTCCCAACTCCATCTCCTTCTAAGTGCCTTTCAGTGTCTGCCAGAAGCTACGCTTCCAAGACTGTCAAGGATGGCCACCTTGCAGGTTGTAACCCTTTATAATAAACAGTCTCCTTTCTACTTTTTTCTTCCCTTTCACAGCTGGAGATTCTTTCTAAATTTATAATTGTGTCATCTTTAGGTTGACACCAGCAAAGGTAAATTCTGAAATTCCCTGAGAGTCAACAAGTTATTAGAGCTCTGGAAGAGGATGAGGTAGGAAAACCTTGTACTCAATGAGGCTTATCAATGATCTCATTCAAGGCCCCTTACTTAAATGAAAATCCCTGTGAATTTCAGACTGTTAAATATACCTGTACCTCATGCCAGAGTTTTTCAACAGGTGTGCCACGATGTCTTTGGTCATTCAGCCTGTGAGCCAATCATCTGCACTTCCAGATCCCCCTCAGTTTACTCCAGTATCTTGTACTAAGTTACCGTTTTCCAAGTATGCCATGATGTAATGATAACTTGCTTACAGTTTAATGGTTGCAGCTTGAATCTATAAAATAGTGGTTCTCAAAATATGGTCCCCAGACCAGCTACATTAATATTACCGACCTACGCCCCACCCAGGCATAGCGTGCGCATCATAAACTCCAGGGTGGGAGTGAGTGGGCTGTTTCAATGAGCCCTCCAGGTGACTCTGTTGCCTGCAAAAGTTTGAGAACCACTGATGTAGACACAATTCTCTTCAATGTTGCAGATCACTGTACCTCATAAAGACATACAAGTTATGGGTCTCGTTTGCCTGCAGTGATGCACAAACCTGACAGTGCCTGTTGTTTGGGCCCAGGTATCATAAAATAACCTAGAGCAACAGTGAGAAAGTTCACTCAGCATGACAACAGCTGAGGGTACCTACTTATAACACAACAGAAACATTAATTGATTCTCAACCCTGAGAAAGACCTCTATCATACCAACAACACAGTGGAAAAGGGAAGGAACACATCTTTCCCTAAATAAAGGAGAGAAGGCACTTTGGCTTGTCGTATCTATAAAGGGTTACTCATTTGTGAAAAGGACACTAATGATCAGGCAATAGACTATACTTCCTCAGGACTATGCCTCATAAAAAGTTGACCTTTATCCCATCAAAACGCTTATAAAAATCAAGAGTATCAGAGAAACTGGTTGAGTTTTGCCACCTCAGCAATTGCCAAAAGGTAAAAAGTAGAAGAGAAAACACATTAGGCCAATAAACATGACATGTTCAGAAGAAATATAAACCAAGACAACAGTGATACACTTTTACACATTTGACTGGAAAATATTATAAAGTCTAACACCACCAAGAGTTGCTCGTTTAGATTATATATGGAAAATAACTTGGCATTGTTTTATAGAAATGTACACTCACAGGCCGGGCGCGGTGGCTCACGCCTGTAATCCCAGCACTTTGGGAGGCCGAGGCGGGTGGATCATGAGGTCAGGAGATCGAGACCACCCTGGCTAACATGGTGAAACCCCATCTCTACTAAAAATACAAAAAATTAGGCAGGTGTGGTGGTGGGCACCTGTAGTCCCAGCTACTCAGGAGGCTGAGGCAGAAGAATGGCATGAACCCGGGAGGCGGAGCTTGTAGTGAGCTGAGATCCCACCACTGTACTCCAGCCTGGGTGACAGAGTGAGACCTCATCTCAAAAAAAAAAAAGAAAGAAATGTACACCCACAAATGCTGCATCCCAGAAGCTCCATTCTTAGGTACATAGCCAAGAGAAATGTTCACAAGTATAGGTGATTTAAAAATGTTCATGGGGCCAGGCAGGGTCGCTCATGCCTGTAATTCCAGCACTTTGGGAGGCCAAGGCAGGTGGATCACTTGAGGTCAGGAGTTTGAGACCAGCCTGGCCAACATGGCAAAACCCCATCCCTACTGAAAATACAAAAATTAGCCAGGTGTGGTGGCATACGCCTGTAATCCCAGCTACTTTGGAGGCTGAAGTGGGAGAATTGCTTGAACCTGGGAGGCGGAGGTTACAGTGAGCCAAGATCACGCCACTACACTCCAGCCCAGGCAACAGAGCGAGACACTATCTCAAAAAATATAAATAAAAAATAAAAATGTTCATGGCATTTGTAATGGTTTTAATAATCCAAAACCCCATTAAAAGGAAACTGGATAAACTGCTATGAAATGTTATAAAATAGAGGACCAGACAATGGTGACATCAGATGGACTTCAGCTCCATCAACATGCATTAATCTATAACCTAACTCTCAGTAAAACGGCAAATGCCAAGACACTACATGCAGGTACACCTTCTACAAAGTTAAAAAACACCCAAAACAAAATCATGTATTGCTAAGTTATACATATACATAGGTAAAAACTTCTTAAAAAGCAAATTATAATAAACTCCAAATTCTAGACAGCCTACCTCTGGGGACAGGTAGAAGCAAGTAGATGAGAGAGTGAAAACTGTATAATGTAACTTAGTAATGTATTGTAATTATTAGGTGGGATGGTGGATCTGCAGGTGTTCATTATGAAACAATAAATGTACCAGGAATGCTATGCATGGACTAAAGGTGATCATGTCATAAGCTAAGAATTGAATTAATCTATTTCTGTGCACCTGAAGTCCAGTTTTTGTTTTTAGAGACAGAGTCTCACTTTGTCACCCAGTCTGAAGTGCAGTGGCACATCTCGGCTCACTGCAACCTCCACCTACCAGGTTCAGGTGGATTTCCCACCTCAGCCTCCAGAGTAGCTGGGACTAGAGGCGTGTGCCACCAGGCCCGGCTAATTTTGTATTTTCAGTAGAGATGGGGTTTCACCACGTTGGCCAGGCTGGTGTCAAACTCCTGACCTCAAGTGATCCACGCACCTTGGCCTCCCAAAGTGCTAGGATTACAAGTGTCAGCCACTGTGCTCAGCCTTAAAGTCCAGTTTTTAAAAAGGTAATCATTGGCTGGGCACGGTGGTTTACACCTGTAACCCCAGCACTTTGGGAGGCTGAGGCGGATGGATCACCTGAGGTCAGGAGTTTGAGACCAGCCTGGCCAACATGACGAAACCCCATCTCTACTAAAAATATAAAAATTAGCCGGGTGTGGTGGCGGGTGCCTGTAATCCCAGCTACTCGGGAGGCAGAGGCAGGAGAATTGCTTGAACCCAGGAGGTAGAGGTTGCAGTGAGCCGAGATCACGCCACTGCACTCTAGCCTGTGTGACAGAGCGAGACTCCATCTCAAAAAATAATTAAAAAAAAAAAAAAAAGGTAATCATTAAGGTTTTTCCTAAGAATCTAATGGCATGGAAATGCTCAATTAGGGTTCTAATCCTGGCTTTGTCGCCCATATGTGACCCCAGGAATGCGGATGAAAATGCTTTCTGTTAATATAAAACCATATTTAACTTCAACATCAATTTTGTCTATTCTCTAAAAATATTATCATATACAGTTACAAAATGGCTTAATAGCCCCCTTTTACACAATTATTCTGGCCAAAATGTGTTCAAAAAAGGAAGAATAATCAAAAGACTCAACTTTCACCAAAAAATGTAAAATTTCAGAAAACACAATTTCAGTATTATTCAAGTTGACCATTTGGGAACAAAATTAAGTTAGTGTTTATCTCATACTATAATAAAAAACAAGCTTCTCAATCTGAATAAAGTTATGACATTTGGTTAATAGCAAATATCAATATTGGTCCAGTAGTAGTGACAAATGTACCATACTAATGTAGCATGTTAACAATAAGGACAACTAGCTGCACTGTGTGTAGTGGCTCACACCTGTAATCCCACCACTTTGGGAGGCCAAGCCAGGAGAACTGCATGAGTTCAGGAGTTCAAGACTAGCCTGGGCAACATAGCGAACTCTGTCTCTACTTTAAAAAAAAAAAAAAAAGTCAGCCAGGCATAGTGGCATGTGCCTGTAGTCCCAGTTACTTGGGAGGCTGAGGTGGGAGGACTGCTTGAGCCCAGCAGTCAAGGCTGTAGTAAGCTATGGTTGTACCACTGCACTCCAGCCTGGGCAACAGAGTGAGACTTTGTCTCAAGAAAAAAACACAAAAGGGAAAACTGAGTGCCATGGTATACAGAAATCCATCGTACTATAATTGCAACTTTTCTGTAAATCTATTAATAAAACTATTCTAAAATGAAACGTTTATCTTCAAAAACAAGGGGAGTGGTCCATTGTATATCCCGGATGTTAAAAAAAACAAAAACAAAAACACAAAAACTGGATTGGGTGCATGACACTTCTAAGTTTGCTAAAAATTACTGTAAATTTTTAATGGGTGATTACTATTTATGGTATATAAATTGTACCTCAATAAAGCTGTTTAAAAAAACAAGTTTCTGGTGGTCTAAAGCTTCTGGTGATCTTAAAGGTCTAGATTGGGCAAAAATAAAAACAAGAAACATGAGAGGAACATTACACCAATCAAGGATGTTAAAATGTACCAAGGACTGACATATGTTTAACTCAACCCTCTACACACATTTAGTACACATGGGGTAAAAAAACAAAACTTTAAGATACCAAAGAAACTATAGGAGGGTATTACTTAAACCTTGAAGGGGGTATAAAACTTTCTAGGAACAAAGATATGTAGAAGCCATAAAGAAACAGGAAATATAAGTACATAAAAAAATAAGAAGTCTGGGCACGGTGGCAAATGCCTGCAATCCCGACACTTTGGGAGGCCAAGGCACAAGGACCACTTGAGGCCAGGAGTTCAAAAGCAGCCTGAGCAACACAGTGAGACCCTCTCTCTTAAAACAAACAAAAAAACACTGTAGACAAAGGTGAAAGACCACAATAATGTGTGAGAAATTATCATCAATAAGACAAAATATTAATAACCATAATATAAAAAACTCCAGTCAGGAAAGAACGAACAATCACAGAAAACTAAGCTATGCTCTGAAGACATCAAGTGATGAAGAACAGGAAATAAGCATATGCTTAATCACCAAATTTTGAAAATGAAACTTTATTTTTACTTACTGGATTAACAAAAATGAATGACAGATAATAACCAGAGCAGAAAAAAATGTTGGGAACTGAGCAATTTCATATACCATTAGGGTTAGTAGAACCTGCAGAGCTTTTAAAAACAATTCAACTTGGTAATCCCTTGTAAAATGCTTTTTTTCAAGAGAAGGGTCTTGCTCTATTGCCTAAGCTGGAGTACAGTGACACAACCATAGCTCACTGCAGCCTCAAACTCTTGAGCTCAAGAGATCCTCCTGTCTCATCCTCCTGAATAGCTGGGACTACAGTCGAGTCACCATGCCCAGCTAACCTAGTAAAATTTTAAGTGTGCACACTCGATGACTAGCTCTGGAAATTCATCTTACACAAACACTAGCAAGAGTGCATAAAGACATGTGAGAGAACGCTCACTGCAGCATTATCTGTAATAGTAAACCGAACACAATTAAAACATCCATAAATAGGAGAATGAATCATCGTTTACTCATACTATGAAATACCACCCAGCTGCTAAAAGCAAGTAGGTCTGTGTGCTGACAGACTTGGAAAGATTTTCACAAAACAAAGTTTTTAAAAAAGCAAACTGCACACAATGTGTACATTATGATCCTATTTTTGGTTTTAAAATAACACAAAATTGGCTGGGCACGGTGGCTCATGCCTGTAATCCCAGCACTTTGGGAGGCTGAGGCAGGTGGATCACCTGAGGTCAGGAGTTCAAACAATGTGGTGAAACCCCGTCTCTATTAAAAGTACAGGCCGGGCGCGGTGGCCACGCCTGTAATCCCAGCACTTTGGGAGGCCGAGACGGCTGGATCACGAGGTCAGGAGATCGAGACCATCCTGGCTAACACGGTGAAACCCTGTCTCTACTAAAAATACAAAAAATTAGCCGGGCGTGGTGGCGGGTGCCTGTAGTCCCAGCTACTCGGGAGGCTGAGGCAGGAGAATGGCGTGAACCCGGGAGGCGGAGCTTGCAGTGAGCTGAGATCCGGCCACTGCACTTCAGCCTGGGCGACAGAGCGAGACTCCGTCTCAAAAAAAAACAAAAAAAGTACAAAAATTAGCTAGACATGGTGGTGTGCGCCTGTAATCCCAGCTACTCAGGAGGCTGAGGCAGGAGAATCACTTGAACCCAGGAGGTGGAGGTTGTAGTGAGCTGAGATTGTGCCACTGCACTCCAGCCTGGGTGACAGAGCAAGACTCCATCTCAAAACAAAAAAACAAAAAAACCACCAAATTATTAAAAATAACATTACATTATTTACCATATGCAAGGTATTATACTAAGTATTTTACAAATATTAACCAGTTTGAGGCTGCAGTGAGCTATGACTGCACCACTGCACTCCAACACATGTGACAGAGCTACACCCTGTCTCTAAATATTAACAAAATTAAAAAAAAAAAGATTTAAGGAAGTATGACCATACTTCTGATTTAGAGTAAGAAGTAGGAAAGGAAAAAGATGATTAAAGAAAGTGCCCTGGGCCAGGCATGGTGGCTCACGCCCATTATCCCAGCACTTTGGGAGGTGGAGGCGCATGGATCACGTGCTCAGAAGTTCGAGGCTAGCCTGGCCAAGATGGTGAAACTCCGTCTCTACTAAAAATACAAAACTTAGCCAGGCGTGGTGGCAGGTGCCTGTAGTCCCAGCTACTTGAGAGGCTGAGGCAGGAGAATCGCTTTAACCCAGGAGGCGGAGGTTGCAGTGAGCTGAGATAGTGCCATTGCACTCTAGCCTGGGCAATAGAGCAAGACTCCTTCTCCCAAAAAAAAAGTACTCCAAAGTGCTAACTGAAAACCACTTGAACCTGGGAGCGAGAGGTTGCAGTGAGCTGAGATCATGCCATTGCACTCCAGCCTGGCAACAGAGTGAGACTTTGTCTCAAAACAAACAAACAAACAAAAAATTACTTTATATAGTCGGCCCTTGAACAACCAGGTTGGAACTGCATGGGTCCACATATATGTGGATTTTTTTCAACTAAACACAGATGGAAAACAGTATTGGCGGGATGCAAAACCCGGGTATCCAGAGGGCCAATTTTTCATACACATGGGTTCCACCAACTACAGGAGTTGAATATGCATGGGGGTCCTGGAACCAACCCCCTGAGTATACCAAGGAATGGCTGCACTTCACTGTATTTTCCAAATCATCCATACTTAAACAAACATAATATTTAACTTAAAAAATCAGATCTGAAATTTGAGGGCAGAACAAAACAAAGACCTGCAAAGTTTAATTAAACAAACCTTAAAACATTTAAAATACAAACTGGTATCCACCTGAGTGACTATAAAAGACCAGGTCATAAACCAAGCAGTGTGCAAACATGAGCTGTTTATTTTACAAGGTACAAGATATCCAGAAAAAGGAAGAGAAAAAAGCAACAACACTAAAAAGCCCTAAGAAGGGCAGAGAAACCACCGTGTTCAGCCAACAGGGACAGGGAATTACAAAACTCTAAGTTTTCTCACAGATTATACAAAAGGGCTAAAACCTGTTTTAAACACTGAAGGCACAGCTTTTGACTACCCTCTGCTCTGAGAGGCGGCGGGGCAGGAGGCGTGTTATAATCCTGAAGATGCTAAAAATCCAAGAAGGAAGGCAGTAAGATTTAGCAACATAATAAAATTCTAGACCGACCGCAATCTGTAGGGAGGGATTAAACTAATATTGAGTAGCTAATTGTTACTGTAGTAATTTTTTGTTTTGCTTTTTTGGGACAGGGTCTCATTCTGTCACCCAGGCTGGAGTGCAGTGGTGAGATCATGGCTCACTGCAGCCTTGACCTCCCAGGCTCCAGGAATCCTCCCACCTCAGCTTCCCAAGTAGCTGGGACTACAGGCACCTGTGCCCACGTCCGGCTAATTTTTTTTAATTTTTTGTGGATATAGGGTCTTGCCATGTTGCCCCAGATGGTCTTAAACTCCTGGGCTCAAGTGATCCTCCCTGGCCTCGCAAGTACTGGGATTACAGACTTGAGTTTTTCTTTTTCCCCTCAAATCAACCATCATTAGCTATTCGGGGAGTCACCTGTCTCGGCTCTTTGCAATCAATAAAACCCAAATTTTAATTCTCCTTTAGTGCAAGTAGTTAATTCTAGATTCTTGTCCATTATTTTAAGTAGAAATTGTTTTGATATTAATTTCTCATGACCAAAAGGAAGAAAACTCCCTAATCTACTCCACCGTGAACAGTTTAGATGCAGGAAGACACAATTCCACAGTGATAGCCACATTATCAGGGTGAAACTAATTCAAGCAGAAATGAAAGTAACAGGCTACATCTGCCTGTTGCCATCAATTAAGGAAAGAATGAGAACGTGGTATTGAATTCCGCGACGTGAACTTGGGCAGGTGAGGGGAGAATAGAAAGAAAGGCAAAATACCAGGCCGGGCGCGGTGGCTCAAGCCTGTAATCCCAGCACTTTGGGAGGCCGAGGCGGGCGGATCACGAGGTCAGGAGATCGAGACCATCCTGGCTAACGTGGTGAAACCCCGTCTCTACTAAAAATACAAAAAACTAGCCGGGCGTGGTGGCGGGCGCCTGTAGTCCCAGCTACTCGGAGGCTGAGGCAGGAGAATGGCCTGAACCTGGGAGGCGGAGCTTGCAGTGAGCCGAGATCGCGCCACTGCACTCCAGCCTGGGTGACACAGCGCGAGACTCTGTCTCAAAAAAAAAAAAAAAAAAAAAAAAGAAAGGCAAAATACCAGTGGTTAAACCACCTCCAAATAATTTATTTTAAATAGGCTTTCTAACGCATTTCAGTTCAGAAAACTGAAGGGGAGAGGAAAAGAAACTAGGAATTTGCCTCTGGTTAAGTATCACATAAAACATTAGTCTGGGCAAAATCATATATCTGCTATTCAACAGATAGTTCTTTTACATACAATGAAAATACTTGTTACTAGAGAGAAACAATGAAGTCCATGTGCAACAACCCACAGGGTATCAAATTTCCAGAGGTTCAAGGAGGAATTTTATTAAAATAATACCTTTTTCAAAGCTAAGTCATTCTTTCACCTTAATCATCATCACCTCCATAAGTTACAATAGTTATCTTTTGCCAAGTTATCAAAAGCAACTAGAACTGATTAAACCTACATGATAGTAAATCAGATGAGAGGCCAAAGTTCACTGGCACTCTAATATTACTGGCATTGGTCTCCCTTGAGTTGGGTTTGTTGTTTTTAAGCCTCTTGAAACCTTAAGTAAACAAATCTAACTGCCAATGAAAACTAACACACCCAGAAACTCTCAGCGAAACATTTACTTCATAGCTCCTAATATAGACCTGTTCTATTCCAGCTACAGGTGGCCTTGCCTGGAGGTAAAGGTCGAAAGAAAACACTTCCTAACACCTTCTCATGTTAAAGCGAGGGGAAAAAAAAAAAAACAGGGCTTCAAGTCAAGGGCAGGGACATAAGAACTATCATCTCAGTGGTGAATACATACCACAGCCTTCTTGGCTTTCCTAAGACTGCTTCATTTTTGCTCCTTAATTAACCAGAAAAAAAATTCATCTATCTTCCTAGATTCCCTTAAAAATCAGACTTATAGAATGTTAGAGCTAAGCCTTCAAGATAGTAATGTCTCGCCTATAATCCCAGCATTTTGGGAGGCCAAGGCAGGCAGATCACTTGAGGTCAGGAGTTCGAGACCAGCCTGGCCAACATGCTGAAACCCCGTCTCTCCTAAAAATACAAAAGAACTAATCAGGCGTGGTGGTATGCACCTGTAGTCCTAGCTACTCGAGAAGCCGAGGCAGGAGAATCGCTTGAACCCGGGAGGTGGAGGTTGCAGTGAGCCGATATTGCACCACTGTACTCCAGCCTGAGCAACAGAGCCAGACTCCGTCTCAAAAAAAAAAAAAAAAAAAAGATATTAACTTCTTTACCCTAGACCTGACCAGCAGCAGCCAGCATCCATCTTTAGCCAGCCCACTCCCCACCCCACTCCTAGAGGCCAAAATAAACCTCCCCGGGAACCAGTGGCAATACCTTCATGACAATCAATCAATCTGCTCAAAGAACCCTGTGATGTCAGTTTCTGAGGCAGCTTCTAACAGGACCCTAAGGGGATTTCTTAGAAAAAGTTTCACTCCAAACATCTTTTCGTTTTTATTTTTTCCGAGACAGGGTCTCACTCTGCCACCCAGGCAAGAGTGCCAGTGGCAGAATCACAGCTCACTGCAGCTTCAACCTCCCATGCTCCAGTGATTCTCCCACCTCAGCTTCCTGAGTAGCTGGGACTTCCGGCATACACCATCATGCCCAGCTAATTTCTTTTTTTTATTTTTTGTAGAGACAGGGTCCCATTATGTTGCCCGGGTTGTTCTCAAACTCCTGGACTCAAGTGATCCTCCCACCTTGGCTTCTCTAAGTGCTGGGATTCCAAGTGTGAGCCACCACACCTGGCCTCTAAACATCTCTAAAGACAGTTTACTAACACTCATTTGGGAGGCATTTTTAAAGAGATGAACTTCCTAGGCTTTCAGCAAATCACATCATATAGGAAGCCTGGTAAGATTAATAGCATATATTTTTAAAAGGAAATTGTTCTAATCTGTCTTTGCCTCACTGAAGTATTTCATAATGTTAACTCAGAATTAGTCACTGTGGTTTGTCATGCTGTTATCTATGTCAAAAGTTTAAAAGGCCTGCCACCTGCTATTCCAAAAACACCCTTGCCAATCTTGACCCAAGAGAGCACCCTTGGCAATGGTTTCTGTTTATCTCCAAAATGATAAGCAGAAAAATAAAAGGCAGTAGGGGAAGAAGCAGTTTTTGTTTTGCAAAAACCAAGTTCTTTCTGCATGATTTTTTTAGAAGCCATTTCTTTTCAAAACCTAGATTCACTTCTTGAAAATAGAAAGCTGATTTTCGCCTTTTAGTAAAACCATTTCCACTTAGCCCACCCTCTTAAAATTCTGAGTAAAAACCAATGCAACAATTTTTGCAACATATACAAACATTAATTATAAGAATAAAGTTTAACAAAGCACTAAAAATTCAGACACAAATTTGGGGCTTTAATAAAAGATGTAAAGTTATTTTTTTAACACTTACCCACTCCTCGACATTGGGGGACTGCTCTTCATAAATGTGTTCCTTGTCCCACAAAATATTGGACTTGTCATACCTGTCCATCTTTCTTCGAGTTTTCACAGCAAAGAAAATTATTAAAGCAAAAGCCACAATAATCAAGAAACCCAGTACAATGGCAATGGCCTAAAAAGGGGTGAAAAATATTGGCATAATTAGATTTTAATTACTTAATCACAATTCACCCTCTACATACTATTAAAACCCTTATCTACCTAAGGCCCTACTAAATCCATGTGGTTTAACTTACAGAAAACTGAAGCAAATAGTTACATTTCAGACATATCATAAAACCTAACCCACACTAACTGGGCTAAGGCCAGCAAATGTACACACATACATACTACTTGATTCAATCCTCAGAAAATGCCTAACGTTAAAAACTATCAATCATCACCCTCATTTCAGAGCTGTAGAAAATTAGTTCCAAAGCTTGTGCATCTATGGGCCACAGTTTTATAAACAGATGAGAATGGCCAGTAAAGTAACTCAATCATTGGTATACTTCTAAAGGGCCTGAAAAATGCTATTCAAAAGCTTTAAAATAGCCAATCATGCTTGTAATCTTGTTCAAAACACATGCTTAGCAAGCCTTTTTACAATGAATGTAAATTTCAGTCCACAGATCTCTATCTTACCAAAAATGATGAAGACATGGATCTAATCAAGCTATAAGTAGTAAATTGACTAATGATTTGTTTGGTCTGGCAGGTTTCTCTGTTTTAGGAGTCTTGCATACTTACTAGAAAGGGCCCTGTGACAAACTTCCTACTCTTAACAGTTCTCCCAGCAGTGATGGGATATTAAATGGTATATTGGCCTAGGAGGTATTTGAAGTTGAGGGAAGTACCAGGCCTCCGCCCTGGATGTCTGCTAATGGGAACAAGAGGCTCTCCTTCCAGCTGTCTGACAGTGACATCATTTTTCAAAGACTACAAGTTTCAAGTAGTAAGAGAACTAAGAGGGATGGATGGGGGTGTGATAGGATAGGAGTACCAACCTTCAGTCCCTATCTACAATGGGCATGTCTAAATGGCAACAACGAGCACTGTGAAAACCTACATCTGCAGGGAAAACCTTCTGTCTTCAAAATAATGGCAGAGATACTAGAGGTCTAACTCCAAAGGAGTGACTCATTCAGGAATGGGAATTCCAGAGTCAGTGTAAGAAAAAAGGAAAACAAGGGAAAAAAGATTAGTAACTCAGAAATGTTTCAGATGTTAATATAATCAGGATGACTCATGGTTACTAAGGTAGGTTTCTCAACCCCAACCTGCACATTTGAATCACTTGCATTGCTTTAAAACATACTTACACTCTGAAAACTATAAAACACAATTAAAAGAAGTTTAACAAGACCTACATAAATCACAAGACATCTTACGTTCATGAATCAGAAGACTTGTAATTGTAAAGATGACAATACATCCAAAATTGACCTACAGATTCAATATAACCCTTCAAAATCCTAGCTGGCATTTTTTTCCAAAATTGACATGCTCATCTTAAAATCCATATGGAAATGCAAGGAATCCAGAATCTAGCCAAAATAGTTTTGAAGAACAAAGTTGGAGAACTCCCAGTCCACAATTTCAAAACTTACTACAAAGCTACAGTAATCAAGACAGTAAGGTACTGGCATAAGGACATATGATTAATGGAACTGAATTGAGAGCCCAGAAATAAATGTCCACATTTATGATCAATTCATTTTTGACAAAGGCATGAAGAAAACTTAGTGGAGAAAAAGTCCTTTCAACAAGAACACTAAGACAACTGCATACAAACATGTGGAAGCTTTCAGAACCCTTGCTTCCATCACGCCCAAAATTAACACAACATGAATCACAGACCTAACGGTAAGAGCTAAAATTATGAAACTACAGAAAAGTTAAAAAATAGACAATGTAGGAGTACATCCTTGTGACCCTGAATTGGGCAAAACATTAGCTATGACACGAAAAATACAAGCAACAGAAGAAAAATTAAATAAACTGGACATCATCAAAACTAAAAACTTTTTTCTTTTTTTTTTGAGACAGAGTTTTCGCTCTTGTTGTCCAGGCTGGAGTGCAGTGGCACAATTTTGGCTCACTGCAATCTCCACCTCCTGGGTTCAAGTGATTCTCCTGCCTCAGCCTGAGTAGCTGGGATTATAGGAGCGTACCACCATGTCCAGCTAATTTTTTTATTTTTAGTAGAGACAGGGTTTCACCATGTTGGCCAGGCTGGTCTCCAACTCCTGACCTCAGGTGATCCACCCACCTTGGCCTCCCAAAGTGCTGGGATTACAGGCGTGAGCTACCATGCCCAGCCCAAAACTAAAAACTTTTATGCAAAGGACACCATCAAGAAAGTGAAGATGCCTATAATCCCAGTGGTTTGGAAGGCCAAGGCAGGATTGCTTGAGCCCAGGAGTTCCAGCCCAGACTGGGCAACAAAGTGAGACCCTATCTCTACAGAAAAAATTTTTAAAAAATTATCCGAGTGTGGTGGCATGCCCCTGTGGTCCTAGCTACACAGGAGACTGAGGTAGGAGGGTCACTTGAGCCCAGGAGGTCAAGGCTGCAGTGAGCAGTGACCGCATCACTGCATCCCAGAGTGGGTGACAGAGTGAGACTCTGTCTCAAAAATAAAACAAAAACAAAAATAGCCCAGTTAGGCCGGGCGCGGTGGCTCAAGCCTGTAATCCCAGCACTTTGGGAGGCCGAGACGGGCAGATCACGAGGTCAGGAGATCGAGACCATCTTGGCTAACCCCGTGAAACCCCGTATCTACTAAAAAATACAAAAAACTAGCCGGGCGAGGTGGCGGGCGCCTGCAGTCCCAGCTACTCGGGAGGCTGAGGCAGGAGAATGGCGTAAACCCGGGAGGCGGAGCTTGCAGTGAGCTGAGATCTGGCCACTGCACTCCAGCCTGGGTGACAGAGCGAGACTCCGTCTCCAAAAAAAAAAAAAAATAGCCCAGTTAAAAAATGGGCAAGTCTAGGCTGGGCGCAGTGGCTCACGCCTGTAATCCCAGCACTTTGGAGGCCGAGGCAGACAGATCACGAGGTCAGAAGATCGAGACCATCCTGGCTAACACAGTGAAACCCCATCTCTACTAAAAATACAAAAAATTAGCCGGGCGTGGTGGAGGGCACCTGTAGTCCCAGCTACTCGGGAGGCTGAGGCAGGAGAATGGTGTGAACCCGGGAGGCGGAGCTTGCAGTGAGCCGAGATCGTGCCACTGCACTCCAGCCTGGGCGACAGAGCAAGGCTCCGTCTCAAAAAAAAAAAAAAAAAAAGGGCAAGTCGTCTAAATAGCCATTTCTCCAAAGATAAAAGAGAAATGGCCAGTAAGTACATGAAAAGACGCTCAATAACATTAGCTACAAGGAAAATACAAATCAAAATCACAATGAAGTACCACTTCACTTCTCACCTATCAGCATGGCTAGAATCAAACAGACAATAACAAGTGTTGGTGAGGATGTGGAGAAATCGGAACCGTCATACATCTCTGGTGTGAATGTAAAATGATGCAAACTCTTTGGAAAAACTCTGGTAGCTCCTCAAAAGATTAAAGAGTCACCATATGATCCAGCAATTTCACCCCTAGGTATAACCCAACTCAAGAAATCATTAAAACATAGGTTTACACAAAAACGTATACAAGAATGTCTATAGCATGATTCTTTTTATTTTTTTTTGAGATGGAGTCTTGCTCTGTCGCTCAGGTTGGACTATATGGGCGCGATCTGGGCTCACTGCAAGCTCCACCTCCCGGGTTCATGCCATTTCTCTTGTCTCGGCCTCCCAAGCAGCTGGAACTACAGGTGCCTGCCACCATGCCTTGCTGATTTTTTTTATTTTTAGTAGAGACGGGATTTCACTGTATTAGCAAGGATGGTCTCAATCTCCTGACCTCGTGATCCACCCGCCTCAGCCTCCCAAAAGTGCTGGGATTACAGGCGTGAGCCACTGCGCCTGGCCTAGCATGATTCTTAATAGCCAATGTAGACATGGCCCAAATGTCTATCAACTGATAAATAAAATGTGGTTTATCCACATACTGGAATATTAGCAATAAAAAGGAACGAGGGAATGGCACAAGCTATGACATGGGCAAACCTTAAAAACATTATACTAAGTAAAAGAAGCCCATCATAAAGGCCACATTGTGTGATTCCATTTGTATGAAATACCTAGAGAATAGACAAATTTATAGACGAATGATTAGTGGTTGCCTAGGGCTAAGAACAGTTAGGGAAACGAGGAATGACCACTAACAGGTACAAGTTTCTTTTTACGATAGCGAAAATGTTCTAAAATTGATTGTGGTGATGGTGGCACAATTCTGTGAATATATTAAAAACCACTGGTTAAGTAACCAAATTACATGGTATGTTAATTATATCTTAATGACACTCAGTCCCTCCCCCAGATTTAATTAGAAGTGGAGCCTTGTCATTAATATTTTTTAAGAGTTTCCAGAGTGATTCTATTACATATCCCAAGTTGAAAGCCTCTGGCTAAGGAGATGGAGAAAAAACCCAACACACCACTCATACCTCCTGGGGATCCACAACACAGTAGTGATATAAATACTGATCCACGTAGAGTCCAGTAACGGCAGGTGTATAAAATTGGTTGCAGAGGGCATATATTTGTGAACCATACAGAGATCCAGAAGACTGAGCAGTTGGGTTCACTCCCATTATATAGACAATTGTGGCAATAAACACCATGATGCCCAGGATAGCACTCACTATTATCACACTTAAGTAATATCTTCTTGTTCTGGACATTTCAGATCTTATAACACTGGTAGCAAAGATCACCAACGCGGCAATGAAACAAAAGGCGGCCATGGCCAACATGAAGCCCTTTGCTGCTCTTGGGTCTGTATAGCCTCCATAGCCATAGCCATAACCATAGCCATAGCCATAGCCACTTCCGTAGCTACCAAAGCCACTTCCTCCGTAAGGGTAGCCTACACTACCTCCTATAAGGGAAGTTCCATAGCCTCTGTCCCAGGCAAGCGTGGAGGCCACACATGCAAAGATGGCAATGCACATCACAATAATGAGCATAGACAGAATCCGAATCACTCCTGGAGGAGAGGTCCATTTGTAAAAGTGAAGAATTTCATCTTCTGGGTAAAAAGAGTATGCTGGCTGAGACAGCATCGGTCGAACATGCATCTCTCCACCATACATGTCATTGCTTGGTGCATAATGATTCGGTTTGCTGAAATGAACATGAAAATAATTTCAAGTTAGCACTTTTTGGTAGTAAGCAGAAAGAACACAACTTATTTGGAATAATTTAAACCATTGGGTAAATGAAACTAAAGCTTATCTGTGCATAGGAATCACCTGGAGGGCTTGTTAAAACATAAGATTATTGGCCTCTGGCCACAACCTATTGTGCTCGGACATCTGGGTTATCTCTGTTTGGGGGTATTGTAAACAGTTTAAGTATAAACATCCTTCAATGTGTATTCTGGTATAGAAAAGTACTCATTTTTCTAGGGTATATACCCAGGAGAATTTCTGGATCACATATTTTTTTATCTCCAACTTCACTAGACAGTATCAAACTGTTTTCCAAAGTGATTGTACCAATTACCTACAGTGGAAAGGGTAACTGTAATATATCCATACAATGGAATACTCCATAGCTATACTGTCCAATGTGGCAGCCATTAGCCACTTGGGTCTATCATACACTTGAAATGTATCTAGTCCGGCTGGGCATGGTGGCTTACGTCTGTAATCCCAGCACTTTGGGAGTCCGAGGCAGATGGATCACTTGAGGTCAGCAGAGTTCGACACCAGCCTGGCCAACATGGTGAAACCCCATCTCTACTAAAAATACAAAAATTAGCCAGGTATACGCCTGTAATCCCAGCTACTCAGGTGGCTGAGGCACAAGAATTGCTTGAACTCGGGAGGTGAAGTTGCAGTGAGCCGAGATCGTGCCATTGCACTCCAGCCTGGGTGACAGAGCAAGACTCCGTCTCAAAAAAAAAAAAAAAAAAAAAAAAAAAGAAATGTGGCTAGTCCAAACTCAGATATGCTGTTAAAATGCACAGCAGTAAGTTCGGGGCGGGCAGATCACTTGAGGCCAGGAATTTGAGACCAGCCTGGTAAACATGGTAAAACCTCATCTCTACTAAAAATACAAAAATTAACCAGGCATGGTGACACATGCCTGTAATCCCACTTACTTGGGAGGCTGAGGCACGAAAATCAAGAATCACTTGAACCCAGAAGGCAGAGGTTGCAGTGAGCTGCGATCACGCCCACTGCACTCCAGCCTGGGTGACAGAGCAAGACTGTCTCCAAAAAAATTTAAAAATACACAGTGGATTTCAAAGATATAATATGAAGAAAGAATGTAAAGCATCTCCTGAATCTTTCATTTTTATATCAATCACATGATGAAATAATGTTTTAGATACAAGATTAAGTGAAGTATATTAAAATTAATTTCTTCTTTTGGCCGGGCACGGTGGCTCACGCCTGCAATCCCAGCACTCTGGGAGGCCGCAGCGGGTAGATCACTTGAGGTCAGGAGTTCAAGACCAGCCTGGCTAACCTGGTGAAACCCCCATCTCTACTAAAAATACAAAATCAGCTGGGTGTCGTGGCAGATGCCTGTAATCCCAGCTACTTGGGAGGCTGAGGCAGGAGAATCACTTGAACCTGGGAGGTGGAGGTTGCAGTGAGCCGAGACCATGCCATTGCACTCCGGCCAGGGCAAAAAGAGCGAAACTCTGTCTCAAAAAAAAAAAAAAAAAAAAAATTCTCCTTTTATTTTTCATGAAAGTATAAAATTACATATATGGCTCATGTTATATTTCTACAGTGCTATGAAGCCAAAACTGATGAACTATGAATGCATGCAGTTACAGATAATGCTGAAAAAAATGAAAAAATACATATAGCATTATTATATTTATATAAAGTTTTAAAACAGGTAAAACTGGCTGGCCGTGGTGGCTCACACCCATAATTCCAGCACTTTAGGAGGCGGGAAGGTCACCTGAGGTCAGGAATTCGAGACCAGCCTGGCCAACATGGCGAAAACCCATCTCTACTAAAAGTATAAAAATTGGTTGTGCATTGTGGTGGTTACCTGTAATCCCAGCTACTTGGGAGGCTGAGGCAGGAGAATTGCTTGAATCCAGGAGGCAGAGGTTGCAATGAGCCAAGATTGTGCCACTGCGCTCCAGCCTGGCCAACAGAGTGAGACTCCGTCTCAAAAATAAATAAAACAGGTAAAACTAAACTGAAATGTTTAGGATACACAAGGTGATAAAATGGTAAAAGCAAGTAATGATCATAACGTCAGGACAGTGGTCTCCAGAGAAAAGGAGAGGACACAGGGAAGGACTTTGAAGTGTTCTGTTTCTTGACGTGGGTAATGAGTATGTATGTTTGCTTGGTCTTTCCTCATGATCTCCTACATACATTGTATGTCCTTTTCTTTATGTATGTTTCAGTTCATCATTATTTACAAAAGCAACATAAAATAAGTGTCAGATTAGTGGTGCACTACTCAATTACTATATTCTCTAGTATGTTTTAAAAACTGTATTAACAACTTGTGTCCCCACCATGTTTTAGGCACTAGTAAGGAGGTTAAATAACTGGAACACAACCTCCACATGATATTGTGAAATATGTATTTGGTCTTCATCTCCATTTTCTGGCATACAACTCCTAAAATCTCTGGAATCTCCAAAGTGATAAATGTCCCTTATATGTTAATGAGATGATAGGTTCCTAGCAGCCCTAGGAAGCTTCAGGATGGGAGCTAGGATTAGAGGGTTGGAACTTTTCAGCCCCAAATCCCTCTGGACAGGAAACGGGGGCTGAGGCTTACACTGCTCACCAATGGCCAATGATTTAGTCAATCATGCCTGTGTCATATAGCTTCCATAAAAACCTAAAAGGACTGAATTCACAGAGCTTCTGGACAGCTGAACATGTGCAGGTTCCTGGAGGGTGGCACAACCAGGGAGGGCCCCTTCCCACATACCTCGCCCTGTTCAACTCTTCATCTGGTGTTTGTTGGTATCCATTGTAATATCATCTGTTTGTTCATTCATTCATTCATTCATTCTTAAAAGACAAGGTCTCCCTATGTTGCCCAGGCTGGCCTCAAACTCCTGGGCTCAAGCACTCCTCCTGCCTCATACTCCCGAGTAGCTGCGATCACAGGCGTGCACCACATCTGGTTTTCGTAATACCCTTTATAATAAACCAGTAATGATAAGTAGTGTTTCCCTGAGTTCTGCGAGCCACTTTAGCAAATTAATTGAACCCAAGGAGAGACCTGTGTGAATCCTGATTTACTGTAGGTGGGTCAGAAACACAGGCTACAACCTGAGCTTGTGGCTGCTACGTGAAGTGGGGGCAGTCTTGTAGGAATGAGCCCTGAACCTGTGATCTGATGCTATCTCCAGACAGTGTCAGAACTCAACTGATAATTAGAGGACACAGAGCTATTGTCCACTGTAGAACTGATTACTTGGTTGCTGGTGGGGAAAAATCCCCACAAATTCTGGTGATCAGAGGTCACAGATGTGTTGTGACAGAACAGCAGGAGAAACTGTTTTTGCCTACATTACACTCCACTACACTTATCAGGGTTAAAGCTGCAAACCACTTAGAGGAGGAAATCCCTATCAATGTTTGATAGCAAATTTGGAATTCAAAAATTCACTGATAAATCTTCACATGACGAAGGAGCCCAAAACCCCTCAACATTGCTTGTTTTAGATAATGGCAGGAATCACTCTTAAAACGGACAGTATGGAAAGTATTATGCTAAGTGAAAGAAGCCAGTTACAAAAGGCCACATATTACATGAATCCTCCATTTATACAAAATATGCAGAATAGACAAATCTATAGAGACAGACAGTAGACCGATAGTTGCTTAGGGCTGATGGAACTGGGAGATGATTGCCAATGGGTAGGTTTCTTTGGAGAGTAATGAAATGTTCTAAAATTAATTGTGGTGATGGTTATACAACTCTGTGAATATATTAAAAATCATTAAACTATCCATTCTAAATGGGTAAATTATAAAGTATGTTAATTATATATAAAGTATGTTAATTATATCTCAATAAAGCTGTTATTTTCATTTATTAATTTATTTTTTGACAAGGAGTTTCGCTCTTGTCTCCCAGGCTGGAGTGCAGTGGTGCGATCTCAGCTCACCGCAACCTTCGCCTCCTGACTTCAAGCGATTCTCCTGCCTCAGCCTCCCAAATAGCTGGGATTACAGGCATGTACCACCATGCCTGGCTAATTTTGTATTTTTAGTAGAGATGGGGGTTTCTCCACGTTGGTCAGGGTGGTCTCGAACTCCCAACCTCACGTGATCCACCCGCCTTGGCCTCCCAAAGTGCTGGGATTACAGGCATGAGCCCCCCGGCCTGGCCTTTTTTTTTTTTAGATGGAGTCTAATTGCTCTGTCTCTAGGCTGGAGTGCAGTGGCATCATCTCAGCTAACTGCAACCTCCGCCTCCTGGGTTCAAGTGAATCTCCTGCCTCCCGAGTAGCCAGAATTACAGGCAAGTAGCTGGGATTACAGGTGCGAGCCACCACACCCAGCTAATTTTTATAGTTTTAGTACAGATGGGATTTCATCATATTGGCCAGGATGGTCTTGATCTCTTGACCTTGTGATCCACCGGCCTTAGCCTCCCAAGGTGCTGGGATTACAGGCATGAGCCATGGCACCCGGCCTGGCCTAAAGCTGTCATTTTTAAAAACTGACAATATATTGCCAGTGCCCATCTAAACAAGGCATTTAAATGGAAGCTTCATTATCATTTGTACAAAACAAAAACGAACATACAAACATAAACCTTGGCAATCTCTTGAAATAAACATTAGCAATAGGTGACAGTAGTTGTCCTAGTACAGACAAACTTTCACTCTGAAAGTTGAGAGAAATTCACTTTTCAGTGCAGACTCTTTGATAAAATTTAAATTTACAAGTACACGTATCGTTTTATTTTTAAAAGCAAACACTTAAAAATGAAAGTTTCAACCATACTTGTTGTTTACACGTGACAGACTTTTTAAAAGAGAATAACTAAAGGATTATTTACTTACAATTCATCAGGTCTGTAAGGAGGTGGACTTTCAAGAGGCCTGGATGACATGGCTGATGTCAATGGTCAGCTGATCTTCAGGATGAGCAATGCCCTATAGCTCCCAAGATAAACCAATCTAAGCAACAAAAGTAGGGTTATGGCATTACTACTGAGCTCACAGTTTCTTTCTTTTCTTCACCCCCTCCCCCTCACCGAGACAGGGTCTCACCCTGTCACTCAGGCTGGAGTGCAGTGGTCCAATCACAGCTCACTGCAGCCTTGACCTCCCAAGCTCAAGCCCTCCTCCTATTTCAGCTTCCCAAGTAGCTGGGACTATAGACGTGCACCACCATGCCTGGCTAATTCCTCTATTTTTTGCACAAAAATTTGAAACATATATAATTTCATATTACTTTTGAAAGTTCATATTAAATGAGAACACATATGAAAGTGCACATATAGCAGCACTAGCACATACTAGCTCCTCAATGCAAACTAACAATCTAATGGGTTAAATGCCTTAATCATTAAAAAAGATAATAAAATGTATCTATAAATGGCAGAATTGTAGATATTTTCCCCCTTATCTCCTTTTCCAAGTCTTCAAAACCGAGCATACTTTTTATACAAGGGGAGAAAAAACACTATGCATAGTATTAATTGGTCATTTTCTGAAATTTTGTCCTAATATTCTTCAGCACAAGTTCCTAAACATCTGAGAAGCAATTTCACTCACCAAGCATTTATTAAGTGCCTACACTAGACCAGGAGAGCCTGTGGGAGTGACGCATGAGAGCCAGCGCTGGGGTCCTGGTTCTTCCAGGCTGGTGTGGTACTGATACACAGGTGGCTAGCTTATGGAACAGTGAGGAGACCAGGTGGGAACATGGTGGAATGGTGTAGTCTTTTAAAATAAGGTTACAGTAAGAATATAGTGGATGGAGGATGAGTAAGAAAAGGGAGGGCTTTGAAAGTCTAGTGGAAATGTCTCACTTCCTTCAGGTAGGAAACAGGGAGCCAGTTCGTGATTCTTGGCAAGGGAGGTGTAAGTTTGATTTGAAACAGATTTGAAGGACAAAGTCAACAGTAAAAAGAAGCATCTAGAGTCAGCAGCAGCAAACCTAGGTGTGAGGCATCAATGAAAGACTAGCTTAGGAGACAGAAGATGGGAAGGAAACTAACATTCAGCAGACACCTACCCACGTGCTGGGTGCTTTAAACAAAATCCTCCTTTCATCCTCAAAACAACCCTCCATGGTTCATTAGTCACTTTACAGATGCAAAGAGGGTCAGAAAGAGATGTAAAGTAATATGCTCAAGGTTATATGGATGACAGGGAGTCACTCAGAAATAACTTGAACCCAGATGATCTCCTGTGCTTTTCACTATGCTAGTTTGAAACAGTGAGTTCCATTTGGGAAACACCAGCTTTTGTGGGGAGTGCACAGCTGGTGTTAGCATCCATGAGGAAGTGAAGATGGAGCTCGTCTGCCTAGGTCTGTAGGTGGATCCATGGGCACTGAGAGCTCTCCAGGAAAAAGACAAGTCTCAGCAAGATGTGGTAAACACACAACTCCCAAACCTACAAAGCTTGAGGATTATTCTAGAAAACTCAGTGCTGGAGACACTGGCAAGGTACTTCCCACATCAGCTACAGAACTTTATGCCACTCCTTAGCTATGTTGAACCAACAATAAATTCTTTCCAGGCTATACCAGTGATTAGTAGAGTAGGGAACTTTGAGATCTACTAGAAGGTAAACTCCACGTGAACAGGAATTTCTGCCTGTTTTGTTCACTGATTAAAACAATGCCTGGCACATAGTAGACGTCCAAATAATTTGTTGAATGTTTACAGGAACCAGATTGGACCATGGATATCTCTGCCTGCAAAACCTCTTGTGCTTTCAAGTTGAAGGTAATGGAAAAGTATCAGAGTAACTTTAAAAGGTATGATCCTTGAATGACACTTGAGCAACATCTATAATGAGTATATTAAAGTATCTGATTTGTTTTCCTTTTCTTTTTTTTTTTTTTTTTTTTTTTTGAGACGGAGTCTCACTGTGTCTCCCAGGCTGGAGTGCAGTGGCGCGATCTCGGCTCACTGCAAGCTCCGCCCCCCGGGTTCACGCCATTCTCCCGCCTCAGCCTCCCAAGTAGCTGGGACTACAGGCGCCCGCTACCGCGCCCGGCTAGTTTTTTGTATTTTTAGTAGAGACGGGGTTTCACCATGTTAGCCAGGATAGTCTCGATCTCCTGACCTTGTGATCCACCCGCCTCGGCCTCCCAAAGTGCTGGGATTACAGGCTTGAGCCACCGCGCCCGGCCTGTTTTCCTTTTCTAATAAGGCCTGTACAATCATACATTACTATATTAACAGCAGTACATCAATTTAAACTGTTAAAACTTTTTTTTAAATTAATGGCAACTCCTCTTTTTTTTTTTTTTGAGCCGAGTCTCGCTCTGTCGCCAGGATGGAATGCATTGGCACGATCTCAGCTCACTGCAACCTCTGCCTCCCGGCTTCAAGCAATTCTTCTGCCTCAGCCTCTAGAGTAGCTGGGACTATAGGCGCATGCTGCCACGCCCGGCTAATTGTTTGTATTTTTAGTAAAGACAGGGTTTCACCGTGTTGCGGAGAATTAACTCTCTCAGAATTAAACTCTGCCCAACTGTTAGATAAATCCTCAAAGATGGAAATATAATGTTAATAACACCAACACAATTAGCATAATTTTCCAAAGACATGAAGGAAGATGACTTTTCTACATTTTTGAAAACCACTTTATTAAAGTATACCATACAGGAAAGTGCAAAAATCATAAGTGTACACAGCCCTGTAACTAGCACTCAAGTCAATTTCTCTGTTTTTTTTTTTTTTTTGTTTTTTGTTTTTGAGACAAAGCCTCACTCTGTCGCCCAGGATGAAATGCAGTGCCATCATCTCAGCTCACTGCAACCTGCCTCCCAGGCTCAAGCCATCCCCCCGCCTCAGCCTCCCAAGTAGCTGGACTACAGGCACATGCCACCATGCCTGGCTAATTTTTGTTTTTTTAGTAGAGATAAGGTATCACCATGTTGCCCAAGCTGGTCTCAAACCCCTGAGCTCAAGCTATCCACCTGCCTTGGCCTCCCAAAGTACTGGGATTACAGGCATGAGCCAACACATCTGGTCAATTTCTCTATATTCTAATAATGGTGAAACACCCACACAAATGAGCAATTTAGGCCAAAATGTTTTGGTACTATAAAAAGGCAAAAGTCCAAACTGTCTTCCAAACTGATGTTCAGAAAAAGAACATTAAGGAAAACTGATTTTAGGCCAGGCGAGGTGGCTCACACCTGTAATCCCAGCACTTCGGAGGCAGGTGGATCGCTTGAGGCAAGGAATTCAAGACCAGCGGACCAACATAGTGAAACCCCATCTCTACTAAAAATACGAAAACTTAGCCAGGCATGTTGGTGCATGCCTGTAAACCCAGCTCCTTGGGAGGTTGAGGTAGGAGAATCGCTTGAACCTGGGAGGCGGACGTTGCAGTGAGCCAATATTGCGCCATTGCACTCTAGCCTGGGCAAAAAGAGCAAAACTCCATCTCAAAAAAAAAAAAAAAAAAAAAGCAAGCTCATTAAGAACAAGTCCCGCCACACCAACTTCACTTCCTTTTCTGGGAAGGTTACCAGACTGGTGGATGACGGGAATGCAGAGAGAAAGAATCCTGAGAATCTTGAGCACATCCTTGTGTGGGTGGGCAGATTCCCAAGGGGCTGAATTATGGCACCCCATTAGCACAAAAAAATGAACCATTTATGTCCACCTGGTGGGAGGTCTCCAGTGGTAACCACAAAGTGGCGGAGACAGCTTATCCAGATTTGCAGCTGACCAAACACACCGGAAAGGATAACTAACCCATTGGCTAGGCCATCAACACTAAGCAAGAACTCTCTGTAAAATAAGAATGATGAGTTTAAAACAACCTAATGGTTTTACCAGCCCCCATTTACTGGCTCACAATCTGAGACAAATTCTTTATCTCCTCTAAGTGCACTCCTCTGTCAAATGCGGGAATAATCCTGACCTCTGCACTGGGATAAGAAAAAGTCTTAAAGAGCCAAGCGCTGTGGCTCACACCTGTAATCCCAGCACTTTGGGAAGCCGAGGCGGGTGGATCACGAGGTCAAGAGATGGAGACCATCCTGGTCAACTGGCGAAACCCCGTCTCTACTAAAAAAAAATACAAAAATTAGCTGGCCGTGGCGACGTGCTCCTGTAGCCCCAGCTACTCAGGAGGCAAGAGAATCTCTTGAATCCAGGAGGAGGAGGTTGCAGTGAGCAGAGATCGTGCCAATGCACTCCAGCCTGGCGACAGAGCGAGACACCGGCTCAAAAAACCAAACCAAAACAAAACAAAACAAAAACAAAACCCCACAAGAAAAAGTCTTCAAGAAAATGGGCAACAGCATTCATCATAAGGTGGTTATCCTGGCCGGGCGCGGTGGATATCCCAGCACTTTGGGAGGCCGAGATGGGCGGATCACGAGGTCAGGAGATCGAGACCATCCTGGCGAACACAGTGAAACCCCGTCTCTACTAAGAAATACAAAAAATAGCCGGGCGAGATGGCGGGCGCCTGTAGTCCCAGCTACTCGGGAGGCTGAGGCCGGAGAATGGCGTGAACCCGGGAGGCGGAGCTTGCAGTGAGCTGAGATCCGGCCACTGCACTCCAGCCTGGGCTACAGAGCGAGACTCCGTCTCAAAAAAAAAAAAAAGAAAAGAAAAAAAAAAAAAAGGTGGTTATCCTGAAAGTGAGAAATTTCAGTGCTTAGGCACTTAGGTATATTGTACCCATTTTCAAATACAGCTGACCCTCCACATCCATGGGTTTTAAATCCAGATTCAACCAACCTCAGACAGAAAATATTCAGGGGAAAAAAAATTAAAAATAACAGGGCAGGTACAGTGGTTCACACCTGTAATCCCAACACTCTAGGAAGCTAAGGCAGGAAGATCACTTGAACCCAGGAGTTCAAGACCGACCACAGCAACATAGCAAGACCCCATCTCTACAAAAAATTTTTCTTAAAATTAGCCAGGCATGGTGGCACATGCCTATAAGCTCCAGCTACTCAAGAGACTGAGGTGGGAGGATCTCTTGAGCAGAGGAAGTTGAGGCTGCAGTGAGAGCCATGATCACGTCACTGTATTTCAGCCTGAGTAACATTAATACCTTGTCTAAAAAAATAATAAACAGTAAAACAAAAAATACAGATTTTTAAAACTACAGTATCACAATTCTATGCAGCATTTACACTGTGTTAGGTATTATAACTAACCTAGAGATTATTTAAAGTCTACAAGAAGTCTGGGTGCGGTGGCTCACACCTGTAATTCCAGCTCTTTGGGAGCCCAAGATGGGCGGATCACTTGAGGTCAGGAGTTCGACACAGCCTGGCCAACATGATGAAACCCTGTCTCTACTAAAAATACAAAAATTAGCTGGGCATGGTGGTGCATGCCTGTAATCCCAGCTACTTCGGAGGCTGAGGCAGGAGAATCGCTTGAGCCCAGGAGGCAGAGTTTGCAGTGGGCCAAGACTGCATCACTGCACTCCAGCCTAGATGATGCAGTGAGATTCTGTCTCGAAATAACAATTAAAAAAAAAAAAAGTATACAAGAGCATTTAGGCCATATGCAAATACAAAGCTATTTTGTAATAGGGACTTCAGCCTCCTCAGATTTTAGTATCAAGGGGTCCTGGAAGCAACCTCTCACAGATACTGAAGGGTGACTATATTGGTGGCATAAATGAGTCATTTTTAAAATGTAAACTGATTTTTTTTTCTTTTTCTTTTGGGACAGAGTCTAGCTCTGTCGCCTAGCCTGGAATGCAATGGTGTGATCTCGGCTCAATGCAACCTCCACCTCCCAGATTCAAGCGATTCTCCCACCTCAGCCTCCTGAGTAGCTGAGATTACCAGCGCATGCCACCAGGCCAGGCTAAGTTTTGTATTTTTAGTAGAAATGGGGTTTTACCATGTTAACCAAGCTGGTCTCAAACTCCTGACCTCAGGTGATCCACCCGCCTCGGCCTCCCAAAGTGCTGGGATTACAGGCACGAGCCACCATGCCCAGCAGTAAACTGAATTTTTTAAAAGTCAATTCCATAGTACAGTATAGAGGAGAACTAACTTAATAATCGTTCATTTTTAAAGGTGCATTTCTTTGGTAAGAATTTCAACAAAAGCTAACAAGCGATCCCAAACTTTATTCACAGAAATAGTGCTCATATCTAGGAATAATACGCTATTAAAAAAAACAAACAAAACCTGATTTGTACATCACATTCTTTTTTTTTTTTTTTTTTTTTTTTTTTTTTTGAGACGGAGTCTCGCTGTGTCACCCAGGCTGGAGTGCAGTGGCACGATCTCGGCTCACTGCAAGCTCCACCTCCCGGGTTTACGCCATTCTCCTGCCTCAGCCTCCGAGTAGCTGGGACTACAGGCGCCCGCCACCACGCCCGGCTAGTTTTTTGTATTTTTAGTAGAGACGGGGTTTCACCATGTTAGCCAGGATGGTCTCGATCTCCTGACCTCGTGATCCACCCGCCTCGGCCTCCCAAAGTGCTGGGATTACAGGGTTGAGCCACCGCGCCCGGCCTGTACATCACATTCTACACTACGTGCCTCTCCAGGAGGGTGACTAAGATCGTTAAAGATCTAGAAAAGCTGGCCAGGCACAGTGGCTCACGCCTGTAATCCCAGCACTTTGGGAGGCCAAGGCAGGTGGATCACAAGGTCAGGAGATCGAGACCATCTTGGCCAACATGGTGAAACCTCGTCTAAAAATATTAAAATTAGTTGGGCTTATAATCCCAGCTACTTGGGAGGCTGAGGCAGGAGAATCGCTTGAACCCAGGAGGCAGAGGTTGCAGTGAGCCGAGATTGCGCCGCTGGACTCCAGCCTGGAGTGAGAGCCAGAGTGAGACTCTGGCCCCCCCAAAAAAAAAACAAATCTAGAAAAACCATGCCTTAAGACAAACAATTAGAAAAACAGGAAATGTCTGGCCTGGAGAATTGAACATTAGAAGAATCACTTTAGTAGCCCTGAGGTATCTGAAGAGCTGTCTTTGTTATCCTAGAAATGGTTAAAAAAAAAAAAAATCCACAAACCACCATATTAGGAAGCCTCTCCCTCACCCTGACCCCACACCCCCTCCAAAAATAACGAACAACAATTTGAGCTCATGCAATTTATGCAAAGCTTAAGTTATTTGATATTTTTTTGGAGACCAGACTGGAGGACTTCTAAGGTCTCTGAAATTTCGAAGTGAATCTGTGACTGTGCTTTAAGGCCAGCAGCCAAAGGTCAAAGAGGACCAATGCCCAGCACAGCAACATTAACAATCTGTACATGTGTTGAGTGAAGGAAAAAATAAAATGAGGAATGAAGAGACCACTTATCAACTACATGAACTTATGTCAAGAGTGACAAGGACAGAAGTCAGATAGCTAAATTAGAGTCAGGGGCAAAAGGGAAGCAGCAGATCCTTGTCAAATATGTTAATCTGAAAACCAGCATCTTGAGCTAATGATAATATATAAAAAGCGTTCTCCCCTTGACAGTGTTTACTGACCAAAAGCTGTCTTAATGGAAAACTAAGCTAAGATGGAAAAAAACAGGCTGAGGCTGGGTGAGGTGGCTCACACTTGCAATCCCAGTACTTTGGGAAGCCAAGGCAGAGGGATTGTTTGAGCCCAGAACTTCAGGATCAGGCTGGACAACAGAGACTCCGTCTCCATCTTTAAAAAAAAAAAAAAAAAAAGAGTAGAAAAAAATAGACTGAAAATGCTTTGCCCTCAAATTATTCTTTAAAGAAAACTCTCAATAAGTGAAAAATAAACATATTTAAGAGAAGTCTGTTCCTTTTAGGGCACATGCAGTAACTGTCAATTTGTCTTTAAAAAGTTTAAGTTGTGCCTTATATTAAATGATTTAGATTATAGGCACATCATTAAATTGTCTAAAAATCTGAAGTTAGGCAGATTTTGTAATAGACTGTGTCAGAAATTGTATTTTTAATAAACCTTCCAAGTGATTTTTTAACACACCACATATTTTGAGAATTGCTGTTTACAATAATGGTGTCAATCCAAAAAGGACATTGATCTTACAATTTCCTGTCTAGAAAGCCCAGATCTTTTACACAGCAGACACCTGCTGTTCACATCTCAGCTCAGATGCCACCTTCTGGGAGATGCCCTCCCAGTCCCTCACTCCATCACACAAAACTTGTTTTTTCAGAGCAAACTCCTCTCTGCCCTCATACCTGAAATTATTTTAGGTATTATCTCCACCCCATCTGGAATGCCCGCATCCCAGGCATCGAATGTCTATTTTGACCATTATTTAAATTCCCTGGTCCTTGAAACTAGCCCTGGCACAAAGTGATTGTCAATGAGTACTCAATTAATAAAACCAAGTCAATTATTAGAGTTGGGATTTCAATCCAGCAGTGAATGCCTTGAAGTTCTTCACACAACACCCAATCAACACCCAATAAACCTATTTTTTTTTCCTTTATTTCCAACTTCGGTGTTCAAATGTAATTGAGTAGAGTCTAAGAGAAAGGGAGAAAAAGAGGACAGAACAGTCTGAGAATCACCTGTGAGCCTGTTAGAAAGGCAGAATCCCAGGTCCCACTCCTGACCTCCCAATCAGAATCTATGTTTTAACAAGATCCCTAGGTGATTCATACTACAGCCAAGACTGGAATCACTGGGTTACGGAACAGCGGCAAGCCTAGGGGTTAAAACGAAAAGCCTAACAGAAATCTACATGATCTGTTTACTCTCTTATTTCTATAAATAGTAATTTGATGAAAAAGATCCACTGATATTCCAATCAAATAAGCCTTAAAATGCAACTGAAGAAAACTTCCTTCTGGGACGTTCCTGGGAAGTTGAAAGATATTACATCAGATCATTTATGTGGTTAAAAGTAATCTATTATTTTGGAAAGGCAGTAATTCCAACATTACCTTTAGAAGAAAAAAGAATTTTACCATGACATCAAGCAAAATGCGGGAAATCTTGTATCAGGCTACAGGTACTAGTCAATGGTACAAAGGTCCAGAAAAATCCCCCAAATCTGGTTCTGGAATATCAAGGACCGCTGCTTCTGATATTCCTTCCCAGATTAGCTGAAGCAGTTTGCAAGCAAGCCCACGCAACACGTTTCCCCCACAGCATATGCCCGCTTTTAAAACGGAGTTCTACTAAGGTCTGCCTTTTAGAGTTGTTGGGATAATTAAATGAGAAAATACAGAATGCTTTTAGCATAGTGCCTCATGTGCAGGAGACACTGCCCATTATTTCCCGAAATGGCCTGGAAGCTGCCAAAAGGTGGAGAATCATGTCTTAACGACCTCCCTATCCTCCGCTCCATCACCTAACAAAGGAGGCCCCTAATAACTAAATAAATTGCAAAACGACAAAAAAAAAAAAAGTGTTGCTTTGTTTGAGGAAATATCTGTGCCGCCCCCACACACTCAAAAAGCACCACTAAGAAAATATTCATAAAGGCTGGGCGTGGTGGCTCCTGCCTGTAATCCCAGCACTTTGGGAGGCCGAGGCGGGTGGATCACCTGAGGTCAGCAGTTCGAGATCAGCCTGACCAACATGGCAAAACTCCGTCTCTACTAAAAATACAAAAATTAGCCGTGCATACTAGTGGGTGCCTGCAATCCCAGCTACTCGGGAGGCTGAGCAGGAGAATCACTTGAACCCGGGAGGCAGAGGTTGCAGTGAGCCCAGATCACGCCACTGCAATCCTGCCTGGGAGACACAGTCGGACTCCGTCTCAAAAAAGCAAATAATAATAATAATAATAAAAACAAAAGAAAGACTCATACATACAGTGCAAAAGAACTATTGTTACACTTGGGAATGCCTAGTTTTCTAAATCACCATAAGTGCCTTCATGGGAAGTGTTTCTCTTTTCCAGGTATTCCAATAATACACCTGTTGCCTAAGGGCCACACACTAACTGGCCTAGAAAGCTGCCGCCTCCTCGCCCGGGATAATTCCCCAAGCGGGCAGTGTAGCCAGCGAGCCCCGGGTCCGGCCTGAGGATGCCGCGGTTTTCCCCTGGGGCCCGGTGGCTTCCCGAGGAGCACGAGGACCTCGGCGCCGCTCCCAACCCCTAGGCGCAGAGGCCATCTTGGCCCTTGACCCCCGCTCCCCGCAAGCTTCCTTCCACGCAGGCAACATGGCTGGCGTGCGGGGCCGGCCCAGTCCCGGAGGTCCCCAAACTCCGTGGCCCAGCTGGGCGCGGGTCCCGGCGTCCGTGCGTCCCGAGGCGCTCCTGGGCAGCGCGCGCCCGCTTTCGCTGGGCAGGCACCGCCCGGAGGCAGTTCCGCCCCCCTGGCGGCAGCCCTTTTGGTCACGGGTGAGAATCCCAAGCGTGAGCAGCTTCCCTCGAAATTAACTCCGTGAACCCCAGCTTAAATCGGCGCGGGTTCACACAACTCCCAACAAGTGGATTCGAAGTAGCCAGTGTGGCCCACACCGTGACTCCCGGAATATTTCACAGACTGAATCCAGCCCCCGTCTCCCCGGGATACCCAAAGGAGTGGGGTGGGGTGGGAGCGGAAGGGATGAAATTCCCCCCGGGGATCTAAGCGGCTCGGACCAGCAAGCAGTCTCTCGCTGCAGCCTCAAGCCTAGGACCCCCAACGAGCTGGGCGCAGGACCCCTCTCCATGAGGGCCGCCCCCCAAAACTGCAGCCCCAGAACTGATGCAGGATCGTCGCTGTTCAGGAATGTCCTGCCTCATAAAAGTGAAAAGTTGCCCGCGCCGCTGAGGCACTGCTAGCTTTAAGCGTCTCCGCGGAATAAAGCTTGATCGGCGGCTCCAAGCCGCCCCTTGCCCGGGGGGGCAGCCTCCCAAGTTGGCCGGTGCTGCTCTCTCCGCAGACCCGCGCCTCTCCGGTTCCCACGAGTCCCAGCCCGGGGACGAAACTGCCACCGAAACCAGCGCGGAGCGTCCTCCCCCCCGCACCTCCCCTAACAGAGGCGCCGCGGTCCCCCCACGGGGACCCTGGGAGCTCCCGTGCGCCCCTGACGCCGCGCCCAACACTCACCCACTGGCCGCACCTGGGCCCGACCCTCCGGGGGCCAACCGAGCCAGTGAGCGCACTCACCTGGCGGGCGCACCTGACGCCGCGCCGACCGCCAGCGCGCAGCCAGGGACTGTGCTGGGGACGTCTCCTCCCCCTCCTCTCTCTTCTTCCCCTCCTCCCCCTTCTCCCTACAACCGGCCCTGCCCCCGGGCATGCGCACCAACGTGGAGGGGGGTGCGGGAAGCCTGCGGGCCAGCCCCGAGAGACCCACCTGCTGCGTCCCGGACGGGCTCCTCGGCGCTCTGGCCCTAGCTCTCGGTTCTTGCCGCCTCCGCCGGAGGAAGCAGGGAGGGAGAGGTGGGCGCGGGAGTGTAGGTGTGGTGTGTTGGCCTCCTCCCTCGGTGACCCATTCACCTGAAACTCGGATGGGAGGGGGCGGGAGGACGCAGCCCTGCTTCCCACACCCTGCCAGCGCGCTGTTAAAGGAACCGCGCGATGTTCCGGCCCGAGGGGCGGAGCGCAGAGGAGCAGCGCGGGCTCCCAGGGGGCAGCACGGATGGGCGTCCCGGACCACCTAGGGGTGCGTTTGGTGCTCCGCCTGCTTCACATGGAACCTTGGGTGTCTGACGGAGAGAGGTCGAACGAGGTCCGGAGGGGACTGTTTCCTCCGGAAAGGGTCTAGGCACTAAGCACTTTGATAGGAAAGGCACGTCCTCACGGGACACTTTCCTGCTTCTAAAATTTGATTGAACTGTTGCTGGAAAAAGGCATATAGATGTGTTGCTCCCACGAAAGACTCCTGGGAAAATTTCAAAACTCGTGTGTAAATATTGGCGCTATTTCTGAATTTCTAGATTCAGAAATAAGACAATTACTTATTGGGGATAAAATGAGGGTGAACTACTGTAAATGTTAGTTGCCGTCCAGCAAGCTAAAGTGCATAATACACAGTTTACACATCACCACCTTAGGGTCCTCCTCTGCCCACCCGTTCCGAAATGTAACTGGTCCGCTCTTGGGGACGGGGAGATTTAAACTATTATGGCTCTTTGGCCTAAGAAAAAGCACCTTATACTTTGTTTATCAACCTGTAGTGCTTTAAGAACCCTACTTAAAAAGCAAAATAAACCTGGTTTATTTGTTTATTTTTTTAAGAAAACGAAAAAGCACCTTAGTCCTGGGTGCTGTATTCTATTTCTTGATCTGGATTATGGTTCCAAAGGACATTTCATAGTCTGCACTTAACACTGTGTATGTTTTTATGTATGTTTGTTGTTTTTGAACATATTTTTAAATTGTACTCCAGGATGAGGTAATTATAGTTCTTGGCATTTAACTACCTGCATTGAAAGCGAACTGTTAGGTTTCTTAAATCCTGCTTGTCTTTGCGTTCCAATCTGGAATGTCAGCATTGCTAATAAATTTCTATCCAATCCCACCCACTTCTCTACCTTTAATTAAATGGTTGGAGATGTGACTCTCCCATACATTAGATCTTAAGGCACAATTCATACTTAAGGAAGTAAAAGCACCATGTAAATATGAGGTATTTCAGATGATGACAGCTTTAATGAGTAATTAATTTAATTGGTATTTTTTTCGTGGAAGTCATTGCTACAAATGCTTTAATATGACTATGTAGTTTTTGAATGATGCAGTTTAAATTGGTATTGTTAACACTGGGGAAGTCAGGTTAATCCTCTTAATGTTCCCTGTCAGATTACTGAAATCTCCAAACATTCCACTTGGTTTATAATTAAACAAGGGAACATTTCCTAATACTCTCAGATTTGTAAACACATGTCCATTATTTTATAATGTATTTTGATATGTTCTGAAGAGGAGATCTTAGGAGTTTTTTTCCACTTTATAAAAGAGTTCACATACCATAAAATTCACCCTTTTAAAGGGCACGTACAATTCAGTGGGTTTTAGTATACTCACCAGATTGTACAACCATCACCACCATCTAATTCCATTTTAATCACCCCCAAAAGAAACCCCATGCCCATTAATAGTCACTCTCCATTTCCCCTCTCCCCTCATCCCTCGGCAACCACTAATGTACTTTCTGTCTCTATTAATTTGCCTGTTCTGGACATTTTATATGAATGGATAATACAATATGTGCCCTTTGTGTCTGTCTTCTTTCACTTAGCATAGTGTTTTAAAGGTTCATCCATGTTGTAGTGTGTATCAGTACTTCGTTCCTTTTTATAACTGAATAATATTCCGTTGTATCGATGTATCACATTTTGTTTAATCATTCATCTGTTGATGAACATTTGGGTTGTTTTTCCTTTGGGGATGCTATGAATAATGTTACTCTGAATATTTGTGTACAAGTTTTTTTGTGGATGTATGTTTTCAGTTCTCTTGGTAAATTAGGTTTTTAAATTAAACTTTTTATCATTTTAAGATAATAATTTATGCATATCATGTTATTTTGCTTATTCCCACCCTAAACCTAAACTCAAAGACATGTTGTGCTGGGTAGAAGGTTAGCTTTCATATTTTATTTGCTTTCCCAATTCATTCCTTCAACTATTTTCTGAGTGCTCTGTACACATGAATGAACAAAACTCAAAAATCTCTGTGAAACTTACTTTCTAGTTAGTTCTGAGTTCATCCATATGGAATAATAGGATTCATTAAGTTGAAATATATGAATTCTATTTTATTCGCTTGAGATTAATTTTCTAAACAACACAGCATCAAAAGAACAGTTAACTATTGCCCAATATTGTATATATTTGGTAGTTGAAAGTGTCTAGAAAGAAAAATCCAGCCTTAAAACTTAAACACATCATTCTTCAATACCAAAACAAAATTTGTTGGATGTTAAATGATGCCATGCTCGATTTAATCTAAAATTTACATAATCATAAATTATAGCAAAATTTAACTACTATATTTTTACCAAATATTCCTTCTTGGCAACTCACATTAGTATTGAGTAGTATCCACTATTGGATATTACTTAATGAAAATCCCCATGACTCAGAGCAATGTAAATATTATTCTCAGAAGAACCCCATGATTAGAAGCTTGTTGACTTTACCTGCAGTCAAATGGATGATAAGATGAAAAAACAATTTTTTTTCTCCTTTTTTATGTGTAAAAGAGAAACTTAAGAGCTCAGATTATGGTGTCAGAAATTTCATTTGAAATTCCAGTGTTGCTACCTGGTAGCTGGGTAGGACTAAAGGAAATTAAACTACATAAGCCTCATTTTTTTCCACCGTAAATTTGAGATGATAATAAACAATACTATCTTTATAAGTCTATTGGTGGGAATGTGGAACATTCACCAAGACAGTCTATATGCTGAGCCATGAAACAAGTCTCAATAAATTTAACAAGCCATTGCTGTATCCTATCTGCCTGAAATAGGAATTCCATAACTATGTGTTGGATGAATGAATGAATGACTATAGCCCTGTTTCCCAAATCCAACGTACCTGTGGAATCTTGTCCTCCTCTCAGCTGGCCTCCTGCCATTGTGAAACCTGCACATTCCTTAGTAGCATTTCAAGGCTTACATTCTAGTACTAGGGTTTAGAGGGGAAAAGACGGGAGATTAAAATAGTTCCACGGTTTCCACTCTGCCTTGCCTACTTAGTAAATGAATTCAAGCACTGGTATGTGTCCAAGGCAACTCAGTTTGGAGTTGCTGAGGGCCTGGCCTGAAAGGCCTCTGGTTTCTCTGCCCAATTATGAAGAGGGAGGCTCCTGGTCCACACAGGAGAGTTTCCTTGGACAGGTGTATGGAAGAATTTATGGGGCAGCCACTAGGAAGACAATTTCTAAAAGGATGATTACACTAGATGAGTAAACCTTTATCTCCTCAATTCCTATGTGTTAAGCAAGATCCTCCTGGGAGGAATCCACATTTAAACAAAGAGACTCAGCACCTGAGCAGGAACTGCAACAGGTGGAAGAATAACAATAGCACCATTTACTCAGGGAAAAACATGTTATAAGTACTATGCTAAGTGTTTTTTTGGTTTTCTGTTTGTTTGTTTGTTTTGAAACGGAGTCTCATCTGTAGCCCAGGCTGGAGTGCAGTGGTGTGATCGGCTCACTGTAACCTCCGCTTCCCAGGCTCAAATGATTCTCCTACCTCGGCCTCCCGAATAGCTGCGACTACAGGCACTTGCCACCACGACTGGCTAATTTTTGTATTTTTAGTAGAGACGGGGGTTTCACCTTGTTGGTCAGGCTGGTCTTGAACTCCTGACCTCAGGTGATACCCATGCCTTGGCCTTTCAAAGCACTGGGATTACAGGGATGAGCCACCATGCCTGGCAGTTTTATGGTTTTTAAATTTTTTTCTATTTTTGGGGGGTTTTTTGAGATAGAGTCTCCCTCTGTTGCCCAGGCTGGAGTGCAATGGCGCGATCTTAGCTCACTGCAACCTCTGCCTCCCAGGTTCAAGCGATTCTCCTGCCTCAGCCTCCCAAGTAGCTGGGATTACAGGTGCCCACCACCACGCCCAGCTAATTTTGTATGCTTAGTAGAGTTGGAGTTTCTCCATGTTGGTCAGGCTGGTCTCCAACTCCTGACCTCAAGTGATCCACTCACCTCAGCTTCCCAAAGTGCTGGGATTACAGGCGTGAGCCACCACGCCCGGCCCTGGCCGAATATTTTTATTTTTTATTTTTTTGGTCTTTACAACAACCTTATGATGTACTATTATTTTCCCCATTTTACACATAGGAAAACTAAAGCTCAGAAAGTATTGATGATTTACTCAAGTTGTCTACTAAGTTGTAGAGTCAGGATTCAAAAACAGGTCATCTGATTCCTGAACGAATGTTCTTAACAGTTTTACTATATTTTAGGACTACTTTTTGTCTATAGGCAATATTCTGTTTCTTACCGAGTCCAAGTTACATGGCTGTTAGCCTTACAACAATTTATCAAGCTGTACATAAATGTTTTATATACATTTTTGTAGGAATTTTGCATTTCATAATTTAAAAAAAATTATTTTGAGTCACCTCTGTCACCCAGGCTGGAGTGTAGTACCATGATTATGGCTCACTGCAGCCTCTATCTCCTGGGCTCAAGCAATCCTCCCACGTCAGCCTCCTGGGTAGCTGAGACTACAGGCATGCACCCACAACTGGCTGTTTTTTGTTTTTTGTTTTTTTTTAGTAAAGATGAGATCAGACCGGGCGCAGTGGCTCATGCCTGTAATCCCAGCATTTTGGGAGGCCGAGGCGGGTGGATCACTTGAAGTCAGGAGTTCCAGACCAGCTTGGCCAACATGGTGAAACCTCGTCTCTACTAAAAATACAAAAAACATTAGCCCAGCGTGGTGGCAGCACCTGTAATCTCAGTTACTTGGGAGGCTAGGGCAGGAGAATCGCTTGAAACCAGGATGAGAGACTGCAGTAAGTCAAGATTGCACCATTGCACTCCAGCCTGGGTGACAGAGTGAGACTCCATCTCAAAAAATATATAAATATAAATATAAATAAATAGAGATGAGGTCTCTCTATGTTGCCCAGGCTGGTCTCAAATTCTTGGGCTCAAGTAGTCCTCCCATCTCTGCCTCCCAAAGTGCTGGGATTACAGGTGTGAGCCACCACTCCCGGCCAAAATTTGCTAATAGGATTTAGTTGGAGACCTACATCCAGGATTTTTGTTTTGTGAATAATGTTTTGCAAATACCAACAGAAAATACATTCATGGGATCAGAGTAAGTTGAGATCATCATCTAAAGAGAGAGTAAATGAGTTTGGTGTGGGACAGAATATTGCTACAATTATAAGGATAATACAGAGAAAGAGATTTGGGACTGATTTTTTAAAATTTTATCAGTCATCTATTGCAGTGGAAAATTGGCCTTGCAGGCTTTTTCAGGAACTAGCCTTCCTGAATCTTTTAAGCTCAAAAAAGGAAAGAGGAAAAAGTAAACATTAACCAAATACTGCCTTCACTTACCTGCTTTTAACTTCACGGGGCTCTTTACCTCCTGTGTCCCCAAACTGGAAAGGTAATAATAATTATCTTGTAATTTAGCATAAGGAATCCTAACCCTAGGAAAATCACTTGAACTGGGTCAGTGTGAAACCAACACACTTTAAGCAGATCACAAATTTCTCTTATTCTTTGGTTTTGAGGTACAGGACTCCTTTTATTCGATATAGGGGTTTCCAAATAGCAGCTTTTCTTGTTTTTTGTTTTTGTTTGAGACAGAGTGTTGGAGTCTCACTCTGTCTCCCAGGCTGGAGTGCAGTGGCACAATCTCGGCTCACTGCAACCTCCACCTGCTGGGTTCAAGCATCCTCCTGCCTCAGCCTCCCGAGTAGCTGGGATTACAGGCGCACACCACCACGCCTGGCTAATTGTTGTATTTTTAGTAGAGATGGGGTTTCGCTATGTTGGCCAAGCTGGTCTTGAACTCCTGACATCAAGTGATCTATCCTCTTCAGCCTCCAAAGTGCTGGGATTACAGGCATGAGCCACTGCACCTGGCCCCATATGGCAGCTTTTCTGATTTTACTTGGAGTTTCTTTAGGAGAAACTCAAGGAGCCTACAAGCAAAAACTCACTACAGTTCCTGAAATGTTGTTGTTGGCTGACACAGGGTACAGCGTAAGTGGTACATATGGGAATTGTATGTGAAAAGGAGTATTTATTCAGTCAGGAAATATTTACCTCAGTACCTGCTGTATACCAGACCCTGTTCTAAGCCCTGGAAATACAGTGGACTCAGGACAGACAAGGTCCTTTATGGAAGTTTAGGGAGGAAATAGTTAGGAGAGGAAATACAACAAAGATGATGAAACTGAAAATAAACAAGATAATGATAAGTGACTTGGAGAAACTAAACCAGCTAAGGGGACAGAGAAGGCTAGGAGAGGCAGGTGGAGGAACAGCTGCCTTGTAGAGTGGTCACAGGTGGCTGCTCTGAAGAGGTGACATTTGAGCCAAGACTTCTAGTGAGAAGGAACCAGCCATGCAAAGATCTGTGACAAGAACATTCTAGGGCTAGAATCTAGGACCGCTTTGGACATTCAAAGCAAAGGAAGGAAGAGGAAGGGGAGCGTGGGGGAGATGAAACACAAGGAAGGCAGAGGTCAGATCTTGGATGCTGTGCCACAAAGTGTCTGGGCTTCTTTTTATTTTTCTTTGTTTTGAGACAGGGTCTCACTTTCCCCCGGGCTGCGGTGCAGTGGTGCAATCCTGGCTCACTGCAACCTCAATCTCCTGGGTTCAAGTGATCCCCTCTGCTCAGCCTCCTGAGTAGCTGGGACTACAGGTGCATGCCACCGCATCTGGCAAACTTTTTATTTTATTTATTTATCTATTTTGTAGTGACAGGGGTCTCACTTTGTTGCCCAGGCTGTTCTCGAACTCTTGGGCTCAAGCAATTCTCCCACTTCAGCATCCCAAAGTGCTGGGATTACAGGCATGAGCCACCGCACCCAGCCGAGTGTCTGTTTTCTTCTAACTGCAACAGGAAGGCTTTGAAGGGTGATGAATTATGTTTGGAATGTTGTGAAATTCTGAATGTTAACCTAAATATTTTCCTGTTTTTAGAATAATGTTTTGTAACGCTTGAGCATTTTATCTTTAAAGTTTGTGGCTTCCGAATAGAAAGGACTAAACTTGAGAAAGAGAGTCTGGGTGATCTGAAACCCAGTTAATAGGATCTGGAGAAATGCATACGACTCCTATTCATCTTCCTACATTAATCTTAATTAGAAAGATTGGTCTTTGTGCCTGAGAGGTCTGCTGACAGTGCCAAGGGTGGAAAGAGACATAGTAGGAGAAGCTCTACCGTAATGCCATGATGTTTTAAAATGTTTTTTCTGTATTTTCTAAAATTTCTCAATGAATAGGCATGCATTATTTCCAACAATTAGGAAAATAACATATTTTATATTTATTTATTTATTTTTGAGACAGGGTCTTACTCTGTTGCCCAGACTGGAGTGCAGTGGCATGATCTCGGCTCACTGCAATCTCCACCTCCCAGGTTCAAGTGATTCTCCTGCCGCAGCCTCCCAAGTAGCTGGGATTACAGATGCCAGTCACCACACCTGGCTAATTTTTTGTATTTTTAGTAGAGACGGGGTTTCACCATGTTGGTCTCGAACTCCTGACCTCAAATAATCTACTTGCCTCGACCTCCCAAAGTGCTGGGATTGCAGGCGTGAGCCATCACACCCGGCCATATTTTAATTTTTTCCCTAATTTACTGTGTTGAAAATTTCAAACCCATAGAAATGTTGGCTGGGCATAGTGGCTCACACCTGTAATCCCAACACTTTGGGAGGCCGAGATGGGAAGATTGCTTGAGCCGAGAAATTTGAAATCAGCCTGGGCAACATAGGGAGACCCCATCTCTACAAGAAGTTTTTAAAAATTAGCTGGGCATGGTGTCACACCCCTGTAATCCCCGCTACTCAAAAAGCTGAGGTGGGAGGATTGCTTGATCCCCCAAGATAGAGGCAGCGGTGAGCTGCAATCATGCCACTGCACTCCTGCCTGGGCAACACAGCAAGACCATGTCTCAAAAAGAAACAAACAAACAAAAGTTGAGAAATAGTACAATGAATTATATCCTTCACCTAAATTCACCAATTGTTAACATTGCCCACATTTGTTTTTTCTCTCTCACACATATACATGAAAAGTATACAGAGTATAATTTTTTAAACTATTATTATTTATTTCGAGACCAGGTTATGAGATTGTCTAATTTTTGTATTTTTGGTAGAGACAGGGTTTTGCCATGTTGCCCAAACTGGTCTTGAACTCCTGGGCTCAAGCAATCTACCCACCTCAGCCTCACAAAGTGCTGGGATTACAGGCATGAGCCACTGCTCCTGGCCCATGGTATACTTTTTTTGCCCAACCATTTATACTCTAACATTTATACTTTTTTGTTCAGCTTTCTAATATGAACTATTAGATATAATAATACCTTACCCTAAATACTTCAGCATGTATCTCCTAAGAATCAAGACATCCTTCTGTATAACTACCATATCATGAACACATCTGCAAGCAAACATTAATATAGATTATATTTACATTGTTCTAATTATTCCAAAAATATCCTCTACACACACACACACACACACATGTGTGTGTGTGTATATATATGTGTGTGTATATATATGTTCTTTTTTAAAATCCAGGAGCCAATCAAGGATCATCCTCACATCTCACCATCATGCCTTTTTTTTTCTTTTTTTGAGACTGGGTCTTGCTCTGTTGCCCAGGCTGGAGTGCAGTGGCACGATCTCAGCTCACTGCAACCTGTCTCCCAGGTTCAAGCAATTCTTGCACCTCAGCCTCCCAAGGAGCTGGGACTACAGGCACCTGCCACCAGGTCCAGCTAATTTTTGTATTTTTAGTAGAGACAGGGTTTTACCATGTTGGCCTGACCTCATGGCTAGTCCCAAACTCCTGACCTCAAGTGATATGCCTGCCTCAACCTCCCAAAATGGAAGTCTCCTTAAATCTTGAACAGTTCCAGTGCCATTTTTGTCTTTCATGACACTGCCATTTTTTTAAGAATCTGGTCCAGTTGTCCTGTTGCACGTCTCACAACTAGGATTTGTATTTTCCTTCCTCATTATTAGATTTAAAGGAAACATTCTGGCAAAAATACTACAAAGGTGATGTTGTGGACCTCATAGAGCATTACATCAGGAGGCTATCACTATCAAGTTGTCCCAGGATAGGTGATGGTAAGTTAGAATGCTTGGTTCAAGGGGTGCTCTCCAGATCTCTCTTTTCTCTTTGTAATTTGTAAGTATTCCGTGGAGCCATGCTTTGATTCTGTGTGACTCTCTTATTCCCCAACGACCTTTCACCCAATGAAAGCTTTCAGTGTCCACTGCTGATCCATCATTGCATTGGGTGTTGCATTATGGTTATTTTCTAATACTATCAACTATTAGCATCAACACTATTTAATACTACCAGGGGAAATTTTTAAAAATTTTTAAGTATAGGCCGGGCTCGGTGGCTCACGCCTGTAATCCGAGCACTTTGGGAGGCCCAGGCAGGTGGATCACGAGGTCAGGGGTTGGCCAATATGGTGAAACCTGGCCAATAGGGTGAAACCCCATCTCTACTAAAAATAAAATTTAGCTGGGCGTGGTGGCGTGAGCCTGTAGTCCTAGCTACTTGGGAGGCTGAGGCAGAAGAATTGCTTGAACCCAGGAGGTGGAGGCTGCAGTGAGCTGAGATTGCGCCACTGCACTCCAGCCTGGGCAACAGAGTAAGACTCTGTCTCAAAAAAAAAAAAAAAGAATTTAAGTGTAGGCCAGGCATGGTGGTTCATACCTGTAATCCCAGCACTTTGAGAGGCCAAGGTGGGCAGATCATGAGGTCAGGAGATTGACAGCATCCTGGCCAATATGGTGAAACCCATCTCTACTAAAAATACAAAAATTAGCGGGGCGTGGTGGTGCATGCCTGTAGTCCCACCTACTCAGGAGGCTGAGGCAGGAGAATTGCTTGAGCCCAGGAGGTGGAGGCTGCAGTGAGCTGAGACCACGCCCCTGCACTCCAGCCTGGGCAACAGAGTGAGACTGTCTCAAAAAAAAAAAAAAAAAAATTGTTAGTTTGAGAAAAAGAAGTTGGAACAGACTCTAAAATCATTAAAATACTGACTTTTCATGACATAATTTTCCTTCTTATAATACATTTTCTTTCTATTTTGCCTTTAATGAGTCAACCAATGCCCTCACCTCCATAATAGGATGTGTTACTTTTTTATTTACTAAGGAGGGTAGATGATACAGGAAGAAATTAAAGCATACTTTTTGTTTTTTGTTTTTTAAGATAGAGTCTTGCTGTGTTGCCCAGGCTGGAGCGCAGTGGCACCATCATAGCTCACTGCAACCTTGAACTCCTAAGCTCCAGCAATCCTCCCACCTCACCATGTCCAGCTAAGTTTTAAAATGTTTTGTAGAGATGAGGTCTCCCTATGTTGCCTAGGCTGGTCTGAAACTCCTGGGCTCAATCAGTCCTCTCTTCTCAGTCCCCCAAAGCGCTGGGATTACAGGTGTGAGCCATCACAACTGGCCCAAAGCATATTTTTTTGGACAGCACTCTTCCTTCACGCAGTCTAGGACAGGGGTCCTCATCCCCCAGGCCACGGACCATGGCCTCTTAGGAATCGAGCCTCTCACCTCCTGCCATGGACTGGCACGGTGGAAATAGCTAATTTAGGATGTAAGTGGCTGGCGAGCACATTAGGCTTCATCTGTATTTACAGTTGCTCCCCATCCCTCTGAGCTTACCGTCTGAGCTTCGCCTCCTGTCAGATCAGCAGCAGCATTAGATTCTCATAGGAGCATGAACCCTATGGTGAACCGGGGATGCGAAGGATCTAGGTTGCAGCTTCTTCTCATAATCTTTTTTTTTGTATTTTTTAGTAGAGACGGGGTTTCACCGTGTTAGCCAGGATGGTCTCGATCTCCTGACCTCGTGATCCACCCGTCTCGGCCTCCCAAAGTGCTGGGATTACAGGCTTGAGCCACCGCGCCCGGCCACTTTTCTCATAATGTAATGCCTGATGATCTGTCACTTTCTCCCATCACCCCCATTTGGGACCATCTAGTTGTAAGAAAACAAGCTCAGGGCTCTCACTGATTCTATATTATGATGAGTTAAATAATTATTTCACTAAATCTTACAATGTAATAATAATATGAATAAAGTGCACAACAAATGTAATGCGCTGGAATGATCCTGAAACCATCCCCCTCTGCCCTGATCCATGGAAGAATTATCTTTCACGAAACCGATTCCTAGGCCAAAGAAGTTGGGGACCACTCATCTAGAAGATGAGGCATACACTCATAAAAATTAAAAATAAAATGAAAAGGCCGGACGCGGTGGCTCACACCCGTAATCCCAGCACTTTGGGAGGCCGAGGGGGGCAGATCACGAGGTCAGGAGATTGAGACCATCCTAGCTAACACAGTGAAACCCTGTCTCTACTAAAAATACAAAAAAATTAGCCAGGCATGGTGGAGGGCGCCTGTAGTCCCAGCTACTTGGGAGGCTGAGACAGGAGAATGGCGTGAACCTGGGAGACACAGCTTGCAATGAGCCGAGATCTTGCCACTGCCCTCCAGCCTGGGTTACAGAGTGAGACTCTGTTTCAAACAAATAAAATGAAATAAAATAAAAGGACAGATAAGTGGCAGATGAGTGGCAGAGATAAGGCCACTCTTTTTTTTTTTTTTTTTTTTTTGAGCTGGAGTCTCGCTCTGTCACCCAGGCACTATCTTAGCTCACTGCAACCTCTGCCTCCCGGGTTCAAACAATTCACCTGACTCAGCCTCCAGAGTAGCTGGAATTACAGGCACCCAACACCACGCCCAGCTAATTTTTGTATTTTTAGTAGAGACAGGGTTTCACCAAGTTGGCCAGGCTGGTCTCGAACTCCTGACTTCAGGTGATCCACCCACCTCAGCCTCCCAAAGTGCTAGGATTACAGGCGTGAGCCACCACACCTGGCCCACTCTCTCTTCTAAGTGGAACTGCTCACCTGGCTGCCCATCTGTCCCTCCCACTCTTGTCTCTGTGACTTGCCCTTTGCTCATACTAATTTCTCTACCTGGAACATTCTCTTCCCAACTTTGCATCTGGAAGTTCATATTCTAAAATACTGCCAGTGCTTCAAGACTGAGCTGAGATACAATCTCTTCAATTTATTATTATTTTTTAAAACCTCCTTTAGGCCAGGCACGGTGGCTCACGCCTGTAATTCCAGCACTTTGGGAGGTCGAGGCAGGCAGATCACCTGAGGTCAGGAGTTTGAGACCAGCCTGGCCAATATGGTAAAACCCCATCTCTACTAAAAATACCAAAACTAGCCTGGTGTGGTGGCACATGTCCGTTATCCCAGCTACTTGGGAGGCTGAGGCAGGAGAATGACTTGGACCCAGGAGGCAGAAGTTGCAGTGAACCCCAGATCATGCCATTGCACTCCAGCCTGGGCAACACAGCAAGACTCCATCTCAAAAACAAAAACAAACAAACACACAAAAACAAAAACAAAAACAAAAAAAACTGGGCCGGGCGTGGTGGCTCATGCCTGTAATCCCAGGACTTTGGGAGGCCAAGGTGGGTGGATCACAAGGTCAGCCATCTCTACTAAAAATACAAAAAATTAACCGGGCATGGTGGCGGGTGCCTGTAGTCCCAGCTCCTCGGGAGGCTAGGGCAGGAGAATTGCTTGAACCCAAGAGGCAGTGGTTACAGTGAGCTGAGATCACGCCACTGGACTCCAGCCTGGGTGACAGAGCAAGACTCTGTCTCAAAAAAAAACAAAAACAAAAAACTCCTTTAATTTCTTTTCTTCTCCAAGAAGTGGCTTCCTCCTATTCTGCATATACTTCATAAACAATTTAAATCAGCCGGGTGCGGTGGCTCACGCCTGTAATCCCAGCACTTTGGGAGGCTGAGGCTGGCAGTTCACCTTAGGTCAGGAGTTCAAGAGCAGCCTGGCCAACATGGCAAAACCCCATCTCTACTAAAAGTACAAAAAAATTAGCCAGGCATGGCAGTGTGTGCCTGTAATCCCAGCTACTCAGGAGGCTGAGGCAGGAGAATTGCTTGAACCTGGGAGGCAGAGGTTGCAATGAGCCGAGATTGTGCCACTCTACTCCAACCTGGACCACAGAGCGGGACTCCTGTCTTAAAAAAAAAAAAAAAAATTAAATATTTTGACCCCCTGAAGTTAAATCACTTTCTAACCTGTATTACGTCAATCGTGTGTGGGTTCCTCGTCCTAGATTGTATTCTCTCTGAGGGTGCCCCCCTTCTGGGACTTTGCACTTCTGTTACCTTATTTAAGTAAATGAACAGTATTCAATGCTTCAATACTATCCCTAAGTACTTAAGAGTTGAATTATGCTGGTAATGATATTAATGAGAAACTCACTTCCTCTCCGTGTTTATTTTTTGAAACATGTTCCTCATAGTAGCAGTTTAACAAGGAAGTTTTCTTTACTCCTTTCCCCCAGACAGAGGGAAAAAAATAACAGGAAACCAACCCACAAAAAACAATGAAGATAAATATCAAATATTTGTTCCTTTCTATATAAGAGGAGATAGGCACAAAATTAGGTCATCATACTAACACTTGAAAGAATCAAAGTTTCTCTGAGTTTTAAGAACTTCCAGGAGAGAAATTTGGCTATTTTTATTGAAGTGGATTGAAACATAGCCACTTAACAGAAATTGGTAGATATTATTCCAAATATCCACAAGCGTCATCTAGAAGCTGCTTTCAAACTTGTGATCTAGGAACTTGGTCTGCTGCTGCAGGCAGTGAAGTCGCTTTCTTGTTGTGCTCACATAGACATTGTACACTGTAAAAAAATAAAATAAATAGAAGATGCTACTTATTAAGTACCGTCTATGTGTCACAAACACAGATGTTTTATACAGTTGTCACCGCAACATCTTAAATATTATCTTCATTTCATAGACAGGGAAAGTAAGTCTCATAGATGTTTAAAACATGCCCCAGGCCGGGCGCAGTGGCTCATGTCTTAATCCCAGCACTTTGGGAGGCTGAGGCAGGCAGATCATGAGGTCAGGAGTTCGAGACCAGCCTGGCCAACATGGTGAAACCTCGTCTCCACTAAAAACACAAAAATTAGGCATTAGTGGCACATACCTGTAATGCTAGCTACTCAGGAGGCTGAGGCAGGAGAATCGCTTGAATCTGGGAGGCAGCAGTTGCAGTGAGCCGAGATTGCGCCATTGCATTCCAGCCAGGGTGACAAAGCGAGACTCCACCTCAAATGGAAAAAAAAAAAAAAAAAAAAAGTACCCCAAAGTATACAGCTAGCAAAGAATAAAATCAGGATTCAAAAACCCATGTCTTTCTGACCCTCACACCCATGCCATCATAGACTTGTTTATTTAGGTACCTGCCTCCCATGCCAAACTGAGGTCCTTATGTCCACATCACTTACCCCAATGCTGGGTGCATGAGTATTGAATACTATTGAATATCTTCCAGCTTCCCTTACCCCTTTCATCTTACCTCATTAAATCTTTTTTTTTTTTTTTTTTTTTTTTTTTGAGACAGAGTCTCACTCTGTTGCCCAGGCTGAAGTGCAGTGGTGCAATCTCAGCTCACTACAACCTCTGCCTCCTGGATTCAAGCGATTCTTCTGCCTCAGCCTTCCAAATAGCTGGGATTACAGGCGCCTGCCACCCCACCTGGCTAATTTTGTAGTTTTAGTAGAGACGAAGGTTCATCATCTTGGCCAGGCTGGTCTTGAACTCCTGACCTCGTGATCCACCCACCTTGGCCTCCCAAAGTGCTGGGATTACAGGCATCAGCCACCTTGCCCAGCCACCTCACTAAATCTTACCTCACCAAATTTTATGTTGTATTCACTCTGTACTTCCATTTATGTGAGACAATACATTGCCTTATTTAAACTACTTTAAAGTTTTTTTTTTTTTTTTTTTTTTGTAGCATTGAACTGAAATCATCCTGCTATAGGAAGCATAGGCAGCTACTAAATATCCATCAAATAATATTTATTTTGTGCCAGGAATAAGGCCATTTTACATACAACCCTTGCAAGGGGGGTATTACCATGACTTCCATTTAATTTTCATTTAAAAGCTTTTTTAATGGGGGTCTCATTATATTGCTCAGGCTGGAGTGCAGTGGCTATTCACAGGCACTATGGCACTACTGATTAGCACAGGATATCCCACCACTGATGATTAGCACAGGATATACCACTACTGATTAGCACAGGTTATGCCACTGCAGTGAGCACGGAGTTATGCTGATGATTAGCGCACAATATGCCACTACTGATGATTAAGCGGGATATACCACTACTGATTAGCACAGGTTATACCACTACTGATGATTAGCGCAGGATATACCACTACTGATTAGCACAGGTTATACCACTACTGATGAGCACAGGTTACACCACTACTGATGATTAGCACACAATATACCACTACTGATGATTAGCGCAGGATATACCACTACTGATTAGCACAGGTTATACCACTACTGATGAGCACAGGTTATACCACTACTGATGATTAGCACAGAATATCCCACTACTGATGATTGGCACAGGATATCCCACTACTGATGATTGGCACAGGATATCCCACGACTGATGATTGGCACAAGATAGCCCACGACTGATGATTAGCACAGGATATACCACTACTGATTAGCACGGGAGTTTTGAGTTGCTCTGTTTCCAACCTGGGCCAGTTATCCCTCCTTGGGCAGCCTAGTGGTCCCCACTCCCAGAACGTCACCATATTGAGGCAGAACTTAGTGAGGACACCCAATCAGCATAGTGCACTACATCCCAAAACTCCTAGGCTCCAGTGATCCTCCTGCCTTAGTCTTACTAGTAGATGGGACTACTGGTACCCCCACATAGGCACCACTGGGCCTGTCATCACCTCCACTTTATAAGTAAGGAAATTAAGCCTCAGAAGATTAAGTTATTTGTTTAAAGTGTCATAGAGTTGATAAATACTGAATTTGGGAATCAAAGTAGAATCTTTTGATACCCTGGCTCCCTTACCCACTATACTGACAGAGGGAAGAAGGTGAAGGTGCTCACTCTGTGCTGTGACACTTTTTTTTTTTTTTTTTTTTAAGGCAAGGTCTCACCCTGTTGCCCAGGCTAGAGTGCAGTGGCGCCATCACGGCTTACCGCAGCCTCAGCCTCCCTAAGCTCAGGTAATCCTCCCACCTCAGCAGCCCTCTTGAGTAGCTGGGACCACAGGCGCCCACCACCATGCCTGGCTAATTTTTTTGTAGAGATGAGGTTTTGCCACGTTGCCCAGGTTGGTCTTGAACTCCTAGACTCACTGCAATCTGCCCACCTTGGCCTCCCAAAGTGCTGGGATTACAGGCATAAGCTACTACGCCTGACCCGTGACATTCTTTTGCTTAAGGAAAAACATGCAGGAAGTCATAAGACCATTACTTGCCAAGATTATCTTCTTATGTCTCTTTTACTAAACAGACATTTCCATTCACCTTCACTGACATAGACCAAAACATCCATATCCAAAATGGCCAAGTTAATCACAGTGATTTCATTAGGATAGGCTAGGTTATGCTGCGGGAACAAAAACTCAACACAATCTTGGTGTCTTAGAACAACAAAACTTTCTTTCTTTCTCATGGCCATGTCCAGAGAGAGTTGGCTAGGGCATCTGCTTCATAATTTTGTTACTCTTGGACCCAGGTTGTTAGAGAAAACATTTCAAATGTTACCAGTCATATATATATATATATGTATGTATGTCTATTAGATACATAGTGTGTGTATATATATGTATATTAGATATATGGTGTGTATGTGTGTGTGTATGTGTGTGTGTGTGTGTGTGTGTGTGTATCTCAAAGGAGAAGAAAGCTCTGGAGGGTCTCACACTGGAAACTGAGTGCTTTGACTCAGAAGTGAATCACTTCCATTCACAAAAAATTGCCAGAACTAGACAGATGGCCCACCCAGCCACAGTCTTCCATGTGTATGGAAGGGGAGGAAAACTGGCTATCTCATCTGTGAACAGCAGTAAAAACCACATAATTGGTCATACATAGTAGAGTATGCCTGAATTAATACTCGTTCTTGAAATAAATCATAGTGACTGAGCGTGATAGCTCATGCCTGTAATCCCAGAATTTTGAGAGGCCAAGGCCAGAGGATCTCTTGAGCCCAAAAGTTTGAGACCAGCCTAGGCAACAAGAACCAGTCTCTATGAAAAATAAAAATAAAAAATTTAGCCAGGTGTAGTGGTGCATGCCTGTAGTCCCAGCTACTCAAAAGGCTCAGGCAGGAGGATCCCTTGAGCCCAGGAGTTTGGGGTTATAGGGAGCTATGATCATGACACTGCACTCCAGCCTGGGTGACAGAGCAAGACCCTGTCTTAAAAAGAAAAAAAAAAAAAAAGCCTCATAGTTATTTAAAACTTACAGTTTGCAAATTTCATGGAACCCTTCAAAACACTTTACAAATGTATTTTTACAAACATTATGAAGGAAACCAAGATGTTTCACCCCAAAACATATTTATTTCCCTGACATTGTTCAAGATGTCCATTCAAAAGGGCTAGAAATAGAAGAGCTGAAAGGCTGTTTGTTGTAGGGGAGATTTACATCTATAAAAATAAAGTCTACATCAGTACAGTTAGGTTTTTTCCTAGGGCCTTCCCTTCTCTGACCTAAAACAAGTTGACCGAGAGTCTGACAGTTTTCAAGATCTGAAAAAAACCTTCACCATCTATTCTCTGTGAAGGCTGCTGCCTGTGAGGTTTTGCCAGGCCTCCTCTTCTCCCTCTCCCATAACCTGTTTTGCCACTATCCAAACCCCCATTCTTTATGGAACCTCAAGATGATGCATAAACTTCTACACCCTATTGGGAGCTTGGAAGTAATCACTCTATGTGCACATTAATCCATGTATATGCCTTTTCTCCAATTAATCTCCTTTTGTGAGTTATTTTGCTTTTTTTCCGTTTCTTTTTTTTTTCTTGAGACGGAGTCTTGCTCTGTCGCCAAGGCTGGAGTGCGGTGACGCGGTCTTGGCTCACTGCAAGCTCAGCCTCCCAGGTTCAGGCCATTCTCCTGCCTCAGCCTCCTGAGTAGCTGGGACTGCAGGCACCCGCCACCATGCCCGGATAATTTTTTGTATTTTTAGAAGAGACGGGGTTCCACCGTGTTAGCCAGGATGGTCTCTATCTCCTGACCTCGTGATCCGCTCGTCTTGGCCTCCGAAAGTGCTGGGATTACAGGCGTGAGCCACCGCGCCCGGCCTCTTTTTTTCCTTTTCTTTCTGTCACCTAGGCAGTGGTGCCAGCTCAGCTCACTGCAACCTCCGCCTCCCGGGTTCAAGCAATCCTCCAGCGTCAGCCTCCCAAGTGGCTGGAACTACAAGCATGCGCCACCACACTTGGCTAATTTTTGCAGGGGTTTAACTATGTTGGCCAGGCTGGTGGCAAACTCCTGACCTCTGGTGATCTGCCTGCCTTGGCCTCCCAAAGTGCTGGGATTACAGGCGTGAGCCACCACGCCTGGCTGTGAGTTATTGTTCAACAAATCTTCAGAGGGTCAAGGGAAAGCTTTCCCTACAATTACCTCATTTTATATTCACCACAATCCTGTGAAGTATGTACAGTAGATAGATGATGATATCACCCTTTTTTTAATAGAACACAGAGGCTCATGGCGCTTACCTGACTTACCCAAGGATACAAGTAATTGACCTGACATTCAAACACAGTTTGACTGTATATCTTACATTATGTCCAATATACTACACTGCCTTTAAGAAACTATCTTCAGGCCAGGCACGGGGCCTCATGCCTGTAATCTTAGCACTTTGGGAGGCCGAGGCAGGCAGATCACCTGAGGTCGGGAGTTCGAGATTAGCCTGACCAAAATGGAGAAACCCCGTCTCTAGTAAAATACAAAATTAGTCGGGTGTGGTGGTGCATGCCTGCAATTTCAGCCACTCAGGAGGCTGAGGCAGGAGAATGGCTTGAACTCAGGAGGCAGAAGTTGCAGTGAGCCAAGATCGTGCCATTGCACTCCAGCCTGGGCAACAAGAGCAAAACTCCATCTCAAAAAAAAAAAAAAAAAGAAACAAAGAAAGAAAGAAACTATCTTCACTACGGAGTCTTAGCACATTAATGTATTGTCAAACATAAGGGAAAATAATAGCCTTAGAAACAAAAAGATAGGTGAGGTTTCCTTTAGCAGACTCTACAACTCCATAAATCAATAGGCTAAATAGGCTGGGTACACTGGCTCATGCCTGTAATCTCCACACTTTGGGAGGCCGAGGTGGGAGGATCGCTGGAACCCAGGAATCTGGGATCAGCCTGGGCAACACAGCAAGACCTTATCTCCACGAAAAAGTTTTAAAATTAGCTGGGTGTGGTGGCAAGCACCTATACTCCCAACTACTCGGGAGGCTGAGGTGGGAGGATTGCTTGAGCTCAAGAGGTGGAGGCTGCAGTGAGCCATGATCACACCACAGCACTCCAGCCTGGGTGACACAATGAGAACCTATCAAAAAAAAAAGTTTGGGTGTGGTGGCTCATACCTGTAATCCCAGCACTTTGGGAAGCCAAGACAGGAGGATCACTTGAGCCCTGGAGTTCGAGACCAGCCTGGGCAACATAGTGAGAACCTGTCTCTATTTTTTTAAATATTCTGAATAATCACCCATTATCTGTATCTATAATTAGCCTGAAAGTTAGAGATGACACATCATCATCCTGGCCTTCTAGGGACAACATATCAAACTGTCAAAGAAGCAGTGAAATTGAATATTTCTATGTTCTTCCTTCCCTTTGATATCAGTTCTGGCAGCACGAGAGAAGAAAAGAGGGAAACATCCTAAGGAAACCCACTTATGAACTCAACTCTGTCAGAAATCAGCTGTGTAGTTTTCTTTCTTTTTAATCATACTTTAAGTTCTGGGAGACATGTGCAGAGCATGCAGGTTTGTTACATAGGTATATATGTGTCATGGTGGTTTGCTGCATCCATCACCTCGTCATCTAGGTTTTAAGACCCGCATGCATTAGGTATTTGTCCAAATGCTCTCCCTCCCCTTCCTCCCAACCCTCCAACAGGCGCTGGTATGTAATGTTCCCCTCTCTGTGTCCATGTGTTCTCATTGTTCAACTCCCACTTATGAGTGAGAACATGCGGTGTTTGGTTTTCTGTTCCTGTGTTAGTTTGCTGAGAATGATGGTTTCCAGCTTCATCCATGTCCCTGCAAACAACGTGAACTCATTATTTTTATGGCTGCATAGTATTCCATGGTATGTATGAGCCACATTTTCTTTACCCAGTCTATCATTGATGGGCATTCGGGTTAGTTCTAAGTCTTTGCTGTTGTGAATAGTGCTGCGATAAACATGCATGTGCATGTGTCTTTATAGTAGAATGATTGATAATCCTTTGGGTGTATACCCAGTAATGGGATGGCTGGGTCAAATGGTATTTCTGGTTCTAGATCCTTAAGAAATCACCACACTATCTTCCACAATGGTTGAACTAATTTACACTCACACCAACAGTGTAAAAGTGTTCCTATTTCTCTCCAGATCCTCTCAGCATCTATTGTTTCCTGACTTTTTAATGATCACCATTCTAACAGTTATGAGATGGTATCTTATTGTGGTTTTGATTTGCATTTCTCTAATGACCAGTGATGATGAGCTTTTTTTCATATGTTTGTTGGCCACATAAATGTCTTCTTTTGAGAACTGTCTGTGCATATCCTTCGCCCACTTTCTGATGGGGTTGTTTGTTTTTTTCTTGTAAATTTGATTTTCTTGTAGATTCTGGATATTAGACCTTTGTCAGATGGATAGATTGCAAATATTTTCTCCCATTCTACAATGTAGGTTGCCTGTTCATTCTGATGATAGTTTCTTTTGCTGTGCAGAAGCTCTTTAGTTTAATTAGATCCCATTTGTCAATTTTGGCTTTTGTTGCAATTGTTTTTGGTGTTTTAGTCATGAAATCTTTGCCCATGCCTATGTCCTGAATGGTACTGCCTAGGTTTTCTTCTAGAGTTTTTATGGTTTTAGGTTTTATGTTTAAGTCTTTAATCCATCTTGAGTTAATTTTTGTATAAGCTGTAAGGAAGGGGTCTAGTTTCAGTTTTCTGCATATGGCTAGACAGTTTTCCCAGCATCATTTATTAAATAGGGAATCCTTTTCCCATTACTTGTTTTTGTCAGGTTTGTTGAAGATCAGATGGTTGTAGATGTGTAGTGTTATTTCTGAGGCCTCTGTTCTGTTCCATTATTCTATATATCTGTTTTGGTACCAGTACCATGCTGTTTTGGTTACTGTAGTCTCGTAGTATAATTTGAAGTCAAGTAGCAGCTGCGCAATTTTAAGCAAGTCATTTAATCTGCCTTTACCACTCACAATAAAATAACATCTCTGTGTTAGTCCATTTGCATTGCTATAAAGAAATACCAGAGACTGGGTAATTTAATTATTTATTTTTTATCCAAAATGTGTTTATTGAGGCCAGGCACAGTGGCTCACGCCTATAACCTCAGCACTTTGGGACGCTGAGGTGAGCAGATCACCTGAGGTCAGGAGTTCAAGACCAGCCTAGCCAACATGATGAAACCCCAAAATTAGCCAGGCATAGTGGCGCATGCCTGTAATCCCAGATACTCAGGAGGTTGAGGCAGGAGAATTGCTTGAACCTGGTAGGCAGAGGTTGCAGTGAGCCAAGCTCACGCCACTGCACTCCAGCATGGGCGACAAGAATGAAACTCAGTCTCAAAAAAAAAAAAAAGTGTTTATTGAGATAATTTCCCACTCATCTTGATTCAGAGTGCTTTTAGTGCTGCTTCCTCCTGAAGGAACATCCTTGTGTAAGCCTCGCTTTTCTTCCTGTAGGCTGGCAGAGGACAGTGGAGCAGCCAACACACAACATTTCTGTTAGTGCATGGCTAAGGACTGTGGTGATTTTATAGCATCCTGGGCATTTACACCCATGAAGTAGGAATTGGGGCTCTGCATCAGGCGCTGCTTCTTGTGTTTCCTCTTCTCCTTTTCTGGAGAGGGATGAAGGAGATCTTTTGTGAGAGAGACGTTCTTGTGGGTAGGTTGTCACTGCTGGAAAGAGACTGGGTAATTTATAAAGAAAAGAGGTGGCCGGCTGCAGTGGCTCATGGCTGTAATCCCAGCACTTTGGGAGGCCAAGGTGGCCGGATCACCTGAGGTCAGCAGTTCAAGACCAGCCTGGCCAACATGGTGAAACCCTGTCTCTACTACAAATACAAAAATTAGCTGGGCGTGATGGCAGGCACCTGTAATCCCAGCTACTCGGAAGGCTGAGGCCAGTGAATCACTTCAACTCGGGAGGTGGAGGTTGCAGTGAGCCGAGATTGCACCATTGCACTCCAGCCTGGGCAACAAGAGTGAAACTCCGTCTCAAAATAAAAGAAAAAAGAAAAAAAGAGAGAGGAAAAAAAAGAGGTTTAACTGGCTCACCATTCTGCAGGCTGTACAGGAAACATGGCACCATCATCTGCTTGGCTTCTGGTGAGACCTTAGGGAGATTTTACTCATAGCAGAGGGCAAAGCAGGAGTAGACATGTCACGTTGTGAGAGCGAGTGGCAGAGGTAGAGGAGGTGCCACACTTTTTAAAACAACTAGAGCTCATGAGAGCTCTGAGAGCGAGAACTCAACTCACTCATCACTGTGAGGACAGCACTAACCCATTCATGAGGAATCTGCCCCCATGACCCAAACACCTCCCACAAGCCCACCTCCAACAGTGGGGATCACATTTCAACATGAGATTTGGAAGAGACAAAACATTCAAACCTTATCAGTCTGCAAAAATGTTTGGAAGAATAAAGTGCTACTAGCAGTTGAGTCATTCAATATTTAAGGGCAAGCTGCTTCCATGGGCTTGGTCTTAGGAGGGAATTAAAGAATAGCTAAGGTGAAACCAACTCAATAGTCCCATAGACAGTTCTGGTCTTAAGCTTGAAACTTACATTTGTATTATCTGAGTTCCTTCCTCAGGAAAGGATCCTCAAAAGCCTTCAAAAAGCCTGAAGAAAAAGAACTGAAAAGAACTGAAACTCACCAGGTCGTTGCATCCAGACAATGAAGACACCAGGCCCTTCATTCATCATGATTGCTTCCTTATCCCTCCTGAGTTGAGTTCCTGTTTTCCCATGCATAGTTACATTTCTTCCCTGCTAGATCAACCCCTAATTTTAGTCAGTCAGGAGATGAATTTGAGACTAGCTCCCATGTCTTCAGCTGAAGCACCCAATTAAAGCCTTCTTCCTCGGCAGTACTCATTGTCTCAGTGATTGGCTTTCTGTGCTGTGAGGAGCAGGACTTAGATTGAATACCTGGTATTTTGGTAACAAAGGCATGGTCTATGCCAGAAGCATCTGTGGGTTTTCCATGACTAGCTTCTATTAAGAGCACACATGCAGCTTTTCATTTATAACTTACCCTTCTTCAGCCCGGTGCAGTGGCTCATGCCTGTAATCCCAGCACTTTGGGAGGTCGAGGTGGGCGCATCACAAGGTCAGGAGACTGAGACCATCCTGGCTAACACGATGAAACCTCGTCTGTACTAAAAATACAAAAAAATTAGCTGGGCCTGGTGCCAGGCACCTGTAGTCCTAGCTACTCGGGAGGCTGAGGCAGGAGAATGGCATGAACCCAGGAGGCAGAGCTTGCAGTGAGCCAAGATCACGCCACTGCACTCCAGCCTGGGCAACAGAGCAAGACTCCATCTCAAAAACAAAACAAAACTTACCTTTCTTCCACTCTGTGAGGTCCTGATGGGATTATGTTCTGCCCACGCATTAGTGGATATGAGATCCAGACTGGCTCATCTGAAGTGGTGATTGGTTCAAAGATGGACACATAACCCAAATCAAGGCCTATCAGAGGCTTCCAGAGACATGATAGAAGGTTGCTGGAAGACAGTCACTTCCCTTTAACCCACTATGTGCTTATGTACTGGAGCTGACACCAGCCATCTTCCACAGTTACACAGAGAAAGTCTAAACTTGAGAGCATGAGACTAAAATATGCTGTGAGAAGCAGTGAAGACGAGAGAAACAGACTGAGAGGGAACCCTGAAGCCAAGTCAGCTCCTGAACTTCTCAGTCCTCTAAGTCAAAAGATTCCCTCGTATGCATAAGCTGATTTGAGTTTCTGGTATTTGAGACCAAAGCTGTTCTAACCCTGTTTCAGTCCTCAAATAATTCATATCTTATGAAATTTGATAGTTATTTACTTAATAATAATAGAGGCCATTTAAAAAATATCGGCTAATTCTAAAACATACAAGCTCAGTTTAAGTATCTTATGATGCCCTCGGCACCCTAGCAGGCCTCTTCCTAGAGACTACTTCTGCTCTCAACAATGGAGTTGGGTGGTTAGCAATAGTTATGTTGTACCTAAACCTGTTATTCCCACTTGTACTTGTTACTATGTGTGTGTGCGTGTGTGTGTGTATGATTTAATTAAATATTATTTAAATGATAAAATAAGATGCAGGCCAGGTGCAATAGCTCAGGCCTAGAATCCCAGTACTTGGAGAGGCCAAAGCAGGTGGATCACCTGAGGTCAGGAGTTCGAAACCATCCTGGCCAACATGGTGAAACCCCATCTCTACCAAAAATACAAAAATGAGTCAGGCATGATCGTGTGCACCTGTAATCCATTGGCCCACCCCCCCTTTTTTTTTTTTTTATTGAGATGGAGTCTAACTCTGGCACCCAGGCTGGAGTGCAGTAGCACGATCTCGGCTCACTGCAACCACCACCTCCTGGGTTCAAACGATTCTCCTGCCTCAGCCTCCTGAGTACCTGGGCCTACAGGTGTGTGCCACCACGCCCAGCTAATTTTTTGTATTTTTAGTAGAGATGGGGTTTCACTGTGTTAGCCAGGATGGTCTTAATCTCCTGACCTCATGATCCACCCGCCTCGGCCTCCCAAAGTGCTGGGATTACAGGCCTGAGCCACCGCGCCTGGCTGTTCATTGCCCATTTTTATATCGGGCTGTGGTCGTTTTGTTGTTCAGGTGTAGGAGTTCTTTATATATTTTGAATTTGATTTAGTTTTGAACTTGGCTAAATCCATCTGTTTGTTCATCAGAAGAGTTGTAAAAATATATTCCGGAAAATAATCTCAGCTAAATTATCTTTGGATACGAAAATAACATAATCTGATAGGGGGCTTAATGATGGTGGAGTTTATCTAGGGCAACAGATGTTACTGTTGGACTGCTGGTTGGGCTGGCCAGATAAGTAAAGTAGGTCACAAAAAAATTTAAAGTATAGAAGTTAAGCAACAAGGCCAAAACTCCTTTGAGACCTGCAACTGTGTTTTCTGGGTACCCAGTACCCAAGCCTTGTGCTTGGTACTTGTCCTCTCTACTCCAAACCTGGGTGTCGATAAATTGGGTAGAAAATGGCAGAAACAGCTGGGCGGTGGCTCATGCCTGTAATCTCAGCACTTTGGGAGGCCAAGGTGGATGGATCATCTGAAGTCAGGAGTTTGAGACCAGTGTGACCAACATGGTAAAACCCCGTCTCTACTAAAAATACAAAAATTTGCTGGGTGTGGTGACAGGTGCCTGTAATCCCAGCAACTTGGGAGGCTGAAGTAGGAGAATCGCTTGAACCCAGGAGGCAGAGGTTACAGTGAGCCAAGATCACACCACTGCACTCCAGCCTGGGAGACAGAGTGAGACTCCATCTCAAAAAAAAAAGAAGAAAGAAAGAGAGAGAGAAAGAAAGAAATGAGAGAGAGAGAGAAAGAGAAAGAAAGAAAGAAAAAGAAAGAAAGAGAGAGAGAGAAAGAAAGAAAAACAGAGAGAAGGAAGGAGGGAGGGAGGAAGGAAGGAAGGGAAGGAAAGGAAGGAAGGAAGAAAAGGAAGGAAGGGAGAAGAGAAAGAGAGAAAGAAGGAAGGAAGCAAGGAAAAAGAAAAAGAAAGAGAAAGAGAGAGAGAGAGAGAGAGAGAGAGAGAGAAAGGGCCGGGCGTGGTGGCTCAAGCCTGTAATCCCAGCACTTTGGGAGGCCGAGACGGGCGGATCACAAGGTCAGGAGATCGAGACCATCCTGGCTAACACGGTGAAACCCCGTCTCTACTAAAAAAAAATACAAAAAACTAGCCGGGCGAGGTGGCGGGCGCCTGTAGTCCCAGCTACTCGGGAGGCTGAGGCAGGAGAATGGCGTAAACCTGGGAGGCAGAGCTTGCAGTGAGCTGAGATCCAGCCACTGCACTCCAGCCTGGGTGGCAGAGCGAGACTCCATCTCAAAAAAAAAAAAAAAAAAGAAAGAAAGAAAAAAAAAAATGGAAGAGACAGGTTTCACACGTTTTGTAGCAGTGGGGAGGGAGTGCTTCAGTGAATCATTCGCAGATCCTCTAAGTCAAAAGATTCTGAAGAAAATAGAACACATCCTTGGTGAAACTGTTGTGGGACATGTGAATGAAATTAGGAGTATATGATGGGAGAGCCCATTCAGAGAACTGGGAGAATGGGGATTCAGGTATAAATATTGAGTAAGAGAATAGGAAAGTAGTTATCAGAAGCAAATACTTGGGATCAGGGTATTAACATTATCGTAAAACAAACCTCCTGATTCTACTTTCCATCTCCAGAGCTGGTTTCGGTATCACTATTTTACAGGAATATTGCACCTGGCAGAGTTAAGAGGCAATCTAAATATTTACTTTCATGCTGCAACCTTTGCCCTGTTTACAGTCTATTTTTCCTGAGCCTTTAGAAGACAAGATACAAGCATTTGAATTTTGAGATAGTTTCATAACTATCGCAAATAACTGAAGCACCATGCTAACACAACCTGACCTTTTCAAAACAGCAACACAAAGATTGGTTATATCCTTTTTATTCTTTTTTTTTTTGAGACGGAACCTTGCTCTGTCGCCCAGGCTGGAGTGCAGTGGCGCGATCTCAGCTCACTGCAAGCTCCGCCTCCCGGGTTCATGCCATTCTCCTGCCTCAGCCTCGTGAGTAGCTGGGACTACAGGCGCCCGCCACCACGCCCAGCTAATTTTTTGCATTTTTAGTAGAGACGGGGTTTCACTGTGTTAATCAGGATGGGGTTATATCTAATGTTATAGAAAATAATTTTTATCTAGTTATCTCATTATAATAATTCAACATATATTCTGAATAGGAGGAAGGAAAACTACTTAAAATTTTACCAAACAAACCTTTTAGCTTTTTTCTTTTTCTTTGTTTGTTTGTTTGTTTTTGTTTTTGGCTATTTCAACTCCACATAAGCCCTTTAAATAAAATAATAAACACTTTGGGAGGCTGAGGTGGAGGATCACTTGAGCCCAGGAGTTTGAGACTAGCCTGGGCAACATGTCAAGACCCCAACCCCCTCAAAAAAAATCATCAAGGCCGGGCGTAGTGGCTCACATCTGTGATCCCAGCACTTTGGAAGGCTGAGGCGGGCAGATCACAAGGTCAGGAGATCGAGACCATCCTGGCTAACGCGGTGAAACCCCATCTCTACTAAAAAAAAAAAAGAAAAAAGACAAAATTTGCTGGGCGTGGTGGCAGGCGCCTGTAGTCCCAGCTACTTGGAAGGCTGAGGTGGGAGAATGGCGTGAACCCGGGAGGCGGAGCTTGCAGTGAGCCAAGATCGCACCACTGCACTCCAGCCTGGGTGACAGAGCAAGACTCCCTCTCAAAAAAAAAAAAATCATTAAAAATAAGGTGGATGTGTTGGCACATGCCTGTGAGCCCAGCTACTGGGGAGACTGAGGCAGGAGGATCGCTTGAGCTCAGGAGGTCCAGGGTGCAGTGAGCTGTGTTCATGCCACTGTACTCCACCCTGGGTGACAGAGGGAGACCTTGTCTCAAAACAAAAAACAACAAAGAAACCAAACTTTGTTATGTTGCTCACCTTTCTTTTCTGAGGGGCTAAGGTGGTGTGCATTGGAGGGGTGGCCCACCAGTTCAAAAGACCAGGAAGGATGTTACTTCCTTTTCTTTTCTTTTTTTCTTTTCTGAGACAAAGTCTTGTTCTGTCATCCAGGCTGGAATGCAATGGTGCAATCACGGCTCACTGCAGCCTCAACCTCCTGGGCTCAAGTGATCCTCTCACCTTAGCCTCCCAAGTAGCTGGGACCACAGGTGCACCTCACCACGCCCAGCCAATTTTTAAAAATTTTTTGTAAAGACACTGGCTCCCTATGTCGGCCAGACTGGTCTTGAACTCCTGGGCTTAAGTGGCTCCCCTGCCTCTGCCTTCCAAAGTGTTGGGATTGTAGGCTTGAGCTACTGTGCCTAGCCACTTCCTTTTTTTGTTTCCAACCTTTTTTTTTTTTTTCTTTTTTGAGACAGAGTCTCCCTCTGTTGCCCAGGCTAGAGTGCAGTGGTGCAATCTCAGCTCACTGCACGTTCCACCTCCCGGGTTCACGCCATTCTCCTGCCTCAGCCTCCCAAGTAGCTGGGACTACAGGCGCCCGCCACCACACCCAGCTAATTTTTTGTATTTTTAGTAGAGATGGGGTTTCACCGTGTTAGCCAGGATGGTCAGTCTATTATTATTTTTAATCCAGGAAGAAGGAAGAGGGAAGAGTCCATGGCTCTAATTTGCAGCTCTGAATTTCCAGGGATATAACCTACCAAATCCAGCCACCAGGCTCTTCCGTCTGTCATGAAATCTCTTGTTTTATTTTCAACTGGCTTGTGGCAGCTGACTGTGCCTCCTCTCTTCCAAGCTCTGAGATGCCCCTTTTCCCTGAATGACTGTCTTAATCCCATCCAAATACTCAAAGAGGAGGGTGGAGAGGTCTCAGAGAAGCTAATTTTTCCCTTAAATGGAAAAACAGGTGGGGTTGGAGCTGTTGTTCTTTCTGAAGCTTGCTTCTGCTAGACTTTGGCATTGTCCTCCCAGTGAAAAGGTTTTAAGTTATAAAAGCCAGCTCAGCAGAGCCCCACCCACATGAATAAAACATTCGTGCAGAAACATAGCCTCTTGTTTTCTTCTCAGTTAGAAACCTATGCATATACTTCACTCTCCCCAGGATATACATAGATAAGTAAGAGGGGATCTATTATGGCAGTTGGCTCATGCAAACAGAGAGGTCATGAAGTCCCAGAGTGTGGTGTCTGTGGGCTGCAGCTGGAGAACCAGGAAAGCCAGTGGTATAATTCAATCTGAGTCTGAAGGCCTGAGAACCTGGAGCTTTAATGTCCAAGGGCAGGAGAAGATGAATATCCCACTTCCAGAAAGAAGAGCAAGTTTGCCCTTCCTCTGTCTTTGTGTTCTATCCAGGTTCTCAACGATGGGAAGATGCTTATTCACACAGGTGAGGGTGATCTTTACTCAGTTTGATTCAAATGCTAATCTCTTCTAGAAACACCCTCACAGACACATCCAGACATGATGCCAGCTATCTGGGCACCCCTATGTCCAGTCAAGTTTAACACATAAAATTAACCACCACGTGGTGTAAGGTAAGGGTCCAATTTTATTTTCTTGCATGTGGATATCCAATATTCCTAACATCATTTGTTGAAAAAAACTGTCTTTCTCCATTGAATGGTACCCTTGTTGAAAATAGCTATATATTTTTAGCAAAACAATAAACATATTCTCAATGCCATATCACAATATGATACCACGATGTACACTAGGGATACAATTGATATGCTTTGACCCATAAACAAATTGGGGTGGATATGTTGCTGGATACAAAATATACAATCACTTGATATTTACTTCATAAAAGAATATGAGCTTGTCCACATGGTGTTATGTTGTACAAAGTGCCTTATACATTTAAAAATAACCCAGTCATCGGCCGGGCGCAGTGACTCACGCCTGTAATCCCAGCACTTTGGGAGGCCAAGGCCGGTGGATCGGATCACTTGAGGTCAGGAGTTTGAGACCAGCCTGGCCAATATGGTGAAACCCCGTCTCCACAAAAAATACACAAATTAGACAGGTGTGGTGGCATATGCCTGTAATGCCAGCTACTTGGGAGACTGAGGCAGAAGAATCACTTGAACCCAGGAGGCAGAGGCTACAGTGAACCAAGATTGCGCCACTGCACTCCAGCCTGGGTGACAGAGCAAGACTCCCTCTCAAAAATAAATAAATAAATAAATACCCAGTCATTTCATTACAACTATCTAGCGTCCATGTTATATAAATAGCACAAATTCATGAGAAGCACATAGCCAATGAAATGTCCTAGTGCAAGCATATTTTTAGGAAATTATAGAAACCTCTGATTTAGCAATATATATATAGAAGAATCCTATTAGAATATCAAACCAGCTGGGCGTGGTGGTTTACACCTGTAATCCCAACACTTTGGGAAGCCGATGCGGGCGGACCACCTGAAGTCAGGAGTTCGAGACCAGCCTGGTGGTAGGCGCCTGTCATCCCAGTTACTCAGGAGGCTGAGGAGGGAGAATCACTTGAACCCGGGAGGCAGAGGTTGCAGTGAGCTGAGATCACATCACTGAACTCCAGTCTGAGTGAGAGCAAGAGTCTGTCTCAAAAAAAAAAAAAAAAAAAAAAGAATATCAAACTATACACATCTTGAAGTCTAATTCCTTGAAAATTATGGCTTAAAAAGCCTACTTGGCTGGGCCTAGTGCTCACGCCTGTAATCCCAGCACTTTGGGAGGCTGAGGCAGGTGTATCACCTCAGGTCAGGAGTTCGAGACCAACCTGACCAATATGGAGAAACCCCATCTCTACTAAAAATACAAAAATTAACTGGGTGTGGTGGTGCACACCTGTAATCCCAGCTACTCAGGAGGCTGAGGCAGGAGAATTGCTTGAACCCAGGAGGCGGGGGTTGCAGTGAGCCGAGATCGTGTCACTGTACTTCAGACTGAGCGACAGAGCGAGACTCCATGCCAAAAAAAAAAAATGCTTATGCAGATGAGCATTGCAGAAACTATACAGTTGGCTAAAGGAAACACCAAATTGATAATAATGAAGTTAAACTAATAATTGACATGTTAAAGGAAAGACTAAGCCAACCTAATACCTAACGAACTGTCTGAGTCAACACATAAAGTGCTGATAAGAAACCTATCTTTGTTGATAACAAACCTATCTAACTAGAAAGTTGAGGAATCCCAAGGATGTAGGTATTTGCGTAGTGGGAGCTTTACATAGTTACCAGTAGCTCAACTTTTCTTTTCTTTTTTTTTTTGAGATGGTGTCTCGCTCTGTCGCCCAGACTGGAGTGCAGTGGCACCATCTCAGCTCAGTGTAACCTCCGTCTCCTGGGTTCAAGCAATTCTCCTGCCTCAGCCTCCTGAGTAGCTGGGACTACAGGCGCTCACCACCATGCCTGGCTAATTTTTCTATTTTTAGTAGAGACGAGGTTTCACTCCTGCATTTGTTCTTAAGAACCACGGAAAGGACTTCCAATTTGGAATCAGTGGGCTGCCCCTTGGGAGGTGCAGTCGGAGAACATAAAGCTAACCCTGAGAAGGATGAGGGAGGTGCTTCCTCCAAGGTTTTGAAATCTGAGTGTACAATGTGAGGAGAGGGAGTAGAGGATGTAAGAGGAGAGGGAGGGATGGCTCCACAGATCCTTTGAGAGAGAGGAAAGTGACCTACATTTTCTCAGCAAAAGCAGAGCTATCTTCAGCCAAGTTGGAAAGACTGTGAGGACCAGGACAGTTTGAGATTTATAAAGTGCGCTTTAAAATTTTTAAATTTTTTAAATTTGTATTATTTATTTATTAAAATAAAATTTAAAATTTAAAAATTTAAAAAGCATTTTTGGCTGTTGAGGAATTTTCTGCTGAGTTAAAGACAAGGGAATATTTACATTTAAATAACAACACAAGAAATATTAAGGCAGGGCACAGTGGCTCACACCTGTAATTTCTGCATTTATGGGAGGCCAAGGCAGGAGGTTTGCTTGAGCCAAGAGCTTGAGACCAGCATGAACAGCATAGCAAGACCTCGCTCTACAAAAAATGTTTAAAAAATATCAGCCAGGCCGGGCGCAGTGGCTCAAGTCTGTAATCCCAGCACTTTGGGAGGCCGAGACGGGTGGATCACGAGGTCAGGAGTTCAAGACCAGCCTGACCAACATGGTGGAATCCCCTATCTCTACTAAAAATACAAAAATTAGCTGGGCATGGTGGCGTGCGCCTATAATCCCAGCTACTTGGAAGACTGAGACAGGAGAATTGCTTGAACCCAGGAGGTGGAGATTGCAGTGAGCCGAGATCATACCACTGCACTCCAGCCTGGGCAACAGAGCAAGACTCCATCTCAAAAAAGATATATATATATATATATATGCCAGATATGGTAGAGCAAGCCTGTAGTCCCAGGTACTCTAGAGGCTGAGGCAGGAGGCAGAAGGATCACTTGAGCCCAAGAGTTCCAGGTTGCAGTGAGCCATGATCTCACCACTGCACTCCAACCTGGGCAACAGAGCAAGATCCTGTGAAAGAAAGAAAGAGAGAGAGACAGAGAGAGAGAGAGAAAGAAAGGAAGAAAGAAAGAGAAAGAAAGACAGAAAGAGAGAGAAAATGAGAACGAGAAAGAGAAAGAAGTACTATACTTTTACATGTATATAGTCCTTAGTCCTTATCCTTTCTTTTTTTTTTTTTTTTTTGAGACGGAGTCTCCCTCTGTCGCCCAGGCTGGAGTGCAGTGGTGTGATCTCAGGTCACTGCAACCTCCGCCTCCCGGGTTAAATGATTCTCCTGCCTCAGCCTCCTGAGTAGCTGGGACTACAGGTGCCCGCCACCACGCCTGGCTAATTTTTTGCATTTTTAGTAGAGACGGGGTTTCACCATGTTGGTCAGGATTGTCTCAATCTCTTGACCTCGTGATCCACCCACCTCGGCCTCCCAAAGTGGGGGGTTACAGGCGTGAACCACTGTACCCGGCCCTATCCTTTCTTAAATACTTTTACATAGCTCATCTCAGGATTGACAGACCTTGATAGTGCCTTAAATCCTGGCGAGAGAGAATTCCCAAGAGGCTATAGTAGAATGGAATGGTCAGAACATTTCTGAAAAAAAAAACCAGATAAGACTGCAACCAGGCATGGTGGTTCATGCCTGTAATACCAGCACTTTGGGAGAACAAGGCGGGAGGATCACTTTAACCCAGGAGTTCAAGGCTGTGGTGAGCTATGATCACACCACTGCGCTCCAGCCTGGGTGACAGAGTCAGACTCTGTCTCTAAAAAAATAAAAATAAGGCCAAAGCGGGCAGATCACCTGAGTTCAGGAGTTCGAGACCAGCCTGACCAACATGAAGAAACCCTGTCTCTACTAAAAATACAAAATTAGCCAGGTATGGTAGTGCATGCCCATAATCGCAGCTACTCAGGAGGCTGAGGCAGGAGAATCGCTTGAACCTGGGAGGCAGAGGTTGCGGTGAGCTGAGATGATAGCATTGCGCTCCAGCCTGGACGACAAGAGCGAAACTCTGTCTCAAAAAATAAAAATAAACATAAACATAAAAAAATAAAAATAAAAATAGTACGGGGTGCAGTGGCTCATGCCTGTAATCTCAGCACTTTGGGAGGCCAAGGTGGGTGGATCACCTGAGGCCAGGAGTTCAAGACTAGCCTTCCCAACATGGTGAAACCCTGTCTCTACTAAAAATACAAAAATTAGCCAGGTGTGGTGGCAGGCCCCTGTAATTCCAGCTACTTGGGAGGCTTAGGTGGGAGAATTGCTTGAACCCAGGAGGTAGAGGCTGCAGTGAGCCGAGATCAAGCTACTGCACTCCAGCCTGTGGGTGACAGAGTGAGACCTCGTCAAAAAATAATAATAATAATAAATAATAATAAATAAATAAAAATAAACGTAAACAAATGTCTCATTTAAGTGTACTTTGTTACCTAATATATTAGAAAGTCTTATCTTAAAGTTTTGTTGTCTTGAAGATTTTATGTGGGGTCATAATTAAAATAAATCTTCCAGCTCCTAAGTAAGTTCATACCTCCTGTTGTTCAGGTAAGATAATTTTGAAGTCAACGGATTGTTGCTCTCTTACCTGACACAGCTGGGATCAGTAATTAGAATGTCAATTCGAAAAAGTAGATTAAAGCTGAATGTCAAAAAATGACATATGAATGCCATAGTTTGTGTTAAATTTTTTTCATTTTTCATTTTTAATTAATTAATTTTTTTTAGAGACAGGGTCTCGCTCTGTTACCCAGGCTGCAGTGCAGTGGTGCAAACACGGCTCACTGCAGTCTCAACCTTCTGGGCTGAAGTGATCCTCCCACCTCAGGCTCCTGAGTAGCTGGGACCACAGGTGTGTGCCACCACGCCTGGCTAATTTTTGATTTTTTCATAGAGAAGGGGTCTTGCCATGCTGCCCGGGCTGGTCTCAAACTCCTGGGCTCACAGGATCCTCCAGCCTCAGCCTCCAAAAGTGTTGAGATTACAGGCATGAGCCATCCCACCTAGCCAACAATTTTCTTTCCAAAGCAACATCATTTTGAGTCTTTTAACAATTAACTTGATTTTTATAGAAACACCTTTTGTTTGTTTGTTTGTTTGGGACTTAGTCTCAGTATGAGTCCCAGGCTAGAGTGCAATGGTGCGATTGCAGCTCACTATAACCTCTGCCTCCCGGGTTCAAACGATTCTCCTGCTTCAGCTTCCTGAGTAGCTGGGATTACAGGTGCATGCCACCACGCCTGGCTAATTTTTCTGTTTTTAGTAGAGATAAGATTTCATCATGTTGGCCAGGCTGGTCTCAAACTCCTGACCTCGTGATCCACCCACCTCACCTCCCAAAGTGCTAGGATTACAGGCATCAGCCACCAAGTCCAGCCTAGAAACACCTTTCTGTTAGGGGTCATCATATTTTATTTTATTTTATTTGTGTGGTTTTTGTTTGTTTGTTTTTATGGGAGGGTTTCACTCTGTAGCCCAGGCTGGAATGCAGTGGCACAATCTCAGCTCACTGCAACCTCCACCTCCCAGGTTCAAGTGATTCTCTTGCCTCAGCCTCCTGAGAAGTTGGGATTACAGGCATGCACCACCATGCCCAGCTAATTTAGTGTTTTTAGTAGAGACGAGGTTTCACCGTGTTGACCAGGCTGGTCTCAAACTCCTTACCTCGAGTGATCCGCATACTTCGGCCTCCCAGAGTGTTGGGATTATAGGCATGAGCCGCTGAGCCACCGCGCCTGGCAGTATGGCTATTTATTAAAAGAGAGAAAGAGAAAATAACAAGCGTTGGCAAGGATGTGGAGAAATTGGAGCCCGCATGCATTGCTGGCGGGAATGTCACAAAGAGGAAGAGGACTTTCTACAGTACAGTCATTCAGTACCAATTCCTCCTCTTGAGAATAGGCGGGAATCAAGGAACTGTAGGGAAAGAGTGACTCTCTGAAAGTGACTCATGAGTTACTCACAGACATTTGGCACATTGACATCAAACACCTGCAATAATGTTCTTATAGTATGTAATCTCTCATATTCTCTAATTTCAAGCCCTTAGCCCTGAGGGTTTCTTTTTCTTTTTTTTTTGAAATGGAGTCTTGCTCTGTTGCCCAGGCTGGAGTGCAGTGGCGCGATCTCGGCTCACTGCAAGCTCTGCCTCCTGGGTTCACTCCATTCTCCTGCCTCAGCCTCCCGAGTAGCTGGGACTACAGGCACCCCCCACCGCACCCGGCTAATTTTTTTGTATTTTCAGTAGAGACGGGGTTTCACCATGTTAGCCAGAATGGTCTCGATCTCCTGACCTTGTGATCCGCCCGCCTCGGCCTCCCAAAGTGCTGGGATTACAGGCGTGAGCCACCGCGCCCGGCCAACCCTGAGGGTTTCTAAGAAAATCCTGGGTATCACTATAAACTCTGTGAACAGTGGCAGTTTCCACCGCATTGTTGCATCTGGGCAGCTATATCACATGACAGACACCTTCCAAATACTTGGGAAGCTAGTTCTGAGTAACTGTCTTTTAACTTGGCTTTGCCCTTTGGCAATAGCAATCCCCAGAGTACCCTTGAATATTAACACTAGCAGGCTTACTGGTCACAAACAAGATTTAAATTGGGAAGGGCAACTATTGTTCACACATTAATTATCAGCATTTTCCCCACCTGTCATACACCCTTCAGCCTCCTGCCCTATACCCAAAGGGAACTCATAGGCTTGAATCCAATGATGTTGAATAAAAGCATTTAAACAGGTATAAATCATCTTCAGGCCCATTCACTTGCAGACTTTTTGCTTTAGAACCACTCATAGGGGAAAAGGGGACAAAATGGTTGTATCTACCATCTTAGATGTGGGATTTGGCTTAAACTCAACACACACACACACACACACACACACACACACACACACACACACACACAGGCTTGGGTTTCAAATATGGCTCATGAAGCCAATAGTTGTAAGATTTTTGTTTCTCCAGAGCTTTGTGAATGTTTTCCAAAGATCACTAGAACACTACAGGCAGTTCCCAATTTATGAAAGGATTGTATTCTTAAATTTACATTTTCTTTGGCTGGGCGTGGTGGCTCATGCCTGTAATCCCAGCACTTTGGGAGGCTGAGGTAGGTGGATGACCTGAGATCAGGAGTTCGACAACAGCCTGGCCAACATGGTGAAACCTCATCTCTACTAAAAATACAAAAATTAGCCGGGTGTGGTGGCTCACACCTGTAATCTCAGCTACTCAGGAGGCTGAGGCAGGAGAATCACTTGAACGCAGGAGACAGAAGTTGCAGTGAGCCGAGATCACACTCCTGCACTCCAGCCCAGGTGAGGGAGTGAGACGGTGTCTCAAAAACAAAACAAACCAAAACCAAAACCAAAAACAAAAACAAAACCCCAAAAAACAACAACAAAATTACTTAAAAAAACAAACACTGGGAACATACTGTTGTTCAAACATGTATACAGTAAAACTTAGAAATTGAGGGCCAAGCACGGTGGCTCACACCTGTAATCCCAGCACTTGGGAGGCCAAGGAGTTCGAGACCAGCCTGGCCAACATAGTGAAACCCTGTCTCTACTAAAAATACAAAAAATTAGCCAGGCGTGGTGGCGGGCGCCTGTAATCCCAGCTACTTGGGAGGCTGAGGCAGGAGAATCACTTGAACCCGGGAGGCAGAGGTTGCAGTGAGCTGAGATCGTGCCATTGCACTCCAGCCCAGGCAACAGTGCGAAACTCCGTCTCAGAAAAAAACAAACAAACAAAACAAAACAAAACAAAAAAACCATTGATATATACCAGCCTGGGCAACATGGAAACCCTATCTCTTAAAAAAAAAAAAAATATTAGCTGGGCGTGGTAACTTGCTCCTGTGGTCCCAGGTGCCCAGCTGCCCAGCTGCTCCAGAGTCTGAGGCTGGAGGGCTGCTTGAGCCTGGGAAGCAGAAGATGCAGTGAGTTGAGATCACATCACTGCACTCCAGCTTGGGAGACAGGGCAAGACCCTGTCTGGGCACAATGGTTCACACTTGTAATCCCAATACTTTGGGAGGCCGAGGTGGGTAAATCACTTGAGGCTAGGAATTCAAGACCAGCCTGACCAACATGGTGAAACCCCGTCACTACTAAAAATACAAAAATTAGCCCGGCATGGTGGCACACGCCTGTGATCCCAGCTACTCGGGAGGCTGAGGCAGGAGAGTCACTTGAACTCTGGAGGAGGAGGTTGCAGTGAGGCGAGATCGCGCCACTGCACTCCAGCCTGTGCCACAGAGAAAGACTCCATCTCAAAAAAGAAAGAAAAAAATTGAGGTAAAATACATGTATAATATATGTACAGTAAAAGGCACTAATTTTAAATGCTTAGCTTGATGGATTTTTAAATATGTATATATCCTGGTAAGCAACGAACCAGATGAAGGTATAGTACCCAGAAAGCTCCGTCATGCTCCTTCCCAGCCAATAAACATCTCTCACAGGTAACCCCTATTCTGAATTCTATCATCAGAGGTTGGAGTTTTAAAATAACTTTTTTTTTTCCCGAGACTGAGTCTTGCTCTGTTGCCCAGGTTGAAGTGCAGTGGCGCAATCTCGGCTCACTGCAACCTCTGCCTTCCAGGTTCAAGTAATTCTTTTGCCAGCCTCCCGAGTAGCTGGGATTACAGGTGCATGCCACCATGCCTGGCTGAGTTTTCTGTTTTTTAGTAGAGATGGGGTTTCACTTTGTTGGCCAGGCTGGTCTTGAACTCCTGACCTCGTGATCCACCTGCCTCGGCCTCCCAAAGTTGGGATTACAGGCATGAACCACCGCACCTGACTAAAATAACTATTTTAAAACAAAATAAATCAAATATAGTTTTATTTATTTATTTATTTATTTATTTATTTATTTGAGACAAGGTCTCACTCTGTTGCCCAGGCTGGAGGGAAGTGGCACAATCACGGCTCACTGCAACCTCAACCTCCTGAGCTCAAGTGAACCTCCCACTTCAGCCCCTCAAGCAGCTGGGACTACAGGTGCATGCAACCACACACAGCTAACTTTTTTTTTTTTCGTAGAGAGAGAATCTTCTTACTTTGCCCGGGCTGGTCTTGAACTCCTGGCCTCAAGTGACCCACCCACCTCAGCCTCCCAAAGTGCTGGGATTAAGGGCATGAGCCACCACCTGGCGAGTGTTAAAATATAAACAAAACCTATTTGATCTAGCAAAATCTTTTTATTTAAGATTAACTCAGTTTATGGTTTTAATAAGATGACTCAATGTCTTTCATAAATATGGACATTTATAAATGTGTTCATTGTGCATGTCAAATGCTTGGGTAAAAAAAGTAGAAAAATAGGAAAATAAGGAAAAAGAAAACAAATAAAGTGAACAAACAAAAAAATAAATGTTTTTATTTGAACATTGAAGATGGAGTTTATTTTTCTCAATGTCTTTTTTTTTTTTTTTTTTTTGAGACAGGGTCTCACTCTGTCTGTTGCCCAGGCTGGAGTGCAGTGCTGCGATCTCAGCTTACTGCAAATTCTGCCTCCCAGGCTCAAGTGATCTTCCTACCTCAGCCTCCCAAGTAGCTGGGACTATAAGCACATGCCACCACGCCTGGCTAATTTTTGTATTTTTTTAGAGACAGAGTTTTACCATGTTGCCCAGGCTGGTCTCGAACTCCTGAGATCAAGTGATCTGCCTGTCTCAGCCTCCCTAAGGGCTGGGAATACAGGCATGAGTCACGGTGGCCCACCTAAAATTTAATTATTTTTAAAGACGGCATATATATGCCAGAAAAGTAGGATCCTGAAGTAATAGAAAAATACTTCAAATGCTCCAAATAGCATTTGAAGCACAAGTTACTTGATTAACATATAAATTTCTAATGCTTAAATATATTTTTCCTTAATATGAGGTATTAAAACATATCTTTAATCATTTAATAGGTTTCTTATATAAAGAGAATGTTTTAAAATACATATTCAATAATTATTTGCTTAATAACTCATATTCTGTTTAAAACACTAATAAAATACTTTGTAATTGATATATAACAGTCACATGTTAAGTGCACAAGGTGCATGCATCTCAAGGATAGAGTTCTACCATGTTTCATATGTATACATCCCGTAGCTGGGCATGGTGGCATGCACCTGTGGTCTCAGCTACTTGGGAGGCTGAGGCAGGAGGATCACTTGAGCCCAGGAGGTTGAGGCTGCAGTGAACCATAATGGCACCACTGCACTCCCAGCCTGAACAAAAGAGTGAGATACCCCTCTCAAAAAATAAAAATAAAAAAGTATGCATCCATGTAACTTCCATCCAAAGCAGTATAGAGCCCTAGAGGCTCTGTCATGCCCGTTCCCAGTTCATACTTGCTCTTCCAAAGCAACCTCTATTCTGACGCAAATTGCTATCACTTAATTTTACCTATATGGGGTTTTATATAAATGGAACACTTTCTCTTTTTTCGTTGTTTTTGTTTTTGTTTTTCTGAGACAGTCTGGCTGTGTCGCCCAGGCTGGAGTGCAGTGGCACAATCTTGGCTCACTGCAACCTTAAACTACTGGGCTCAAGTGATCCTCTTGCCTCAGCCTCCCCAGTAGCTAGGACTCCCCAGTAGTTCCCCAGTAGCTCAGCCTCTGCAGTAGCAGACAAGACACCACCACACCCAGCTAATTATTTTATTTTATTTTTGTAGAGACAGGATCTGGCTATGTTGCTCAGGCTGGTTTCAAGCTCTTGGTCTCAAGCAATCCTCCTCCCTTGCCTCCCAAAGCATTGGGATTACAGATGTGAGCCACTGAGCCCAGCCAAAATGCATTTGTCTAGCTTTTGTTCTAACCAGATTATGTTTAAGACAAAACATGATGTCATAGTTTACATTTAACTGCAGTTCATTCTTTTTTATTACTCTGTAGTATTCCACAATGTGGCTTTACCGGAATTTATTTCTTCTTTCTACCACTCTGCTATTGATGGACATCTGGCTTATTGCCCATTTGGGGTTATCATGAGTACAGCTACTATGAACATTCTTGTGCATGTATTTTGGCAAACAATTGTACTCATTTTAATGAGAAGTGCAGGTGTATAAGAGCATATAATAGGAAGATTTTTTAAATTTTTGAGACAGCGTCTTGCTTTGTCACCCAGGATGGAGTGCAGTGGCACGAATGGCTCATCACAGCCTCAACCTCCTGGGCTCAAGCGATCCTCCACCTCAGATCCCCAGGTAGCTGGGACTACACGTGTGTCCATCACGTCTGGCTAATTTGTTGTTGTTGTTGTTGACAGGGGGTTTCACCATGTTGTGCAGGCTGTTCTTGAGCTCCTGAGCTCAAGTGATCTGCCTGCCTCAGCCTTCCAAAGTGCTGGGATTACAGCCTCGCCTAAACTGGAGAGGCTGAGAAATTACTGTACTGCAATGCTTTTGGGGTGATAACGTTTTCTGAATCTCAAAGCTGGAGGCCAGAAACACATCTTCTGTATCTATGACATCGGGGGGACCCTTTCTGCCTTTCCTCTCAGCCCTGGAAGCTTTCAATTTGGAGATGTTCTGACAGTGGCTGTCATTTATATATCTGACCCATTCATAAATGAATAAGATAATCCCCACCTACACTCATAGTTAGGACAACTAGTATTCTGTAGGAGATACTGGTTATTCTTTTTGGCTGTCAGCATAGAAATCCCGTCATACTTTTGGGGAGTTCCCTACTGATGAAGCCCATGGAAAGCCCCACCCAGTAACTGAAGCTATAGAGGCCCTTGCTCCCTGAGCCTCCCTTGCAACCGGAGCATGGCACCTGACCTCCGTCCCACCAAGCCATGTCTCACATTGGATCACTTGGAAGCTGAGTCCTGGGGGCTTCCAGCATCCGAGGGAGACAGGAGGCTTGCTGAAGCACTTGGCATACTGGGTAGCAGGAGCAGGGGAGCTGTTTTCATCAGAGGGCCTTTTAGGTATGATTTTGGACATTGCGCCTGCTGCATAGTCCCCAACTCAGAACTCCAGCTCTCCCACCAATTCTGTAAGCTCTATGATGTGTGTTAATAAATTCCTCTTGCCTGGAGGCAGTGGCTCAGGCCTGTAATCCCAGCACTTTGGGAGTCCGAGGCTGGCGGATCACTTGAGGCCAGGAGTTCAAGAGCAGCCTGGCCAACATGGTGAAACCCCGTCTCTATTAAAAATACAAAAATTAACTGGACATGGTGGCACACGCCTGTAGTCTCAGCTACTTGGGAGGCTGAGGGAGGAGAATCGCTTGGACCTGGGAGGCAAAGGCTGCAGTGAGCCAAGATCGCACCACTGCAATCCAGCCTGGGCGACAGAGTGAGACTCTATCTCAAAAGATTAAATAAATAAATAAATAAATAAATAAATAAATACATTCCTTTTTCTTCGAGACAGAGTCTCGCTCTGTCGCCCAGGCTGGAGTGCAGTGGCCCGATCTCGGCTCACTGCAAGCTCCGCCTCCCGGGTTCACGACATTCTCCTGCCTCAGCCTCCCCAGTAGCTGGGACTGCAGGCACCCACCACCACGCCCAGCTAATTTTTTGTATTTTTTAGTAGAGACGGGGTTTCACCATGTTAGCCAGGATGGTCTCGATCTGATCTCTTGATCCGCCCACCTCAGCGTCCCAAAGTGCTGGGATTACAGGCATGAGTCACTGCGCCCAGCTTTACATTCCTCTTCTTAAATCAACCAACTTTGGTTTCTGTGGTTTGGAACTAAGACCCTCGACTGATAAATCCTCCTACCCAAATTTCCCCATAACTGATTATTACAGATATTTATTGTTTATTGATAGCATAAAAGGGTGCTTTGTGCAAAAAGATCAACACCTTGTATACCACTTACAATTCAAACTGTCTTGGTAAATGCCTATTATGGGTGTAATATCTTGCAATAACTTCAGTTCCTCCATAACCTTTAAGTGGTGGGGTTATCTATTAAACAAATTACCGGGTAAACAGAATTAAGTTTTTAAATACATGCCTGGAGGTAGAGTGCCTGATAAGCTACTTATATTTGGGGGACTTTAAAGAAGAAAGTAAGGTGTCAATTATTTATTTATTTATTTATTTGCCACGAGGGTCTCACTCTGCTGCCCAGGCTGCAGTGCACTGGTGCCATCTCAGCTCACTGCCACCTCTGCCTCCTGTGCTCAAGCAATCCTACCCCCTCAGCCTCCAGAGTAGCTGGGACCATAGGCATATGCCACATGCCTGGCTAATTTATGTATTTTTGGTAGAGATGGGGTTTCAGCATGTGCCACCACACTCCACTATTTTTTAGTTTTTAGAAGAAATGAGGTCTCCTTATGTTGCCCAGGCTGGTCATGAACTCCTGAGCTCAAGGGATCCTCCTGCCTCAGCCTCCCAAAGTGTCATAACACACTTACAGGTGTGAGCCACGGAGTCTGGGTGGTGCCAAATCTTTATTCTGTTTCCCAGCCTTCTCCTCTCTTTCCTCTTTTCACGCTGGCATATGAAGTTGTGGCTGTGGTCAAGTGAATCAATTGAAATGGGAATGTCATGTGAACGTGTGAATGCCATCATGGATCTAGTAGACTGTACCGGTATGTACAAACATCCAAAGAAGGCCCGATGATGTGATAAACACTCAGGCCATCAGTTATTAATAATGAAGCATACTTCTGTTAATGAAAATTTATCAGTAACATTAGCAAAACAAAAACTGTAAAGCTAAATGTAGGGAATTTCATTGAGTTTTATGGTTTACAGTATGATTTGAGATACTTTTATCTCATGTGATTCCGTTGCATGGAAGAGTTAAGTGACTTACCTGAGGCCACACAGCTTGAACCTAGACCTATCTCCCATTCCCTCCTCTTTCCACCATACAGTATGAACATCATAACTAAAGCAATGATAATACAATGGAATGAAATAAATAGAAAACGAAGACTCAGAATTCAGAAAAATCACATGATCTAGTTTTAGCCAAGGAGAATAAAAACAGAATAATACAAAATTAGTTTTAGTAATTCTTAATTAAAACACAAAACACAATGTAGTATACAATTTCACTTTTGTAAATGCCAGAACTCTTTCTTTAAGTGTATTAATGTTTGTATAAATGTAAACATGTTGTTAGAGTTTGGGTGTTTATCCCCCCAAACCTTAGCTGAAATTTCATCCCCAATGTTGGGGATGGGGCCTAACGGGAGGTGTGTGGGTCATGGGGCAGACTCACCATGAGTAGATTCATGCCCTCCCTGGGAAGGGGAAGAGTGAGTTCTTGCTCTGTGGGTTCCCTAGAGAGCTGGTTGTTTAAACAAGCCTGGCACTTCCCCCTTGCTCTCTTGCTTCCTCTTACCATGTGGACTCTCCACACCAGCTCCCCTTTACCTTCTGCCGTGAGTGGAGGCAGCCTGAGGCCTCATCACACACAGATGTTGGCGCCATGCTTCTTGTGCAGCCTGCAAAGCTGTGAACCAAATAAACCTCTTTTCTTCATAAATTACCAAGCCTCAGGCATTCCCTTATGGCAACACAAAGCAGACTAAAACAAATGAGGAAGATAAGAATGAAAGGATGTGCTCCAATATGTTAACAGTGACTATTTCTGGGGGGTGATATTATGGACAATTTTATTTGTGTGTGCTTGGGAGGAGAAGATGAATTCATCTTTGGCCCAGTATGGTGGTACATGCCTGTAATCTCAGCACTTTGGAAAGCTGAGGCAGGGGAATTGCTTTAGTTCAGTCATTTGAGACAAGCCTGGGCAACATAGCGAGACCTTGTCTCTATAAAAAATACAAAATAGGGCCGGCAACGGTGGCTCACGCCTGTAATCCCAGCACTCTGGGAGGCCGAGGTGGGTGGATTAACTGAGGTCAGGAGTTTGAGACCAGCCTGACCAACATGGTGAAACCCTGTCTCTACTGAAAATACAAAAATTAGCCAGGTATGGTGGCAGGCATCTGTAATCCCAGCTACTCAGGAGGCTGAGGCAGGAGAATCACTTGAACCCGGGAGGCAGAGGTTGCACTGCAGCCTGGACAACACAGTAAGACTCCGTCTCAAAAAAAAAAAAAAAAATAGGGCCAGGTGCGGTGGCTCATGCCTTAATCCCAGCACTTTGGGATGCTGAAGAGGATGGATCACATGAGGTCAGGAGTTCAAGACCAGCCTGGCCAACACGGAGAAACCTTGTCTCTACTAAAAATACAAAAATTAGCTGGGTGTGGTGGTGCATGCCTGTAATCTCAGCTATTTGGGAGGCTGACACACAAGAACCACTTGAACCTGGGAGGCGGAGGTTGCAGTGACCCGATATCGCACTACTGCCCTCCAGCATGGGTGACAGAGGGAGACTCCACCTTAAAAACAAACAAACAAACAAACAAATACAATATAATTAGCCGGGTGTAGTGGTGCACACCTGTGGTCCCAGCTACTTGAGAGACTGAGGTGGGAGGACTGCTTGAACCCAGTAGGCAGAGACTATAGTGAGCTGAAATTGCACCTCTGCCCTCCAGCCTGGGCAACAGAGTGAGCCTCTGTCTCAAAAACAAAACAAAACAAAACAAAACAAAACCCAAAAACTTCGTTTTCTAAACCTTCCTTTTAAAAAATTTTTATTATTTTAAAAAATTTATTTATTATTCTAGAGGTAAGGTCTTGCTGTCACCCAGACTGGAGTGCAGTGGTATGATCATAGCTCACTGCAGCCTTGAACTCCTGAGCTCAAAACATCCTCCTGCCTCAGCCTCCCAAGTAGCTGGAACTATAGGTGTGTGCCACCACACCCAGCTAACTAAAAAATTTTTTTTGTAGAGACAGAGTCTCAATATGTTGCTCAGGCTGGTCTCAAACTTTTGGCTTCAAGTGATCCGCCCACCTAGGCCTTCCAAAGTGCTGGGATTACAGGTGTGAGCCAGAGCCACTGTTTCCAGCCTATTTTCTCAATTTTCCCTTCCTTCCTTTCCCTCCCTCCCTCCCTCCCTCCCTTCCTTCCTTCCTTTCCTTCCTTCCTTCCCTCCTTCCCTCCCTCCTTCCTTCCTTTTCTTTCTCTTTCCTTTTTCTTTCTTTCTCCTTCCTTTCCTTCCTTCCTTTCTCTTTCTTTTCTCTTCCTCTTTCTTCTTTCTCACTCTCTCCCCTCCCTCTCTCCCCTTCCTTTTTTCTTTCTTTCCTTTCTCCTTCCTTCCTTTTTCTTTCTTTCCTTTCTTCTTTCTCCTTCCTTCCTTTTCTTCCTTTTCTTTTTCTTTCTTCTTCCTTCCTCTTTTTCTTTTTCTTTCTTTTCTTTCTTTCCTTTCTCTTTCTCTTTCTTTTCTTCTTTCTCTCTCTCTCTCTCACCTCCCTCTCTCTCCTTCCTTCCTTCCTTTATGCAGAGTCTTACTGTGTCACCCAGGCTGCAGTGCAGTGGCATGATCTCGGCTAACTGCAACCTCTACCTCCTGGGTTCAAGCAATTCTCATGCCTCAACCTCTCAAGTAGCTGAGATTACAGGCATGCGCCACCACACCAGGCTAATTTTTGTACTTTTTTTTTTTTGGAGACAGAGTCTTGCTCTGTCACCCAGGTTGGGGTGCAGTGGCATGATCTCAGCTCACTGCAACCTCCACCTCTGGGGTTCAAGTTGTTCTCGTGCCTCAGCCTCCCGAATAGCTGGGACTACACTGTGCGACAACACGCCCAGCTAATTTTTGTATTTTCAATAGAGATGGAGTTTCACCACGTTGGCCAGGATGGTCTCAAACTCCCGGCTTCAAGTGATCCATCCACCTTAGCCTCCTAAAGGGCTGGGGTTACAGGCATGACCCACCGCCTCTGACCTGATCAATTTTCTATAATAAATATATTACCTATATACTTTTTAAAAAAGCTTTTTGTAACTTATTATTCAAAACAATAGTCACTTTGAGAGTCTATAGCCACCTTATTATTTAACACAATGGAAATATATTTTCAGTATCTAGCCACCAGTTATTGAGCAAGGACCTTTGTGGTGTTTTACATTATTTAATTTTCACAACAATTTCATCAGGTATTATTATCGCCACGTCACAGTTAAGGAGGCTGATGGTTGGAGATGTTAATTTGTCAAGGTCACATAGTAAGAAATGGAGTCTTGGTTGTGATGAGCTCAGAAGTTCACCTTCTTCTCCTTCTGCGGGGCTAAACCATCCCTCCTACCTTCTGCCTACCCCCAGTTTGTCTGTCTATTATAGGACAGGTGGTCTATTACATGCTGGAGCAGATCTGTCATAACCTCCTTTAAAAACCCATTGAAAGCAGCCGGGCACGGTGGTTCACGCCTGTAATCCCAGCACTTTGGGAGGCCAAGGCAGGCAGATCACTTGAGGTCAGGAGTTCAAGACCAGCCTGGCCAGCACGGCGAAACCCTGTCTCTACTAAAAATACAAAATTGGCTGGGCACGGTGGCATGCGCCTGTAATCCCAGCTACTCAGGAGGCTGAGGCAGGAGAATCACTTGAACCCAGGAGGTAGAGGTTGTGGTGAATGGAGATAGCACCACTACACTCCAGCCTGGGCAACAGAGCAAGACTCCATATCAAAACAATAACAATAAAAATCCCCAAAAAACCCATTGAAAGCATTAAAGTAGACAATTTTAAAGTGATTTTACAGCCAGGTGTGGTGGCTCATGTCTGTAATCCCAGCACTTTGGGAGGCCAAGGTGAGTGGATCACTTGAGGTCAGGAGTTCAAGATCAGCCTGGCCAACACGGCAAAACCGCATCTCTATTGAAAATACGAAAATTAGCTGGGCGTGGTGGTGCGCGTCTGTAGTCCTCACTACTCAGGAGGCTGAGGTGGGAGGGTCACTTGAACTCAGAAGGTGGAGGTTGCAGTGAGCCAAGATCATGCCATTGCACTCCAGCCTGGGTGACAGAGCAACACTTCATCTCAAAAATAAAATAAAATGTCTAAAGCCTTTTTTGTAAACAAATAAAGTAATTATACACATCACAAAGGTCTGGGAAGGTATACTCCAAACAGTGTATACTGCCAGGGAGCAGAATTGACACTGGTGGGACATTTGTTTTCTATTTTCTAAGCTTTTATACTCATTATTTTAAAAAATTATAATAGTTAAAAAAAATGAAGGTCAGAAAAAATTGTAGACTTTTCCTGTGTTGTATCTTTCAAACTTCGATGCATCTCAATATCAGAAACAATTTCTAATATGTACTTCATTACCATCCCCAAAGTCTCCACCTGTTTCACTGATTTCTGTATCTTTAATGCTAACACATCTGGCACAATAAAAGCATTTGACACGTAACTGGCAAATACTTTTTTCAAGTTTTAGATTTACTGACATATCCTCATGTTAATTTTCAAATTAGAATACATGTTAAAATAATATGGAAGGGCTGGGTGCGGTGGTTCACACCTGTAATCCCAGCACTCTGAAAGGCTGAGGCAGGGGGACTGCTTTGGGAGGCCGAGACGGGCAGGTCACTTGAAGTCAGGAGTTCAAGAACAGCCTGGCCAACATAAGATGAAACCCCGTCTCTACTAAAAATATAGAATTTAGCTGGGTGTGGCGGTGGGTGCCTGTAATCCCAGCTACTTGGGAGGCTGAGGCAGGAGAATCGCTTGAACCAAGGAGGCAGAGGTTGCAGTGAGCTGATCACACTACTGTACTCCAGCCAGGGTGACAAAGTGAGATTCCATCTCAAAAAATAAAAGAAAAAATCATATGGGAGAAAGAAAATGTACAGGGAAGTACTTTTCCTTCTGAATCTTGTAACTTGCCAAAGGTAGTTATTGTGGCCTCTCAAAAAGATAACGCTGAAGTTCCTAACCTCCAGTATCTCAGAATGTGACCTTATTTGGAAATAGCATCCTAGCAAATGTAATGAGTTGACAGGAGGTCGTGCTGGAGAAGGTGGGCCTCTCATTCAATATGACTGGTGTGGCCAAGACAGGGAAAAGGCCATGCGAGAATGGAGGATTGGAGAGATGCATCTACAAGCCAAGGAATGTCAAACATGGCCAGCAAACCACCGGAAACTAGAAGAGGACTCCCCTACAGGTTTTCGAGGGAGCATGTCCCAGCTGACACCTTGCTTCCAGACTTCTAGACTGCAGGTCTGTGAGACAACACATTTCGGTTGTTTTGAGTGACTCAGTTTGTAGTACATTGTCATGGCAGCTCTAGGAAACTAATACAGTGGCCTGGACTTTGAATTGTTGCAAATAATGGGGGAAGGGAAACAGTGAGTCACCTGAGCACTGTGACCTACAGGTTTTCAATGACTTTCCAGTTTATTATCTGACAAGTGAAACTATTTTCAAGAACATGCACAGTGAACACAGGAATGCCAGAAAGGCAAACATAAAAGAGCACACACACACGACAGGTGACTGAAACTTTAACGCACCTAAGGGATTGACCACAGCATTTATAAATCAGTGTTACTACACTGGTTTTTCAAAGATTAGCAGTTACATTTATAAACTTTATTTTACACGTTTCACAAAATTCAATTTCCTTAACACTTCGACACGAATCTAACTCTACAATCAAAATGGTAATATTTTACTTCTTTTTTTTTTTTTTTTTTAAAGCACTAGTGCTCTTCTTAAGTGAAATGTTAACACAGGGCTCAATACATAAAAGAGAAAGTGAAGTTGATCCATTTGGGGGGTCCCATAAGGGGCCTCATGCTTCCCTAGGTGTTACCCCTTCAGACACAGCACAGCCTGGGAAGCCATGGAATTAAAATATTAACAATGAATGCGTAAAGATTTCACTGACAAATAAAAACTAGGGAGTGTATTCAGTGACCACAACTTTCTAAGCTTCTGCTTTTCCACATGCTCTTCTTTGGTTTCATCACTTCAGAAAACTCTTTGAACATTAATTGTTTGAATAGCAGCTATATTAGTCAGAAGCTGTAATGCTACACCTGGGAATTTATCTACATGATAGATACTGCTGAATAAAATCCAACAAGAACGATTTTGTTTAAAAAAAAAAAAAAAAACTTTGTTAAGGCGGTCTATTGTCCAAAGCCAAGATAATTCTTAGAAAGATGAAGCATCCCTGCTGGGCATGGTGGCATCACACCTGAATCCCAGCACTTCGGGAGGCCGAGGTTGGTGGACCATCTGAGGTCAGGAGCTCGAGACCAGCCTGGCCAACATGGTGAAACCCTGTCTCTACTAAAAACACAAAAAATTAGCTGGGCATGGTGGTAGGTGCCTGTAATCCCAGCTACTTGGGAGGCAGAGGCAGAAGAATTGCCTGAACCCAGGAGGCAGAGGTTGCAGTGAGCCGAGATCATACCACTTACTTCAGCCTGGGCAACAAGAGCGAAACTCTGTCTCGAAAGAAAGAAAGAAAGAAAGAAAGAAAGAAAGAAAGAAAGAAAGAAAGAAAAGAAAGAAAGAAAGAAGGAAAGAAGGAAAGAAGGAAAGAAGGAAAGAAGGAAAGAAGGAAAGAAGGAAAGAAGGAAAGAAGGAAAGAAGGAAAGAAGGAAAGAAGGAAGAAGGAAAGAAAGAAAGAAAGAAAGAAAGAAAGAAAGAAAGAAAAGAAGAAAGAAAGAAAGAAGGAAAAAGGAAAGGAAAGGAAAGAAGGAAGGAAAGAAGGAAGCAAGGAAGGAAGGAAGGAAAGAAGCATCCCAAAAATTCAAAGGAAGTTTTCAAGGAAATGCCACATCGTGGGACTGTAGCACGTATGTCCAAAGGGGATGGAAAAGGAATAACAGCTGGGCGCGGTGGCTCACGCCTGTAATCCCAGCACTTTGGGAGGCCGAGGGGAGCAGATCATGAGGTCAGGAGATCGAGACCATCCTGGCTAACACGGTGAAACCCCATCTCTACTAAAAATACAAAAAATTAGCCAGGCGTGGTAGCGGGGGCCTGTAGTCCCAGCTACTTGGGAGGCTGAGACAGGAGAATGGCGTGAACCCGGGAGGCGGAGCTTGCAGTGAGCCGAGATGGCGCCACTGTACTCCAGCCTGGGCAACAGAGCGAGACTCTGTCTCAAAAAAAAGAAAAGAAAAGAAAAGAAAAGCAATACCATTCATACAATTCAATGTGTCCAGGGCAGGCTGGACTATGGGGAGATGGAGAGATGTACAGTCACACTGAAGAAAGACAGGGAGGCCATGTGGAACCCCAGGGGCCACAGAGACACAGGGAAGCATCAGGCTAAGGCCATGAGTTAACACCACAAAACAGAAAGGCACCAGACACTTAGGCTCTTGGTTAAGTAAGTTGGGCTTGCTCATTAAGGACCTTTTCTTGAGACTCATTCTTTATAATTTATTCATTTCACAAACACTTCCGTAGATTTCACAAACACTAATATAGTTCTTACCATATTAGTAACTCCTTTAATTCTAACAACTCTACGAGGAAGGGACTACTATTAGTCCCATTTTACAGAAGAGGAAACGGGCACAGAGATATTAAGCAATTTGCCCAAGATCAGGATGTCTGAAAATGTTGATCTGGGATTCAAATACCTTTCAAGGAAATAAATAACACCTCTGAAAGATGTCACCCATTTTCCCTTAGAAAAATCCTTTAGAAATCCCCTAGGAATTTCTCTAGGAAGAGAAATTTGTCCTAGAAAAATCCTAGGAACCTGCCTGAGTGAAAAAGGAAAAACTAGCACCAGAATTGATAGTCCACTTGCCCATCACACCGCCAGGATACAATCTCTAAAATGATGACACATTTAAATGCGATAGACGAATATGAAATTGGTCACAGATGAACACAGGATTTTTTCCATTCTTAGTAAAGGCCCTTGGTACATCTGAATGTGTTTAAAAATGTCTGAGTAAAATCATTAATGTTGCATACTGGTTAAACCAACTGGAAGCTGATTCGGGAAGCGCTTGCTTACCTACCACAGAGGCTAGCATCAAAAAGGCAGTAAATAAATAGTAAACCTGCTATTTAAAAAAAAAAAAAAGTAGTTCCCCAGCCTGACCAACACGGTGAAACCCCCTCTCTACTAAAAACACAAAAATTAGCTGGGTGTGGTGGTGCATGCCTGTAATCCCAGCTACTAGGGAGGCTAAGGCAGGAGAATTGCTTGAACCCGGGAGGTGGAGGTTGCAGTGAGCCGAGATCATGCCACTGCACTCCAGCCTAGGTGACAGAGCGAGAGTTCATCTCAAAATAAAATAAAATAAAATAAAAAGTGGTTTCAAATAAGGGTTAAGAATAACCTTGTACATCCCAATTCATTACTTTATCATATTCTTGAATTCTTTGCTTTATGTGAGAAAGTTTATTCTTTAGGTAATCACAGCGTTCTTTTTTTTCCAGAAATGTAGGATCCTGTAAAAGAAATATAAGCATTATTTTGGATCTTGGCTTCCTCAGTAAAAAAAAAAAACAGAAACATACATTGTCACACAGGAAATGATCATACACAACGAAAGTCTCTATAGCAGATTCCGAACTCAGAGTAATAGTTAAGCTCTTTACACACTTTTTAAATGTACTTTTTTTTTTAGAGCAGTTTTAGATTCACAGCAAAATCAAACAGAAGTACAAAGAGCTGAGGCACCTTTCATTTTACTATCTGATGTACATAAAAAAGTAAATAAAGCCAGGTACAGTGGCATGTGCCTGTAGTCCCAGCAACTCAGGAGGCTGAGGTGGAAGGATTGCTTGAGCCCAGGTGTCTGAGGCCAGCTTAGGCAACATGCCAAGACCCCATCTCTTTAAAAAAAGTAATAAGTATAGAAAATATTAACAAATGGTCTCTACAGCCTTGACTGATTTTTTTTTTCCTTTTGAGACAGGGTTTCACTTTGTTGCCCAGGCTAGAGTGGAGTGGCGTACTCTGTCTCCCAGCGCAACCTCTGCCTCCCAGGCTCAAGTGATCCTCCCATTTCAGCCTCCCAAGTAGGCAGGGCTACAGGCGTGTGCCACCATTACCGGCTAATGTTTGTATTTTTTTGTAGAGACAAGTTTTCGCCACGTTGCCCAGGCTGGTCTCAAACTCCTGGGCTCAGGTGTTCCACTCGCCTTGGCCTCCCAAAGTGCTGAGATTACAGTCCTGAGCCAGTGTCCAGCCACCTCTACTGATTTTGAGATTAAGTTAGAGCTGGAAAGATGTAAAATCAGTTCATCTTTTTGAAGGAACAGGTGGAGAATTCCTGATCAATGCTCATTTCCCTAGGTTGCTAAATCAGGACACAGCAAAATGTATTCAGAACAGACATGACAAGAAATGGCATCCAGCAGCCATTTTCCCTTAAAAGGAGCATCTCACGAAATACAAAAAGGAACTATGTTAGCTAACAGAATCTAGAGCCTGTCAATGATCACATATGTACCTGGATAAGAATACAGTTTGAGAAAGAAAACTGTTTTACTCACATTCTTTTTTTTCTTAAACTCTTCATGGATTCTTGAAATTCTCTCATGTTCCTAAAAATAATATATTGTATACTTAAGTTAAAACATTTGCATTTACTCAAATCATATCTCAAAGCACACTGAGAATTAGAACAAAAAACAATTTTAACTACGAAAATAATGAAAACAGTGACACACAAAAATTCATTTCACAGGCAAATATTTGAGGGCTTACTATCTGCTAGGCCCAGGCAATAAAAGAAAGGGCCCTGACCACATGCAACCAGACCCAAGCCCCAGGCCCTTAGGGAGGATACACAGCTTGCCCAGGGTCACACAGCTGGCAAGCTCAGTTTCCTTATTGGAAAAATGGAAATAAAACCATAATGACCTCAAAGGGTTGTAAGAAGGTTCACTTATTTGAAATGATCCTTATAAAGTGCTTGCCACATAATAACCACATTAGTTATGATTATGTACATCCTTTTTGGAAAGTTCATCCCCTTTGGAAAGTTCTTTTTCGAGTTATTAGGTGTTGGGGTTAAGCAGTTTGACAGTATGTAACTTTTGAAAATAGCTAATATAAGGCTCCTTGTAACTTTTTCCTAAGTTTTATAATAAATATGAACTTTGTTAAGGAATTGAACGGTCTATCCAAAGGGAACAGATTACTACAGCAATGCCCTCATTCATCCATGCACACCTATGCATAGAGATTGTCAGACAAAGCAAACCTAATAAATAAATATAATAACTTACAGGTTTTTTTTTTTTTTTTCTCCAAGACAGTCTCCCTCTGTCACCCAGGCTGGAGTGCAGTAGCATGATCTCAGCTCACTGCAACCTCCCACGTCTCTGGCTCAAGCTATTATTGAGCCTCAGCCTCCCAAGTAGCTGGAACTACAGGTGTGCGTCACCATGCCCAGCTAATTTTTGTATTTTTAGTAGAGATGGGGTTTTGCCATGTTTCCTAGGGTGGTCTCGAACTCCTGGCCTCAAGTTATCTGCCCACCTTGGCCTCTCAAAGTACTGGGATTACAGGTGTGAGCCACTGTGCCCAGCCAATAATTTATAGTTCTAAAAGCTTGTCCTACACCTGTAATCCCAGCACTTTGGGAGGCTGAGGTGGGTGGGTCACCTGAGATCAGGAGTTCGAGACCAGCCTGGCCAACATGGCAAAACTCCCTCTCTACTAAAAATACAAAAATTAGCCAGGCATGGTGGCTCACACCTGTAATCTCAGCCACTCAGTAGGCCAAGACAGTAGAATCACTTGAACCCAGGAGGCGGAGGTTGCAGTGAGCCAAGATCACACCACTGCACTCCAGCCTGGGCAACAGAGTGAGACTCTGTCTCAAAAATAAATAAATAAAATAATAATAAAATAAAAGCTTGCCCTGAGAACCTTTTCCATCACTGATCCATATCCTTTTCCCAGTATATTTTCTTTCTTTCTTTTTTTTTTTTTTTTGAGACAGGGTCTTGCTCTGTTGCCCAAGCTGGAGTGCAGTGGTGCAATAGCTTACTGTAACCAAAACTTCTTGGGTTCAAGTGATCCTCCTGTCTCAGCCTCCCAAGTAGCTGGGATTATACGGCACATCACCAGGCCTGGCTAATTTTTATTTTCATTTATTTATTTATTTATTTATTTATTTATTTATTTATTTATTTTTTATTTATTTTTGAGATGGAGTCTCATTCTGTCGCTCAGGCTGAAGTGTAGTGGTGCGATCTTGGCTCACTGCAACCTTCCCCTCCTGGGTTCAAGCGATTCTCCTGCCTCAGCCTCCCAAGTAGCTGGGATTACAGGTGCCCACCACTACGCCCAGGTAATTCTTCGTATTTTTAGTAGAGATGGGGTTTCACCACGTTGGCCAGGCTCGTCTTGAACTCCTGACCTTGTGATTCACCCATCTCAGCCTCCCGAAGTGCTGGGATTACAGGTGTGAGCCACCATGCCCGGCTGCTAATTTTTATTTTTTTATGAGTAGACATGGTCTTGCTATATTGCCCAAGCTCATCTTGAACTCCTGGCTTCAAGCAATCATCCTGCCTTGACTCCCAAAGTGTGGGCGTTACAGCCATGAGCCCCCTTGCCCGAACAATTTTAATTCTTCAATCTCTTTTACAGACTGAGATCATCAGTATGTTTGTGTTTTGAATGCTTGCCAGCAGTTTTGAAAATAAACCTGGTGATTTAATTGCAATCTGTAATAACAGATCCTGGACAAGGAATAAACTTACTGCTGGGGTTAGCACTGCTGTGCTGGAGATGCAGGCAGAGATGAGCTGTAACATCCATCTAGATAGAGTCTGTCACTGAATTTAAGGAGTGGTGAGGACCAGAGGGATTGTTTGGGGCAATATTTCTATTTTATGGGCTCAGAAAAGTCATGTGACTATTTTTCAGGGGTGCACAACCATGTCTGTGAGAGAACCTGCCTCCAAACAGGCCCACTGGACTTTGAAATGCCTCACATGCTTCCATGGGGACATGGTGGGAAAATGAATGAGTCTGTGGACTCCTGCCCAGGACAAAGCTCAGCCTGTGGCCAAGGAGAAGCTAACTTTTGTAATACGGTTAATATTTCTACTTTAGATAAGGACTGGAGGATACACTGATAATAATAACCACGGGCCTGCCATTGGGTTACTTACAAGCCCTGTCTTGTTAAAAATCACAGGTAATGGCTGTTGTTGATACTGGGTGGAAACATCATGGGAAGACTTGGTCTCAGCCTGTACTGTCATCAGGACCCTCTTGATTTCCCAACTGCAGACCACGTGCTGCAGCCCTTGTCCATTTTAAAGCACACAAACCAGATACCACTGGGTGTTGGCTCAAAGATTACAGGTTAAGATTTTCTTATTTTTTTTTTTTTTTGGTGAGACGGAGTCTCGCTCTGTCACCCAGGCTGGAGTGCAATGGCACAATCTCATCTCACTGCAACCTCTGCCTCCCAGGTTCAAGCCATTCTCCTGCCTCAGCCTCCCGAGTAGCTGGGATTATAGGCACCCTCCACCACGCCTGACTAATTTTTTGTATTTTTAGTAGGCACGGGGTTTCACTATGTTGGCCAGGCAGGTCTTGATCTCCTGACCTAATGATCCACCCGCCTCGGCCTCCCAAAGTGCTGGGATTATAGGCGTGAGCCACCGCACCCCGACTGTTTTTTTTTCTTTCTTTTGAGACACAGTTTCGCTCTTATTGCCCAGGCTGGAGTGCAATGGTGATATCTTGGCGCACTGCAACCTCTGCCTCCAGGTTCAAGTGATTCTCCCACCTCAGCCTCCCGAGTAGCTGGGATTACAGGAATGCGCCACCACACCTGGCTAATTTTGTATTTTTAGTTGAGACGGAATTTCTTTTTTTTTTTTGAGATGAAGTCTTGCTCTGTCGCCCAGGCTAGAGTGCAGTGGCGCGATCTCGGATCACTGCAACCTACGACTCCCAGGTTCAAGCAATTCTCTTTTCTCTGCCTCCCGAGTAGCTGGAATTACAGGCAAGTGCCACCATGCTCGGCTAATTTTTGTATTTTTAGTAGGGACGGGGTTTCACAATGTTGGCCAGGCTGGTCTAGAACTCCTGACCTCAGGTGATCCACCTGCCTTGGCCTCCCAAAGTGCTGGGATTACAGGCGTGAGCCACTGCACCTGGCCGAGATGGGGCTTCTCTGTGTTGGTCACGCTGGTCTCAAACTCCCAACCTCAGGTGATCCACCCGCCTCAGCCTCCCAAAGTGCTAGGATTACAGGTGTGAGCCACCACGCCCGGACTCGCAGGTCAGGATTTTCTGCATTATTTCTCCCAATAAGCCTGCTCCTCCCAACCTGCACTGATCCAGATTCCTGGGGCCTCATGGCTTCCTGCACTCCTTTGACGGCCTCTAACCTAGGTCACCCTTCTTAGACCCGTGGGCCTTGCTTATTTTCCAAATGGTACTGACATTCAACCTCAATATTTGCTGAATTTCTCTTGCTTCCTGTACTGGTGTCTCTTAGCCAACACCATTCCATTGCTCCAGGGTTAGGAAAACGTCACTGCAATACACATTTGGCTTAGTTAACTCATAATGATAAGTGATTTAAATGTACACTTAACAGAGTCTGTGGTCGAAACAAAGATACCCAACTTCTCAGGTAAAAAAATTATATATATGTGTGTGTGTGTGTGTGTGTGTGTGTGTGTGTGTGTGTTCCCACACATAAATTTGACATTTAGTTTTTTTGGTTTTTTTGATAAATTTGACATTTAGTTTTTTTGGTTTTTTTGGCCCAGGCTGGAGTGCAGTGGCACGATCTCAGCTCACTGCAACCTCCGCCTCCTGGGTTCACGTGACTCTCCTGCCTCAGCCCCCCGAGTAGCTGGCACTACAGCCATGTGCTACCACAGCCAGACCAACATTTAGTTTTTACAAAGTTTTTAAAATTTAATTATACATGTAATAGATTAATACAGCCTCTTTTAAAAAGAGAATATTACACAAATATATTCCCACCAGCATTATTCATAACAGCCAATGAGTGGAAATGTCTATATAGACATTTGGAAAAGACCAAATGTCTATCTCTTGATAAATAGATAAACAAAATGTGGTATATCCATATAGCAGAATATTATTCCACCACAAAAAGGAATAAGTATTGACTTATGCTAAAATATGGATGAACCTTGAAAACATTATGCAAAATGAAGAAGCCAGACACAAAGGATTTATATGAAATGTTCAAACTAGGCAAATCCATTCAGACAGAAAGTAGATTACTGGTTGTCAATGGCTGGACAGAGCTGAGAATGGGAAATAACTGCTAATTATTAGCAGTTATGTAATGGGTAACAGTTTCTTTTTTTTTCTTTTCTTTTCTTTTTTTTTTTTGAGACAGGATCTCGCTCTGGTGCCCAGGCTGGACAACCTCTACCTCCTGGGTTCAAGTGATTCTCCTGCCTCAGTCTCGCAAGTAGCTGAGATTACTCAGCCCGCCAATGCGCCCAACTAATTTCTGTATTTTTAGTAGACATAGCGTTTCACCATGTTGGCCAGGCTGGTCTCAAATTCCTGACCTCAAGTGATCTGCCTGCCTCAGCATCCCAAAGTGCTGGGATTACAGGCATGAGCCACTGCCCCCCGCCAATACAGGATTTCTTTTTGGAGTGATTAAACTGTTCTGGAATTTGAGTGGTGCTGATTGCACCACTCTGTAACTATACTAAAATTCACCGAATTGTATACTTTAAAAGGGTAGATTTATTATATGTGAATGAGATCTCAATTAAAAAGAGTACATCTGGGCCAGATGCAGGGGCTCACGCCTGTAATACCAACACTTTGGGAGGCTGAGGTGGGCGGATCATCTGAGGTCAGGAGTTCAAGACCAGCCTGGCCAAAATGGGGAAACGCTGCCTCTACTAAAAATACAAACATTAGCTGGGCATGCACCTATAGTCCCATTTACTTGGGAAGCTGAGGTAGGAGAATCATGTAACCTGGGAGGGAAAGGTGACAGTGAGCTGAGATTGCGCCACTGCACTCCAGTCTGGGTGACAGAGCAACAGAGCAAGACTCTGTCTCAAAAAAAAAAAAAAAAAAAAAAAAAAAAAGAGTACATCTGATTTAAAAATGGCACAGGTGGCCAGGTGCGGTGGCTCACGCCTGTAATCCTAGCACTTTGGGAGGCTGAGGCGGGCAGATCATAAGGTCAGGAGTTCGAGACCAGCCTGACCAACATGGTGAAACCCCATCTCTACTAAAAATACAAAATTAGCTGGGCATGGTGGCACATGCCTGTAATCCCAGCTACTTGGGAGGCTGAGGTGGGAGAATAGCTTGAACCTGGGAGGTGGAGGTTGCAGTGAACTGAGATCATGCCATGGCATTCCAGCCTGGGCAACAAGAGCAAAATTCCATCTCAAAAAATAAATAAATAAATAAAAATTTAAAAATGGCACAGGTTATAAGGCATTCCTATTTCAATACTCCTATTTCAAAATGTGAAAAATGTGGGGGGTGAGGAAGAGCACTACAAAAAAGCTTAAGTCCCCTCTAACCACCATTTCTACTCCTGGTTTTCCTCTATGTCATAATCACAGCTACCAGTCTGATGTGTGTGCCCAGCAGCTCACATTTGTAGCATATCTCATATCTGCTCTTTTTTTTGTTTTGTTTTTTGTTTTTGAGACATGGTCTCACTCTGTCCACCAGGCTGGAGTGTAGTGGCAAAATCACAGCTCACTGCAACCTCGACCTCCTGAGTTCAGGCAATCCTCGCACCTCAGCCTCCTGAGTAGCTGGGTCTACAGGTGCATGCCATCATGCCTGGCTAATTTTTATATTTTTTGCAGAGATGGGGTTTCACCATGTTGTCCAGGGTCTTGCATGCCTGGGTTCAAGCAATCTGCCCGCCTTGGCCTCTCAAAGTGTTGGGATTACAGGCATAAGCCACTGTGCCTGGCCATTTCTGCTCTCCACTCTTACTCAGTGGGTGCTCTGCCTTTGCGCCTGGAGTGCTAACTGCTGGGCTCTGGCTTAGCAGGGGAATGCAATGCCCCTGGCGGCTTCCCTACACTCACTTTCTGAATAAACCTTTGTGAATTATCCTAGTTTGAATGTGCCATCTGTCTCCTTTGGGACCCTGCCTGACTTGGTATGTATCTTAGGCAAATTTATATTTTACTTAAGAAAATAAAATGTGGGTAAGCACAGAGTGAAAAAACAAAAAGAAAAAATACTGTTTAATAATTAAAGACAAAAGATATTAAGTTACATAATTTGAATTGTCATCTTGACTAGACACCTTGAGGATCTCAAATGCTTTCCTAGACACAGAAAGCACATGTAAATGGTTATAAATTTTTTTAAAAGCCAGATTTTGGGGGCCAGGCGCGGTAGCTCACGCCTGTAATCCCAGCACTTTGGGAGGCCGAGGCGGATGGATCCCGAGATCAGGAGATCGAGACCATCCTAGCTAACATGGTGAAACCCCGTCTCTACTAAAAATACAAAAAAATTAGCTGGACACGGTGGCAGGCGTCTGTAGTCCCAGCTACTCGGGAGGCTGAGGTAAGAGAATGGCATGAACCCAGGAGGTGGAGCTTGAAGTGAGCTGAGATCACGCCACTGCACTCCAGCCTGGGTGACAGAGTGAGACTCCATCTCAAAAAAAAAAACAACCCCAGATTTCATGCTGAATGCAGTGGCTCATGCCTGTGATCCCAGCACTCTGGGAGGCCAACGTGGGTGGATTACTTGAGGCCAGGAGTTGAGACCATCCTGGTCAACATGGCGAAACCACATCTCCACTAAAAATACAAAAAAATTAGCTGGGTGTGGTGGCACATGCCTGTAATCCCAACTACTCGGGAGGCTGAGGCAGGAGAATCACTTGAACCCAGGAGGTGGAGGTTGCAGCAAGCCAAGATTGTGCCACGGCACTCCAGCCTGGCAACAGAACAAGACTCTGTCTCATAGATAAAAAAAAAAAAAAAAAGCCAGGTTGTATTCATCCTCTAGATTTCAGTGCTCCTCCTAGGCAGCTGCACACACTAACCTGTCGGCTTTCCGAATGATGGGGCAATCTGCTCATCACTGCATCCAGCTCATCCAACTTCCTCAGGACGGCCTGAACTTCTGCAGACAGCTCTTTGTACTCTGAAAACTGGTCTTGGAACACGGCTTTATAGCGTTCTCGCTCATCATCTGTCTGAATCACAGGGTATTTTCTGGGGGAAAAACATAAACCAAAGATATAATCGTTTCACTAAAAGAAGCTGAATGGGAAATCGGCTTAGCTTATTCCTTACTGATCATATTGTACCTTCAATTCAATACATTACCTCTCAGGTAACAACTATTTACATACATGATTTCAAGCACAGAGTATTAACTTGGAGACAAACTGGAAAATGAAAGGACCAAATGGGGCCCCTCAACTTCTACCTTGAGGAAGAATTCAGACTGATACTCACGCCACATAGTCGGGCATCACGATAGGCTTAGGAATGTGGCCTGGGGGGATGTGTCCACTCAGTAGTTCAGGTTTCATTTTTGCTGTTCTCAATTCCTTGAAATTAACTTCTGAGTCTCTTTGTCTGTCACCACTGGTGGCCATTTCACACTGCAGTTAGGGAGAAAAAGAGGATTTATTAATAAATATAGGTAGAAAAAAATCCTCTGAATTTATTCTTAGAAAATGGGGAGGAAGATCAGGTGGGCTGTCTCAAACCTATAATCCCAGCACTTCCGGAGGCCAAAGCGGGAGGATCACATGAGGCCAGGAGTTCAAGACCAGCCTGGCCATCATGGCAAGACTCTGTCTCTATAAAAAGTTTAAGGCCAGGCACAGTGGCTCACGCCTGTAATCCCAGCACTTTGGGAAACCGAGGTGGGCGGAACACTTGAGGTCAGGAGTTCGAAACCAGCCTGGCCAACATGGTGAAACCCCATCTCTACTAAAAATACAAAAATTAGCTGGGTGTGGTGGTGGGTACCTGTAATCCCAACTCCTTGGGAGGCTGAGGCAGGAGAATTGCTTGGGCCTTGGAGGCGCAGGTTGCAGTGAGCCAAGATTGTACCACTGCACTCCAGCTTGGGCAACAGACTGAGACTCTGTCCAAAAAAAAAAAAAATCTGGCAGGTGCAGTGGTGTGTGCCTGTAGTCCACTAGTAGCTACTTGAGAGTGTTGGAGGCTGAGGTGGGAGGATTGCTTGAGTCCAGGAGGTAGAGGTTACAGGGAGTTGTGATTGCAGTACTGCACTCCAGCCTGGGCGACAGAGTGAGACTCTGGCTCAAAAAAAAAAAAAAAAAAAAAAGAAGAAGAAAATGGGGAGCAAGACAGGAGGAAGAAAAGTGGAAATAAGAGTTAACATTTCACATCACAACTACATGTTTTATATGAACGTTTCTATAATAGCTAAGGGAAGCACATTTGGGATATGGTAATACACAGTAGGTAAAACACACTCCAGCCCCAATCGTGTACACGTCAAAGGTAGATGATGCAATGCCAGACACACAGTCTTAAGAACTTACCTATTTGGAATTTACACCCCAACTAGCCATAAAAAAATAAAAAATGTAATTCAAAAAAATTCAAGGATAAAAATGGAACAAGGCTACTTAAATAGAAAGAGAAAGTAATGATACTGGCAATTTGGGATCATTTAATTGTAAGTAACCACTGAGTGGATTAGAAAAGGAAATGAGTTGGCCGGGTGCAGTGGCTCACGCCTGGAATCCCAGCACTTTGGCAGGCTGAGGCCAGTGGATCATGAGGTCAGGTGTTTGAGACCAGCCCGGCCAGTATGGTGAAACCCCATCTCTACTAAAAACACAAAAATTAGCCAGGCGTGGTGGTGCCTGCCTATAATCCCAACTACTCAGGAGGCTGAGGCAGGAGAATCGCCTGAAACTGGGAGGCAGAGGTTGCAGTGAGCCGAGATTGTGCCACTGCATTCCAGTCTGGGCGACAGAGCGAGACTCCCTCTCAAAAAAAAAACAAAAACCGAAAACCAAAAAAACAGAAAAGGAAACGAGTTACATTGTTTTCATTATATGAAGAGGGAAGCAAACAAATTTACTATCAGAAAGAAACGCTTCCTGATGTTCAGTATTTTTATAGTATTTTCATTTTTTAGTATCTTTTCTTTCTTCTTTTTTTTTGAGATGGAGTCTTGCTCTGTTGCTCAGGCTGGAGTACAGTGGCATGATCTCAGCTCACTGCAGCCACCGCCTCCCAGTTCAAGCAATTCTTGTGCCTCAGTCTCCCAGGTAGCTATGGTTACATACAGGTGTGTGCCACCATGCCTGGCTAATTTTTGTATACATATTATTTTCTTTGAGATGGAGTCTCGCTCTGTCGCCCAGGCTGGAGTGCAGTGGCGCAATCTCAGCTCACTGCAAGCTCCGCCTCCTGAGTTCACGTCATTCTCCTGCCTCAGCCTCCCGAGTAGCTGGGACTATAGGCTCCCGCCACCACGCCTGGCTAATTTTTTATATTTTTAGTAGAGACGGGGTTTCACTGTGTTAGCCAGGATGGTCTCAATCTCCTGACCTTGGGATCCGCCTGTCTCAGCCTCCCAAAGCGCTGGGATTACAGGTGTGAGTCACCGTGCCCAGCAATTTTTGTACTTTTAGTAGAAACAGGGTTCTGCCATGTTGGCCAGGCTGGTCTCAAACTCCTGGCCTCAGGTGATCTGCCCACCTTGGCCTCCCAAAGTGCTGGTATTATAGGTGTGAGCCACCACACCCAGGCTAGTATCTTTAGGTCATTAAAAAAAAAAAAATTTTTTTTGAGACAAGGTCTTGCTCTGTCATCCAGGCTGCAGTGCACTGACTCGATCATGACTCATTGCAGCCTCAAACCCCTGGGCTCAAGCGATCCTCCCACCTCAGCCTTCCAAGTAGCTGGGACCACAGGCGTGTAGCACCATGCTGGATAATCTGGCTAATTTTTAAATTTTAGGTCTTGCCATGTTGCCCAGGCTGGTCTCAAACTCGTGGGTTCAAATGATCTGCCTGCCTTGGCCTCCCAAAGTGCTAGGATTACAGGTATAAGCCACTGTGACTAGGCTTAAAATTTTTTTTTTTTTTTTTTAGAGACAGGGGTCTTGCTGTTTTGCCAAGGCTGGTCTTCAACTCCTGCTGCCTCAGGCTCCCAAAGTGTTGGGATGACAGGCTTGAGCCACCATGCCTAGGCTAGATTTTTAAATGTAAGGAGGATGTTGCTGGGATCGCAGAGGAAAGGCAGAAGATGTCTTCAATTTGCCCAAGTGGTCCTAACCTGTGATTCTCTGAAAAGGGCTATAAGAATCCTAGATGCAAGAGATGATGGTTTGAGCCATGCTGGTTTCTTTCTTTTTTTTTTTTTTCCTGAGACGGAGTCTCACTCTGTCACCCAGGCTGGAGTGCAGTGGCACGATCTCGGCTCACTGCAGCCCTGCCTCCTGGGTTCAAGCAATTCTTCTGCCTCAGCCTCCTGAGTAGCTAGGGAGTAGAGGTGCACGCCACCATGCCCAGTTAATTTTTGTATTTTTAGTAGAGACGGGGTTTCACCATATTGGCCAGGTTGGTCTCGAACTTCTGACCTCGTGATCCGCCCGCCTCAGCCTCCCAAAGTGCTGGGATTACAGGCATGAGCCACCATGCCCAGCCTTTTTTTTTTTTTTTTTTTTTGAAACAGGGCTTTGCTGTGTTGCCCAGGCTGGAATGGCACAATCTCGGCTCACTGCAACCTCCACCTCCCAGGTTCAAGCAATTCTCAGTCTCCCGAGTAGCTGGGACTATAGGCGCAAGCCACTATGCCTGGCTAGTTTTTTGTATTTTTAATAGAGATGGGGTTTTACCACATTGGTCAGGCTGGTCTTGAACTCCTGACCTCAGGTGATCCGCCCACCTTGGCCTCCCAAAGTGCTGGGATTACAAGCGTGAGCCACTGTGCCAAGTCACGCTGGTTTCTCAACAGCAGAGCTCTTAGAGGCCCTTTTAGTAAAAATTGTGTATTCAAAAGAGAGAAAGAGAACACAAGGTGAAATGGCCTAGAGAGGAAGTCTCAGACAGAAAGGAGATAGGATTGGAAGATCCAGTGGATTCTACTCTAGAAAGGGCAAAAATGGATGCTCAGCTTTGGGGTTGAGAAAAAACTTTCAGGGACTCCATTGGACAGTGCCTAGAACACCAACCAAGTTGATGACATTGGTGGATGCCAGAAGAGGTGTTTCCATTTTATCCATAAAGAAGTGCCAGGCCCAGTGGCTCACACCTGTAATCCCAGCACTTTGGGAGGCCGAGGTGGGCAGATCACGAGGTCAGGAGATCGAGACCACTCTGGCTAACACAGTGAAACCCTCTCTCTACTAAAAATAGAAAAAATTAGCCGGGCGAGGTGGCGGGTGCCTGTAGTCCCAGCTATTCGGGAGGCTGAGGCAGGAGAACGGCGTGAACCCATTAGGCGGAGTTTGCAGTAAGCCGAGATCGCGCCACTGCACTCCAGCCTGGGCAACAAAGCGAGACTCTGTCTTACAAAAAGAAAAAGAAAGAAAGAAAATAAGTGAGGTTGAGGCCAGGTGCAGTGGCTTACATGTATAAGTCTAACATTTTGGGAGGCTGAGGTGGGAGGATCACTTGAGGTTAGGAGTTTGAGGCTGCAGGGCGCTGTGAATGGTCCACTGCACTCCAGCCTGGGCATCAGAGCAAGACCCTGCCTCTTAAAAAAAAAAAATCAAAAACAGAAGTGAGGTTCAGAGAGGTCAAGTCAATTCTCCAAGGTCACGTAACTATTAAGTAGAAAGGCCACAATTAAAACCCAGAACTGGGCTGGGTGAGGTGGCTCATGCCTGTAATCCCAGCAGTTTGGGAGGCCGAGGGGGGTGGATCATTTAATGTCAGGCATTCAAGACCAGCCTGGCCAACATGGTGAAACCCTGTCTGTACTAAAAATACAAAAACTAGCCGGGCGTGATGGTAGGCGCCTGTAATCCCAGCTACTCAGGAGGCTGAGGCAGGAGAATCGCTTTAACCTGGGAGGCGGAGGTGGCAAGGAGCCGAGATCGCGCCACTGCACTCCAGCCTGGGGCACAGAGCAAGACTCCGTCTCAAAAATAAATAAATAAATAAATAAATAAATAAATAAAACCCAGAACTAGACCAGGTGCAGTGGCTCATTCCTGTAATCCTAGCACTTTGGGAGGCCAAGGCAGGAGGATTGCTTGAACCCAGATGTTTGAGACCAGCCTGGGCAACACAGGGAGATCCTGTCTCTACAAAAAAAAAAAATATATATATATATATATGTGTGTGTGTGTGTATATATATATACACATAAATATGTGTGTGTATATATATAGTTTTTTCTTGAGACACAGTCTCGTTCTGTTGCCCAGGCTGGAGTGCAATGACACGATCTCGGTTCACTGCAACCTCCGCCTCCGGGTTTAAGCAATTCTCCTGCCTCAGCCTCCCGAATAGCTGGGACTACAGGTGTACACCACCATGCCTGGCTAGTTTTTTGTATTTTAGTAGAAATGGGGTTTCACCATGTTTCCCAGTCTGGTCTCGAACTTCTGAGCTCAGGTAATCCACCCACCTCAGCCTCCCAAAGAATGGGATTACACGCATGAGCCATCATGCCTGGCCAAAAAATAAAAAATTAACTGGGCATGGTGGCATGCACCTGTGGTGCAGGCTACCTGGGAGTCTGAGGTGGGAGGATCACTTAAACCTAGGAGGTCAAGGCTGCAGTGAAGCCTGGGTGACAGAGTGAGACCCTGTCTCAAACAAACAAACAAACAAAAAACAAAAAACCCAGAACTATTTGGTTCATTGATACTTTTTTTTTTTTTTGAGACAGTCTCGCTCTGCCACCCAGGCTGGAGTGCAGTGGTGAGATCATAGCTCACTGCAGCCTCGAACTCCTGGGCTCAACCTATCCTCCCTCCTTGGCTTCCCAAAGTGCTAAGGTTACAGGTGTGAGCCACGGTGCCTGGCCTGGTTCATTGATACTTTAAATGAATAACATAAAGAAACTTGTTTACTTAAATGTATATTGTTCATATCCTAAAGTTGCCTGAAGTTCTAGTAGCACACTAGAAACAAGCTTGTGATGGACAGGGCAAGCAATGCCATACTGCTACTGGAAAGTAAGATCGTGCTTGGGAACACGATTCCTCTTTGGTGCAGTAACCTCCCTCCCCTCTACTGATCCCTTAAGCCTTCGAGAAATGCTTGCTGAACTAAACTGAGAGAGGCTTGGGAGGGCCCCTACTTCACTGCAAATAAAAAACAAAACAGGATTTTAAAACCTTAATCTTCATCTTGCCAGGAAGCTTTAAAAATCCTTTGTTTCCTGATTTCCTTACCCTGAAACTGGCTTTGGTTTAACATTAGCTCATTCTAAAAACCACTAGCACTTAACTCACTATTTAAATAGCACACCCTTTAGATTGGATTAGGTGTGGAGGCTGCTAACCAGCCCTAGGGGAAGGTTATGAAAAGGAAAAGTTCTCCAACCATGGCTCTAGGTGGGACAGAAGCCAGATCACCTAGACGCAGAAAGCGTGCCTCGCCACTCGGTCCCCAAATCTGCAAAAACATGAGTGGCAAGCAGAGTACCCTGAGGAAATGAAATTAAGCCAGGATATTTTTAGGGAACACATTTTGAAGTTAGTATTTATTCTGCTGTATTTCTTGCTGATTATGATGCCATTTCTTCATCCTAATGAATTCCTATATATTTAGTCTTGAAAATGAATAATGGCATTAAACATTAGGGGGAGCTTTTTTGGCTTGAATAAATGAATTTCTAGTTCTCTTTAACTTCTGTTTTCTTTTTTTTGACCCCCATATGGACACATGGTTTAACTCCTAAATGTTTAACAATCCAGATCTCATGGCACTGAGGAAGCTGCTATGAGTTTGTTGATCCTCTGGATCTCAGCAGCAGCCCCAGCATCAATCTCAGATCTCCTGGTCAAAGTTGCTTTGGGCAGAGGGTCCATCATTAATTTGTTTTCTACGTAACATTTTTTCAAGGAAGAACTAATCATTTTTCTTACTTGCCCATCCCTAATTCTAAGACTTACCTTTTAATATAGAAAGAGACCCTGAAGAAATCAGAATATTTCCATATAGACATTTCATCTGCTTTAAATTTATTTTAATTAACTAATTAATTTTTGAGACAGAGTCTCTTGCTATTGCCCAGGCTGGAGTGCAGTGGTAACGATCTTGATCTCGGCTCACTGCAACCTCTGCCTCCTGGGTTCAAGTCATTCTCCCACCTCAGTCTCCCAAATAGCTGGGATTACAGGCTTGTGTGACCACACCCGGCTATTTTTTTTGCATTTTTAGTACATATGGGATTTTGCCATGTTGCCCAGGCTGGTCTCAAACTCCTGACCCCTGGCGATCCACCCACCTTGGCTTCCAAAAATGCTGGGATTACAGGCGTGAGCCACCATGGCTGGCCTAAATTTTTTTTATTTTTATGGTCTTAATTTTTACTTTTGCTCTTTTTGGATGAACCTTCCTGATCATCGGTTTGGAAAACTCTTATTAGGAAAAAACTTTTTTTTTTGAGACAGAGTCTCACTTTGTTGCCCAGGCTGGAGTGCAGTGGCACGATCTTGGCTCACTGCCACCTCTGCCTCCCAGGTTCAAGCCATTCTCCTGCCTCAGCCTCCTGAGTAGCTGGGATTACAGGTATGCACCACAATGCCTGGCTAATTTTTGTATTTTTAGTAGAGGTGGGGTTTCACCATGTTAGCCAGTCTGGTCCCAAACTCCTGGCCTCAAGAGATCCACCTCCTTTGGCTTCCCAAAGTGCTGGGATTATAGGCGTGAGCCACTGCACCCGTTCTCTATTGGGAAGAAATCTAAAACCACATATGAGACAAAGAATTAAATCCTCATTAGGCTTTTATGGGAAGGCTGCATTAGGCTCCAGAATGGGAAAGGCCACTCTTAGACAGTATTCTTGATGACAGACATGTCAAAGGAGAGGGGAAAATGGCCCAGCCCAGTGTCCCAGAGTAACATGACCATTCTTTGCTTCTAGCAAAAACTAGTCTAAGTAATGTTATGAATATAATTATTAAACTTTTCAACTTAAAAATGGGCTGAATATCTGTCAGGTTAGAAATAGAGAGAACTAAGGGAGGCTGAGGCAGGACAATCACTCAAACCAGGGAGTTGGAGGTTGCAGTGAGCTGAGGTCGCGCCACAGCACTCCAGCCTGGTGACAGCGAGACTCCATCTCAAACAAACAAACAAACAAAAACGGGAAAAGAAATAGGGAGAACTAGCTATGTGTTTCAGTATGCATTTATTTCTCCAATTCTTGATTCTCTCTCCCTTTGAGTGTGTAATATAATAATGCACAGGCCCCTGACCTCAAACCCATACCATCACGTTCCATGCCCACATTAGATTCTCGCTTTTCTAGCTTATAATATAAACCTGCACAGCACTTAAAGCACAGCTTTCAGAATTTGTTGCTGTCTCTATGTGATCTTATCTTCTTTCTATTATTTCTTTTAAAAGTGATCTTACTTGCTTTTAAAAAATTACATTAATTAAAACAAAATAAGAAGGCACCCCGTAGTATTAGACCAAAGAACAGACAGGAAACTGAAGCTCAGAGAAAGCAAACAGTTTCCCCAGGATCACAGAGCTAGTAAGGAGCTGACCTAGTACTCAAATTTAGATTGTCTGATTCTAAAGTTCACTTGCTGGCTGGGCGAGGTGGCTCACACCTGTAATCCCAGCGCTTTGGGAGGCCGAGGCAGGAGGATCACTCAAGACCAGCCCGGGCAACATAGTGAGATCTCTTCTTTACTAAAAATTATTTAGAAATTAACTGGCATGGTGGTGCATGCCTGTAGTCCCAGCTACTTGGGAGGTTACAGTGGGAGGATTGTTTGAGCCCAGGAGTTTGAGGTTGCCCTCAGCCTGGGTGACAGAGGAATAACCTGTCTCCCCCTCCAAAAAAACTAAATAAATAAAATAAAGTTCATTTCCTCTTTGTCATGCTAGTCTGCCAATTCTTTCCTGCTATGAACTAGGAAGGACACAGGTGAGAATCACACCCAGTGAAAAGCTGGAGGTCCTGATCTTTTCTTTTCTTTTCTCTTCTCTTTTCTTTTCTTTCTTTCTTTTCTTTCTTTCCTTTCTTTTTCTTTCTTTCTTTCTTTCTCTCTCTCTCTCTCTCTCTCTCTCTCTCTCTCTCTTCTCTCTCTCTCCCTCCCTCCCTCTCTCTCTTTTTTTTTTTTTTTTTTTTTCTGAGTCAGGATCTCACTCTGTCACCTAGGCTGGGGTGCAGTAGTGTGGTATCAGCTTACCACAACCTCTGCCTGCCAGGCTCAAGCCATCCTCCCATCCGAGCCTCCTAAGTGGGACTACAGGTGCGTGCCACCACACCTGGTCCTGATAATTTTGACAAAGGTTCTCATTGGTGAGTCCAATAGAGATTCGTTGATTAAGTCATGAAGTTCCCTCTTATAGAGGTCTTCTTTTAGGAGTATCCACAGTGATCCATCTCCAGGAAAAGATACCTCTAAAAGGATGCTCTTTGGCTTCAGCTCCCATATCTTGAAAGACTAGAAGTTAACTGGATTGATATGATATCCAGTGGAGTCCTAGGAACGGGAGTTCTCGTATCTGCTAAGGTTATTCCCAATTATTCTGGGACCTCTCAGTATCTGGGAGCCTACAATACACCCTGGACATTCTGAGCACCAACCTTCCAGGGCAGCTGGAAGAGGTACCCGGAAAGAGGTACCCTAGAACTGTCTGGCAGATCCTCCTAATCCTGCCCCACCGATGGAGCCTGCATCAGGTACATGCTTACCAAACAATGACCCTGACCACCCTATCATTTGGGGCAACTTCCTCCAACTGATCCAGGCCATTCAGGTTGACTATGTACTAATCCTACCTAGAGGGAATGCCCAGGTAGCCCATAAATTCCACCCTGGCCAAAAATGACCTCTATTTCCACATCATTGCCACAATGCAGCCCAGTGAGACAGCCCTGTCCAGCCTAGTGCTGAGCAGTCAACATCTACAAAGTGTAGACTTTTAACCTCCTAAAGCAAACAGATTCTTCTCTTCCAACCCAAGGATGTGTGAAACACACTTTTTAATCTTAGTACTCTGGGCTGAGCATGGTAGCTTATGCCTATAATCCCAGCACTTTGGGAGGCCAAGACAGGCAGATCACTTGAGGTCAGGAGTTTGAGACCAGCCTGGCCAACATGGTGGAACCCCATCTCTACTAAAAATACAAAATTAGCCAGGCATGGTGGTGCATGCCTGTAATCCCAGCTACTTGTCAACACATTTTCTAACAAACTGTATTAGTCAGGGTGTGAAGAAACCTGTAGCACTGCTGGAAGTGGAAATTGGTAAAACCTCTATTGGATCGTCTGGCAATCAAAATAAAAAGATACATCCTTCTGATGCAGGAATTCACTTCTCAGGATTTATCTGTCAAGTGTACTTGTACATATATGGAATGAAGTACGTAACAGTATGTATTTGTATGTATAAGGTTATTCACTATAGTGTTGTTTTTAATAGTGAAAGACTGGGCCAGGTGTGGTGGCTTATGCCTGTAATGTCAGCACTTTGGGAGGCCAAGGCAGGTGGATCACCTGAGATTAGGAGTTCGAAGACCAATCTGGCCAATATGGTGAAACCTCATCTTTATTAAAAATACAAAAATTAGCTGGGTGTGGTGGCGGGTGCCTATAGTCCCAACTACTTGGGAGGCTGAGGCAGGAGAATCGCTTGAACCTGGGAGGTGGATTGCAGAGAGCCGAGATTGAGCCACTGTACGCCAGCTTGGGTGATAGAGCTAGACTCTGTCTCAAAAAAAAAAAAAACAAAAAAGACTGGAAACAACCTAAATGCTTATCATGGTTAAATAAGTTATGATACATCCACATAATGCAATACTATACAGTTATAAAAAAATACAGAAACTCTTTACATATTATTAAGGAAACATCTTAGAAATGTACTGTTAAGTAAAAGTAAAACAAACAAGGGCTAGAATGTGTGTAGCATACTACCATTTGTGTAAAAGGGAAGGGAGAACAAGTAACACAGGCAGGGGAACAGGGAAGCTGGGGTGTAGAAATGAGATGATTTTGTATTATAGACCCTTTTGAATTTTCAACCAAGTAAATATGCTCTCTTTTCAGAGAAACAAATTCAAAGATTGAGTTCTCAACTCCTTGCTAAGAAATAATGTCTAGTATCTCAAAAAATGAGGGTAAAATTTTCAATGAGGGTAAAATTATGGTTATTAAAATAATTACATATATGTAAATAATGATAACAGCATCTCACTGAGTCCTCTCAGCAAACTTGCGAGGTAGGAACTATTACTATTGCAATCTCACAGATGAAGAAATGAAGGCATAGAAAGGTTAAATAATTTGTCTACTGCCACACAGCTGGTAAATTGTAGAATAGAAATTCCCCGACACTACAAAATTTGGCATCTTTAAAAAAAAGTATTATTGGCTGGGTACGGTGGCTCACGCCTGTAATCCCAGCACTTTGGGAGGCCGAGGCAGGCAGATCATGAAGTCAGGAGATTGAGACTATCCTGGCTAACATGGTGAAACCTCGTCTCTACTAAAAACACAGAAAATTAGCCGGGCGTGGTGGCGGGCTCCTGTAGTCCCAGCTACTCCGGGGGCTGAGGCAGGAGAATGGTGTAAATCCAGGAGGCGGAGCTTGCAGTGAGCTGAGATCACGCCACTGCACTCCAGCCTGGATGACAGAGCAAGACTCCGTCTCAAAAAAAAAAAAAGAATATATATATATATATATATGTTATTATTATTAATTTATTTTGTAACTGTCCTGTGACTGTCGTAAAAAATTTGGCATCTGAAAGCAAGGGGAGAAGGATACAAAGAACAGCACAGAACTTTAAACACAAGTGAAGAAAGTTTGGGAGAATCACTTTCATTTAAAAAACAATTAAATTTCGGCTGGGCACAGTGGCTCACGCCTGTAATCCCAGCACTTTGGGAGGCTGAGGTGGGCGGATCACAAGGTCAGGAGATTGAGACCATACTGGCTAACATAGTGAAACCCCGTCTCTACTAAAAATAGAAAAAATTAGCCGGGCGTGGTGGCGGGCACCTGTAGTCCCAGCTACTCTGGAGGCTGAGGCAGGAGAATGGCATGAACCCGGGAAGTGGAGCTTGCAGTGAGCCGAGATTGCGCCACTGCACTCCAGCCTGGGCGACAGAGCCAGACTCCGTCTCAAAAAAAAAGAAAAGAAAAAATTAAATTTCAAACATATGTTGGTTTATGTTGGTTCTCCTGAACCAACTTTGTTAACTTGCATAAATTTTCATCTAACAAAATTAAAAGAAGCTATAGATAATGATTGTTTAATTTGGTCCTTTTAGTATCTGGGAAAAAGCTCAAAGTCCTAATATGAACTTGATGTAATTGCTACACTTCCTTTTCTTTTTTTTTAAAGTCTCACCCTGTCACCCAGGCTGAAGTGCCGGGATATGATCTCGGCTTACTTAAACCTTCACTTCCCAGATTCAAGTGTTTCTCATGCCTCACCCTCCTGAGTAGCTGGGATTATAGGCGCGTGCCACCATGCCCGGGTAATTTTTGTATTTTTGGTGGAGACAGGGTTTCACCATTTTGGTCAGGCTGGTCTTGAAATCCTGGTCTCAAGTGCTCCGCCCTCCTCAGCCTCCCAAAGTGCTGAGATTACAGGGGGGAGCTACCACGGCTGGCCAATAGCTACATTTCACAGATATATGATACTACTATGTAGATAAATAGACCTAAGAGAAAAGTATTAATAAATCTAAAGTATAATGTGAAGTAAACTTTATTCTTACCATTTTCCTTTTCGATGACAATGATGGCTCATTTACCTGGAACAAAAAGAGTTCAAATAGTTTTTCAAGGGCATGTGACGCTACTTTGCAAATATTTTCATCCATTTGCATTTATAGCTCAATCCCAATTTTAAGAGGTCGATCCTCTACTTGATGGGTGTTTCTCATCCTCTTTTTGCCTAGGTTTTGAAGGGCCAGTGGAGAACTGAGAAGAGGGATAACTGTAATTCCCTGTCAATCAGGGGCATACAGAGGAGTAGGGAATATGGGGATGGTGGAAACTGTTAGATAAACCACTCTGAATTACCCTCAAATTTTATTTATTCTTGCCTCCCATTACTTTGCATGATTAAAGAGTTAGGACAATTACTCTATAAAATTAACAGAAAAAAGCCCTGGGCTATTACATCTTCTAACCTTTAGGAAGTTACAGCAACATATAGACAGGCACAACTTTCAACATCAGGTGACTGAAGTCTAATTAGGCATTATGAAAAGTCTCATAGACGTAAGTTTTTGTTGAGAAAGGAAGAAGAAATAAAAGTATTATGTTGATCATTCTATTCACATAGAATTTTCAAATATTAAGATTTAATAACTTATGCAACTAGCATAAAATTATGAGGAAGTATGTGAGTTTCACTATTTGGATTTCATATTGATTAGAATTAAAATTTTTTATTTTGTACACAGAGATGTACATTTGAGAAATAAATTGTAACTTTAAGAACAAAAATTTAATATATGTGAAGGTTTGCTACATAAAAAAAAGGTAAGAAATATGCTTAACGTGCTAAGACAACTTTTTAGAAATAACTTGAATCTATGTAGAGTTCCAGCAAGATAAATTATTTTGTGACAATCAAGCTAGGCAAGGTGGCTTATGTCTGTAATCCCAGCACTTTGGGAGGCTGAGGGGAGAGGACTACTTGAGGCCAGGAGTTTGAGATCAGCCTGAGCAACACAGCGAGACCCTGTCTCTACAAAAAAATTAAAATACATATATAGAGAGAGATCACATGGACACATGTCAAAGTTCTTTGTATAACATGTAGCTACTTGTTATAAAACTATTTTTTTCCACCAAGCACAGTGGCTCATACTTATCATCTCAACACGTTGGGAGGCTGAGGCAGGAGGGTTGCTTGAGCCCAGAAGTTCGAGACCAGCCTGGGTAACATAGTGATACCCTGTCTCTACAAAAAATATTAAAAAATAGCTAGGTGTGGTGGTGTATGCCTGTGGCCCCAGTTGCCTGGGAGGCTGAGGCAGGAAGATTGCCTGAGCCTGGGAGGTCAAAGCTGCAGTGAGCCATGATTGTGCCACCGTATTACAGGCTGGGTGACAGAGTGAGACCCTCCCTCAAAACAAACCATCATCAGCAACAACAAAACGATTTGTTTCCCATTCCACTAGGTGTAAAAAGAAAATTTAAGGCTGGGTGCGGTGGCTCACACCTATAATCCCAGCACTTTGGGAGGCCAAGGTGGATGGATCACCAGAGGTCAGGAGTTCAAGACCAGCCTGGCCAATATGGCAAAACCCTGTCTCAACTAAAATACAAAAATTAGCTGGGCATGGTGGCGTGTGCCTGTAATCCCAGCTACTTGGGGGGCTGAGGCAGGAGGATTGCTTGAACCTGGGAAGCGGAGGTTACAGTGAGCCGAGATTGTGCCACTGCACTCCAGCCTGGGCAACACAGTGAGACTCCGTCTCAAAAAAAAAAAAAAAAAAAGAAAATTAAAAACACCAAAAGACGGGCCAGGCATGGTGGCTCACACCTGTAATCCCAGCACTTTGGGATGCCAAGGCAGGTGGATTACTTGAGTCCAGGAGTTTGAGACCAGCCTGGACAACACGGCAAATACTCATCTTTAAAGAAAAAAAGAAAATTAAAAAAATTTTAAAACCAAAGGGCTACTTGTTGTTATGCATCAGATTCAAGCGAAATATTAAAAACAAAATACATATGTCAGTGTATGCTGTTATAAGGACAGGATTTAATTTTTATTTATAGTTTTGCCCAATATATACCATGTGCAACTGTATAGTATCTAAGAAGTCTTAGGAAAAGTGGAAAAGCAAAAATTCATAATATAGTTAACTTAAAATTACAAAAGAAATTTAAGGTAAATACTGAAAATTTCAGTGGCATAGGAGAGTCTACTACACACATCTCCTTGGAAGAAAGCAAAGTATCAACTTACTTCAGAGAATAATGTAGCCAGTGGAACATACTCTAACATTTGCTACTGTTCAACCAAAATAATTTTAGGTAGGGCTTTTATATAATCTCATCCTTCAGTGATTATTATTTTATTCTTATTGTTCTCATTATTATTTATTCTCATTATTATCCTATTAAGTTATAGAAATACAAAAACAACGTAGGACTTCCATTCTCATTTTGGACCATACGTCTTCCCAAAATAAAGACAAATTATCAAAACCACTGGGCAAGTTTTCACAGAGTATGTTCATTACAATTCAATCTCTCAGTACTTAAAAAAATCAAACATGGTTTACCATATTCTTATTTGGCTTCATTCAACTCACTGGGAGAAAGTAAATCATAACATTTAAATGAAAAATTAGGAGTTTTTATTAAGTTTTACCATATTAAAGAATTAAGATTGTTCTCAAACTTACTTTAATGATGAGACACTTATTTTACTGACTATATTCTTCTCCTTTGTAAAAATTCAGTAGCTGTGTCTTTTCCTTAAGCTTCAGACAGACATAATAATGCAGCCAACAAACTATATATCACACATCTGGTGTCTACTTGCAATGTTATATAACAGCCAAACACCAGAGTGGGTTATCCCAGTCAAAGCATGTCAGATATTGCACTAGGACTTTTGAATCTCAAACCATTAAAAAAAAGAAAGAAAGAAAGAAAAGAAAAGATTTCTATGAAAGCTTTCTGTTTTGAGCACTATACTTTAACAAGCGAGCAAATAACAGAAAAAACAAACATACACACACAAATGAGGGATTACGAAATCACTTACCTCTTGTTGTTCCATATATTCTCTATGTCTCCGAGCTGCCTCATGCCTCCATAACTTCAGGCAAACCAAAGCACTAATGAGATAAACTATCATGGTAACAAATAGGAAGATCATTGCAGCTATCTGTCCTCCTTCTACCCGGCAGAACACTGAGTTCACTGGTGTATTAAATAACGGATAGTAGCAGAGGCCACCTCGGTTGGTATCATTCACATAGACTATGGCTGCGGCCATATACAAAATAAACAAGGCAACGTTAATTCCAAATTCAGTTAGGGGCCACCAATTAGAGTCCAGAAGAATGGTCCGGTAATACATGGACATTCCAAGAACCAGAATAATAATGGTGGTGATCCAAGCTAATCCAGCAACCACAAGTATAAAAGGGGTCTTAGGGCCACTGTAGTAATAGCCCCCATACATACTGCCCAGTCCACCAACGCCTCCCATGCCATACGGTTGTGAATATCCAAACAAGTTGTACCACTCACTGTCCTTGTGAATGTAAGCTGTGACACAAGCAAAGACACCGGCCCCCAAAAGCAGCTCCACCACTCCCAGTATTCTCAGCAGGCCTGCCCACGACTTCATGTAGGAGTACCTCAGGTTATACTCCTCCACCTTCTCACTGTATGTTCGCACTGTTTGTGTGTGTCGGTCTAGAGATCCATAGGGATCCTGGGGAAACACTGCGTCAGCCTCTTTCTGGGAACTAAAGGTTCCTCCTGACCCTCCGTAGGGATCTTTGCAGGAGTTGGGGGGCGAATGGTGGTTTGGTCTTGCTGGAGAGGCTGGTGGTGAACACTCCACTCCATCGGAGATGTATCTGATATCAGACACTGGCTTATCCCATTCGGGGTCCTTTTTCTTCCCTCTGAAGAAGTTCTTCCAGGAGTCGGGGACAAAGCGCCTTACTGGTTTGAGATCTGGCACTACAGCTGGTTCCTCTGTGTCACTTGAGTAGAAGTCTGGCCCAAATGGTGGCTGTAATGGGAGAGGGGGTGGTGGCAAGGGATCAGCGCTCACTGCCCGCTCACTGTCGTGAAGAGTTGGGCGGGTTCTTATGGTGCTATCTTGATAGGGCAGGTCGCTTGGGACCGCATCGTAGTGCCTGTCCCGATTCCTGGATCTTCCATCATTTGATGACATTTGTGATTTTCACACCTGTGGCCAAATTTAAAGTTATCACTTATGATTAGTTACTTATCCTCTCAACGATGCTGATTTTATTCACGTAGTAGCAAAAACTATTTAGGAGACCAACAGGATCATGTCTAATTATTATGATATACAAAAATGATAAATATGAGACTGGGCATGGTGGCTCATGCCTGTAATCCCAGCACTTCGGGAGGCCAAGACAGGCGGATCATTTCAGGTCAGGAGTTTGAGACCAGCCTGACCAACATGGTGAAACACTACCTCTACTGAAAATACAAAAACTAGCCAGGCGTGGTAGCATGCACCTGTGATCCCAGCTACTCGGGAGGTTGAGATATAGATCGCTTGAACCCAGGAGGCAGAGGTTGCCATGAGCCAAGATTGCGCCGCTGCACTCTAGCCTGGGTGACAGGGCTAGACCCTGTCTCAAAAAAAAAAAAAAAAAAAGACAAATATGTATATTTTAACACTATAGATTTTCTATATTTTAAACAATTATATTACCTAGGGATACAGTCATCATTCTATGCCATTTTAAATGCAATCAAGATTTAAAATGTTAGGCTGGGCATGATGGCTCATGCCTGTAATCCTAGCACTTTTGAGAGGCCAAGGCAGGAGGATCACTTAAGGCCAGGAGTGGAAGATCAGCCTGGCAACATAGTGAGACCTGTATCTACCCAAAAAATTTTTAAAAATTAGCCATGTGTGGTGCTGTGCCCAGTCTCAGCTACTTGGGAGGCTAAGGTAGAGGAGAGAATCACCTGACCCCAGGAGTCTGAGGTTACAGTGAGCTCTGACTGCACCAGTGCACTCTAGCCTGGGTGACACAGCGAGTCTCTGTCTCTAAAAAGGGAAAAAAAAAAAAAAAATGAAAACTGAAATATTTATAAATGTAATTTATCTGTGAGACCTATTAAACAATAAAATAAAGAACAAAAGTGACAAAACTTTAACAAAACAGAACGCGAACACACTCCCAAGTAGAGTCATTTCCTCAAACATCTAAATCAAAATACTAAGAGTTTGAGTGTAGCGAAATTTGATGGGTCAGCAAATATTCTTCATTTTCACTTGGAATAGCCTAGGAGAGGCAGTCTGTTAAAACAAAGGGAGTGCACAGCCCTTCCCCTTCCTAAATCAACAAAGTCATTTTAGAGGACTTGCTTCTTCCAGTCTAAAATATTAACAATGGAAACTAGATGTAAAAAAAATTGAATCTCAGAGACAACAATCACCAAAGGCTAAGGCTCCCCCAAGGCACAATAGAGAATGGCAGCAATGACCATTAATATTACTCTTTCCAGAGCAATTCAGGTGATTTACTGTCCCCAAGGAGAGACTCAAGTATCTCAGAAGGTATTTAATCCACTTCAAAAATAAAGCAGAAAATGCACTTTTACTAAGCCTATTGATTCATGAAATCAGTGCTCTGCACCCATACACAGGAAGAAAACCATTTGCGAATTAACTACTAGGGTTAAGGTATGCCGAATTTCTCTCTCAAATTGTTTGTAAGTATTTTGCTTGAAGAATTAAAAATTTTTTTTCATTCACACCCTGCCAACTCTCATTATTGAAGACTTAAACTGGGCACATGGTATTGTACTTGATACTACGGTCTCAAAATTAAAATGGATAACCCCATCTTTTTTGTTATTGTTTTACTTATTTATTACTTATTTACTTATTTAATATTTTAAAGACAGGGTCTCACTCTGTTTCCCAGGCCAGAGAGTAGGAGCATAATCATAGCTCACTGCTGCCTCAGCCTCCTGAGTAGCTGGGACTACAGGCGCTGCCACCATACCCAGCTAATTCTTTTTTTTTTTTGAGAATCGCTCTGTCGCCCAGGCTGGAGTGCAGTGGCTCGATCTCAGCTCACTGCAAGCTCCGCCTCCCGGGTTCACGCCATTCTCCTGCCTCAGCCTCCCGAGTAGCTGGGACTACAGGTGCCCACCACCATGTCTGGCTAATGTTTTGTATTTTTAGTAGAGATGGGGTTTCATCGTGTTAGCCAGGATGGTCTTGATCTCCTGACCTCGTGATCCACCCGCCTCGGCCTCCCAAAGTGCTGGGATTATAGGCGTGAGCCACCACACTCGGCTGCTAATTCTTTAAAATTTTTAATAGACATTAAGTATCACTGTGTTGTCTAGGCTGGTCTTGAACTCCTGGGCTCAAGTGATCCTCCTGCCTTGGCCACCCAAAGTGCTGGGATTACAAGCGTTAGCCACTGCACCTGGTCTGATAACCCCAGCTTTATACTGTTGAACAATTTGGAAATTCCTAAGGCTTTATTTTATTTTACTTTGGAAAACAAAGACCCTTCATTTAACCTGCCTTGCACCAGGCATGCTGAAGGTATACTGGTGGACAAACTAGACTGAAATCCTTGCCTTCATGATGCTTTAACTGGGGGAGTGCCGGGCGGATTGACAGATGATAAATGAAATATACAGTATGCTAAAGAACAAAGTTGAGAAATGGGGTAAAGACTGCAATGGTGACAGGATGTTACAATCTTAAACCGAGTGACCAGGGAAATCTTCATAGAGAAAGGGACATCTGAGTGTAGAACTGAAGGTGAAGGAGGAAGCCCGGCCATTATCAGGGACAAGTGTTCGGGCAGATAGAACAGCTAGCGCAGATGCCCTGAGGCAGGAGTGCCTGGTATGTTCAAGAAATATTCAGGCATGGAGGCTACTGTGGCAGCAGCAAAGTGGGTAAGAAGGTGAATAGTAGAACTGAGGCCATCTGAATCATGTAGGGCCTTGAAAACCACTGGAAAGAAAGGACTTTGTCTTTTGCTGGGAGTGAGATGAGAAGCCACTGGAGAATTCTGAATAGAGGAGTGACATGATTTGACTAATTTTAACAGTATCACTATGGATGCTGTGTTGAGAGTACACTTCAGAAGGCAAGAGGTAAAACAGGAAGACTGGCTAGGCCATTGAAATAATCCAATGGATCTCTGAGATCGTGAGAAGAGGTCAAATGCTAGATAGGTATTTAAAATTTTTATTATAGAAATTTTCAAATATAATAAAAAGTAGAAAGAATAGCATTATGAACCCTTGTGTATCCACATCCAGCTTCTACATTTATCAATTTATTGCCAAACTTGTTTCATTTATACTCCCCATACTATTTCCTCTGCCGCTGAGTCCTCTGAAGTAAACCCCAGACATCTGATCATTTTATCTGTCTATACTTCATTCTCCACCCCTCCCGCTTAGCCTTGGGGAGCAGCAGACTGAAGAGTGTTTCAGATGCGTTAAAAATCCAGGAAGAGATGTAAGGGGGCAAGCAAGGCACAGAGAATATGTACAGACTGGAGACAAGAGAATGGGGTGGAACCCTAGGGTCTTCTAATAGGGCACTCTGACCTTAAAGGATTAACTCTGATGGACCCAGCAGGGTGCCCAGTGCAAAGCAGTTCTGTATATTATAACAATCATTTATTTTTGTACCTTTCTCTTTTATTTCTTTCTCTAAAAAAAGTGTAAGTTCTAGAAATGCTATTACGACTCTAGTTTTTGAAACACATTCCTAAGAAATGTAGAAGCAAAAGCACAACAAATGATTTTAGCAAGTTTTACACAGCATTTACAGGATACACCATGCTTAATTCAACTCACTGGTAAAAATAAGATTCACTGTAATGGATTTAACTCTTCACCTGTGAAGTGGCTTATTTGAATCAAATCACCTTATCCATTTTTAAATAAAAAACAAGCAATTATTATAGAGTTGTGGAAAAGCAAGTTAATGTGATTTTTAGAAGGGAATGGTTAGCTGTATTTCATTACATCTTAAATATCTGGATACCCCTACTGTCTTTCAGGATATCACTGAGAGTCCGTTCTGGTCCCGCAGGCCGCGGCAGCGTGTGTCTTTGTCCCGCTCAGGCCCCGGACTCTTACTTCATTCTCGTACACTCATTTTGGAAAGCCGCGGCAGCGGCAGGAGAAATGGCTCCCCCAGCTAAGTGTCACAGGAATCATGCCTGGTCACCTTTCCACAAACAGAACCACCGGTTTACCTGGCTTAAAAGTTTTGCTGGACCCAAGAAAGGGGTAGATTTCGGATACTTCTGCGCTTCCAAGGGATCGGGAAAAGTTCTGTGGTTCTAACTAACCCACGACTGCCCGGGGGTACCGAGCATTTTCGCTGTGGGGTATCCCCCGCGCCAGCCTCTGGGCGCCCGGTCTCACAAATCTCACTGCGTCCTGGGCTCTGCCCGCGCCGGCTGGGCGTTCGTCTTCGCGTTTCTGGCTGAAACCCACTGTCTTTGGAGATTCCGCCCCAACGAGGCCGAAACTAAGCCGGGAGATCTCCCAGGTCAGGAGCACCGGGATCGCCCCAAGGTGCGCGCCGCGCCCCGCCCCGCCTCGCGCCCGGAAGGACGGCGGCTCGGCCGCACCTGCGTCTGCAGAGCGAAACCCGGCGGGACGCGGGCCTCCCCGATCCCTGGCTCCGGCCTCCCCCGCGGGCTATGGCAGGCTGAGTGCCGCCGAGCGCGGGCACCCTTCGGTCCCCGCACACCTGGGCTGGGGGCCGCCGGGCCCTCCTCTCCCGGTCACGTGGCCCCACTTACCTGCGCAGTCCACCCCGGCCCCACTTACCTGCGCAGTCGCCAGGAAAAGCGCGCACGCCGCCCGGGACTCTGAAACCGGTATCTGACTCCGGGGCGGGGGTGGGGCCGGGCGGGACGAGCCCAGCTTTGCCCGCCCAGCTCTGCCCCGCCCGGCTCTATCGGCCCGACTCCCACTCTGGACCCAGGCTGATCGGTGCCACCGGCCGGCACCTCGCGGCAATGACTACACACGGGGCTCTTTTGGAAAGATAGTTACAGTTCTCATCGCAGCTTTGCCGTCCTCTTCCCTATCTTTTGAAAAGTCTGACACGGGATGAGGGAGATTCGTGCACTGTGCCTAAGGATCTAAGGCAGACAGTGCATGCTAGGTAATTTACGTTAAAAGACAGGAGAAACAAAATGAAATTCAACATTTTAATTGTGATATAAATTATGTAAATACTTTCCAAAAAGTATCTAAGATATTCCACTGTACAACACATCAAAACTATATATGAGAAGCTGAAGACAATGAAGTGTAAATAAGGCACACAGTTTACACTCATAATTGCATCCTGAACTGTGGTATAGTTCATATTTACAACCCCCCATAACGTTTTTGCATCCTGAATTAGTCCTTCACATTTTGATATTTGGCATAATGTTGAAACACACTTTATACACACTGACCGCTCCTTAAACCACTCACAGATTTAATAAATACTACAGAAAAAATTCAGAGATTTGAAGGCTTGATCTTCCATTTACTTCAAGATGACAGAAGAGTAGGTTTCTTGTGATGAAATACTACAAGAATGAAGAATTAACAAACTGTTGTGTAATTCATCAGAAAAGCATATTAACTCTGCTGAAGTACCACTGAATGAAACAAAAATGAATCTGTGAAGTAGGAATCAGATTAGCAGGCTGGCTTCTATGTCCCATCACTCTCATAGTCTTCTATTATTATGTTTTCTTCCATGTCTCCTTGGGCTGAAAAGGGCTGGGGCTGGCTAGCAGGCAGTTCACTGGCACTATTCTGACTCAAAGGAAGAGAACAGGTTTCCGGCGCAGTGGCTTGAGTGGGTTCACCCAGAGATTCCTCTGTAGAATGTCCTCCATTAAGCTGGGCTTCATCTCCGCTGTCAGGGTCTATCATTCCATGTTCCCTGTCAGTCAGGGCTTCCATTTTCAATCTGTCACATTCATTGCAGGCATTAACAAGAACCAAAGGAGGAGATTTTTAAATTACACCATGAGTGTGATGATTATGAAGCCATCTTTCATTTACCTACATTGTGCTGTTCAGCTAGTCCCTTTAACTACAAAAACAAAATTACAAGGTAAATGACAAACTGTGAATAAGTTCCTACAACTTAAAATACAAAAAGGAGCTGAACACGGTGGCTCATGCCTATACTATCAGCACTGTGGGAGGCCGAGGGAGGCAGATCACTTGAGGCCAGGAGTTCAAGACCAGCCTGGACACATGGCAAAACCCCATCTCTACTGAAAATAGAAAAACTAGCCAGGCATGGTGGCATGCGTCTGTAATCCCAGCTACTCAGGAGGCTGAGGCAGGAGAATTGTTTGAACCCAGGAGGCGGAGGTTGCAGTGAGCCAAGCTAGTGCCACACTGAACTCCAGCCTGGGCGGCAACAGAGCAAGACTCTGCCTCAGGAAAAAAAAAAAAAAAAAACCAATCCAAACCACAAGAAAACACCTAAAAATAAAAAGAAATAATGTCTTCAGTAAAGATTTTTTCTTTTTTTTATTGAGACTGTCTTGCTCTATCGCCCCAGCTGGAGTGCAGTGGTGCAATCTCAGTTTACTGCAACCTCTGCCTCTGAGGTTCAAGCGATTCTCCTGACTCAGCCTCCAGAGTAGCTGGGATTACAGGCAGGCACCACCACGCCCAGCTAGTTTTTGTATTTTTAGTAGAGATGGGGTTTCACCATGTTGGGCAAGGCTGGTCTTGATCTCCTGACCTTAGATGATTCACACACCTCAGCCTCCCAAAGTGCTGGGATTACAGGCATGAGCCACTGCGCCTGGCCTACTACTGTCATCTTCTAAACTGGCAAAGATACTTTTAAAACCCAGTGGTGGCAAGGGTTAGGAGAAAAGAACATACTGATACACTGTAAGTGGATATAAAATTGGAAAAATTTTCTTGCCAACGATTTGGCAATAAAGAAGAAAAGCCCCAAAAGGTATATACTATTGATTCAGCAATTTCATTTGTAGGAATTCATCCTAAGTAAATAGTATTTGAAGTGCATGATAACTTATCTACAAGGCTAGGATAGTAAAAGTTGAAAAGAAGCTAAATGGGCAAAAATAAGGTATAGGTTGAATTACAGGAAATTAAACATCTATTAAATATTAAGTACTAATATTTAATAAATATTAAATACTAAACATATGATGGTTTTAAATATGGTCTACATAAATAAAAGATAGTACCAGTCATTGTAATATACACCATGGAAAATACTGCCTCTCGTGGCCAGACGGAGTGGCTCACGCCTGTAATCCCAGCACTTTGGGACGCCGAGGTGGGCAGATCATGAGGTCAGGAGATCAAGATCATCCTGGCCTACACAGTGAAACCCCGTCTCTACTAAAAATACAAAAAAAAAAAAAAAAAAAAAAAATTAGCCGGGCGTGGTAGCAGGTGCCTGTAGTCCCAGCTACTTGGGAGGCTGAGGCAGGAGAATGGCAAGAACCTGGGAGGCGGAGCTTGCAGTGAGCCAAGATCGCGCCACTGCACTCCAGCATGGGCGACAGAGAGAGACTCTGTCTAGGAAAAAAAAGAAAAGAAAAGAAAATACTGCCTCTGAAGTCACATCAAGTAGGTAGTTGAACCAATAATAAAATAGTGAAGATTCTCATTCAGTTTAGGCTTGTGTAAAAGTAATTACTTTTGCAGCAACCCAATACAACTCAGGAGCAAAAATGCAATAGAAGATACTTGTCTTTATTTTGATGCCATAAACTTAGGGGGTCAGGGAAAGGAGCCATCAAAGAGATCTGGTCCTGCTTTCATTCAGAGGGATGTGAGAAGAAAAGCAGTGTTTATGAAATGTATAAGCCCTGATCACATCCCAGTGGGACGATGCTTCAAGATCCATCATGGTCTTTCTGTGATAGGAAAGATGGGCTCCGCATAGCTAAGCCAGTAATCAGAAAAAAACATTAACACTACAAAGGACTTAATGAATCTTTGAGGATAGACAGGGGGAAAAACCTCACATCACAAGAGTTTTCCATTTGGGACCAGAAATAGGAGAAAAGGTAGAAGGAGTCAGAGGTGCCATTTCTATCACTTACTTTTGTCCACGCATCCAGTAAGCAAGATTTTTTAAATCTTTTTTTTTTTTTGAGATGGAGTTTTGCTTTTGTGTTGTTGCACCCCAGGCTGGGACGCAAATATGTAATCTTGGCTCAATGCAACCTCGACCTCCCAGGTTGAAGCGATTCTCCTGCCTCAGCCTCCTGAGTAGCTGGGATTACAGGAATGTGCCACCACACCCAGCTAAATTTTGTATTTTTAGTAGAGATGGGGTTTCACCATGTTGTTCAGGCTGGTCTTGAACTCCTGATCTCAGGTGATCCACCTGCCTCGGGCTCTCAAAGTGCTGGGATTATAGGCATGAGCCACCACGCCCGGCTATTTTTAAAATCTTTAAACAATTCCTGAGCGCTTAATTCGATCTTACAAATAAGCTAAGTCAAACTGAAGTATATGTTTTGTGTTAATCACTGATAATGGCACAGAAGCTACTTTCCAATAAAATGAATCTCATATACACACACACACACACACACACACACACACACACACACACATATCTATTTTTTGCTTGTCTACATTTTCTAAAATAAGAATATATCAAGGACACTGCTCCTTCTGAGGCAGTTCCTAGTCATTGCAGGTCTTCAAGCATAGGCTAAGAACATCTCTCGACAGGAAAGCTGGAAAGGGGTTTCTAGATTTGTTGAATTGGAGGATTTTAAAGATTCCTCTGCCTTTGTGATTCCCTGATTCCATTTAATCTGGTATAGTCCATTGGAAATAAGTGAAAATATGCTTTATATTTAAGAAAAGGAAGGGTCTATAATATAATTATGTTTATAAGTTACTAGGTACAGTATGTCTTTCTTGGATGTTACAGATAACAGTTATTAATTCATATTGAACATACTCAGTAGACATTTCATTATCAGCTTTTTGGAAATTGAGATGATCAGCTTACCTTCCAAAGTGTCGCTTCAGAGGGAGCCTTCCAATATCTTGGATAAAAGAAATCTGAGCTGAAACAGATTTTTTAAAAGTTGTAAACAATTTTCCAAAGAAAATATACAAATGGCCAATAAGCACATGAAAAGATGTGCTTATTCTAATCTTTAGAGAAATGCAAATCCAAGCCATAGTGAGATACCAATTCACATCTATTAAGGATGACTGTTATAAAAAACCAGAAAACAAGAAGTATGGGTAAGGATGTGGAGAAAATGGAACCCTTGTGCATTGCTCATGGGAATGTAAAATGGTGTAGCCGCTGTGGAAACCAGTATAGTGGGTCCTCAAAAAATTAAAAATAGAATTACTGTATGATCTAACAATTCCACTTCTGGGTATACACCCCAAAGAATTAAAAGCAGAGTCTCCAAAAGATATTTGTATGCCCATGTTCATATCAGCATTAACAATAATCAATGGGTGGAAGCAACCCAAGTGTCCGTCAACAGATGAATGGATAACCAAATGTGGTAGATACATCTAATTGAGTATTACTCAGCTTTAAAAAGGACACATGCTGTAACACAAATGAACTGTGATAACATCATTCTAAGTGAGACCAGTCACAAAAGAACAAATATTGTATGATTCCACTTATATGAAGTATTTAGAGTCATAAATTCATAGAGACAGAAAGTAGAATGGTGGCTGCCAGGGGGAAGGGAAAAGGGGAATTAATGCTAATAGTTGTAGAATTTCAGTTTTACAAGAAGCAAAAGTTTCGCAAACTGGTTGCAGAACAAGGTGGATATACTTAACACTACTGCACTGTAAAATTCAAAATGGTTAAGGTGATAAACTTTATGCTTTGTATACTTTATCACAATTAAAAATTCATAAAGAAAAAGAATGACATAGTCAACTTTCAGGATGACAGCATAAGCTCTTGTGTACCCACTCCCAGACATAAGCAAAATTGGTGAAAATTTTTAAAAATCAATCATTTAAAGTCTCTGGAAATTGTCCTAATAGCATACAGCAAATGAGAAGAGATCTATTCAAGAAAATCAAACAGGAAGAATCTGAGGCATCTGAGCCACTCCCATTCTCTCCCTCCTATTCCCAATCCTGAGCTGAGAGGGCTCAGCTTGATGAACATTTTATTCCAGGTGGGTGTAGCCAAGAACTAACGACTCCTTCCTACTGGAGTGTAGCAGGGTGATTGGGGCTTCCTTTCTCCACCCAGCCCTACTCACAGGATAAGAGGTTCTAACCCAAAGGCACTGTCCCCTGTCCCAACTGCAGTCTCCCTTATCCCAGTTTGTTACACAGCAGATGGTACACACTGGGAGAGGCAAGCCAAAATAATCAGAGGCTACCTCTGCAGCTGGGCACCCAACCAGAATAAGTGGCTTAGAGATTTTGCCCACAGGAGAGGCAGTCCATAGCAAAAAGCTCTGAAGCTTTCCCCAAAGGAACTGACATTATTTGAAACATAGTGTGGGGAAATTCAAGCCTAAAGGGCACCCCTGAAACCAGCTCCTCTTAAGTAAGAACAAGCTAAACATAAGCCAACTAGTTCATAAGAAACAACCAGGGAAAGAGACAACTAAGAAGAGCCCTCCTGGTTTCAGAACAACCCTCAGAAACTGGCTTGAAAGCCTACAACTGCCCAAATTAAATTGGATCAGACTGTGGAGAAATTTTGTCCTAGAGCACTGCTGAAAACACGGCAATTAGATAGTAATTAGGGAGTAGTCAGGCTCACGTCTGTAATCCCAGCACTGTCAGAGGCCAAGGTGGGTGGATCACTTGAGGTCAGGAGTTCAAGACCAGCTTGGCTAACATGGTGAAATGCCATGTCTACTAAAAATAGAAAAATTAGCTGCGGATGGTGGCATGCGCCTGTAGTCCCAGCTACTCAGGAGGCTGACGCATAAGAATTGCTTGAGCCCGGGAAGCGGAGGTTGCAGTGAGCCATCGTGCCACTGCACTCCAGTCTGGGTGATAGAGTGAGACCCTTCCCCCACCCTCCAAAAAAAAAAAAGTAATTAGGGGAGCCAACAGCATGATACCAAAGGAAGCAGAGAGCTATACAGAGATATCAGGGAAAGACACAAAGTGAGCTCTGCTAAAACCACCATCATCCCAAGTAAACTGTGGGCACAGCCAAGGATGAGCTCTCTGAAGAAAGAGGGAGGAAGGCTTCATATTGCAAAAGACAGCCTTCATTACATGAGTTTAGCCAAGTTGCTAAACAAATAAACAAGCACACAACAATAAAAACAAGCCCCAGAGGAGGAGAATCAATATTCTCCAAAATTGCTACAATATGTTCCCTAAAACATCTAGTTTTCAACAAAAAATTATGACATGTAAAGAAACAGGAAAGTGTGACCTACCCACAAGAAAAATATGGGCAAAAGAAACTGCTTTTGCGAGGGCTCAGACATTAAATTCAACAGAAAAATACTTCAGTAAGCCATTATAAGTATTTTCAAAGTAGAAAAGGAAATCATACTTAAAGTAGTAAAGAAAGCTGTGATGACAATGTCTCATGAAAAAGAGTATCAACAAAAAGACAAAAATTATAAGAAGAACCAAATGAAAATTCTGGAGTCAAAAAGTACAATAACTAAAATGAAAAATTCACTAAAGGGACTCAACAGTAGATTTGAACCAGAATCAAACTTGGACATAGGCCAGGCATGGTGCTCATGCTTGTAATCCCAGCACTTTGGGCGGCTGAGGCAGGTAGATCATCTGAGGTCAGGAGTTCAAGGCCAGCCTGGTCAACATGGCGAAACCCCATCTCTACTAAAAGTACGAAAATTAGCCAGACACAGTGGCATGTGCCTGTAATCCCAGCTACTCAGGGGGTTGAGGCAGGAGAACTGCTTGAATCCAGGAAGTGGAGACTGCAGTGAGCTGAGATGGTGCTACTGCACTCCAGCCTAAGCAACAGAGGGAGATTCTGTCTCAAAAAAAAAAAAACAAAAAAACGATTTGGACATAGATTGACATAGAGAAAACAGAAGAAATATGAACAAAATCTCAGAAAGATGTAGAGCACTTTCAAGTGAACATAACCTAATGAAGGACTAGAAGGACAGAAAGAGGCAGAAAAATATTTAAAGAAATAATGGCTGAAAATGACATAGTAAATAAAAGCGGAAGAAACAGTATAAAAATTTGTAAGAAAAACCAAAACATCTTACTTTTACTAATTTTTATAAACTTTTTAAAGTTTGCACATCTAACACTATGAGGACCTTTGGATACTTACCTGTTAAAAATTCTACTACACAGGCTGAAGCAGGCGGATCACCTGAGGTCAGGAGTTTGAGACCAGCCTGGCCAACACAGTAAAACCCCATCTTTACTAAAAATACAAAAATTAGCTGGGTGTGGTGGTGTGTGCCTGTAATCCAAGCTACTCAGGAGGCTGAGGTAGGAGAATCACTTGAACCCGGGAAGCAGAGGTTGCAGTGAGCCAACATGGTGCCACTGCACTCCAGCCTAGGAGATACAGCAAGACTCCATCTCAAAAAAAAAAAAAAAAGCTACTACAATCAGAGTTATTTTAATTAACAAACAAAATTGTATATATTTACTGTGGGCAACATATTGTTTTAATACATACATTGTAGAATGACAAACTATAGCCAATTAACATATATATTACCTCACAGAGTTATTATTTTTGTGGCAAAGTGGCAAAGACACTTTACATTCACTCTCAGCATTTTTCAAGAATACAATATATTGGTTGGGTGTGGTGGCTCACACCTGTAGTCCCAAGCACTTTGGGAGGCTGAGGTGGGAGGATTGCTTGAATCCAGGAGTTCAAGACCAGCCTGTGTAACACGGCAAAACCCCATCTTTAGAAAAAAAAAATACAAAAATTAGCCAAGTGTGGTGGTGCGCACCTGTGGTTACCAGCTACTCAGGAGGCTGAGGTGGGAGGATCACTTGGGCCAAGGAGGTTTAGGCTGCAGTGAACCGTGATCACACCACCACAATCCAGCCAGTGATACTGTGACTCAAAAAAAGAAACAAACCCCCACCCCACACACAAACTACTACTTATAGTCACCATGTTGTAAAACAGAACTCTTGAATTTACTCCTCCTACGTAACAAAATTTTGTATTCTTTGATCAACATCTCCCCTATCACCCAAGCCATGGTAATCCCATTGTGTGCAGTACTACTATGAGATCAACTTTTTTAGCTCCTATATAAGTGAGAATATGCAATAGTTGTCTTTCTGTGCCTGGCTTATTTCATTTCAAATAAGGTCTTCCAGGTTCATCCATGTTCTTGCAAATGACAAAATTTTGTTCTTTTTTATGGCCAAATAATATTCCATTGTGTATATATACCACATTTTCTTCATCCAATGGACAATTAGACTGACTCCATACCTTGGTTATTGTGAATAATGCTGCAATAAAACATGGGAGGGAGGCCAGATATCTCTTCAACATATTGACTTCATATATATATATATTTTTTTGAGATGGAGTCTGGCTCTGTCACCTAGGCTGGAGTGCAGTGACATGATCTCAGCTCACTGTTATAACCTCCAACACCTGGATTCAAGCAATTCTTCTGCCTCAGCCTCCAGAGTAGCTGAGACTACAGGAGTGTACCACCACACCTGGCTAATTTTTTATATTTCTGGTAGAGACGGGGTCTCACCACGTTTGCCAGGCTGGTCTCAAACTCCTGGCCTCAAGTGATCTGCCTGCCTCGCCTCCCAAAGTGCTGGGATTATAGGCATGAGCCACTGTGCCTGGCCTCGACTTCATATTCTTTGGATATATGTCCAGTAGTGGGACTGCTGGATCATATGGTAGTTCTATTTTTAGGGTTTGTTTTTTGAGACAAGAGTTTTGCTCTTGTTGCCAGGCTGGAGGGCAATGGCGTGATCTTGGCTCACCACAACCTCTGCCTCCCAGGGTCAAGCGATTCTCCTGCCTCAGCCTCCCAAATAGCTGGGATTACAGGCATGCACCACCATGCCCGGCTAATTTTTGTATTTTTAGTAGAGGCAGGGCTTCACCATGTTGGTCAGGCTGGTCTCGAACTCCTAACCTCAGGTGATCCTCCCACCTTGGCCTCCCAAAGTGCTGGGATTACAGGTGTGAGTCACCATGCCCAGCCTATTTTTAGTTGTTTTTTTGTTTTGTTTTGTCCTTTCAGTAGAGACGGGGTTTCACTATGTTGCCAGGCTGCTCTCAAACTCCTGACTTCGTGATCCGCCTGCCTTGGCCTCCCAAAGTGCTGGGATTATAGGCGTGAGCCACCGTGCCCGGCCTATTTTCAGTTTTTTAAGGAACCTCCATACTGTTCCTCAAAACAGCTGTGCTAATTTACATTCTTACTAACTCTGTAAGGATTCCCTTTTCGCCACACCCTGGCCAACACTTGTTACCATTTGTCTTTTTGATAACAGCCATTCTAACTGGTGTAATATGAAATCTCATTGTGGTTTTAAAGTGTTTCCCTGATCATTAGTGTTAAGTTTTAATGTTAAGCAGTTTTTCATTTACCTATTGGCCATCTGTATGTCTTCTTTTAAGAAATGTCTATCCTGTCCTTTGCCTTCTAAGACAGCATCTCACTCTGTGTCCCAGGCTGGAATGTAGTAGCATGATCTCGGCTCACTGCAACCTTCCCTTTCCAGGCTCAAACCATCCGCCCACCTCAGCCTCCAAGTAGCTGGGACTATAGGTGTGTGCCACTACACCTGGCTATTTTTATCTTTTTTTTTTTTTTTTAAACAGAATTTTGCTCTTGTTGCCCAGGCTGGAGTGCAATGGTGCAATCTTGGCTCACAGAAACCTCCGCCTCCCAGGTTCAAGCAATTCTCCTGTCTTAGCCTCCTGAGTAGCTGGGATTACAGACGCCTGCCACTGCACTAAGCTAATTTTTTGTATTTTCAGTACAGGTGGGGTTTTGCCATGTTGGCCAGGCTGGTCTCGATCTCCTGACCTCAGCCGATCCACCCACCTCGGCCGACCAAAGTGCTGGGGTTACAGGCGTGAGCCACCGCGCCTGGCCAATTTTATCTATTTTTTTGTAGAGACAGGGTTTCACCATGTTGCCTAGGCTGGAATTGCCTGTTTTTTAATTGGGTTGTTTTCTTACTATTGCATTCTTTGAGTTCCTTATATATTTTGATTATTAACCCCAATCAGATGTATAATTTACAAATATTTTCTCCCACTATGTAGGTTGGCTCTTCATTCTGTTGTTTCCTTTGCTGTGCAAAGGTTTTCCAGTTTTGAGGTAATCCTATTTGTTTATTTTTGCTTTTGTTGCCTATAATCAGGATCTTTAAAAAATAGCTCTTTGATATGAACAGCTTAGAGATGTGATCCCCGAATCAGAATTTTTAATTAGTGGATAAATGATAACAGTTAACTTCACCAGCAATTTTACCATCAGTTTCTCTTTTGTAATGTGTATTTTAAGGGCCATATTTCATTAATGATCACCTGTCTGTGGTGCTAATCTTCAAAAGAGAAAACAGAATTTGTGTCATATTAAAAATATTAGTAATATACCATATAACTTAACAAAACATCTCAGAAATTTTATTTTATTTTTTTGGAGAGGGTCTCGCCCTGTCACCCAAGCTAGACAGGCTAGAGTGCAGTGGGGTGATCACAGCTCACTACACCCTTCACTTCCCGGGCTCAAGTGATTCCCCTACTCCAGCCTCCCGAGTAGCTGGGACCACAGGTGCAAGCCACCACACCCAGCTAATTTTTAAATTTTTTTGTAGAGACAAGGTATCACTGTGTTGCCTAAGCTGGTCTCAAACTCCTGGGCTCAAGCGATCTTCCCACCTTGGCCACCCAAAGTGCTGGGATTATAGGCATGAGCCGCCATGCCTGGCACAGAAATTTTAAACAGAGTTGACCTTATCAGTGATCAGAAGAAAGGATTAAAGAGTAAATATCTACTTTGATACAATGAAGTGTTTTTATCTTATAGCTTTTGTGAGTATTGATACTTAAAGTGTTTAAAATGTTGTGTATTCATAGGCAAAAATAACGTTTATGCAGTGGACATGATGAATCTGTTGGTCAGAATCCAGATATCTTTCCTCTCCTTGCCATTTTTTTTAAGATCACTTCTGTGGTATTTCTGCCAAAAAAATACATATCCTGAATCCAGTCATGAGGAATCACCAGACAAATCCAAATTGAGGGATAGTATACACCGTAACTGTCCTGTATGCCTCTAAAATGTCATGGACAAAGAAAGACTAAAAAACTGTTCAGATGAAGGGAGACTAAAAACACATGGAAACTGAATCACTAAATGCACGAGGTTATCTTTCATTGGCTTCTGGACAAGAAATGGGGAGTTATCATTTTACAAAGGATATTACTAGGGCTGGGTGCGGTGGCCTGTGCCTATAATCCCAGCACTTTGGGAGGATGAGGCCAGAGGATTGCTTGAGGTCAGGAGTTCAAGACCAACCTGGTCAACATAGCGAGATCCCGTCTCTATTAATTAAAAAAGGACATTATTAGGACAACTGGCAAAATTTGAATGGGGACTATAAAATAAATGGTATTAATGCTAATTTCCTGATTTGATGTGCATACTGTGGTTATGCAGGAAAATATCCTTGCTTTTTAGCAAGGGCAGACTTAAGTTTTTAAGAATAATGGGATATCATGCCTGCAATTTACTCAAAACTAGTTTAGCAAAATAATACATATATGTGCATGCTTATAAAGAGAGAGAATATAATTAGGCAAATATGGTAAAAAATGTAACAATGAGGAAACTTAGTGAAGGATATACAAGAATTTTTTTGTACTATTCTTGCATCTTTACGTTTAAAATAATTTCTATTTTTTTTTTTTTTTGAGATGGAGTCTCGCCCTGTTGCCCAGGCTGGAGTGCAGTGGCGCCATCTCGGCTCACTGCAAGCTCCGCCTTCTGGGTTCTTGCCATTCTCCTGCCTCAGCCTCTCGAGTAGCTGGGACTACAGGCACCCGCCACCACACCCAGCTAATTTTTTATATTTTTAGTAGAGACGGGGTTTCACCGTGTTAACCAGGATGGTCTCGATCTCCTGACCTTGGGATCCACCTGCCTCAGCCTCCCAAAGTGCTGGGATTATAGGCATGAGCCACCGCGCCCGGCCTAAAATTTCAAAATAAAGTTTAAAAACTAGTGGTCGGGTGTGGTGGCTCATGCCTGTAATTCTGCACTTTGGGAGTCCAAGGTGGGCAGATCACTTAAGGCCAGGAGTTCGAGACCAGCCTGGCCAACATGGTGACACCCCACCTCTACTAAAAATACAAAAAAAATTAGCCAGGTGTTGTGGCACATGCCTGTAATCCCAGCTACTTTGGAGGCTGAGGCGGAAGAATCACTTGAACCTGGGAGGCGGAGGTTGCGGTAAGTCAAGATCATGCCATTGCACTCCAGCCTCGGCAACAAGAGTGAAACTCCGTCTCAAAAAAAAAATAATAAAAAGTTTAAAAACTAGTGTAATCTTTTGTTTCCTTCTTTCTTTTTTTTCCGAGCTGGAGACTCGCTCTGTCGCGCGATCTTCGCTCACTGCAAGCTCTGCCTCCCAGGTTCACGCCATTCTCCTACCTCAGCCTCCCAAGCAGCTGGGACTAGGACTACAGGCGGCCGCCACCAGGCCCAGCTAATTTTATTTATTTATTTATTTTGTATTTTTACTAGAGATGGGGTTTTACCATGTTAGCCAGGATGGTCTCGATCTCCTGACCTCGTGATCTGCCCGTCTCGGCCTCCCAAAGTGCTGGGATCACAGGCGTGAGCCACCGCACCCAGCCAAAAACTAGTGTACTCTTAAAGCAATTGGCAAGGAGAAGGGAAATCTCTGGATTCTGATCAACAGATTTATCATGACCACTGCCCAAAAATTATCCCATTTTTGCCTATGAATGCACAACATTTTCAAAACGTATCCAGGTGTATACTGCCACAGGCATAGTAATGTTTGTAGCATTATAATTTCATAACATAGAAACATAATGAAAATATACTATTAATAGGCATTTTTGTAATACTGAAATCAACCAAAATACACATCATAAGGTTAAATAAAATGTTTATAAATTTGGAAAATATGAGTTAGATTTCAATACACTTTAGCATACTGCTCTGACATTAACTTATAAGATATGAAAGGCTATCCACAGTAAGTGATATAAGCAAATGAAAGCTTGCCTCATTCTGCATGTCTCTACATTCACAGAAGAGTATCTGGAAGAGTTTACATTAATCTGTCAAAGCAATGTCAAAGCAACCTGTGGTTGTAGGGGAAGTACTTTCAATTTTTACTTTAGGAAGTTCTTTTTTTTTTTTTTGAGACAGAGTCTTGCTCTGTCGCCCAGGCTGGAGTGCAATGGCCCGATCTCGACTCACTGCAACCTCTGCCTCCCGGGTTCAAGATTCTCCTGCCTCAGCCTCCCGAGTAGCTGTGATTACACACGCATGCCACCACACCCGGCAAATTTTTTGTTTTTTTTAAGTAGAAATGGAGTTTCCCAGTCTTGGCCTCCCAAAGTGCTAGGATTACAGGCGTAAGCCACTGTGTCCAGCCCTTTATATATTTCTGTATCGTTTGATGCTTTTTGTTTTTTTGAGACAGACCTCACTTTGTCACCCAGCCTGGAGTGCAGGTATGCGATCTCGGCTCACTGCAGCCTCCACCTCCTGGATTCCAGTGATTCTCCTGCCTCAGTCTCCTGAGTAGCTGGGATTACAAGCGCGTGCCACCGCACCTGGCTAATTTTTGTATTTTTAGTAGAGACAGAGTTTCGCCATGTTGGCCAGGCTAGTCTCGAACTCCTAACCTCCAAGGATCTGCCTGTCTTGCCCTTCCAAAGTGCTGGGATTACAGGCAAGAGCCACCGCAGCTGGCCTGTTTGATGCTTTTTTAAAAAAAACATAAAGGATGCAGAATTATGTGGATCAAAAAATAAAAGGAAAAAAAGTATCTCACTGCATATAGCAATAAGTTGGCCCACAAAAAGATACTGATATAAAACCCTAGTTCTGGCCATGCGCGGTGGCTCACGCCTGTAATCCCAGCACTCTGGGGGGCCGAGGCAGGTGGATCACAAGGTCAGGAGATCGAGACCATCCTGGCTAATATGGTGAAACCCCGTCTCTACTAAAAATACAAAAATTAGCCAGGTGTAGGGGCACGCACCTGTGGTCCCAGCTACTCCGGAGGCTGAGGCAGGAGAATCGCTTGAATCCAGGAGGCAGAGGTTGCAGTGAGCCAAGATCATGCCACTGCACTCCAGCCTGGGCGACAGAGCGAGACTCCATCTAAAAAAATAAAATAGGCCGGGTGCAGTGGCTCAAGACTGTAATCCCAGCACTTTGGGAGGCCGAGACGGGTGGATCACGAGGTCAGGAGATCGAGACCATCCTGGCTAACACGGTGAAACCCCATCTCTACTAAAAAAAAATACAAAAAACTAGTCAGGCGCGGTGGCGGGCGCCTGTAGTCCCAGCTACTCGGGAGGCTGAGGCAGGAGAACGGCATGAATCCGGGAGGCGGAGCTTGTAGTGAGCCGAGATCCGGCCACTGCACTCCAGCCTGGGCGACAGAGCGAGACTCCGTCTCAAAAATAAAAAATAAAAAATAAAATAAAATAAAATAAATCAATGAAAAACCCTACTTCTTAAAAGAAAAAAAAAACTTATGTTATTACCTTGATTTCTCATTGGAATGGTTAGTAGAGCAAGGTATGGCAATAGCTGAGTTTGGAGGCATAAAGCTGGCAGGCAGAAATCAGGAAAAAGTGCTTTTGCTGCCAGGCAATTTTCCCGATACTGTATAGAAAAGAAAAAAAAAGATGAAAGGAAAAACGAAATTAAAAATATGTATTCCTAGACAAACTAAGTTTACTATATAAACGTACACAGTAAGTTTATATTAACTTGTAGGTTTATATACCACAAATATACTTTTAATAGCTTATATAAGTAGTCCTTTATAGTTTGTCTAACATTGTCTAATAGAGTATTTCACCTACATAACTATTTCACATTTGATAAACAAGAATTTTTAAAAGACATTGAATGTATAAGAAAACCAAATTTAAAACTCAAAGGAATTATTTATGAGCACACACACATCACAAATTACATGAAAATATTATTTTTAATGAAATAATTTGTTTTCTGTAGTCAACATAATGTTACGCTGAGCAACAGAAAAGCACAATCCCTGCCTTCCAGAAGCTAACAGTCTCAGATAATTTATACGTAGCTACAAGGCAAAATTAATATATATGCTATAAAAGACAAAGCAGGCCAGGCACGGTGGCTCACAGCACTTTGGGAGGCTGAGGCAGACAGATCACGAGGTCAGGAAATCGAGACCATCCTGGCTAACATGGTGAAACTCTGTCTCTACTAACAATATAAAAAATTAGCCCAGCCGGACGCGGTGGCTCAAGCCTGTAATCCCAGCACTTTGGGAGGCCGAGACGGGCGGATCACAAGGTCAGGAGATCAAGACCATACTGGCTAACACGGTGAAACCCCGTCTCTACTAAAACTACAAAAAAATTAGCCGGGCGAGGTGGCGGACACCTGTAGTCCCAGCTACTCGGGAGGCTGAGGCAGGAGAATGGTGTGAACCCGGGAGGCGGAGCTTGCAGTGAGCTGAGATCCAGCCACTGCACTCCAGCCTGGGCGACAGAGCGAGACTCCATCTCAAAAAAAAAAAAAAAAAAAAAATTAGCCGGGCGTGGTGGCATGCGCCTGTAGTCCCAGTTACTCGGGAGGCTGAGGCAGGAGAATTGCTTGAACCTGGGAGGTAGAGCTTGCAGTGAGCCGAGATCGCGCCACTGCACTCCAGCCTGGGCGACAGGGCGAGACTCTGTCTCAAAAAAAAAAAAGACAAAGCAAGTCAATGAGATATAAATTGCTTAAAAATGATTAAATTCTCGAAGAAATCTGTTGGAAAAAATGTCCTAGGTAATAAATTATAGGGTAATTTTCAGCTGTATAACTTTAGAATCGGAAGACATCTCAGAGACGACCCAGTCCAGGGGTCATGAATTCAGATATTACAGAATTCAAGCAGGCAATATAAGTGAATGAACCAGCTGGGGACAGTGGTACCTACTACTCTCATCTCAAAGGGGCAGATGCTACATGGCGAGGTGATTGCTGCCACGCAGAAGTATGAGCCAGTGTTATACTTCACTTTCCTTTTGTTTTTTTGAGAGATGGGGGTCTCCCTCTGTTGCCCAGGCTGGAGTGCAGTGGCACAATCATTGTTCACTGCAAACTCTGCCTCCCAGGCTTAATCAATCCTTCCAATTCACCCTCTCAAGTAGCTGGCACTAGGTAGGAAAAACAAAAAAAAATTTTTTCTTTTTCCTGTAGATTTGGGATCTCACTATGTTGCCCAGGCTGGTCTCAAACTCCTGGTGTGTGCCACCACACCCAGCTAATTGTTTTATTTTTTTTTATAGAGATGGGATTTTACCATATTGCCCACGCAGGTCTCAAACTCCTGGGCTCCAGTGATCCTTCCACATCAGCTTTCCAAAGTACTTGGAATACAGGTGTGAGCCACTGCACCTGGCCTTTTTTTTTTTTTTTTTTTTTCCTACCAGGAGATTCCAGAAATTCTGAAGCTAGAAATTCATATCTAACTTTTTTTTTCCCTGAGACAGAGTCTTGTTATGTCACCCAGGATGGAGTACAGTGCTGTGGCATGATCTTGGCTCACTGCAACCTCCGCATCCTGGGTTCACGCGATTCTCCTGCTTCAGCCTCCTGAGTAGCTGGGATTACAGGAGCGCACCACCATACCCGGCTAACTTTTGTATTTTTAGTAGAGATGGGGTTTCACCATGTTGGTCAGGCTGGTCTGGAACTCCTGACCTCGTGTTCTGCCCGCCTTGGCCTCCAAAAAGTGCTGGGATTATAGGCGTGAGCCACCGCGCCCAGTTGAAATTTGTATCTTTTAATCATTAGTCTGATTTTTAAAGATTGGCAATTCATTTTGAAAACTTTGTTGTGTATTTTGTCTTCAACTTGTGTGCCACCCATTTTTTACCTCTAAATAATTGAATCATCTACATTTTTTGCTGTGGAGAGTAAGAACACATTAGGTAAATACCTTGTCCACATAGAGGCAAGGCCAAGATTTCCTCTCCTTTCTTTGATTAATTTAAATTGACAAGCTCTCTATTTATAGTATACAATATGATGTTCTGAAATATGTATATATGGTAGAATGGCTAAATCAAGCCAATTAACATATGCATTACCTTACATACATATATTTTTGTGTGTGTGGTGAGAACACTTAAAATCTACTGTTCTAGTGATTTTCTTTCTTTTTTTCTTTTTGAGACGGAGTCTTGCTCTGTCTCCCAGGCTACAGTGCAGTGGCGCGATGTCAGCTCACTGCAAGCTCCACCTCCTGGGTTCACACCATTCTCCTGCCTCAGCCTCCAGAGTAGCTGGGATTACAGGCGCCCGCTGCCACGTCCAACTAAATTTTTGTATTTTTAGTAGAGACAGGGTTTCACTGTGTTAGCCAGGATGGTCTTGATCTTCTGACCTTATGATATGCCCACTTTGGCCTCCCAAAGTGCTGGGATTACAGGCGTGAGCCACCACACCCGGCAGTGATTTTCAAATACATGATACATTGTTATTAATAGTCACAATGTTATACAACGTATCTCTTGAACTTAAAACTTATTCCTCCTGGCCGGGCACTGGCATGGTGGCTCATACCTGTAATCCCAGCACTCTGGGGGGCCAAGGCACGTGGATCATGAGGTCAAGAGATCTAGACTATCCAGGCTAACATGCTGAAACTTTGTCTCTACTAAAAATACAAAAATTAGCTAGGTAAGGTGGCGCACACCTCTAGTCCCAGTTACTAGGGAGGCTGAGGCAGAAGAATTGCTTTAACCTGGGAGGCGGAGGTTGCAGTGAGCCAAGATTGCGCCACTGCACTCCAGCTTGGCACAGAGCGAGGCTCAGTCTCAAAAACAAAAAACAAAAAAAAAACTTATTCTGCCTGCCTAACTGAAATTTTATATACTAGGGATTTCTATTTTCCAGTCAGCATTCTCAGGTTGAACTAGGGTTTATTTATTTATAATTTTTTTCTTTTTCTTGTAGATATGGGATCTCACTATGTTGCCCAGGCTGGTCTCAAACTCCTGGGCTCAAGTGATCCTCTTGTTTTGGCCTTCCACAGTGCTGGGATTACAGGTGTGAGCCACCATGCCTGGCCCTAAAGTTTGTTTTTAATTGAAACTCAAATATAACTATGCAGCTGGGCGCAGTGGCTCACGGCTGTAATCCTAGCACTTTGAGAGGCCAAGGCAGGTGGACCACTTGAGGTCAGGAGTTCAAGAAGAGCCTGGCCAACATGGCGAAACCCTGTCTCTACTAAAAATACAAAACTTATCTGGGCATGGAAGCACATGCCTGTAATCCTAGCTACTCGGGAGGCTGAGGTGAGAGAATTGCTTGAACCTAGGAGGCAGAGGTTACAATGAGCCGAGATGGCACCACTGCACTCCAGCCTGGCGACAGAATGACTCTGCCTCAATTAAAAAAATAAATAAATAATAAAATATGGCCCGGCACAGTGGCTCACATTTGTAATCCCAGCACTTTGAGAGGCCGAGGCAGGAGGATCACGAGGTCAAGAGATCGAGACCATCGGCCGGGCGCGGTGGCTCAAGCCTGTAATCCCAGCACTTTGGGAGGCCGAGACGGGCGGATCATGAGGTCAGGAGATCGAGACCATCCTGGCTAACACAGTGAAACCCCGTCTCTACTAAAAACACAAAAACTTAGCCAGGCGAGGTGGCGGGCGCCTGTAGTCCCAGCTACTCGGGAGGCTGAGGCAGGAGAATGGCGTGAACCCGGGAGGCGTAGCTTGCAGTGAGCTGAGATCCGGCCACTGCACTCCAGCCTGGGTGACAGAGCAAGACTCCGTCTCAAAAAAAAAAAAAAAAAAAGAGAGATCGAGACCATCCTGGCCAACATGGTGAAGCCCTGTCTCTACTAAAAATACAAATAATTAGTCAGGCGTGGTGGCTGGCGCCTGTAATCCCAGCTACTTGGGAGGTTGAGGCAGGAGAACTGCTTGAACCTGGGAGGCGGAGGTTGCAGTGAGCCAAGATCGTGCCATTGCACTCCAGCCTGGGCAAAAAGAGCGAAACTCCATTTCAAAAAATAAAAAAATAAAAAATAAAATAAAATGTAACTATGCTTTGATTCCAATAAAACTGAACTAATAAAAAATGTATATGTTCTCAAATTTTGATGGTCTTTTTTCCCTTAAAAAATTGTACAAGCATTTAAGAGTAACCTTTTTATGTTTAATAAAAACTCAGAATTGTGGACCTTAGCAACTATTTCATTAAAAATGACACTTTTTTTCCTTTGTTATGTTTTAAAGAAAATAACTGCTTTGAGTTATAATTCATATACTATAAAGTTCACATATTCAAAGTATACAATTTTTTTTTTTACCTTTTTATTTATTAGAAACCACTGAGGTTTGTGCAAGGGTCGAAAACTTGATCCTCCTCCTTGGCAATGAGCATATCCTCGGGCTTTGTTGGAATGTATCACACCTCTCGTAGCTATAGATGTGCTATATTCCCTGAGTAAAGAGCATGTCTAACAAATGAGACAAGATGTGAAAGAAAATAGATTTATAAAAGAGCATTACTGGTATTCCCGATACATACAAAATACTAACCGTATTTAGTTTCTATGTGTTCACTTTCTTCAACATCACTACAGCCTTATAAATAACGGCACTATAAATTTATCTAAAGCAAATTCCACTGAGACATATCAATCAAATTAAATGTGTAAACCCTGAGTGGATCTTGGACAGGGGTAGGGGAAACAACTTTGAATACATTTTTTAGGCAAATGAGGAAATCTGAATAGGGAGAATATATTGCTAGATTAGTGTTAACTTTCTTTGGAAAGTTAATTATATAACTTATTAGTTAACGTAATTAGTTAATATAATTAAAATATAATTGAAACTAAAATATGACTATGCAGCCAGGCACAGTGGCTCATGCCTGTAATCCCAGCACTTTGGGAGGCCAGTTATATTAACTAGTTATAGTTTAGTTTCAGTTGGGTATGATAATGCTATGGTAGTTGTAATAGAACAATGTTCTTATGTTGCTTAAGTATTAAGTGCCATGATGTTCACAATTATTAACACTTTCCAATTATTCAGCCAGAAATAAATATGTAAATATACAGATTAAGAAAAAGTGGCAAAATATGCAAACTGCCAAACAAAAGTTAAGGATATGCAGCTATTCATTGAATTATCATTATTTTTTTCAATTTTTAATTTGTGAGGGTACCTAGTAGCTGTATATTTATGAGTTACAGGAGTTATTTTGATACAATGCATAATAATTACCTCAAGGTAAATGGGGTATCCACTACCTCAAGCATTTATCCTTGGTGTCACAAACAAGTCAATTATACTCTTTTCGTTATTTTGTATTATTATTTAAAACAGGGTCTCGGTCTGTTGCCCAGTCTGGAGTGCGCTGGCACGATCACAGCTCACTGTAACCTCAAAATCCTGGGCTCAAGTGATTCTACCACCTCAGCCTCCCAAATAGCTAGGACTACAGGTGCCTGCCACCATACCTAGCTAATTTTTAAAATCTCTTCTAGAGATGCGGTCTGGCTGTGTTTCCCAGGCTGTTCTCAAACTTCTGACCTCAAGTGATCTTCCTGCCTTGGACTCCCAAAGTGCAGAATTAGTGGCAGGAATCACTGCTCCTGGTTCACTGTACTATCCTTTTAATTTATTTATAGGTTGGAAAATTTCAAAATAAAAAAGAAACAATTATTTTAAACGTTAAGCAAATGCAACTGCTGAGTAATGAAGCTCTATATCATAAATGGTTTTTCTGTGTCTTTCCTAATTTTACTTATTACTGTTATTTCAATGTTTTAATTTTTTGAGACAAGGTCCAGCTCTATTGCCCAGGCTGGAGTGCAGTGGTGTGATCTCAACTCACTGCAGCCTCTGCCTCTCGGGCTCAAGCCATCCTCCCACCTCAGCCTCCTGAGTAGCTGGGACCACTACACCCAAGCAATCTTCTTGGCATTTTTTGTAGAGATAGGGTTTCGTCATGTTTCCCCAGCTGGTCTCAAACTCATAAGCTCAAGTGATCCACCTGCCTCGGCCTCGTTAAGTGCTGGGTTTACAGGTGTGACCCACTGAGCCCAGCCTTATTTTAGTATTTATAACACACAGAAATATTAGCATATCAAAACAGTGTTGTCCAACAGAACTTCCTGCAATGATGGAAATGTTTTGTATCTGGGCTGTTCAATAAAGTAGCCATCAGCCACATGAAGTTACCAAGTACTGGAGATGTGGCTAGTATGACTGAGGAACTGAATTTTTAAGTAAATTTAAATAGCTACATGTGGCTGGTGGCTATTGTACTGGTAAGGGCAGTTTTAAGACGTTAAGAACAAAATACAAATTTTATAGTAAATAGTTTAAAATATGTAAAAGAAATAAATTTTAAAAACTAGGCCGGGCGCGTTGGCTCAAGCCTGTAATCCCAGCACTTTGGGAGGCCGAGACGGGCGGATCACGAGTTCAGGAGATCGAGACCATCCTGGCTAACACGGTGAAACCCCGTCTCTACTAAAACACAAAAAAAATTAGCCGGGCGAGGTGGCGGGCGCCTGTAGTCCCAGCTACTCGGGAGGCTGAGGCAGGAGAATGGCGTGAACCCGGGAGGCGGGGCTTGCAGTGAGCTGAGATCCGGCCACTGCACTCCAGCCTGGGCAACAGAGCCAGACTCTGTCTCAAAAAAAAATAAATAAATAAAAAAAACTAGCAGAAAGTGTAGCAACATGTACGGTTCCTTCTCTTGTATCTACTTTTCAATGGTTGTCATATTTTGAGTATGTATTAATTTTAAAATCAGAAAATAAGCTGAGGCCACGCATGGTGGGTCACGCCTGTAATCCCAGCACTTTGAGAGGCCAGGGCAGGCAGATCACTTGAGCTTAGGAGTTCGAGACCAGTATGGGTAACATGGTGAAACCCTGTCTCTACCCCCCAAAAAAAAAAAAACCAGCTAGGGATAGTGGTGCTTGCCTGTAATCCCAGCTACTGGATGGGGGAGTGCATGAGGTTGGAGGATAGCTTGAGCCCAGAAGGTCAAGGTTGCAGTGAGCAACCACTTTGTACCACTGGACTCCAGCATGGGCAAAAAAGTAAGATACTGTCTCGAAAAAAAAAAGAAAATAAGCTGGGCATGGTAGTGTGTGTCTGTATTTCTAGCTACTTGGAAAGCAGAGAGGAGAGGATCCCCTAAGCCCAGTAGTTCAAGACCAGCCTGGGTAACATAGCTATAGCTAGAGCCTCTTCTCCAAAAAAAAAAAAAAAAAAAAAAAAAACCATAACCACAAAACCAGAAAATTTAGAGACAGGAGTGGTGGTTCACGCTTGTAATCCCAGCACCCAGCACTTTGGGAGGCTCAGGCGAAAGGACTGTCTGAGCCCAGGAATTTGAGACCAGCCTGAGCTGGTCTAGTGAGACCCTGTCTACACACACACACACACACACACACACACACAGAAAATAACTTTAGAAACAATTGGTACTATATTATCAGCAGAAAAATCAGATTTGCTACTGAAGCTTCATTATAAACACTGAGTTGGATACATTAACTTTAGCATAGTTATGAAGAAGAGTCACATAAAACAATGTCAGGCAATTAGGGATAAAAGTAAACTTTCTTTTCTTAATTCTAAGGAAATACCTATAAGCATTTTAAGTCAAATGTCAAATGGTCTTACATTCCAGTCACCACTGAGGATATCTGCAAAACTTAGAAATTCACTGGCTCTCACAATATCATCAATATCCATGAAGAAATCTATGTAGTTTTGGTGAAGATATAAATTAAATAAGTCTCCAGGCATGTGTGACATTTCTACTATCTCCTATAAAAACAAGCATATATACTTAAATTTGGCAAAAATGTAATGGTCAAATATATATGCACACAAATAATATATCCTTTGTAACCTGTACTAAGTGTCATTAAAGAACTTACCTCAGGTTCAACAAGTAATGTATCCCGTTCATATTCTGATAAATGAGAGGGCAACCGAGGTGAGTCTAATTCTGTTAAAGATGCTCCTATAAAAAATTGCTGAAATTATTAAAGATAATACCTTCTTTATAATTATATAGCACCACTCATTTGAAGAGTCTGAAAATTTTAGACATACAATACCAACATAGTAAGCAAACTGTTCAAAAATAATAAATAAAAACAACTGGAAGCATCTGTTTTATCCATATTAGCAAGAACTAAATTAAGAATTCTGATGCTTAGATTACGGCTTTTCTAGACTTAAAATATTCCACTTCCTAATGCACTCCCATTTCACCTTTTCCAGCTTTGGGTTGCTTTCTTCCCTTGATCTCTCATCTCAATACAGTGGTCTTTACTCTTATCTACTATGTACGAAGACGTTGCTCTCTACATGAAAGAATACGAACTCCATTTGCTAATGCAAGAGACGATGAACGTATGTTGGAGAGGAAAAGAAAGGAGAGAAAGAAAAGAATCAGGTGGGAATAGTCACTCAAGTTCAAAGTAAGAGGATCCAGTGACAGAGGAATGTCCTCACTGCCATCTAAGTGATGCCCATTTTCCTCAGATGGTATGGAGGTTTCCATTTAGAAATCCCAATTTCTTTCCTTCAGGATCATCAGACTGAATACAGGCATTTGCTATCAAAAGGAGGGACTATTTGGGACACTAAAATGGGCAATAGGGAGTGAAAGAACTGAGAGGGAGCAGTCATCAAAAAAGACAGAAAAGGCAATAAACATCTCTGGTTGGGGAGTCAGAAAGCTTGTAAACTAGAGAAATACAAGAGGACTGAAAGAAACCTTAAGCTACCTGGTAATTTGTCTAAGGCTCTGTTGGCTGGAGCCCAGTATTAAGAGGGCTTTAGTCTACCAACACTTGCCACAAAAGTCTAGATGATCTGCTGTCTTATCTTCTGCAAACTATAAAGATTTACACACATGGATATGGCCTGCAATAGCATGTTTTTACTTTTAATCCTGCTCATGGTCAGAAAATATTCTATTTTCCTACTATGTCTTAGGCCTAGGCAAACAGTATCTGACCTAGCTCTAACTCTTAGAGCAGAACCAAACTACATGACATTTTTTTAGAAGTGACATTTTATTTCCATTTTAAGACTACGTGATATCCAACAGATTTAAAAAATGTAAAAATTTCTTACTTTTACAATACAGAATTTTCCCCAAAGCTCTGAAGAGAAACAGAGAAACATCTTTGCCACCAATAGCTTGGACCTCTTGATTTTCAAAAACCCTATCAGGTTTTTTTCTTCGTTTTGATTTTGACAGCACAGCATCCGATTTTAAAGACATTCCTTTTTTCCTTGGCCATAAGTTGTTTTCTCCTGAATAATATACACCCAAGTGACAATATTTAAATTAAAATATGAAAATTAAAACTAAGAACACTTCAGATATAGTTACACTAAATATTCTAATTAAAATATGTTTTCCTAATAAACAAAAATTACAAACGACATTAACCGAGTCAGAATCCTCTTTGGGTTACAAACATTAAAATGGAATAAAATGTTATCTGCAAGTTATTTCATAATGCAGATTTCAAACTTTCACATGCACAACAGCACAATCTCCAATATAGGTTGACATTCGTGATCCAAAAATTCAAACTCCAAAATGCTCCAAAATATGAAACTTGCAGTGCCAACAAGATGCTCAAAGGCAATGGTCATTGGAGCACTTTGTATTTCAGATTTTCAGACGAGGGATTTTCAATTGGTATAATGCAAATATTCCAAAATCTAAAAAAAAATCTGCAATCCTTCTATTCCCAAAAATTTCAAATAAAGGATATTCAACCTGTACTGTCACATCGCCTTGGTTTCTCATCATGTTATGTGCAAGATACTGTTCCTGGCATGTGATACATTTGAATTTTTTTTTTTTTTTTTTTTTTTTTTTTTTTTTGAGATGGAGTCTCACTCTGTTGCTCAGGCTGGAGTGCAGTGGTGCCATCTCGGCTCACCACACCCTCTGCCTCCTGGGTTCAAGCAATTCTCCTGCTTCAGCCACCCAAGCAGCTGGGATTACAGGCATATGCCCGGCTAAATTTTTGTATTTTCAGCAGAGATGGAGTTTCACCATGTTGGCCAGGCTGGTCACGACCTCCCAACCACCCGACTTAGCCTCCCCAAGTGCTGGGATTACAGGCGTGACCCGCCATGCCTGGCCTTTTTTTTTTTGACACAGGGTCTGGCTTGCAGTGAGCCGAGATCACACCACTGCACTCCAGCCTGGGCGGCAGAGTGAGACTCCGTCTCAAAATAAATAATAATAATTTCAAAAGTATTATTAAACTGATTAATGGCTGGCCATTTATTGAGCACTTAATATGAATCAAGCACTGTAAGAAGCACTCTGGAAGTATCACCTCACATATTCTTCATAGGACCCTAAGAAGTAAGTGCTCACATGAAAGGTGAGAAAACAGAGGCACAGAAACATAGAGTCACCTGCATAGGACTATATAACTGGTAAGTGGCAGAGGCAGAATTTTTATCCAGGAAATCTCGTTCTAAATTAACTTTGAAAGGTAAACTATCTCAAACAGAAACAAGGATATATGCTACAACATATTCATAGAAGGGTATATATGCATGAGGATATATTTAATTTTAAGCCACTGTCTCAATAACAAAGAAGGATAAATAGGTATAGACCAAATATAAGTTAAAATGTTTGATTACATTGAATGAATTAAGAGAAAGTCGGCCGGGCGCGGTGGCTCAAGCCTGTAATCCCAGCACTTTGGGAGGCCGAGGCGGGTGGATCACGAGGTCAGGAGATCGAGACCATCCTGGCTAACACGGTGAAACCCCGTCTCTACTAAAAATACAAAAAACTAGCCGGGCGTGGTGGCGGGCGCCTGTAGTCCCAGCTACTCGGAGGCTGAGGCGGGAGAATGGCGTGAACCCGGGAGGTGGAGCTTGCAGTGAGCCGAGATCGCGCCACTGCACTCCAGCCTGGGCGACAGAGCGAGACTCCGTCTCAAAAAAAAAAAAAAAAAAAAAAAAAAAAAGAGAAAGTCAGTCACCTATATAATGCCACATGACTGTATCTTCCATAGTTACCTTTTGAAGAAGAAAACTGGAGGCTGTTTATTGCACTTCTGATATCACCAGAACATCCTTGACAGAGCAACTCTAGAGAAGTTTTGTCAGGGACAGTAATTTTTCCTCCATTCTAAAATAAGAAAATTAAATTTTTAAAAAAGTATTTTCTTAAAAATAACAACAAAAAAAACCCCCAACCTATTTTCTAAACTTAATTAAAGTAAATTAGATTCTTTTAAACTTAAATACTAAAAAGGGCTGGGAACGGTGGCACATTCCCATAATCTCAGCAATTTAGGAGGCTGAGGTAGGAGGATCACTTGAGCTCAGGAGTTTGAGACCAGCCTAGGCAAGGTAGTAAGACCTCATCTCTACAAAAAATCAAAACAATTAGCTGGGCATGGTGGCATGCGCCTGTATTCCCTGCTACTCGGGAGGCTGAAGTGGGAGGATCACTTGAGCCCTGGAGATGAAGGCTGCAGTGAGCTATGATCTTGCCACTGCACTCTAGCCTGGGCTATAGAGCCAGAAAAAAAAACTTATCTGAAAATAATAATAAAAAACTAAAAAGCTTCCATGTTAAACACTGGTCTATGAATGGTACAAGCTTCAATGACTACTACAGTTTAAGGTATACTTTCAGGAAATATTAAATAATGTATTGTTTTACTTTTTCACTTTGACCAGGTTGTATTTTGAAGTTTTTACTCTCTCACTATATACACACAAATATGTAACATATATATGTACACACACACACACACACAAACCCTCAAAATGCAATAGAATGTGATAAAACTAAATATACACAAAATAATCTGACAAATTTATGAAATTTACATGAAAATTCCTTTACTAAGGTTTTCAACACATTATACAGTCTGGTGAGGATGAAAAAGCCACAATTACACCAATTATTTCTTCTTCTTCTTCTTTTTTAAACCGGAGCCACTTGAACTAATCAATTCACTAAAAAAAAAAAATTTTTGTTTTGACACAAGGTGTTACTATATCACACCTGGGCTGGTCTTGAGCTCCCTGGCTCAACTAATCCTCCCACCGCTGTCAGCCTTTGTAGCTGGGACTACAGGCATGCACCATGGCTCAATTTGCAGTTCTCACGCTTATAGTAGAGAATGTAGATTTTCTTTTAGAGACAGGGTCTAGGTCTGTCCACGACAGACTACAGTCATGTCATCTAGATCACTGCAGTCTCAAACTCCTAGGCTCCAGTGACCATCCTGCCTCAGGCTTCTGAGTAGCTGGGACTACAGGAGCATACCACCATGACCAGGTAATTTTTTTTTCTTTTTTTTTGGGTGGGGGATACGGAGTTTCGCTCTTGTTGCCCAGGACGGAGTGAAGTAGTGCAATCTCGGCTCACTGCAACCTCCACCCCCTGGGTTCAAGAGATTCTCCTGCCTCAGCCTCCTGAGTAGCCGAGATTATAGGCACCTGCCACCACACCCGGCTAATTTTTATATTTTTATTAGAGATGAGGTTTCACCTGTTGGCCAGGATGGTCATGAACTCCTGACCTCAGGTGATACACCCACCTCAGCCTCCCAAAGTGCTAGGATTACAGGCGTGAGCCACTGCACCTGACCCATTAAATATTTTCAAAACACTAATGGCATAATAATTCATCACAGTAATTGCTTCCTGTATTACAGGACTCAGTTTGTTTCTCATTTTTCACTATTAATATCTGTTATTTATTCAGTTAGGTGCTCTACACTAATGTGTTTAATCCTCAAAACAACCTCTCCCTTGGAGACTTCCCCCAGTTCCTGTGGTCCTAGCAGTGCAACAAAAATTATGTTTCATGCAAGATTTGGTTGATTTATATCAGTAGGATTCCCTAGAACCATGATGCTGAGAGCAGAAGGTCCATCAGTTTTTTTTTAACATCATCTTGATTTGAGATATAGAAAAAAATGACATACTAAAAGTGAAACAAGGCCGGGCACATGGGCTCATGCCTGAAATCTCAGCACTTTCAGAGGCTGAGGAGGGAGGATCACTTGAGCCAGGAATTCAAGACTAGCCTGGGCAATACAGGGAGACCCTGTCTCTAAAAAAAAATTTAAAAATTAGCCAGGCATGGTGGTACCAGCCTGCAGTCCCAGCTGCTTGTGAGGTTGAGGTGGGAGGAACACTTGAGCCCAAGAGGTCGAGGCTGCAGTGAGCAATGATTATGCCACTATAGTCCAGCCTGAGCAAAAGAGTGAGACCCTGTCTCAAAAAAAAAAAAAAGTGACAACAGCTGTATATGAATGTAAATATACTTTACTGAACTGTATCTTTGAAAATGGTTAAGTTGATAAATTTTATGATACATGTTTTTCACTACAATTTAAAAAAATGTCAAAATTAAAAAGTGACAATAGGATAATAGGAAGAGTTGAATTGTTGATAACTACCACACCTACATGCCAGAAAACATTTTCTTGATGATAGACACAATTTAGAACAGTAAACCAAGCAAAAGAAAAATTTACCTCAATGTGAAAGTGAGAGTTTAATAGAAAAATATTAAAGATTTTGAAAATCAGTATTTCCTACATTTGCTAAAATGACATGTATGCCTTATGAATATAATAAAATGCTTTAATTCTAAAAAATTAAAATAATACATGTTTCCAACTCCTTCAGTTTACATAACACTATTTAAGCTGGGCTTTCTATAGTTATCAAGTGAGGTTTAATTAATCAGAGACTTACTTTGTTAGCTTCTATAGTCACTATTCGATTAAGAAATTTCATCATAATTGTTGGTGCCACAGGGTTGAAACTAAAAGTTTTATAAAGAAAGACAGCAGTTAAATGATTAATTTAAAAATATAATACGTATGTGACCTTTATAAGCAGAAATTTCTTTCTTACCTAATATTTGAGATAGAACACTCTTCCTGAATTTCTTTGGGAAACAATAACCTTTGATTATTATCTCCACTGAGACTGTCCGAGATTACAAATATAAGAGGACATCGACCAATCCTCACATACTTCCTAAAATAACAAAATACAGCAATGTTGAAATTTAAGCCACTTCTCATTTAATTTGGAGTTTTAGAATACTTCACTGAAACCTACCTTAGAACTTCATGTAAAGTATGAGAATCCCGATAAAACTGGTTAGGTAAATCCTATTGAAAATAAAAAATAAATAATAGTATAGTTTTATTCCATTGCAAATTTATTTTTCAGATTCATATTTATTGAGATAGGCAAAAAAATATTTATTCAATGTATTTTAAACAGAACTTTCATAGAAGTGAAGGGAAACATGAAATAGATGATACCCCAGGAATGATACCCTCAGGAATGCAAGAGCAGCCTGGGCAACATGGTGAAACCCGGTCTCTACAAAAAAATACAAACATTAGCCAGACGTGGAGGCTTGTGCCTGTAGTCCCAGCTACTTGCGGGGCTGAGGCGGGGGGAATAGCTTGAGCCCAAGAGGTAGAGGTTGCAGTGAGCCGAGATTGTGTCCAGCCTGGGTGACAGAGTGAGACCCTGTGTAATATACATCAAAGGGGATCCCAATTTTTAGACCAAATTTCTTACGGTTGCTTTCCAGTTACAGTATTTTCACTAGGAAGTAATTTTCCAAACTTTTCTTTTGTTTTTCTATACTTAAACCATTAAAATTTTAATGTTCCTTATCCTACAGCTATTCCATTCAAGTTTACTAAAAAAGACTTTAGGTTTCTATTACAAAGCCTTTGTGTTGTATTTTACCAATATCACTACTATAGAGACAATTAACATTATCATGTAAGCTATATCTCACAATTGTTTAGTCAATACCTACAGCAAGATTTTAAAAGTTGGCTGGGTGCAGTGGCTCACATGTGTAATCCCAGCACTCGGGAGGCCAAGGCAGGCAGATTACCTTGAGGTCAGGAGTCCGTGACCAGCCTGGCCAACATGGCAAAACTCCATCTCTACTAAATATACAAAAATTAGGCCGGCATGGTGGCAGGTTCCTGTAATCCCTGCTACTCGGGGAGGCTGAGGCATGAGAATTGTTTCAACCCAGGAGGCGGAGGTTGTAGTGAGCCAAGACTGCACCACCGCACTCCAACCTAGGGGTTAAAGCAAGACTGTCTCAAAAAAAAAAAAAAAAAAAAAAAAAAGATTTTAGGCCGAGCACAATGGCTCATGCCTATAATCCCAGCACTTTGGGAGGCCATGCGGGCAGATCATGAGGTGTCAGGAGATCGACATCATCCTAGCTAACATGGTGAAACCCGTCTCCACTAAAAAATAGAAAAAATTAGCCGGGCATGGTGGCGGGCGCCTGTAGTCCCAGCTACTGGGGAGGCTGAGGCAGGAGAATGGCGTAAACCTGGGAGGTGGAGCTTGCAGTGAGCCAAGATTGCGCCACTGCACTCCAGCCTGGGTGACACTGACAGAGCAAGACTCCGTCTCAAATAAAAAATAAAATAAAATTAAAAAAAGATTTTAAAATTTGTCCTTACTTCAACCAGAATTATCTTCTTATCAGTTCTCAGATCATCTCCAAGCATTTGTAACTTGTTATACTTTGTCGCTCTTAGTAGAAACTCTTTGAAAACTGCTATCTGAGACTGATAGGGAAACATATGGAAGCTTGATTCTGAAAGGAAACACATAACCACTTTTATTTTCAACAAATTATGTACATTAATATTAAACAACTGTATGCACACACACACACATTTGATGCATCTCACAATACTGTAGACTGTTTCCTAATTAGGAAAAATCATTTAAATTTAAAATAGGATATTCCTTTCAAAAGACAAGAGTCAACATGTAGCCAGGTGCAGTGGCTCACGCCTGTAATCCCAGCACTTTGGGAGGCTGAGGCGGGTGGATCGCTTGACCTCAGGAATGCAAGAGCAGCCTGGGCAACATGGTGAAACCCAGTCTCTACAAAAAAATACAAAAATTAGCCAGGCGTGGAGGCTTGTGCCTGTAGTCCCAGCTACTTGCGGCGCTGAGGCGGGGGGAAAGCTTCAGCCCAGGAGGTAGAGGTTGCAGTGAGCCGAGATTGTGTCCAGCCTGGGTGACAGAGAGAGACCCTGTGTAACATGGAGTTAACTGACCTAAGAACACAGCCGTCAGCATAACATTCATACAATTGGTAAAAATATTTATGACTTTGGCCTACCCAATGAAGAATCTCTAAAGGAGTTCAAGCCTATTAATGAATTACTTTCAGTGATAAGGGTTTGGTTTGGTTTGTTTGTTTGAGACAGAATCTCACTCTGTCGCCCAGACTGAAGTGCAGTGGCACAATCTTGGGTCACTGCAACCTCCGCCTCCCAGGTTCAAGCGATTCTCCCGCCTCAGCCTCCTGAGTAGCTGGGATTACAGGAACGCATTGCCATGCCTGGCTAATTATTGAATTTTTAGTAGAGACGGGGTTTCACCATGTTGGCCAGACTGGAGTGATAAAGGTTTAACAACAAAAACAGAATGACTGGCCGGGCGCGGTGGCTCAAGCCTGTAATCCCAGCACTTTGGGAGGCCGAGACGGGCGGATCACGAGGTCAGGAGATCGAGACCATCCTGGCTAACACAGTGAAACCCCGTCTCTACTAAAAATACAAAAAAAAAAAAATTAGCCGGGCGTGGTGGCGGCGCCTGTAGTCCCAGCTACTCGGGAGGCTGAGGCAGGAGAATGGCGTAAACCCGGGAGGCGGAGCTTGCAGTGAGCCGAGATCGCGCCACTGCACTCCAGCCTGGGCGACAGAGCGAGACTCCGCCTCAAAAAAAAAAAAAAAAAAAAAAAACAGAATGACTGACTGATTAGTGAACTTGAGAATGACGGAAGCTCTCTGAAGGCATGTTTCATATGGAAGACTGTTTAAATTAAGGCTTATCAGACTGTCAAAAGTAATGCTACTATTTAGAAAGCAGTAAAAGCCAGGTGCAGGAACACATGTCTGTAGTCCAGCTACTCCAGAGGCTGGGTCATGAGAATCCCTTAAGTGCTTAAGAAGTTCAAGTTCATTCTGGACAACATAGTAAGACTTTGTCTCTTAAAATAATAATAATAATAATGGGCTGGGTGTGGTGGCTCACGCCTGTAATTCCAGCACTTTGGGAGGCCGAGGCAGTTGGATCACCTGAGGTCAGGGGTTCAAAAACAGCCTGACCAACATGGTGAAACCCCATCTCTACTAAAAAAATACAAAAATAAGCCGGGCATAGTGGTGGGCGCCTGTAATCCCAGCTACTTGGGAGGCTGAGGCAGGAGAATTGCTTGAACCCAGGACGTGGAGCTTGCAGTGAGCCAAATCACTGCACTCCAGCCTGGGTGACAGAGTAAGATTTTGTCTCAAAATTAATAATAATAATAATAATAATAATAAGGAAAAGAAAACAGCAAAAGCACCAGCAGGAAGGAATACTAGTAGCATAAGGGAGTGCATTAAAGAGTCCAGACAAGGGATTTTGAGGAACACTCCACATTAAAATAAAATTATCCTTCCACAAGTCGGCCGGGCGCGGTGGCTCATGCCTGTAATCCCAACACTTTGGGAGGCCAAGGTGGGCGGATCACGAGGTCAAGAGATCGAGACCATTCTGGCCAACATGGTGAAACCCCATCTCTGCTAAAAGTACAAAAAAAATTAGCTGGGTGTGGTGGTCTGCAGTCCCAGCTACTTGGAGGCTGAGGCAGGAGAACTGTTTGAACCCGGGAGGCAGAGGCTGCAGTGAGCCAAGATCGCGCCACTGCACTCCAGCCTGGCAACAGAGCAAGGCTCCATCTCAAAAAAAAAAAAAAATTATCCTTCTACAGAAACCTTTCCCTTCAAAATGGCCTAGGAGATCCGGCTGTCCCTAGTGTTTCACCACCTAGAGTTGCAATATGAAAAACTATGAAAGATAAAATGATAGTGCTAAAGTACATAAGCATATGCATGAACTTATAACGTATTACATCTTTAAACTGGTACTATTGCCGGGCATGGTGGCTCACGCCTACAATCCCAGCACTTTGGGAGGTAGAGGCGGGTGGATTGCTTGAGGTCAGGAGTTCGTGACCAGCCTGGCTAACATGGCAAAAACCCCATCTCTACTAAAAATACAAAAATTATCTGGTTGCGGTGGCCTGTAATCCCAGCTACTCAGGAGGCTAAGGTATGAGAACAGCTTGAGTCTGGGAGGTAGAGGTTGCACTCCAGACTGGGTGACAGAGTGAGACTCTGTCTCAATAAATAAATAAATAAATAAATAAATAAGATTGTTACTATTATCAATTTTTAAATCGTTATCTTAAGGCCTCCTTCCAAATTCCAAAGACATCTCTGTTCTTTTGCTTTCATTTGATATTGTTCTAACAGGTATTTACTGATCTAAGCTATCTTCTTGGGGGGCAAGTTCTTTTTAACACATCTTAAGGCTTGATTTAACAAATAAAATACCTTAGTTAATACTGTCTAACCTCCTAGCCAGATCTTAGTAAAAAGTAGATAAATAATGCAAATGGAACATGTTAACAAAACAGTTAAGACTTAATCTTCAAAAAATTCCATTCTCTTCCACTGGAGACATGCTTTCTTTCCTTCTCCTGAAATAACTTTTATTTATTTATTTTTTGGGACAGTGTCTCACTCTGTTGCCCAGGCTGGAGCACGATGGCACAATTATAGCTCACTGCAACCCTGAACTCATAGGCTCAACTGATTCTCCCACCTCCCACCTCAGCCCTTCAGTAGTTAGAACTACAGGTGCACAACACTATACCTAGCTAATTTTTTTATTTTTGCAGACAGGCCTTTGTATGTTGCCCAGCCTGGTCTTTAACTCCTGGCCTGAAGCAATCCTCCTGCCTCAGCCTCCCATGTGAAAGCCATCGCACCTGGCCTGTGAAATTCCATCCCTCTGAAAGTGGGAAGTACGGGAAAAAATGCACTCATAGAAGTTTATCTGAAAGCTCCCTTAAGCATGGGTTTTTCCCACTACTTCCACTACCTTCACAGCCAATCTTACCAGTATTAAATATCTCCCTGAAATCATCTTTTTGGAAATCTGGTAAAACTGGATTAATCCACTCTTGTACTTGAATACCATGCTCCTTTGATAGTACTTTTATGGTCGTCGTCTTTCCACATCCAGGAGGACCTGTTATTAATAAAATAGATCCACCCTAAAATCAAATACAAATTATTAATTAAAAACCAAAATCACTGGAATGCTAGCATATTATTTCTGACTTTTCATTCTAAATATCATTTACTTCTATAAATATTTGCTGAATGTCTCATATAAGCAATTAAAATTTCATAATAATGCTTGCTGGAATAAACCAACTTTATTTTTTCTTTTTTTAATTGTTTTTTCCCCCATTTTCCATACAAAAACATCTGCAAATATGGAAATAAGAGAATCGTAATTCTTCAACTCTAAATTCTGCTTCTGATAATTTCTCAATTTTTGCATTATGTCCCTCCCAAGGACTACTTAGTAGCCAAATTAAAACCACCACACTTTGGCTAAATTAGGGAGGTGATGTCTAAAACAAAGATTTTTAGAGGTTACCTGAACTCTTTTTTTTTTTGAGACGGAGTCTTGCTCTGTCACCCAGGCTGCAGGGCAGCGGCGCAATCTTGGCTCACTGCAAGCTCCGCCTCCTCGGTTCACGCCATTCTCCTGCCTCAGCCACCCGAGTAGCTGGGACTACAGGCGCCCACCACCACGCCCGGCTAATTCTTTTGTATTTTCAGTAAAGATGGGGTTTCACTGTGTTGGCCAGGATGGTCTCAATCTCCTGACCTCATTATTTGCCCACCTCAGCCTCCCAAAGTGCTGGGATTACAGGAGTGAGCCACCGTGCCCAGCAAAATTTATTCTTAATATAGACATCTCATTGGATGATATAATTTACTGTTATACAAATACAATATTCTCATGGAAAGACTTCAGTTTGGTTACTAAATTCTTTAAGAAATGCATATTAAGATACATATTCGGGAAGAGCACGGTGGCTCACACCTGTAATCCCAGCATTTTGGGAGGCTGAGGCAGGTGGATTCTTTTGAGCCCAGGAATTTCAGACCAGTCTGTTCAACATGGCAAAACCCTGTCTCTACAAAAAACATACAAAAATTAGCCGGGCATGGTGTGCGCCTATAGTCCCACTTGGTCAGGAGGCTGAGGTGGAAGAATCGCTTCAGCCTGGGAGGTGGAGGCTGCAATGAGCCAAGATTGTGCCACTGCACTCCATCCTGGGCATTAAAGTGAGATCCTGTCTCAAAAAAAAAAGAAAAGTAAAGAGAAAAGAAAAGAAAACAAACGTATTTACTAGAGATAGGACTCTAATGAGAGACTAGAGATTGTTAATCCCAGTAACATTCCCTGATACTGTAAATTTGATTTTTTTAAAAAAAGTTAAAGCTACAGAAATATCAAAAGATTTCCTACATACTATGGCAGGCTATAATTCTTGCTTATTTGTTTTCCTTTAATAAGAACCTATGTACCTTGGACAAAGAGAGCCTGTTCCACTTTTGAAAAGGGCAGTGTGTGAGTTATAGTGCTGTTCACTATGAGTTCAAATTATATGGATCAACAATATACAGTCAGGTGCCAGATAATCAACTTTCAGTCAATGATGGACCACATATGAACAGTAGTCCGATAAAATTATAGTGGAGTTGAAAAATTCCTAGTAATAATAATGCAAAACATCACTCACGTTTGTGGTAATGCTGGTGTACACACACCTACTGTGCTGTATAAAAGTGTAACACGTATATCTCATTATGTGTAATATATAATGCTTGATAATTATAATAAACAACTATGTTACTGGTTTATATATTTACAGTGCCATATCTTTATTATTAGAATCTACTTGTTCTTATTAAAAAAAAAACACAAAGTTGGCCGGGCATGGTGGCTCACGCCTATAATCCCAGCACTTTGGGAGGCCGAAGCAGGTGGATCATCTGAGGTCAGGAGTTCAAGACCAGTGTGGCCAATATGGTGAAACCCTGTCTCTACTAAAAATACAAGAACTACTTGGGCGTGGTGGCGCACTCCTGTAATCCCAGCTACTCAGGAGGCTGAGGCAAGAGAATCGCTTGAACCAGGGAGGCGGAGGCTGCAGTGAGCCGAAATCGCGCCACTGCACTCCAGCCTGGGCAACAAGAGTGAAACTCTGCCTCAAACAAAACAAAACAAAACAAAAGTTAACTATAAAACAGCCTCAGGCTGTACTACAGGAGGTACTGCAGAAGAAGGCACTGTTGTCATAAGAGACGACAGCTCCTTACATGTTGCTGCCTCTGAAGACCTTCCAGTGGACAAGATGTAGAGGTGGAAGACAGTGCTATTAATGACCCCAACCCTGTGTAGGCCTAGGCTAATATGTATGTTTGTGTCTTCATTTTTAATTTTAAAAGAAGCTTAAAATTTTTTTTAATACAAAAAAGTTTATAAAGATATAAAGACAGAAAATATTTTTGTACAGCTGTACCATTTATTTGTGTTTTAAGCTAAGTGTTATTATGAAGGAATCTAAAAGTTTAAGTAAAAAAGTTACATAAAGTCCTTAACATGGCATTTACAAAAAGTTCCAGTAAGTGAAGGTTTATTAAATAAAAAATTTTTTAAGTTTAGTGTAGCCTAAGTGTACAATGTTTATAAAAGTCTACAGTAGTGTGCAGTAATGTCCTTAGACTGTCACTAACCACTCACACTCACTGACTTAACCGTCTTCCAGTCCAAGCTCCATTCATGGTAAGTTCCCTATATAAATCTATAATAGCATTTTTTATCTTTTATAACCATGTTGTTACCAAATTTTTTTTATTTTATTTTTTTGAGACACAGTCTCGTTCTGTTGCCCAGGCTGGGGTGCAGTGGCACTATCTTCAGCTCACTGCAACTTCCGCCACCCGGTTTCAAGTGATTCTCGTGCCTCCCGTGTAGCTGGGATTACAGGCACACACCACCATGCCTGGCTAATTTTTGTATTTTTAGTAGAGATGGGGTTTCACCATGTTGGTCAGGCTGGTCTTGAATTCCTTACCTCAGGTAATCCACCCACCTTGACCTCCCAAAGTGCTGGATTATAGGCGTGAGCCACTGAGCCTGGCCTTTTTACTGTACTTTTTAATGGTATGGTTTAGGTATGTTTATTTACACATATAGTTCCCACTGTGTTATAACTGCCTACAGTATTTAATACAGTAACATGCTATACGAGTTTGTAGCACAGGAGCAAAATATAGCCTAGGTGGAGAGCAGGCTATAGGCTATACCACAGGTTTGTGTAAGTACATTCCATGATATTCTCACAACAATGAAATCACCTAATGACGCATTTCCCAGAATGTATCCCCATCATTAACTGAAGCATGACTGAACATTAAATAACTTTAAACAAAAACACATATACAACAAGGCTATATATTGATGGGTTGACAAAAATGTTGTAACCAGAGGTTTGCAGAAACCTAATTTAGTGTTTTTCTTAGAAATAATGGTTCAGTATTTGCTAATTCAGCAACTTTACAGAACATAACTACCTTGAATAATGATAACTATAATACCAGACAGATCACTTCTTTACAAAGAAAAAGAAGCCTATGCACAAGTACTATACATTTTTCTCATGTAATAATATACTTACGTGTCTGTTTTCTGACAGAGTGGGTATAGGCACATAGCAAGTTTCCCTTTCAGTAAGAGAACTAGTAGGTAGTTTCTTATCAGCACATTATAACGTGAAGTCTTTTGTTAATCCCATTTGTCTACACTGTAACAGAGTTTTACTGAATTCTGAAGGAAAGAAGTTGTCCTGAAAAATTAAACGCTGCAAATATTTGGTATATTGTACTTAAAATAAATTTTGAAAAGTAAATTTAGTTTGCCCATTGATAAATCTAGATCTTCCCAATTTTTTTGAACAAAACCGTTTTCTAATTACTGACATCACTGAAACTTCTGTAAAATAAAGGGTAAGTGATTTGGGCCAGGCATGGTGTGGCTCATGCCTATTAATTCTCGCACTGTGGGATGCCAAGGTGGGAGGTCTGCTGGAGGCCAGGAATTCAAGACCAGCATGGGCAACACCGTAAGACCCCATCTCTACAAAATTGTTTTTAAAAATTAGCCAGATGTGGTGGCACACGCTTGTAGTCCCCAGCTACTCGGGAAGCTGAGGTGGGAGGACTGCTTGAGCCCAGGAGTTCAAGGCTGCAGTGAGCTATGACAGCACCTCTGCAATCCAGTGTAGGCAACTGTCTTTAGCAAGACCGTGTCTAAAAGGTTAAATAAACAAATAAATAGAGTATATGATTTATACTCCTTAGGGGGAAAACTTTTGAAACCATAAAATACTTTTCCCAATACATATATACACACACACACACACACACACATATATATGTACGTAAGTTTATCCAACTGGTAGAATAGTAATAGTAACACCAACTGGTAGAATAGTAATAGTAACACCAACGTAGGTTTATGACATGATAATGTTTATACTGACAGAGTATTGCTAAGTGAGAAAACACAATAGACACTGAAAAATAAAAACTATTAGCTGAGCTCACCAAAAACAAATCAATGAGGAAAAGCCTGGATGTAAGAGGTGTGTCAGATAGACTGCCCAAAAATCTGTATTCGGAGAAGAGAGATGAGATTTCTATGAATCAGAGGAATACCAATGCTGACACTTAAAATCCATCTTGAATTCATGATCTTAGCTCTAAACCAAAAGGTTTAGATCCACAGGCCAGAGAGAAAGGAGCTTGGTTCAAGAGAGAAGGATCGGCTGGGTGTGATGACTCACGCCTGCAATCCCAACACTTAGGGAAGCCAAGGCAGGTAGATCACCTAAGGTCAGAAGTTTGAGACCAGCCTGGCCAACATGGTGAAACCCTGTCTCTATTAAAAATGCAAAAATTAGCTGGGTGTGGTGGTGCACACCTGTAATTCCAGCTACTCCGAAGGCTGAGGTAGGAGAAATGCTTGAACCCAGGAGGCACAGGCTGCAGTGAGTCAAGATCACGCCACTGCACTCCAGCCTGTGCGACAAAGCGAGACTCTGTCTCAAAAACAAAAAAGAAAGAGAAGGATCTGTTACCATCAAAGTAACTAAAACACCAACTCCTTCATCTCAAGGTTGAAAACTAAAGGAAAAACCTAACGTAAACAATGGACTCTAGGTATTAGTGATGTGTCAATGTAGGTTCATCAATTTTAACCAATGTACTACTCTGGTAGGGGAAGGTTAGTAAAGGGAGAAGGCTATGCATGTGCCGGGGCAGGGCATATGTGGGATATCTCTGTACCTTCTACTCAATTTGGTTGTGAACCTAAAACTGCTCCAAAAATAAAAGCCTATTTTTTTTTTTTTTTTTTTTTTTGAGACGGAGTCTCGCTCTGTCGCCCAGGCTGGATTGCAGTGGCCCGATCTCGGCTCACTGCAAGCTCCGCCTCCCGGGTTCACGCCATTCTCCTGCCTCAGCCTCCGGAGTAGCTGGGACTACAGGCGCCCGCCACCACGCCCGGCTAGTTTTTTGTATCTTTTAGTAGAGACGGGGTTTCATCGTGTTAGCCAGGATGGTCTCGATCGCCTGACCTCGTGATCCGCCCGTCTCGGCCTCCCAAAGTGCTGGGATTACAGGCTTGAGCCACCGCGCCCGGCCAAAAGCCTATTTTTTAAAAAAGAAAAAGATATAAAACTCATCCTACCTTTCTAGTTGGAAATGTATTTCAAGGTAACTAAACAACTCTAGCTAGTGATGGCAAACTTTTCTTTGTAGAAAAATGTCAGTAATAACTGTAGAAATAACAGAACTACAAGAAAGTCACTGTTTTACAACTCTAATAAAATAAGTGATTCAGGCAAGGGTTGAAAATTGAAGCTACAGCACTTAGGTAGACGACTGATGGAGAACTGGGCATTCACATGCTGCCACAGTATCTCCCCATGGATTATGTGCCAGTTGTGAGGGAAAGTTACTCTACAATGAAGATTTTAGACGGTCACCTCTTCAATCTAGTGACCAAACTTAAGACAGCAGGAGAACCACAAATACTTTCCAACTTGACACACTATACAACATACACCATGACCTTTATTCTTCCAAAAATGTTCAACTTGAGTCTAATCAAGCCCTTGATTCAAAATTTCAGGTTATAGGACATGCAGGATAGAAGAACAAGTTAATCATCATTAGGAGGAAACAACCTAACAAATGCAGCGTGAGACTTCCACAAGTCAACCGGCCTGGTCTCCTTCATAAGTCAGTGCCTTGGAGAAAAAGAACGGGTTAGTAAACTATTACTAGATTCAGGGGGGAAAAAAAGGCCTAAGAGATATAACAACCAAACGCAAGGTTTGATCCTTGATTACAACCTGTTTGAAACAAACCAGCTACAAAAGACATTTTGGGGACAAATGCAGAAACGTGAATATGAATTGATCATTAGATAGCATTAGGGCATCCTGGTTAATTTTGTTAGAGAGAATAACGGTATGCATAATTAATTAGGAAAATAATTTTTTTTTTTAAAACACAGAGACATACTGAAGTCTCTAAAAGTCTAACTGAAATGTCACAATGTTTATAATTTACTTTAAAATACTTAAGTGGGAAAGAATGAGTATATTCTGTATATATGAATATTTTTATTATTCTATTTTCTTTTATGCTTGAAAAATCTCAAAATAAAAACATTTAAAAAGAGAGATAGGGCCGGGCGCGGTGGCTCAAGCCTGTAATCCCAGCACTTTGGGAGGCCGAGACAGGCGGATCACAAGGTCAGCAGATCGAGACCATCCTGGCTAATATGGTGAAACCCCGTCTCTACTAAAAAACACAAAAAACTAGCCGGGCGAGGTGGAGGGCGCCTGTAGTCCCAGCTACTCGGGAGGCTGAGGCAGGAGAATGGCATCAACCTGGGAGGCGGAGCTTGCAGTGAGCTGAGATCCGGCCACTGCAGTCCAGCCTGGGCGACAGAGCAAGACTCCGTCTCAAAAAAAAAAAAAAAAAAAAAAAAAGAGAGATTGATGGAAGGAGAGAATATTTTACCTTGGAGGTTCAGGGTAATTGTACAGTAAGGAAGTGAAACAAAAAATATCAGTCTAAAATAAATAATGACTGTTTTGGGCTATATTTAGTAGAGAAACTAATATGTAATTTGCCTGCTTTCCTCAGCCTGAGATAATCTGATGTGCTAAATACACTAGTACCCTAATTGGTTTACTGATTCTTTATGCTAACAATAAGACATAAAGAAAAAGAGTTACAAATAAAGGGGAAAATTCAAAGTCTCTGAGTCTTTTAGTCAAGTTGGAAGTAGTAAAGTCAGGAAGCTTTTTTTTCGTTTTTTGTTTTGTTTTGTTTTTTTATGGTTTTTGGTATTGCTCTGTTGCCCAGGCTAGAGTGTACTAGTGTGATCACAGCTCACTGCAGCTTCCACTTCCTGGGCTCAGGCGATCCTCCCACCTCAGCCTCCCAGGTAGCTGAGACCAGTGGCATGCACAATGCCCAGCTAATTAGCTGTAGAGACAGAGTCTCCCTATGTTGCCCAGGCTGCTCTTGAACTCCTGGGCTCAAGTGATCCTCCCGCCTTGGCCTCCCAAAGTGCCGGGATTACAGGCATGAGTCACCACGCCCCAATAGGGAGCTTTCCACTGGAGGAGATCTAGACTTGTTTTGAGCAAAATCATCATAAAACTTTAACTTCTAACAACACACTGTAAGAAAAATATTTGATGTTAAATATTTAAAAACACATTTCTTACCTGTTTTGGTTGCCTTTCTAAGACTTGAGCTTTTAACCAGGTTTCAACTTCCTCAATTTTCTTTTTATGCACAGCAAGTTCATGCTACAACAAAAATTTCAAATTTAAAACAAAACTTCTTAACTGAAGATTTTTTTGGTACATCAGCACATATGAACCTAAGCATTATTAACGAAAAGAAGTAGCAAATCAGTAACAATCTATATAATAAAATGGTCCTTTTGATTATACTTGAATTTTTATACTATTATGGAAAAATTATATTCTTAAGTTGATAACTCTGTATGATAATTTTGGCAAGTTTGTTGTTATAACATTTTTTAAAATTCAGAAATACATTTTGAGAAGACAGTAGAGAGGAGTATTACATTTAGTACAAAAACTTTTAAAAAGATCAATTCTATGTTGGGATTAAATTAAATCTAAGATAACTAATAATACAACTTTAGAGTAACTATTGAGAAAAATCTGAGCCTTGGAAAATAAAAAAATCCAGAATTTTTTCTAACCCTTAGAAAGATTCTTATGAGTAAAAAATCTGAAAATGTGCATCTCTCTGCTTCCCATCCACCCTTATGCACCCTGAAATTAAATTATGTAGACATGTCTGCATGCTTTTCAGTACCTGAGTTTCTGGTTTATATTTATCCACCCATGGTTCATTTTCAGACAGAGATTCTTTTGAATTTTCTAAACCATAAATCTGTTCTAAGGAAGACAGATTTCCTCTTTTTCTCGCTGGAAATTTACTACTTTCTAATGTAGAAGGTCCATTTTTTCTTCTATGACTTGAGTTATTCACACCTAATGACGTGGCAGTAATAGTAGAGATGTCTCTACACTCTAGAAAATCATCAAATGATGGGTCGACCCAGTCTGTTACCTGAAAAAAAAAAGAAATCATGTAAATATAATCACATTTTCTCCCATCTATTCCCCTAAATAACTGAACTACTCTGGAAACAGCATACTCATAAATTTATAACCTTTAAAACTAAAAAAAAAAAAATTTTTTTTTTGAGACAGGGTCTCGCTTTGTCGCCCAGGCTGGAGTGCAGTGGTACAATCTCAGCTCAAGCAATCCTCCAGCCTCAGCCTCTTGAGTAACTGGGACTATAGGCATGCACCACCATGCTCAACTATTTTTTTGTACTTTTCGTAGAGATGGGTTTTTGCCATGTTGCCCAGGCTGGTCTCAAACAATTCTTGGGCTCAAGCGATCCTCTCACCTCAGCCTCCCAAAGAGCTGGGATTACAGGTATGAGCCAAGACACCCGGCCTAAAAATCTTACAAATTAACTATTTTTAAATTAAACTCTCTCTGTAATAGTTGTTTTTCTACTTTACAGTAAGTGCAAGTGCATACTTGTCTACTTGACCTTAAAGGAGTAAAGAACACAAACTTATTTTTATTAATTGTAATCTTCCCAGCATAAAGACTAGAATGATTTTTTTTAACTCTCTGTAGGACTGAAACATAAATATTAAAATTACCTATTAAAAAAAGCAAAACAAAAGAAAAAAATGATAATATTTTAACAGAAATAGCAATAAAAGTAACACATCTGCCTTGGCCAGGTTAATACATTCACAAACTAAGAACCATTTCATATATCCAAATAATCCATATCAGCTTTAAGACTTAGTGAAGACATAGACCAAGGATCATAACGTTGCAATCTGTAATTATGACTGGATTATATTTTTCTTCAGTGCAAGAAGCAACTAATATTTTTATAATTGAGACAGGCTTTTCACGGGGGAACTGTCACTCAGAAACGCCTAGTAATGGTTGGGTGTAGTGACTCACACCTATAATTCCAGCATATTCAGAGATAGAAGCAGTAGGATTGCTGAGCCCAGGAGTTTGAGAACAGCTAGCATAACACAGGGAGACCCCAACCCTACAAAAAATAAAAAATTAGCCAGGCATGGTGGCGCACACCTGTATTCCCAGCTACTTGGGGGGCTAAGGTGGGAGAATCACTTGAGCCTGGGAGGTCAAGGTTGCAGTGAACCATGGTCACACCACTGCACTCCAGCCTGGGCAACAGAGTGAGACCCTGTTTTTTTTTTTTCTTGCTAAAATTTAGAAATTATTAGTTAATTATTACAAATAATTAGAAATTAGAAAGTTTTACCAGATTTTTTAACACTCTAATAGCATTAATCTAGAAAAACATAGCTTCAGATCTGGTTGTAGAATCTACTGCCTGGCTAACAAAAAGAAACCAAGTTATGTTTTCCTTCAAGAATACTCAGCCATAGCTGTGAGCTACCAATTAGACAATGTTCCTCTCTTGAAGAAAACGAACCAGAAGTTGGAGCTGAAAGTAGGCTTAGAGGAGGTAATTTAGGGCTTACAAATACTTTACAAATGCTAAGTCACACTTCACTCTTCTTTTAAGACAGAGAGTTAGGAATATTATTGGCAGTGGATTAAAAAAGGAAGACCACTGGAAAAAATTTCAGTCATAGCTACCTGATTCATTTCGTCCTCATCAAAAGATTGTGACTGGTACTATAATTTTGGCCCCTTTCCTCTATATTTTTGAGTGTATGAAAATATCTTTCATTATAAACCTTTCGACAGCAATTCTGATTTGCAAATTATTTATACATTTTATAGTTTCATTTCTTACATAAATGTGGACTCCCATATACTAGAAAAAAGAGAAAGATAAACAGCAAAGTTAAGTAATTTACTTAACATCAAAGAAAATTTAGAGCCACCACTTAGGGAAATAGCTACCCGGCATGCACGAAACTGTCTGACCCCCATCCCACTTTAACCCCTATCTTGCTGAGAACTGACACACTGAATCACATTACTTGTAAGAAGTAGGGCTTTTGGTTAAGCTATAACACCAACTACCACTCTTATTTCTCTCTTCTATGTTCTTCCATTCAAATGTTTTCAGCCTTTGTGACTGGGACTGTAAAACACTTTTTCAAAATTAAGGTTGTACTTTTAGAGAACATTTGTTTCACAACTTACTACCAGACTTGCTGAAATCATTAATTACAATAGATACTGGGCTCTATTACTTTGATAGCAGTAATAAGTTATTAAGAATATGTATAAAAATTTATAATTATTTTAAGGCAATTATTACATGGCCATTCTAGTGTATCATACCTTTGTGGAAGATACCTTTGGTCTAAGAAAAGTTTTTGACATTATAAACTGTAATAGTTCCCATCCGTAGTTCAGGACCTGTAGTACATTAAACTATAATTCACCTAGGGGGGAAAAAAAGAAGCCCTCAAATGAAGAAAAACTGTAATTGCAGAATTATAGTAATAAATGTATACTGATATAATCAACAACACAATAAAGGCTCAAGAACTAGTGAAAAGGAACAGTAAATTTAAGTGGATACAAGAAATCAAAATTCGAAAATAATTTTACTTTTAATGACTATAACCGTATCAAATAATCTACTTGTGGTGTTACTATCGGAGTTTTTCACATGAACTCAATGATGTATCAGAGGAAAAACAGAAAAAAACCACACATACTATGTACGTACCTTTTGTCATTAAAATTAGGCAATTTTATTTGAGCAATTTTTATACTGAAAATTAAAGTTTTCCTAATTTCAAATTACAGTTGCAGTTCTTCATTTCCAATATTTCCCAAAAAAGTAAAATACCATGAATTCACTTGCTGTGGACGAAGAATTTAAGTCTTACTGTAAAATTTTTGTTTTCATTTGAACACGTTATTAGAACATTTCTTGGTAACACTGGTTTTCAACCGTGTTTTCAAATGCTTAAACGTTTATGCAAAACTAGCGAATTCAACAATTTTAAGTTAGCCAGAAGAAAATTTTAAGGCCTACAAACTTATACCCCGGAAAGTATACCGGACTATTTTACAGTTTGGAGGCACACATAGCCTATAAGCACCCCGACACACTAGAAAACACATTGTTCAGCCCTCCGCCCCAAATCGTTCACGATTAGAGACTGTGACGTTTCAACAGGTACACAAGTGGAAAAAAAACACCTATTTGAGTAAATATAGTTTGCAGCTCAAAATAAAAGATGCAGACCAGGGGCCGGGCGCGGTGGCTCACGCCTGTAATCCCAGCACTGTGGGAGGCCACGGCGGGAGGATCACCTGAGGTCAGGAGTTCGAGACCAGCCCGGCCAAAATATGGTGAAACCCCATCTCTACTAAATATGCAAAAATTAGCCGGGCGTGGTGGTGGGCGCCTGTAATCCCAGCCCTTCCGGAGGCTAAGGCAGGAGAATCACTTGAACCCGGGAGGCGGAGGTTGCACTCCAGCCTGGGCGACAAGAGTGAGACTCCGCACCCCCCCCCAAAAGAAAAGAAGACTACTGTCACGATCAGGGCTCTATTCACCCTTGAAAACAAGATTGACAATTACCTCCTTTAAAAAGCAAGTAACTGTCCCTGAAGATGCCAGGTTCCTGAAATAAGATGTCAGAGGCAGACCTTCAAGACTATTCCTAGCCGACCCACCACCACCCCACACAGTGAACAGGGTATACCAAGCTCAAATATTCGTTCAACGTAATCCTATAATCAGTGGGGTGCCGGGTTGAGCTCGCAAATCCCCGCTGCAGGACAGGGCTTTGCACCCTCAATCTTCTCATCCCCAGATGGGATGGGCGGGTCGGGAGGAGGAGCGACGCGAACCCAGGAAAGCTCGAAGGCAGAGATAGACTCGCGTCTCTAAAACATACACATAATATAGCCGCAACCGCGGCGGCCTTACTTTCCCGGAGTTGCATCCCCTTTTGGGCAAAGAGCTGAGGCGACCAGGGTCTAACCTACGTGAAAGGGCAGCCACCTGGCCCTACCCGGGCTCAACGCCGAGCCTCTCGGAGGTACGGCCTCCCGGGGACCTTCCAGACTGGTCGGCGCATCAGCGACGCAAGCGAAGGGCGGGGACCTCCGAAGGAGTGTGTTACTTAGACATCCAGCGCACTGCCTGACCCGAAGTACCGACCCGAGTTACGCCCACCCTCCAACTTTGCGATGGAAATGTGTCATCGAAAGCCAGGTAACCAGTAGGCCGCGGCTGGGTCGCAGGGACAGGCTAGGGGCGCCGCGGTGGGCCTCGAGGCCCTTGGGGCCGTGGGCTTTTGCTGCCGCCCGCCCCTTCCGGCTCCTCCCCGTAGAGCAAAGGGCACGTGAGCTAGGCGCCCGGAGCCGTCGCCGCGGGGACCATGTTGCTTCCGAACATCTTGCTCACCGGTCAGGGCGCGCGGCCGGGAGGGGCTGGGCGGGGGCAGGTGAGGGGCGCGGAGTGTTCTGGGCATCGGGCGCCCAGGTAGGAGTTTCTCAGTGCCGTCCTCGGAGGCCGGCAGAGGGCCACGAGGCGGTTGTCAGCGTCCCGGGAGCCGACCCTCACGGGCGTTGCGGCAGGCGGGGGAGGGGACGCGGAACGTTATTTCCGTTGGCCCGAGGCTGCCGGGGGAGGTGAAGAGAGGTCGGCAGATCAAGCTCTTCTGCTTGGCAACCTGCTTAGTCTTTCGGAATCTGGTATTTCGTTTGTAAAATGGATTGTTAATTCTTTGGCAGGGTAGGCTTTGAAATTTTCAGGGAAATAAGGCCATATCTGCTTCCCGGTAGTGCCATTAATGGTGGATTCCTCACTCCTTAGGCCTCCGTGGGCCGTATTTTATTTTTTCCTTTGCTTCTGATAAACGCCTCAGATTAGATTTCGGTAAATGAGTTCAGATGTTTGTGGCGTGACGAAATTACTGTATGCTTTTGTTGAGTTACATCAGAGGCTCCCCCCGCCCCTTAAAAGGAAGGCATCTAGTGAGCATTTCGGGTCGTTTCTCGCGTAGGAGTGGGTCTTTGAAGCCATACTCAGGGTGCGTGTTATCAGTAAAGGGAACTAAAATGCTGCAAAACGACTTCAACGAATATTTTTGCTAGCCGTTCAGTCCTGAAAGTGTTTAATTATTAAATTGTAGGCCATTCGTGGAAAAATCTAATGCATGTAGATTTTATTGCAGCGTACAGAAAAATTAAGACTATGGAAACAGTACAGTTACATCATTCACCCAAACGTAAGATTGTTGGCAGCGCACAAGACATGTCTGTTTCTGAGAGATGCAGATTAACCACCCCACAAATAATGTTTAGCATTTTAGATTCCTTAAGCAGAAGATTTTACATCTTTTTGTATGGATTAAACATAGTGCCCTGGTTATTAAGTCATTGTCAAAACATTTTATTGAAAATGTTTTGACAACAAAAGTGAGCATTTTATTGAAAACATGTTGAGTCCAGACTTCAGACTTGGTGTATTATAGTGGACTTGGGGTGACTGTTATACTCCTAGATAAGGGAACTGGATTATCCCTGTTATCTTTATGCTCAAGTTTAATTTCAGGGATGTTAAACCTGAATAGCTGAAAATTATGAATTTGATGATCTTGAAATGTAATTATAATAGGTATCAGAAGAGGAAGGTAAAGAACAATGTATATAGTATTGTCATTTATGTACAAGGGAATGTATATTGTATTTATTACAAAGAGTATGTACATACATACATGTACATTTATATGCAAACATATATAGGGTTTTTTTGGGAATATATACCTGTATAGGAAACTGGTTTACAGTGGTTATCTCTAGGGAAGGGTGCAAGGGGTCAGTAGAGGTAATACGGTGTCTTTCAGACTGCTTAAATTTTAACATGAACAGTTTTTGTTTTTGTTTTTGTTTGAGACAGTCTCATGTTGGCCAGGCTGGTGTCGAACTCCTGAGCTTAAGTGATCCTCCCACCTTGTCCTCCCAAATTGTTGGGATTACACGCGTGAGCCACCACACCTGGCCATGAACAGTTTTTAAATCTTTTTAAATTAAAGCAAATAGGCCAAGCAAACGAGCCTGTAAATTAAAGCTCATGCCCGTAAATCCCAGCACTTTGGGAAGTGGAGGTGGGGGGATGGCTTGAGCTCAGGAGTTTGAGCTTAGCTTAGGCAATATAGCCAAATCCCGTCTCTACAAAAATTAACCAGGGCATGTTGGTGCATACCTGTGGTCCTAGCTACTGGACAGGCTGAGATAGGATTTGAGCCCAGGAGGTGGAGGCTCCAGTGAGCCAAGTTCCACTGCACTCCAGCCTGGGTAACAAAGAGATATCTTGACTTTAAAAGAAGAAAAAGGTAAATAAATTATTGTAATTGATTCGAGGTGGCTAATTTTTTTTTTTTTTTTTTTTTGGAGACGGAGTCTCTGTTGCCACGCTGGAGTGCTGTGGCGCGTCCTTGGCTCACTGCATCCTCCAACCACCCGGTTCAAGGGATTCTCCTGCCTCAGCCTCCTGAGTAGCTGGGATTACTGGCATGTGCCACCACGCCTGGCTAATTTTTGTATTTTCATAGAGATGGAGTTTCACTATGTCGGCCAGGATGGTCTCGATCTCCTGACCTCATGATCTTCCCGCCTCGGCCTCCCAAAGTGCAGTGATTACAGGCATGAGCCACTGCGCCCAGCACGAGGTGGCTAATTTTATTCTGAGTAGTTCCATGGTAGCAGCAGGCAGTTTGAATTGGCGTCAGAATTTGCTGAGCCCCACCCCTGGAGAATCAATACACTGGGTAATATTCTGACATTCAATTAGCTTTGGAAAATTTTTATTAGATCATAGTACATGCTGATTTACATATGGCCAGGCATGGTGGCTCACGCCTGTAATCCCAGCACTTTAGGAGGCCTAGGCGGGCAGATGACGTGAGGTTAGGAGTTTGAGACCAGCCTGGCCAATATGGTGAAACCCTGTCTCTACTAAAAATACAAAAATTAGCTGGGCATGGTGGTGGGCACCTGTAATTCCAGCTACTCAGGAGACTGAGGCAGGAGACTCGCTTGATCCTGGGAGGTGGAGATTGCAGTGAGCCAAGATCGCACCACTGCACTCCAGCCTGGGTGACAAGGGCGAAATTCCATCTCAAAAAAAAAAATTATTTTTACATGTTATTGCTAATTAGGAAATTTTTCATTTCAGTCGTCAAGATCTTTAAGGGCAGAGGCCAGGTGAGACTCTGCCTCAGAAATAAAAAAAGGAAGGGCACAAGGTGGGCTGCAGTGTGATAAGTAGTATTTCACAAACAGTATTTTTCTGTGGCTTGTCTTACAGGTACACCAGGGGTTGGAAAAACTACACTAGGCAAAGAACTTGCGTCAAAATCGGGACTGAAATACATTAATGTTGGTGATTTAGCTCGAGAAGGTAAGGGACACTTTGGTGTTAGATTTGTTTTGTTTTGTTTTGTTTTAAGTCTGATAGTGGAGTGTTAGTGCTGGGTATTGTCAGAAGGTACAAAAAACAGATTGCCATTAAAGAATATATACTCTTTTAGGGAATCCACAGAAATATTAAGTGTCTAATGCTATGTCCTGGTTATTTTGAGCATTTTCCCTTCCTCCTTGAAAATGGCTAGCAATTCTTGTGAATAGTTGGGAAGGCTCCTATGAAGAGACTGGATTTCGGAGAGGTAGAATGTGAATAAGGAGAATGTTTTCAAGTTGAGCAAACAAAGGTTTGGTACTGCTGAACATATATATGAGCACAGTGAGTGTATTGGTCTCACTGGAAAGAGATTGTTTTGAGCTCAGGTGTAGGACATGACTATGCTATGGTATCTTAGTGTGAGGTTTGCATGCAACTGCATATATTCTAAGATGATAGAAGTTTTTATTTATTTTACCCTGTTTTCCCCTAATCTTTTATCACTCCCTTATTTGTGTCTTCATCTTTTTATAGTTGACAATGATTTGTACATGGTAGGAACTCAATAAATTAAAGGGACTTTAAGTATGCCTCATTAAAATTAAGAAAACATATGGTTTAAATTTAAAATTTTTTTTTACAGTTTAACATAGATTAAAATTTTTTTTAAGTTCCTGACAGTTGCTACTAAAGTAACTATTTCAGATTGATCTAATGTACATATTTTTTTCAAATGATCTAAAGTCTGATCATCGGATATCATGGAGTCTGGCAAGATGGCTTCTCCCAAGAGCATGCCGAAAGATGCACAGATGATGGCACAAATCCTGAAGGATATGGGGATTACAGAATATGAGCCAAGAGTTATAAATCAGATGTTGGAGTTTGCCTTCCGATATGTGACCACAATTCTAGATGATGCAAAAATTTATTCAAGCCATGCTAAGAAAGCTACCGTTGATGCAGATGATGTGCGATTGGCAATCCAGTGCCGCGCTGACCAGTCTTTTACCTCTCCTCCCCCAAGAGATTTTTTATTAGATATCGCAAGGCAAAGAAATCAAACCCCTTTGCCACTGATCAAGCCATATTCAGGTCCTAGGTTGCCACCTGATAGATACTGCTTAACAGCTCCAAACTATAGGCTGAAATCTTTACAGAAAAAGGCATCAACTTCTGCGGGAAGAATAACAGTCCCGCGGTTAAGTGTTGGTTCAGTTACTAGCAGACCAAGTACTCCCACACTAGGCACACCAACCCCACAGACCATGTCTGTTTCAACTAAAGTAGGGACTCCCATGTCCCTCACAGGTCAAAGGTTTACAGTACAGATGCCTACTTCGCAGTCTCCAGCTGTAAAAGCTTCAATTCCTGCAACCTCAGCAGTTCAGAATGTTCTGATTAATCCATCATTAATTGGGTCCAAAAACATTCTTATTACCACTAATATGGTGTCATCACAAAATGCTGCCAATGAATCATCAAATGCATTGAAAAGAAAACGTGAAGATGATGATGATGACGATGATGATGACGATGACTATGATAATTTGTAATCTAGCTTTGCTGCATGTAACATGTATACTTGGTCTTGAATTCATTGTACTGATACTAAACATGCATGCTGGATGTTTTCAAGTTGTGTTTTAGAAAACTTTAATAATAATTAATGAGTAAATACAGTTACCATACTTTTCAATTGAAATGAAGGTTTTTCATCAGCCTTAAAAGTGTAAGAAAAATAAAGTTGTCATTCATTACTTTGATTGTTGGTGCTTTGGCAGTTATGTTTTTAAAAGCAATTTTCTCCCTGTTGTCACCAAGAGGAGTAACAGTTGACAGTTGCAGCAACTTGCAGTAGTCTATTGTTGACCACTAGAATGTCACCTCAAGTGTCTTCACATATGTAGATCACAGTATGATCTCTGGTGTACGTCACTCTTGTGATCTGTTCTCTCAGTTGCTGAAGTATAACCATGACTCCTCTTTGGAGAGACCAGTTGGTCAGAATTTTTATTCATAGTGAATTCTTAACCTGCTTTGATTATCTTCCTCAATTGTCCAACTTCTAGTTCCCATTTTTCTGTCCCTTTGGTTATATTAAGGACCGTTAGTGTTTCCCAGTATGTCTCCACTTTTTAAAAAAAAATTTATCAGTGTCTCTTTTTGCAGGTTAATTTTGAGCATCTTTGTTTTTCATATTGCTGATACTATAAGCCAGTATCATGTTCATTTTTGATCCAGGGCTGATAATTAGGTTATAGTTTATATTTTTTTAATTTTTAAAATTTTTTTGTCCAAAAGAACATCAATTTATCAAGGTTATAGTTTCTGAAACCTAGATCTTTATTTGCTATCATACAAATACTCATTTTCCATTTCATTTTATTTCCTGAAACAGAATCTCATTCTGTTGCCCAGGCTGGAGTGCAGTGGCACAATCTCAGCTCACTGCAACCTCCATGTCCCAGGTTCCAGCGATCTTCACACCTCAGCTTCCCAGTAATTCCAGTAGCTGGAATTACAGGTATGCACCACCACACCTGGCTCATTTTTATATTTTTAGTAGAGATGGGCATTTGCCATGTTGTCCAGGCTGGTCTTGAACTCCAGGCCTCAAGTGATCTGCCCACCTCGGCCTCCCAAAGTACTAGGATTACAGGTGTGAGCCACCGCACCTGGCCTTCCTTTCTTTCTTTTTTTTGAGACAGTCTCACTCTGTTGCCCAGGCTGGAGTGCAGTGGTGCAATCTCAGCTCACTGCAAGCTCCACCTCCCGGGTTCATGCCATTCTCCCGCCTCAGCCTCCCTAGTAGCTGGGACTACAGGTGCCTACTACCACGCCCAGCTAAGTTTTTGTATTTTTAGTAGAGATGGGATTTCACCGTGTTAGCCAGGATGGTCTCAATCTCCTGACCTCGTGATCCACCCGCCTTGGCCTCCCAAAGTGCTGGGATTACAGGTATGAGCCACTGTGCCCAGCCCAGCCTTTACGTTTTATATCTATGAAATCTGGTTTTGTTCCTCATTGTTGAACACCACCATTTTGACAAGTGATTTCTGAGTCACATAATAGTCAATTTCATTCATGCATTCTAATGTTACTTTCACTTAATTTAACACTTCTAAGCTAATTAGAGCATTAATAGCATTGAGAGCAATGGTAACACTAGACCAAGGACAATCCAGTATAAGGCACTTGTCTTCCTCTTCTTTAGGTCCTCTCCTACCAGTACTCACACCATTTCATTTGGTTAAGACAGAGTCTTGCTCTGTTGCCCAGGCTGGAGTGTGGTGGCCTGATCATAGCTCATTGCATCCTTGAACTCCTGGGCTCAAGTGATCATCCTGCCTCAGCCTCCCTTGTAGCTGGGACTACAGGCACACACCATCTTGCCTGGCTAATTTAAAATTTTATTTGCAGAGACAGGATCTGGCGTTGTTCCCCAGGCTGGTTTATTCCTTGGCTCAAGTTGTCCTTCTGCCTTAGCCTCCCAAAGTGCTGAGATTACAGACAAGAGCCTCTGTACCTCGAGTACTCAACACCATTTTAGTCAGTTGTGTATAGTCCCAACCATTCTCTTTGTTATTAGGGAGATTATTTCATGAAATGGGATCTAAGTCTTAAAGGAAAAGTGTGGGTTTTTTTTCCCGCCTATAATGCCAGATAAAAGATTTCTGGTCTGACTTGACATGGAGTTTGATGGAGGTACTTTGTGGGGTTTTTTTGTTTGTTTGTTTGAGACAGGGTCTTGCTCTGTGGCCCAGGCTGGAGTGCAATGGCACAATTTCCCTTCACTGCAACCTCAGCCTCTGGGGCTCAAGTGATCCTCCCACTTCAGCTTCCCCAGTAGCTGGGACTACAGACACAAGGCCTCACTGTGTTGCCCAGACTGGTCTCTAATTCCCAGGCTCAAGTGATCCTCCCACTGTCACCCCCCAAAAGTGCTGGGATTACCCACGTTAGCCATCGCGCCTGGCCTGATGAGGTACTTTGTAAAGTTTGACATCCCAGTTTTTTTAACCCAAATCTTGTTTGAATATATCTGGAAATATTCTGAGGCAGCCAACCTCATTTTTGTTTCAAGTGGTGATATATTTTAAGGGAAACCAGGCAATCATCTATAATGCAGTGATTCTCAACTAGGTAATTTTTGCCCTTTGTGGGTATAGCAATGTGTGAAGACGTTTTGGGTTGTCACATGGAGGGGGAGGTGATGGCCAGGTTTACTACTAGCATCTAGTGATCAGTGACCAAGGATTCTACTAAAGATCCTATAGTTCACAGGACAGTTCCCTGTCTCCCCTAATAACAATTACCAGACTCGAAATGTCATTAGTAACAAGGTTGAGAAACCTTGCTGTAAAGAAATGAGGCTTATTCTGATGCTCACTAAAGTCAGAAAAAAAGAAACAAGGCTTTAAGAAAACCCTAGTTTTAAACATATTTCTGAAAGTTTAGTATTATCCTAGTGATCATGTGGAATTGCAGTAGTAATTGAGAGAGGTCATCTTTACTCCCAAAACCAAGGCAAAAAAAAAAATTAGGTGGGGAAGTAAGTTTAAGAAAACTGGCCGGGCATGGTAGCTCATGCCTGTAAATTCCAGCACTTTGGCCTAGCACGGTGGCTCATGCCTGTAATCCCAGCACTTTGGGAGGCCGAGGCGGGTGGATCACCTAAAGGTCAGGAGTTCAAGACCAGCCTGTCCAACATGGTAAAACCCCATCTCAACTAAAAATACAAAAAATTAGCCAGGTATGGTGGTGGGCCCCTGTAATCCCAGCTACTTGGGAGGCTGAGACAAGAGAATCACTTGAACCTGTGAGGCAGAGGCTGCAGTGACCTGAGATCACACCACTGCACTCCAGCCTAAGCAAGACGGAGCGAGACTCCGTCTCAAAAAAAAAAAAAAATCAGTCCAGCGTTGCTGAGGGCGCCTGTAATCCCAGCTACTCGGGAGGCTGAGGCAGGAGAATCACTTGAATCTGGGAGGCAGAGGTTGCAGTGAGCCGAGATCACATCACTGTACTCCAGCCTGGGTGACAGAGAGATTCCGTCTCAAAAAAAAAAAAGAGAGAAAACTATTAGGAGTCTTACTGTGGCCCGGGCGCGGTGGCTCAAGCCTGTAATCCCAGCACTTTGAGAGGCCGAGGTGGGCAGATCACGAGGTCAGGAGGTTGAGACCATCCTGGCTAACATGGTGAAACCCTGTCTCTACTAAAAATACAAAAAATTAGCTGGGTATGGTGGCGGGCGCCTGTAGTCCCAGCTACTTGGGAGACAGAGCTTGCAGTGAGCTGAGATCACACCACTGCACTCCAGCCTGGATGACAGAGCAAGACTCCATCTCAAAAACAAAAACAAAAACCATGAGTCTTACTGTGGTATGACTATAAGAATGCTTCTCTTATCCCTATTCTCCTAGTCTCAAGACTCCTCCTCATTTGACATCCTTTCCTATATGCAATCATTTTTTATACTCTTACTAGCATCCTTAATTTTCCTGGCAGCAGTTTTTCAGTCTTCAGCCTCTTCCTAACTGCAGGATACCCATAGGTCTAGACAAAGTAGTATATTGACATTGGATCCATTTCCAGTAGAAACTGTAAAGCATAGCTTGGCTTTGAACACTTAGGATCTTGATATATCTTTTAACCTAGGGGTTGGCAAGCTACTGTTGTTTTTGTATGACTTCTGAGCTAAAGACTAGCTTGCAAAGCGTAAGGTATTTATGATCTGGCCCTTTACAGAAAAAGAAAAAAAATGCTGATCCCTGTTCTATCCTTTTCTGAATCCCATTTTTCTCTCCCCTTACCAAGTCCCGCTGGACGCCTTGGAAACTAACTCCTCTATTGGCCTCTCTGACACTGCTCTCTCCCCATCTTTGCCTCTGATCCTTCCCCTTCCACTCATTTCCCCCGTGATTTCATTGCAGTCATATTGTGATTCTGCCCCTCCCACTAGTAATCTCACTCATTCAGGACTATTCACTCCCTTGTGCTGATGACTTAAATTTACAATTAAAACAGCCCAATTTCTAGAAACCTATTAGACATAACCATGTGGATAGTTCCCAGATGTTTACACCTCTAAAGTAATATGTTTAAAGCACATGCTCTGACGTCATCCTTGACTGTACTTGCCCACTCTGATTTCTACCTCCCAAGCATATAAATACACATTCACTCTCTCACAAAGATCCACTTGGCCTTTAAATCTTGATGGTTTCTCCAACACATCCCTGCAGTACCCCTATTTCATCAAGACCACTGGTGCTATGCCTAGAATCCTACCTAGAATCTTTTATTTGACCTCTTCAGTAACTCTTTCCTCCCTCTTCTACACTATCATTTTCTTAAAAGCAGGGAAGGAGAATGACATGATTTGAATTTTTTACTCACATAGTCCATCCTACTTAAGGAAATATAGCAGACTCTTTATAAAATGGCCACAGTTTACCTGCAGCCATTCCCCTGTGTCCCCTTCAGTGTAGCCATCATACCCTGTTGTTCTCAAACACTAGGAATTTTCCACCTCGAGTATTTATGCATGCTGTTCTCTTTATCTATAGGTTTCCTTATCTTCCTTGCAACTCCTTAGCGGCCCAACTCCAATGTCGTATCTTTAGCTTTCTAACTTCACTATGCAGAATTAATTGCCCTTTTCTTTTTGCATAAAAAAACAGGTATTTTATTTTATTTCTGAGACGGAGTCTCACTCTGTCGCCCAGGCTGGAGTGCAGTGGCGAGATCTCAGCTCACTGCAAGCTCCGCCTCCTGGGTTCATGCCATTCTCCTGCCTCAGCCTCCTGAGTAGCTGGGACTACAGGCGCCTGCCACCACACCCGGCTATTTTTTGTATTTTTAGTAGAGACGGGGTTTCACCGTGTTAGCCAGGATGGTCTTGATCTCCTGACCTCGTGATCCGCCTGCCTCGGCCTCCCAAAGTGCTGGGATTACAGGCGTGAGCCACCGCGCCCAGCCAAAAACAGGTATTTTAAAGGCACCCAATCACTTTAAACCAGTTAATGTCTTGTTCTAATTGCTTTAGCGTTACCAGCTTCTTGTTGAGTTGAGGTAAATGTGGTGAATATGTTTCAAAAAGAAGAAATACGAAAATAAAAATTTTAAGTATTGGCAGCAGTATCAAAATAACTAGCATCCCAATATGATTAAAGAACAGCTTTCACTTGAGTGCATATAAGTTCTAGGATGGCAGTTAAACATAATGTCATGATTTTACAGTTTGACAAACAGCAGCAGCTGGGAAGGTTTTTTAAGGTAAGAATGAGCTTTAAAAAATTTTTGGTGGGGCCTGGTGCAGTGGCTCACGCCTGTAAACCCAGCACTTTGGGAGGCTGAGGCAGGCGAATCACCTGAGGTCAGGAGTTCAAAACCAGCCTGGCCAACATGGTGAAACCCCATCACTAAACATACAAAAATTAGCCAGGCTTGGTGGCGAGCGCCTGTAATCCCAGCTACTTGGGAGGCTGAGGCGGGAGAATCGCTTGAACCCAGGAGATGGAGGTTGCAGTGAACCAGGATCATGCCATTGCACTCCAGCCTGGGTGACGAGTGAAACTCTGTCTCAAAATAAAAAAAATAAAAATAAATTTAAAAAAAGGTTTTTTTTGAGACAGGGAATCAATGTCACCCTAACTGGAATACAGTGGTGCAATCGTGGCTCACTCCAACCTCAAGCAGTCCTCCCACCTCAACCTCCAGAGTAGCTGAGACTATAGGCTGGCACCACCATGCTGGGCTAATTTTTTTTTCTTTTGGTAGAGGTCAGGTGTTGCTGTGTTATCCAGGGTGATCTCGAATTCCTAGGCTCAAGCGATCCTCCCACCTTGACCTCTGAAAGTGCTGGGATTATAAGCATAAACCGCCATGCTAAGCTTTTTAACTTTGGCCCCACAGTTGATTTTTTTTAGAAAGTAATATATCTGTACCTAGAATTTTAACCACAAAACTTTCTTTAGAAAATTGATTTAATTTTCTAATTTCTCAGTCATTTAAGCAAATCAACGTTTTTGATCTTTGCTTCAGATCCTATGTATAGGCAAGTATAAATTTGGCTTCCAATTGAAACTTTCTAAAGTAGCATAAAATTTATTCTTTTTTTGAAATTTGAAATGAAGTTTAGGATCCATTCATTTCTCTGGTACAGGCTACAATCATCACTTACCTAAAAATCTGTGGTAGACTTGATAAGAAGTCCCTGCTTCTGGATTTGGTTCCTTCCAACTCATTCTGCATTAAAAAAAAAAAAATGATTTTTTTGAATTTGGAATTCATCATGTCATTTAATGCTGAAAATCCTTTAATGATTTTCCTTGGCCTTGGGATAAAGTCTAAACTCCTTCATGCAGCCTTCAAGGCCCTTTTTGATCTGGCCTCAGCTTACCTGACCCCTTACCACTTATTTTCTCATTGTTCCGACTTTCCCTCACTTGAAAGGGCCTGCTCCTTCCTAGTCTCTTACCTTTGAATATCTTGTTTTCTCTATTTAGAAGAGTCTTCCCTAGTGGTTTTTTTTTTTTTATGTATCTACTACAAGTCTATGCTTAGAGGTCACTTCCTCCAGGAAGCCTCCCTTAATATCCCAAGTTTATGTTAGGTGCCCATCCTTATTGCTCCCATATCACCATGAACCGTAACATTAAAATATTATATTTCCAGGTGCCTTGTCTGTCCTCTCCCATTTTATTTTAAACTCTTTGAGGGAAGGATTATTTGTCTACTTGCTCACTTTATAAATTATGTGCTCATTATCCCTTAGGTCACTGGTATATGGTGTTTGATAAATGTTTTTTGGAATGAGTGTTTAAAAGTGTGGATTACAGCCAGGCACGGTGGCTCATGCCTGCAGTCCCAGCACTTTAGAAGGCCAAGGCGGGCAGATTGCTTGAACTTAGGAGTTCGATTCAGCCTGAGCAACATGGTGAGGCCGTGTCTCTACAAAAAGTAAAAAAATTAGCCAGACATGGTGGGACACACCTGTAGTCCCAAATACTGGGGGGAACTGAGACAGGAGAATCACCTGAACCCAGGAGGCTGAGGCTGCAGTGAGCTGAAATCGTGCCACTGCACTCCAGCTTGGGTGACAAAGTGAAACCCTGTCTCAAAAATAAAAAAGTAAAAGTTTAGATTACACTATTTTATTAAAATACATTAACATGGCTGGGCGCAGTAGCTCACGCCTGTAATCCCAGCACTTTGGGAGTCTGAGGCGGGCGGATCATTTGAGGTCAGGAGTTTGAACCCAGCCTGGTCACAATGGTGAAACTCCATCTCTATTTTAAAAATTGGCTGGGCGTGGTGGCTCTCGCCTGTAATCCCAGCACTTTGGGAGGCTGAGGCAGGCGGATCACAAGGTCAGGAGATCGAGACCATCCTGGCTGACACGGTGAAACCCCGTCTCTACTAAAAATACAAATAATTAGCCAGGCATGGTGGTGGGCACCTGTAGTCCCAACTACTAGGGAGACTGAGGCAGGAGAATGGCGTGAACCCGGGAGGCGAAGCTTGCAGTGAGCCCAGATGGCAGCACTGCACTCCAGCCTGGGTGACAGAGTGAGACTTGATCTCAAAAAAAAAAAAAAAAAATTAGCCAAGCATGATGGCACACACCTGTAATTCCCGCTACTTGGGAGGCTGAGGCTGAGGCAGGAGAATCACTTGAGCCCAGGAGGCAGAGGTTGCAGTGAGCCAAGATTGCACCACTACACTCCAGCCTGGGCGACAGAGCGAGACTGTCTCAAAAATAAATGAATGAATGAATGAATAATATATTAACATGATTTAAGAAATTCTGCACTTCAGCATTAGTATAAAGACTTTAATCCTGTCTGGGCATGGTCTGTAATCTCAGCACTTTGGGAGGCCGAGGCAGAAGGATTACTTGAGCCCAGGAGTTCAAGACCAGCTTGGGCAACATAAGGAGACCTCGTCTCTATAAAAAATATAAAAATTCACCTCTACAAAGAACGGAACAATTAGCCAAGTGTGGCGGCACACGCCTGTAGTCCCAACTACACGGGAGGCTGAGATGGGAGGATCACTTGAGCCCAGGAGGTCGAGGCTGCAGTGAGCTGTGATTGTGCCACTGCACTCCAGCCTGGGCCACAGACTGAGACCCTGACCGTATACAAATAAAGACTGGACTTTGGGAGGCCGAGGCAGGCAGATCACAAGGTCAGGAGATTGAGACTATCCTGGCTAACACGGTGGAACCCCGTCTCTACTAAAAATATAAAAAAACAGCCCGGTGCGGTTGCGGGCACCTGTAGTCCCAGCTACTAGGGAGGCTGAGGCAGGAGAACGGCGTGAACCCGGGAGGCGGAGCTTGCAGTGAGCGGAGATGCGCCACCGCACTCTATCCTGGGTGGCAGAGCGAGACTCCGTCTAAATAAATAAATAAATAAATAAAATAAAGACTTTAATCCTGAAAGTTAACACATCTATTTTAGACAGCATATATTGGTTCAAGTCTTTTTTTTTTTTTTTTTTCTGAGACAGAGTCTTGCTTTGTCACCCAGGCTGGAGTGCAGTGGCATGATTTCGGCTCACTGCAACCTCCGCCTCCCGGGTTCAAGCAATTCTGCCTCAGCCTCCCAAATAGCTGGGATTACAGGCGCCCGCCACCACGCCTGGCTAACTTTTGTATTTTTAGTAGAGACGGGGTTTCACCATGTTGGCCAGGCTGGTCTCAACTCTTGACCTTGGGTGATCCACCCGCCTCAGCCTCACAAAGTGCTGGAATTACAGGCATGAGCCACCGCGCCCGGCCAGAGCCATCTTTTAAAAGGCAAAGATTTAGGCCGGGCGCGGTGGCTCAAGCCTGTAATCCCAGCACTTTGGGAGGCCGAGGCGGGTGGATCACGATGTCAGGAGATCGAGACCATCCCTGGCTAACATGGTGAAACCCCGTCTCTACTAAAAATACAAAAAAAAAAAACCTAGCCGGGCGTGGTGGCGGGTGCCTGTAGTCCCAGCTACTCGGAGGCTGAGGCAGGAGAATGGCGTGAACCCGGGAGGCGGAGCTTGCAGTGAGCCGAGGTCACGCCACTGCACCCCAGCCTGGGCGACACAGCAAGACTCCGTCTCAAAAAAAAAAAAAAAAAAAAAAAAAGGCAAAGATTTAAAATATAAAGGAACCTCCATGTTTATCTATTCAAGATTACCACATAGTACAGAATCAGCTATAGGTATTCTTAGATTTTGTGGTACTGTTAAAAAAAATACAATATTGTAAAAATAGTATATGGAAAAATACTCCAAATCTTTTTTCTTCTAATCTTTGTCCCTAGTAAAGACAACTTTGAATTCTGCTTTTTATGTTTTACACTTGTATATGTGAGCATTTATGTTGCTATACTACATGGTTTTTAAAACTATATTAACTATAATACTATAATACATATTTAATTTTAATTACATAATTATTACAAAATTAATTACATAATTTATAAAGTTGGTAAATCAAGATTTAACTATTATTCGGCATTTTTTTAAATTATTTTCTAATTTTATCTAATTAGAAATTAAATGGTAGTGTAAATTTCTGAATGAATTGAACATATAACAGGCATAAATACAGACTCATTTTAATTTGCATCTCTTTAATAGCTAGGAAAGTTCAATATCTTTTCATGTGTGTTTACTGATTTTTTTCTACTTTTTCATCTTGTGTGAATTATTTTCTTGTTTATTGAGCAATTTATTGTTATTTTGGTTTTAAGGTCTTTTATATTATCTACATTTCAGTCCTTTGTTATTTCTCCCATTCTGTTACTTTTCTTAGAATTTTATTATTTCTCAAGGAACAGAGAGTCAACATTTTAAATGACTGGATCAGTCTTTATTTCTTCTGCCACTCAACAAACTCAAATGGCCGGGCGCGGGTGGCTCAAGCCTGTAATCCCAGCACTTTGGGAGGCCGAGACGGGCGGATCACAAGGTCAGGAGATCGAGACCATCCTGGCTAACACGGTGAAACCCCGTCTCTACTCAAAATACAAAAAATTAGCCGGGCGTGGTGGTGCGCGCCTGTAGTCCTAGCTACTCGGAGGCTGAGGCAGGAGAATGGCGTGAACCCGGGAGGCGGAGCTTGCAGTGAGCCAAGATCAGGCCACTGCACTCCAGCCTGGGTAACACAGCAAGACTCCGTCTCAAAAAAAAAAAAAAAACAACAACAAACTCAAATGAATCATTCCTTTGTAGCTCCATCTGGAGTTTGTAGTATAAAGTAAGGATTTAGATTGTTTTCTAAAATGTTAACCAGTTTTCTTCACACCAAGACAGTTTAATTGTTTAGGTTGATAGAGTTTCTGGTAGGTGAGCAATAGCCCAAGGAGGCAGAGGCCACACTAGGGTGCTAGAAAGGTGGTTTATGTGCCCAGAATCAGTCCACAGACCCTCCAGGCAAGACAAGGAGTTACAACTGCTTCTGTGCCCCCAGTGACCATCAGACTACTCCTGTGTCCCTTCAGAATTTATGTTCACTTTAACCTCATTTCAACCTGTACCAAAATATTAAGGGGAAAGAGGTGGGAAGACTGCTATGTAACATGCTCTCAGAGATGGTGAGTGGACGATCTAAGCCTGCCTTAGATTAATACCTCCTAGGGGCCGGGGCTAAGGGTAAGATGGGGTGTGTCTTACCTCCTGAAAGAAAACTTATTTTGAAAGCCAGCTGCGATTTATTGGAAAGTTCTGTTAAATTTAAATTTGCCTCCCTTGTAACTTTGAACGTTATTTTTGTTTTGTCTTCTGAAATAAGACTATTTGACTCTTATGAGGAATGGCAGTTTGGGATGCTGGAAATCTAGAAGTAAAGATACTGTTCAGAAGCATCTGGGTCCTGACCCTTCTCAGTCCCCATTGAGGATGTGAACTCAGTGACAGAGGGTTCATTTCTGAAATCAAGAATCTGTTGCTGCTTTTTTCTTCCCTTTTTTTTTTTTTTTCTCGAGACAGGGTCCCACTCTGTCGCCCAGCCTGGAGTACAGTGGTGTGATCTCAGCTCATTGTAACCTCCGCCTTAAGCAATCCTCCCACCTCAGCCTCCCAGGTAACTGGGACTACAGGTGTGCACCACCATGCCTGGCTAATTTTTTTTTTTTTTTTGTAGAGACAGGGTCTCAACATGTTGCCCAGGCTGTCTTGAACTCCTGGGCTCAAGAGATCCTCCTACCTCATACTGCCAAAATGCTGGGATTACAAGCATGAAGTCACCACACCTGGCCTGTTACTGCTTTTGATACATTAATCTGCTTTTAAATGTATGTGAGTGTGTTTGTATCTGTTCAGGTATTTCCTCTTTCCACCAATCTGTAGTTCAACAAAAATAGTGTAGTCCTCTTCTAATAACCCCACAAATTCTGAAGTTGGCTATTCACTCTTTTTAGTTGGTTTCAGTTTTGATATTTAAAGCAGTTTCAGAGATATTGCTATCCAAGTTTCCCTCTAGACAAAATTCCAATTTATCAGTTAGTATGACTCCTTTGTATTTGGTGTCTATATGACATTTATTTTGTTAGTACACACCCTTGTATCTGAAAGAATAATTGATGATACATTTCCTTTCCTAAAGTCTAGAATTAATTGAAAATTACTTAAAGTTACTTAGAAAATATTATTTCAACAAGCAATTCTCAATCTCTTTTAGAGCAATTGTATGATGGCTATGATGAAGAGTATGATTGTCCCATTTTAGATGAAGACAGAGTAAGTATGACTTTTTCATAAAGTATGCATTTGTTGAATTTCATAGGAAAGTTGACTTCAGTTTTCTTAAGAAGCATTTTATTTTTTTAACTTTTCTTGCAGGTAGTTGATGAGTTAGATAACCAAATGAGAGAAGGTGGAGTTATTGTTGATTACCATGGTTGTGATTTCTTCCCTGAACGCTGGTTTCATATAGTTTTTGTGCTGAGAACAGATACCAATGTATTGTACGAAAGACTTGAAACAAGGTAAGAAAGGAGAAACATCAGATTCTTAACGCATAATATTAACTTTTATTCAGATTCCTGAAATTGGCCAGTAGTACCATGATAAAGGGTTTTTGTTTTTTGGGTTTTTTTATTGTTGTTTTGAGACAGAGTCTTGCTCTGTCACCCACGCTGGAGGGCCGTGGTGTGATCTCGGCTCACTGCAACCTCCACCTCCCTGGTTCAAGCAATTCTCGTGCCTCAGCCTCCTGACTAACCGAGACCACAGGCACATGCCACTATGCCTGGCTAATTTTTATATTTTTTGTAGAGATGGAGTCTCGCCATGTTGCCCACACTGGTCTCGAACTCCTGGGCTCAAGCAATCTGCCCACCTTGGCCTCCCAAAGTGCTGGGGTTACAGGTGTGAGTCATAGCACCCAGCTAATAAAGGGTTTTGTTTGAAAATATGACTGCTTTAAAATATGGGCAGTACTTTTTGAGTAAATTGATATCTCAACTGACAGTCTGATTGAGTAAAATGTACTGTGTAGAAATCCAATTTAGCCGGCCAGGCGCGGCGGCTCAGGCCTGTAATCCCAACACTTTGGGAGGCCACGGTGGGCGGATCATGAGGTCAGGAGTTCAAGACCATCCTGGCTAACATGGTGAAATCCCATCTCTACTAAAAATACAAAACAAAATTAGCTGGGCGTGGTGGTGGGTGCTACTCGGGAGGCTGAGGCAGGAGAATGGTGTGAAGTCAGCGGGCGGCGGCAGGGGGCGCAGAGCTTGCAGTGAGCTGAGATCGCGCTATAGCACTCCAGCCTGGGCAACAGAGCGAGACCCTATTTAGCTATGCTTTTTTTTTTTTTTTTTTTTTTGATGTAAACCTTTGCTAGGAAAACAGTCAAGCCCCTAACATATTCTTTGCTTACTGACTGAACACTACCCACTCAAATTATCCCTGCATCAGGAATAGGAAAGCTTATGAAAAACTAACAAAATAAACCAGCATCTCACAGTCTTTAACAGATACCCAAGTTAAACCCACAAATAGAGCATCAGATTTAATGCGGAAGAACCAGTAAAGAGAAACTTTCAGGAAAGTCTTTTTTCCCCAGTGTCTTTTGATCAAAGCTGTGGGAGTATGGGGATCCTAGAGAAATTAGAGGGCAATCTCAGAAAGGAAAGCTCCAGAATTTTGCTTAAGGTCGCGGTCAGAATTCGTGGTTTTCACTGATTATAGTCAACTCTGACTAACCACTCTTGTTTGGGATACTTGTAAATCCTTGCACGGACTAGTATGGCACCAAATATACACATAGAAAAGGTAAAATTGGGGCTAGACCTAAAACTTTTTTTTAGGCAGTGAAAAGCCATTAAAAGTTTTGGGGCAGAGAAGTAATAGGGACTATATGGTACATATGCTTTTTTTCAATCAAGACAATTTAAAATTTTGATTTAAAGATTACTGTTTTACATATATAGCCAAGTCATACCAAGTATGACTAAGGTATGAAAAAACTATGAGAGAGCTAGTTAGTATTTTTAACTATTGAAAAGGTTATAAAAAAGTAACAGCTTTAGGCTGGGCATGGTTGGGTGGTGAGGGGGAGGCAGGATGGCTCATACCTCACACCTGTAATCCCAGCAATTTGGGAGGCTGAGGCAAGGTGATTGCTTGAGCCTAGGAGTTTGAGACCAGCCTGGGCAACCTAGCAAGATCCTGGTCTCTACAAAAATAAAAATAAAAAATTTAGCCAAGTGTAGTGGCATGCACCTGTGGTCCCAGCTACTTTGGAGGCTGATGTGGGAGGAATGCTTGAGCCTGGGAGGTTGAGGCTGCTGTGAGCTGTGATTGCACCACTGCACTCCAGCCTGGTGCCAAAGCAAGACCCTGTCTCAAAAGCAACCTAAAAACAAAAATATCCTCTTTATTGAAATGTAATTTACATTCACCCATTTAAAGTACATAATTCAGGTTTTTTTTCCAGTTTTGTGGGTACATAGTAAGTGTATATATCAGTTGCTCATTTGTGTTTTTTTTTGCATATCAAAAAGTTGTACAGTCATTACCACAGCCAATTTTAGAGACTCTTGGGGCCAGGCACGGTGGCTCACGCCTATAATTCCAGCACTTTGGGAGGCTGAGTTGGGTGGATTATGAGGTCAGGAGCTGGAGACCAGACTGACCAACATGGTGAAACCCTGTCTCTACTAAGAATACAAAAATTAGCTGGGCATGGTGGCGTGTTCCTGTAATCCCAGCTACTGAGGAGACTGAAGCAGGAGAATTGCTTGAACCCAGGAGGCGGAGGTTGCAGTGAGCCAAGATCACTCCAGTGCACTCCAGCCTGGGTGACAGAGCGAGATTCTGTCTCAAAAAAAAAAAGAAAATTTTTGTCACCCCAAAAAGAAACCCCATACCCAGTAGTAGTCACTCCCCATTTACGCTCAGTTCCCAGCCCTAGGCAACCAATAATCTACTTTCTATCTTTATGGATTTGTCTATACTAGACATTTCATATAAATGAAATCATACAGGATGTGGACTTTTATGCCTATCTCCTGTCAATTAGTTTGTTTTCAAGGTTCATTCGTATTGTAGCATATACCAGTACTTCATTTCTTTTTATTGCCAAATAATATTCCATTGTATGGATATATCATTTTTAAATACATTTATCAGGTTGTGGACATTTGGGTTGTTTCTACTTTTTGGCTGATATGAATTGAATATTTGGTTATGAGAGTTTTGCTAATTTACTAATTCACTGGGAATTTATTGAGTAGCTGACAAATTGTGGGCAGAAAAATTCAAACCTAAATGCTGGTCTCGTGATCTTTAGTTTAACCCTAGTGTCAAGAAACTGTCATATAAACAGGTACCAGTCATTCCTCTCTAGGTGAAGAGACCATTTCTGTAATTTTTCACGTATTGAAAAGTGTCCAGTTTCTGGTATGTTTCTAAAACTCCAGTTAATGCCATTTATTTTGCTTTTTGTTTGCTTAACCTCCCTGCCTTCTAGGGGTTATAATGAGAAGAAACTAACAGACAATATTCAGTGTGAGATTTTTCAAGTTCTTTATGAAGAAGCCACAGCATCCTACAAGGAAGAAATCGTGCATCAGCTGCCCAGTAATAAACCAGAAGAGCTAGAAAATAATGTAGATCAGATCTTGAAATGGATTGAGCAGTGGATCAAAGATCATAACTCTTGACTTATAAGGCTAGCTACTTTATAATCACTCTTGTTGATATCTCTGCTGACATCATAGAAATTGTTCAAGTATCAGTAACACTTGATTAAAATCATGTTGCAGGACCAGCAGGTGGATAGTGTATAGGTTTATGCCTGTGTTTCTTTTTCTCCATGAGAAAGCTAAACATCTGAAATATAATGAATATAGTATTATTAAGGATTGAGACAAAACTTGTGATTTTGATACTTAAATTGCTAAAGAATAAATAAATCTAACAAAATGGGTGGATATCTTTTAAGTTTATTACAGAAAAAAATGCAGATGATCTCTTCAAATAAAACTAAAGAAAAAGCAACAGAGTATTCCTTTTCTCTTTCTTTAAAGTAGAAAAAAAGTTAAGTGTTGTACTCGATACAAAGTTCAAAAGGTACGAAAAAGCACGCTGAAAAGTTAGGTCTCCCTTCCGGACCACCCTATCCCCAGGCACCCCAGGTTCCTTCCTTTTAGGAAATAATGTTACTGGTTTCCCATGTCTTTTTAGAGGTTTTATGCCTGCACAGTGTGTATATATATGTGTACATTTTTAAAAGAATATAATAGTATAGGCCGGGCGCGGTGGCCCAAGCCTGTAATCCCAGCACTTTGGGAGGCCGAGACGGGCGGATCACGAGGTCAGGAGATCGAGACCATCCTGGCTAACACGGTGAAACCCCATCTCTACTAAAAAAAATACAAAAAACTAGCCGGGCGAGATGGCGGGCGCCTGTAGTCTCAGCTACTCGGGAGGCTGAGGCAGGAGAATGGCGTAAACCCGGGAGGCGGAGCTTGCAGTGAGCTGAGATCCGGCCACTGCACCCCAGCCTGGGCGACAGAGCCAGACTCCGTCTCAAAAAAAAAAAAAAAAAAAGAATATAATAGTATATTGTGCACACTATTCTGTACCTTTATTTTTTCACTTAATATATTTGGAGATTATATCATCTCAGTACAGCTCTCCCTGTTCTTTTTTTTAGTTGAGATATACCTATCATACAATAAAATTGACTATTTTGAAGTATATAATCAGAAGCGAGTATGGTGGCTTATGCCTGTACTCCCAGCAACTGGGGAGGCTGAGGTGGAGAACCGCTTGAGGCAGGAATTCAAGACTAACCTGGGCAACATAGTGAGACCTTAGACTCTAAAAATAAACATAAATGAAATTTATAATCCATTGGTTTTTAGCTTATTAACAAGGTTATGTAACTGTCACCACTGTGGGGGAAGCAGTGATGATAAAGGGAAATCCTATACCCTTTAGCAGTCACTTGCTATTCTTTCCTTCTCATCCCCTTGCAGTCACTAGTCTACTTTCTGTCTCTATGGATTTGCATATTCTGGATATTTCATATAAATGGGATTACACAATATGTGGCCTTTTGTGTCCAATTTCTTTCACGTAGCATAATGTTTTCAAGGTTCATTTAAGTTGTAGCATGTACCAATATCTCATTCCTTTTTATGGTTGAATAATATTCCATTATATGCATATACCACATTTTGCTTATGTTTTCTATCACTTGCACAATTGGGTTGTATCCACTTTGGGTGTTGTGAAGTTGAATACATAACAGTAGCATACTGTGAGCATTCATGTACAAGAATCCATGTGAATGTATGTTTTCAGTTTTCTTAGGCATATACCTGGGAGGGGAATTGCTGGGTCATAGGGCAACCATGTTTAACTTTTTGAGGAAATGCCAAACTGGTTTCCAAAGTGGTTGCAGCATTTTATATTCCCACCATCAATGTATTAGGGACTCAGTTTCTTCACATTCTTGCCAACACTTGTTACCATCTATCTTTGTTGATTTTTACCATTTTAACGATTTTTATTAGGGTAAGTGTGTGTATGTTCTGTAACTTACTTCACTTGCAGGCATGACGGGGTGAGGTCTCTGTCTCTACATGGGCCACTCCGGGGTCTGGTCACAGTATACCACCACAGGGGGCAAAGCTTCAGTCGTAGACCACCAGGTAGGATTTCTTCCTCCCGGCTTTCCCTCTGCAGTTTCTTCCACTGCTCTCTCTTGGCTAAGTAATCAGGGTACATTGCCTTCTCAGAAGGATTCCAGTCATCTAAGCAGCACTCCAGAGACTTGTAGCATATCACTCGTATCTCTCATAGGAAGTACCCCCAGAGAGTCAGGGAAGACAGTGGCTCTGAATGCTGACGATACCAGAATTCTTCTGCCTCCCTCAGCAGCGGGGTACCTCCATCATATCCTTTTTTTTCCTATGCTCTTCAAACCAGGCTCTCATCAAACAGACAAAATAAACCATTATTTATCTCTGGATGCACCGTGGCTTGAGGTGGTGCAGCACCTGGTTACAAAGCAGCAACACTAGGCCGGGCGCGGTGGCTCAAGCCTGTAATCCCAGCACTTTGGGAGGCCGAGACGGGCGGATCACGAGGTCAGGAGATCGAGACCATCCTTGCTAACCCGGTGAAACCCCGTCTCTACTAAAAAATACAAAAAAACTAGCCGGGCGAGCTGGCGGGCGCCTGTAGTCCCAGCTGCTCGGGAGGCTGAGGCAGGAGAATGGCGTGAACCCGGGAGGCGGAGCTTGCAGTGAGCTGAGATCCGGCCACTGCACTCCCGCCTGGGCGACAGAGCGAGACTCCGTCTCAAAAAAAAAAAAAAAGCAGCAACACCTTCAGGTGATGGGTCAAGTAGGCCCTCCAGTATCGAGAACACCATGACTGCCTGCTCCCATATTTTTTTTTTTTTTTTTTGAGACAGAGTCTTGCTCTGTTGCCCAGGCTGGAGTGCAGTGGCACAATCTCGGCTCACTGCAAGCTCCTGGGTTCACGCCATTCTCCTGCCTCAACCTCCCAAGTAGCTGGGACTACAGGCGCCCGCCACCATGCCCGGCTAGTTTTTGTATTTTTAGTAGAGATGCGGTTTCACCATGTTAGGCAGGATGGTCTCGATCTCCTGACCTCATGATCCGCCCACCTCAGCCTCCCTAAGTGCTGGGATTACAGGTGTGAGCCACCGCTCCCGGCCCTTTTTTTTTTTTTTTTTGAGACAGAGTCTCGCTCTTGTTGCCCAGGTTGGAGTGCAATGGTGCGATCTCAGCTCACTGCAGGTTCAAGACTTCAACCTCCACCTCCCAGGTTCAAGTGATTCTCCTGCCTCAACCTCCCAAGTAGCTGGGGTTACAGGCACGTGCCACCATACCTGGCTAATTTTGTATTTTTAGTAAAGACAGGGTTTCTCCGTGTTGGTCAGACTGGTCTCGACTTGCAACGTCAGGTAATCTGCCCGCCTTGGCCTCCTAAAGTGCTGGGATTACAGTCGTGAGCCACCTCGCCCAGCAACTCCCATCTTTTTTATTATAACCATACTAGTGGGTGAGTAGTATATCACATTTTGGTTTTGATTTACATTTCTCTAATGATTTATGATGAGCATCTTTTCATGTGCCTATTGGTTTATCTTCTTTGGATCCCTCATCTTTTTAATGTTTGCATAAAATGCCATTAATGAGGCTGGGCCCAGTGGTTCACACCTGTAATCCCAACACTTTGGGAGGCCGAGGCGGGTGGATCACCTGAGGTCAGGAGTTTGAGACCAGCCTAACTAACATGGTGAAACCTGGTCTCTACTAAAATACAAAAATTAGCCGGGAGTGGTGGCAGGTGCCTGTAATCTCAGCTACTTGGGAGGCTGAGGCACTTGAACCGAGGAGGTGGAGGTTGCAATAAGCTGAGACTGCACCATTGCACTCCAGCCTGAGCAATAAGAGTGAAACGCCCATCTGAAAAAAAAAAAAAAATGCCATGCCATTAACGATATGCCAAGTACCCAGGCACTGTGGCTCACACTTGTAATCCTAGCACTTTGGGAGGCCAAGGCGGGCGGATGGCTTGAGCCCAGGAGTTTGAGACCAACCTGGCCAACATGGTGAAACTCTGTTTCTAAAAAAAATAATAGTAATAAATAGGCCAGGCCGGGCACAGTGGCTCATGCCTGTAATCCCAACACTTTGGGAGGCCGAGGTGGGTGGATCATGAACTCAGGAGATCAAGACCATCCTGGCTAACACAGTGAAACCCCGTCTCTACTAAAAATACAAAAAATTAGCCAGGCGTGTTGGCGGGCGCCTGTAGTCCCAGCCACTCGGGAGACTGAGGCAGGAGAATGGCGTGAACCTGGGAGGCGGAGCTTGCAGTGAGCCAAGATCGCGCCTCTGCACTCCAGCCTGGGCGACATTCCGTCGCGGAAACAACAACAACAACAACAACAACAAAAAACATAGGCCAGGCGCGGTGGCTCACTCCTGTAATCTCAGCACTTTGGGAGGCTGAGGTGGGAGGATCACTTGAGCTCAGAAGTTCAAGACCAGCCTGGGCAACATAGTGAGACCTTGTCTCTATTTAAAAAAAGAAAAAAGGCTGGGCACAGTTGCTCATGCCTGTAATCCCTGCACTTTGGGAGGCTAAGGCAGGTGGATCACTTGAGGTTAGGAGTTTGAGAGCAGCCTGGCCAACATGGTGAAATCCCATCTCTACTAAAAATACAAAAACTAGCCAGGCATGGTGGAGCATACCTGTAATCCCAGCTACTCAGGAGGCTGAGGCAGGAGAATCGCTTCAACCCAGGCAGTGGAGGTTGCAGTGAGCTCAGATCATGCCACTGCACTTCAGCCTAGGCAGCAAAGTGAGACACTGTCTCCAAATAAATAAATAAGTAAATAATAAAATAATAGCCAGGCGTGGTGGCATGTGCCTGTCATCCCAGCTACTCAGGAGGCTGAGGCAGGAGGATCACCTGAGCCTGAGGAGGTCGAGGCTGCAGTGAGCCGTGATTGAACCACTGCACTCCATCCTGGGCGGACAGAGTGAGAACTTGTCTCAAAAAAAAGACATGCCAAGTTTGATTTCATCAGTCCTCTACTGATGGACATTTAGGTTGTTTCCAAGTTTTTACTATTACAATGATGCAAGAATAATAAAGAGTAAATATATTACTATGCCACAAACTTCTAAACACATTTCAAAAGTGAATTCTTTATCCACATGACCACTCCCTGAGGTAGGCATTATTATTTCCATTACAGGAACCAAGGCACAGATGAGTTAAGTGGCTTATCCAAGATAATAGCTAAAACGTATTAGCTTCAGGGTTCTATCTTAGGCAGGCTTTCACCCACTAAGTTGTGTTCCCTAATGCATATGCAGTCATGCATATGAGCAAGTATATCTGTTGATTGAGCAAATTCTCAAAGACATATTGTACGCAAACTTACCATTTAGTAGACTCTTTTTTTTTGAGACAGGCTCGTGCTGTGTCACCCAGGCTGGGTGCAGTGGTGCCATCATAGCTCACTGCACCCTTCACCTCCTGGGCTCAAGGGATCCTCCGACCTCAGCCTCCCAAGTAGTTAGTGAAACCTTGTCTGTACAAAAGATACAAAAATTAGGCCAGTGATTTGTGCCACTGCACTACAATGTGGGCAATAGAGCGAGACTCCATCTCAAAGAAAAAAAGAAAGAAAACCCAACAAAAATTAGCTGAGTGCGGTGGCATATGGCTGTAATCCCAGCAACTCAGGAGACTAAAGCGGGAGAAGCGCTTACACCCAGGAACTCAAGGCTGCAGTGAGCTGAGATTGCACCACTGCACTCCAGCCTGGGCAACAGAGACAGACCCTGTCTTAAAAAAAAAAGAAAGAAAGAAAGAAAAAAGAAACAAAGAAATCCACATATATGGGCACATTTTTTTTTTCTAATGTTTTCTTTTTAAAGTTTTTTCTTTTTCCCCCACGAACCTGAGAGTAGTTGATGGGCCTTTTATTTTGAGACAGGGTCTTGCTCTGTCACCCATGCTGGAATGCCATGGCATGCTGTTTGCTCACTGCAGCCTCAATCTCCCCAGGCTCAGGTGATCCTCCCACCTCAGCCTCCAAGTAGCTGGAACTACAGGCACTCACCAGTACACCTGGCTAATTTTTGAATTTTGTGTAGAGACGAGGTTTCACCACATTGTCCAGCCTGGTCGGGAACTCCTGGCCTCAATCAATCCTCCTGCCTCAGCTTCCCAAAGTGTTAGGGTTACTGGCGACAGCCACTGAGCCCTGTGGCAATTTTTGATGGAAGTCCAAAGGCAAATCAATGGGGGAAAGAATAATCTTTCAAAAAGTGAAAAATTTTAGTGTCTTGGATTAGGTAAAGATTTTTCTGATAGGACATAAAAAGCACAAATCATAAAGGGATTGATACACAGGACTTCAGCAAAATTCATAACTCTCTCTCTCTTCAAAAGACAACGTTAAGAAAATGAAAGCACAGCCGGGCGCAGTGGTTCAAGCCTGTAATCCCAGCACTTTGGGAGGCCGAGACGGGCTGATCACGAGGTCAGGAGATCGAGACCATCCTGGCTAACAGGGTGAAACACCGTCTCTACTAAAAAATACAAAAAAAACTAGCCGGGCATGGTGGCGGGCGCCTGTAGTCCCAGCTACTCGGGAGGCTGAGGCAGGAGAATGGCGTGAACCCGGGAGGCGGAGCTTGCAGGGAGCTGAGATCCGGCCACTGCACTCCAGCCCGGGGACAGAGCGAGACTCCGTCTCAAAAAAAAAAAAAGAAAATGAAAGCACAAAGATCCAGGGCAGTGGTGCTCACCCTAGTCCCAACTACTCCCAGCTACTAGAGAGGCTGAGGTAGGAGGATCACTTGAGCCCAGGAGTTGAAGATTGTAGTGAGGTATGACTGTGCCTGCGAATAGCTACTGCATGCCAGCCTGGGCAACACAGCAAGACTCCATGTCTACAAATTTTCAAAAAGAGAAAGAAAATGAAAGCATAAACCACAGATTGGAGAAAATGCAAAATGAATATCTGATATCAGGTATGTATCTAGAATATGTACAGAATTATCAAAATAATAAGAAAACAACTTGATTTTTAAAAATCAACAACATTGGCAAACCTTAATCTAGATTAACAAAAAAGAGAAGAGAAGGGCTTTGCCTACTGACAGAAATCAAATGGATTATAAAGGAAAACTATAAACTGTATGCCAACAAATTAGATAATTTATATTAAATGGACACATTCCTAGAAATTCACAAACTTCTGAAACTGATTCAAGAAGAAACACAAATTATGAATAGACCTATAACAAGAAAAGATAAATTAGTAATTTTAAAACTTCCTACACAGAAAAGTCCAGGCACAGATGGCTTCACCAGTGATTTTCTTTAATTAATTAATTAATTAATAATTATTATTATTTTAGATGGAGTTTCGCTCTTGTTGCCCAGGCTGGAGTGCAATGGCACCATCTCGGCTCACTGCAACCTCTGCCTCCCGGGTTCAAGTAATTCTCTTGCCTCAGACTCCCGAGTCGCTGGGATTACAGGCTCCCGCCACCACACACAGCTAATTTTTTGTATTTTTAGTAGAGATGAGGTTTTACCATGTTGGCCAGGCTGATCTTGAACTCCCGACTTCAGGTGATCTGCCCGCCTTGGCCTCCCAAAGTGCTGGGATTACAGGTGTGAGCCACCACACCTGGCGATTTTTTTTTTTTTAATTTATAAAGAAAAGAGGTTTGATTGGCTCACGGTTCCACAGCTTATATAGGAAGCAAGGCTGGGGAGGCCTGAGGGAACTTACAATCATGGTAGAAGGCTGAGGAGAAGCAGGCACATCTTACATGCCTGGCGCAGGAAAAAGAGCCACTAGCAAATTTTATTAAACGTTTAAAAAAGAGCCAATACCAATTATTTTCAAATTTCTCCCAGCAAATAGAAGATGAGGGAATAATTCCCAACACGTATTGAAAAGTTTCCATTAAGGATGAATTGCTGTTGGCCGGGCGCGGTGCCTCATGCCTGTAATCCCAGCACTTTGGGAGGCCAAGGCGGGCAGATAACCTGAGGTCAGGAGTTCGAGACCAGCCTGGCCAACATGGTGAAACTCCGTCTCCACTAAAAATACAAAAATCAGGCCGGGCGCGGTGGCTCAAGCCTGTAATCCCAGCACTTTGGGAGGCCGAGGCGGGTGGATCACGAGGTCAGGAGATCGAGACCATCCTGGCTAACATGGTGAAACCCCGTCTCTACTAAAAATACAAAAAAAAACTAGCCGGGCGTGGTGGCGGGCGCCTGTAGTCCCAGCTACTCGGAGGCTGAGGCAGGAGAATGGCGTGAACCTGGGAGGCGGAGCTTGCAGTGAGCCGAGATTGCGCCACTGCACTCCAGCCTGGGTGACACAGCGCGAGACTCTGTCTCAAAAAAAACAAAAAAAAAAAAACAAAAAAAACACAAAAATCAGCCAGGCATGGTGGCGGGCCCCTGTAATCTCAGCTACTCTGGAGGCTGAGGCAGGAGAATTGCTTGAACCCGGGAGGTGGAGTTTGCAGTGAGCTGAGATCCTGCCACTGTACTCTAGCCTGGGCGACAGAGCAAGACTCCATCTCAAAAAAAAAAAAAAAAAAAAGAAAAGGGATGAATTGCTGTTAGGTTGAAAAATAAACAAATAAATAAATAAGGCTGGGCATGGTGGCTCATGCCTGAAATCCCAGCACTTTGGGAGGCTGAGGTGGGCAGATCACCCGAGGTCAGGAGTTTGAGACCAGCCTGGCCAACGTGGCAAAACCCCATCTCTGCTAAAAATACAAAAATTAGCTGGGTATGGTGGTGGGAGCCTGTAATCCCAGCTAGTTGGGAGGCTGATCCAGGAGAATTGCTTCAATCCAGGAGGTGGATGTTGCAGTGAGCCAAGATTGCCCCCGGCCGGCGCAGTGGCTCATACCTTTAATCCCAGCACTTTGGGAGGCTGACTGAGGTGGGTGGATCATGAGGTTAGGAGTTCAAGACCAGCCTGACCAACATGATGAAACCCCGTCTGTACTAAAAATACAAAAATTAGCTGGGTGTGGTGGCGCATGCCTGTAATCCCCGCTACTCAGAAGGCTGAGGCAGGAGTATTGCTTGAACCTGAGAGGTGGAGGTTGCAGTGAGCCGAGACTGCGCCACTACACTCCGGTCTGGGCAACACAGTGAGACTCTGTCTCAAAATAAAAGAAATTAGCTGAGTGTGGTGGTGCATTCCTGTAATCCCACCTACTCGGGAGGCTGAGGCAGGAGAATTGCTTGAACCCAGGAGGCAGAGGTTGCACTGAGCCAAGATTGCACCACTGCACTCCAGCATGGGCAACAGAGCAAGAATCCATCTCACACACAAAAAAGAAAGCTATCCCATCTTCATGGATCAGAAAACTTAATATTGCTAAAATGGCAATACTTGCCAATTGATATATAGTATTAGCACAATCCATATCATAATGCCCAGCTGGCTTCCTTGTAGAAACTGACAAGCTAATCCTAAAATACATATGGAAATTCAAGGGACTCAGAACTGCCAAAACAAAGTTGCAGGACTCACATTACTTGATTTTCAAACTTACTACTAATGCCCCATTAAGACAAGGGAGTACTGGCATAAGAATAGACATATAGATGAATGGAATATGATTAAGAGACCAAAAATAAGCCCTTATATTTATGACCGATTAATTTTCATAAGCCAGGCCAGGTACGGTGGCTCACGCCTGTAATCCCAGCACTTTGGGAGGCCGAAGTGGGCGGATCACGAGGTCAGGAGATCGAGACCATCCTAGCTCTCATGGTGAAACTCCGTCTCTACTAAAAAAAAAAAAACAAAAAATTAGCCGGGCATGGTGGCAGGCGCCTGTAGTCCCAGCCACTCGGGAGGCTGAGGCAGGACAATGGCATGAACCCGGGAGGCGGAGCTGCAGTGAGCTGAGATCGTGCCACTGCACTCCAGCCTGGGGGCAGAGTGAGACTCTGTCTCAAAGAAAAAAAAAAAAAAAATTCATAAGCTTGCCAAAACAACGGAATGTAGAAAGAACAATATTTTTTGTTCGTTTGTTTTGTTTTGTTTTTGTTTTTTGTATGTCTTTTTTTTTTTTTTTAATTATACTTTAAGTTTTGGGATACATGTGCACAACGTGCAGGTTTGTTACATAGGCATACATGTGCCATGGTGGTTTGCTGCACCCATCAACCCATCATCTACATTAGGTATTTTTCCTAATGCTATGAAAGAACAATTTTTTAAACAAATAGTGCTGAAACAATTGGATAACTATACACAAAAGAATAAAGATGACATGGGGTGTGGTGGCTCACGCCTGTAATCCCAGCACTTTGGGAGGCTGAGGCAGGCAGATCACCTGAGGTCAGGAGTTCAAGACTAGCCTGACCAACATGGAGAAACCCTGTCTCTACTAAAAATACAAAATTAGCTGGGCATGGTGACACATACCTGTAATTCCAGCTACTTGTGAGGCTGAGGCAGGAGAATGGCTTGAACCCGGGGGGCGGAGGTTGTGGTGAGCCGAGAGTACACCACTGCACTCCAGCCTGGGCAACCGGACCAAAACTCTCAAAAAAAAAAAAAAGAATAAAGATGATTCCTGTCCTCACACATACAGAAAAAGTAACTCTAAAGGATCACAGATCTAAATGTAACAGCTAAAACAATAAACTCTTAGAAGAACACATAGGAGTAAACCTTCATCAGCCTTTGTGAGGCAAAGCCTTCTTAGGTATGACACCAAAAGCATAAGCAACTAACGAAAAAAACAGACAAATCAGACTTCATCAAAATTTAAAAACTTTTGTGCTTCAACAGACACCATTAAGACTGTGACGAGACAACCTACAGAATGGTAGAAAATATTTGCAAATTATATCTGATTAGAATCTAGTAGTAGTAAGAACTCTTACAACTCAATCATAAAAAGATAAATAACCTTATAGAAAAATGGACAATGAAATGTAATGGACATTTCTTCAAAGAAGATATGCAAATTGCCAATAAGCACATAAAAGATGCTCAATATCATTAGTAATTAGGGAAATGCAAATTAAAACCATCATGAGAGATTGTTTCACACCCACTAGAATGACTAAAAGCAAAAAGACAAACAATAACAGGTGTTGGTGAAGATGTGGATAAACTGGAACCTTATACATAACTAGTGTTAATATGCAATGGTGCAGCCACTTTGAAAAACCACTTGGCAGTTCCTCAAAATGTTAAATATAGAGTACTATATGGCCCAGCAATTTCACTCCTAGTTCTATACCGATGAGAAATGAAAACATACACCCATACAAAAACTTGTCCATGACTGTTTATAGCATTATTCATAATTGCCCCAAATTGGAAACAATCCAAATGTTCATCAACTGATGAATGGTACAATTCTTTTTTTTTTGAGACGGAGTCTTGCTCTGTCACCCAGGCTGGAGTGCAGTGGCGTGATTTCTGCTCACTGCAAGCTCTGCCTCCTGGGTTCAAGCAATTCTTCCACCTCAGTCTCCTGAGTAGCTGGGACTACAGGCACTCGTTCACACCCAGCTAATTTTTGTATTTTTAATGGAGATGGGGTTTCACCGTGTTAGCCAGGATGGTCTCAAACTCCTGACCCTGTGATCTGCCTGTCTTGGCCTCCCAAAGTGCTGGGATTACAGGCGTGAGCCACCACAGCCAGCCTGAATGGTATAAGTTAATTGTGGTATGTCCATAAAATTAAATATTATTTGGCCACAAAAATAATACAGTATTGACTGGGTGCTGTGGCTCACACCTGTAATCTCAGCACTTTGGGAGGCCGGGGTGGGCGGATCACCTGAGGTCAGGAGTTTGAGACCAGCCTGACCAACATGGAGAACCCCATCTCTACTAAAAATACAAAATTAGCCAGATGTGGTGACGCATGCCTGTAATCCCAGCTACTCAGGAGGCTGAGGCAGGAGAATCACTTGAACCCGGGAGGCAGAGGTTGCGGTGAGCCGAGATTGTGCCACTGCACTCCAGCGTAGGCAACAAGAGCAAAACTCTGTCTAAAAAAAAAAAAGAAAGAAAGAAAGAAAAAAGAAAAAAGAATGCAGTACTGATATATGCTACAACATAGATAATCCTTGAAAACATTATACTAAATTAAATAAGCCAGTCACGAAAGACCATATATTGTACAATTCTATTTATATCAGTGGTCCCCAACCTTTTTGACACCAGGGGCCTGTTTTGTGGAAGACAATTGTTCCACAGACAGGATGGGGGTTTGGCGGGGAGATGGTTTCAGGATGAAACTGTTCCACCTCAGATCATCAGGCATTAGATTCTCATAAGGAGTGTGTAACCTAGATCTCTCACATGCGCAGTTCACAATAGCGTTTTCTCCTATGAGAATCTAACGCTGCCACTGATTTGACAGGAGGCAGAGCTCAGGCAGTAATGCTCACTCACCAGTTGCTCACCTCCTGCTGCGGCCCAGTTCTTAACAGGCCATGGACTGGTACCGGACTATGACCCTGGGACTGGGGACCCCTGATTTGTATGAAATTTCAAATATATATAAATATACACAGATGACAGTAAAGACTCGTCTTGGGTTGGGGCAGTTGAGGGGAAACGATTATGGCTGCTAATGGATAGGGGGTTGCTTTTTGGGAGGATAAAAACGTTCTAAAATTGCTAGTGTGATGGTTGCACAGCTTTCTGATTATACTAAAAAGCATACTTTAAATTGTGTGCTATGTGGATGGTATCTTGATTAAGCTGTTAAAAACATACCAGGTTTGAAATGTACTCAAATTGTACATACAGCTTTTAAAGACTTTCAGTATATATTTGTTAAGTAATAGTTTAGCAGCACTGTACACGTATTTTTTTTTTTGTTACCTGAGCACATGTTTTTTAAAAATAAATTTTATTTTATTCTAATTTTTTTTGAGACAGAGTTTTGGTCTGTCACCCAGGTTGGAGTGCAATGGCATGATCTTAGCTCACTGCAACTTCCACCTCCCGGGTTCAAATTCTCCTGCCTCAGCCTCCCAAGTAGCTAGGATTACAGGCACCTATCACCATGCCTGGCTAATTTTGTATTTTTAGTAGAGACAGGGTTTCATCATGTTGGTCAGACTGGTCTTGAACTCCTGACCTCAGGTGATCCATCCACCTCAGCCTCCCGAAGTGCTGGGATTACTTGCGTGAGCACCACACACGGCCCAAAAATACATTTTATATCCATGCCTTCGCAGTTCTACATTTTGGAAAAATTCTGACAAAGAAAATAGGGTTATCGTAAAGTTTTTTTAGGGGGGACAGGTGGGAGCAAGCCTTGAAGTATTTTTAGGGTAAAGATTGCTGTTTTAAATACTTGTCAGAGTTTAAGTGAAGAAAAATTGTTTTTGGTTTGCAAAAGCTATTTAATGTGCCTACTCTAACATAATAGATATTAGGCAAAGTGACTCTAAAGTTACAAATGTATCAATCTTTTTTTTTTTTTTTTTCTGAGACAGAATCTAGCTCTGTCACCCAGGCTGGAGTGCAGTGGTGCGATCTTGGCTTACTGCAACCTCCGCCTCCTGGGTTCAGCCTCCTGAGTAGCTGCGATTACAGGCACCCGCCACCACGCCCAGCTAATTTTTGTATTTTTAGTAGAGACGGGGTTTCACTGTGTTGGCTAGGCTGGTCTTGAACTCCTGACTTTGTGATCCACCTGCCTTGGCCTCCCAAAATGCTGGGATTACAAGCGTGAGCCACTAAGCGCAGCCTATGTATTAATCTTTTAAAATAATCTTAAATCCTTGAGTATCTAATGTGCACATAGCATTGATCTTATTTATAATCAGGAGAAATTTTAAAGCCTAAGTTTCGTATATTTCCCAGCATATCTAGATATGTTTACTTTTGGGGTATAAGTGGGTAAAGCATAAGCGGTTAAGGTATAAGTGAATCTGGAGAAGAGAAAGAATAAAGAAGTTTGCCACTGCGAGGAAAGTGTTGATTACTTGTCTTTGTCCTTAATGCAGAGTGGTCTTTAGACCCAGCAGATTTTTGACCACTACCACGTCCCTTCAGTTATTCTAAGGTTGTGGGATATTAGGAAATAAAACCAAAATTATTTCACCAAGGTAATGAAGTTATGATGAAGCATGTTTTCATGGGGTTATAGGTAGGTAGCACGCATCTCAGAAAACCACCAGGAATAGGTAACAGTCCCCAGTAGTAGCTTTCTAAGCCCACAGGGCCATTCCCTCTTGTTGTTTTCCACTTCCATGCCTTCGCTCCAGGAATTCCGTTGGCCTACAATGCCTGCTTGATTTCTCAGTACTGAAAGCCTGCTTTTCTTTTGTTCTTTTTTTTTTTTTAAATTGTCAGGGATTTTATTGATTTTACAAAGGATGAAGTAGTTTCACTGAATTAGTATAAGAAATATAACAGCAAAAAGATACTGCCTCCTACCTCCCCCAACCCTGAGAACTTTCAGTAATGGAATTTCAGACTAAACCTTTCCTTTTCTTATTTTCTCTTCCCTTCTCTTTTCTATCTTTCTTTCTTTCTTTCTTTCTTTTTTTTGGGGGGCAGGGGGAAACAGTCTCACTCTGTCGCCCAGGCTGGAGTGCAGTGGTGCAATCTTGGCTCACTGCAACCTCCAACTCCCGGAGTGATTCAAGCGATTCTCCTGCCTCAGCCTTCCGAGTAGCTGGGACTACAGGTGCGTGTCACAACGCCCAGCTAATTTTTGTATTTTTAGTAGAGATGGGATTTCACCATGTTGGCCAGGCTGGTCTCAAACTCCTAACCTTAGGTGATCAACTCACCTTGGCCTCCCACGGTTCTGGGATTACATGAGTGAGCCACTGTGCTCATCCAGACTAAACTTTTCTAAATGTCATGTGGAGGATAAAATTATTTGTACAAATGTTTTCATAAATATGTTAAAGCATTTCAACACCTAGTAATCCACTACTAAAGACATTAATTTTTAAAAAATTATTGTGATATTTGGTGCCATTATATGATGGAAAGTAAGGTAAACATGCAGACTGTAGTCTAATTCAATTAACAAATATAAGGAAAACCTACTAGCTCAATTTCTGGCATTTTTGAAAAAACCAAATCAAGTTAATAGCACCCCATGGTGTCAATGTAACAGGAAAGGGAAGGGGTTGCTAAAACCCACCTCCTTTGATAACCTCCAAGTAGATGACCAACTGGTTTGATTTGCCTGGAACTAAGGGTTATCAGGATGTGGGACATTTAGTGTTAAAACCAGGGCAGTCCTGGCCCAGTACGGACAGCTGGTCCTCTTCACCCCTCCAGTTCTTTTAAAAATGTGTGGAGTATCCACATTGCTTTATCCTGGGACTTTTCAGCTTGCATGTAAGGCTCTCCAGGAAGTCACAAAGCTGCACAATGGCAGGGCTGGAGGAATCAGCCACGTCTCCAGGGCATCCACCTCTTGCATTAGAGGTGTCTTCAACTCTTAACTTTAGGTGTCCAGGCTGCCACATGGTAGCTAACAAAGAACTATCCTGCGTGACTTTTGTCTTTGGTACTCTGTGTTTTCCCTGTTGACATCCTCAGCTCCTACCTCCACAGGTCTTGCACTGTATTCCCTGTGGCTCATGCCCGTGGACACTCACTACAGGGACTTGCTCTCAGCACACTGTTAACTAATTGACAAAAATGCCAGCTATTGGCTGGGCACGGTGGCTTACGCCTGTAATCCTACCAATTTGGGAGGCTGAGGCGGGCAGATCACCTGAGGTCAGGAGTTTGAGACCAGTCTGGCCAACATGGCGAAACACTGTTTCTACTAAAAATACAAAAATTAGCCAGGCGTGGTGGCGGGTGCCTATAACCCCAGCTACTTGGAAGGCTGAGGCAGGAGAATTGCTTGAACCCAGGGGGCTGAGGATTCAGTGAGCCGAGATCGCGCCACTTCACTCCAGCTTGGGCAAGAGTGAAACTCTGTCTCCAAAAAAAAAAAAAAAAAAGGCAGCTATTGAAGCTCAAAGTGTGACCTCTTCCAAGACTGTTGAGGTTTTAAAAGGGCATTCTTAGACCTCAAAAATCTTTCAAAGACACAAAGCTAGACAGTAAAAATTGTTAGCTCTGTGAAAACCAACGAGTAAAGCACTTAATAATAGCAATAGTTCTTTCTTACTGTGAACCATGTGTCAGGCATCATGCTAAATATTTCACAAACATTAATTCATACAGCAGCCCTGTGTGGTAGGTACTGAATCAAGCCCATTTCACAGCTAGAGACGCTGAGGCTGAGTTTGGTAATGGTCAGAGCTTGATTTGAACCCAATGTCGTGCTTATATACCTCCAAAGTCAGGCTCTTTTTTACTTCACGATGAACAGTTTTTTTTTTTTCTGATATCACACACACATACACACACACACACTAAAACATATATATATATATATATATATATATATATATATATATATATATGATTTTTATAGAGAGAGACAGGGCTCACTCCATTGCCCAGGCTGGATTGCAGTGGTGCAATCATAGCTCACTCTAACCTCAAACTCCTGGGGTCCAGCAGTCCTCCTGCCTTAGCCTCCCAAGCAGCTAGGACTATAACTATGCCCAGCTAATTTTTTTTTTTAAGAGACAGGGTCTCACTATGTTGCCCAGGCTGGTGTTGAACTCCTGGGCTCAAGCAATCTTCCAGCCTCAGCCTCCCAAAGTGCTGGGATTACAGGTCTAAGCCACGGTGCCGGGCCTCACATGTTAGGTTTTAATGAGGTCTCTTAGTTTGCAGCGAGGATCAAGTCCTCTCTCTTTTTGTACTTTTTTTTTTTTTTTTTTTTTTTGAGACGGAGTCTCCCACTGTTGCCCAGGCTGGAGTGCAGTGGTGCGATCTCAGCTCACTGCAACCTCCGTCATGCAAGTTCCAGCGATTCTCTTGCCTCAGCCTCCCAAGTAGCTGGGATTACAGGCACATGCCACCATGCCCGACTAATGTTTTGTGTTTTTAGTAGAGACGGGGTTTCACCGTGTTAGCCAGGATTGTCTCCATCTCCTGACCTGCTGATTTGCCCGCCTCGGCCTCCCAAAGTGCTGGGATTAGTCATGAGCCACCGTGCCTGGCCTCAACTCCTTTTACCTCTTACTGATTCAGCCATGTACAAATATTTTGATCACCTGCTATGCACCCATGGTATTCTTGGCACTAGGAATCCTGCTGTGAGCGAAGCTGAGCTCCTGCCTGTGTAGAGCCTGGGCCACATAGGTCTCCCAGCTTTGCTTTGAAGTCACTGTCAAAAGTCCTGACACTGGAGAGTTTCATGTGTCTGATGCTAGGGCAAGATGCCAAATTCCACATTTGCTTCCAACTGGAACAAATGTCAGTTTCCACCAAGCCCCACCCTGTTCAGGTGACTCCTATTGTGAGTCTTTTCATACCATCTCCCCTTCACCCACAAGTGCCATCAACAGGCAGAGGTGGGGAGCTGAGTTTGGAAGCACTGGTCTGATCCTTAGGCGAACTCCTCTCCCCTGATGTTGCAGGAGAATGGGTGCTCAGATGGAGAATCAGCACTCTTCTCAGGATTGGAAGGTGCTGTGGCTGCGGGTGTCTACATTATATTCTGGGCTATGAGCTTTTCCAGAATTCTGCTCCACAGGCATACGTCCGTGTGTATGTATTTCTTGGTATAAATTAGATGTCCCTGACTTCTCTAGTCTTGAATGTCTATGTAAAAAGTGTCTAGCCCCATCTGAGGATGCTGGAAGTCTAGTCTGTTAGGAGGCCCCTGAATATGTGCTTGTCCCAGTGACCTTCCAGGAGGTGGTGTAACATCTCAGTTCTCTTTTGTTCTGTGTTTCTTGCTCTAGGCTATTGCTCCATTTTTTTGTAGGTCATCTCCTGCCACCTTTTCTCTAGGGTAATGCTGTTTGCATTACACAGTTCCTGGTCTTGGTTTCCCAAGCATCTTAGTTCTGAAGCTGAGATACTGGCTTGTCTGGGACTTGGGGGACAAAGACCAGGTGCCTCCACAAGTGACTCTCCGCAGCCCCCAGCCAGCTGACAACTGCATGAACTGACGGTCTCTTTCTTTCCTTATCTGCATGCTGATTTCCAGGCCTTTGCTCACCCTGAAGGAGCCTCATATGACCCAGTACTCTCACTCCTAGGCAGCTTTTATGTCTTTTATCATTTTTCTAAGCTTAAGACACCTTTGGTCGGGCACAGTGGCTCATGCCTGTAATCCCAGCATTTTGGGAGGCCAAGGCGGGTGAATCATCTGAGGTCAGGAGTTTGAGACCAGCCTGACCAACACGGAGAAACCCCCTTTCTACTAAAAATACAAACTTAACTGAGTGTGGTGAGGCAGGAGAATCACTTGAACCCGGGAGGCAGAGGTTGCAGTGAGCTGAGATCCTGCCATTGCACTGCAGCCTGGGCAACAAGAGCAAAACTGTCTCAAACAAAACAAAACAAAAACTCCTTTTCTTTCTTCATTGATTTGCGACCACGTCTGTCCGGAACTTGTGGGACATCTTTGTCTTCATCAGGTTGGCAGATACTCGAGCATGGCCTGCTGGCTACAGAGGCCACCATCCACAGGCTCAATGGCTCCGTGGTGGCTCCTTCGGGCTCCGACTTCCAGAGGGAGCCAGACAGCCGCATCTTTGCAGTGGACGCCGCCCGCCCCCCAAAGTCTGTTTTTCAATGACAGGCTCTACCTCTGAACCTCAGCTTAGATCCACCTTTCTCTCCCTCTCTCTCTCTCTCTTTTTTTTTTTTTTTTTTAAGACAAAGTCTCACTCTGTCACCCAGGCTGGAGTGCCGTGCCCCGATCTCGGCTCACGGGGAACTCCACTTCCCGGGTTCAAGCGATTCTCCTGCCTCACCCACCCGAGCAGCTGGGAATACAGGCACCTGCCATCACGGCTGGCTAATTTTTGCATTTTTAGTGGAGATGGGTTTCACCATGTTGGCCAGGCTGGTCTCAAACTCCTGACCTCAGGTTATTCACCCACCTCGGCCTCCCAAAGTGCTGGGTTAACAGGCCTGAGCCACCGCGCCCGGCCCGATCTACCTTTCTCTGACAGGATTCCTAGAGACTTAATATGTGGTTTTGGTTTTTTTTTTTTTTTTTTTTTTTTTTGAGACGGTCTCCGCTCCGTCGCCCAGGCTGGAGTGCAGTGGTTACTGTAGCTTCGATCTCCCAGGCTCACGGGATCCTCCCACCTGACGGCCTCCCGGCCTCCCCAGTAGCTGGGAGTACAGGCACGCACCACATCCGCTACTTTTTATTTATTTTATTTTATTTTTTATTTTTGAGATGGAGACTGCTCTGTTGCCCAGGCTGGAGTGCAGTGGCGAGATCTCGACTCACGGCAAGCTCCGCCTCCCGGGTTCACGCCATTCTCCTGCCTCAGCTTCCCGAGTAGCTGGGACTATAGGCGCCCTCCACCATGCCCAGCTAATTTTTTTCAGTAGAGATGGGGTTTCACTGTGTTAGCCAGGATGGTCTCGATCTCCTGATCTCGTGAACCGCCCGCCTCGGCCTCCTAAAGTGCTGGGATTACAGGCGCGAGCCACCGCGCCCTGCCCTACTTTTTAAATTTTTGGTAGAGTGGGGTGTCATCATGTTGGCCATGCTGGTCTCGAATTCCTGGCCTCAAGCGATCCTCCTGCCTTGGCCTCCCAAAAGCTGGGATTACAGGTGTGAACCACCGCGCCAGTATGAGCCTCAATGTTTGAACCATCGAATTCTACATGTATTGACACACGCCCCGTCTTGTTTCTCTAAATCTCATGTCATCGTTTGTATATTGGTTACCCGTAGTTGACTTTGGAGCTGAGGGTGGACAGAGCTAACATCAGGTTGCACACAGGAACCGAGTGAGGTCAAGAAAAAGTAGCGCGAGCCGCCTCGATGGCCCAGGGCGACCTCACTGGCGTTTCCTGTCTGGGACTGCGCCCACGCGGTCACGTGGCCCGGAGGGCGCGCGGCGGCAGCGGCGCGCGCGCACAGAGAGGAGGCTCCTTGCCAGGTGAGCTAGCAGACGGGGGCGCCGGGGCGGTAGGAGGGCGCTGCTCGCTGAGCCGGTCACGGACTTTGAGAGGGTACCCGGGGTCAGACCTGGCAGGTGGGAACCGGGAGTGGGGAGGATCCAGGGCGGGGGCGGGATGCGCATATTCGTGGAAACGCTGCAGGTTGTGGACAAACTGCCCCAACTGGCTCCTTTTCCCCGAATGCCAATTTAGTGGCCTCGTCTGATAAGAAAAAAATGAGAAATAGATTTCAGAGACCCTATTTCTCTCTCTCACCCTCCCGACCTCCTTTATTTTTTTTCTTTTCTGTTAATTTTGAGCCTTATAAAACTGTAGCGTCAGTATCCTGGTTTGGATCCTGCAACAGAAAAAGAACATTAGTGGAAAAAATAATAAAGGCTGTGGTTTAGTTAATAGCATGTACCCATGTTAATTTCTTAATTTTGACAAATTGTACACAAATGTTAACATTAGAGGAATTTGGATAAAAGGTGTACAGGAATTCTTAGTACTATCTTTGCAACTTACTGTACATCTAAAATTATTCTGAAATGAAAAGTTAAGAAACAAAATCCTAAAGCAAAGTGCAGCAGGCCATTGTTCACCAGGGAGGGCTCAAGTTAGTTCCTCTTTGTCAGGGAGTTAGGCATGTTTGACCAACTTGTTTGCTAAGGCAGAGTTGTCAGGCTACTGAGTGTAGATTCTTCTGTCCAAAGGTTTCTGGGCAGGAGTCGGTTTTCTCTTTCGATTCTATCAGATATCTTTGGAACACCTGTTGTGCATAAGCAAACGAGACACAAAAAGTCTCTGCACAAGAGAATATACAGTCAGTCTAGGTCAGGTAGGAAGTAAGCGCTATTAAAAAGATTCAGTAAAACCTCCCAGAACTGGGAAGACTCAGATGTGGAAGAAATCACATCTGGTCCAAAGGAGTCAGGAAGGCTACTGGAGGGAGTGCTGTCCTGAACTGAGGTGGGTCTGAGAGGAGACAGCATTTCTGGGGTGAAGAATGGCACCAACAGAGGCTTGCAGGTGACCAAGCTGAGCTGAGGGAGGAGCCCTGGGAGCAAGTGCAGTTCCTCTTATGTGGAGGCACAGGGTACATCCAGGGAGTACTGCCAGATGAAACTGGAGCTTTGTTGTAGAACACAGGGTGACACTTCAGTTGGATACATTATTTTCATTTTTATGTTTTTGAAACGGAGTTTCGACTGGACACAGTGGCTCACGCCTGTAATCCCAGCACTTTGGGAGACCAGTCGGCAGATCTCCTGAGGTCTGGAGTTGAAAATCAGCCTGGCCAACATGGTGAAAACCTATGTCTACAAAAATACAAAATTTAGCCGGGCGTGGTGGTGGGCGCCTGTTATCTCAGCTACTGAGGAGGCTGAGGTGGGAGAATCGCTTGAACCCGGGAGGTGGAGCTTGCAGCGAGCCGAGATTGCACCATTGAACTCCAGTGTGGGCGACAGACAATGGTGCTCTCTCAGCACCAATGTCACCATTGAACCTCAACCTCCCAGGTTCAAGCGATTCTCCTGCCTCAGCCTTCCAAGTAGCTGGGATTAAAGGCACCCGCCGCCATACCTGGCTAATTTTTGTATTTTTAGTAGAGATGAGGTTTTACCATGTTGGCCAGGCTGGTCACGAACTCCTGACCTCAGGTGATCTGCCCTCCTCAGCCTCCCAAAGTGCTCGAATGACATGCGTGAGCCACTGTGCCCAGCCTAAATTTTTTTAAAAAAGGAAAACAGGGTGACATGGACTCTAATTATACATGCCATGGGAGCCATGGAACGTTTTACAGCAAGAGAGAGATGTCATTCGGTTTGTGCTTGGATATTATTGACTTGGCAGCAGTATGTAGGTTGGCTTGAAGTAGACCAATTAGGGAATTATCAGGCTAGCCTTGGGGAATTAAAGACAAGTTCCACCAGGGCAGTGAAATTAATGTGCGAAGAATGACATGGTTTGGGGAGGTTTTTGTGGGTGTAGAAGACCTAGCAACTGAAGGCATGTGAAGAACAAAGAGGAAAAACAATTCCAAAGTTTTGCTCCTGAGTGTTCTGGAGCATGGTTGAGGCATTTGCAGAAATAGAGGACTCAGAGGGAGACCTGGATTGGGGGCTGAGAGGATAGTGAATTTTGTTTTTAGATGGAGTCTTGCTCTGTCGCCCAGGCTGGAGTGCAGTGGTGTGATCTTGGCTCACTGCAACTTCTGCCTTCTTGGTTCAAGCGATTCTCCTGCCTCAGCCTCCCGAGTAGCTGGGACTACAGGTACGCACCACCGTGCCCGGCTAATTTTTGTATTTTTAGTAGAGATGGGGTTTCACTATGTTGGCCAGGCTGGTCTCGAACTCCTGACCTCATGATCCGCCCGCCTCGGCCTCCAATGTGCTGGGATTATAGGCGTGAGCCACAGTGCCTGGCCATGAATTTGTTTTTGAGCAAGATGTTCTTAGATTGCTGGCGGGATATCCAGTTGGAGATGTGTATTTAAGAGTAGTAAGAGAGGAAGCTCTTTTACAAAAGAAGGAAGCTCATTTACAAAAGGGACATGAGAAAGAAAAAGAGCCTGAGAGGACAGATATGAGGCAGTCAGGGAAGGAAGAGGATCAGATCTCTATTTCTTGGGGCTTCAGGAGTCAGGTGAACCTGGACTTAGTGAGTCAGTAGTGTCACAGCTCCTGCAAAGGTGGAGGAGGCTGAAGAATGAGACTTGATCTTGGATTTATCTATGAGGAAGTCACTGGTCATCTTTTAAAGAGTTGTTTTAGTGGAAAAGTGAGATGACTGTTAACAGACTGTAATCTATTCATCCTACAGCCTTTCCCAAGTGGTCAGAGGACTGGACAAAGAGCCAGAAATACTGTTTCTAGTCCCGGCTGTGCTGCTAAGTACCATTGTATTTGGGGCAAGTCATGTATGCCTGGGCTGGAATAGAAAAAAATACATCTGAGCTGGGCTCGGTGACTCACGCCTGTAATCCCAGCACTTTGGGAGGCCGAGGCAGGTGGATCATCTGAGGTCAGGAATTTGAGACCAGCCTGGCCAACATGGTGAAATCCCATCTGTACTAAAAATACGAAAATTAGCTGGGTGTGGTGGTAGGCACCTGTAATCGCAGCTACTCGGGAGGCTGAGGCGGGAGAATCGCTTGAACCCAGGAGGCAGAGGTTGCAGTGAGCCGTGATCACGCCATTGCACTCCATCCTGGGTGATAAGAGCAAAACTGAGTCTCAAAAAAAAAAAAAAGACGTTAATCCTGGCTGGGCATTGGGGCTCACACCTGTAATCTCAGCACTTTGGGAGGCTGAGGCAGAAGGATTACTTGAGCCCAGGAGTTTGAGACCAGCCTGGGCAATATAAGGAGACCTCGTCTCTACAAAACATACAAAAATTAGCCTCTGCAAGAACAAAAAAATTAGTCAGGTGTGGTGGCACAGGCCTATAATCCCAGCTACTTGGGAGGCTGAGATGGGAGGATCACTTGAGCCCAGGGGTTGAGGCTGCAGTGAGCTGTGATTGTGCCACTGCACTCTAGCCTGGTCATCTGACTGAGACTCTGTCCATATAAAAATAAAGACTTTAATCCTAAAAGCTGACGCGTCTATTTTAGACAGCATATATTGGTTCAAGTCGTCTTTTAAAAGTCAAAGGTAGGCCGGGCACGGTGGCTCACATCTGTAATCCCAGCACTTTGGGAGGCCGAGGTGGGCGGATCACGAGGTCAGATCAAGACCATCCTGGCTAACACGGTGAAACCCCATCTCTGCTAAAAAATACAAAAAATTAGCTGGGCGAGGTGGCGGGCACCTGTAGTCCCAGCTATTCAGGAGACTGAGGCAGGAGAATGGCGTGAACCTGGGAGGCGGAGCTGGCAGTGAGCCAAGATGGCGCCACTGCACTCCAGCCTGGGCGACAGAGTGAGACTCCCTCTCAAAAAAAAAAAAAAGTCAAAGGTATAAAGTATGAAGGAACCTCCATGTTTATCTATTCAAGATTACCGTACAGTACAGAATCAGCTGTAGATATTCTTAGATTTCGTGGTACTGTTAAAGAAATACAATGTTGTAAAAATGTTATATGGAAAAACACTCTAATCCTACTAATTTATTTTCATCTTTTGTTTTTCTTCTAATCTTTGTCCCTAGTACAGACAACTTTGAATTCTGCTTTTTATGTTTTACACTTGTATATGTGAGCATTTATCATGTTGCTGCGTAGTCTATACTACATAGTATTTTTATTCTTATTTTATTTTTTTATTTTTATTTTTTGAGATGGAGTTTCACTCTTGTGGCCCAGGCTGGAGATTATTCTTAAACTATGTTAAATATACTATAACTCTAATACTTATTTAGTTAATTTTCTTTAATTACATAGTATTTTATAAAGTTGTTAAACCAAGATTTAACTATTTCTTTATTGTTCAACATATTTTATTACTTTCTAATTTTGTCCAATTAGAAATTAAATGATAGAGTAAATCGCTGAATGGATTGAACATAAAACAGGCATAAATACAGACTCATTTTAATTTAAAAAATTAAAACAAAAAAAGTCTGGGCGTGGTGGCTCACGCCTGTAATCCCAGCACTTTGGCAGGCAGAGGTGAGTGGATTGCCTGAGGTCACGAGTTCAAGACTAACCTGGCTAACGTGGTGAAACCGTGTCTCTACTAAAATACAAAAATTAGCTGAGCGTGGTGGTAGGTGCCTATAATCCCCCGTTACCTGGGAGGCTGAGGCATGAGAATTGCTACAACCTGGGAGGCAGAGGTTGCAGTGAACTGAGATTGCGCCATTGCACTCCAGCCTGGGTGATACAGTGAGACTCCATCTCAAAAAAAAAAAAAAAAAAAGCCCTCAATAAAACCAAAAGGACCCTTTTATTCCTAGCAAAACCTAATAGTCTGGAGAACATGTGTCATGGAGCACACTTTGAAAAATACTGATACAGAAACAATTTTAGAGCTCTGAAGAACCAAAAATCTAGTCCCCTAAATTGACAGTTGAAGAAAATAATATTCAAATTCAATAAACATTGATCTGGCTACCATAGTTGATTTCAAATGTATCAGTGGTACCCAAAAGTGTCCCCATAAGGTAGTTATGCTTAAACCCCGTTAAGAAATAAAACAGGCTCTAAGAAGTTACATGACTTACCCAAGATCAAAAAGCGGCAAGTGGTGAAGTGAGATTTGAACCCAGACCTCTTCTCCATTAATACATCCTGCTGCTTCCCTGGTCATCAACCCCGAATACATTAAACTGGTTGAATAGTAACTTCAAATATTTTCACTTTTGTGGAAGTAATGTGTTTCAAAAGTGAAGTTTAATTTGTATGATATTTCATGTTATCTTACTATTAGCATATAAACAGTGGGAGAATAGGCCAGGCGCAGTGGCTCACGCCTGTAATCCCAGCACTTTGGGAGACCAAGGCGGGCAGATCACGAGGTCAGGAGATGGAGACCATCCAGGCTAACACGGTGAAACCCCATCTCTACTAAAAATACAAAAAATTAGCCGGGCGTGGTGGCAGGCACCTGTAGTCCCAGCTACTCGGGAGGCTGAGGCAGGAGAATGGCGTGAACCCGGGAGGCGGAGCTTGCATTGAGCCGAGATGGCACCACTGCACTCCAGCCTGGGCGACAGAGCAAGACTCCATCTAAAAAAGAAAAAGGAAAAGAAAAAAAAAAGTGGGAGAATATACAGTCAGCAGTCCCTGAAGTTACATTTTATTTTATTTGTTTTTAGATATAGGGTCTTGCTCTGTTGACCAGACTAGAGTGCAGTGGCATGATCACAGCTCACTGCAGGCTTGACTTCCCACCTCAGGCTCCAGTGTAGCTTGGGACTACAGGTGTGCACCACCATGCCCAGCAATTTTCTTTTTTTTCCCTTTTTTTGTAGAGATGAGGTCTCACTGTGTTGCCCAGGCTGGTCTGAACTACTAGGCTCAAGCAGTCCTCCTGCTTTGGCCTCACAAAGTGCAGGGATTACAGGCATAAGCCACCATTCCCAGCCTGAAGTTAAGTTTAAGAAACAGTGGGCAGGGATAAAAAACAACAACAACAACAACAACAACAACAAAACCTCATTATGTTTAACTCTGAATAGCAGGAAGATGTACCCATGATGCCTGAGTTTATGTGGTGGATTGAAAAATGTTCTTAGCTAACTCTACAATTGCTTACTCTTTCCTTTTACAGCTTTTTCCCCTTGTGTTAACCAATTTCATTTTCTTCTCTGCTGCCTGCCTAATCCTGACCACACCCTTCTTAATGCAGGCCAGAGGTTGCCCTTAATAAGCAGGAGTCTACTGCACTAGAGGTAAAACACAGCCTCCCAAGGGATTATTCTTTGATTCAATAAACATCTTCTTATCTACCTTGACAAAATAGATAAATCTCCTTTTTAAGGAAATAATCTTGTAAAAGAACCAAGATGATTTTATAAAAATCTGGAAAAAAATGGCTCCAGAATGTCTGTTAGATGTTGCTCAAACTAGGTATTTTAGACTTTTACTTTAAGTTCTATTTGAAGTCATAAATAATAGAAACTTGGTATACTCTGATGTTAATTTCGTTGAAATTCTCCAAGTAATAGAAAACAGTGGCTAAAAGTGTTGGCTCTGACATCAGACATCTGGATTAAAAATCTGTCTCTGGGCCAGGGGTGGTAGCTCATGCCTGTAATCCCAGGACTTAGGGAGGCTGAGGTGGAAGGATCCCTTGAGGTCAGAAGCTCAAGATCGGCTGGCCTGAGACCCTGTTTCTATAAAAAGAATTAAAAATTAGCCTGGCAAGGTGGTATACATCTGTTGTCCCAGCTACTTTGGAGACTGAGGTGGGAGAATCACTTGAGCCTAAGAGGTCGAGGCTACAGTGAGCTGTGGATGCATTACTGCACTTCAGCCTAAGCAACAAGCAACAGAGTGAGATGCTGTCCCTTTTTTTTTTTTTTTTTTTTTTTTTTGAGACAGAGTTTTGCTTTTTCACCCAGGTTGGATTGCAGTGGCACAATCTTGGCTTACCGCAACCTCCGCCTTCTGGTTTCAAGTGATTCTCCTGCCTCAGCCTCCTGAGTAGCTGGGATTACAGGTGCCCACCACCACACCCGACTAATTTTTGTCTTTTTAGTAGAGACGATGTTTCACTACATTGGTCAGGCTGGTCTTGAACTCTTGACCTTGTGATCCACCCACCTCGACCTTCCAAAAGTGCTGGAATTACAGACGTGAGCCACCATGCCCAGCCTGAGACCCTGTCTCTTAAAAAAAAAATCCATCTCCACTTCTGGTTGGCTGTGTTAGTCTCTGTCTGCTTCAGTTTAATTTTCATACTTAATAATGGTATCGTCTTGCAGAGTGTTTGTAAAGAATAAATGTAATAATCTAAGGCACTTAAAACTGTCCAGCACATGGAAAGCAGGCAACAAGTACTAGGTATTATTACATCTTTTTTTTTTTTTTTTTGAGGCAGGGTCTCACTCTGTTGCCTAGGCTGGAGTGCAGTGGCATAATCTTGACTCACTGCAACCCCGCTTGCTGGGTTCAAGCCATTCGCCTGCCTCAGCCTCCCAAATAGCTGGGACTACAGGCGTGCACCACCACACCTGGCTAATTTTTTGTATTTTTTAGTAGAGACGGGGTTTCACCGTGTTGACCAGCAGGTCTTGAACTCCTGACCTCAGGTGATCTGCCCGCCTTGGCCTCCCAAACTGCTGAGATTGCAGGCGTGAACCACCACACCCAGCCTAATGAGTTTTAATAAGTGGCCACTCTAGTGAAGATACAGAGGTTTTCCATTACCTCAGAAAACTTCCCTCATGCCCTTTGTGGTCATTTCTCCCATGCCAAGCAACCATTAATTTGTTTACCATCATTGTACATTAGTTTTGCCAGTATTTCATACAGTATGTGCTGTTGTTTGTTTATTTATTGTTTTAAATAGTGATGGGGATCTCGCTATGTTGCCCAGGCTGGTTTCCAACTCCTGGCCTCAAGTGATCCTTACCTCAGCCTCCTGAAATGCTGGGATTACGGTAGGAGCCACCACATCTGGCCTAGTATGTGCTTTTTTTGTTAGCATAATGTCTGGGAAAGTCATTGCATATATCGGAAATGCATTGTTCTTTTTTTTTTTTTTGAGACAGAGTCTCGCTCTGTCACCCAGGCTGGAGTGCAGTGGCCGGATCTCAGCTCACTGTAAGCTCCGCCTCCCAGGTTCCCGCCATTCTCCTGCCTCAGCCTCCCGAGTAGCTGGGACTACAGGCGCCGCTACCTCACCCGGCTAGTTTTTTGTATTTTTTAGTAGAGACGGGGTTTCACCGTGTTAACCAGGATGGTCTCGATCTCCTGACCTCATGATCCGCCCGTCTCGGCCTCCCAAAGTGCTGGGATTACAGGCTTGAGCCACCGTGCCTGGCCCATTGTTCTTTACTGACAAATATATTCTGTTGTATGGACAGACCACCGTTTCTTTGTTTTACTGCAGATGGACACTTGAGTTATTTCCAGTTTTTGACAAATTGAGTGATGTATGAATATTCCTGCACACATCTTAGTATGGATATAGGGTTCTATTTCTCTTGAGTAAATCCTGAAGAATGCAGTTGCCAGGTCACATGTTTATAAGAAGCTGTCAAATTGTTTTCCACAGTGGTTGTACCATGTTTTACTCACATCACCAATGTATGAGAGTTTCAGTACTCCACATCCTCAGCAGCACTTGGAATTGTCAGTGCTGTGAGGTAGGATCTCACTGTGGTTTAAGTTATAATTGCCTGATGACTAATGATGCTGAGCATCTTTCCATCCATATATCTTCTTTTATGACATATCTGTTCAAATATTTTAAGGGTCTTTGTTTTTAACATTGAAAATGTATGGCATTTTGACCCTAAAAATGACTGAAATTCCTTAATACATGGTCAGATTTGTTTGGTATCTATATAAGGTTTTAATAGTGGAAGAATAGAGATCTCCACAACAAATGCAAGACTGAGATTAAATGTCTTTGGAAGTTTTGGCAAGCAGCTACTTAAACAGCAGGATATTTAGAGAAAAATGTTAGATGTGTTTATACCCCCACACCCCACTTTTTTTTTAATGAGCCTTGAGAGAAGGATGAAATATTTCTAAATAGCTATAGCAAAGCAGCTGTTTTGAAATGCCTGGTGGTGAAAGTCCCTCATAACTGCACTCTGTACTGGAGGCACAAGGTTGAGCATTTCTGCTTCTCCCAACTGCTTCCCTGTCACCAGGTAGGTGACTGGGGTGGTCTCCATGTGGGGAGGGTTGAGTGATACTAGTTGATCTGTAGGCATTTTTGCCAGGAGAAGTTTTCTGCAGGGAAGAAAGCAGGCATAAGTCCTCTGTGTCTGCTGTGGAGTCCTGCTGGCGTGCCAGTTTTGTTTTTCTGCCCTAAAAGCAAGTACAGTCTAACCAAACCTGGTCTGGGTGGCCTGAGGTAGGATAGCAGCTCCGTGGGTTCCACATTGGTTGATTCAAGCAACCAGGATTGAAAATATTTGGAAAAAAAATATCCACAGTGCTCCAAAAACAAAGATGAATTTGCAGCACTCAGAATACGAGGTTCAATCCACGGGAATGAAGTGATGTATAGGCATTGTATTAGATATTATAAGTAATTTAGAGACAATTGAAAATATATATAAAGTACCCAGGAGGATGTGCCTAGATAATATACAAATATGATACTTTTTTATTAACAAATTAACAAAAAGTTTTTTGAGATGGAGTGTTGCTCTGTAGCTCAAGCTGGAGTGTAGAGGCACAGTTATGGCTCACTGCAGCCTTCACCTCCCAGACCCAAGCAATTCTCCCACCTCAGCCTCCTGAGTAGGCATGTGCCACCAGCTAATTTTTAAAAAAAATTTTGGGCCGGGTGCCGTGGCTCACGCCTGTAATCCCAGCACTTTGGGAGGCCGAGGCAGGTGTATCATGATGTCAGGAGTTTGAGACCAGCCTGACTGACATGGTGAAACCCCGTCTCTACTAAAAATACAAAAATTAACTGGGTGTGGTGGCACGCGCCTGTAATCCCAGCTACTCAGGAGGTTGAGCCAGGAGAATTGCTTGAATCCAGGAGGTGGAGGTTGCAGTGAGCCGAGATTGTACCACAGCACTCCAGCCTGGGTGACAGAGCAAGACTCTGTCTCAAAAAAAAAAAAAAAAAAAAAAAAAAAAAAAAAAAAATTTTTTTTTTTTATAGAGACAGGTTCTCACTGTGTTGCCCCGGGTGGTCTCAAAGTCCTCAGCTCAAGTAATCCTCTAGTCTCAGCCTCCCACAGCCTTGATATTACAAGTGTGAGCCACCATGCCTGGCTAAGAATTTGAAGATCCAAGGAAATACACAGGGGTCCTGGAACCAGTTCCCCTTGGATTCCTTGGGATGATTGTATTTCAGTTTGTTTCTTTATTCCTCTCTTCCTTTATTCGGTTACTAAACAAGTATTTATTGAGTATGGAGTATATCTGCTCCCCACCCCCACGTGGTGCCTCATTCCTGTCATCCCAGCTACTCTGGAGGCCGAGTTGGGAGAATCACTTGAGCCCACGAGTTGGAGACCAGCCTGGGCAACATGGCTAGACCCCGTCTCTCAAACAAACAAATGAAAAAACAAAACCTGGCTGGGCGCGGTGGAGCGCCTGTAATCCCAGCACTTTGGGAGGCCGAGGCAGGTGGATCACCTGAGGTCAGGAGTTCAAGACCAGCCTGACCAACATGAAGAAACCCCATCTCTACTAAAAAAAAAATAGAAAATTAGCCGGGCATGGTGGTGCATGGCTGTAATTCGAGATACTTGGGAGGTCGAGGCAGGATAATCGCTTGAACCCGGGAGGCAGAGGTTGCGGTGAGTCAAGATTGCGCCGCTGCACTCTAGCCTGGGCAACAAGAGCGAAGCTCCATCTAAAAAAGAAAAGAGTTCTGAAATATTAAATACTTATAATTGGATTGCAAGGGCATTTATGTACGAGTGCATTCCTGAGATATTCATGCCTGTATATTACAGGAAGAAACTTTTTTCCCTGAAAAATTCAGCTTTATTATACAGTTATGCACCAAATTATGTTTCAGTCAGTGGCAGACCACATAGAGAGTAGTAGTCCCATAAGATACTGTTGTATTTTTACTGTTCCTTTTCTATGTTTAGGTATGTTTAAATACACAAATATTGACCCATGTGTAACGATTTCCTACAGTGCTATAACATGCTATACAACATTTCCTATTCAGTGCTATAACATGCTATACATGTTTGTAGACTAGGAACTATAGGCTAAGCCATGTAGCCCAGGGGTATAGTAGGCTGTGCTATCTAGGTTTGTATATGGATGCTCTATGATGTTCACACAATGACAAAATTGCCTAACAACACATTTCTCAGAATGTATTCCCATCATTAAGTGACACATGACTTTACTGATGGCTTTTTTTCATTTTGTTAGGTTTTTTGTTTTTTTAATTGTAAATTGACAGATTATAGCTGTCTATATTTATGGGGTACAAAGTGATGTTATGATTATGAATCAATGTGGAATAATTAAATCAAGTTGATTAACATATCCATCATCTCAAATACTTAATCATTTTTGTGGTGAGAATATTTGAAATTTATTCTATGAGCAATTTTGAAATGTACAATACATTTTTGTTATATTCACCGTGCTGTGCAATGTATTGCAAAGGAAAAAACCTTATTCTTTCTGTCTAACTAGGACTTTGTGCCCTTTGACCATCATCTCCCCATTCCTCCCATCCCCCAGCCTCTGGTAACCACCATTTTTCTTCTCCTTTGAGTTTGTTTTTTATTTTATTTTATTATTATTATTATTATTTTGAGATGGAGTGTCGCTCTCGCCCAGACTGGAGTGCAGTGGTGCAATCTTGGCTCACTGCCAGCTCCGCCCCCTGGGTTCACACCATTCTTCTGCCTCAGCCTCCTGAGTACCTGGGACTAAAGGCACCCGCCACTACACCCGGCTAATTTTTTTGTATTTTAGTAGAGGCGGGGTTTCACCATGTTAGCCATGATGGTCTCGATCTCCTGCCCTCAGGATCCGCCCACCTCGGCCTCCCAAAGTGCTGGGAATACAGGCGTGAGCCACCGCGCCTGGCTGATTGTTTTTTATTTTATACATAAGGGAGAACATGTGGTATTTGTCTTTCTGTGCCTGGCATGTTACACCTTGCATAATGTTTTCCAGTTCCATCCATGGTGTCCCAAATGACCGGATTTCCTTCTTTGTCAAGGCTGACTAGTATTCCATTGTATACACACACACACACACACACACCCCACACCTATTTTCTTCACCTATTCCTCTTTGATGGACACTTAGGTTGGTTCCATATTTTGGCTATTGTAAACAGTGCTACAGTGAACATGGGAATGCGGACGTCTCTTTGACATACTGATTTCAAATCAGTTTTGGGTAAATACCCAGAAGTGGGATTGCTGGATCTACTGACGGTTTCCTAACTACTCTTCTTCTTAACTACAGACAACCTGTTTTTTTCTTATGATAAAGACGGCATTTGGCTCATGAGCAAGGTGGCGAGGTCATCAAGTGAGTCGGATGTGCAGCTCTGGGAAATAGAAGAGGATGACATGACAGAAGGTGATTTAGGGTATGGCCTCGGAAGGAAACCTGGTGGGATTTATGAAGTAGAAGTTTCACATAGGTCTAGAAAAAGATCAGATGGAAAGAACTTTAGCCCTCCTCCATTTCCGAGAAAGGGAGAAGAAAGAAGTGAAGCGAGTTTTCAGTATTCCAAGCATAAGAGCCTGCAAGATACATTCCCTCAAGTGTCCAGAATGTCCAATTACAGACGACAAAGTAGCACTGGTAAGAATGCTGAATTTCCTCTCCTTTCTTTCTCCTGTGAATAGTATCAAAGGTATAACCCTTCCAAAATCTAAAATAAATAACCATATTGGATTTTAGATTTTTTTCTTTTTTTTTTCTAGACGGAGTCTTGCTCTGTCACCCAGGCTGGAGTGCAGTGGTACAGGATCTCGGCTCACTGCAACCTCTGCCCCCTGGGTTCAAACAATTCTCCTGCCTCAGCCACTGGAGTAGCTGGGATTACAGGCACGCACCACTACACCTGGCTAATTTTTGTTTTTAGTAGAGGCAAGGTTTTACCATCTTGGCCAGGCTGGTCTCAAACTCCTGACCTCAAGCGATTTGCCCGCCTTGGCCTCCCAAAGTGCTGGGATTACAGGCGCGAGCCACCGCACCCAGTCTTTAGAAATTTATCTTTATTCATCTCTTGGGATTGGTGGTAGTACAAAAGTAGTTGATGTTTATATTTCTAAATATTGTACAACTTTGAAGTACAGTAGTTTTATACATCTAATATATTTGTTAATGATATCTGTAAATGATTACCAACCTTGCTTTTTTTTGTGATGTACTTTTTTTTGTAGTCAATAAGTATTTATTGGGCATCATTAGGTGTCAGGCACAGGTCTAATTTCTGAGAATAATATCAGTAAACAAAATAGACAAAGGCCCTAATGTCATGGATTTCACATTCTAATAGAGGAGATAGAAAATAAACCTGTGGGCCAGGCACAGTGGCTCACGCCTGTAATCCCAGCACTTTGGGAGGCCAAGGTGGGTGGATCACTTGAGGTCAGGAGCTTGAGACCAGCCTGGTCAACATGGTAAACCCCATCTCTACTAAAAATATAAGAATTAGCCGGGTGTGGTGGCACGTGCTTGTAGTCCCAGCTACTCGGGAGGCCGAGGCACAAGAATTGCTTGAACTCAGGAGGCGGAGGTTGTGGTGAGCCAAAATTGTACCACTGCACTCCAGCCTGGGCAACAGAGAAAGAGTTTGTCTCAAAAAGAAAAGAAAAGAAAAAAAACCAAAACCCTGCACATCAACAGATGTGTAACATTGGGCAGTGGTAAGTGAAGGGATAGTGAGTGGTTATGGGAAATGGGGCACTAGTATTTCAGGCCAGGGTTAGGAAGGCTTCCGTAAGGAGATGACTTTTTTTTCTTTTTTCTTTTCTTTTCTTTATTTTTATTTATATTTATTATTTATTTATTATTTTTGAGGTGGAGTCTCACTCTTGCCGCCCAGGCTGGAGTGCAGTGGTACAATTTTGGCTCACCGCAACCTCCGCCTCCCGGATTCAAGCAATTCTTGTGCCTCGGCCTCCCAAGTAGCTGGGACTACAAGCACGTGCCACCACACCAAGCTAATTTTTTAATTTTTAGTAGAAATGGGGTTTTACCACGTTGGCCAGGTTGGTTTCAAACTCCTGACCTCAAGTGATACGCCCACCTTGGCCTCCCAAAATGCTGGGATTATAGGCGTGAGCCGCCACGCCTGGCCTTTTTCTTTTTTAAAAAGAGAGGGTTGGCCGGGCACGGTGGCTCACGCCTGTAATCCCAGCACTTTGGGAGGCTGAGGCGGGCGGATCACAAGGTCAGGCGATCGAGACCATCCTGGCTAACACGGTGAAACCCCATCTCTACTAAAAATACAAAAAATTAGCCGGGCGTGGTGGCAGGCACCTGTGGTCCCAGCTACTCGGGAGGCTGAGGCAGGAGAATGGCGTGGGCCTGGGAGGTGGAGCTTGCAGTGAGCCCAGATCGCGCCACTGCACTCCAGCCTGGGCAACAGAGTGAGACTCCGTCTCCAAAAAAAAAATAAAATAAAAATAAATAAATAAATAAAAAGAGAAGATCTCACTGTGTCACCAAGGTGGAGTGCAGCAGGGTGATCACAGCTCACTGCAACCTCAAAGTCCTGGGCTTAAGCAATCCTCTTGCCTCAGCCTCCTGAATAGCTGAGACTACAGGTATGTTCCACCATACCCGGCTAATTTAAAAGAAATTTTTTCGGCCAGGCACCGTGGCTCATGCCTGTAATCCCAGCACTTTGGGAGGCTGAGGTGGGCAAATCATGAGGTCAGGAGTTCGAGACCAGCCTGACCAACATGGTGAAACCCCATCTCTGCTAAAAATACAAAATATTAGCCAGGCATGGTAGCATGCACCTGTAATCCCAGCTACTCAGGAGGCTGAGGCAGGAGAATCGTGTGAACCTGGGAGGCGGAGGTTGCAGTGAGCTGAGATCATGCCACTGCACTCCAGCCTGGTGACAGAGCAAGACTCCATCTCAAAAAAAAAAAAAAAAAAAAAAAAATTCTAGAGACAAGGTCTCACTGTGTTACCGAGACTGGTCTCAAACTCCTGACCTCAAGCAGTCCTCCCACCTTGGCCTGAGCACTGGAATTGGTGAGTAAGGCAGTGGATCTTTGGGAAAGGAGTGTTCCAGGAAGAACAGAGATGCTTCTGGTTATTTTAGGATGTCATGAAACTCTCAAAAATTGTCAAAACAGTTTGTCTTAACTTATCATAACCAAAAAGAAATTATACCTTACCTTATGGAAATAATAAAATTTAACATATTGTGATATAATGTTACAACTCCAAAATGATCAGGAATCTGTGGATAAGCCCATGCCTGTACCATGGCACCAGCTGTTATCTGGCTAAATCTTTTGTAATCAATGTTGCAAAACTTCCTCTTCTGAAACTTCCCCACAAAGTTGAACAAACACAAATTAGAACAACGTAAGAGTGATTTAAGAAACATGGTTTCAGATTTGTAAAAATACGTGGTAGCTCAGGGTTCATCCCCATCCTTCAAAATCCCTCTTGAAATTAGAATGGGATTATTTTTATATTTTTCTTCCAATTCCTTATTGTGTATAGAGAATGGATACTGTTTTGCAAGCAAAATGTTGAAAACTGAGCATGATGCTAAGATGCCTTTATAAAAACATGCAGAGGCCAGGTATGGTAGCTCACGCCTGCAATCCCAACACTTTGGGAGGCCGGGGTGGGTGGATCACGAGGTCAGGAGTTTGAGACCAGCCTGGCCAAGATGGTGAAACCCCGTCTCTACTAAAAATACAAAAAAATTAGCTGAGTGTGGTGGCAGGAGCCTGTAATCTCAGCTACTTGGGAGGCTGAGGCAGGAGAATCACTTGAACCTGGGAGGCGGGGGTTGCATTGAGCCAAGATCACACCACTGCACTCTAGCCTGGGCGACAGAGCAAGACTCCATCTCAAACAAACAAACAAACAAACAAAAAACGTGAAGAAACACTGGGGTATAAATAAGATTTAAATAGTAATAGTATGAGTTCCCATTTTGTTGGGTTATGAACTTTTCTTTTTATCAAAGTTGGTCCTATCACTAATAGATAATTTCCCAAATACCACAAATTTAATGGCTTAAAACAACACAAATTTATTATTTTACAGTTCTGCAGGTCAGAAGTGCCAAACAGGCTATGTGTGGTAGCTGATGCCTATAATCCCAGCATTTTGGGAGGCTGAGGTGGGAGAATTGCTTGAGGCCAGGAGCTCGAGACCAGCCTGGTCAACACAGAAAGACCGCAACTCCACAGAAAAAATGTTTAAAAATTAGCCAGGTGTAGTAGTGTGCACCTGTAGTCCCAGCTACCTGAGAAGCTGATGCAGGAGCACTGCAGCCTAAGCAATAAAGCAAGACCCTCTCTCTGTGGAAAAAAAAGTCCCAAATAAATTTCACTGGGCTAAAGCCAGGGTGTTGGCAGGGTGTGTTCCTTCTGGAGATTCGGTGGGGAGACTCTACTCCCTTGCCTTTTCTAGCTCCAGAGGCTACTGCATTCCTTGGCTCATGGCCCCCTCCCCATCTTCAAAGTCAACAATGGCTGAGTCTTTCTCACATCATATCACTCTGACATTGACCTTCTCGTCTCCCGCTTTCATTTATAAGGACTCTTATGAGTACACTGGACCCACTTGGATAATCCGGAGTACTCTCCCGTCTCAAAATCCTTAATCTCATCACATATGCAAATTCCTTTTGCCATGTGTTCACAGCTTCTGGGAATTGGCATGTGGACATAATATTCTGCCTACCACAAGTATTAATAGAACAGAACTTGTCACTGCCAACCCAGAGTCATTCTGTCCCTCCTTGGAAGCCTGTATCATCCATCACAGTACAAACATGATTTAGGTTTTGCCTTAGATACTGTCATGTTAATGAAATTTCACAATAGCAAAGAAAGTTGTTTTGAGAAATATTTTTTCAAAGTAAACATTCTTCTCAAAAAAATTTTTTTTACCTCCTATACTCTCTTGCTTATAATTTACCACTTTAATTTTTTTTTTTTTTTTTTTTACTGCCATTGAGGCAGAAAGGAAAATGAAGCTCTTAGGAAGCTCAGTTTAACTTCTCAATTGATCACATTAAGGAGGAAATAATTGAAGTTACAGGACTCTTCTAGTCATTCTTTTTGGAAAGAAATAAAATCTAGGTTTTTTTTTTTTTTTTTTTTTTTTTTTTGAGACGGAGTTTTGCTCTTGTTGCCCAGGCTGGAGTGCAATGGTGCGATCTCAGTGCACTGCAACCTCTGACTCCCAGGTTCAAGCGATTCTCATGCCTCAGCTTCCTGAGTAGCTGGGATTAGAGGCGCCTGCCACCATTCCCGGCTAATTTTTGTATTTGTTAGTAGAGATGGGGTTTCACCATGTAGGCCAGGCTGGTCTCGAACTCCTGACCTCAGATGATCCACCCTTCTCAGCCTCCCAAAGTGCTAGGATTACAGGTGTGAGCCACCACACCCGGCCTTTTGTTTTGTTTTTGAAACAGAATCTTGCTCTGTTGCCTAGGTTGGAGTACAGTGGCGCAATCACGGCACACTGTAACCCCCCTCTCCCGGGTTCAAGCAGGATTCTCCTGCTTCAGCCTCCCAAATAGCTGGGACTACAGGTGTGCACCACCATGCCTGACTAACTTTGTATTTTTAGTAGAGACAGGGTTTCACCACATAGACAGGCTAGTCTTGAAGTCCTGACCTCAGGTGATCTGCCTACCTCAGCCTCCCAAAGTGCTGGGATTACAGGTGTGAGCCACCGTGCCCAGCCTTCAGGTTATTATTTTTATTATTTTTATTTTTTTGAGAAAAAAAATAAAAATTTTTTTTCTCCTGTCGCTCAGGTGGAGTCTAATGGTGAGATCTCGGCTCACTGCAACCTCTGCCTCCCGGGTTCAAGCAATTCTTCTGCCTTGCTCTCTTGAGTAGCTGGGACTACAGGCAGGCACCACCACGCCCAGCTAATTTTTATATTTTTAATAGAGATGGGGTTTCACCATATTGGCCAGGCTGGTCTTGAACTCCTTACCTCAAGTGATCCACCCGCCTCGGCCTCCCAAAGTGCTGGGATTATAGGCGTGAGCCACTGCGCCCAGCCAAAGTTATTTCTTTTTTTTTTTTTTTTTTGAGACGGAGTCTAGCTCTGTCGCCCAGGCTGGAGTGCAGTGGCCGGATCTCAGCTCACTGCAAGCTCCGCCTCCCGGGTTTTTACGCCATTCTCCTGCCTCAGCCTCCCGAGTAGCCGGGACTACAGGCACCTGCCACCTCGCCCGGCTAGTTTTTCGTATTTTTTAGTAGAGACGGGGTTTCACCGTGTTAGCCAGGATGGTCTCGAACTCCTGACCTCGTGATCCGCCCGTCTCGGCCTCCCAAAGTGCTGGGATTGGTTTCACCGTGTTAACCAGGATGGTCTCGATCTCCTGACCTTGTGATCCGCCCGTCTCGGCCTCCCAAAGTGCTGGGATTACAGGCTTGAGCCACCGCGCCCGGCCCAAAGTTATTTCTTATATATTTATACCACTATATCATTCAAGCTTAAGCCTAAACAACAAAATCTATTTATTTTACTCACCAATATTCATGTTTTTCTATATTTTTATTTGAATGTAGTAATTAACCAACTCATTAACATCTGTTTTATTTGAGAGTCCTGTTTTGTTTTTTTAGATGGTCTTGCTCTGTTGCTCAAGCTGGAGGATAGTGGTACAGTCATAGCTCACTGCAGCCTCGAACTCCTGGACTCAAGTGATCCTCCCACCTCAGTTTCCCACGTAGCTGGGACTACCAGCACATCACCATGTCTAGCTAATTTTTTATTTTACATTTCGTAGAGACGGAGGTCTTGTTGCCTAGGCTCGTTTCTAACTCCTGGCCTCAAGCGATCCTTAGGATCTATGTAAAAATTTTTTGTATTCCAAAGTACAGTATGTGTCTTTTCATTTGTGAAATGCTTTACACTCATATTTTTACCATAGTATGGTCTGTTAAAAATTTTTTTTTGAAACAGAGTCACTGTGTTGCCCAGGCTGGAATACAGTCACAATCTCCGCTCACTGCAACCTCCGCCTCCTGGGTTCAAGCGATTCTCCTGTCTCAGCCTCTCAAGTAGCTGGGACTACAGGCAGGCACCACCATGCCAAGCTAATTTTTGTATTTTTAGTACAGATGGGGTTTCACCATGTTGACCAAGCTGGCCTTGAACTCATGACCTCAAGTGATCTGCCCGCCTAGGCCTCCCAAATTGCTGGGATTTCAGGCGTGAGCCACCACACCTGGTGGTCTATTATAATTTTCTTCTCTTTGCAATTTAGGGGATGCCTGTATTGGGTAATTTGTAAACAAATGTCCTATGTTTAATTAGTTAAAAAATTCAAAATTTTCCCCCTAATAGATTCTTTTCTCCCCCGCAAATAGATTCGAATTCAGAATTGTCAAATGAAGAATTAAGGCAGTGTCTTCATGAAACTTTAGAGGTAGGTACTACAAAAATTCTCGGTTTAATTGGGTCCCAGCAGTGGCTGCAGTGCTCTCGTCTTCTGCGGCTCTGTGTGCCCTCTCCTTTTCGCTTCCGGAAACATGGCCTCTGGTGTGGCTGTCTCTGATAGTGTCATCAAGGTGTTCAACGACATGAAGGTGTGTAAGTCTTCAACGCCAGAGGAGGTGAAGAAGCGTAAGAAGGTGGTGCTCTTCGGCCTGAGTGAGGACAAGAAGAACATCATCCTGGAGGAGGGCAAGGAGATCCTGGTGGGCGATGTGGGCCAGACTGTCGATGACCCCTATGCCACCTTTGTCAAGATGCTGCCAGATAAGGATGGATTGCCGCTACGCCCTCTGTGACGCAACCTATGGGACCAAGGAGAGCAAGAAGGAGGACCTGGTGTTTATCTTCTGGGCCCCTGAGCCTGTGCCTCTTAAGAGCAAAATGATCAATACCAGCTCCAAGGACGCCATCAACAAGAAGCTGACAGGGATCAAGCAAGAATTACAAGCAAAATACTATGAGGAGGTCAAGGACCACTGCACCCTGGCAGAGAAGCTGGGGGCAGTGTGGTCATCTGCCTGGAAGGCAAGCCTTTGTGAGCCCTTTCTGGCCCCCTGCCTGGAGCATCTGGCAGCCCCACACCTGTCCTCGGGGGTTGCAGGCTGCCCCCTTCCTGCCAGATAGGAGGGGCTGGGGGCATCCCAGCAGGGGAAGGGCAGTCCCTTCACCCCAATTGCCAAACAGACCCCCCACTGCCTGGATTTTCCTCCTCCCTGCATCCCTGATGGTTCTGGCCTTCCCAAACTGCTTTTGAGCTTCTGATTCCTCTTGGGTTGAAGCAGACCAAGTTCCCCCCAGGCACCCCAGTTGTTGGGGGGGCCTGTATTTTTTTTAACAACACCCCCACTCCCCACCTGTTCCTCCCACTTCCCTTGCTGCCCACTTGTAACCGCAATAATGACTCTGTGCTTGTCTGTTTAGTTCTGTGTATAAATAGAATGTTGTGGAGATGACCCCTCCCTGTGCTGGCTGGTTCCTCTCCCTTTTCCCCTGCTCACTGCTACTCATGCAAGCAGGACCAGTAAGAGACTTTTGATTAAAAAAAAAAAAAATTCTCAAGTGAATAAAGTCCATTGATAGATACTTTGTTTAAATGGTACTAAATCTGTGGGGAAGGCAAATTTTGGCTTTCCAGATATTCTTGCTGAACCACACTCGAGAGCTCATCCTTTTCAACTGGCCTCCTCTGTTTCTTATCCACCTCATCTCTTAAAGAAGCTACTTATGTAAACATGCCCACCAGTTCTCCTTTCCACCCCACTTCTCTCATCTCCTCCTTCAGAAAGTAAGATCACTTCCTTCCACCTGCTTTCCCTGTATGTGTGACTTCAAACAATCTGACTTAATTTCACCTCATTAAAGTCAGAAGCCCAGAGTCTCCAGCGGCCTGAGGAGCCCACTGCCTTGGTGGGAATTGCAGTTTCTGCGAGGGGTGCCTGTCCTTTGGGAAATAGGAAGCCCACCTTAGTGTGTGTTTGGGACTCTTCCTGTGAAAGCTACTGTATTCGGCTGCCGAGACAAAGTACCACAAACCGGTGGCTTAAAACAACAGAAATCTATTTGCTGTCAGTTCTGGAGGCTGAAGTTTGAAACCAAAGTTTCAGCAGGCCGTTCTCCCTCTGAAGGCTTTAGAGGGGAGTCCTTTGCCTCTTTCTAGCTTCTGATGCTTGGTGCAGTCGTTGGTGTTCCTTGGCTGGTAGCTGCAGAAATTCAACCTCTGCCTGTCACATGGCCTTCTCCCTATGAATCTGGGTCCAAATTTCCCTCAATTTATAAGGACACTAGTCATTGGATTGGGGCCGGCAGCTGCCTCCTTACCTTGAGTCCCTACATAAGGAACTGCAACCTCAGTATGTAAACAACATGAAAGCCAACTGGGGCTGGGGGCAGTGTCTCACGCCTGTAATCCCAGCACTTTGGGAGGCCAAGGCCAGTGGATCATTTGAGGTCAGGAGTTCGAGACCAGCCTGGCCAATATAGTGAAACCCCTGTCTCTACTAAAAATACAAAAATTATCCAGGCAGTAGTGGTGCATGCCTGCAATCCCAGCTACTCGGGAGGCTGAGGCAGGAGAATCACTTGAGCCTGGGAGGTGGAGGTTGCAGTGAGTCGAGATCATGCCACTGCACTCCAGCCTGGGCAACCGAGTGAGACTCTGTCTCAAAAACCTCCCTGGTTCAAGCAATTCTCATGCCTGAGCCTCTGGAGTAGCTGGGTTTACAGGTGTGAGCCACCATGCCCAGCTATTTTTTTTTTTTTAATTGAGACAGAGTCTCGCTCTGTCACCTAGACTGGATGCAGTGACTCAGTCTTGGCTCACTGCAACCTCCGCCTCCTGGGTTCAAGCGATTCTCCTGTCTGAGCCTCCAGAGTAGCTGGGATTACAGGCGTGTGCCACCATGCCCGGCAAATTTTTTGTATGTTTAGTAGAGATGGGGTTTCACCATGTTAGCCAGGCTGGCCGTGAACTCCTGACCTCAGGTGATCCACCCACCTTGGCCTCCCAAAATGCAGGGATTACAGGTGTGAGCCACCTCACCTGGCCGAGGCTTTCAATTTTAGTATGTCTGGTTCACTCACTAAGTCTAGAAGAATTTTCAGCCTCATTTTTAAGTGCTTTGAGCCAAGGGTAAATGTAGACTAGCCAAACTGATAATTTTAGGTTTGCATATCTTGCAGATAGGAAGACTAATTTTCTTTCTGTCCTCAGGAGGTAGAAATTTTAAAAACTGAACTTGAGGCATCTCAAAGACAACTCAGAGGTAAAGAGGAAGCATTGAAAATTCTTCAAAGCATGGTAAGAAGTTGTTTTTAAACTTTCACCACTTACACATTCCAATAATAATGTTGATATGGTTTTAAGTTTTAAAACCAAAACAGAAGGACTTAATATAGTTGAAGGTTTTTTTAGGTATGTATATTTTTAAGAACTTTATAATTTATATATCATGAAATTCACATGTAAATATACACTACAATTCATTTTTACTAGATATAAGATATAAGAGTTGTACCACCATCACTATAATCTAATTTTAGAATATTTCCAACACCAAAAAAGGGACTTGGTGCCCATCAGCAGTCATTCCTCATTCCCACCCCTATCCCCAGTAATCTACTTTCTGTTTGTAGATTTGCCTTTTCTATTTAATATAAATAGAATCATAAGATATGTGACTGGATTCTTTTGCACTGGGATTCTTTTAGTTAGCATGTTTTAGAGGTTCATACATGTTGTAGCATGTATCAGTACTTTCTTCCTTTTTATTGCCAAGTAATACTCCATTGTGTAGATGCACCATGTTTTGCTTATGCATTCACCAGTTGATGGACATTTGGGTGGTGTATTAGTCCATTTTCATGCTGCTGATAAAGACATACCCAAGACTGGGGGGAAAAAAGGTTTAATTGGACTTACAGTTCCGCATGGCTGTGAAGGCCTCAGAATCGTGACGGGAGGTGAAAGGCACTTCCTACGTGGCAGTGGCAAAAGAAAATGAGGAAGATGCAAAAGTGGAAACCCCTGATAAAACCATCAGATCTCATGAAACTTATTTACTACCATGAGAACAGTATGGGGGAAACCACCCCCATGATCCAAATTATCTCCCACTGGGTCCTTCCAACAACACGTGGGAATTATGGGAGTACAATTCAAGATGAGATTTGGGTAAGGACACAGAGCCAAACCATATAATTCTGCTCTGGCCCCTCCAAGTCTCATGTCCTCACATTTCAAAACCAATGATGCCTTCCCAACAGTCCCCCAAAGTCTTAAATCATTTCAGCATTAACCCAAAAGTCCACAGTCCAAAGTCTCATCTGAGACAAGGCAAGTCCCTTCTGCCTATGAGCTGGTAAAATCAAAAGCAAGCTATTTACTTCCTAGATACAATGGGGATGTAGGTATATAGCCATTCCAAATGGGAGAAATTGGCCAAAACAAAGGGGTTACAGGGCCCATGCAAGTCCAAAATCCAGTGAGGCAGTCAAATTTTAAAGCTCCAAAATGATCTCCTTTGACTCTAGGCCTCACATCCAGGTCACATTGATTCAACAGGTGGGTTCCCATGGCCTTGGGCAGCTCCACCCCTGTGGCTTAGCAGGGTACAGCCTCCCTCCTGGCTGCTTTCACGGGCTGGCATTGAGTGTCTGTGGCTTTTCCAGGTGCATAGTGTAAGCCATGGGTGGATCTACCATTCTGGGGCCTGGAGGACGGGGGCCCTCTTCTCATAGCTCCACTAGGCAGTGCTGCAGTAGGGCCTCGGTGTGGGGGCTCCAACCCCACATTTCCCTTCTGCAGTACCCTAGCAGAGGTTCTCCATGAGAGCCCCATCCCTGCAGGAAACTTCTGCCTGGACATCTAGGCATTTCCATACATCTTCTGAAATCTAGTGGAGGTTCCCAAGCCCCGATTCTTTACTTCTGTGTACCCACAGGTTCAACATCATGTGGAAGCTGCCAAGGCTTGTGGCTTGCAACCCCTATATTCACAGACCACGCTGTACCTTGGCTGCTTTCAGCCACCGCTGGAGTGGCTGGGATGCAGGGCACCAAGTCCTTAGACTGCACACAGCACGGGGACCCTGGTCCCTGCCCATGAAATCATTTTTTCCTCCGAGACTTCTGGCTCTGTGATGGGAGAGGCTGCTGCAAAGGTCTCTGACATGCCCTGGAGACATTTTCCCCATTATCTTGGGGATTAACATTTGGCTCCTTATTACTTTTGCAAATATTTGCAGCTAGCTTAAATTTATCCTTAGAAAATGGGATTTTCTTTTCTATTGCATTGTCAGGCTGCAAATTTTCCAAACTTTTATGCTCTGCTTCCCTTTTAAAATGTAATACCTTTAACAGTACCCAAGCCACCTCTTGAATGCTTTGCTGCTTAGAAATTTCTTCCACCAGATACTCTAAATCATCTCTCTCAAGTTCCACAAATCTCTAGGGCAGGGGCAAAATGCCACAGATCTCTTTGCTAAAACATAACAAGAGTGACCTTTGCTCCAGTTCTCAACAAGTTCCTCATCTCCATCTGAGACCACCTCAGCCTGGATTTCATTGTCCATATCATTATCAGTGTTTTTGTCAAAGACACTCAACAAGTATCTAGAAAGTTCCAATCTTTCCCACATTTTCCTGTCTTCTTCTGGGCCCTCCAAACTGTCCCAATCTCTGCCTGTTACCCAGTTCCAAAGTAGCTTCCACGTTTTTAGGTATCTTTTCAGCAATGCCCCACTCTACTGGTGCCAAATTACTGTATTAGTCCATTTTTATGCTCCTGATAAAGACGTACCCAAGACTGGGAAGAAAAAGAGGTTTAATTGGACTTACAGTTCCACATGGCTGGGGAGGCCTCAGAATCATGGCGGGAGGCGAAAGGCACTTCATACTTGGCAGCAGCAAGAGAAAATGAGAGAGATGCAAAAGCGGAACCCCTGAGGAAATCATCAGATCTGATGAGACTTATTCACTACCATGAGAACAGTATGGGTAAAACTGCCCCCTTGATTCAAATTATCTCCCACTGGGTCCCTCCCACAGTATGTGGGAATTATTGGAGTACAATTCAAGATGAGATTTGAGTGGGGACACAGAGCCAAACCATATCAGGTGGTTTCCACTTTTTGACTGATGAATAGTACTATTCTGAACACTTTCTTTGTGTGGAGAATTCATTCATTCATTCCCACATTCATTGGAAAAGAGCCAAACCAAGATCTCCCGACTTTTGAACTATCAGACTCTCCATAAAAGGTGGTCACTGTAAAATTCTTATCTCAATTCATCTTAATTTTCCATTGCCTTAAAATAAAAGAGAACTTCATCATGTACAGAGGAGTAATTACAAATTTAATGTATACTGATGCTAGTTTTATTTTTCTTAGGCAATACTTGGCAAAGCCACAAGTCATACGCAGGCAGTGCTTCAAAAAACTATGGAACAAAACAGATCCTTGAAGAAGGTATTTGGTGCTTTTAGCGTAGACTTGTTGAATTCAATAAACTTTAAATATAATTTCCCTAAACTCACCATACTAATGGATCTGTCATTTGTGCATACCCTCTGCTAGGTGTGCTTCAGTTCTGATGGTCTTCCCTTTTGGAGTTTGCAATCTAAAACAGGTTGTCATGTGCACAGTGAATTCAGGTTATTTCTATTTCCCTATGTTAAGGTAGTAGGAGGCCTGCCAAATAGGTACTTCTCATTTTTCTTCTTCTGCTTTTTTTTTTTTTTTTTTTTTTTTGAGATGGAGTCTCACTCTGTCGCCCAGGCTGGAGTGCAGTGGTGCGATCTCTACTCGCTGCAAGCTCTGCCTCCCAGGTTCATGCCATTCTCTTGCCTCAGCCTCTGGAGTAGCTGGGAATACAGGCGCCCGCCACCACACCCAGCTAATTTTTTGTGTTTTTAGTAGAGACGGGATTTCACGACATTAGCCGGAATGGTCTCAATCTCCTGACCTCATGATCCGCCCGCCTGGGCCTCCCAAAGTGCTGGGATTACAGGCGTGAGCCACCACGCCCGGCCCATTTTTCTTCTTAAAAAAAATTTTTTTTTTAATCCTTATCCTTGCCTGGCAGAACATACGTCTTTCTGACCATCTCATCTTCACTATAAAGATAGTTAGAAATCATCCTAGATGGTCATGTCTCCTGTGCTTGGTGTGTTCTCCTTTGATGGGGCCATTGAGCTAAGATTTCCAGAAGTGGATTTTGCTTGAGGTCTCTACATGCAGCGGAGGTGGGCACTGAGAAATCTAGGTGTAGCAGTCCAGCAAATTTTGAAGCCAAACAATTTGAAATTTTTTCTATATTAAGTGAGTTTTGGCAGAGTTGTTTTGAGTGCTAAAGAGGCATGTTATGTGTTTACTAATGTCAGAGATACTTTTTGAGCAATACTTAATTTTTCTCTTTAAACCATTTCTGAGAACTGATTATATGATTTACTTCAGCTATTCACAATGTCCTGAAATGATTTATTTGTAGTAATTTGCCATGAAGGTACTATTTTCTTTCCATAGGAAATAAATGCGTTGCAGTGGGAAATAGAATTTGATCATAATAGATTTAAAAATATAGAGGAATCTTGGATCCAAAAATATGACAGGTTTGTATATTACTCCATTATTTTTCTTTGACAACCTTTAAAATGTATGTAATTCAAAAGTAATTTATGCTTTCTTCTTTGAGCCAAGTGCAAAAGATTATAAAATTTTTATTGCTTATCCACTAACTAGTCGCATATTTTTCTGTTAGAGTTAATTTTCCTTCAAGAAAAAAAAAAAAACAGCATAGGCTGGGTGTAGTGGCTCACACATGTAATCCCAGCACTTTGGGAATCTGAGGCAGGAGGATCACTTGAGTCCAGGAGTTTGAGACCAGCCTGGGCAACATGTTGAAACCCTGTCTCTACAAAAATACAAAAAGTAGCTGGGTGTGGTGGCTTGCACCTGTAGCCCCAACTACATGGAAAGCTGAGGTGTGAAGATCACTTGGGCCTGGGAGTTGGAGGCTGCAATGAGCCATGATCGCGCCACTGCACTTCAGCCTGGATGACAGAGTGAGTCCGTGTCTCAAAAATAAAACAAAACCAAAAACCAAAAACCAAAATAGTATAAACTCTATCTTAAAATACAGTGTAAGAATTATTTTAGAATTGTAACTATTTGTTGTTTTCAAAAAAAATCTTTTGAGGGGCTGGGCATGATGGCTCACACTTGTAATTTCAGCACTTAGGGAGAATGAGCTGGGAGGACTGCTTTGGTTCAGGAGTTCAAAACTAGCCTAGATGACACAGTAAGATCCTCATCTTGTTAAAAAAAAAAAAAAAAGATGAAAAATAAGATGGTTAAGATAGTAAATTTTTATGTTCTGACAATCAGCTCCAAAGAGAGAAAAAATTTCTTTGGAACAACTCTTTTATTTGTATGAGTTTATTTAATAACTTTAAATTATACACTTACTCTAAAGTCAGTCATTTCAGTTGGGCGTCTTGGCTCACAACTGTAATCCTATCGTGGCCTCAATCCCTGTTGGACTGAACAAAGGGGGACGAATGCGGGAATAAAAATAAAGACAAAAGAGTATATTTGGAAGAAGGGGTCAGGGGGCTCCTTGCTCTAGTGAACAACGGCCCTGAGCTTTTAGCGCTATTCATATTTATTGAGTAAAGGAGATAGGGAGGAGGTGGTTGTCAGTCAGCTGCTTGACTCGGTGCAGGCTTGCACAACTGCATTCTTTGAACAGTAGTCTCCAGATGTTCCAGTAGATAACCTCAAGGAACGTGGCACCAGAGAGTGACTGCCCTCAGCAAACCTTCTGGTGACAGTTGCAGTGTAAGTTTTCCCACATCCTGCATTCATGATGAACAGTTTGCTGTTTGATCATATAGCCTAGTTGTCACGATCCTCCGGCTTTTGGCTCTCTATATAATCCCAGCACTTTGGGAGGCTGAGGCAGGCGGATTACTGGAGGCCAGGAGTTCTAGACCAACCTGGCCAATGTGGTGAAACCCTGTCTCTACCAAAAATACAAAAATTAGCTGGGCATGGTGGCACGCACCTGTAATCTCAGCTACTCAGGAGACTGAGGCAGGAGAATCGCTTGAACCCAGGAGGTAGAGGCTACAGGGACCTGAGACTGGGCCACTGCACTCTAGCTTGGGTGACAGAGCGAGACCTTGTATCCAAAAAAAAAAGACTGAATAATATTCCATGTTAGGTATGTATGCCATTTTGTTTATCCATTCATTCCTGATGGACACTTGAGTTAACTCTACCTTTTGGCTATTTTGCATGATGCTGCTATGAACATCGGTGTACCCTATGTATCTATGTATCTTTTTTTCTCATGAAATACTTTGTTGTTGTTGTTGTTGTTTTTTAGAGCAGTTATAGATTCACGGCAAAATTGAGCAGAAGGTACAGGGATCTCCCATATACACAGCCTCCACCACTAACAACATCCCCCACCAGAATGGTACATTTTTTATAACCAATGTTGATACATCATTATTACCCGAAGTCCATAGTTTACATGAAGACCTATGTATATACGTTTCTGAAGGTGACCTAAGCATATAGTTGATACTCAAATGGTTATTAAGTAAAGAGAATGAGTATGCAAAATGGATGGCTTAGAAATATTTCTGGTTCTGATTATGTCTCAACTAAGAAGGGTTAAGAGTATGTTTAGGCTGGGCGCGGTGGCTCACGCCTGTAATCCCAGCACTTTGGGAGGCCGAGGCAGGCAGATCACTTGAAGTCAGGAGTTTGAGATCAGCCCGGCTAACGTGGTGAAACCACTTCTCTACTAAAATATGAAAATTAGCCAGGTGTGGCAGGTGCCTGTAATCCTAGTTACTCAGGAGGCTGAGGCAGGAGAATCACTTGAACCTGGGAGGTGGAGGTTGCAGTGAGCCGAAATCACACGACTGCACTCCAGCCTAGGTAAAAGAGCGAGACTCTGTCTCAAAAAGAAAAAAAGGAGTATGTTTAAAATCTTGGCTCGGCATTATGGCTCACAACTGTAATCCCAGCCCTTTGGGAGGCTGAGGCGAGCTGATCACTTGAAGTCAGGAGTTTGAGACCAGCCTGGCCAACATGGTGAAACCCCGTCTCTACTAAAAATACAAAAATTAGCTGAGTGTGGTGGCAGACACCTATAATCCCTTCTATTTGGGAGGCTGAGGCAGGAGAATCACTTGAACCCAAGAGGTGGAGGTTGCAGTGAACTGAGATTGCGCCACTGCACTCCAGCCTGGATGACACGAGTGAGACTCCATCTCAAAAAAAAAAAAAAAAAATCTTACCACATTCCTTTAAATTGTTTTTATTTTTGTGATACATGTAAATTCCAGACTATTTTGAAGTAGGAAAAACTATATTTAGATTTTTGTGTTCCAATTATGGCAATAAAAATATTCTCACTCAGCAAGGAAGTTTTAATGTTTTAGTTATTTGAAGGCTACTTTTTTCCAGGCTAAACTGTGAAAATGCAGTCCTCAAAGAGAATTTGAAAGTGAAAACAGAAGAAATTAAAATGCTAAAGTCTGACAATGCAGGTAATGATGATTTTTGTATTAAGAGCACATGTATCAATAAAGATAACATGCTAGTATTTTGAAATAATATACATTAAGCATAATGGAATAAATGTATCATTTAGGTTTTTTAAATTTAAGAACATTTATCAAGGTGAAATTCACACAACATAAAACTATTTAAAAGTGAACAATTCCTGGCTGGGTGCAGTAGCTCACACTTGTAATCCCGGCACTTTGGGAGGCCAAAGCGGGCTGATCATCTGAGGTCAGGAGTTCAAGACCAGCCTGGCCAACATGATGAAACTCAATTTCTACCAAAAATACAAAAATTAGCCACGCATGGTGGTGCACACCTGTAGTCCCAACTAGTCATTAGGCTGAGGCAGGCAAATCGTTTTTACTCTGGAGGTGGAGGTTGCAGTGACCCAAAATTGTGCCTCTGCACTCCAGCCTGGACGACAGAGTCAGACTCCATCTATTAAAAAAAAAAAAAAAAAAAAGTGAACAATTCTTGCCAGGCGCAGTGACTCATGCCTGTAATCCCAGAACTTTGTGAGGCCAAGGCAGGAGGATACCTTGAGTTTAGGAGTTTGAGACCAGCCTGGGCAACATAGCAAAACCTTGTTTCTTTTTTTTTTTTTGAGACAGAGTCTCACTCTGTCGCCCAGGCTGGAGTGCAGTGGCGCGATCATGGCTCACTGCAACGTCCGCCTCCCAGGTTCGCGCCATTCTCCTGCCTCAGCTTCCCAAGTAGCTGGGACTACAGGCGCCCACCACCATGCCCGGCTAATTTTTTATATTTTTAGCAGAGACGGGGTTTCACCGGGTTAGACAGGATGGTCTCGATCTCCTGACCTCGTGATCCGCCCACCTCAGCCTCCCAAAGTGTTGGGATTACAGGCATGAGCCACCGTGCCCGGCCTGCAAAATCTTGTTTCTGTTAAACAAACAGGCCGGGCGTCGTGGCTCACGCCTGTAATCCCAGTACTTTGGGAGGCTGAGGTGGGCGGATCACGAGGTCAGGAGATCGAGACCATCCTAGCTAACACAGTGAAACCCCATCTCTGCTAAAAATATAAAAAATTAGCCGGGCATGGTGGCGGGCACCTGTAGTCCCAGCTACTCGGGGGGCTGAGGCAGGAGAATTGCTGGAACCCGGGAGGCGGAGCTTGCAGTGAGCTGAGATTGTGCCACTGCACTCCAGCCTGGGCGACAGAGCGAGACTCCGTCTCAAAACAAACAAACAAACAAAAAAAACCAAACAAATAACAACAGGAAAACCAAAATTAGCCAGATGTGGTGGCACTGGCCTGTAGTCCCAGCTACTTGGGAGGCTGAAGTGGGAGGATTGCTGGAGCCCAGGAGGTTGAGGCTGCAGTAAGCAGTGATTGTGCCACTGCGCTGCAGCTTGGGTGACAGAGCGAAACTCTGTCTCGAGAAAATAAATCAGCAATTCAGTGGCATTCACAAAGTTGCCTAACCACCATCTCTGTCTAGTTCCAGACAGTTCCAGTACTCCAAAGTAAAATCTCATACCCATTAAGCAATTTCTCACCATTTTCTCCTTTTTATTTAGTTTTCACTTGAAGCAAAATGATAGAGCACCTGATATTTGAAGAACCTAAGTAGAAATGATATATATATGTGTGTGTGTATAATTTGTATGTTATATATCTCTTATATAATGGTCTACCTTATGATGAAAGTGATGCAAGGATACTAAGATAGTTGATGTTTTTTGTTTTTTTTTTGAGACGGAGTCTCACTCTGTCGCCAGGCTGGAGTGCAGTGGCTCAATCTTGGCTCACTGCAACCTCCGCCTCCTGGGTTCAAGCAATTCTTCTGACTCAGCCTCCTGAATAGCTGGGATTACAGGTGCACGCCACCATGCCCAGCTAATTTTTGTATTTTTAGTAGAGATGGTGGTTTCACCATTTTGGCCAGGACGGTCTCAATCTCCTGACCTCGTGATCTGCCCACCTCGGCCTCCCAAAGTGCTGGGATTACAGGCGTGAGCCACCGCACCTAGCCTTTTATTTTTTGAGACGGAATCTCACTCTGTTGCCCAGGCTGGAGTGCAGTGGTGCCATCTCAGCTTACTGCAACCTCCACCTCCCGGTTCAAGCGATCCTCCTGCCTCAGCCTCCCGAGTAGCTGGGACTACAGGTGCCCACTACCATGCCTGGCTAATTTTTGTATATTTAGTAGAGGCAGGGTTTCACCATGTTGGCCAGGCTGGTCTCAAACTCCTGACCTCAAATGATCCACCCACCTTGGCCTCCCAAAGTGCTGGGATTACAGGCGTGAGTCACTGTGTCTGACATGATGTTAACTTTTTACATATTTTATTTATTTATTTATTTATTTATTTATTTATTTATTTATTTTCACACAGGGTCTTGCTCTGTTGCCCAGTTTGGAGTGCAGTAACACAATCTCAGTTCACTGCAACCTCCACTTTCTGGGCTCAAGAGATCCTCCCACCTCAGCCTCCCAAGTTGCTGGTACTACAGGCGTGTTCCACCATGTCCAGCTAATTAAAAAGTATATTATTGGCCGGGCGCGGTGGCTCAAGCCTGTAATCCCAGCACTTTGGGAGGCCGAGACGGGCGGATCACGAGGTCAGGAGATCGAGACCATCCTGGCTAACACGGTGAAACCCCGTCTCTACTAAAAAATACAAAAAAAACCTAGCCGGGCGAGGTGGCGGGCGCCTGTAGTCCCAGTTACTTGGGAGGCTGAGGCAGGAGAATGGCGTAAACCCGGGAGGCAGAGCTTGCAGTGAGCTGAGATCTGGCCACTGCACTCCAGCCCAGGCGACAGAGCGAGACTCCGTCTCAAAAAAAAAAAAAAAAAAAGTATATTATTATTATTATTATTATTATTTTGAGACAGAATCTCACTCTGTCACCCAGACTGGAGTGCAGTGGCACAATCTCAGCTCACTATGACCTCCGCCTCCCAGGTTCAAGTGATTCTCCTGCCTCCACTTCCTGAGTAGCTGGGATTAAAGACACCCACCACCATGCCCAGATTTTATATATATATATATTTTTTTTTTTTTTTTTTAGATGGAGTCTCGCTCTGTCACCCAGGCTGGAGTGCAGTGGTGCAGTCTCACCTCACTGCAACCTTCTCCCGGGTTCAAGTGATTCTTTCACCTTGGCCTCCCGCGTAGCTGGGATTATAGGCACCTGCCATCATGCCCAGCTAATATTTTTGTCTTTTTGTAGAGACGGGGTTTCACCATGTTGACCAGGCTGGTCTTGAACTCCTGATCTCAGGTGATCCGCCTGCCTCGGCCTCCCAAAGTGCAACATTTAAAAAAAAATTTTGTAGAGATGGGGGTGCCTCACTTTGTGAGGGCTCAACTCCTGGGCTCAAGCAATCCTCCCACCTTTGCCTCCGAAAGTGCTGGGATCACAGGTGTGAGCCCCTGCACCTAGCCCTAAAAACTTAGAGAAGAGGCTAGTTCTTTCTTCTTAGCAGAAATTAAAGAGGTGGCTTGAAGAGGACAAAACACAAGCCAGGCACTGTTGCTCATGCCTGTAATGCCAGTGCTATGGGAAGCCAAGGGGAGAGGATTGCTTGAGGCCAGGAGTCTGAGACCAACTTGGGCAACATAACGAGACTTCTCCTCTACAAAAAAATAAACAAAAATTAGCCAGGCATGGTAGCATGCACCTGGCTTTTTTTTTGAGAGGGAGTCTTGCTCTGTCGCCCAGGCTGAGTGCAGTGGTGCAATCTCGCCTCACTGCAACTTCCTGGCTGCTTGGGAGGTGAAGGTGAGAGGATCCCTGGAGCCCAGGAGTTTGAAGTTGCAGTGAGCTATGATTGGACCACTGCACTCCAGCCTGGGTGACAGAGCAAGATCCTGTCTCTTAAACAAAGAAAAGAAAGGAAAAAAAGAAGAAAAGGACAAAAAAAGCTCTAAATTAGGTCCTGGGGCTGAGAGCGGCACTTTATGCTGTGTCTTAGCTGAGTCGTATAAATGCCTCCAGCTGAAATCTGCACACACAGCTGGTGCTTCGCAGCACCAGGGACTCCAGCTGATAAGGATGCCTCCTGTGTTAGATAAGTTCAGGACAGAAGCTGCTCACAATCACAAGTCCTCCCCTTCTGTCCTAACACTCCACCCTGCAGTGACGGGGAAAAGACTCTGTTTTCTGCTCCCCGGTAGACAGCAGGACCCCTCTTGTTCTAAATGTTTGCTTTGAGATCTTCTTGTGAAAACTCCTAAAACAAAAACCTGATAGAGCTTGGATAGCTGGTATGTCTGACAGGAATACAATATATGAGATCTCACCATCCAGTTTTCTCACTAACCATAAAGTCTCTGAATAATTTGCTTTTACACATTCCCTTTTGGAAAATCCTTCAAAGTTTCCAAGAGGAAATAGGAATCCGACTTCAGTTGCAAAGTTAAGATGCTTTTCCATACATGGAAATGACATCATCTCATCTAGTATTACATATATATATGATCTTACACGATACTCACTATTCTATCAGATAGGTTTTCTGAATGGAGCCAGATCTTGTGGGTAGTGTATTGCTTGTACGAAATGAGTATGTGATGTTGGGGTAACTAGATTGGATAAGGCTGGAGTTAGGCTTCATAATGAATATTTTCTCATATGGCCCTTCCTAGTTTTGAATCAACAGTATTTGGAGGCCCTTGCCATGCTTGACATCAAACAGCAGAAGATGGCTCAGGAAAACATGTGCTGTGATAAAAGTGGCTTTGCAGAGGCTTCAGGTCTTGAGGTAGGTAAGCATGTGGAAAAGCTGAACAGAAGGGACATTTTCTACTTTCCTTTTCTTTGCCCCATTGCCTTTGTGTACACGTTCTAGGATAGCACATACTTAGCAATTTGAGGATGAGAGTGAGAGAGGCCCCTGGGTTTGCCCAGGTCGGCTCTTCCAGTCTTGCTGGTTCCATGCCCTTCACACAGGACATTCTTGGACATGAGGGCATGTGCTGGCCACTTCTGCCCCGTTTATTTCTTATCTTTATGGTTCTAGCAGAAGCCGTGTTGGTAATGTCTCACAGCTGGGTCGGGGCTTACCATTTGAGTGCTTTCGTACACATTGTTGTATCTGATCTTCATCGGAGTCTTGTGAGGGCTGCAAAGCAGGTGTTATCCCCATTTTAGAGAAGAGGAAACTAAGGCTCAAATTAGTTCAGTTACTTTCCTGAGGTGGCAAGGTCAATCTGTGGTAAAGCCAGGTTCAGAACAAAAATCTGCTGGTGCAATGCCAATGGCTGGCAATGTGGGAGTTTGGCTAATGAGGTCAGAAGGGGCCTGGGACTCATACAAAAATAATGGAGCAGTAGAGTGAGAGGGGGCAGCCATGCACTTATTGTAGAACTTAGGAAAAATTGGTAATAATAATAGCAAATACCTGCAAAGTCCTGAACAAGTTTAGATGATGTTCTAAGTGCTTTACATACATTGATATATTTAGTCCACACAACTACCCCATAAAGTGGGTACTGTTATAATCCCCACTTCACAAATGAGGTAACAGAGGCATTGAGGGGATAAGTAATTTGCCTGGTGTCACACAGCTAGTGTGTCGTGGAGCTGGGATTTGCAGCCTGTAGACTGAGCTTAGAGTCTGCGCTTTTGAGCACCCTGTTCTGCTGCCATGGGTGGAAAACTAGTGTAATAGCAAAAAGAAAAAAAAAAAAAAAATACAAGAAACAGCTTAAAGAAAGTTTAGGGACAGGGTGTTTTATGATACTCTTGAGTAGACTGTGGGCCAGCCTTACCTCCAGCCAGGCAGGAACAAGGGCCCTGACCCAGCTGATGAGGGAGCACTGAGGTAAGAAGTAGCACTGGGAGTCAGGGGTCCTGGCTGAAACCTGTCATGATTTATATTGGCCCTTCCCAGGTCTTGGTTGCTTTTGGCAACTTAGGCATGGGCGGTTATCAGGAGTAGGAAAATGAAAAGGGAAAAGACCTTTCTGCCACAGATCCACCATTTGTACATTCAGCTCAACTGAAAGCTCACCCCGTGCCTCACGGTTATCGCTGATGTGAGAAAGAATGTTCCGAAATGGCCTTTACACTAAGAGAGGCAGTGGAATTTTACTCTCTGAAAAGCCTCTAAAATAGGATTATATTTTATGTCAGCTCATCCATGTGAAATGTACAGCAACAGGAAGATGCTTAGATAACAATTTTGTAGTACATTCCACACAAAACTTTAATTTTTTTTTTTTTTGGTTTGGTTTTGTTTTTGAGACAGGGCCTCACTCTGTAGCTCAGGCTGGAGTACAGTGGCACAATCATGGCTCTCTGCAGCTTAGACCTCCTGGGCTCAAGTGATCCTCTGACCTCAGCCTCCCAAATAGCTGAGACTATGGGTGCACACCACTATCATACCCAGCTAATTTTTTTTTCTTTTTTTTTGTAGAGACAAGGTCTCATGTTGCCCAGGCTGGTCTCGAACTCCTGGGCTCAAGCTATCTGCCTGCCTCTGCCTCCCAAAGTGCTGGGATTACAGGTGTGAGCCACCACACCTAGCCCATATGAAACTTTAAAATATATGGGCCTGGCGCGGTGGCTCATGTCTGTAATCCCAGCACTTTGGGAGGCAGAGGCAGGCAGATCACCTGAGGTCAGGAGTTTGAGCCAGCCTGACCAACATGGAGAAACCCCGTCTTCACTAAAAATACAAAATTAGCCTGGCGTGGTGGTGCATGCCTTTAATCCCAGCTACTTGGGAGGCTGAGGCAGGAGAATTGCTTGAACCTGGGAGACTGAGGTTGCGGTGAGCCGTGATCACGCCATTGCACTCCAGCCTGGTCAACAAGAGCAAAACTCCCTCTCAAAAAAATAAATAAATAAGTAAATAAATATGGCACAGGCTGGCTGCAGTGGCTCATACCTATAATCCCAGCATTTGGGGAGGCTGAGGCAGGTGCATCATTTGAGGTCAGGGATTCGAGACCAGCCTGACCACCATGATGAAACCCCATCTCTACTAAAAATACAAAAAAAAAAAAAAAATTAGCTGGGTATGTTGGCACATGCCTATAATCTCAGCTTGAACTTGGGAGGCAGAAGGTGCAGGGAGCTGAGATTGCACCACTGCCCTCCAGCCTAGGTGACAGAGCAAGATTCCGTCTCAAAAATAAATAAATAAGAATAAAATAAAATATATGGTGCACTATGTTGTATGATGCCCCTGTGAAATTGGTACATACTGGAATATGTTGGGAAAGTATTTGTGGTTAGCTTTCTGTTTGAGACGGAGTCTTGCTCTGTTGCCCAGGCTGGAGTACAATGGTACAATCTCAGCTCACTGCAACCTCCACCTCCCGGGTTCAAGCGATTCTCCTGCCTCAGCCTCCCAAGTAGCTGGGATTACAGGCACCCACCACCATGCCCAGCTAATTTTTATATTTTTTAGTAGAGGTGGGGTTTCACCATGTTGATCAGGCTGGTCTCGAACTCCTGAACTCAGGTGATACACCCGCCTCAGCCTCCCAAAGTGCAGGGATTACAGGCATGAGCCACCATGCCTGGCCCACTTGTGGTTAGCTTTTAAAGTGGAATTTTAAAAAGTAAAATTATTATACTACTTTTCTTCAAACTACAGTGGTCAACCAAGTGTCAACCAAAAATAATCAAAGGGATCAGAATCTATTATTTATGTATTTTTGTGACAGAGTTTCATTCTTGTTGCCCGGGGTGGAGTGCAATGCACGTTTCAGCTCACTGCAACCTCTGCTTCCTGAGTTCAAGCGATTCTCCTGCCTCAGCCTCCCAAGTAGCTGGGATTACAGGCATGAGCCACCACGCCTGGCTAATTTTTGTATTTTCAGTAGAGATGGGGTTTCACCATGTTGGTCAGGCTGGTGTCGAACTCCTGACCTCAGGTCATCCACCTGCCTTGGCTTGCCAAAGTGCTGGGATTACAGGCATGAGCCACCACGCCTGGCCAGAATCTAGTTTAAAGAGTTTATTCAAGCACAAAAGTTGAGGATGGATCACCCAGGGAGGCACAGATTCCAAAGAAGTCAGTGTTTTAGGCCGGGCGTGGTGGCTCACGCCCGTAATCCCAGCACTTTGGGAGGCCAAGGTAGGCAGATCACGAGATTGGGAGATCGAGACCATCCTGGCTAACAAGGTGAAACCCCGTCTCTACTAAAAAAATTCGCCGGGCATGGTGGCGGGCGCCTGTAGTCCCAGCTACTCGGGAGGCTGAGGCAGGACAATGGTGTGAACCCGGGAGGTGGAGCTTGCAGTGAGCCGAGATTGCGCCACTGCACTCCAGCCTGGGTGACAGAGTGAGACTCTGTCTCAAAAAAAAAAAAAAAAAAAAAAAACCAGCCGGTGTTCTAAAGTGTAGAAGTTTGGGCTGGGCTATATGGACAATGTTTAGGGAAGTTTAACAGAATTTCAGCATCTTTTGATGGTATGGTTTAGTGCATAGTTACAGAGATCTTATTAGTTGAGGTGATTGTTTTCTTTTGGGGAAGGTATATTTAACATTCCACACTGAAAATGTAACAGCCCTGGGGTTCTTTTGGAAGTCATCTAGTCTGAGTTAGGTATAGGAAAATAAGACAGCTAATCTATAACAGAGGTCAGTGATGGAAGCAGAGAGGTCTGGTCTCTGGTCTCTTCTCCTCATTTACAGAACAAGAGCAACAAGGAAGAGGGTTACTCTCTAATCTAGAAGCAGAATTTCAAACATGCTGCCTGACTCAGTCTCCAGGGCTTAACTTCATCCTTGGCATAAATTTGGATGGTGCTAAAGTTTTATTCTTTTACACAGGAATCAATCATATTTTTAAAATTTTTTTTAGGAGTGGAGGGATGACTGTTTTTCTCATTGATATATTAAAATTCCCTTGTCATTTCTGAGTAAATGACTCTCCTTAGAGGAAATTGGCAGTAGTGAATGCCGGGCATCAGGGCCACACTGTCACAGGAAAGGTGTGCTGTAGATGTTAGTGTTAACCATATTGTTAGGCTAAACTCCTGCCAAGGACTCAGACCTGTAGGAGAGTGGTGCCAGGATTAAAGGTTTTAAGAGTGAGATGAAGGAAAGTAAAATTCCCTTTTGTGTTCCAAGTCATGACATTCTTTTCGTTGTTTGTAGTTAATTTCCATTTGTATTCTAAGATCCCAGTCTCAGCTTTCTTCTATTTTTTTTTCTTTCCAGTTTTTTTGGATCAGATGCCTGAGTAGTAGTGTGCATGGGTATGTGCATAAATGCCCCTGTGTTTGTGTGCAGCTAAAACAGTGCAACACTTAGTAACAGGAGCAATGTTTTTCAATTCAAAGCTTGCAGTCCTCGGAGCCTGCCTTTGTCATGGGCCCGGAGGGAACCCCTGTTCTTGTGCCAGAATGGCAGCGTCCACTCGGAAACTGCTTCTTCAGCTCAAACAAGAGGTATTGCATTATCGCAACAGCAAAAGCTTTAGTTTTGTTTCTCTGTTAATAGCAGAATAAATGGACATGTTTGCAATAATTAACTTCATTTTAGTAGTTATTGACTATGGAACTTATGCTTAGTTTTTATGTGATAGCATCAGCTTATCAACTGGATTTTGTTTACCTGGTTCCAAAATACAAATATTAATAGTACTTGGGACAGGGTGCAGGGGCTCACGGCTGTAATCCCAGCACTTTGGGAGGCTAAGGCAGGCAGATCACCTGAGGTCAGGAGTTTAAGACCAGCCTGGCCAACATGGTGAAACCACGTCTCTACTAAAAACACAAAAAATTAGCCAGGTGTGTTGGCAGGCACCTGTAATCCCAGCTACTTGGGAGGCTGAGGCAGGAGAATCCCTTGAACTGGGGAGGCAAAGGTTGCAGTGAGCCGAGATTGCACCACTGCACTCCAGCCTAGGCAACAAGAGCGAAACTCCTTCTCCAAAAAAAAAAAAAAAAAAAAAAAAAAAAAGTACTTGGCATGATATTTGAAGCCTAAAGTCGTTTGCCTAAGTGTATAATTAATATTCCTAAAATTTATATTGTTCTCATCTGTACATGACCCTAAAATTACTATATAATAGAAGGAAAATGTACATTTATGCTTAAAATCACTAGGATCAGCAACACTGATTAATGGAGAGATAAGCATGGAGTGTATTTGAACAGCAGCAGCAAGGCACAGTGAAAGGAACCTTTGTACCAGCCAGACCTAGGTTTGCATCTTTGCTCCACCATTTAGTAGCTGTGTGGCTTTGGACAGGGTAGGTCTCAGTTTTCCTACTATGTTAAGTGGAGGGTAATAACTACCTTGGATGGTTTTTGTGAGGAAATAGACGTAACATGTTTAGCACAGCATCAGGAACATGCCAGACATTAATTCAAATGATAGCTGCCATTATATTTGATCTTTACGTATAAATACAGTAGTACATAGACCATAATTCTAAAATGTTTTACCTTTATTGAAGGTATGGAATTTAAAGTCCTTAGGTGTGGCAAACCACCATGGCACGCGTTTACCTAGGTAACAAACCTGCATCCTGCACCTGTATCCTAGAACTTAAAATAGAATAAAATAGGACACAATTAAATTCTTAAAAATTAAAGTGGTTTTTTTGTTTTTTTGTGTTTTTTTGTGTTTTTTTTGAGACGGAGTCTCACTGTCTCGCCCAGGCTGGAATGTAGTGGTGCAATCTGGGCTCACTGCAACCTCCGCCTCCTGGGTTCAAGTGATTCTCTGCCTCAGGCTCCTGAGTAGCTGGGATTACAGGCGCCTGCCACCACTCCCGGCTAATTTTTGTATTTTTAGTAGAGACGGGCTTTCACTGTGTTGGCCAGGTTGGTCTTGAACTCCTGACCTCATGATCCGCCCGCCTCGGCCTCACAAAGTGCTGGCATTACAGGTATGAGCCACCGTGCCCAGCCAAAATAAAGTCTTTAAAGTATATAGGAAAGCCAACAGTTGGACAGTAGCCATTCATTAAGAAAAACATGAGGGGACAATGGGTTACGCCTGTAATCCCAGCACTTTGGGAGGCCGAGGTGGGAGAATCACTTGAGCCTAAGACGTCACAGTTACAGTGAGCCATGTTCACACCAGTGCACTCTAGCCTGGGTGACAGAGTGAGAGAGCCTGTCTCAAAAACAAAAACAAAAAAAGGCCGGGCGTGGTGGCTTATGCCTGTAAACCCAGCACTTTGGGAGGCTGAGGCAGGCGGATTGCCTGAGCTCAGGAGTTCGAGACCAGCCTGGGCAACACAGTGAAACCCCATCTCTACTAAAATACAAAAAATTAGCCAGGCATGGCAACATGTGCCTGTAGTCCCAGCTCCTCGGGAGACTGAGGCAGGAGAATTGCTTGAACCCAGGAGGCGGAGGTTGCAGTGAGCTGAGATCGTGACACTGTACTCCAGCCTGGGTGACAGAGCAAGTCTCCGTTAAAAAGAAAAAAAGAAGAAGAAGGAGAAGGAGAAAGTAGAAGAAAAGAAAAAGAAAAACATGAGATTACATTGATCAAAGTCAAGGTCATCTATGAGAAGTATTTGAAAGGTGGTATTCATCATTATTTTCAGTGGTGTGGTCTGGAATGGCCAAAGCTGAGTTGAAATGCAGCCTTTGGCATCCTCCTATCTTTCATGCTGGGCCCTTTCTCCAAGGACTTGAGCAGGACACACACACAGGGCCTGCGTGGGGTAGTGAGGTCCAGGGGTTAGATTACCAGGCAGTTGACAGGCATCACAAGGGAAACTGCTGATAATCTGGATCAGAGTAAATTGCTACTGCAGAAGTAGCAAGTGTTAATTAGCGTAAGCAGATAAACTAGATCAAACACAGGCAATAGACCAGTGCTAGGCGGGGAGATTGCATGTGTTAATTTGATTCAGCAAGAATTGCTCTGGTTTTGCCTCTAACACCTCCCAAACTTTCTTTCAAAACCAGTTGGAACTTTTGCAGAAGAGTAAAGAAGAAGCTTACATGATGGCAGATTCTTTCAGAATTGCATTTGAGCAACAATTAATGAGAAAAAATGACCAGGCACTACAATTGACACAAATGGCTAAAATGTGTAAAAAAGCAACAAAATGGATGAATTGGAAGCACCTTAAAGAGGATGGTAACTATGAATTATAATGGCAATAAGTAGGTGTAATTTTAGTTGTTTTGTTTATAATACAAGTTGATAAAGCACACTTAATCCAGTGTGGGCAAATATAATTGAAACTTCACATATGGTTATGGTTTACTTAAATATTTAGCAACTATGGAAAAGAGGAGTCATTGGATATTACATGTGCAGATGAACTACTGGAATCCACAAACCATAACATAACAGGAATATCCCTTTTCTAGTACTCTTCTGTTTCATTTAAATAAGACCATGTTTAGTGCAAAAACTTTATAATAAAAGTGCTTGGTGATTAAAGGGAGACTGCCAAGAAGGAAGTAATGTGAAAAATGTCATTGAAACATGATATTAAATGGATTTATCTAATTAAACTTTATTGAAATGTATGCTTCTGAGAAGGAAATTGAGGAGTACAGGAAAAACCTTAGGTTGGACAAATTAGTAAAATATTCTTAGAAAAAATGAAGCAGAAATTTAGGTTTAGGTTTTGGTTCATGAGCCCATCAAAAGTTTATGGCCAGGCCGGGTGCGGTAGCTCACGTCTGTAATCCCAGCACTTTGAGAGGCCGAGGAGGGTGGATCACCTGAGGTCAGGAGTTCAAGAACAGCCTGGCCAACATGACAAAACTCCATCTCTACTAACAACACAAAAATTAGCCGGGTGTGGTAGCACACGCCTATAATGCCAGCTGCTTAGGAGGCTGAGTCAGGAGAATCACTTGAACCCAGGAGGCAGAGGTTGCAGTGAGCTGAGATCGTGCCACTGCACTGGCACGATGAGACTCCATCTCAAAAAAAAAAGTTAATGATCAATTGAGTATTATTATAACCATGTATTAAAAAATATATTAAAATAGCATGAGAACGGCCGGGCGCGGTGGCTCAAGCCTGTAATCCCAGCACTTTGGGAGGCCGAGACGGGCGGATCACGAGGTCAGAAGATCGAGACCATCCTGGCTAATATGGTGAAACCCCGTCTCTACTAAAAAATGCAAAAAACTAGCCGGGCGAGGTGGCGGGCGCCTGTAGTCCCAGCTACTCAGGAGGCTGAGGCAGGAGAATGGCGTGAACCCGGGAGGCGGAGCTTGCAGTGAGCTGAGATCCGGCCACTGCACTCCAGCCTGGGCGACAGAGCGAGACTCCGTCTCAAAAAAAAAAAAAAAAAAAAAAAATAGCATGAGAGAAATGAAGTAGATCTTCCAGTATAAACAAAGTAGCTGTTATTTTTTAGAAATCTTAGTTTCTCTTAGTTGATATCAATTTTTATTTATCAGTATTCTGTAGAATTCATATTGCTTCAATTTAAAATTCAAATTATAATTTGAAACCATTTATCAGTTGAGAAAGAGTCAAGTGAAGTTTATAAGAATTTTAAATGTTTTGTAGAAAAATTCTAGGATGACTGTATTTCTAAATATTTTCTTATCTGTCAGATCTATAATTCTAATTCTAATATCTCTTATATTCAGATGAATTTAGAAAGACTAATACACATATCGTAATATTTAAAATGATCTTAAGGGAACACCATCATAGAAAATATTTAAAATGAAACCTGGCCGGGCGCAGTGGCTCACACCAGCACTTTGGGAGGCTGAAGTGGGTGGATCATTTGAGGTCAGGAGTTTGAGACTAGCCCAGCCAACATGGTGAAACCCTGCCTCTACTAAAAATACAAAAATTAGCTGGGTGTGGTGGCAGGTGCCTGTAGTCCCAGCTACTTGGGAGGCTGAGGCAGGAGAATCGCTTGAACCTGGCAAGTGGAGGTTGTGGTGAGCCAAGATTGTACACTGCACTCCAGCCTGGGGTAAGGAGCAAAACTGTCTCAAAAAAATAAAAAATAAAAAAAGAAACCTGGCCATGCACGGTGGCTCACACCTGTAATCCCAGCACTTTGGCAGACTGAGACGGGCAGATTACCTGAGGTCAGGAGTTCGAGACCAGCCTGGCCAACATAGAGAAACCCCATCTCTACTAAAAATACAAAAATTAGGCTGGGCACTGTGGCTTACACCTGTAATCCCAGCACTTGGGAGGCCGAGGCATGTGGATCACGAGGCCAGGAGATAGAGACCATCCTGACTAACATGGTGAAACTCTGTCTCTACTAAAAGTACAAAAAATTAGCCGGGCATGGTGGCAGACACCTTTAGCCCCAGCTACACGGGAGGCTGAGGCAGGAGAATGGTGTGAACCTGGGAGGCAGAGCTTGCAGTGAGCCAAGATCACGCCACTTCACTCCAGCCTGGGCGACAGAGTGAGACTCTGTCTCAAAATAAATAAATAAATAAATAATACAAAAATTAGGTGGGCATGATGGCACTCACCTGTAATCCCAGCTACTCGGGAAGCTGAGGCAGGAGAATCACTTGAACCTGGGAGACAGAGGTTGCAGTGAGCCAAGATCGCGCCACTGTACTCCAGCCTGGGTGACAGAGCAAGAGACTGTATCTCAAAAAATAATAATAATAATCATAAAATGAAACCTTTATAGTAGATAGCCATTTTGTTTGAAATATTTGTTTTCAAACAGTATATATTACTAATCATGTAGGAGTCAGCTGTTACGAATTTTAGTTTCGTTAACTAAGCTTTCCTCCTTTTCTTTGCTGGAAAGGGTAAGAAGTGATGCAGAGGGATGATAGAAATAGAAGCAGTTAGAACTACAGAGTAGGGAAAAGCAGATCATAGAAGCTACATGTTTGGAGTGTTCATTAGATGGAAGCCAGGGCAAAACAGGAGAATATAATGTTTTATAACACTCATTCTGAGAAAGTCATTCATATTATCCTGAAATTAATGTTTTCTGACGTGAAACTTTTGAGAAAATATAATGGCCAAATTGCCAACAATGTTTTAGCTTTATTCTTTTTTGTTTTAGACAGGATCTTGCCCTGTTGGCCAGGCTGGAGTGCAGTGGTGTGATCATGACTCACTGCAGCCTCTACCTCATGGGCTCAAGCAATCCTCCCACCCCAGCCTCCCTAGCAGCTGGGACTATAGGCACGTGCTACCATGCCAGGCTAAATGTTGTATTTGTTTGTAGAGATGAGGTCTCACTGTGTTACCCAGGCTGGTCTCAAACTCCTGGGTTCGAGCGGTCCTCCCTCCTCGGCCTCCCAAAATGCTGGGATTATAGATGTGATCCATTGCACCTGCCCAACAGTGTCTTATAATAAATACAAAATAATGTATTTAGATAATATGGTCATTTTCTATAATAATCTCTTGATAAAAGCTGATGGTACAACTTTAATGTTCAACCCAGAGTAGGTGATTTTGCCAGGGAAAAAGCTAACATGGACCATGTATTTAGCCTTTTAGGAATCAGTGGAAAACACTAAGAATATGGACCACATCTATGCGTAGATGATCTTCCTCAGACACCTCCTTTCAAGCCCTTGAGAGCAGGTGGATTGTAAACTCCTCTTTGAGGACAGCCCTGGTGTTTTGTGCTAATTGAGGGCAGATCTTCTTAGAAAGTCAGATTGTAAATATTTGTTTTGATAGAAGTGGAAAGAAAAGTGATGGGAAAAAGAAGAGACAGGCCAGGCACGGTAGCTCACGCCTGTAATCCGAGCACTTTGGGAGGCCGAGAAGGGCGGATCACGAGGTCAGGAGATCGAGACCATCCTGGCTAACACGTTGAAGCCCCGTCTCTACTAAAAAAATACAAAATATTAGCCGGCCATGGTGGTGGGCGCTTGTAGTCCCAGCTACTCGGGAGGCTGAGGCAGGAGAATGGTGTGAACCCGGAAGGCAGAGCTTGCAGTGAGCCAAGATTGCGCCACCGCACTCCAGCCTGGGCGACAGAGTGAGACTCCCTCTCAAAAAAAAAAAAAAAAAAAAGAAAAAGAACAAGAAGAGACAAAGGGGAAAGTCAGGGTTAAAGTAATCTTAGTCTTATGAAAGCCAGTCAGGCCCTGTCACCTGCATGCAAGGCCTGCCACCCTGCATGGAGCTTGGCCATTAGGATAGTGCAGCATACACAAAGCTGCATTTTTCTCAGGAGCTAGATTCATACTCATTTCAGCACTTGAGAATATGTTCCTTTGATGTTCCATAATTCCTGACTTTCTCAGTGTAAGAGACAGGAGAAACCAAAGTGTCTTCCTGTTCACACAGTACTCACCACTCAGCTCAGTGCTCTGACACCAGATGTTGAGGGTGGGGGTTCCCCACACACCAGCTGGGTATCCTATCATTTCCCTCAATTCTCCCACTGTCCACCTGGAGTTAGAGTCGGATCCCGTAGGTTAAAGGCTCAGTCCCACAAGGTGGCCTGCACTCCAAATGCCAGTCAAAAGCACGGGGTTGTCTCCGCCGCTCCTGACTGACTGGCCGTATGTACACTGGGACTCCCATGTCACCCTCTTCAGGCTCCACTGATTTGCTAGGACTCCTCACAGCACTCTGGGAACCACTTCCGTTTACCAGTTTATTATAAATGATCTTACGAAGGATGAAGATGAACAGCCGGATGAAGATATGGACAGGGCAAGGCACGTGGGAAGGGATGCTGTCTCTGGCGCACCACCCCTCAGGAACCTCACATGCTCAGCTCTCCGGAAGCTCCCCAGACCCTTTTGGGTTTCTATGGAGGCTTCATTACAGGGACATGGTACATCATTGGCCGTTGGTGATGAACTCAACCTTCAGCCCCTCTCTCTTCCCTGGAGTTTGGGGGCTGGGGCTGAAAGTTCCAGCTTTCTTTCTTTTTCCTTTTCCTTTTTTTTTTTTTTTTGAGATGGAGTCTCGCTCTGTCGCCCAGGCTGGAGTGTGGTGGCGCGATCTCGGCTCACTGCAAGCTCCGCCTCCCGGGTTTATGCCATTCTCCTGCCTCAGTCTCCTGAATAGCTGGGACTACAGGCACCCACCACCTCGCCCGGCTAGTTTTTTGTATTTTTACTAGAGACGGGGTTTCACCGTGTTAGCCAGGATGGTCTCGATCTCCTAACCTTGTGATCCACCCGCCTAGGCCTCCCAAAGTGATGGGATTATAGGCGTGAGCCACCACGTCTGGCCTGAAAGTTCCAGCTTTCTAATCACAAGATTGGTTCCCCTGACAACCAGCCCCCATCCTGAGGCTATCCAGGAGCCCACCAAGAGCCTCATAGAACAAAAGATGCTCCTATTACCCAGGAAATACCAAGGGATTTAGGGGCTCTGTGTCAGATGCTCCTAGCACTCAGGAAATTACACTCTTAGGAACTGTGTGTTAGGAACTGGGGTCAAAGAACAACTATGAGAAAAAATTCACCTAACACCCCTATCTACTAGGATTTTAGGAGTTCTATGTCAGGAACTGAGGGCAAAGACCAAATATATATTTCTTATATTACAGTGTCACACTCAGCTATTGACAAACCTGAGGAAGATTCCCACAAAAATTACAATTCACAGAGGTATTGCTACCAATATTTGAGTTCCAGTAAGGCACTGAGAGAGACTGAAGGCAGAATTTTAAATAATTGATTTAGGCCGGGCATGGTGGCTCATGCCTGTAATCCCAGTGCTTTGGGAGCCTGAGGCAGGAGGATTGCTTGAGCTCAGGAGTTTGAGACCAGCCTGGGCAACATAGGGAGACCCTGTCTGTATTAAAAAAAAAAAAATTAGCCAAGCATGGTGGTATATACCTATGGTCCCAGCTACTAGGGAGGCTGAAGTGGGAGGACCGCTTGAGCCTGGAAGGCTGAGGCTGCAGAGAGTCATGATCCCACCACTGCAGTCCAGCCTGGGTGATGGAGCAAGACCCTGTCTCAAAAAAAAATTGATGGCCAGGGGCAGTGGCTCACACCTGTAATCCCAGCACTTTGGGAGGCCGAGGCGGGTGGATCATCTGAGGTCGAGAGTTTGAGACCAGCCTGACCAACTTCAGTATTAGTAACTTTTAGTATTCTCTACTAAAATACAAAATTAGCTGGGTGTGGTGGCACAAGCCTGTAATCCCAGCTACTTGGGAGGCTGAGGCAGGAGAAACGTTTGAACCCAGGAGGCAGAGGTTGTAGTGAGCCAAGATCACGCCATTGCACTCCAACCTGGGCGACAAGAACGAAACTCCATCTCAAAAAAAAAAAAATGATTAATTTCTCACAGCTTTTATAAATCTATACAAGTTTCGGTAGTTCCTTCTCAGTTTCTCAGTGACAAGACTTTAATTCATTTTATTGGTATATTTCAGTAATCTGAAGAGGTGCGGGGTAATACAGATTATTTTTATGTTTAGTAACACTTTTAATATCAACTTTCTTTTTGATATGGCAGTTTAGACAAGTTTTCAGAAGCAGTTTATAAGCATACTTCTTTCTTTCTTCATTTTTCGCTTTTGGGGTTTTTTTTTTTTTTGGTCTTAAACTCCTGGGCTTAAGCAGTCCTCCAGACTGCCAGCTTGAGCCATCACACTGAGCTATTGCTTTTTTTAGACTGAAAATAGGGACACAGATTGATCCACTCACCGAAGTGTCAGTTTCTCTGACTTCTGTTTGCCACAGCTCCTCATGGAAGGGGTCAGGGCCACCCTCGTCACTGTGGTCTGTCAGGATTGGTGGGAAGGGGATCTCCCCTCATCTGCTCTCAGTTTCCCAGTAAACCACTTTTGGAGAATATTCCAAAAACATTCTTGAAATTTTCCTTGTACAATCTGAGATTTTGTGCCTTCTGCAAATTACTTCCCTTCAATGGATGAAGAAGGACATCAGTGATGTCAGCACGTGAAATATTAACTATTATGCTAATACCTGGGCAGGGCCTTTGACAATTGCGGTATTTTTGTTTTGTTTGTTTTGTTTTGGTGGTGGTAAGATATATCTGAAGGTTACTATTTGAACTGTTTTTAAGTGGCATTAAGTACATTCACATTGTAATGTTACCTTCATCACCATCCAGCTCCAGAGCATTTTCATCTTTCTGTACAGAGACCCTGTCCCATGAAACAGTAACTCCTCACTTCCCCTTCCCCAGCCCCTGTGATTTATTAGTTAATGGCACAGTTTCCTGAGGAGAAAGTAATACTATTCTCATTTTAGAGATGAGGAAATCAAGCTGAGAAAACTCACCCGAGGTCATACAGTTAGTAAGTGGCTAAATGAGGATTCAAGTCTAGGTCTTTGCGGTTCAGAAGCAGAGTTTGCATGGCTCAGAGACCCCTGTGGCCTGCAGACATGTTTTGTTAGGTCTGCTTAGTGTATTCAAACAGTAAGACTAGTGGCTGACATTTAGAATTGGAAGATGTCATGACAGATCTGCATTTCTGGCTGCTCTTGAAGACTGTGATGATCCAGTGACATGGACTGCGTTCTTGTGTGGCCTCTGCATCAGCTGGCGCTGAGGGGCGGCTGTGCCGCATGGCAGGGCGGCAGTCTTGCTGCCTCTCACCTGCATTGCTCCTGGCTCTGAAGGCCGTGCTCTGCCCACTACATTCCACTGTGTGCTCCTGGACTCACTTGTCCTAGAGGTCAAGTTACCTCTTTTGCTGGAAGTATATCAGTGAAGATATTTTAATGTCTCAGCTGGATTTTCATGTTCAATTTTAGGATTTCCATCACCAAGGATTAAGAAGACCTTTGGGCAGAGACTCCTGGGTATGCTCCCTTCAGAAAACAGTTCTAAGAGGATGGAAGACCAGGACAGTCCTCAAGAGGTCCTTAAGATGCTCATAGATTTGGTTAGTGTCTTTGCTTGCTTTTATTTTGCAAGTTATGATTAAGCCAAGCTTGTCCATCCCACGGTCTGTGGGCTGCATGCAGCCCAGGACAGCTTTGAATGCGACCCAACACAAATTCATAAACTTTCTTAAAACATCATGAGATCTTTTTGAGATTTTTTTTTTTTTTTTTAGTTCATCAGCTCTCATTAGTGTTAGTGTATTGTTTTGTTTTGTTTTGTATGTTTGTTTTTTGTTTGTTTGTTTGAGACAGAGTCTCGCTCTGTCACCCAGGCTGGCGTGCAGTGGCGCAATCTTGGCTCATTGCAACCTCTACCTCCTGGGTTCAAGCGATTTTCCTGCCTCAGCCTCCTGAGTATCTGGGACTGCAGGTGCCCACCACCATACCTGGTTAATTTTGTGTGTGTTTTTTTTAGTAGAGACAGAGTTTCACCATGTTGGCCAGGCTGGTCTTGAACTCCTGACCTCAAGTGATCTGCCCGTGTTGGCCTGCCAAAGTGCTGGGATTACAGGCGTGACCCGCTGCGCCCGGCCAGTGTTAGCGTATTTTGTGTGTGGCCCAAGACAATTCATCTTCTTCCAGTGTGGCCCAGGGAAGCCAAAAGATGGGACACCTCTGGGTTAAGCTATTTGCTTCCTGTTCATTCAACTCTTTCTCTCTCGACCTGCACTTGCCTTCTATGCCCTTTTCCCAGTTGGAAAACCAGACTCCACCTTCATGATCTTTATCTCCTTCAGCTCCTCTTTTCCCATCATCCATATTCTTTCTGTGCAGGTTTAAAGGCTCCATCTCGGAAAACAGGGGGTTCCTGTGGTTAACTCCAGCTAGCTTGGCCGTCTGCATTTATATATATATACAGTTTGTGACAAGAGTGCCTGTTTATTGAGGTATTTTTAAAGTGTTCAAGGTATTTCCTCACACATTATATCCTTTAATCATCACCACAATCCGTCCTGAAATCATTCCTGCTACCCACATTCCACAGATGACTCGACTAAGAACTGAGACTCAGGTTATATGAACATACTTATCTCTAGACTGTTCTTTATTTCCATACAAATATATGAAAGCAATTTTATATACAAATAACTTCAACATTCTTTTATAAATATACACGCTGATATATTTTTTATATGTTGATATCTATCTATATATACATGCTTCATATAGATCTATATTTTCCCTTCATTTCCAGATGACTTGCAAAATTTTCAATGCTGTCTTCTGTTCTTTTAAAAAATAATCGTTGGCACTGGGCGCGGTGGCTCACGCCTGTAATCCCAGCACTTTGGGAAGCCGAAGCGGGTGGATCATGAGGTCGGGAGATTGAGACCATCCTGGCTAACATGGTGAAACCCCGTCTGTACTAAAAATAGAAAAAATTAGCCAGGTGTGGTGGCTGGCACCTGTAGTCCCAGCTACTTGGGAGGCTGAAACAGGAGAATGGTGTGAACCTGGGAGTAGCCAAGATCGCGCTACTGCACTCCAACCTGGGTGAGAGTCAGATTCCATCTCAAAAAAAAAAAAAAAAAAAAAAATCGTCGGCCTGGCATGGTGGCACACATCTGTAATCCCAGCACTTTGGGAGGCCGAGGCGGGTGGATCACTTGAGGCCAGGAGTTCAAGACCAGCCTGACTCCATCTCTACTAAAAATACAAAAATTAGCCAGGTGTGGTGGTGCACGCCTGTAGTCCCAGCTACTGTACTCGGGAGGCTGAGGCCCAAGAATCACTTGAGCCTGGGAGGCAGAGGCTGCAGTGAGCCAAGATGGCACCACTGCACTCCAGCCTGGGGGACACAGCGAGACTCCGTCTCAAAAAAAAAAAAAAAAAAAAAAAGAATCGTGAATAACATGTAGTATAATGTTTGGAGATCAGGTGATACCTAATTTATTCATACTGATGGACAGATCAATATGAGTATTAGGGTTGAACATTTTGATAAAATAGTACAATACTCCTTTCTCTGAATATATTCTGTGATTTATTGACTAACTTGTACATGTTTAATTTCTGTGCATGCAGCTGAATGATAAAGAAGAAGCTTTGGCTCATCAAAGAAAAGTTAGTTACATGCTTGCTCGGGCACTGGAAGACAAAGACACTGCCTTAAAAGAGAATAAAGAAAAAAATCCTACAAAAGAGAATTTCCCTTTCAACAACCCCCGGCATAAGACTTCAGAATTCTCTGTTTTGGGTGATCCTGTACATTCAAGTGTCCACATTTCAAATTCTGTGGGCTGCATTTGTTCAATCCAGCACTCTCAAATAGATCCAAACTATAGAACTCTTAAAAGATCCCATTCTTTGCCATCAAATATCATATCTTAAAGACAAGCCAGTTGAAATTGGAACTGAGAGTTGTTTATATCAAGAGACTTTGAAAAATGATTTTGTAAATTTTGCTGCATCTTGAGAAGTTGTATGTTTCCTAAATTTTAGGAGGTCGCTTAAGTATTTTCTACATTTTCTTTTTCTTCTTGTGAGATGGAGTCTTGCTCTGTCACCCAGGCTGGAGTGCAGTGGCATGACTCGGTTCATTGCAACCTCCGCATCCCGGTTCAAGCAATTCTCCTGCCTTAGCCTCCCGAGTAACAGGGATTACAGGCATGTGCCACCACGCCCAGCTAATTTTTGTATTTTTAGTAGACACGGGGTTTTACCATGTTGGCCAGACTGGTTTCAAACTCCTGACCTCAAGTGATCCGCCTGCCTTGGCCTCCTAAAGTGCTGAGATTACAGGTGTGCGTCACTGCACCCAGCCTATTTTCTACAAGAAATTAGTATTCTGTGTTGACATTTTATTTATAAATTACATTACTGTATTTATTTACAAATTACATTACAGGCCGGGTGAGGTGGCTCATGCTTGTAATCTCAGCACTTTGGGAGGCTGAGGCAGGTGAGTCACCTGAGGTTGGAGTTTGAGACCAGCCTGACCAACATGGAGAAACCCCATGTCTACTAAAAATACAAAAAATTAGCTGGGCATGGTGGCGCATGCCTGTAATCCTAGCTACTCTGGAGGCTGAGGCAGGATAATCACTTGAACCTGGGAGTAGTAGGGTGTGGTGAGCCGAGATCGCACCATTGCACTCCAGCCTGGGCAACAAGAATGAAACTCTGTCTCACTGAAAACAAAAAAAATTACAGTGTTTGCCAACATCCTATAACAAAAAATGATTTTTGGGAAAAACAAAAAATTATTTAAGTATTTTGATTGACTATAGGGATCTTAGATTGGCTAAATCGACAATATAACAATGTATCTTAATGCTCTAAGAAGTAACAATACCTAGGAGTGACTGAATGTTAATTTTTGGAATACATTTATCTTATTTGCCTTTTTCGGTAATTTTCATTTACCATATAAAGTTTAGAAATAGCAATTTCCTTAACTTCAATAAGACAGTTACGATGGTGGGGCCTTGGCAGAGTATACTGAGTCATTGCCGGCTGCCTTCATGGCTTCTTGTCAGGGTAGTAACAGTTTGCAGCCAAATCTGCAGATTTGTAGCCAAGTCTACAAAGTACTTAACAGCTCTTTTCATTGCATTCTGTGAAATGGTTGTGATGATCCAGAAAATGGGGTCACAGGAATCTTAAGCTGCCTGAGCCGAGGTGATTTCTAGGAGTTTTTTCGTTTGTGGTGAGTTGGGGTGTGTGCGGTTGGGGTGTGTGTGTGTAGACAGGGTCCCACTGTGTTGCTCAGGCTGGCCCCAAACTCCTGGCCTCAAGGGATCCTCCTGCCTCAGCCTCTCAAAGTGCTAGGATTAGATTACAGGCATAAACTACCACAACTCAATAAAAAAGTTTTTAAAAATTTACAAAGCTCATATTTGATCCAGCTAGGATTTTACCCTGTACATTTGTATTTCTTGTAGGCTGGTGCACAGATATCTTAAATGGCTACTAATTGCTCCTCTGCATATGAAAACAAATGGCTATCAAGGCTGGAGGCAGTGGCTCACAGATCGGGTCTGAATCTCATGAGTCCAGACCAGTCCAGAGTTCAAGACCAGCCTGGGCAACATGGTGAAACCCCATCTATACAAAAACTCAGCAAGGCATGGTGGCATGTACCTGTTGTCCCAGCTACTCAGGGGGCTAAGGCAGGAGGATGATGGCATGAGCCCAGGAGCTTGAGGCTGCAGTGAGCTGTGATCGTGCCACTGCACTCCAGCCTGAGTGACAGAGTGAGACCCGTCTCCAAAAAAAAAAAAAAAAGGCCATCGATATAAAAATGTTTATCTAAACTACTGTACATCCATACAATGGAATACTCTACAAAATGGAGCGATCCATACGATATAGCAAATGAATAAAGCAAAATGCATGGGTTGACAGCTGTTGTGATACCTCAGTTCTTGTCTTCTTGGTTTAAAACAATTTAAACAAAAGACAGCAAAGGAGATGTGGCATAATTTATTGCAAGAGAAAGGAATATTTTGAAAGTTAGGTGCAGAATAGACAGTACACCTGAGAGAGAATTCAGGGCCAGCTGCTCGCAAGGGTGAGACAGCATTGATTACTGCTGGAGAAACTCCCTTTATGGGAGTTTTGCATTGTTATTCATAAGGTGAGAAGAGGTGTTGCTAGTAATCATATCCTGGGTAGTCCTCTGCACAGGCGCAGTAGCTGTTCACGCTTGTTCATACATCACATGTCTCATTAGCATCTTAAATTTCCACCTAGAGGTGTGTTTTTTATTATTACAATGTGAAAAGGATCAGTTTGAGGACAGGTAAAATCAAAATGTGCATGCTACCTAGAAGGGAAAGTCCCTACTGAAGATAGCTTGCTTGAATGAGCTCAATTACAATGTGAATGCTGAGGTTTATTGTGTTGGCTGTACAGTCATGAGAACATGGTCATTTCCTTGACTACCTGATATAGTTTGGCTGTGTCCCCACCCAAGTCTCATTTTGGATTGTAATTCCCTAATCCCCCCATGTTGAAGGAGGGATTTGGTGGTAGGCGACTGGATCATGGGGTTGGTACCCCCCCATGCTGGTCTCATGATTGTGAATTCTCATGAGATCCGATAGTTTTATACATGGTAGTCTCTCCCGCTGCCATGTAAAACATGCCTGCTTCCCCTTCTGCCAGGACTATAAGTTTCCTGAGGCCTCCCCAGCCATGTGGAACTGTGAGTCAATTAAACCTCTTTCCTTTATAAATTACTCAGTCTTGGGTAGTATCTTTATAGCAGTGTGAGAATGGACTAATACACTCCTATCCTGCCTCATGTGTTAAGACACATTTTATGAGTGTCCTCAGATGCCTTTGGCACTATTATCTCCTGGACCCTTAGCTGCTTGGCTGCTTCCCTCTTGGCAGTTCCCTGTCTACACACACACACACACACGAGGAAATCAGACAGATCTGAAGCACAAGTGGGTTTGATGCATTGCTGCTGGCTCATAGATGGTGAATGCCACAGGACAAAGGCATGGAAGCTTCCTTAAACAACTGAGAGAGGCCCTGGGCTAACAGTCAAAGGGGAAATGGGGACAATGGAGCACAAGAATTATAAGAACTGCATGAGCGGCCGGGCGCGGTGGCTCCCGCTTGTAATCCCAGCACTCTGAGAGGCTGAGGCAGGCAGATCACAAGGTCAGGAGATTGAGACCATCCTGGCTAACATGGTGAAACCCTGTCTCTACTAAAAATACAAAAAATTAGCCAAGTGTGGTGGCAGGTGCCTGTAGTCCCAGCTACTCAGGAGGCTGAGGCAGGAAAATGGCATGAACCCAGGAGGCAGAGCTTGCAGTGAGCCGAGATTGCGCCACTGTACTGCAGCCTGGGCAACAGAGTGAGACTCGTCTAAAAAAAAAAAAAAAAAAAAAACAAAACTACATGAGCTTGGTAGCCCAGGGGCCTCCAAATAAAAGTATTATCTAAAACCTTGATTTTGGCCTTGTGAGACCCTAAGCAGGAAACACAGCTGAGCCAGATACATGACCTACAGAACTGTGAACTAATACATTTGTGTTACTTTAATTAGCTGGGCATAGTGATACACATTTGTAATCCCAGCTACTTGGGAGGCTAAGGTGGGAGGATCGCTTGAACCCCAGGATTCGGAGGTTGCATTGAGCTGAGATTGCATCACTGCACCCCAGCCTGGGCAACAGAGCAAGACTCTGTCTCATTAAAAAAAAAAAAAATTAACCAGGCACAGTGGTGTGTACCTGTAGTCCCAGCTACTGGGGAGGCTGAGGTGGGAGGATGGCTTGAGCCCAGGAGTTCGAGGCTGCAGTGAGTCATGATTGTACTACTACACTCCAACCTGGGCAACAGAGTGAGACTATCTCACAAAAAAAGAAAGGAGAGAAGAGATTCTATCCATGTATATACAATTTTGAGACTCAAAACAATGCTGTACATTGTTATGCATCTCACTACATGCATTCTTACAGAATAGTAGCATAAAATCATGGAAAGATACATACCAGTTTCAGAGAGTCATTTCCCTTTGGGGAAAGTGAAAAAGAAAAAAATAGAAATAAAGAAGTATTAAGAGGGAACCTCTTGCCAGGTGCAGTGGCTCATGCCTGTAATCCTAGCACTTTGGGAAGCCGAGGTGGGCGGATCACTTGAGGTCAGGAATTCGCGGCCAGCCTGGTTTCACATGGTGAAACCCCATCTCTACTAAGAATAAAAAAAAATTAGGCAGGTATAGTGGCGTGTGCCCATAATCCCAGCTACTTGGGAGGCTGAAGCAAGTGAATTGCTTGAACCTGGGAGGCAGAGTTTGCAGTGAGCCAGGATTGCGCCACTGCACTCCAACCCAAGTGACAGAGTGAGACTGTCCCCCGCCTCAGAAAAAAGGTTGGGAGGAATCTCAATTTTATCTGTAATGTTTTCTTTTTTCAGTACATTCTGTATACAGTTTGGGTAGTATTTACTACACCACTACTACATTTTTATTTTTAAACACTACCCATGCCACTACAGATTTGTGGTACCATAGGGGCCAGATCTTCAAAATAACTGGTAATAATTTTTATTAAGTTTTCCCTACTGCATTTTCAATTCTACATTTCAAGAGAATTGGACTTTTCTCACTTTTGCAGTCTAATCAGAAAAAACAGAATTTTTATTTTAAAATACATTTAATAAAAAAACCCCATAGTTTTACATATTTTACATGTGTAGAATATTTACAAACTCACTTCTACAGCATTTACTTAATGTTTACTATTTTTCCACTATTTGCCTTTTTTGGCTATTTCCTTCAGTAGGAAAATGTTGTTCAGTGTTCTCTTTAAAAAATTAGTTTCTTGGGCAATCCTCCTAGAAAGCAAAAAGAAAAAGAAATAAAGAAGTTGTTCACATTTAACAAAGTTCACATTCTCATAGCAATTTTAACCAGTCACTGCATTCCAACTACATTATTTCACTGACACACTTTTCCAGTAGCACTTGTTAAACATTCAGCATGCAGTTCACAGAAGGAATTTATGAAGGGAACAAGGCACACATAGACAGTTCCCATAATTCTGAGGTATACACAAAAGTTGCTGAAGTGTTCTCAATGAAAGTAAACATACCTAAAACAGCACAGTCTCTCTACTTTATACAATTTAAATTTATAAAAATTAAACAGCTAGCAAGCCACATTTCTTTGCTGTTGTTCAGTCGCTAGCCATACATGGGCTATTTGGAGTTTTCTGAATTCATTTAATTTCTTATAAAAGTGGGAATTTTACCTTGTTCTAAGGCCTCTGTTCTTTTCCTTTTTGTCGCCAAAGCCGGATTTGATTGCTCCTTTAAGGTTTCCACTGGACAGTTTGGTCTTGGCAGCTGACATCCAGGTGTTGGCCCTGGCCGATTACTGAAATACTTCATTTTCAGTGCCTTTTAAAAGATACCAAAAGTAAGGTAGGTGAGTATCTGAAATGTGTGAAGGAAAATATTACCTTCAAGATTATAGGGAACATTAAAAATACTATGTGAACGCCCTCATTCCCAAAAACAAAACAAAATTAATGTCAAGTATTTGCAAATGCAAATTGCTACAAATAAACATCTAGGATCCTAAGATTGGCTGATAATTCCATTAAAAGACTGGCTGGGCGCAGTGGCTCACGCCTGTAATCCCAGCACCTTGGGAGGCCGAGGCAGGTGGATCGCATGAGGTCAGAAGTTCGAGATCAGCTTGGCCAACATGGCAAAACCCCATCTCTACTAAAAATACAAAAATAAGCCAGACGTGGTAATGCATGTCTGTAGACCCCACTACTTGGGAGGCTGAGGCAGGAGAATTGCTTGAACCCAGAGGCGGAGGTTGCAGTGAGCCGAGATCACACCATTGCACTCCAGTCTGGGTAACAGAGCAAGGCTCCATCTCAAAAGAAAAAAAAAAAAAAGAAAAGAAAAGAAAAGAAAAAGAGACTCCCTTCTAATTTTTCCATAATTAAATAGCCTATACAGGCTGAATATCTCTTATCTGAAATGCTTAGGACCAGAAGTGCTTCGGATTTGGGATTGTGGAATATTTACATATACATGACATACCTTGGGGATGGGAGCCAAGATTAAAAATGAAATTTATGTTTCATATACAGCTTACACATATAAACTGAAGGTAATTTTACACTTTTTTTTTTTTGGTCTTTTTTTTTTTTCCTTTTTGTGGAGAATGGGGTCTCATTATATTGCCCAGGCAGGTCTTGAACTCCTGGGCTCAAGCTATCCTCCCGCCTCTGCCTCCGTGAGAGCTGGGATTACAGGCGTGAGCCACTGTGCCTGGCTGAAGGTAATTTTATAAAATATTTTTGACAAAATTTTTAATTTTGTACATAAAACAAAGTTTGTGTAAATGTCCTTATGGGTAGAATTTTCCACTTGTGGCATCATGTCAGCATTCCAAAAGCTTTGGATTTTGAAGCATTTCAGATTTTGGATATTTGGATTAAGGATGCTCAACCAATACTAATTATGAGCTATCCTTAGTGAAATATTGTACATTTCCATTTTCTACATATTGAGCTGTACAGTTCAAAATGCAAAGAGAGAAACTTAAAAAGAACTTACAAGTTTGCCACACTATCCATATATATTCAAATTCCAAGTCATGTAAAATACAAATTCTTTAAAAATAAGACTTTTTAAAAAATACAGTAGGTTGGAACCAATGGATTCTAATTCAACAATCCATCGCAAATGGACAGAAATTTTACTTAGAAGGGCTTGTCCAAGATTATTTCTATTAATTACCAGGCCAATGTTCTATACTACATTTTCTCTTTTTTTCCCCCTAATATAGTGCTGTAGATATGACATTTTCTTGACTTGGGTCCACAATTCTGATAAAAATAATTATATCCTAAATGACAAGTTTGTCAGGTCATGTTTGTCTATTTTTTATTTTTTAATTTTTGGATACAGAGTCTCACCCTGTTGTCCAGGCTGGAGTGCAGTGGCATAATCTTGGCTCACTGCAACCTCCACCTCCCAGGTTCGCATGCTTGTCTATTTACATCAGCAGCATAGTGCTGTCCAGTGGCTACAATGATTTAAAATACTTCTGGCAGGGTGGGGTGGCTCATGCCTGTAATCCCAGCACTTTGGGAGGCCAAGGCGGATGGATCACCTGAGGTCAGGAGTTTGAGAACAGCCTCGACAACATGGTGAAACACTGCCTTTACTAAAAATCCAAAAATTAGCCAGGCATGGTGGTGTGCACCTGTAATCCCAGCTACTAGGGAGGCTGAGACAGGAGAATCGCTTGAACCTGGGAGGTAGAGGTTGCAGAGAGTCAAGATCGTGCCACTGCACTCCAGCCTGGGCGACAGAGCAAGACTTCATCTCAAAAATAAATACTTCCTTTAGGATAATCCTTTAAGAAAGATGAAGCCCAGATAAACTTTGCAAGCATTCCTCACGACCCCCAATATTATATTATTTGCAGTAATTTAGAGATTCCTTACTTCAACAGTTGCATTTTTATTTTTTATTTATTTATTTTTTGTAGAGATGATGTCTTGTCACATTGCCCAGGCTGGGCTCCAACTCCTGGGCTCAAGCTATCCTTGCTCCTTGACCTCCCAAAGTGCTGGGATTACAAGTGTGAGCCGCTGCGCCCGGCCTACAGCTGCATTTTTAAAGCATTACCTCTAAATCACAGCAATTCTATATGCAAATTAGGCTAATTCTGGGCTACATAAAGATCTAAGAAAGCACCTCATTCCAACTTTAATAAAGACATCCATGAAACAAAACTCACCTTAAAAACTTCATTCTATTAAAATACAACCCAAATATAACAACTAGTATTTTTCTGTTAAGTTTCAAACTATACTACCAATGAAAACAACTTTCTAGATAATTAAACGTGGTCTCAAGTTTATTATGATGGAAATAACATACATAGAAGAGTGAAAAGGCAACAAATTACTTGGTTGAAATTAGAAGAGTATGTGTACACGCGGACATAAAAATAATAAAGAAAAAATTTTAAAAAAGAAATTAGAAGAATAATTCTAATGGTAATACCCAGCATATACCTACCTACCTACCTATTCATCTATATCTATCTATCTATCTATCTATCTATCTAGCTATCCATCCATTCATCTCCATATACATTCACATAGCACATATTGCTAAAAAGAGAAGACTTATACAAGCAAACACATTAAACAATGATTTTGTAGCCTGGAACAAACCTAAAGAGAAAAAAATCTATTTTGTATGCTTAATATTATTGTACATTAATATATTTCCATAAAGACCTGTGACATTTCAGTTTGATTAGTCTCTCCCTTCATGAGGTAAAATCACAGCACTGTGTTGTACACTGCTCTGCCCTAAGTTATTCTAGGTCTTACAAATTTTTCGTGAGTTTGATTGTTATTTCCTTTAAACAGCAGTTAGTTTCAGTTTTTGTTTTATTTCAAATATTTTTCAAGCTTTTGTAAGCATACAGTTATATCTGACTATACATTTCCTCCCCATTACCATTTTCTGAATGTGAAAATGACCAGCATGCATACCTGGATTGCATTATATAGGGAAGAAAAAATAAGCTGAACAAACTACTTTCAGCATGAGGCTTACTACAAGATTTAAATAAATTTATAAGAGCTCAACTGAAATATACCAGTTTCTTAACAAATAAAAAGCCTTGGTTTTCTTCTCCCTTCTAGGTAAAGTATATACAAGCCAATTATATGAAATAGACATGTATTTATATGTTCCTAAGCAAGTGTAATAAGTGTAAACTCTCCTGTATCTCTGTGTGCATATAATTTAATCTCAGTCTTAGTAGTGTTTGTAGTTTGGAGAAAAGATACAAAGTTTGTTATTTCTTAAAACAAAAACACATCTTTCCAGTATTTAAAAAATGTTAATTTTATGAAATTCTGGTTTTAATTAATGCTACAGTTAAGATTATTTTTATATTTCCTAGTATAAAAAAAGATACACTAAAATACCTGTGTGGCCGTAATTCGAGCACATGGATTAAATAAGAATAAGCCTTGTATGAGATCTAGTAAGTCGTCTCCTGCTGCACTGAAGATGTGATGCAACGGGATTCCAGGGAAACTCTTAAATGTCACATAATCTGGAAGACTACACATGTCCTGTAAAAATAATTTTATAATTCAAACTTAAGGATTGAAAGGCACATAGATCACAAATGAAATAAATCATTTTCAGGTAATATGATGGGTTTATATAGAAAATTCCAAGAAATCCATTAAAAAGTCCTAGAACTAGTAGTAAGGCAAGGCTGAAAAGGATATAAAATGAAAATTTAAAAATCAATTATAATTCTATATACTAGCAATGAATATGTGGACATCAAAATTAAAAACACAATACTATTTATAATCACCCCAAAAAGAAAAATGAAACAGGTGAAAAATATAACAAAACATGTATAGGTTAATATACTATAAGCTATACGATGCTGATGAAATTCATCAAAAGATCTCAATAAATGGTGAAACATACCATGTTCACATATTGGAATATTCAACAGAGGAAGGATGTTAATTATCCTCAAATTGGTTTGCAAGTTTAATATAATTTTTATCAAAATCCTAGCAAAATTATTTTAGATGTAAAACCAATTATTCTAAAATTTATATGGAAAGGCAAAGGACTACAGTAGCTAAAATGATTTTGAAAAAGAACAATAAAGTGGGAGGACTCATTTTACCTGATTTCAAGATTTAACATATAGCTACTTTGATTAAGACTGTGTTGTATTGGCAGAGAGAGAGAAATCCACACAAATTTGCCAAAGGGATTTTTGAAAACAGTGAAAAACTAAATCAATGAAGAGACAGTCGTTTCAAGAAATGCTGCTGGAGCACTAGGACATACATGTGCAAAAATCTGAATTTGGCTGGGTATGGTGGCTCACGCTTGTAATCCCAGCACTTTGGGAGGCTGAGGCAGGAGGGTCACTTGAGCTCAGGAGTTCGAGACCAGCCTGGACAAGAAAGTGAGACCCCACTCCAGTCTGGGCAACAGAGTAAGACCGTCTCCAAAAAAAAAAAAAACAACAAAAACTGAACCTTGCCTTAAGTCTCATACATCATATAAAGGTAAACTCTAAACAGATCTTAGACTTAAGCGTAAAACTACAAAAAAAAACTTGTAGAAAAAAAAATACAAAAAAAATTGTCACGGCCAAGGGCATAGTGGCTCATGGCCGTAATTCTAGCACTTTGGGAGGCCAAGGCGGGCAAACTGTTTGAGCTCACGAGTTTCAGACCAGCCTGGGCAACATGCAGAAACCCTATCTCTACAAAAAACACAAAAACTAGCTGGGCGTGGTGGTGCACGCCTACAGTCCCAGCTACTCAAGAGGCTGAGGTGGGAGGATGGCTTGAGCCCGGGAAGTGGAGGTTGCAGTGAGCTGAGATCACACCACTGCACTCCAGCCTGGGCAACAGAGCCAGATCTTGTCTCGAAAAAAAAAAAAAGAAAAAAAAATTGTCAAAAAATCTTTGGGGGGAGGCCGAGACGGGCGGATCACGAGGTCAGGAGATCGAGACCATCCTGGCTGACACAGTGAAACCCCGTCTCTACCAAAAAATACAAAAAATTAGCCGGGCGAGGTGGCGCGCGCCTGTAGTCCCAGCTACTCGGGAGGCTGAGGCAGGAGAATGGCGTGAACCTGGGAGACGGAGCTTGCAGTGAGCTGAGATCCAGCCACTGCACTCCAGCCTGGGCGACAGAGCGAGACTCCGTCTCAAAAAAAAAAAAAAAAAATCTTTGGGCTGGGCACAAGAGCTCTTTGACTTGACACCAAAAGGATGATCAATTAAAGAAAAAGTAACAAACTTGATTACAGTTTTGCAGGGGATGAAAAGGCAGCATGAGGGAAAACATCTGCAAACTACATATACTTTTTGGACTACTATCTAGAATACATGAAGAGCTCTCAATACTCAACAGTCAAAAATCAAAGAATCCAATCAGAAAATGGGGAAGAGACATTTAACTCAAGATGGCAAATAACCACAAGAAAAGATATTCAACACGATTAGCCATTAGGGCAGTGAAAATTAAAATCAAAATGAGCTATCATGACACACTCATTAGAATGCCTAAGATTAAAAAGTGACACCACCAAATGCTGGAGAAGATTCCAAGAAACTGGAGCATTCATTTACTGCTGGGGGAATGTAAAACAGTATAGCTGCTCTGGAGTTTCACAGGTTATTTAAAAATTAATATGGAACTACCATATGATTCAAGAACTGAACTCCTCGGCATTTATCCCAGAGAAATAAAAATATATTCTTATATAAAAAACTGTACATAAATGTTCAGAGCAGTTTTATTGGTAATAGCCCCACACTGGAAACAACACAAATACAGACGTCCTTCAATGGGTGAACGGTTGAAGAAACTGTGAAATAAATCCACACAATACTCAGCAGTTAACAAAAGAGAGAGAGAGTATGAATTATTAACATGCAATGACCTGAATGAACTTCCATTTATGATGGCTATGAAAAAGTTAATCCCAAAAAGTTATGTATTGTGTGATTCCATTTATCCATTTACATAACATTCTTGAAATGACAAAATTACAGAGTTGGAGGACAGATTAGTGATTGCCAAGAGTTAAGGAGCGGGTAGGAGGAAAGTAAGCAAAGCTATAAAAGAATACCATGAGAGATTCTTGTGGTGATACTCTGTATCTTGACTATAACATCCTAGTGTGATACTGCACTGATTTTACAAGATGCTCCCATCTTGTAAAAGCTGGGTAAAGGGTCTGTGAAATATGTCTGCAATATTACTATTATCGTTTTGAGGCAGGGACTCACTCTGTTACTCAGGCTAGTAAAGCACAGTGGCGCAATCACAGCTCACTGCAGCCTTGAGCTCCTGGGCTCAAGCAATCCTCCTACCTCAGCCTCCTGAGTAGCTGGGACCATAATGTGTGCACCACCATGCCTGGTAATTTTTTTTAATTTTTATTTTTCATAGACATGAAGTCTCACTATGTTGCCCAGGCTGGTCTTAAACTGCTGGGCTCAAGTGACCCATTTACCTCCGCCTCCCAAAATGCTGGGATTACAGGCGTGAGCCACTGTGCCCAGCCACGATACATAATTGTGAATTATATATTCACAATTGCACGTGAATAATATTCTCAAAATAAGTTTATTTTTTAATTTTATTTTTTATTTTTGGAGACAGAGTCTCGCTTCATAGCCCAGGCTGGTCTCAAACTCTTGGCCTGAAATGATCTGCCTGCCTCGGCCTCCCAAAGTGCTGGGATTACAGGTGTGAGCCACCACACCCCACCAAGAAGTTTAATTTTTAAAAAATAGAAGAGAAACATCAGTAAGCAACTGCTATTTAGAAAATCATGTTAGCCAGGTACGATGGCTCATGCCTATAGTCCCAGTACTTTGGGAGGCTGAGGCAGAACTGCTTGAGACTAGGAGTTTGAGACCAGCCTGGGCAACATGGTGAAAACCCATCAATATAAAAAATATACATATACAAAAATTAATTTTAAAAAAATCTAAGAGAAACATCATATATACATATATGTACACCTACGTGTGTGTGTGTGTGTGTGTAATGGGTTATGTATGTCGTGGGTTCACATCGTGTATATGTAAGACGTGAAACCGCTTTTGTTAAGGAGTGAAAGAACATGCAACTCTTTTATGTTTGTAGTGTGCATATACACTCCTAACACAGCTTTACAGTGAATTGTTAACAGTGATTACCCCAAGGTCGGGATTACTGGGGTCAGGGGAAAGGACTACAGGTATACAAGAGGGTGGATGGTATATCACAATTGTAACTTTTTACTTTATATACTTTATCATTTAAAATGTTCTGAGTACATATTATAAGTAAATTATAATTAATAAATGTCTTTAATATTCACGTGACAGCATTATATAAAGCATATGACAATTTAAGAACTTTATAGAGTCCTAATTGCATTTCAAAGAAAATGCATAAAGGCTTACCGGCCACTGTTCCTCAGTTGGTGTGCCCAAAGTTTCAAATATTCTTGTTAGCTGATCGAGGTCTGAATCTCCTGGCAAAAAAGGAACCTGAAAGAAAGTAAGAGGGAGACTTTTCAAGGTGGGTTTTTTTTTAGAGAGACAGAGTCTCGCTCTGTCACCCAGGCTGCAGTGAGTGATGCGATCCTGGCTCACTGCAACCTCCTCGTTTCAAGCGATTCTCCTGCCTCAGCCTCCCGAGTAGCTGGGACTGCAGGGGCACGCCACCATGCCTGGCTAATTTTTGTGTTTTTAGTAGAGATGGGGTTTTGTCATGTTGGCCAGGCTAGTCTATCTGCCCACTTTGGCCTCCCAAAGTGCTGGGATTACGGGCATGAGCCAACACACCAGGCTTTGAGGTGGTTTTTTTTTTTTTTTTGAGACAGAGTCTCGCTCTGTCACCCAGGCTGGAGTGCAGTGGCGTGATCTCAGCTCACTGCAAGCTCCACCACCTGGGTTCACGCCATTCTCCTGCCTCAGCCTCCCGAGTAGCTGGGACTACAGATGCCCGCCACCACACCTGGCTAAATTTTTTTTTTTGTATTTTTAGTAGAGATGGGGTTTCACCATGTTAGCCAGAATGATCTCAATCTCCTGACCTCGTGATTCGCCTGCCTCAGCCTCCCAAAGTGCTGGGATTATAGGTGTGAGCCACCACGCTCGGCCTTCGAGGTGGTTTTTGATATTTGTTAGACAAATACTATAAATTTAATACGAAAAACTAAAAAACTCTGCAACAAATATTGAAAATTTAGTATGAAGTATATTGGATATGTTATTAGATCCTGCCACTGCTAACTAACAAAACAGCACCTTTACTATCCATTTTATTCACTCCAAATTTTAATAAACACTCACCATATAACAGACATTGTGCTAAGCCTCAGGAATTAAAAGAGGAAAACAGGACATTCCCTGCGCTCCCCTGAGGTGGATGTGGTAAGCAATGCTGATACACATAAACAAGCATTTACAATTCAGTGTGTTGAGTAAGTATAAGATCTTACACCACACTGAAAGAGCACCTAACTTATTCTAGATGAGTCAGGGAAGGCTTCATAGAGCAAGTGGCATGAAAGGTGAAGGATGAATAGGAGTTAGCCTGAGGAACAGTCTAAGTTGGAAGAAGAAAACTATTCTAGCAAAAGGCAGGCACAAAGCTGAGAAGGAAGAGAATACACCAATCATATTTATGCAATTTCTTAACAAACTCTTTCTTTGAAGAGGTGTAAAGACAAACTTCAGAAGAGGACAAATAATTACAAGTTAAAAATTAGTAACCTTCATTAGAACCTCAAAAAAATTGGTGAGCTGATGAGACAGGGTCAATATCCCTGCTATTTATAGAGATTACTGTCCAACTCACTCTCAGACATCTATGTAAATATATGAAAGATATACTGTGAACAATAATGGCCTCCAGCACTGTTAAGGGCCTTGGAACAGTTTATAGACTCACTGAGAAGACATGACATTAAGTATCATATCTCCAACATTTTGATTATTGTCGACTCTTACCAGCAAAAACAAACAAGACAACCAACCCCAGTGCCAGTTACCAATGTGCTGCTTTTCAGTTCCAAATTCACCTTTTTTACCTGCTTTGTGAAAATGGTTCTGGGCTCTTTAAATATTTTTCCCTTGCCAAGAAACATGCTTTGTCAGTAGAGGATGATGGAGAGACAGTACAGGAAGGAAAAGGTTTTGCTTCCTGGTTCCAGTTTGCTTGCTCAGCTGACTGCTGCAGCACCCACAGGTTCTCTAGCACCAGGCTTCTGCAGCATGGGCAGAAAGGGCAGTTTCTCCAGTGCTGTTCCTGCAGCGCAGAGAGGCCAGCTAGCCCCTACTTCACCCTGCCAGGCAGTTTTCTAGCAGGGTGCTTCCAGAGGGACACCTTTCCCTAGCACCCTAGAGCACAGATTGCCAGCCCTTTCCAGTAAGCAGATTTCTAGCAAGTCTCACCAGCAAAAAGCAACAGTAATTTCTCTGCCTTCTGGTGAGACACATATGCCGTATTCAACTGGATCTAGATCTCAGCCCTGGGGACAGTCTACCCTGGGTGATCTGTCTTGGCCCCAGGGGTTAGTGGTAGTAGGTCCTTATATTTGCTATTCCTGCATTGTTAGAGTTCTTCTAACTTCTTATTTGTCAATCCATTACTCCAGTCCCCCACCATAATTAATACTTCTTCATACTGTATACTTCCCTGATCAACGTATGGTTTCTATTTTCTGACTGGACCTAGACTTAGTATAATTCCTAAAGTATATAACACTGTACTATTATATTGTGTATATTAAGTATACACGAAAAATAGAAACTAAAAGGATGCTGGCTGGGTGTGGTGGCTCACACCTGTACTCCCAGCACTTTGAGAGGCCGAGGTGGATGGATCACCTGAGGTCAGGAGTTCAAGACCAGTCTGGCCAACATGCTGAAACTCTGTCTCTACCAAATATACAAAAATTAACTAGGTGTGGTGGTACACGCCTGTAGTCCCAGGTCCTCAGGAGGCTGAGGCAGGAGAATCACTTGAACCGGGAGATGGAGTGAGCAGAGATGGAACCATGTACTCCAGCTTGGGCGACAGAACAAGAATCCATCTTTAAAAAAAAAAAAAAAAAAATCCTACAAGGATATTAAATAATATTACAACTATTTTTAGACATGCTAATTTGCTTCTTATACCCAAAAAGATTATCTTATCTTTTGTCTTTTGTAGGGCACCTGTACCCTCACTTTGCAGGCCAAATTGTGGACAAGCTTGCAATTTTAAGGATTGGTGTGCTTTTGTATGATGTAAAAATGAAACTAAGCTGTCTTGATGTATGGATTTTACAACCCAATTTGAACAAGCCTATATAAAAACATTTATGAGAAAAAGTAGGAAAATCTGAATACACACTTAATTTTATTGAGGAATTAATGTTCACTTTTTTCAGATGACAATGGTATTGTGGTTATGATTAAAGAATCCTTACAGATGGCCGGGTGTGGTGCCTTACTCCCGTAATCCCAGCACTTTGGGAGGGTGAGGCGGCTGGATCAATTGAGGCTAGAGTTTGAGACCAGCCTGGTCAACATCACAAAACCATTTTTACTAAAAAACACAAAAGTTAGCTGGGTGTCATGGCACATGGCTGAATCCCAGCTACTTGGAAGGCTGAGGCACGAGAATTGTTTCAGCCTGGGAGGCAGAGGTGGCAATGAGCTGAGATCACGCCACTGCATTTCAGCCTAGGCCACAAAGTGAGACTCTGCCTCAAAAAAAAAAAAAAAAAGAGAGAATCCTTATAGAGAAAAATACTGAAACGTGGATAAAATTACATGTTTGGGATTTGTGGCAAAAATATCTAGTGTGGGAGAATACTGATAAAATGGATATGTTTGAAACTTTTGAAACTGGTTGATGAGTACAGATAGAGGCTCATTTTACTAGTCTTTGCTTTTGCATGTTTGAAAATATCCATACTAAAAAAACTTCTTCCCTCTTTAAAGAAAAAGCTGCTTTGGAACTTAAACCGTGTGTTTAAAATGACTTATTTATATTAAATACATGAACCTTGTTAAAGCACTGAATAGTACTAAAGACTTATAATAAAAATTGGTTCTTTGACCTATCATCTCCCTCTCATTTTTGATAACTATGTAACTTTTGCTCAGTGCAGAGCCAAAATCCCCTTCTTATACAATGTAGTTTTCCTAAAGGTAATGATTTCCTAGCCTTCCATTACCAACTCCTAACGCCCGCTCTTTGGCAACATGGTTTATATATAAGCTAAATATTCCAGTTATTAAATATCAATGTCTATATGACTAAACCAATCATATTCATCAGTCCTGCCCCGCTTTTTTTTTTTTTTTTTCCTCCTGGAAGCCACCCCTGCTGAAGTCCTCACCCCAACTGCTCCAATCTGGACTAGCTACTCTCCAGACCTGATGCATACCTGCTTTCTCAGAACTTTCCTTCACTATTAAATGAGAATTTGAATTGCCTCTTTCCTGTGTTGAATCTCATGTTCCCTGCATCTCCTGTCTTCCTGTTGGCTTACTCTGCAATGTCCGCCTCCTGCATTCAAGCACCTCAGCCTCCCAAGTAGCTGGAATTACAAGCGCCCGCCACCGCGCCCAGCTAATTTTTGTACTATTAGTAGAGAAGGCATCTCACCATCTTGGCCAGGCTAGTCTTGAACTCCTGACATCAGGTGATCCACCCGCCTCGGCCTCCCAAAGTGCTGGGATTACAGGCATGAGCCACCGTGCCCGGCCCTAAACTTTGATTTTTTTGAGACAAGGTCTGTCACCCCTAATTCAGTGTGAATTTTTTGGTTCTGTTTTTCTCCTGTGCTGTCTCTGCACCAGCTCAGTTCAGCTCCCCAGCCTTCGCTGCAGCCTCTTTAGCCTGCTGGCCGCAAGTGCGCCCTCTAAAGGCCCCAAATGCCCTATACACACCAGGTGGAGAGCGCGGAAACGCCTGCAGAGCCAAATTAAAGGTGAACCCTAGCCTGTTGCCCAGGCTGGAATGCAGTGGCACAAACATGGCTCACTGCAGCCTCGTTACCCAGGTTCAAGCAATCCTCCCACTTCAGCCTCCCAAGCAGCTGGGACTACAGGCATGCACTACCATGTCAGGCTAATTTCTTGATTTTTTTCTCTCTCTTTCTCTTTTTTTTAGATAGTGTCTTGCTCTGTCACCCAGGCTGGAGTGATGTGTAATGGTCTCACCTCACTGCAGCCTCAAATTCCCAGGCTCCGGTGATCCTCCCACCTCAGCCTCCTAAGTAGCTGGGAAAAAAGGTACTCAATACTGTGCCCGGCTAATTTTTGTATTTTTGGTAGACACAGGGTTTCACCACATTGCCCAAGTGCGTCTCAAACTCCTGAGCTCAAGCAATCCACCTGCCTTGGCCTCCCAAAGTACTGGGATTACAAAAGTGAGCTACCCCGCCTGGCCTAGATGTAAATTTCTGATGTAATAAACTGTAGTTACCCTCAGAGCTAACTGAAAATATGAACAGGCAAAGAATTGTGGGTTGAGCATCGTTTTCCCTCACAATGTGAAGACTTCCAGAGTCCAGTGCTGCTGTTGAGAAGGCTCATGCCATTCTTTCTCCCTAATACTTTATTTTCTTTTCTATGTATGCTACTTTTCCTCTCTGTGGAAATATTTTCCTTATCCCTTCGTATTCTAAAATTTCATAATAATGTGTCTTGGTACAAGTATTGTTTTTTCATTTATTTATGCAGAGCCTTTAGAATGCTTTAAAAAAAAGTTTTCTTTGTAATTTTTATAATTGTACTCTTTTTTTTTTCTTTTTTTTTTTTTTAGACAGAGTTTCACTCTTGTTGCCCAGGCTGGAGTGCGATGGCGTGATCTCAGCTCACCGCAACCTCCACCTCCCAAGTTCAAGCGATTCTCCTGCCTTAGCCTCCTGAGTAGCTGGGATTACAGGTGTGTGCCACCAAACCCGACCAATTTTTTTTTCTTTTTTTTTGAGATGGCGTCTCGTTCTGTCGCCTGGGCTGGAGTGCAGTGGCACGATCTCAGCTCACTGCAACTTCCGATTCCCAGGTTCACGCCATTCTCCTGCCTTAGCCTCCCGAGTAGCTGGGACTACAGGCACCCACCACCACGCCTGGCTAATTTTTTTGTATTTTCAGTAGAGACGGGGTTTCACCGTGTTAGCCAGGATGGTCTCAATCTCCTGACCTCGTGATCCGCCCATCTTGGCCTCCCAAAGTGCTGGGATTACAGGCGTGCGCCACCGCACCCGGCTTAAACCCGGCTAATTTTGTATTTGTAGTAGAGACAGGGTTTCTCCATGTTGGCCAGGCTGGTCTCAAATTCCCAGCCTCAGGTGATCTGCCCACCTCGGCCTCCCAAAGTGCTGGGATTATAGGCATGAGCTACGGCACCCGGCCTCATAATGGTACTCTTCATGGCACTTTTAGTCTGACGATTCACATCTAGCAATGCTTCAGTAGTTTGAGATTTCCTACCCTCCATTTTCTTTGTTTTCTCTTGGTACATTTTAGAATCAATCCTGGATCAATCTGTTAATTTTATCTTTTCTCTACTATAGTCCATCTATCTTTTTATTGAGACAGGGTTTCACAATGTTATCCAGGCTGGTCTTGAACTCCTGGGCTCAAGAGATTCTCCTGCCTCAGCCTCCCACGTAGCTGGGACCACAGGTGTGTACCACTGTCCCTGGCCATCTCTTTATCTTTTGATTTTACTTATGAAAGGGTTTTGCAGCTTACTTTCCCATTCCTTTCGCTGTTTTTGTTTGCCTTTGGCTTATCCTCTACTTTTAATATTTCAAGTATCTCTTATTTGTTTCCCTTTTAAAAAAGTATGGTGTGGGCCGGGCACAGTGGCTCACGCCTGTAATCCCAGCACTTTGGGAGGCCAAGGCAGGCGGATCACAAGGTCAGGAGCTCAAGACCAGCCTGCCCAATATGGTGAAACCCCATCTCTACTAAAAATACAAGAATTAGCAGGGCGTGGTGGCGGGCGCCTGTAGTCCCAGCTACTTGGGAGGCCGAGGCAGAAGAATTGCCTGAATCCGGAAGGTAGAGGTTGCAGTGAGCCAAGATCGTGCCACTACACTCCAGTCTGGGCGACAGAGCGAGACTGTGTCTCAAAAAAAGAAAAAAAAAAAAAAAGTATGATGTGCTTATTCTATAGATGAACTATAATCTGTTAGGTCTCTGAAGATTTGGAAAGCGGGCTGGGGGTGGTAAATTTTCTTCTGCTTTGTTGTTTCCATGTTTTCCAAGTTTCTTTTTAGTTTGTTTCAGTCTGCCTTTCATTTTGGAAGTATTCAATACTGTCTGAAGATCCTTAATAACTATCTGGTGATCCCTGGCTAAGCATTCATATGGGCAACATTTCTACCTTTTCAAATGAGCACAGGGACAGCTTAAAATAGGACAAAAAGTATGGCAGAAGAGTACTATTCTTTAGTCTGCATGTCATTTTCCTTATAACTTTAAACATGATTCCAGCAACAATGCCAATGGCTAACAAATTTGCAAGTATGTTAACAGGTTCACAATCTCTAACCTGTGTATTCTCAACTGCTCTCTCTCTTCACTTGCTTTTTCAATGGAGTGATCAGTCATAATATTAGGGGCTATGGAATTCTGTTTTCTTCTTGGCCATGAATGGATTGTGGTGGCTGATACATTCTCAGTGTGATTTCTGGTATACTCTTGTTCATATAAGTAGCAGAGCTATCATGCCAGCTGATTCATAGGACCCCCTGTTAGCACTGTGATTCCCATATTGCCTTCCAAGTTTGAATGTGGGGGTTTCTTCTACAAATGCCCATTGGGTACGTTTCTCAAAATGATACACAGAGTTTACTTTTTTTTATTTTAAGAGATTGGGGTCTTTCTATATTGTCCAGGCTGGCCTCAAACTCCTGAGTTCAAGTGATCCTCCCACCTCAGCTTCCCAAGTAGCTGGGACTATAGGCAAGAGCCACCACTATGCTTAAACTAAACATTTTTAGTTTAGTGTTTTTCTCTTCGGTGTACAGAAGTTGTTTTCTGTGTTCAAGGAGATAAAAAAAGCTATTCAATCTTGGTTTGAATTTCTTTAAATACATATGGCTTGAGGAGAGGGAGAGCAGGGATCGGAATATGGAGAGAAAAAAACTCCCAGCTTCAGAAGGATTCAATATCCCTTTACCTTCATCATTCATAAGGGCTAGTCTTTCTGGAGATCTAAACTTTATAGCTAAAGAAAGGTTCCAAGACAGCATCTTTCTCTCTGGTGAGGGGAAGTAGGGGATTTTTTTCTGTAAGATGATGGTCTCAGTCACAGAAATGCTATAGTAACATTGTATCCGTTCTGTTTCAACAGAACTAAAATAATGGTCTCACACAAGGTTTAAGTTCAAGAGTGGTAGCTGCAGTGGTTGGTATTATGTATCTCCTAAAGCATACTTAAAACAACCCCAAACAAAAAACCCCTCAGGAGGACAAAAGTTTATCTGAACATATTTAATTATTATAGAGCTGCTGCCATATTACAAGTGAATTTCTATGTTCTGAGGTATAAAACTATCTACAACAAAGTTCTTACTGTCCTAAATGGAAGATATTCTCATTTCATATTAACATTTAAAAATGCTGCATTTGGGCCGGGCGCAGTGGCTCACGCCTGTAATCCCAGCACTTTGGGAGGCCGAGGCGGGTGGATCACGAGGTCAGGAGATCGAGACCATCCTGGCTAACACGGTGAAAACCCGTCTCTACTAAAAAATACAAAAAATTAGCCGGGCGTGGTGGCAGGCACCTGTAGTCCCAACTACTCAGGAGGCTGAGGCAGGAGGATGGCGTGAACCCAGGAGGCAGAGCTTGCAGTGAGTCGAGATCGCGCCACAGCACTCCAGCGTGGGCCACAGAGCCAGATTCCATCTCAAAAAAAAAAAAATGCGGCATTTGGCTTTTTAAAAATTGGACTATTTGTAGGCTTTTTGTTGTAAGGACATTGGTAGGAAAGAATTGTTTTTTTTTTTTTTTTTTTGAGATGGAGCCCTGTTCTTTTGCCCAGGCTGGAATGCAGTGGCATGACCGTGGCTCATTGCAACCTCTGCCTCCCAGGTTCAAGCGATTCTCCTGTCTCAGCCTCCCCAGTAGCTGGGACTACAGGCACCCGCCACCACATCCACCTAATTTTTTTATTTTTAGTAGAGATGGGGTTTCACCACGTTGGCCAGGCTGGCCTCGAACTCGTGACCTCAAGTGATCCTTCTGCCTTGGCCTCCCAAAGTGCTGGGATTACAGGTGTTAGCCACCATACCTGGCCTAGGACAAGAATTCTTATACAAACTATAAGAACAAATAATTGCAACAACAATATTAAAGTGTGTACATTAATTTAGACTTACCCTTAGAAGTAACTCTGCTAATATACAGCCAACAGCCCACATGTCCACACCCACACCATACATCCTAGCTCCAAATAGTAACTCAGGGGCCCGATACCACCTAAAGAACAAAAATTAGTATCATTTTAGCATGAAATTACCAAAGCACTTCTTAGAGATGAATGATCCTTGTCTGTTTTTAAAGTCAATCCCTTATTTTAAGGACTGCATACCATACTCTTCTGTGAAGTTTTAATATTCTTGCAATTCTCTCCTTTTTCTCCTACATCATCAGTCTTTTGTTTTCTACTAGACCTTTCCCAGCAATGTACAAACATACTAGTATTTTTCCAGCCTTAAACTTCTTTGGACCCTATCTCCCCTAACAGGTGCCTCCTCATTCTCTGGTTAGTTCAAAGAATTGTCTATTCTTACTATCTCCAATTCCTTTTCTTCCATCCTCTCTTAAAACCTTTTCAGGCTGGGCGCTATGGCTCACGTCTGTAATCCCAGCACTTTGGGAGGCAGAGGCGGGCAGATCATGAGGTCAGGAGTTCGAGACCAGCCTGGCCAACATGGTGAAACTCCATCTCTACTAAAAGTACAAAAATTGGCCGGGTGTGGTGGTGCATGCCTGTAGTCCCAGCTACTTGGGAGGCTGAGGCAGAAAAATCACTTGAACCCTGGAGGCGGAGGTTGCAGTGAGCCGAGATCATGCCACTGCACTCCAGCCTGGGCAACAGAGCAAGACTTCGTCTCAAAACAAACAAACAAACAAACAACAACAACAACAACAAAACTTTCCAGGCTAGACATGGTGGCTCACGCCTGTAATCCCAGCATTTTGGGAGGCTGAGGTGGGCGGATGATGAGGTCAGGAGTTTGAGACCAGCCTGGCCAACATAGTGAAACCCCATCTCTACTAAAAATACAAAAAATTAGCTGGGTGTGGTGGCAGGCACCTGTAGTCTCAACCATGTAGTCCCAGCTACTTGGGAAGCTGAGGCAGGAGAATTGCTTGATCCCGGGAGGCGGAGGTTGAAGTGAGCAGAGATCGCGTCATTGCACGCCAGCCTGGGCGACAGTGCGAGACTCTGTCTCAAACAAAACAAAACACACACACAAGAACCTTTTCAATCAGGCTTTCATCCTTACCATTCCACCAAAACTGCTCTTATCAAGCTTATCAGTCATGTCCATACTGCTAAATCCCATTGTCAATTCTCAGAGTCTTCATCTTAATTTGACTTACCAGTAGTATTTGATTTATAGACAGAGAAAATATGAGAAACTGGTAGATGAGAAAGCACCAGTTAACAACGCTCTTGTACACAGGTCCCTGTTTCTATGAGTTCCTGAATGATGAGCTTAACTCTTCTAGCAATTACATAAACAATTACTCACATCCCCTACTTCCTCCTCAGGGCTTAGGTGATTTATAGTCAGTGATATCTATTTGGAAGAAGGTAGTGAAATAATTTAAAATAGAGAATTTGGGGCCAGGCACAATGGCTCACACCTGTAATCCTAGAACTACTGGAGGCTGAGGTGGGAGGATCGCTTGAGTGCAGGACTTTGAGACCAGCCTGGGCAACATGGTGAAACCCATCTCTATAAAAACTTAAAAAAATTAGCCAGCCATAGTGGGGTATGCCTGTGGCCCCAGATACTTGGGAGGCTAAGATAGGAGGATCGCTTGAACCCAGGAGGTCAAGGCAACAGTGAGTATTGTTTGCACAACCACACTTCAGCCTGGGCAACAGAGTGAGATCCTGTCTCAAAAAACAGAAAGAAAAAATAGAGAATTTGAAAATCTTTGCAGATCCTTAAAAGGGTCTTGGAAATTAACAAAATGCCATTGGGACAAAAATTATAAAATCTATCATTCCTATTTAATGTGATTTTCTGTTTTTACACATCAAAAATACAAATGGAAATATAATTATCAATATGAAAAATTCAAATATCAAGACATTGCTCTGTTGAGAGAATTTTCCTTTACATAGAAGGATCAGAATCAGGACTGCTCAACATAATAATAAACATGGGTCCAAAAAATCAGATGATTAGGTAGAAGAATAGCCACTGAAATTCTAGATTATCTAACTAAAAGTATAAATTGTTTCCATTTACAAGGTAAATGTCTTAGGATTGAGCTAAACTCTGTCTGAAAAAGGGCTGTGTATTTTTTCATCGCGGTAAAGTATACCTAACATAAAAACGGCAGTTTTTTTTTTTTTTTTTTTTTTCTGAGAGGGAGTCTTTCTCTGTCACCCAAGCTGGAGTGCAGTGGCGCAATCTCAGCTCACTGCAACTTCTGCCTCTCAGGTTCAAGCAATTCCCCTGCCTCAGTCTCCTGAGTAGTTAGGGTTACAGACATGTACCACCATACCACGTCCGGCTAATTTTTTTGTATTTTTAGTAGAGACAGGATTTTACCATATTGGCCAGGCTGGTCTTGAACTCCTGACCTCGTGATCCGCTTGCCTCAGCCTCCCCAAGTGCTGGGATTACAGGCATGAGCCACCACGCCTGGCCAAATGGCAGTATTTTTTTTTTTTTTTTTTTTTTTGAGACGGAGTCTCGCTCTGTGGCCCAGGCTGGAGTGCAGTGGCCGGATCTCAGCTCACTGCAAGCTCCGCCTCCTGGGTTTACGCCATTCTCCTGCCTCAGCCTCCCGAGTAACTGGGACTACAGGTGCCCGCCACCTCGCCCGGCTAGTTTTTTGTATTTTTTTTAGTAGACACGGGGTTTCACCGTGTTAGCCAGGATGGTCTCGATCTCCTGACCTTGTGATCCGAATGGCAGTATTTTTTAAGAGGATATCTATCAACAATGATTCCTTAACTCTGCCAAGATATTTCAGAGAAGCCAGTTGATGCTCATTTCTGATTAACCTCCTGCACATGTAGCTTTAAGGGATTCTTACCTGGTTACAACCTGATGTGTATAAGCTCTATTGGGGCTCCCAAAAGATTTGGCCAGGCCAAAATCTGCCAGTTTTAGAACTCCATTTTCATCTAGCAACAAGTTGTTTGGTTTCAGATCCTATATGACAGAAGTTTTAAACAAACAAATAAGCAGGGTAGGGGAGAACACTGTAGTGCTACATTTAGTTGGCATAACTTTAAACTTTGCAAAAACAGTAACACCTGAAATCTAAAAAATCAATATTTTTTCCACTGATATAAAATCCCATCAAAGCAAAATTGGATTGGTTATAATATATAATCTTGGTAAGGCACTTAATTTCACCAAGCCTCAATTTACATACTTCGTAGAGTTTCTGTGAGGATTAAATCTGATATTTTCCGTAGTCTAGTGTAATAACTGGCTCATAGTAGGCACTCGATAAATGGTTCCTACTATTAATAATAAAGAACTTTCATAATATACATTTGTTAATGTATAAGAATGAGGATGACATTCTTCAAAATCTATGCTAAAAAGACATCAGCAATAACCTAAAAAGGATTCCAAACTTACGATATGAGAATTACTAGTTACAAATTATATATTCTTAACTACTTATCTAAATAGCTAGGTAGCTAGCATCTACCTAGCTAAATTATCAGCTTTGTTCTAAAAGCTGAATGTTCCCACTATTTCATAAACTGTATTTTGTACCTTGAATTTCAGAGCTACAAGAAACATTACTTTTCTAGTTGTATTTTGGCATTGTATGAGTTAATCCAAGACAATCACTATAACTGTATTTTTTCCCCCACAACATTGTAGCGCAAAGAATACTGAACTTAAAGCCAAAAGACTTATTTTCTTTTTTGTTTTTTTGAGACAGGGTTTCACTCTGTCACCCAGGCTAGAGTGCAGTGGTGAGGTCTCAGCTCACTGCAACCCCCGCCTCCTGGGCTCAGGTGATTCCTCGACCTCAGCCTCCTGAGCAGCTGGGACTACAGGTGTGCACCACCACACCCACCTAATTTCTGTATGAGTTTTCACTATATTGCCCAGGCTGGTCTAGAACTCCCAGGCTTGAGATATCTGCTTGCCTCGGCCTCCCAAAGTGCTGGGAACACAGAAGTGAGTCACTGCGCCTGGGCCAAAACCCATGTTTTAATACTCTGTCTGTTATCAGCAGCTAACCTTGAAAAAAAAAATAACCATGGCCAGGTCACTTAGCAACTTAGCTCTTCGTCTATTATAAAATGAGGGGGCGGGGGCCGGGGCCGGGGCCGGGGCTGGGCGTGGTGGCTCATGCCTGTAATCCGGCACTTTGGGAGGCCGAGGCAGGCAGATCACGAGGTCATGAGATCAAGACCATCCTGGCTAACACGGTGAAACCCCATCTCTACTAAAAATACAAAAAAAAAAAATTGCCAGGCTTGGTGGCGAGCGCCTGTAGTCCCAGCTACTCAGGAGGCTGAGGCAGGAGAATGGTGTGAACCCCAGGAAGTGGAGCTTGCAGTGAGCCGAGATCACGCCACTGCACTCCAGCCTGGGCGACAGAGCAAGACTCCGTCTCAAAAAAAAAAAAAGAAAAAGAAAAAAAAAATGAGGGGGCTGGGCACAGTGGCTCACGCCTGTAATCCCAGCACTTTGGGAGGCCGAGGCGGGCAGATCACCAGTTCAGGAGATTGAGACCATCCTGCCTAACATAGTGAAACCCCATCACTACTAAAAAAATACAAAAAATTAGCTGGGCATGGTAGTAGGCGCCTGTGGTCCCAGCTACTCGGGAGGCTGAGGCAGGAGAATGGCGTGAATCCAGGAGATGGAGCTTGCAGTGAGCCAAGATGGTGCCACTACACTCCATCCTGGGTGACAGAACAAGATTCCATCTCAAAAAAAAAAAAAAAATGAAGGACTGGATCTCTTCTAGTTCTAAATTTCACAAAGTAATATGGAGTCCTCACAGCACCAACTGCTGGAACAACTGAAGAGAACAATATATAGGTAAAAGATGGGATAAAACGGTCAGCTATAAATTCATATTGTTAAACAATTTACATGTTCAGGCCATTATGTACTAAATTGGCTCTATAAAACTTGACTGCTATAAAGAAGCAATATTAAAAACCTTACCCTATGTAGGATCCAATGTTGATGTAAATATTCTAATCCTTGAAGAGTCATCAACATGTAGGCTTTGATGTGTGACGGTGTCAGCACAAGACTATTATCCTTTATTATAACCTGTAAAGCAAGTATACAATATACAGGTACCCTTTATTATTTCAAATAAACTCTACCATATAAAACAATTTATAGACTTAAAATATAAGTATCAATACAGGAGACTCTCAAGAAAGGTTATCTAAGTTTCCTCAGGAAGCACTGTCAGAATCTCCAGAGTTAGATGGGTAGGGAGAGCATTTCTGGTTTGGAAAGAAAGCAGTACTTTGTCCTCTACTGCTTTTGCATGAAAGTAGCAAACACCTGTTGTTTTTGCTTGCATCTTCTAAATGCTTCTAACAATAGCATTTAGTGTTCCTTTGGGAAGCCATCTCTTCTCAGCTTAGTCCATATGGTTAAGGTAGGACTGAGCCCACCTAAGGCCTCCAGAGGTAGGCACATGACCCAGGCATCCCCATTATCACACTGCAGTCTCCTGGCCAAGTGACTGGTTCAGGGATACAAGACAAGTGTGCTAGAATCAAAGAAAAGAAAGCACTTTCATTCCTCAGGTATTATTAAACTCTACAAACATATACCTAGAAGTATCTGGAACACCATATTGAGAACTGTACACATGAAGAAGGCAACAGAGAAGAAAACAGAGCTGAGTTAAAGTGTAAGACTGAGTTTTGATGGCATTATTTGTGAGCTGTGCCTAATGCCAGTTTATTTCTAGATTTATCAGTTAGGAACTAAAAGTTCCCCTTTTCTTTTTTTAAAATCAGATTTAAGGTAAAGCATACCCTTTTTAGTGTATAGTTCCATGCGTTTTGACAAATGCATCCAGTCATGTAACCACCACTATAATCAAAGCATAGTTCCGTAACCTCCCAAAATTCCCTGAGGCCCCTCTGTACTTACTCCTTTCCTTTACCCCAAAGTTCCCATAACCACTGATCTGGTTTCTGGTTCCTTTTGTTTTGCCTTTTCCAGAATATCATATAAATGAAATGATTCAATACATAGTCTTTTTAGCCTGGCTTCTTTCACTTAGCATAACGCATTTCAGATTCATCTATGTTGTTGCAGTTATCAATAGTTTGTTTCTATACCTGAGTAGTATTTCAGTTTGTTTGTACAGTCAGAATGAGGGATGTTTGGATTGTTCCAGTTTTGACAATTATTAATAAAGCCCAACATCTGTGTACCAACTGAATTCTGGCTTTTTTTTTGAGATGGGAGTTTCACTCTGTCACCCAGGATGGAGTGCAGTGGCACAATTTCGGCTCACTGCAACCTCCACCTCCCAGGTTCAATTGATTCTCCTGCCTCAGCCTCCCAAGTAGCTGGGATTACAGGCACCCGCCACCACGCCCAGCTAATTTTTTTTTTTTAATTTTTAGTAGAGATGGGGTTTCGCTATGCTGGACAGGTTGGTCTCAAACTCCTGACCTCTGGTGATCTGCCTGCCTCAGCCTCCCAAAGTGCTGGGATTATAGGTGTGAGCCACTGTGCCCGGCCTCTTTCTTTTAGATAAATACCTAGCAGAGGTATTGCTAGATCACAAGATTATTGATTAGTATTATCAATCACAATATTAGTGATGCTATTATAGATCATAATACTAGTGGTACTGATGCTGGAAGGACCTATCACAATAGGCTATGGACTCAATCACCACCAGTCTGAGCATTTAGTGTGTTCCTATTACTTTCTGATAATGTGTTGTGTGAAATCTTTTTTGCTTTAATTTGGCTGGTGTGTATTTAATTGTATAAGAAACTGCCAAGCTGTTTCCAAAGTGGCTTTATCATTTCACTGCTTTCGCACCAGCAGTGTATAAGAATTCCAGCTGTTGGGGCTGGGCATGCTGGCTTATGCCTGTCATCCCAGCACTTTGGGAGGCTGAGGCAGGTGGATCATGAGGTGAGGAGTTCAAGATCAGCCTGGCCAATATGGTGAAACTCCGTATCTACTAAAAACACAAAAATTATCCAGGCATGGTGGCAGGCACCTGTAATCCCAGCTACTCGGGAGGCTGAGGCAGAAGAATCGCTTGAACCCGGGAGGTGGAGGTGGCAGTGAGCTGAGATCGTGCCACGGCAACAGAGCGAGACTCCGTCCCCCAAAAAAGAAAGAAAGAAAGAAAAAAGAAGTTCCAGTCATGCGAGGTGGCTCACGCCTGTAATCCCAGCACTTTGGGAGGCTGAGGCAGGCAGATCACCTGAGGTCAGGAGTTCAAGACCAGCCTGGTCAACATGGCGAAACCCTGTCTCTATTAAAAATACAAAAATTATCCAGGCATGGTGGCAGGCACCTGTAACCCCAGCTACTCGGGAGGCTGAGGCAGTTGAATTGCTTGAACCTGGGAGGCAGAGGTTGCAGTGAGTCGAGATCTTACCACTGCACTCCAGCCTGGGTGACAATGAGAGACTCCATCTCAAAAAACAAACAAACAAACAAACAAACAAAAAAACCAACAACAAACTTCCAGCCGTTCCATATCCTTGGATTATTCGATTTTTGAGATTCAACTAATATTAATGAATTTTATATTTTTTAAAAAGAAACTTGCCCAGGTGCAGTGGCCCACACCTGTAATTTTAGCACTTTGGGAAACCAAGGCAGGTGGACTACTTGAGGTCAGGAGTTTGAGACCAGCCTGGCCAACAAAGTGAAACTCCATCGCTACTAAAAATACAAAAATTAGCTGGGCATGGGGATGGGTGCCTGTAATCCCAGTTACTCGGGAGGCTGAGGCACAAGAATCGCTTAAACCTGGGAGGCAGAGGTTGCAGTGAGTTGAGATCACGCCACTGCACTCCAGCCTGGGTAACAGAGCGAAACTCTCTCAAAAACAAAAACCAAAAAACAAAACAAACTTGGCTTTCAAAAGAATGACATTACTCTGGTTACATGGAAATAAGCTTCTTTATTTTTTAATATAATTTTTAAAGTAGAGACAGGATCTCACTATGTGGTCCAGGCTGGTCTTGAACTCCTGGGCTTAAGCAATCCTCTTGCCTTGGCCTCTCAAAGTGCTCAGAGTACAGGCGTGAGTCACTGCACCTGTCCGGAAATAAAATTCTTATACGTTGGCTGGGCATGGTGACTCATGCCTGTAATCCTAGCACTTTGGGAGGCTGAGGGTGGATCACTTGAGGTCAGGAGTTCAAGACCAGCCTGGCCAACATGGTGAAACCCCGTCTCTACTTCAAATATAAAAATTAGCCAGGCATGCTGGCACCTGTAATCCCAGCTACTTGGGAGGCTGAAGTGAGAGAATCACTTGAACCTAGGAGGTGAAGGCTGCAGTGAGCTGAGATCATGCCATTACACTCCACGATGGAGTAAGACTCCATCTCAAAAAAAAAAAAACAAAAAACTTATAGGTCTAATGCTCATTTCTCCAAAAATGATGTCAGCTAGCTATGGGAACTTGGAAGGCAGAAAGGCCAATGAAATCCAAATCTTTGTATGTAACACTGGGAATATCACTAAATGATTAGAAGAAAATAACTCAAGAGATCCTTTTGACTTAGAGTATATCCAAATTTCAACAAAATTAAGCTTTTTTTTTCCTTTTACTAGCAGTATCTTCTTAGGTAGAAAACAAGTATTTAGGTTCTTGTTTGATAAACTGGGACAAAGGAATTTCTCCAGGAATCTTAATCTTACCTCTAGATCAGTTTCCATAAAATCAAAGACAAGGCTAATATTAGATTTATGTCCAAAAGCATCAAGGAGCTGCAAAGTAAAAAAATTAAAATGTGATTCACTATTTAATACCTGACAGTATGATAGCAACTGAGGCAATTTTTTAAAATTTAAAAAGCATTTAAACTGTTGGTAATTCCCTATAAAGCTTAAATCATTTGATTAATTTGACATTTTCCTTTTTTGGACAGTACTAAAGGAATTAGTATTTTGAAGCACAAAAATATTAAATTTTACTTAAAAAAAATACCCAACTTCTTTCCCCAAATATTTGGAGTTATAATTAAGAAATTAACCAGTGAAAACCTCATTCCAGTCTCCAATTTAAAAGAAAAGTCCCAAATGTGATTCTTAAGAACTCCTCTAAATAACAGCGGCTATCATTGAATGAATGAATACATTTTCCATGGCAGGCACTATTCCAGATACATCTGTTCAATTGGCTAGTCTCACAACTACCCTACGGGGCAGGGACTCTGGGGAGTTGTGAGTAAACACACTCAAAGTCTCACACAGGCAGAAAGAAAGGTTTTGAATTCAGGTTCACACTCTCAGCCACTATATGCTAGAGCTCCCTAGACTTCAAAATTATTTCTGACAAAATTAGCCTACATGTCAATATTTCATTTATTTAATCAGTGGTATAGTTTTAAAGACAACGTCTACCAAAACAACTGGGATAGGAAATGTATTTCCTTTAAGCTTCTGTAAGGCTGATCTAGAACAAGTCATCTTGCTGAGCCTTTAATCAACATCCATTATATTAAGAAAAGGCAGTCCCAAATCCCAGTAACAGTTTTGATCATACTCACACCAATTATATTTGGATGACTTAGCTCCTGTAATAATTTTATCTCTCTTAAGGCTGTTCTATTTATACCTATATAAAAAGGCAAAGCAAAATGTGAGTAATTCTGAAATCTCAAACCTTAAAAACACATTTTTTTTTTTTTTTTTTTGAGATGGAGTCTCACTCTGTTGTCCAGGCTGGAGTGCAGTGACATGATCTCAGCTTACTGCAACCTCCACTTCCCGGGTTCAAGCAATTCTCCTGCCTCAGCCTCCTGAGTAGCTGGGATTACAGGCACCCGCCACCATGCCAGGCTAATTTTTATATTTTTAGTAGAGACAGGGTTTCACCATGTTGGTCAGGCTGGTCTCGAACTCCCGACCTCGTGATCCACCTGCCTCGGCCTCCCAAAGTGCTGGGATTACAGGTGTGAGCCACCGCGCCCAGCCACAAACACATATTTTTAAAGAAAGGTTAGTCACCTCAGAAAATAGTGAACATTCCACACAAAAATAAGGGCTACTTTGACAATTTTTATGTGAAATCTGTTGTTCTTTTACATTGCTTTATTTTTATTATTAATTTTTTTTGAGATGGGGTTTCACTCTGTCAGCCAGGTTGCAGTGCAGTGGCATGATCTCAGCTCACTGCAGCCTCCACCTCCCAGATTCAAGTGATTCTCCCACCTCAGCCTCCTGAGTAGCTGGGACCACAGGTGCGTGCCTCCACGCCTGGCTAATTTTTTGTACTTTTGTTAGAGACAGGGTTTTGCTATGTTGGCCAGTCTGGTCTCGAACTCCTGAGCTCAGGCAATCTACCCGCCTCACCCTCCCAAAGTGCTGGGATTACAGGCGTGAGCCACCGCAGGCCTATATTGCTTTTTTAAAAAAATAGCTTAACAAAGACTACGACAAATGGTGAAAAAAATTTCACTTTATCTATAGAATATCAGGATCTGAAGACCATTAGACTAAGAACATATATAAGCGTGCAGCATATAGATGATAAGCTTCCCTACTCTTGCCCTACAAATGTTAGTGGCATATTGTTTGTGCTAAAAGCAAACTAGTAATAAGACAGTATATATTCCAATACAAATGACAGATTTCAAAATTAAAAATAAGATATAGGCCAGGTGCGGTGGCTCATAATTCCAGCACTTTGGGAGGCCTAGGTGGGCAGATCACTTGAGGCCAGTAGATCGAGACCAGCCTGGCCAACATGGTGAAACCCCATCTCTACTAAAAATACAAAAAATTGGCTGGGCGTGGTGACACGCACCTGTAATCCTAGCTACTCAGGAAGCTGAGGCAGGAGAATGGCTTGAACCCAGGAGGCAGAGGTTGCAGTGAGCTGAGATCGCACCACTGCACTCCAGCCTGGGCAACAGAGCATGGCACTGTCTCAAAAATAAATACATAAAATAAAAATAAGATATAGTATTGGCACTTACACAGACAATGGGTCTCTTTTAGAAGAGCTATTTTATGATGACTCCTAATAAATAAGACTTTGGAAGAAAGTTTAATGAAATCTTTTCCCCATATATCTATTCCATAGTTAGCTTTATGTACTTTCATGAAAATGTATCCTGAATTTTCAAATTAGAAACTCAGCAACAGAAAAAACAATGGCTTGTAACACGTAAAACCGTAATGAAGACAGAAAGACAAACTAATTAAGCTTGCTGCCTTCCATTTATGTGGGTGATTTAGAATGTTTTTCTGAACATCCAATTGGTAAAAATCACCAAATACTACTCCTCTATCCTGAATCTATCTTTACTCTTCGGGGACACTGCAGTAACTCTATCCAGAACCATTGCTAACTCTTATTAATTAATACTTTGCTAGTTTCTTCAGTGAGAATGAAAACTTTATGCTGGGCATGGTGGCTCAAGCCTGTAATTCCAGCACTTTGGGAGGCCGAGGTCGGAGGATAGCTTGAGGCCAGGAGTTTGAGAGAAGCCTGAGTAACACAGCCAAACCCCATCTCTACAAAAAATAAAACATTAACCACAAGTGGTGGCATATGTTTATAGCCCTAGCTACTCAGGAGGCTGAGGTGGTAGAATTGCTTGAGTACAGAAGCTTGAGGCTGCAGTGAGCTATGATTGTGTCTCTATACTCCAGCCTGGGTGACAGAGCAAGACCCTGTCCTTTTTTAAAAAAAAGGATAAAACTTTTCCTATCTGTCAGATTACATGAAATACTTACCATCTTTAGCTTCTGATCTATGTCCAAGTTTGATCTGGTAGAGAGGGAAAAAAAAACCAACTATATTAAAAACGTGTTAAATTATTTAGAATCAACAAATAATATGTAAACATTTCAAATACTTCACCACAGCAAAAACACAATTAGCAACCGATATGTACCTAGCAGGCAAAAAGAGAGTAGGAATCATGATCGGAAAGACAAAATTAACAATATAAGAATCAAACACCTACCCTTGTCCCTTAAGTTTCCGAACTACACATTCAAATAATAAAATTAAGAATTACCTTTTCAAGGTTCAATGTGAACTAAATAACTAAGGGTACCCTGATTAAAAATAAATATGTAACTTCAAGTTAGCCTACTTGGAGGGAAAGATACAGAAAATAACATGTGGTATAGTTGGTAATAAGTCCAATAATATGCTCTTAGACACTACATTTTTCTTTCTTTTTTTTGTTTTTGAGATGGAGTCTCGCTCTGTCGCCCAGGCTGGAGTGCAGTGGCCGGATCTCAGCTCACTGCAAGC